>NC_091983.1:86438558-87858337 GCF_044704955.1 Pristiophorus japonicus
AGATCCTGAAAGTACAAAACTTTTTTTGTGGGTCCAGGAGGGCCCTCAAAGCAAGACTAGACTCCCCTGCCCTTGTGTGTTTGTGAAAGTCTCCTGCGCTCCCCACCGACTTACCTGAGTGCCAAATGGAATCTGGCTAGCTGCCCCTGGATGGACAGCTAGCCGCATCTCTGTTAATGAGGCCTGGTTGTTTAAATGGAGTGGGCTTCCTGCACCATCTCTTGGGCAGTCAGCCTATGCTCCCACTGGTCAACCATCAGGATGATTGAATTCCCCCTTAAATATCGAACCAAGTCTCAGCATCTACAGTTACATGAAGTGAGTCATTTTGGATTCATTAGTAAATACTTGTATGTGATCCTGTTTTAATTTATTTCTAATTTATGGTGAAGTTTTGACTCACTAAGGTGAAGAATGCTGTTTCTCTCAATCTTAGCACCACCTAGCAGCATGAAGCCCTTGGTCAGCTACAATGGATGACAAGTGCAAAACAAAAGTTTCTCTTTTCTACCTCTTCCTTGTACCTTGGCTCCAGCTTTAGAAGAATGGCCCAACTAAACCGTTACGATTTGCTTTCGATTTCCCAATGTTATGCTTTCTGCCAGTTTGGTGACAATCTGCGCTGAATTGGCGGCAGTCTTGGACAGTTGAACTGCCTGAACACTTTTCACACGATATTCTTGCAACTGGCAACAAAACGATATTTGAATCCCATCAATCTGTGTTGTATTTAGATTCAGGTCCCAGAGGTAAATAAACAGTACACCACCCAAAACTCTTACGTTATTATGTTACTTTGGATTCGGTTGTGCAGATTATTTATTTTATTTGAATGGTTATATTTGTGTTGTCTCCCTGCATGTGCACTGCCATTTTTATATTGCAGTAAAGTTTGAAAAGGAGGAGGACTTGGTTGTTGATCATTCTCTGGATGTTTTCAGTCAACTTAAAGCTGTTATCAACCGAGCTGAACAAATACTGGAACATGTTGAAGGCATTTGACTGTAAGTCAAAATAAGCTGTCTAACCTTGTATACATCAATGGACAGGCAAGATTTAAAGTACTGTGTGCAGCCTTGGGCCACCAACCTTCAAAAGGGCATTGATGCTATGGGGAGGGGCTCGGAGAAAAGTAAAAAGGATGATTTCATATCTTCTGATTCAAAGCAATGAAGAGAGACTTGCAGAGCTGAACAAAAAGAAAAAGGAGGTAAGATACTGATCTTGGAAATACAGAGATGCAGAGACAGTTTAAATGTAAGGAAGCTTTTTCATTTCAACTGTGAGGATGGAACCTACAAGCACAGGCTGAGAATTAAAAGCATCAGCTGCGATTAGTAAAGGTTAGAAGAAAATATTTGTTGTCCTCAAGAAGCAATGTGTATGTATAAAAATAATTCCTAACCAAAGCAATTAATATTTGGGTCAATTTTGACTGTGGGTGGCCGGCTGGCGGAGTACGCTGGCAGTCTGGCGCTGAAGAGGCTCCCGTGATTTTAAGGACCTGGCCTCATTTGTATTTTCTAAACAGGTGTCCCGGGGCAGCTCGCTGCTTTACAGCCTCAGAAATGTCGGCCGGCTGGGACTCCAGCAGCAGCCCATAGGTAGGTGCTCAAAGCAGGGTGGGATGTGAAGCTGAGGCGGGGCGAGGCTGGGGTGATGGCGGCTCACAGTGATTTCGTGGAACCAGGAGCAGCACGCAAAACAGCCTCCAAGTTTCAGGTCTTTCTTAATAGTTGTATTTCGTCATACCCAGCATTCTCATGAGACTGTGCTTCACCCTCTCTATTGCTGCAACGTACCTCCTATAGTGTTGAGCCCAAAACTGCATGCAGCATTTCACCTGTATTCTTACTGAGCTTTTGCAGGAATTTGCAGTCAGGATGACAGCATACTGGCAGTGTTTGTCATCATTCCGCCTTTGAAACTGACCGCAACTTCAGGATTTGCAGAAATCCCGAAGTTGCGGTCAGTTAGTGGCAGCTCCGAAACTGGTTGCACTGTGCCCCGGCAATCTGTGTAATCAGCCAAACATTGAAACTGATGAAAACTTCAGCTCCTCCGCAGTAAGTATGCTTTTTGAAGTGTAGTCACTGTTGTAATGTAGGAAACGCAGCAGCCAATTTGCGCACAAGCAACCTCCCAAGAAGGGCAATGTGATAATGACCAGATAATCTGTTTTATTAATGTTGGTTGAGGGATAAATATTGTCCAGTACACCAGGGAGAAGTCCCTTCATTTTCATCAAATAGTGGTAACCATGGTCTTCTGGAGCTAGATTAATTTCCTTAAAGAATTCTCAGAGTGTTTCCTGAAATTAGTCAAAGGTTTCTTTTCTGTTTTCTGTTGCCTTCCCCAGAGTTGAGGAAGGTGGTACACTGCCTAATGGACAAGGTGAACATCAATCAGCCTGTGGTATTTTCTCACCCTTTTCCTATGTTAATTTATGTAAGCAGTGGGAGATCACCTGAGAATAACTCACCTGTCTTTTTCAACAAGCTTTTAACCTCACAGTTGACAAGCTCCCCGCTGGAGTGGAACTAATGTTAGTTATGAGTAAAGCAGCAGGCAGCTTTCTAACTTGCAAAAAACATCTCCAGCATTCATACTGAGCAAATTCTCAATACACAAGCACAGACCCTCACTGGACCACACACACAACATATGGAGCTGGCACTATAACTGGGTGATGCTGACCTGCCCCACACTAAAGCAGGTGTCAAAACAGTACCTGGGTTAGAACTGCCTTTGTGTATTTAACAGTTTCAAATATTATCACGTTATGAACATATCACTCCGACCAGTACTTGAAATAATCTTTATTGCCATTCAGGTACACTTTTATTGCCTGATGCATTAAGTAGATAGTATCTGAGAGTGGGGTGACAGCTAGCGAACAAATTGGTCCCCTAGGAGAAATGACCCAGACCTGCAGTCTCCTCCACTCGTGGAATGACAGTATTAATTAGGGATGCTTATTATCAATCTCTTTGCTTTGTTTATTTATTTCAGTCACATTAAAATCATCCTTTTATTTTAGACTTTTTCTGTCAAGAAACATGGCTGTCATAGACTGAAGACATCAGCCTAGAAATTACTGCACAATATTATCATTAAATGACTTAACATGTTCCTCTATCCACTGTTTCAGTAGTGGTGTTGGCCTCATATATAATATTATACAGGGTAATTTCTCAGCTATTATAATTAGCAAGGTATTGGTGCCTTTGATTTCATTGGAACATAGAGCATTGTCAGAGTTACAATTGAACTACTTTTTATCAGGGCTGGGTTTTTGAAAGTGGGAGAAGGCTGTGGCCTAGAAATTCGGCTCCATAGCGCTACGAGTGCTATTTTACATTCAAAATGACATCTGAGCCGCGCACACACAATGCTGGTGCGGGCCACGCCGAGAGCCATCTTGGTAAAGGCCAAAAAAGAGGCGTCCTTTACCCACATTTGTAACAGGCATTAGACCATTAACGTATGCAAATAAAGGGCCTATCACCTGCTTCTCGTCTGTCTTACAACTTTGGTTCTGCACCTGAGGCAACCAGCACCAGTGCTGTTTGTCTCTGGAATGACCAATGCTAAATAGCACGGAATTAAAAAAATGTAAGTACTTACCAATATCACTGGTGCTCCTGGTTTCAAGATCTCCAACCTCACTCCCAATTCCGGTCCCGGCCTTGACCTCCTAGCACCCCCCTCCCCCCCCCAACAGCACTCACAACCCCGCCAACAATACTTTAGGCCCGCCTCCGATCTTCTTCCATAACTCTTCACAGCCCTCTGATCACACTCCAACACCCAGCCATTCCTACTCCAGGTCCCTGCAATCTTCTTCCCCATTCACTAAGCTGAAAGTTGGGCACATCAACCTGTGCAGGCTTCTACCGCTGCACCATCTACATGATAATGAGGTCCAAGGCCCAAAATCCTGGGCTCTCTGGACCTTCCCACTTTAGCACGGCTGTTAGCATTCTGTGGGTAATGCATTCCATAATGGACGGTATCGAATTTCTCGGCTTGTGAGTTTAGTTTTGGAGTAGCATGGATTTTGTATTAATAAATATTATAGTTCTGAAATTTAAGCATGAATCAAACATTTATTGATTCATTTGCTACAATTACTGCAGCGATGGAGATTGGACCCATTGTGCCTGTTTTATGGATGTAAAATGGGCACCACGAGGGCCAATTTCCAGGTCCAAAGTCCATGCACAACGGACGCCTGAAAGACCTCCAACCAGATATTGGGTCAGACCGTTTTTTAGACGTCCCTGGCAGCCACCTAAAATTGGTGTTAGGCCCCTTACATCTGTAAATCAGGGGCCTAATGCTTGTTTTAGTACCCCTCTCAGAAATTAGGCATTGCAGATTGGAGCTGGAGTCGAGCCTGTTCCACTCCAGATTCTTCAACAGCTGCTGATATCTCAGAAGCAGCCGCCAACAAAAGATGAGCTTTAAAACATTTTTTATAAGTTCCTGTGAAATCAGTAGGAGCTGGAGTGCCTCCCTTGCTCCACGGGATCCTGATTCACCCCTTCCATCCTGCTCCCAGGACTTAACTTCAGGCCTCTGCCAGCGAGCCAAACGGGTCGGAATTTATCCTTTTAAAATGGGCGAGCTACTTGCAGAGGCGCAATAAGCGCCAGCAGCTCATCCAACTACTGTGAATGAGACCCAAGGCCCAATTTTAGACCAACCTGGGGCCTCCCGGTTGGGACACCTGCTCCATGTGTGGTGCCCATGTCAAGCCAGTAAACAGGCCTAAAGCAATTTCCACCCCACAGTTTTTAAAACATAATAAGCATGGTCTTCCCAAACCTGACGTCTACAAATTGGCAAAACTTTTCTGTCATTCAGATAAATTCTATGTGTAATACAAACTGAGTGTGACAGCGTGCTTCTCTATATCAAATTCATTTTTCACTGATGGAGAAGTAGACAGTGCTGGGTCACAGAGAAGAGAGTTCAGATTAAAACCAGGTGGTCAGTTTGTAAGAACATATTTTTTTTTATGGGTACATTGAACCTGTTTGACAAAAGATTGTCCAGATTTATATTTTAATGTTAAAATCAAATTCAAAAGGATAGCTTTAGAATAACATTTTAATGGAATAGCTGTGACCTTTGAAAGTGTCAGTACTTTGAAATACTCTGGCAAAGAAATACAATCATAATAATTGCATGGTGTAAGGTCCATCGGGACATATGTGATGCATAGAAGATGAAGATCTGATGAAACGTTAACGTCATATAATTAGACAAGACAGAATACAAAGCAGTAAAATTATTTTAAATGTAATAGAGTTAAAATACAAAAAACAAATAGCTAATTGCAGATATAACAATAATATGGTAAAATGGAAAATATTTACTTTTGTTTCCAAAATTATATTTCTATTTGCACTGGTTACACTTAGGGTGATTTTCATCTTTTCTACCCTATTTTTCCTCAAGAAAAGGGGGAGTGGTGAGGGGAAAATGAAACCTTCGTTCCTCTCTCCCACGTGCTATTACTTTTACAAGGGGCCTGATTTTCCAGGGGACATCAATCTTGGTGGCCAGAGCTCCTGTCTGAAACAGGCGAGAGCCTCATGAATATACGTTCAAATTAGGGTCAAGTGATATTACAACACCAACCTGATTAATGCTATTTTCTCTTCCCACCCACCAGCGATGGCAGTACAAGTCTTGAGGCATTATTTAAAGGGATCATCAGCTAAAGCTACAAAGTGCTTCAGTTGCAGTAGCTTGTGGGTTTTTGAACTGAAAGGATTAGGAAGTGCTCGTAGTCACTACTGTAGATTCTGAACTATTAAGGGGCTTCTCACATTGCAGTTGTTTCTTAATGGGGTTTTTTCTAATAATGCATCTGCATTCGCTCTTAGCCTGCCAAGCATCAGCATGTAAATCGGTATCCCACGTGACTTAGACAGTGAGCTTAAGGAGATTTCACTGGGGGATTCACTGAGCACAAGTGACTAGGAGTGGGTGGGAGAAGGGAGAGGGTAAGCAGGAGAAAGGAACGAACAAAGCTGCAGCTGGAGGGAGAAGGAGGCATGCATGGAGAAATCTTTACCCTCCTAACAGCATTTACCAGCCCAGAAAAGCACACTTCCAGTTCTCTTAGCAGTGCATAACAAGGCTTTGATTCACTGAAGAGGCAGTGACAGAGTTGTGTTCTAACCGGCAATAAGCCCTGCAGCTAACTGCCTTGCCTGTTGCAGTCAGGGTCCTTGCAGCCTTGAACCTCTTAGCCTCTGGCACCTTCCAGGCTGTCACAGTGGATGTCAGCAACAACCGTCAGTCTACAGCCCGTGCTTGTATTAAACAGGTGAGTGATGCCTTATGTGCTAGAGTAGACACATTCATCAATTTCTCAATGGACATCCAGAAGCAATAGAATAGAACCCTGGTGTTTGCACAGACTGCAAGATTCCCCCAAGTGCAAGGTGCATAGGTGTACCCATGTCGCCCTGTGGGCTCCTTCATACATCGTTGCTGCCTTCATGAATTGCAAGGGTTTCCCTTCTATTAATCTGCAACTATTTGCAATGACAAGCAGTACATCATGAAATTCTATACTTGCATTTTTGGCAGCTGCCATGATGTTTTCTATTCAGTCAATGTGTCCAGTTCCCACTGTTAGCCCCTGCACAGCAAGTTAAGGTCTGGCTGCTTGGAGACGAGGGCTATCCGCTGTGCACTTAGATTGGGATTCCGCTTAGGAACCCACGCTCAGTCTGGTCCAAGGGTCAAGTAGAGCCCTAATCGAGCATATTTAAAGTGGTGATAGATTTTTGAATGATAAGGGAATGAAGAGTTATGGGGAGCGGACAGGGAAGTGGCGATGCGCCCAAGATCAGATCAGCCATGATCTTATTAAATGGCGGAGCAGGCTCGAGGGGCCAAATGGCCCATTCCAGCTCCTATTTCTTATGTTCTTATATTCTTAGACCATTGCATCCTCAAACTACAATTCAAATGCCTGGACAGATCTGGTGACTTCCCGCAAAATGGTTAGGAAAAAGTGTTCGAGTGATTGTGGTTTGCTATGGAAAGCATATCTTTACTCCGCAGTGGGGAAAAACATATGGAGCCATCATTGGATGGGGACCTTCAGCATGATGAGGGAGAGGACATTGATGACACATAAGATAGCAAGGAAGCAGGAGGAGTTCAGTAGTTGCCTGCAGCCAGAGCTATTTTGCAGCAGCAGAGTGAAGACAGCTGAACAATCCATGCATCTCTGCATTAACAGGCATGTATACCCTACAAACCAAGGCATCTGCCTAAAAATATTTATGCCAACTAACATTACAAGAGCATTTGCTACTACAGGAACACTCTATGTGCACAAAGGTTTCAAACAACACGGTGGTTTCACTGGCTTACAAAAGGCCTGCAAACTATTCCTCAGCCCGGCATGAGACCCTAGTGTCTGTTTGAAGTGTTCCTTTACCTGCTCGAGTGACTCTATGAGGTGCTACCACCAGTGGCTGCAACATGGGAGATGGGAGACTGTTGAGGTTCATTCAAAGCCTCGCCAGATGCTTGTGAAAAGCAATCTGTAGGAGCTGAGAGGGTCTCGCTGCAAACTGTAACAACTACTTCCCTGAAGTCAGGGAAGTCTGGGCCAGCTTGCTTTCTGACACTACAGTGGGTATTGGTTCAGAGGGTCATGAGGATACAGAAGTGTTGTCATGAGAGATGGTATTATGTTCCTTCCTGTTGCACAACTGCTACCGGGTTGTACCTCACCACTCCAACTGATCTGCAGGACAGCAAACTCTAGGAGATCCGTCTTCTTCAGCACAGCTAGGATGTGAGCCGGCCCTCTGATTAGCCCTTCCATTGGCTTTCTTTGCCACCTCCACCCACTCCTGGTCACTTGTGCTCAGTGAATCCCCCTGTGCAATCTCCTCAAGCTCACTATTTAAGTCACGTGGGATACCGATTTATGTGCTGATGCTTGGCAGGCTAAGAGCGAGTGCAGATGCATTATTTCCTCATCAACCTGTCTGTCTTACATAAGAATTAGAGCAGGAGTAGGTCATTCGGCCCCTCGAGCCTGCTCTGCCATTCAATGAAATCATGATCTTCTACCCCAACTCCACTTTAATGCACTGTCCCCATATCCCTTGAGTCCCTTAATATCCAAAAATGTATCAATCTCTGTCTTGAATATACTCAAAGACTAAGCCTCCACACCCTCTGGGGTAGAGAATTCCAAAGATTCACCACCCTCTGAGTGAAAAAGTTTCTCCTCATCTCTGTCCTAAATGGCTGACTCCTTATTCTGAGATTGTGACCCTTGGTTCTAGATTCCCCAGCCAGAGGAAACATCCTCCCTGCATCTACCCTGTAAGGATAGTGTATGTTTCAACGAGATCACCTCTCATTCTTCTAAACTCTAGAGAATATAGGCCTAGTCTACTCAATTTCTTCTCATAGAACAATCCCCCCATCCCATGAATCAATCTGGTGAACCTTTATTGCATTCCCTCAATGACAGTTATATCCTTCCTTAGGTAAGGAGACCAAAACTGTACACAATACTCCAGGTGCGATCTTACCAGGGCCCTGAATAATTGCAGTAAGACATCTTTACACTTATACTCAAATCCTTTTGTAATAAAGGCCAACGTACCATTTGCTTTCTTAATTGCTTGCTATACCTGCATGTTAACTTTCAGTAATTCGTGTTGAAGGACACCTAGGTCCCTCTGAACACCAACATTTCCCAATCTCTCACCATTTAAAGAATACTCTGCTTTTCTATTTTTCGAACCAAAGTGGATAACTTCACATTTCCCCACATTATATTCCATGTGCCATGTTCTTGCCCACTCACTTAGCCTGTCTCTATCCCCTTGAAGCCACTTTGCATCCTCCTCACAACTTAATTTCCATCTAGCTTTGTGTCATCAGCAAACTTGGATATATTACATTTGGTCCCCTCATCCAAATCATTGATATAGATTGTAAATAGCTGGGGCCCAAGAACCGATCCTTGCGTTTATATAGCACTTTTCAGAACCTCTGTGTGCTCTAAAGCGCTTTACAACTAATTAAATACTTTTTATGAAGTGTTGTAATGTCGGAAATATGACGGCCAATTTATGCACAACAAGATTCCACAAACATGTAATAATGACCAAATAATCTGTTTTAATGATGTTGGTTGAATGATAAATATTGTCCAGGATAGCAGAGTTAACTCCCCTGTCTTCTTCAAATAGTGCCATGAGATCTTTTATAGCCACCTCAGAGGCAAGAGTGCTACCAACTGACCAAGAAAAATGGGTGAGGGACAAAGGTCCCCTAGAGGATGCGACCGGGCAATTAGTAATGGGGAACAGGAAAATGGCAGAGACTTTGAACAAATATTTTGTATCGGTCTTCACACTAAAAACATCCCGACGATGGATAATCATGGGACTATAGGGAGGGAGTAATGAAGTAGTACTCGGTAAAATAATGGGACTAACGGCGGACAAGTCCCCTGGACCTAATGGCTTGCATCCTAGGGTTTTAAAAGAAGTGGCTACAGAGATAGTGGATACCTTGGTTGTAATCTACCAAAATTCCCTGGATTCTGGGGCGATCCCAGCGGATTGGAAAACCGCAAATGTAATGTCCCTTTTTAAAAAAGGAGGCAGATAGAAAGCAGGAAATATTAGACCGGTTAACTGAACATCTGTTGTTGGGAAAATGCTGGAGATTATTATTAAGGAAGCATTAGCAGGATATTTGGAAAAGCATGATTCAATTAAGCAGTGTCAGCATGGTTTTATGAAAGGGAAATCTTGATTGACAAATTTGCTGGAGTTCTTTGAGGAGGTAACGAGCAGGCTGGATAAGGGGGAACCAGTGGATGTGGTGTATTTGGATTTCCAGAAGGCATAAAAGGTTACTGCACAAGATGAAAGTTCACGGAGTTGGGGGTAATATATTAGCATGGCTGGAGAATTGGATAACTAACAAAAAACAGAGAGTCGGGATAAATGGGTCATTTTCTGGTTGGCAAACAGTAACTAGAGGAGTGCCGCCGGGATGTGTACTGGGTCCTCAACTGTTTACAATCTATATTAATGACTCAGATGAAGGGACCGAGTGTAATGTAACCAAGTTTGCTGATGATACAAAGATGGGTGGGAAAGCAAATTGTGAGGAGGACATAAAAAATCTGTAAAGGGATATAGACAGGCTAAGTGGGTGGGCAAAAATTTGGTGGATGGAGTATAATGTGTGAAAATATGAGGTTATCCACTTTGGTAGAAATAATAGAAAAGCAAATTATAATTTAAATGGAAAAAAATTGCAGAGTGCTGCAGTACAAAGGGACCTGGGGATCCTTGTGCATGAAACACAAAAAGTTAGTATGCAGGTACAGCAAGTAATCAGGAAGGCAAATGGAATGGTGGTCTTTATGGTAAGAGGGATGGGGTATAAAAGCAGAGAAGCCCTGCTACAACTGTGCAGGGTATTGGTGAGGCCACATCTAGAGTACTGCGTACAGTTTTGGTCTCTGTATTTAAGGAAGGATATACTTGCATTGGAGGCTGCTCAGAGAAGGTTCACTAGGTTGATTCCGGAGATGAGAGGGTTGCATTATGAAGATAAATTGAGTAGGTTGGGCCTATACTCATTGGAGTTCAGAAGAATGAGAGATGATTTTATCAAAACATTTAAGATAATAAGGGAGATCGGCAAGGTGGATGCAGAGAGGATATTTCCACTCATAGGGGAAACTAAAACTAGGGGGCATAGTCTCAGAATATGGGGCCGCCCATTTAAAACTGAGATAAGGAGGAATTTCTTCTCTCAGACGGTTTTAAATCTGTAGAATTCTCTTCCACAGAGAACTGTGGAGGCTGGGTCATTGAATATGTTTAAGGTGGAGATAGACAGATTTTTGAGCGATATGGGAATAAATGATTATGGGGAGCGGGTAGGGAAGTTGAGCTGAGTCCATGATCATATCAGACATGATCTTATTAAATGGTGGAGCAGGCTCGAGGGGCCAGGTGGCCTAAACCTGCTCCTATTTCGTATGTTCTTATGTTCTTATGTTAGGATGTAATTGTGAGGGTAAGCACAGGCAGATCAGTGGCCGCGTCATGCTCAACATATGATTTCCTGTCTGAATGAAGCAGAAATAGAAGAAGAAGGGAAAATGCCAACACATCCTTTTTAAAAAGGCTTGCAATCTTACCAGTTCAAATGCTGTGGGGTGGAAATTGCCCTCCCTCCCGAAACGGGGTGCATGTGGCAGTCAGCCAAAAAAAAAACATGGCAGCAGCGGCAGTGCATCCTCCCCTTTAAGGGAAGCCACACCGCCGTTGCGGAAGGTCACATCCTCACTGGACCACCAGGAAAAAGCAGGTTTTGGCACTGCCAGGCGAGCCGAGGATTTGCAGAGGGGAATGTCACCGTCGGTGAGGTAGATCGGTGGTGCGCACATTGATGACGCACTTAACATGGATCGGCAGCAGCAGAGCAGTAAGGGGGATGGGTACACTGCCGGAAAAACTTGGAAGAGCAATTGAGCTAGTAGCAGCCATTCTACGAAAAGTTGGCGGCCACTCCACTCTGCAGCGTGGCATCGATTTGTGGTGGTAACAGGTCTGAAGGAGAGGGGCAATTTTGGCCCATGTGTATCTTCCTATAATGTAAATGGCAGTGTATTTGGGGCTGCACCTCAATAGAGCCGGGACCAATATCCTCGTGGGGGGACTTTTTGCTAGTGCTGTTGGGGAGGGTTTAAATTAGCTTGGCAGGGGCATGAGAACCTGAGAGCATTCTCAGAAGGGAGAGAAATGGAAGGCAGAATATTGGTCGGCAAGTTTGAAAGGCAGAGGAAACAAAGGCTAGAAAATGGACAACAAGGCAGTTTGGCAGTGTTAAATGGTATAAACTTTAATGCAAGGAGTCTAGGAAATAAGGCAGTTGAGCTAAGGGCACAGATGGACATGTGGGATTATGATATTGTAGCCATTACTGAGATGTGGCTGAAAGAAGAACAGGAATGGCAGCTCAACATTCCTGGTTACAGGTTTCAGGTGGGATATTAAAAACGGAGGAGGGAGGGGTCGCTGTTTTGATTAAAGAAACAATTACAGCTGTGAGGAGGGATGATATGTTAGAAGGATCATCAAATGAGGCCATATGGGTTGAACTGAAGAACAAAAAAGAGGCAATCACACTGCTGGGAGTGTATTATAGACCCCCAAACAGTCAGAGGGAGATAGAACAGCAAACTTGCAGGCAAATTTCTGACAAGCGCAAAAACAATAGGACAGGAATTGTGGGGGATTTCAATTACCCTAATATTAACTGGGATACTGTCAGTGTAAAAGTTACAGAAGGCACAGAATGTCTCAATTGCATTCTGGAGAACTTTTTTAGCCAATACGTAGCAAGCCCAACAAGAGGGGGTAGTTCTGGATTTAATGTTAGGGAATGAAGCTGGGCAGGTGGAAGCAGTAACTGTGGGAGAGCATTTTTGTGGTAGTAGCGTAATTATGAACAAGGACAAAGGTTCACTCAGTTGATTCCTGAAATGAAGGGTGTCTTATGAACAAAGGTTGAGCAGGTTGGGCCTATACTCATTGGAGTTTAGAAGAATGAGACGTGGTCTTATTGAAACATATAAGATACTGAGGGCTTGACAAGGTGGATGCAGAGAGGATGTTTCCCCTCATGGGGGAATCTAGAACTACAGGACATAGTTTCAGAATATGGGGTCGCCCATTTACAACTGAGATGAGGAGGAATTTCTTCTCTCAGAGGGTTGTAAATCTATGTAATTCTCTGCCCCAGAGAGCTGTGGAGGCTGGGTCTTTGAATATATTTAAGGCAGAGATAGAGAAATTTTTGAGCGATAAGGGAGTAAAGGGTTATGGGGAGCAGGCAGGGAAGTGGAGCTGAGTCCATGATCAGATCAGCCATTATCTTATTGAATGGCAGAGCAGGCTCAAGGGGTCAAATGGCCTACTCCTGCTCCTATTTCTTATGTTCTTATGCATGGGGGCTGCTGTGTTGGGGGACAGACAATGTAAACGACGTATGAGGATGCCCTTGACCAGCTCTGAGCCTGGAAGGCCCAGCTGTGGACTGCTGCGCCTCATCATCAGTGGAAACAGTCATTGGTGGCTTGGGTATGTACCATTGCATGGTTGGAGAGTCAGTGGTGGGAGCCAGAATGCTGTCATCCTGAGAAAGGACAGCACTTTCCATTTCCTGGGAGCCACGGAGACACCGACGGGGCTGAGCCTCAACATCCAGAGCACGATGTGTCTCCACAGCTTGCTGGCCTGCTTCAGCACTGTCCCTTCCCTGTCAGACAGTGGGGAACACAGAGAGGGTGGCACCAGTCATTGACCGCATCACATCACCAAGCTGCATCGTAGCTTGTGCCTGCGATTCGATCGATGCTCCAATGTGATCAAAGGCCCACGCCACACACTCTGGAACACCACTGTCGCTACTGGAGGCCACCAGCCTCTGTGTGTGGGCAATGATGGCCTCACTGGAGTCCTGAGTTTCACCAACAATGCATGATGCTGGCTCCGCAACAGTCGCAGAAAGTTTGTCGCTCTCTCTGGGATCCGACCCAATGCCCCCATGAGTTCACGGTGCATTCCTGTGTTTTCCCTGGACATTTCCACCAAGTCCAGTTCCATGTGTAATGCCTGATTATACGCTCCATGTTATGCATGAATAAAGAGTCTGTCTAGATATTGTGAGCTCAAAGTAAAGTGTGACCGTAGTCTTTTATTGCAAGTCTCCAGAGTGCCTCTCCAGCCTGTGAGGCCTCCTCAAGTACAGGTGCTCCCAAGGGTTTGTGGGATCTCTTGGGACTCCAGCAGATGAGCCCTCTAGTGGCTTCACAAGGTATTTATAGGTTTACACGTATAACAACACTCCCCCCCGCAAAGTCAATAGTGTAACTATTTACAAGGTGAGTCGATCTGGGGCCTTTCTTTCCCTGGTTGATCGTCTCGGTGCAAATGCTGGTTTTGGTGAATCGTTTGCTGGGCCTTCGCTGGGCTGCTGTGCAACTGGCCTTGCTGGGCTGTCTGGTGTGGTGAGTCCTGCTGGGCTGCTGCGGGTGATGGGTTCTGCTTCGTGGTCAACCACAGTGTCGGTTGCCACTGGTGTGTGTGTTGGGGGGGGGGTCAAACAAGGAAGGGTCCAATGTGGGTAGCTCAGGATAGTCTGTGAATCTGAGTTTGGTTTGGTCCAAGTGTTTCTGGTAAATGAGTCCATTTGAAAGTTTGACCCGAAACACCCTATTCCCCTCTTTGGCCACAACAGTGCCAGGAAGCCACTTGGGACCTTGTCCATAGTTCAACACAAATACAGGATCATTGATTTCAATTTTGCATGACACATTTGCGCTATCATGGTATGTACTTTGTTGAAGCCGCCTGCTCTCTACCTGTTCATGTAGATCAGGGTGAACTAACGAGAACCTTGTCTTAAGTGCCCTTTTCATGAGCAGTTCAGTGGGTGGAATCCCAGTGAGCGAGTGGGGTCTCGTGCGGTAACTAAGCAGGACTTTGGATAGGCGAGTCTACAGTGAGCCTTCAGTTACCCTCTTTAAGCTCTACTTGATAGTTTGCACTACTCTCTCTGCCTGACCATTGGATGCTGGTTTAAACAGGGCAGATGTACCATGTTTGATCCCATTACGGGTCATGAACTCTTTGAACCCGGCACTGGTGAAACATGGCCCGTTGTCGCTCACAAGGACATCAGGCAGGCCGTGCATGGCAAACATGGCCCACAGGCTTTCAGTGGTGGCAGCGGACGTGCCTGCCGACATTATCTCACATTCAATCCATTTGGAGTACAACCACTAGGAACATTTTACCCAAAAACAGGCCTGCATAATCAACATGGACCCTGGACCACGGTTTGGAGGGCCAAGACCATAAACTTAGTTGTGCCTCCCTGGGTGCATTGCTTAACTGAGAGCATGTGTTACATTTGTGCACGCAGGACTCCAAGTCCGCATCGATACTGGGCCACCACAAGTGGGATCTGGCTATCGCTTTCATCATTACAATGCCTGGGTGAGTACTGTGGAGATCACTGATGAAAGTGTCCCTGCCCTTCTTGGGGACCACTACCAGATTACCCCACAGAAGGCAGTCTGCCTGCATAGACATTTCATCTTTGCGCTGCTGGTACGGCTTTATCTCTTCCTGCATTTCCAAAGGGACACTGGACCAGCTCCCATGAAGCACACAATTTTTTACTAAGGACAGCAAGGGGTCCTGGCTCGTCCAGGTTCTAATCTGTCGGGCTGTGATGGATAATTGCTCATTCTCGAATGCTTCCATTACCATGACTAAATCTGTGGGTTGTGCCATTTCCACCCCCATGGTGGATAATGGCAGCCTACTTAGAACATCGACACAGTTTTCTGTGCCTGGCCTGTGGTGGATGGCGTAGTTGCATGAGGACAATGTGAGCGCCCATCTCTGGATGCGGGCCAATGCATTTGTATTTATTCCCTTACTTTCAGAAAAGAGAGATATCAGTGGCTTATGATCAGTTTCCAATTCAAATTTGAGCCAAAACAGATATTGATGCATTTTCTTTACCCCATAAACACATGCTAACGCTTCTTTTTCAATCATGCTGTAGACTCTCCCAGCCTTAGACAGACTTCTGGATGCATAAGCAATCAGTTGCATTTTCCCAGATTCATTAGCTTGTTGCAATACACACCCAACCCCGTATGACGACGCATCACATGCTAGTACCAAACGCTTACATGGATCATACAACACAAGCAATTTGTTTGAGCATAACAATTTTCTAGATTTTACAAAAGCATTTTCTTGGCTTTTACCCCATACCCATTCGTCTCCTTTGCACAGTAAGAGGTGCAATGGTTCTAGCAGTGTGCTGAGACCTGGTAAGAAGTTACCAATGTAGTTCAGGAGTCTTAGAAATGACCGCTGCTCCGTCACGTTCTGTGTCCTCGGTGCGTTCTCGATTGCCTCCATCTTCGAATCGGTGGGCCTGATGCCGTCCGCCGTGATACTTCTCCCCAGGAACTCCACTTCAGGCGCCAGGAAAACGCACTTCGAGCGTTTTAACCTGAGCCCCACGCGGTTGAGTCGACTAAGAACCTCCTCCAGGTTCTGCAGATGCTCGACTGTGTAACCTGTAACCAAGATGTCGTCCCGGAAGACATCCGTGCGCGGGACCGACTTCAGTAAGCTTTCCATTTCTCTGGAATATCGCCGCAGCTGATCGAATCCCAAACGGGCATCAGTTGTAAATGCAGAGACCATAGGTTGGGGTCTCTACAGTCAAAAGTTTGCGAAGTATCACTTCATGGCCAATGCCAAGTACAAAAAAGTCCCTGAGCATGTGCTCCAAATGTCCTTCAAATTCACAATGTCCTGCAAGGCGTCTTAGCTCGGCGACATAGCTCACCACTTCCTGGCTTTCAGACCTTTTGTAGGTGTAAAACCGGTACCTCGCCATCAGAACGCTTTCCTTCGGGTTCAGATGCTCTCGGACCAGTGTGCACAAATCATCGTATGATTTCTCTGTGGGTTTCGCTGGAACAAGCAGATTTTTCATGAGGCCATATGTTGGTGTCCCGCAGACGGTGTGGAGAATCACCCTTTGTTTGGCAGCGTTCGCTTCTCCTTCCAGCTCGTTGGCCATGAAGTATTGGTCGAGTTGCTCCACAAAGGTTTCCCAATCATTTCCCTCCAAAAATGTCTCCAGGATGCCCAGTGTTCTCTGCATCGTTGGGTTCATCATCTGTTTCTCGTCGCTAGTTGTTATGTATGAATAAAGAGTCTGACTAGATACTGTGAGCTCAAAGTAAAGTGTGACCTTAGTCTTTTATTGCAGGTCTCCAGAGTGCCTCTCCAGCCTGTGAGGCCTCCTTAAGTACAGGTGTTCCCAAGGGATTGTGGGATCCCTTGGGACTCCAGGAGATGAGCCCTCGTGTGGCTACACAAGATATTTACAGGTTTACATATATAACACCCCTGATCATGGATCCTCAGTTTTTGCCGAAATTTCCAGTCAAAGGCGCAAACTTTTTGTAGGCGATATCAGGACTGCCCCGACACGATTAGCGCCCCCAAAATTGGGAAAGCCAAAAATCCAGGCCAAAAATTGTGCCCATTGTGTTTGGTGTCGATATAATTTCACGGTTTTCTGTACAAGAACAAAAAGAACATTCACAGAGCATTCACTAAATTTTAAAAAGTAACTTGTTGTCTAAATCACTTTTCTATTTCAATAAGAAAGGGGTTTATATAAATTTAAATATTATTTTGGTCCATATATATTGGAGAAATATTAGTTAAGGTTTTAAGTCACTAATTGGTGGCAATTCCATTCTTTCCTGATTTTAGCACTCTCATGTGTGTAATTTTAATATTTTGTTTTGATTAATTGGGTTAACATTTTAAATTAAATAGTGCACATTGGAATTTTACATAACCAATGTGCTAAAAATAGCATTCAATGGAATTTCATTTCCTAAAGGAAAACATTGGCTGGATATGGAGTTCTTTATGCAAATGCAGCAAGAAAGCTGTGATTTAAAGCTAAGGAAACTTCAAGCTAAATGTCTCGAACTCCAAATCATTTTTGCCTAGGCCCTCACTATTATGGAATTCCTTAATCCACTCAGTCTTTCCTTCCTCTGAAAATGTACAGTCTTTTATAATCCCAGCTTAATGTCCCTCAAGCACTACTTTTTGATTTACCTTGCCTGTATCCTACTTGTTTTAACTTTTGTGATGTCCTGTAGGTAGGAAGTTCCAGGATTTTGACTCAGCAACAAAGAAGGAATGACAATATATGTCCAAGTCAGGAGTGATTGTGTTCCCATGCATTTGCTGGCCTCTCTCTTGTTGGCTTACAAGATGGCGCCCAGGACGGCAGCTCCCGAGGGAGCTCCCCTTAACAACCTTACCCGTGGCCATCCAATGCCACCCCACACCTTCTCTCCCCCAAACTCTTCCCCCTCTGCAGCTCCAAGAACCTCCTAGACTTCTCTGAACCTGGCAATCGCTCCCTCTCCAGATTCCAAAGATTTGGAACAGGTTTAAACTCTGTCCTCCCTCTCCCGATCCGGTGGCGTCCTTCGGAGTCCCTTCGGCCAACTCAGAGCTGGCCTCGGCGTCGACCCTGGAATCCCTTCAGCCAGTGGCCCAATCTGCGAAGGCGAAAGCAGCTGGAGGAGCAGTGGTGGAGCCACTGTCGGGCACGTGGTGTGGGTAATGGCGGCAGCCACTCTGACTTCTCCCACGGCCCTTCAAGAAGCTAAAATGGAGCAGGGCTCCAGCATCCCTCATCCCCACCCTTCATCACACCTCAGATCTCCCACCACCTCTCCTGAAGACGCTGCTCAGCGCTGAGCTTACAGCTCACATCCCACCATAGACAACTAGGCCCACACAGTAGATCCTGGTCTCCAGTCATCTTGGACCCCTTTGCCACTGAACCTAGACCTTGCTCTGCTAAGCCCGTGTGGTAGCTGGTGTGCAACGGACACCCCACATTAAAATAATTCACGCACAGGCATTTTCTACCCTTCAATATGAAGTTCAGGACCTGGAACATCAGGACCCTTATAGACAACCCCAACAGCGACAGACCAGAACACCGCACCGCCATCATTGCCCGGGAACTTAGAGGCTTTGATGTCGACATCGCCATCCTAAGCGAGACCCGGCGGGCAGGGGAAGGCCAGCTCAAAGAACAAAGTGGTTACACTTTCATCTGGAAAGGCAAACCAGAGGAAGAACGCCACCTCTACGGAGTTGGTTTCACCATTAAGAACGAGCTGGTCGACTGCCTCAGAGACTCCTCCTGTGGGATTAGCGACCATCTCATGAATCTCCGGCTCACCCTATCCCGGAACCAGTGCACCACAGTTATCAGTGCGTACGCCCCAACATTTGACGCAACAGATGAGGCCAAAGAGGCATTCTACTTCCGACTCGAACAAACCCTGTCCCGTGTCCCTACGGACGACAAACTGATCCTCCTTGGCGACTTCAACACCAGAGTCGGTAAGGACACGGACCTCTGGGGAGGCGTGATCGGCAGAGAGTGGGTAGGGAAAAACAACTCCAGCGGTACCCTACTCCTGACAAAATGCCGAGAATATGACCTTGTCATCACCAACCCCTTGTTCCGCCAATGGGGCACAATGGACGTGATTTTTGCAGCGTGACAACTCCAGGAAAAATGCAAGGAACAGCCCCTTATACATGGCCTTCTTCGATCTTACAAAGGCCTTTGACACTGTCAACCGCGAGGGTCTATGGCGCGTCTTCCTTTGTTTTGGATGCCCCCAAAAGTTCGTCAACATCCTTCGCCTGCTCCACGACGACATGCAGGTCGTGATCCTTACCAACGGATCAATTACAGACCCAATCCACGTCCAGACCGGGGTCAAACAGGGCTGCATCAACGCCCCAAGCCTCTTCTCAATCTTTCTCGCCGCTATGCTCTACCTCACAGTCAACAAGCTCCCCGTTGGAGTGGAACTGAACTACAGAACCAGTGGGAACCTGTTCAACCTGCGCCATCTCCAGGCTAGGTCCAAGACCACCCCAACCTCTGTCGTCGAGCTACAGTACGCAGACAACGCCTGCGTCTGTGCATATACAGAGGCTGACCTCCAGGACATAGTCGACGTATTTAGTGAGGCATACGAAAGCATGGGCCTTACGCTAAACAGCCGTAAGACAAAGGTCCTCCACCAGCCTGTCCTCACCACACAGCACTGCCCCCCAGTCATCAAGATCCACAGCATTGCCCTGGACAACGTGGACCACTTCCCATATCTCGGGAGCCTCCTATCAACAAGAGCAGGCATTAACGACGAGATCCAACACCGCCTCCAGTGCGCCAGTGCAGCCTTCGGCCGCCTGAGGAAAAGAGTGTTTGAAGACCAGGCCCTCAAAACTGTCACCAAGCTCATGGTCTACAGGGCAGTAGTAACATCTGCCCTCCTGTATGGCTCAGAGGCATGGACGATGTACAGGAGGCACCTCAAGTCGCTGGAGAAATATCACCAACGATGTCTCCACAAGATCCTACAAATCCCCTGGGAGGACAGACGCACCAACATCGGTGTCCTTGTCCAGGCTAACATCCCCGGCATTGAAGCACTGACCACACTCGATCCGCTCCACTGGGCAGGCCACATAGTTCGCATGCCAGACACAAGACTCCCAAAGCAAGTGCTCTACATGGAGCTCCTTCAGGGCAAATGAGCCAAATGTAGGCAGCGGAAACGTTACAAGGACACCCTCAAAGCCTCTCTGATAAAGTGCGACATCCCCACTGACACCGAGGGGTCCCTGGCCAAACACCGCCCTAAGTGGAGAAATTGCATCCGGGAGGGCGCTGAGTACCTCGAATCTCAGCGCAGGCAGCGGGAAGAGCGTGTAGTAAACCAGTCCCACCCACTCCTTCCCTCAGCAACTATCTGTCCCACCTGTGACAGAGTCTGTGGCTCTTGTATTGGACTGTTCAGCCACCACAGAACCCACTTCAGATGTGGAAGCAAGTCTTCGTTGATTCCGAGGGACGGCCTATGATGAAGCTGATGATGATGTTCCGCCAGAGGGACATGTACAAGGCATCGTGGCAACACCCCCGCTCCAAGCACTAGCACCTGCTCAACTACGTCATCATTCGAGTGAGAAACATAGAAACATAGAAAATAGGTGCAGGTGGAGGCCATTTGGCCCTTCAAGCCTGATCCACCATTCAATATGATCATGGCTGATCATGCAACTTTAGTACCCCATTCCTGCTTTCTCTTCATACTCCTTGATCCTTTTAGCCGTAAAGGCCACATCTAACTCCCTTTTGAATATATCTAACGAACTGGCCTCAACAACTTCCTGTGGTAGAGAATTCCACCGGTTCACAATTCTCTGAGTGAAGAAGTTTCTCCTTATCTCAGTCCTAAATGGCTTACCCCTTATCGTTAGACTGTGACCACTGCTTCTGGACTTCCCCAACATCGGGAACATTTTTCCTGCATCTAACCTGTCCAATCCCATCAGGATTTTATATATTTCTATAAGATCCCCTCTCATTCTTCAAAATTCCAGTAAATATAAGCCTAGTCGAACCAGTCTTTCTTCATATGTCAGTCCTGAAATCCCAGGAATCAGTCTGGTGAACCTTCGCTGCACTCCCTCAATAGCAAGAATGTCCTTCCTCAGATTAGGAGACCAAAACTATACACAGCATTCAAGGTGTGACCTCACCAAGGCCCTGTACAACTGCAATAAGACCTCCCTGCTCCAATAATCAAATCCTCTCGCTATGAAGGCCAACATGCCATTTGCCTTCTTCACCGCCTGCTGTACCTGAATGCCAACTTTCAGTGACTGATGTACCATGACACCCAGGTCTCCTTGCACCTCCTCTTTTCCTAATCTGTCACCATTCAGATAATATTCTGCCTTCCTGTTTATGCCACCAAAGTGGATAATCTTACATTTATCTACATTATACTGCATCTGCCATGCATTTGCCCACTCACCTAACCTGTCCAAATCAGTCTGCAGTCTCTTAGCATCCTCCTCACAGCTCACACTGCCACCCAGCTTAGTGTCATCTGCAAACTTGAAAATATTACATTCAATTCCTTCGTCTAAATCATTAATGTATAATGTAAATAGCTGGGGTCCCAGCACTGAACCTTGCGGTACCCCACTAGTCACTGCCTGCCATTCTGAAAAGGACCCGTTTATTCCCACTCTTTGCTTCCTGTCTGCCAACCAGTTCTCTATCCACATCAATACATTACCCCCAATACCATGTGCTTTAATTTTGCACACTAATCTCTTGTGTAGGACCTTGTCAAAAGCCTTTTGAAATTCCAAATATACCACATCCACTGGTTCTCCCTTATCCACTCTACTAGTTATATCCTCAAAAGATTCTAGAAGATTTGTCAAGCATGATTTCCCTTTCATAAATCCATGCTGACTTGGACCGATTCTGTCACTGCTTTCCAAATGTGCTGCTATTATATCTTTAATTGATTCCAACATTTTCCCCACTACCGATGTCAGGCTAACCAGTCTATAATTCCCTGGTTTCTCTCTCCCTCCTTTTTAAAAAGTGGGGTTAACTTAGCTACCCTGCAATCCATAGGTACTGATCCAGAGTCTAGAGAATGTTGGAAAATGACCACCAATGCATCCACTATTTCTAGGGCCACTTCCTTAAGTACTCTGGGATGCAGACTATCAAGCTCTGGGGATTTATCGGCCTTCAATCCCATCAATTTCACGAACACAATTTCTTGACTAATAAAGATTTCCATCGGTAACTCCTTCTCGCTAGACCCTCGGTCCCCTAGCATTTCCGGAAGGTTATTTGTGTCTTCCTTAGTGAAGACGGAACCCAAGTATTTGTTTAATTGGTCTGGATTTCTTTGTTCCCCATTATAAATTCAACTGATTCTGACTGCAAGGGACCTACATTTGACTTCACTAATCTTTTTCTCTTCACATATCTATAGAAGCTTTTGCAGTCAGTTTTTATGTACCCTGCAAGCTTACTCTCATACTCTATTTTCCCCCTCCGAATTAAACCCTTTGTCCTCCTCTGCTGAATTCTAAAGTTCTCCTAGTGCTCAGGTTTGCTGCTTTTTCTGGCCAATTTATATGCCTCTTCCTTGGCTTTAACACTATCCTTAATTTCCCTTGTTAGCCACGGTTGAGCCACATTCCATGTTTTATTTTTATGCCTGACAGGGATGTACAATTGTTGAAGTTCATCCATGTGATAGAAACATAGAAACATAGAAAATAGGTGCAGGAGTAGGCCATTCGGCCCTTCTAGCCTGCACCGCCATTCAATGAGTTCATGGCTGAACATTCAACTTCAGTACCCCATTCCTGCTTTCTCGCCATACCCCTTGATCCCCCTAGTAGTAAGAACCTCATCTAACTCCTTTTTGAATATATTTAGTGAATTGGCCTCAACAACTTTCTGTGGTAGAGAATTCCACAGGTTCACCACTCTCTGGGTGAAGAAGTTCCTCCGCATCTCGGTCCTAAATGGCTTACCCCTTATCCTTAGACTGTGACCTCTGGTTCTGGACTTCCCCAACATTGGGAACATTCTTCCTGCATCTAACCTGTCTAACCCCGTCAGAATTTTAAATGTTTCTATGAGGTCCCCTCTCATTCTTCTGAACTCCAGTGAATACAAGCCCAGTTGATCCAGTCTTTCTTGATAGGTCAGTCCCGCCATCCCGGGAATCAGTCTGGTGAACCTTCGCTGCACTCCCTCAATAGCAAGAATGTCATTCCTCAGGTTAGGAGACCAAAACTGTACACAATACTCCAGGTGTGGCCTCACCAATGCCCTGTACATCTGTAGCAACACCTCCCTGCCCCTGTACTCAAATCCCCTTGCTATGAAGGCCAACATGCCATTTGCTTTCTTAATCGCCTGCTGCACCTGCATGCCAACCTTCAATGACTGATGTACCACGACACCCAGGTCTCTTTGCACCTCCCCTTTTCCTAATCTGTCACCATTCAGATAATAGTCTGTCTCTGTTTTTACCACCAAAGTGGATAACCTCACATTTATCCACATTATACTTCATCTGCCATGCATTTGCCCACTCACCTAACCTATCCAAGTCGCTCTGCAGCCTCACAGCATCCTCCTCGCAGCTCACACTGCCACCCAACTTAGTGTCATCCGCAAATTTGGAGATACTACATTTAATCCCCTCATCTAAATCATTAATGTACAGTGTAAACAGCTGGGGCCCCAGCACAGAACCTTGCGGTACCCCACTAGTCACTGCCTGCCATTCTGAAAAGTACCCATTTACTCCTACTCTTTGCTTACTGTCTGACAACCAGTTCTCAATCCATGTCAGCACACTACCCCCAATCCCATGTGCTCTAACTTTGCACATCAATCTTTAAATGTCTGCCATTGCCTATCCACCGTCAACCCTTTAAATATCATTCGCCAGTCTATCCTAACCAATTCATGTCTCATATTATCGAAGTTACCTTTCTTTAAGTTCTGGACCATGGTCTCTGACTTAACTGTGTCACTCTCTATCTTAATTCTATCATATTATGGTCACTCTTCCCCAAGGGGCCTCACACAACAAGATTGCTAATTCGTCCTCCCTCATTACACAGCACCCAATCTAGGATGGCCAGCTCTCTAGTTGGCTCCATGACAGATTGGTCTAAAAAAAACATCCCTTATACACTCCAGGAAATCCTCCTCCACTGTATCGCTACCAGTTTGTTTAGCCCAATCTAAATGTAGATTAAAGTCATCCATGATAACTGCTGTACCTTTATTGCACGCATCCCTAATTTCCTGTTTGATGCCATCCCCAACCACACTACTACTGTTTGGTGGTCTGTACACATCTCCCACTAGCGTTTTCTGTCCTTTGGTGTTCCGCAGCTCTACCCATACAGATTCCACGTCATCCAAGCTAATGTCCTTCCTTACTATTGCGTTAATCTCCTCTTTAACCAACAACGCTACACCACCTCCTTTTCCTTTCTGTCTATCCCTCCTGAATATTGAATACCCCTGGATGTTATGTTCCCAGCCTTGGTCACCCTGGAGCCATGTCTCCGTAATCCCAGTTGCATCACATCCGTTAACAGCTATCTGCACATTTAATTCATTCACCTTATTACGAATGCTCCTCACATTGAGACACAGAGTCTTCAGGCTTGTTTTTTTTTAACTCTTTGTCCTTTTAGAATTATGTTGTAATGTGGCCCTTTTTAATTTTTGCCTTTGATTTCTCTGCCCTCCACTTTTCCTTATCTCCTTTCTACCTTTTGCTTCTGCCCCCATTTTACTTCCCTGTGTCTCCCTGCATAGATTCCCATCCCCCTGTCCTATTAGTTTAAACCCTCCCCAACAGCACTAGCAAACACTCCCCCAGGACATTGGTTTCGTTCCTGCCCAGGTGCAGACTGTGCAGTTTGTACTAATCCCACCTCCCCCAGAACCGGTTCTAATGTCCCAGGAATTTGAATCCCTCCCTCTTGCACCATTCCTAAAGCCACGTATTCATCTTAACTATCCTGCTATTTCTACTCTGACTAGCACGTAGCACTGGTAGCAATCCTGAGATTACTACCTTTGTGGTCCTACTCCTTTATTGAACTCCTAGCTCCTTAAATTCAGCTTGTAAGACCTCATCCCATTTTTTACCTATATTGTTGGTACCTATATGCACCACGACAACTGGCTGCTCATCCTTCCGCCCCCCGCCACCTCTAGAATGCCCTACAGCTGCTCCGAGACATCCTTGGCCCTTGCAGCAGGGAGGCAACATACCATCCAGGAGTCTCGATTGCGGCCGCAGAAACGCCTATCTATTCTGATTATAATAGAATCCCCTCCCACTATAGCTCTCCCACTCTTTGTGCTGGATCGCAAGGATGTGTGCATCACCTATGCCATGACAGGAGCTGATGATTGCTGGACAGACCACTGCCTAATCCGTTCCATCATCATTATTAATATAGCCCCAAAGCGACGACGGCAACAGAAGCAATGCTGCAGAAAAATTAATGCCAGGACACTCAAAGACCCAGCTAAGACAGCCCTATAAAACCACTGCCTCACTGCCAACCTGGCAACCCTCGATGACCACAAGACACAGAATGTCCACAGCAGTACCCTTCAGGCCAGCATAACCAGTGCCTGCGAAGAGAAGCTCGGTTGCTTAACCAAGAAACACAAGGACTGGTTTGATGAGAAAGACCAGGAGATCAAGGAGCTAATAAACCGCAACCCCAGGCTATTTCTGAACTTAAAGCTACAACCCAACTCGGGAGCAGCACAGATCGCTGAAAGCTGAGGTCCAACAAAAAACCCGTGACGTAAAGAATAGATGGTGGATGGAGAAAGCACAGGAGATACAGCAGCTGTCGACAGCCATGACGTGCGAGGATTCTTCATCACAGTCTAGTCCACCTATGGTCCAAGCACTCAAGGCCCCACCCCACTGCTGGCCAAGAATGGGGAATCACTCATCAAGGACACCGAGGCAGTCAGGGCCCGCTGGAAGGAGCACTTCGAAAATGTCCTTAATCGAGACTCTGCCTTTGACACGAGTGTCCTCAACTCCATCCCGCAGCACGCTATCCACCACCTTCTCAGCAAAACCCCAGCCCTGCATGAGGTAGAAAAGGCTATCCATCAGCTCAAGAACAACAAGGCAACGGGAGCAGATGCAATCCCCGCTGAGGCACTAAAGTATGGTGGAGAGGCACTATTGGCTCGAATGCATGACCTCATCTCTCTCATCTGAAAGGAGGAGAGCATGCCCGGAGATCTTAGAGATGCAGTAATCGTGACCATCTTTAAAAAAGGGGACAAGTCCGACTGCGGCAACTGCAGAAGAATCTCCCTGTTGTCGGCCACTGGGAAAGTCATCGCTAGAATCCTCCTCAACCATCTTCTCCCTGTGGCTGAGGAGCTCCTCCCGGGGTCACAGTGCGGATTCCGTCCACGTACAATGGACATGATCTTCATGGCACGACAATTGCAAGAGAAATGCAGGGAACAGCACCAAGCCTTCTTTGACCTCACAAAGGCCTTTTACACTGTTAATCGTGAGGGACTATGGAGCGTCCTCCTCCGTTTCAGCTACCCCCAAAAACTTGTCACCATCCTCCGCCTGCTCCACGATGACATGCAAGCCCTGATCCTGACCAACAGATCCACCACAGACCCAATCCATGTCCGGATCGGGGTCAAGCAGGGCTGCGTCATCGCCCCAATCCTCTTCTCGATCCTCCTCGCTGCAATGCTCCATCTCACGCTCAACAAGCTCCCCCGCTGGAGTTGAACTAAACTATAGAATCAGTGAGAACCTATACAACCTTCGTCGCCTCCAGACTAGATCCAAGACTGTCCCATCCTCTGTCATCGAACTACAGTACACGGATGACGCTTGCGTTTGCGCACATTCAGCTGATGAACTCCAAGCCATCGTCAACATCTTCACCGAGGCGTACAAAAGCACGGGCGTTACACTAAACATCCGTAAGACAAAGGTCCCCCAACAACCTGACACTGCCATACAGCACTGCCCCCTGGATCATCAAAATCCATGGCGCAGCCTTGTACAACGTGGGCCACTTTCCATACCTTGGGATCCTACTATCAGCAAGGGCAGACATCGAAGATGAGGTTCAACACGCCTCCAATGAGCAAGCGCAGCCTTCGGTTGCCTGAGGAAGAGAGTGTTCGAGGATCAGGCCCTCAAATCTGGCACCAAGCTTATGGTCTACAGGGCTGTAGTGATACCCACCCTCCTGTATGGCTCAGAGACGTGGACCATATACAGCAAACTCCTCAAATCGCTGGAGATCCTGCAAATCCCCTGGGAGGATAGACGCACCAATGTCAGTGTTCTCGGTCAGGCCAACATCCCCAGCATCAAAACACTGACCACACTCGACCAGCTCCGTTGGACGGGCCACATTTTCCACATGCCCGACACGAGACTCCCAAAGGAAGCGTTCTATTCGGAACTCTTACACGGCAAGCGGGCCCCAGGTGGATGGAGGAAATGTTTCAAGGACACCCTCAAAGCCTCCTTGATAAAGTGCAACATCCCCACCAACACCTGGGAATCCCTGGCCAAAGACGACCTTAAGTGGAGGAAGAGCATCCGGGAGGGCGCTGAGCACCTGGAGTCTCGTCGCCAAGAGCATGCAGTAAACAAGCGCAGGCAGCGGAAGGAATGTGCGGCAAACCAGACTCCCCACTCACCCTTTCCTCCAAAGACTCTCTATCCCTCCTGTGACAGAGACTGTAATTCCCATATTAGACTATACAGCCACCTGAGAACTTACTTTTAGAGTGGAAGCAAGTCTTCTTTGATTTTGAGGGACTGCCTATGATATGATGATCTTGTTGGAGAAGGTAAATACCTGGTACTTGAGTGGTGCAAAGGTTACGTGCCACTTATCACGCCCAAGTGAAGATACACCTGAAGTATATGCCACTTGGCATGACTTGAACCCACTTGGATTTCTGGGTGCGGATCATTAGCCCAGACCTGATGGTCTTCCAGAAGAGGGAGTATCACAGCTGAGCCCAATCCTGTTCTTAACTTGTTATGTCTGTAATGGACTTATGAATGAATCCACGAGGCAATGTGTTGTACTCACACTGCAGTGATCTTGGTCCTTTATTCGTAACTCCAGAGTGAGGCACAAGCATGGTGGGCAGCCTTTTATACTGGGCCCTGCACACCTATGCAGGTGACCCTCAGGTCTCCCCCCGCAGTGCCCTCTGATGGTCAGCCTCTGCCACAGGGGCAGGAAACCCCATTCTCCACCAGTTGCACCCTCTAGTGTTGCCAGCATAGTATATACACGGTGTAAACCGTATTGATAGTACATCAGGTAACAAGTCTCCACCTTATGCAACTATACAGTGACTACACAGAGAGTATATCTATAGTCTGTATATATAACATAACTGATGTTCGCATGTGAACTTCCCAGGAGGGACTGTTTTAGCATTATTTAGGAGTGGGATCCCTAGCTGATATTTCCCCTGCTACTGTGGTGGCCAGTTGTTTTGCATGCCCGATACTAGACTCCCGAAATAAGCGCTGTACTCCGAGCTAGCGCCAGGGGGGCAGAGAAAATGCTTTAAGGACATGCTCAAAACTTCCTTGAAAAATTGTAACAACCCCATCAACTCTTGGGAATCCCTGGCCCAAGACCGCTCAAAGTGAAGGAGAAGCATCCCGAGAAGGCGCCAAACACTTCGAGTCTCTTCGCCGAGAACACACGGGAGCCAAGCGCAAACAGCGGAAGGTGCGTATGACAAATCAAGCACCCCACACAACCCGTCCCTCCGACCACCATCTGCCCCGCCTGTGACAGAGATTTTAGATCCTGCATTGGTCTCATCAGTCACCTTAGAACTCATTTTAGTGTGAAAGCAACTCATCCTTGACTCTGGGGGACTGCCTCAGAAGAAGAAGATTCACAGTTACTGGCTTAGGACATCAAACTGAACAACCCCTACTCTCGCATTCATATTGAGCATGCAATGCACTCCAAACTAAGAGATTGTTGTCAGCCAGGATGCATGGAGAATTTTAACCCAACTCTTTCCACAAGAAACTGACGGGATCTGATTGGCAGCTAGTTTTACACCCTGTGTGATTTTACTTTCCATTGATGTCCATTCTCTGTCGGACAGGTTAGGTGAAAATTCCCCCTCCCCCTGTATCAACACCATCAAACAGAAGCTGTCCCAAAGTTGCATGCCAGTTGCTGCTTATCGCCCATCTGAATCGGCAGGAATCAAAAATAATGGCCTGGAAATTGGGGTCGGAGGCTTGACGCCCACGTATGCCTCCGATCCGTAAGAAAACTCCGTACTTACCTGCTGCCTCCAGAGTTTTGGACTCTTGCGGTCCTGGGCTGCAAGTGTGCACCTGCGTGAAGGCCCACGTGGGCCGGGCCAACCAATGACAAAGGGAGATTCCTATGATGCTTATGGGGATTCCATTTACACACAGAATTCCCCTAAGCATAATAGAAATCACCTAAACAATACAATTTCACAACGTTGAAATAAAAATAAATGATCACAGGTTCAAAATTAATTAAAACTCTATGGGCCCGAAATTGGTGGACATATTGCCCGCGGACCTTCGACATACCGCCCAAAATTGCAAAATTGATCGCAAAATACCTACATACTGCCCACATACTGCCCAGTGGAAAATTCATCAGTGACATATCGTTGGGCAGTATGCATACCATCCGCCCATGCACAACGCTGACATACTGGCCAAAATTGCCAAATTGATCACTTACCACTGACATACCGCTGACCCTGCAGACCGCCTTGGAAAAGGTAGTTTTAAGTCGATCTTCAGTCGGTGGTATGCATCTTTACCTGTAAAAATGTTTTTATCTCTTAGCCCCCCCCCATCTCTCCCACCCCCCAGTCTCTTCCCCACCCACCCCCCACCCCAAGTAGCAATCTCCCACCAAGCAGCAATCTCCCTTCACAAGTATCTCCCCCCAATCAGTGATCCCACCCCACCCCCCCACATACCTGCTTAGCACTCTCAGGCCGGCAATCTGTGGATTCTCGTCGGTGCCTCTCAGGGAGGCGGAGCTTCGCAGCAGCATGCGTGTGTGCACAATTCGGGACCCGAAGATTCCCAAGTGAAAAGGACTCACTGCTGGCACATTGCCAGTTGTACTTTGCTCCGCATACCGCTGAGAAAAAAGTGACCAAAATCACACACACGACACCCCAGCAGTACCTGCCAGCATGAAACAACATACCACCTGCATACCGACAAGAAATGGGTAGACAACCAATTTCGGCCCCCATTTAATTAAACATTTAAAATAAAAATATAATTTAAAAAAAAATAAATGTAAACATTTTTAACCAGGACAAAATTGACCGAAACTCATTTTAAATGTAAGTGAATGTTTAAATCTGAATTTTTTTTTAACCTTTATTTAAACCCCTACGCTGGTAAAAGAAAGTCTTACTCTTGCTTTTATCAGGCGTAAGGGTTTGGTGGGCATTTGCTGGGCAGTGAAAGTAAATTTCCAGCAGATGGATGTGATCTGACAAGTAGAAACTTGCCGGATCACAAGTTCCGGGTTTTTGCATCGCAGAAGCTTGAGCTTGCGGGCACTTACAGTGGCACACTTTGTGCGTACGCTGGCATAGGCCCCGTAAAATCCGGGCCAATAAGCCTGGGATGTTTCTTGATTATATGACTCAGCGTTACACCGGTCGTTGGAATTCTCTACCCCAAAGGGCTGTGGATGTTCAGTCATTGAGTATATTTTTGGAATCGAGTCGAACATCAGCAATGATCTTATTGAATGATGGAGCAGGCTCGAAGTGCCGTATGGCCTACTCCTTCTCTGAATTCTTATGTTCTCATGTATATGTTTGACACCTCTGGCAATTAGTGTTACCAAATCTGGTTGGATGTATTCCTTAAGATCCTGGCCTCCCACCTCCAATCTCCCCATCCCACCTCCAATCTCCCCATCCCACCATTCACCCGCCATCAGTTGCAAGACACGTCTATCCATGTGGCGCACCACCTTGCCACGCCAATTGGAAAGCGAACGGACTGTTCATTATTCAATTCAATGATTCTACACTGGCAGCTAAACAGCCTTTTTTGCCCATCTCGAGTATTTTTCTAACTAAAGTATTCAAAGTAAATGAAGCAAGAACACACACTAGTTTTTATGGCCCATATGACTTTTCTTCCAGGGTGCTTGCAGTGATGTCCTGGAGAATAATCTGTAATTCCTGGAGACTCCAGGGCAATTCTGGAGGGTTGGCAACCCTAATACCAACTGAGCCATTGGGGCCTATGCAGTTCTTTCTTGAACGATTTTAATTTTGTCAGCTATATGATCTTTTGTTCAGAGTCTCTGTGCCAGCTGCATTCTGCTGAATTATTTGCATATTTTCACTTTGACATCCATTTAGAAAATCAATCTATGTTTCAACTAGGATATAACCTGCAAGATAGAGCTGTTGAAATTGGTTATGGCCTACTTTCATGTCCATAGCGGAAGAGCACACACCCCAACTGGGAGGCCAGCCCCAAATTGGGCCTCTGGCCTCATTTCAGTATTTTAGTGAGCTATCGCATCACCTATTTGAACGAGATGAATTTCGGGCCTCTTGCCTCCCCCGGCTGTGGCCCACAGGTAAGTCCTGCGAGGGAAGAGGACAATGAAAAGGGGCCAATCATGGGTCGGCAGCAGCCCTCAGAGGGCTGTGGAGCTGGGTAAAGAACCCCTGGTCCCTCTGTCTCCATAATAACTTCAACAAAAAATGTCCTAACCTTTTGGTAGCAGCTGCTTGCTAGGCCACATCCACGCCTGAAAAATCTGCAGGGCAGCCAATTTCTTGGATGGGACCTCAAGCAGGCATTGGCCCCTTCATTAACATAAGCAAAGGGCCTTTAACCTGTTTTCAGTAGCTACTGTGGCTGCCTGAAAAATCAGTGGTTTGGAGAGAAGACTGTGAAATTTGTGCCTATGGGCCCCATTCTGTGCTCGAACTACGGGTTAAGCACAGTACAATATCTACTCTGGATGATGAAGTCAGCTATCAGAGAATAGTCCAAAACATTTAATAAACAAGATTTCAGTTTATTGGCTGGCAAAAGATTTAATTACTAATTAATTTTTAAAAATTGTAAAAACCATGCACTTGAACAACTTGTGGCATATTGTCTTGTTCAATAAAGTTTTAAAGGATGAATTTTAAATCACTAGTTTGAATGTTGCAGTAAGCTGCCGTTTTAATTGTCACTCTCCATGAAAAGGGTAACTTGACATTCACAGCATGAATTATTTTCAGTATATTTGACGCAAAAACAAAAGGTGTTCAAACTCCACAGTGAGTCAATCAGCATCTAAAAGAGAAAGATAGATTAACGTTCATTAGATTTGACAGTGCTTTTAAAAAAAAATAACAGTGAATATGATATTGTGTAACATGGAACAGAGAACGGAAGAATTAAACCTCCATCGACCATTCACAGCTTCTAAATATTCCACAAAAGATTCACGTGTAGAAATTTTAGCAGTTGGATGCATCCAGGCAAGAATTTGTGGAAATTAACGCCAGTTTTTCTAGGCCAGAAAAGCGGCAGAAATATTTTGCCAAAGTTTCCCCGATGTATAATTCAAATTTGGCACCACACAGCGTGACCAGTCGCCTCTGGGGTGGAGCTTGCTGCCTGCGCCAAAAAAACGATGCCGCACCTTCTGCACATGCGCGACAAAAAAAGTGACATTTTTGACGTTATTTCAATGGACGCACATGTGCAGTACAGATCCGAGTTGGCAATCGGCTATTTTTAAAGAGCCAGTTGTGTGTGTAAGAAGGAGTGCTGCGTGAGAGCACTGGAAAAATTGGCTCTGCAGCAATACGAGATGCAATGTGGTGCAAGGACCAAGAATTTCTTACAAGATGAAGTGGAGGCACTGGTTACTGTGATTGAGATCAGATGGCAGGAGCTGGACACCAGCAGAGGTCACATAAAAGTTCCACCCAAAGAAATGAAGAAACGCTGGAACCAAGTTGCAGAAGATAACTGCGAAGTGGTGACCACCACGAGATCTGGAGGCCAGTGTAAAAACAAATGGCAGGACCTTGGTCAAGTAGTAAGTATAATTAATATTTTCATTTATTCAATGGACTTGCAATTGTAAACATGACCAGCTGTATAAGTCACACCCAGCAGAAAGACACCCTCTCTAAAAGGTTGCATTTTCATCTTTGCAGAAGAAGGTGGCACTTAATAAAAGGTAAAGAACTCGAACAGGAGAAAGCCCGGCAAATCTGCATCCACTAACACCCTTGGAAGAGAGGGTCGCTGCTTTGATGGGCCCTGCCTGGAGAAAAGCAACCACCACTGCACAAGCTGGGCCCACACTCGAGGGAGAGGGTAAGTCCTGCAAATTCCACAGTCTGTCTTTGCTAAATGTTAAATACTGCGGGGGTTGGCCATGCTTTGGTTCCTGGGGATGACTCTGTCAGCTATGCTTCAGTTGATGCAATGTGCTATCATTCATTGTGGTTCTTCAAATGAGCTGCTGCCTGCACTGTGTGAGCCTACTCATGCCACCCACCCTGCCCCTCCTCCACTGCTAACCATTTGTCTGTGTTCTGTTATATTTTGCAGAACTTGAGGCCAACCCTGACGATGCAGAAGAAGATTCAGATGAGGACGAGCCTGAAGAGAACATCTTCCAATCCCACCCTCCAGACCAAGAGCATGGTGGGGGGTGGGGGGGGGGAGCAGGATGGGGAGGGGATGGAGATGGATGAATCCCCTACTGTTTTATTGACTTTGGTGGCATTGAGGTACCAGCCCCTTCCGTGACTCATGGTTTGAGTGTTGGTGGGACATTCCATGTTTTCCCACCATCCGAGGCTGGGGATTCCAGGAGTGTGGTGCAGCAAGGTACATCCAAGGCACCACCTTCCGAGGGTGAGGCGGGGAAGGGGAGCTGGACTGCACTCTCCTGAGGTGCAGGATCTAACAGATGTGCTTCAGATGATGGCAATGAGTGCGGAGAGCTTTGACCTTATGCAATCACTTCTGGACATCATCAGTGGGGTGGGTGATGAGGTAGCGGGACTGTCGGGAGAAGTAACAACAATCTCATGAGAAATCAGTGTCCGGGACCATGAGGGAGGGAATAGCTCAGTCAGCTGAAACCATGTCAGTGACCATCAGAGAGGGAATGTCACAGGTAGCTGATGCCCTCTCAGTGAACATCAGGGAGGGAATGTCAGAGATGATGCAAACACTATCAGTGAACATGAGGGAGGGAATGTCACAGGTAGTTCAGACAGTTTTGCTCAACATGAGGGAGGGTATGTTGCAGGTCGTTGAGGCACTGTCGGGGCGCATGAGGGATGGCATGTTGGAGTTAGCTGCTGCAATAAGGGAACACGCCCAAAACCCCACGCCCAGTGACAGAATCAACCGCCACTCCCACTCCAATCCCCACACGAGCCTCTGAAAAGCCCCAAGCTGGGCCTTCCACATTGCCGTCTGCTGCACCCTCCCCATCCTCAACTGGTGCGCACTACCCCAGAAACAGGTAGAAAGGTAAAAAGCAATAGTGGAAGGCCGAGTAAACAAAGGCAAGAAACAAAAAGAGCCACACTACATCATAATTCTAAAAGGACAAAGGGTGTTAAAAAATCAAGCCTGAAGGCTTTGTGTCTTAATGCAAGGAGTATCCGTAATAAGGTGGATGAATTAACTGTGCAAATAGATGTTAACAGATATGATGTGATTGGGATTACAGAGACGTGGCTCCAGGATGATCAGGCCTGGGAACTCAATATCCAAGGGTATTCAACATTCAGGAAGGATAGATTAAAAGGAAAAGGAGGTGGGGTAGCATTGCTGGTTAAAGAAGTGAATAATGCAATAGTTAGGAAGGACATTAGCTTGGATGATGTGGAATCTATATGGGTAGAGCTGCAGAACACCAAAGGGCAAAAAACGTTAGTGGGAGTTGTGCACAGACCTCCAAACAGTAGTAGTGATGTTGGGGAGGGCATCAAACAGGAAATTAGGGTGCATGCAATAAAGGTGCAGCAGTTATCATGGGTGACTTTAATATGCATATAGATTGGGCTAAGCAAACTGGAAACAATACGGTGGAGGAGGATTTCCTGGAGTGCAAAAGGGATCGTTTTCGAGACCAATATGTCGAGGAACCAACTAAGGGGGAGGCCATCTTAGACTGGGTGTTGTGTAATGAGAGAGGATTAATTAGTAATCTCGTTGTGCGAGGCCCCTTGGGGAAGAGTGACCATAATATGGTGGAATTCTGCATTAGGATGGAGAATGAAACAGTTAATTCAGAGACCATAGTCCAGAACTTAAAGAAGGGTAACTTTGAAGGTATGAGGCGTGAATTGGCTAGGATAGATTGGCGAATGATACTTAAGGGGTTGACTGTGGATGGGCAATGGCAGACATTTAGAGACCGCATGGATGAACTACAACAATTGTACATCCCTGTCTGGCGTAAAAATAAAAAAGGGAAGGTGGCTCAACCGTGGCTATCAAGGGAAATCAGGAATAGTATTAAAACCAAGGAAGTGGCATACAAATTGGCCAGAAATAGCAGCGAACCCGGGGACTGGGAGAAATTTAGAACTCAGCAGAGGAGGACAAAGGGTTTGATTAGGGCAGGGAAAATAGAGTACGAGAGGAAGCTTGCAGGGAACATTAAGATGGACTGCAAAAGCTTCGAAAGATATGTAAAGAGAAAAAGGTTAGTAAAGACAAACGTAGGTCCCCTGCAGTCAGAATCAGGGGAAGTCATAACGGGAAACAAAGAAATGGCAGACCAATTGAACAAGTACTTTGGTTCGGTATTCACTAAGGAGGACACAAACAACCTTCCGGATATAAAAGGGGACAGAGGGTCTAGTAAGAAGGAGGAACTGAGGGGAAATCCTTATTAGTCGGGAAATTGTGTTGGGGAAATTGATGGGATTGAAGGCCGATAAATCCCCAGGGCCTGATGGTCTGCATCCCAGAGTACATAAGGAGGTGGCCTTGGAAATAGCGGATGCATTGACAGTCATTTTCCAACATTCCATTGACTCTGGATCAGTTCCTATGGAGTGGAGGGTAGCCAGTGTAACCCCACTTTTTAAAAAAGGAGGGAGAGAGAAAACAGGGAATTATAGACCGGTCAGCCTGACATCGGTCGTGGGTAAAATGATGGAATCAATTATTAAGGATGTCAGAGCAGCGCATTTGGACAGAGATGACATGATAGGTCCAAGACAGCATGGATTTGTAAAAGGGAAATCATGCTTGACAAATCTTCCGGAATTTTTTGAGGATGTTTCCTGTAGAGTGGACAAGGGAGAACCAGCTGATGTGGTGTATTTGGACTTTCAGAAGGCTTTCGACAAGGTCCCACACAAGAGATTAATGTGCAAAGTTAAAGCACATGGGATTGGGAGTAGTGTGCTGACATGGATTGAGAACTGGTTGTCAGACAGGAAGCAAAGAGTAGGAGTAAATGGGTACTTTTCAGAATGGCAGGCAGTGACTAGTGGGGTACCGCAAGGTTCTGTGCTGGGGCCCCAGTTGTTTACATTGTACATTAATGATTTAGACGAGGGGATTAAATGTAGTATCTCCAAATTTGTGGATGACACTAAGTTGGGTGGCAGTGTGAGCTGCGAGGTGGATGCTATGAGGCTGCAGAGTGACTTGGATAGGTTAGGTGAGTGGGCAAATGCATGGCAGATGAAGTATAACGTGGATAAATGTGAGGTTATCCACTTTGGTGGTAAAAACAGAGAGACAGACTATTATCTGAATGGTGACAGATTAGGAAAAGGGGAGGTGCAACGAGACCTGGGTGTCATGGTACATCAGTCATTGAAGGTTGGCATGCAGGTACAGCAGGCGGTTAAGAAAGCAAATTGCATGTTGGCCTTCATAGCGAGGGGATTTGAGTACAGGGGCAGGCAGGTGTTACTACAGTTGTACAGGGCCTTGGTGAGGCCACACCTGGAGTATTGTGTACAGTTTTGGTCTCCTAACTTGAGGAAGGAAATTCTTGCTATTGAGGGAGTGCAGCGAAGGTTCATCAGAATGATTCACGGGATGGCGTGATTGACATATCAAGAAAGACTGGATCAACTGGGCTTGTATTCACTGGAGTTCAGAAGAATGAGAGGGGATCTCATAGAAACGTTTAAAATTCTGACGGGTTTAGATAGGTTAGATGCAGGAAGAATGTTCCCAATGTTGGGGAAGTCCAGAACCAGGGGTCACAGTCTAAGGATAAGGGGTAAGCCATTTAGGACCGAGATGAGGAGAAACTTCTTCACCCAGAGAGTGGTGAACCTGTGGAATTCTCTATCACAGAAAGTTGTTGAGGCCAATTCACTAAATATATTCAAAAAGGAGTTAGATGTAGTCCTTACTAGGGGATCAAGGGGTATGGCGAGAAAGCAGGAAGTTGCATGTTCAGCCATGAACTCATTGAATGGCGGTGCAGGCTCAAAGGGCTGAATGGCCTTCTCCTGCACCTAGTTTCTATGTTTCTATGTTTCTATGTTTCTAACACTGCACCATTGCCTCCGGGCAGGAGTGGTGGAGTCACCAAGAACAAGTGCGGCGGGCGGCCTTAGAATAAGGTGGAAGAGAGTTGGGTGCAGCCTTTCTTTGCTGCTGCTGTTGTTGTTATTATTATTGTTACTGTTATAACTGTTGTTCTCAAATTCAAACATTTTTACAAGTTAAGTAAATTTACAAGTTTAAAAGTTATTAAGTGATCTTAAAGTTCTTAAGTGATCTTAGAGTTTGTAATTGATTGTAACTGAAAACTTTAAACTTTGATACAAGAATAATTTTATTAAAGTTAACTTAACTACAAAGAACTGTATGTTAAACTTTTGAATAAAATATATTTTACATTAAATCTGAATCATTTTCATTATTTGTTCGATTATTAACACAACTTTTGAAGGAAACAAGATTCGTTTCCATCATTTGTTCCATTAACACAACACAACATTATGGAACAGGTCCAAACAGTAAACATGGTCCATTTGGAATAGTTGCCGCTGAGCCTTCAGGCAGCAAAGTGTTCAAGGATGAGCTGCTGGTGCAAGGCTCAAGCAATCGATAAAGGGTCACAATTACCTGCAATCCTCCGCCATCGTGCTTCAGATTCAGATACTTGCATGACTTCCTCGTCCTCGTCCTCCAGCTCATCATCTGCATCTTCCTCATCATCATCAGCCACTCTCACCTCAGGTGGGTTTCTACTACCAGCTGCTGCTGCCTCATGATGGCTATGTTATGCAGCATGCAGCACACAACAGTAAACTGACTGACAATCTCAGGGGAGTATTGCAAGTAGCTTCCGGAATGTTCCAGGCATCGGAAATACTGTTTCAAGATGCCAATGGTCCTCTCTCTGATGCTGCACATCGCAATGTGCGACATGTTGTATTCCCGGTCAGCTTCCGTCCGGGTTACACGTAGGGGCGTCATGAGCCAGGTGACAAGGCTGTACCCTTTGTCTCCCAGTAGCCAGCTCTGCCCTTCTGGCTGCTGCTGAAACATGGCAGATATAATGCTCTCACATAGGATGAAGGCATTAAGGGTGCTCCCAGGGTATCTTGCATCGCCTGACATAATGCGACGCATGTCGTCACACGCAAGCTGTAAATTAATGGAGTGGGTGACTTTTCTGTTTCTGCACATCTCAGAATCATCCAAAGTTGTTCGCAAGGCAATGTCAGTATAATCAATACTGCCCCTGTACCTTTGGGAAGCCAGCAATCCTGGAGAAACCCACAGCCCTTTCATGCATTGCTTGGGCGGTCATGGGGAACTTTATGTAGTCATTCCTCCGTGCATATACTGCAGCTGTCACCTGCCGAATGCAGACATGTGTTGCATATTGAGAGATGGCGCATACATCCCCAGTTGTAGCTTGAAATGATCCGGAGACATAGAATGAAAGTGCAGCTGTAACCTTCACTTTAACTGACAAAGCAATTCTCCTGACACTTCTAGGTTGCAGGTCTGCTTTCACCAACTCACAGACCTCAGTTACAATTTCTTTGCGGAAACACCGTCTTCTGACACAGTCTGCATCATTCAAGTGCAGGTACGAATGCCTGTCTCAATATACCCGACATGGGTAAGGCTTCCTGCCCAGCACCCTATGGGTTCTGATGTTCCTCATGTGATGACGTTGAATCAATTATCTCCTATGGAGCACCATGATGCAGAAAGCGCACACAAGGTATGGCATTGTCAGTATTGCCCCCATAGTTAAATTTTACCTTGGCAAGAAGCTCAAAATGGCAGGAAGACGGGCAGGACAGGTTCTTTGTTCTCTTTCTCCAAGGTCTGTATGGATGAACCACACCCAGGTCTTGTGACTTCTCCCTCTCCCCACCCCCCAACTAATTGCAGTCTTGTGACTTCACCCCTTCTTTACCCCTCCCCAAAACTAATTGCAGTCTTTTTCTAAAACATAATTCTAAAAGGACAGAGAGTGTTAAAAAAACAAGCCTGAAGGCTCTGTGTCTCACTGCGAGGAGCATTCGTAATAAGGTGGATGAATTAACTGCGCAGATAGCAGTAAACGGATATGATGTAATTGGGATTACGGAGACATGGCTCCAGGGTGACCAAGGCTGGGAACTCAACATCCAAGGGCATTCAATATTCGGGAAAGATAGACAGAAAGGAAAAGGAGGTGGGGTAGCGTTGCTGGTTAAAGAGGAGATTAACGCAATATTAAGGAAGGACATTAGCGTGGATGAGGTGGAATCTGTATGGAACACCAAAGGGCAGTCAACGCTAGTGGGAGTTGTGTACAGACCATCAAAGAGTCATAGTGAGGTTGGGGATGGCATCAAACAGGAAATTAGGGATGCATGCAATAAAGGTATAGCAGTTATCATGGGTGATTTTAATTTACATATAGATTGGGCTAACGAAACTGGTAGCAATACGGTGGAGGAGGATATCCTGGAATGTATAAGGGATGGTTTTCCAGACCAATATGTCGAGGGACCAACTAGAGAGCTGGCCATCCTAGACTGGGTGTTGTGTAATGAGAGAGGATTAATTAGCAATCTTGTTGTGTGAGGCCCCTTGGGAAAGAGTGACCATAATATGATCAAATTCTTCATTAAGATGGAGAGTGACACAGTTAATACAGAGACTAGAGTCCTGAACTTAAAGAAAGGTAACTTCGACGGTATGAAACGTGAATTGGCTAGGATAGACTGGCGAATGATACTTAAAGGGTTGACGGTGGATAGGCAATGGCAGACATTTAAACATCATATGGATGAACTTCAACAATTGTACATCCCTGTCTGGCATAAAAATAAAACAGGGAAGGTGGCTCAACTGTAGTTTACAAGGGAAATTATGGATAGTGTTAAATCCAAGGAAGAGGCATATAAATTGGCCAAAAAAGCAGCAAATCTGAGGACTGGGAGAAATTTAGAATCCAGCAGAGGAGGACAAAGGGTTTAATTAGGAGGGGGAAAATAGAATATGATAGTAAGCTTGCAGGGAATATAAAAACTGACAGCAAAAGCTTCTACAGATACGTGAAGAGAAAAAGATTAGTGAAGACTAATGTAGGTCCCTTACAGTCAGAATCGGTAAAGTTATAATGGGGATCAAAGAAATGGCAGACCAATTGAAAAAATACTTTGGTTCTGTCTTCACTAAGGAAGACACAAATAACCTTCCGGAAATACGAGGGGAACGAGAGTCGAGCGAGAAGGAGGAACTAAAGGAAATGCTGATTAGTCAGCAAATTGTGTTAGCGAAATCGATGGGACTGAAGGCCGATAAATCCCCAGGGTCTGAGAGTCTGCATCCCAGAGTAATTAAGGAAGTGGCCCGAGAAATAGTGGATGCATCGGTGATCATTTTCCAGCAGTCCAGCGACTCTGGATCAGTTCCTATGGACTGGAGGGTAGCTAATGTAACACCATTTTTTAAAAAAGGAGGGAGAGAGAAAACAGAGAATTATAGACCAGTCAACCTGACATCAGTGGTGGGGAAAATGTTGGAATCAATTATTAAGGATGTAATAGCAGCGTATTTGGAAAGCAGTGACAGTATCGGACCAAGTCAGCATGGATTTATGAAAGGGAAATCATGCTTGACAAATCTTTTGGAATTTTTTGAGGATGTAACTACTAGAGTGGACAAGGGAGAACCAGTGGATGTGGTGTATTTGGACTTTCAAAAGGCTTTTGACAAGGTCCCACATAAGAGATTAATGTGCAAAATTAAAGCACATGGTATCGGGGGTAATGTACTGACGTGGATAGAGAACTGGCAGACAGGAAGCAGAGAGTAGGAATAAATGGATCCTTTAAAGAATGGCAGGCAGTGACTAGTGGGGTACCGCAAGGTTTAGTGCTGGGACCCCAGCTATTTACATTATACATTAATGATTTAGACAAAGGAATTGAATGTAATATCTCCAAGTTTGTAGATGACACTAAGTTGGGTAGCAGTGTGAGCTGTGAGGAGGATGCTAAGAGGCTGCAGAGTGACTTGGACAGGTTAGGTGAGTGGCCAAATACATGGCAGGTGCGGTATAATGTGGATAAATGTGAGGTTATCCACTTTGGTGGTAAAAACAGGAGGGCTGATTATTATCTGAATGGTGACAGATTGGTAAAGGTGCAACGAGACCTGGGTGTCATGGTACATTAGTCATTGAAGTTTGGCATACAGGTACAGCAGGCGGTGAAGAAGGCAAATGGCATGTTGGTCTTCATAGCGAGAGGATTCAAGTATAGGAGCAGGGAGGTCTTACTACAGCTGTACAGGGCCTTGGTAAGGCCACACCTTGAATATTTGTGCACAGTTTTGGTCTCCTAATCTGAGGAAGGATACTCTTGCTATTGAGGGAGTGCAGCGAAGGTTCACCAGACTGATTCCCAGGATGACAGGACTGACATATGAAGAAAGACTGGATCGACTGGGCTTGTATTCAATGGAATTTAGAAGAATGAGAGGGGATCTCATAAAAAACATATAAAATTCTGACGGGTTTAGACAGGTTCGATGCAGGAAGAATGTTCCCGATGTTGGGGAAGTCCAGAACCAGGGGTCACAGTCTAAGGATAAGGGGTAAGTCATTTAGGACCGAGATGAGGAGAAACTTCTTCACTCAGAGAGTTGTGGGCATGTGGAATTCTCTACCGCAGAAAGTTGTTGGGGCTAGTCATTCGATATATTCAAAAGGGACCCTTACAGCTAAAAGGATCAAGGGATATGGAGAGAAAGCAGAAATGGGGTACTGAAGTTGCATGATTAGCCATGATCATATTGAATGTTGATGCAGGCTCGAAGGGCCGAATGGTCTACTCCTGCACCTATTTTATATGTTTCTGTGTTTCTATGTTGGTGTGGGATGCTACCAAACTGGCACATCATGTGGCAGTCAAAGTGTACCGCATCAAGTGAAGTACATCTGGCCATGGTGAGGCAATCCCTGGCATTCCAGGCTACAATGGGTGCTGATGCCTTCTGTCCTATGCAGCATCAGTTGGTTGCGGAGAAGTTTGGTGTTGGTGCTGCTAGTGTGTCCGGTGCTGCTGGTGTTGGGGTTAATCATGGTGGGATTCTGAGGAACAAGGTGAGATAGTTTCAAGAGCACCAATGCTAATTGCTAATGTAATAGATAGCAGATGAACTTGAAATGACAGAAGCGATCTGTCAATGGTGAGAGTGGTTATTCCAATGAGATGACACTGGATAGAGTGATTGTTCCAAAGACTTGCAACCTGCATAAAGCTCAATGTGCCTTCCAAATGCAGTAAGCAGGAGCTTCTGATCTTGGAAAGTAAACAGCTGTGAGATAGGAGCTTTAATAGCACATTTGCAGCTGTCAGGTAAAGAAATGAATTCATTTTGACACAACTCCTGACGTTCTAACTGGATGTGATCCCTGAGCAGTGGAAACCTAATGGAAAATCTGGAAAAATGGCAAGTTGAGCTCAAAATTGTCTTTAATAGCATCTTAACTCGGTCTTAATCACCTACAGTGCCTCCCCCACCATTGCGTGTCGGGTCTGGAAACATTGACAGACCTGACACCTGGGAAAGTAGCATGGCGCCAGGTTGACAGCAGGGTCCCAACCCTCAGTCAATCATTTTACATTTAACAGCTGGCCCGCCACTGATCCCGTCCTCTGAGCACCAGCAAAATTCCAGCATATGTGTTTATGCCGTGACATTAACTCGGGACGGGCAATCAATACTGCAGTGCTCGTTCTGCCCATATATCCCAAGAATGAATATAAAAATATATAGAGAGAGTGGAATAAGACACATATTTTCACTTATGGAGTTTCTCAATGCTCTCTCATCAGAAGACCCTATATTGGGAATATAGTTATTTACCATTCACCCTTACAATTTTTTACTTTCATTTAAAGGGAAATGTGGGTCCTCACATTCCTGTGGACACTGCCATGTTTCCTGCTCCCTTATAAACCATTCGCTTTTTCAGCTGGGACTGTTCAGTCAATGGAATTCTCCATGGCCATTGCCAGTGCTGCTCTTGCCTGAGAGCAGGAATAAAACTGCAAGATATATAGGGCATTATCTGGTCACCATCTGGAGAACTTTTTTCCAGTTTCCACACTAGCCATTCTTATTGCAATCCAAGTGATCCTTTCAAACTAATGGCAATTAGTGCCAAATTATGAGTATTGCTGTTTTGCAGACAAAGTTTCATTTAAGACCCTACCACCCTTCCAAATTATGAGATTTGTATTGCAACAGATGGGGCAGGCTTGAAGCCAGGCCCCAGGGCAGTGTTCTAAATCAGTGCGCCACCAATCCCCCATATCTTCCATTTATTTATCAAAAGCTGTGTGGAAATTGTGATATTTATTTTGGTATCCACATTGCTGTTCGGGTTTTTGATCAGAAATGAAAGAGGAATTTGCCACAGGGATCAGTTCTCTCCATCCTGATTAATTGATTTCATAAAATGTTGCTTTAATATTTTAAATTAAAGTTGATGAATTTTTGAACTCTTGCCCATTTGGAGACGGGGGCATGAGAAACATTATTTCATGCTGCTGTGGTAATGCCACTCATGGATTTATAATATTCTTATGCAAGTAGTTACGTGCAAATTTGAAAAATAATGCTTTTGCCAGTTTCTATGCCATTATGCCCTTAAACATGTGACAGAGAGATTGACATTGCCACTGGCACAAATTACATTCATAAAATAACAAAAACAAATTGTTGGCCCAGCACAAACTCTCCCATTGAATGCAACCTATGGAGAATACTAATGTAAAAACAAATAAATAAAGGTTCAATACTCCTTCTGTGCCTAAATATACAGCTGGATCTCACCAATGCTATGATTCAATCCAAGCTCTGTCAATACATTCAATGTATGTGAAGTAAATTTAGTTAAAGATGATGATAGTGATACCAAAGAACTGAACTGTATTTTTTATTTATGAGAACATATATATATCATCGCTGCGCTTACGGCAAAAATTCCAAAATCTATTTTACATGTACCATTTTGAAAAGAAAGCTGACATGTTTCAGTAAGCAATGGTTTAATTTTAAAATGGTTGTTTTTTAACTACGCCCTAGGTAATATAAAACACTGTCCCTTCAAAATGAAAGTAGTGGGTGATTTTCGTCTGCATGATTCGAAAGTATAAATACAGGCCCTCTAGTTTTCAGAGATAGTTAGCCAATGAGTGAAACCTGCAAGCAGCAGGTGAAGTTTTCTGGAGAAAAAGAACAATACTCTTGTCTTTAATCAGAAAAATATAGCTGAAGATTTGAGCATTTATGAAATGGATTTTAATGATTGAGATTTTACCTGTGCTGCTCTCTGGGAGGGGAGAGAATTATTAATAGAGGGTGAACGGCATTATATTAGGAAGGGTTTTTCTGCAGCCAAGCAGTTTTTCAGTAGTTGCAAACATATTGAGCCCGGATATTGAGACACATCTGCTTCCAATATTTATTGGAAAAAATCCCACCCCCAACTCCGTGGAGTGGAAAGAAGGAACTGTTTTCACTTTGTGGTTCTGACTTTTTTATTTTGCTGGCCAAAAATCACCACACATGTGTTCACTAAATTGTTAAAAAAACCTGCGTTCCACACTATATTAATAATTAGATTATGTTGTATCCAAATGAACGTATTATTAAGTTTCTGATTTTTTAAGGGGGTGGAGAGGAGTTGGTTTGTTGGTATGTTTAAGTAAACTAAATGGATCAAAAATGATCATAATCCATTTAGTAATTTGACTGCAAGGGGAAAGTAGCCTGGTAGCTGTAATTTTCAACTTTTGGACTCCTGACTGGGAAACCCCCAGTCCTTATGTTTTCTTTCACAGAAACTTATCATAATATTATAATTCTTGTTCTGACTGAGAATCATACTTCTGCTTACATCCTAGAGGGTAGTTTTGCCAATCTCAAACAGGTCAATGCAAAAGAGAAACAAAACTGACTGGGTCTGCATGAGGAAGATAAAGATTTGCATTTTGTTTTATACCATCCCAGCTCCACTTGATCCATCCTGATAGGTCCTTACTATACAGTATAAATGCACACGAGGCCCATGCTTGAGAGAAGGTCAGTCTGTGACCTGTCCTTTATTCCTTAGCACTCAAGTGATGAAGGTGGGTGGAGCTTCCCTTTTTGTACCTGAAGGTCCAGGTTAGGAGTGTTTCCCACCTAGTGGTCATTGTTCTCACAGTGTACAACTTAGGTCAGATTATACATGGGTTACAATGCTGGTTGAATACATGACATCACCTCCCCCCCAAAGTCTTATTGGGATCACAGATTGAGTCTCTCTAGTGTTTTACGCTCTCTTGTAGAGCGCCTGAGTTGGGGCTCCGGTTGTTGGGCGCTGGCCTGAGTGTCTGCTGTTTGCGGTGCCTCAGGCCTATCCAGACTGCCCACAGTGATTGGGATCTCCTCCCTTTGGTTCCGGTGTTCGGTCACCTGTGGTGGAGTGAACTCTACATCGTGTTCTTCCTCTGCTTCTTCTATGGGGTTGCTGAACCTCCTTTTTGTTTGATCCACGTGTTTGCGGCAGATTTGTCCATTGGTAAACTTAACTACCAGAATTCTATTTCCCTCTTTGGCAATCACAGTGCCTGCCAGCCATTTGGGCCCTGCAGCATAGTTGAGGACAAAAACAGGATCATTTACATCAATACATCGCGCCCTCGCATTCCTGTCATGGTAGTCATATTGTGGCTGGCGCCGGCTCTCGACAATTTCTTTCATGGTGGGGTGTATAAGGGATAGCCGGGTTTTGAGCGTCCTTTTCATTAGCAGCTCTGCGGGTGGAACCCCTGTGAGCGAGTGTGGTCGGGATCTATAGGCCAACAGGAGGCGTGATAAGCGTCTTTGTAGGGAACCCCCTTAGATTCTGAGCATTCCCTGTTTGATTATCTGCACTGCTCGTTCTGCCTGGCCGTTTGAGGCCGGCTTGAACGGTGCCGTTCTGACATGGTTAATTCCATTGTCTGCCATGAAGTCCTGGAATTCAGTGCTTGTGAAGCATGGGCCATTGTCGCTGACCAAGACGTCCGGTGGGCGGCGAACATTGCCCGTAGACTTTCTACCGTGGCAGAGGATGTGCTTGAATTTAAAATGTCACACTCGATCCATTTGGAGTAGGCGTCTACTACAACCAAAAACATTTTTCCCATGAAAGGACCTGCGTAGTCCACATGAATGCGTGACCAAAACTTGGCGGGCCATGGCCAGGGGCTAAGGGGGGCTTCCCTAGGCGCATTGCCCAGCTGGGCACACGTGTTGCACCTGCGAACACAAAGTTCCAGATCTGCGTCTATCCCTGGCCACCAAACGTGTGACCTGGCAATTGCCTGCATCATGACAATGCCCGGATGCTCATTGTGGTGTTCTCTGATGAACACCTCTCTGCCCATCTGGGGCATGACTACGCGGTTTCCCCACAGTAGGCAATCGGCCTGAATCGAGAGTTCATCCCTGCGCCTGTAAAATGGTTTAAATTACTCAGGGCATACCCTGTACGTGGCTGCCCAGTCCTCATTCAGGATACATTTCTTGACTAGAGACAATAGCGGTCTCTATTTGTCCAGACTTTAATCTGACGGGCTGTCACGGGTAAGCCTTCGCTTCCGAAAGCTTCAACAGCCATGACCATCTCAGCAGCATGCTCGGTAGCCCCTTCAGTGGTGGCTACTGGGAGCCTGCTGAGTGCATTGGCGCAGTTTTCTGTGCCGAATTGTATAGTCATAGGCGGCTAATGTGAGTGTCCACCTCTGTATGCAGGCCGATGCGTTTGCATTTATGGCCTTGTTGTCGGCCAAAAGGGACGTTAGGGGTTTGTGATCTGTCTCCAGCTCAAATTTCCTGCCAAACACTTACTGGTGCATTTTCTTTACAGCATATACACATGCGAGTGCCTCCTTTTCTACCATCCCGTAATCCCTTTCTGCCTGGGACAGACTCCTGGAGGCATAAGCTACCGGCTGTAACTGACCCTTGACATTGACATGCTGCAACACACACCCGACACCATAGGATGACACATCGCACGTTAACACAAGTTTCTTACATGGGTCGTACAGTGTTAACAGAGTGTTGGAACATAACAAATTGCATGCTCTATTAAAAGCCCTTTCCTGGCTGTCCCCCCAGACCCATTCACGACCTTTGCGTAGGAGCATGTGTAGCGGCTCTAGCAGCGTGCTCAATTTGGGAAGAAAGTTCCCAAAATAGTTCAGGAGCCCCAGGAACGAACGCAGCTCCATCGTGTTACGGGGTCTGGGTGCTCTCTGGATCGCTTCCGTCTTGGACGCAGTAGGGCTGATCCCGTCTGCTGCTACCCTCATCCCCAGGAATTCTACCTCTGGAGCTAGGAAGACGCACTTCGCCTTTTTCAGTTGCAGTCCTACCTGGTCCAGTCTGCGTAGCACCTCCTCCAGGTTGTGGAGGTGTTCTTCAGTATCGTAACCCGTGATGAGGATGTCATCCTGAAAAACCACCGTCCCTGGAATCAACTTGAGGAGGCTTTCCATATTTCGTTGAAAGATCGCGGTGGCCGAGCGAATCCCGAACGTACATCTGTTGTACTCAAACAACCCCTTGTGTGCCATGATGGTGGTCAGCTTCTTCGACTCACTTGCCAGCTCCTGGGTCATGTAAGCTGAGGTCAGGTCCAATTTTGAAAAAAGTTTGCCATCGGATAGCGTCGCAAAGAGGTCCTCCGCTATCGGGAGTGGGTACTGGTCTTGGAGTGACACCCGATTGATGGTGGCCTTGTAATCACCACATATCCTGACCGACCCATCCGCCTTGAGCACCAGCACGATCGGGCTCACCCAGTCACTGAATTCGACTGGCGAGATGATGCCTTCCCTCAGCAGGCGGTCCAATTCGCCTTCTATCTTTTTCCGCATCACGTACGGCACCGCTCTGGCCTTGTGGTGTACTGGTCTGGCGTCCGGGTTTATGTGAATCACTACCTTGGCCCCCATGAAAGTGTCGATGCCGGCTTGAAATAATGAGTCAAATTTGTCCAGGACCTGTGAGCATGATACTCGCTCCACAGAGGAAATTACATTGACATCGCCCCATTTCCAGTTCATGACAGCAAGCCAACTCCTCCCCAGTAGTGCGGGACCGTCCCCTGGGACAATCCAGAGTGGCAACCTGTTCTCCGAATCTTTGTGGGTCACGACTACAGTGGCACTGCCTAGCACCGGAATGATCTCCTTTGTATATGTCCATAGATGTGCGTTAATCGGCGATAATTTTGGCCTCCTGGCCTTGGACGCCCACAACTTTTCGAACTGTTTGATACCCATCAGGGACTGGCTGGCCCCCATGTCTAGTTCCATTGATACTGGGATGCCATTGAGGAGCACTTTCATCATTATCGGTGGCGTCCTGGTGTATGAACTGTATACGTGCTCCAGCTTCCAGCAATTTCCCCCAGCGTTCATTTCTGCAATTTCTGCAGGTATTTTGCTCATCTCTGCAAACTCCAGCTGAGTGTGTGCCTCCATGCCTCCAACATGAGCTGTTGTTGGAAACAAAAGGTCCCTTGTCAGTCGATCGTCCCTGACTGCCCCTGTGACTGTCCTTGAATGCGCCATTAACAGGTGTTAATGGCCCCATTACTGGCCGCATTGTCTCTTGCAATGGCGTGAATCGCCATTCAACTTGCCATTTTCTCTGTCGAACTCCCCCTCTGGGTTCGACTACATGTTGGGGCATGCCCGATTGCCCTTGTCTGCCTGGAGAACTGTGTGCTGCTTTAACAATGTTGAATCTCTGTCCCAACCATTCCTTAACACAGTACCTCTTGTCTGTTCTGCTAGTGGCCATGCTCGCGTGGTTTAAATCTCAGTTTCTCATCGCCATTGATAAGTCCTTACTACACAGTATAAATGCACACGAGGCCCATGCTTGAGAGAAGGTCAGTCTGTGACCTGTCCTTTATTCCTTAGCACTCAAGTGATGAAGGTGGGTGGAGCTTCCCCTTTTATACCTGAAGGTCCAGGTTAGGAGTGTCTCCCACCTAGTGGTCATTGTTCTCACAGTGTACAACAAAGGTCAGATTATACATGGGTTACAATGCTAGTTGAATACATGACACATCCGCTGCTCAAGTGTACTTCCAGGTGTCAGCCACGACATAGTTAGTGGCAGTCTTGTCTCTGACTCAGAAGGAGTTCAAGTCCCACTTGAAGACTTGAGTTCAAAATCGAGGCTGACACTCCAGTGCAATACTGAGGGAGTGCTGCATTGCCAGAGGTGTTATCTTTTGGATGAGATTTTAAACCGACAGCCCGTCTACCATCTCAGCTGGATGTAAAAGATCCCATGGTACTAGTCAATATTTATCTCTCAATTATCATCACAATATAAAGGTCATTATCACATTACCTTGCTGTGTGCTAATTGGCTGCCGCGTTTCCCACGTTACAACAGGGACTACATTCCAAAAGCACCTCATTGGCTGTAAAACATTTTGGGGTGTCCTAATGTCATGAAAGATATTATATAAATGCAAATTTTTCTTTCTTTAATGACTCTACCAAGAGATGTCATTGATGCATCTATGGAGCTGTCCATGTGTTCTTCTGACTACAGGAAATGATAACCTAGTTCCATTTTTTGGGAGAGAGTGGGAGAAATTAGAACAGAAAACATTGTTTTGTCTTCTCAGAGACTTATCATGATGCAAAAATTATTTTTGATTTGGCACAAGTAGAATTGGAGATATGGATCCGACTCATTAAATAACATGCTGTTAACTTGAAGTGAAATGGAGCTTGCAATGTTGTTGAAGATCTTGAACGTCAATTATCATGGCATAAAATTATCATAATTAGCTTCATATGTCCTACTTAAACATCATATAACTGGACAGATATTGTTTCTAAATACATTTCTATTATAACATCTTCCTGTATAAAACCAAACAGTAATTTCACCATCAGAGAGCCAAATTCATATGAACATTCCGGCACCAAAACCCTAAAAGCAAAGTCAATTAACAAAGCAGCTGGTCTTCAGCTTGATCAGCTAACATTTGCAAAACAGATTTTAGATAGTTTCAGTCACAGTTACTCACCATTAAGACATTTAAATATGGAGTCATTCGCTTGGACTCTTGCCATTTGCAAAACTAGGCACCAAGTCAGTAGTGATCTTATGTCCCATTGTGTCATTATTAGTGTACTGCTAATGCTGTCATCCTTGGCTCAGTGGTAGTATTCATACCTCTGTCATGGCTAATATTTATTTCTCAATCAGCAACACTAAAAAAAACAGTTTGTTTGGTCATTATCCCATCGCTGTTTGTGGGACTTTGTTGTGAACTAATAGGCTGCCCTGTTTCCAACATTACTACATCGACTACATTTCAAATGTAATTCATTGGCTGTAAAGCATTTGGGGATGCTGCGAAGTTGTGAAAGGCATTATATAAATGCAATTTTTATTTCTTTTCTCTGAATTCTAAGATTGTAGATTCAAGCACCCCTCCCGATTTAAACGCTTAATCTGGGCTGCAATGCAGTGCTGAGGAAGGGCTATATTGTCAGAAGTGTTGCCTTTTGGGTGAGATGTTAAATGGAGGCCCATCTATCTACTCAACTGAATGCAAAAGATGCCAGGGCAATATTTTGAAGAACAGCATAGAGTTCTGTTGGTGTCCTGACAAAATTCCTGCCTCAACCAACACCACCAAAAACAGATATCCTGGTAATTTATCTCTTTGCTGTTTGTGAGAACTTGCTGTGCACAAATTGGCTGCTGTGTTTGCCTACAAAATAATTGTGACTACAATCTAAACATAATTCATTGGCTTTTAAGCAATTTAGGACATCCTGAGGTTGTGAAACATTATATTAAATGTAAGTACTTTTCAGACACGAATTTAAAAAATCTTGCTACAGGTTTACTTTTACAAAGTTGCTCAATATATAAAAAATAGCATACCCTATATAGGTCATTCCTTTCTATTTATAGGATGTGAAGCATGAAGTCATAATCTGTACAGTGGATTTATAGTGACTTCGATTATTATTGGTAAAGAGGATCAATCATCCCAATGTAATGTATGTTGAATGGAATGGCCATGGATAATTGAAATAGCACAGTAACCTTATTAGCTATATATACACAAATACACAAATATTAGTAGATCCCTGTTGTATTGCACATGAGGATCTAGAAATTGGATCAAGTGAAAAATCAGCGCTGAAGAATCCAATAAGGCATGCGGTATGCACGTGGTCAGTCAACACCAGGAGAGTGTTGCAGCCCACATTGGATAGGGCACACTGGAGTCGTCCAGGACATCTGCCTGTAAAGGGTTTTAGGCATACTATCTATACAAATTGTGGGCTTAAGGTCCTCTTCAGGCACCTTGGAAAAATTAGATTGTGACTATTGTGGGCATTTTTCTCAGGCCAAACCAGCAGTCCTGAAAGGGACCACTAGCGGCTGCCACCAAAAGGATAAGTGAAAACATTTTTACTTACCAGAATGTGAAGCCAGGAGGAGCACGTGTTGTCCTGCTGGCTCTAAATTGAAACTGCAATTACTGGCTTCCACTTACACCTCTCCTGATCTTCTCCCCATTCCCAGACTTACTGTAGGCCCGGTGCTGGCTTCCCGCCACTGACGTTCCTCCTCCTTATGACTGGCACACTACTGCTTGGGGAGCAACTAGTTCCCCCAGCACACTGGTCATGCTCTAATGACGTTAGGGGACCAATTTTGTGTGATTTACTTGCACATCAGCACCGATTTTGGTGCGAACCAATTTCTAGGCTGGGGAGTCAAGGCTAAGTGTAATCTTCAGGTGGGAAGGTGCAATTATAGTATCACAAATTTACATAGGCAGTTTCCATTATTTGCATGGGAACTTATAATGCAAAAAATGTACACAGGTATATTTTCAATATATTACTCATTGCCCTCCTGTGGCATTGCACATGGGAGTCAAGACCAAGTGTAGCCTTCAGGTGAACCAAGGTTAGAGGGTGGGTGATAATTGGACAAATGCATGTAGACATAATTCATTCCCCATTTCAATGCCATACCTTCGATCCTTATTTTCCTATTACCATTATAAATTCCAAAGATCACATGTAAATTTATTATGCTGTAATTATAATCTCTTGCCAGTGGTGGTGCTGCAGGCCACTACTGGCAAGTGACTCAGGGCAACATTTTTACCCAGTTTCCCAATGAGAACCAGTATTTGGCCACTGGCATTCCGTCTGGTGGATAATCACTCACTGCATTGTTAGAGGCAGGGCTGTGGTGTAACAGCTGCCTGCCTCATTTTCTGACTTTTCCTGAAATCGGCATGAATAAAATGAAAATTCTAGTGCTCTGCCTTTATTTTAGAACATAAGAACATTAGAAATGGAAGCAGGAGAAGGCCAGACGGTCCCTCGAGCCTGCTCTGTCATTTATTACGATCATGGCTGATCCAATCATGGGCTCAGGTCCACTTCCCTGTCCGCTCTCCATAACCCCTTATTCCCTTATCATTTAAAAAACTGTCTATTTCTGTCTTAAATGTATTAATGTCCCAGCTTCCACAGCTCTCTGAGGTAACGAATTCCACAAATCCACAATCCTCTGAGAGAAGAAATTTCTCCTCATCTCTGTTTTAAATGGGCGGCCCCTTATTCTAAGATTATGCCCTCTAGTTCTAGACTCCCCTATCAGTGGAAATATCCTCTCTGCAGCCACCTTGTCAAGCCCACTCATAATCTTATATGTATCGATAAAATCACCTCTCATGCTTCTGAATTCCAATGAGTAGAGGCCCAACCTACTCAACCGTTCCTCATAAGTCAACCCCCTCATCTCTGGAATCATCCTTGTGAACCTTCTCTGAACTGCCTCCAAAGCAAGTATATCCTTTCATAAATATGGAAACCACAACTGCATGCAGTATTCCAGGTGTGGCCTCACCAATACCCTGTATAACTGTATTTTCAATTCCCTGCTTTTATATTCCATCCCCTTTGAAATAAAGGTGAACATTCCATTGGCCTTCCTAATCACTTGCTGTACCTGCATACTAACCGTTTGTGTTTCATGCACAAGTATCCCAGGTCCCGCTGTACTGCAGCACTTTGCAATCTTTCTCCATTTAAATAATAACTTGCTCTTTGATATTTTTCTGTCAAAGTGCATGACCTCACACTTTCCAACTTTATACTCCATCTGCCAAATTTTTTCCCACTTACTTAGCCTATCGATGTCCTTTTGCAGATTTTGTGTGTCCTCCTCACACATTTCTTTTCCTCCAATCTTTGTATCGTCGGCAAACTTGGCTACGTTACATTCAGTCCTTTCCCCCAAGTCGTTAATATAGATTGTAAATAGTTGGGCTCCCAGCACTGATCCCTGTGACACACCACTGGTTACTGATTGCCAACCTGAGAATGAAACATTTATCCCTATTCTCTGTTTTCTGTTCATTAGCTAATCCTTTACCCATGCTAATATATTACTCCCAGCCCCGTGAACTTTTATCTTGTGCAGTAACCTTTTATGTGGTACCTTGTCAAATGCCTTCTGGACGTCCAAATACACTATATCCACTGGTTCCCCTTTATCTACCCTGTTCGTTACATCCTCAAAAAATTCTAGCAAATTTGTCAAACATGACTTCCCCTTCATAAATCCATGGTGACTCTGCCTGACCGAATTTTGCTTTTCCAAATGTCCTGCTACTGCTTCCTTAATAATGGACTCCAACATCTTCCCAACCACAGATGTTAGGCTAACTGGTCTATAATTTCCTGCTTTTTGTCTGCCTCCTTTTTTAAATTGGGGTGTTACATTTGCAGTTTTCCAAACTGCTGGGATCTCCCCAGAATCCAGGGAATTTTGGTAAATTACAACCAATGCATCCACAATCCCTGCCGTTACTTCTCTTAAGACCTTAAGATGCAAGCCATCGGGTCCAGGGGATTTATCCGCCTTTAGTCCCATTATCTTACTGAGTACCACCTCCTTAATGATTGTGATTGTGTTAAGTTCCTCCCCCCCATAGCCCCTTGACTATCCACTGTCGGAATATTATTAGTGTCCTCTACCGTAAAGACTAATACAAAATATTTGTTCAGAGTTTCTGCCATCTCCATGTTCTCCATACTAATTCCCCAGTCTCTTCCTCCAAGGGACCAAAATTTACTCTAGCCACTCTTTTCTTTTTTATATACCTATAGAAACTCTTGCTATCTGTTTTTATATTTTGTGCTAGTTTACTTTCATAGTCTATCTTCCCTTTTATGCTAGTAAGTTGCCCACAGTGTTGATGGTGATACTGTTAGGGGAGAGCCTTCAGAAACCCACTCCACAAAACCATCTAATGGTCAGAGTCTGTACATTGCACTGTAAAATTGAATGAAAAATGTTGACATAACAATTTAAAGCAGTAAATATTGACAGAAAAGGTTGGACCAAAAATTCTGACAATATGGAGTAAGGTTTGTAGAGAGGAAATGTGTGACCTGTGCAAGATTTTTAATAATATGTAGGTGATTTTAAAATAACTATTAAAATGGACTGTGCTGCGTTTAAGTTTTAAAATAGAAGGGTAAAGGTCTGTCTTGGAGTAAGGTACAGAGATGTCATTTATTCAGAAATAAATTAAGATGAAGATATTTTAATAACCACAGAAAGAGGTTTAAAAGTGTGAATACACAGCTTAACAGATGGAGATGTTAACTTCTGTGACATTTTGGTGATAATGAATTAACTCTTGGACACAGAAGCACTGTATCCATGATTATTAAGCAATTGGAAATGAAATTTATGATGGAGTTCATTGTCACAGAATAAGACATCATTGGTGCTTTGATGCCTACTGCAATCAAAACTGACAGGCAATATCATTTTCAAGAAATTTGCTTGAACTTCAAAAAAATATCCTTATAATCCAGACACTTTCTTCTGATGTTCAGGTTCTGTTCGCCATACCTCTGTATGAGAAGAGGTGATAAAGGCTCCTTGCGAATAATCTTATACATCATTTCATCAACAACTGTCTTTCAGAGAACTTGCAGCGAGAAACAGTAGGAATTTCATACGGTGTCCTTTTTAAACAGTCAACTGCATTTAATATAAGTTTGATTATTGCTGTGTATCTATCAATTGGAGGAGGCGGTGCGGGAGTCTGGGGAGGCTTATAAAGGCCCAACGTCATCGGAGGAGCATTGGCAGATCAGAGGAGGCGAGCTGGTGCAGGGAAAAGTGGCAAAAAAGAAGTAGAAAGAAATCAAAGGGTGATGTCACAGCCAAGGGGGTAAGTGATTGGCTGGTGAATGGTGAGTAATTTTTCTTTTTCTTTTCTTTTATCAGTAGGTAACCTTTATCATTGTTGTTGCCAAATTAAGATAATCTAGGGGTTAAGTCATGGCAGAACAGCTCGATCACGTGTCATGCTCCTCTTGTGCTATGTGGGGTAAATGTATCCTGCTGCAGCTCCTAACAGACCACATTGTGGCACTGGAGCTGTGGGTGAATTCACTCTGGAGCATCCGCGATGCTGAGAATGCCGTGAATAGCACGTTTAGTGAGTTGGTCACACCGCAAGTAAAGGTTACACAGAGAGATAGAGAATGGGTGATCAGCAGGAAGAGCAGTGGAAGGAAGGTAGTGCAGGGGTCCCCTGCGGTCATCCCCCTCCAAAACAGATGCACCATTTTGAGGTACTGTTGGGAGGGATGACTCATCAGGGGAGGGCAGCAGCAGCCAAGTTCATGGCACGTGGGTGGCTCTGTTGCACAGGAAGGCAGGAAAAATAGTGGGAGAGCTATAGTGGTAGGGGATTCTCTTATAAGGGGTATAGATAGACGTTTTGCGGCCGCAATCGAGATTCCAGGATGGTATGTTGCCTCCCTGGTGCAAGGGTCAAGCTTGTCTCGGAGCAGCTGCAGGGGATTCTGGAGGGGGAGGGTAAACAGTCAGTTGTCATGGTGCATATAGGTACCAACGATATAGGTAAAAAGTGGGATGAGGTTCTACAAGCTGAATTTAGGGAGCTAGGAGTTAAATTAAAAAGTAGGACCTCAAAGGTAGTAATTGCCCAATTGCTACATGCTAATCAGAGTAGGAATTGCAGGATAGCTAAGGTGAATATGTGGCTTAAGGAGTGGTGCGGAAGGGAGGGATTCAAATTCCTGGGACATTAGAACCGGTTCTGGGGGAGGTGGAACCAGTACAAACCGGATGGTCTGCACCTGGGCAGGACCGGAACCAATGTCCTAGGGGGAGTGTTTGCTAGTGCTGTTGGGGTTGGGTTAAACTAATATGGCAGAGGAATGGGAACCTATGCAGGGAGACAGAGGGAAGTAAAATGGGGGCAGAAGCAAAAGACAGAAAGAAAAAAAGTAAAAGTGGAGGGCAGAGAAACCCAAAGCAAAAATCAAAAAGGGCCACATTACAGCAAAATTCTAAAGGGGCAATGTGCATTAAAAAGACAAGCCTGAAGGCTCTGTGCCTCAATGCGAGAAGTATTCATGATAAGTTGGATGAATAAATGCGCAGATAGCAGTTAACGAATATGATATAATTGGCATTACGGAGACATGGCTCCAGGATAGACAGAAAGGAAAAGGAGGTGGGGTAGCGTTGCTGGTTAAAGAGGATATTAACGCAATAGTAAAGAAGGACATTAGCTTGGATGATGTGGAATCTGTATGGGTGGAACTACAGAATACCAAAGGGCAAAATATTACATACATAACATCACTCCCTCCCAAAGTCTTCGATACAAATTATTTATAAGTTGAGACAAGGGAAATTAAGGATACTGTTAAATCCAAGGAAGACGCATATAAATTGGCCAGAAAAAGCAGCAAAGCTGAGGACTGGGAGAAATTTAGAATTCAGCAGAGGAGGACAAAGGGTTTAATTCGGAGGGGGAAAATAGATTGAGAGAAAGCTTGCTGGGCACAAATAAACTGACTGCAAAAGCTTCTATATATATGTGAAGAGAAAAAGATTAGTGAAGACAAACGTTGGTCCCTTGTAGTCAGATTCAGGTGAATTTATAATGGGGAAGAAAGAGATGGCAGACCAGTTGAACAAATATCTTGATTCTGTCTTCACGAAGGAAGACACAAATAACCTTTCGGAAGTTCTAGGGGACAGAGGGTCTAGCGGGAAGGAGGAATTGAAGGAAATCCTTCTAACGTGGGAAATTGTGTTAGGGAAATTGGTAGGATTGAAGGCCGATAAATCCCCGGGGACTGATAGTCTGCATCCCAGACTACTTAAGGAAGTGGCCCTAGAAATAGTGTGTTCATTGGTGATCATTTTCCAACAGTCTATTGACTCTGGATCAGTTCCTATGGACTGGAGGGTAGCTAATGTAACACCACTTTTTTTAAAAGGAGGGAGAGAGAAAACAGGTAATTATAGACCAGTTAGCCTGACATCAGTAGTGGGGAAAATGTTGGAATCAATTATTAATGATTAAATAGCAGCGCATTTGGAAAGCAGTGACAGGATCGGTCCAAGTCAGCATGGATTTATGAAAGGGAAATCATGCTTGACAAATCTTCTAGAATTTTTTGAGGATGTGACTTGTAGAGTGGACAAGGGAGAACCAGCGGATGTAGTGTATTTCAAAAGGCTTTTAACAAGATCCCACACAAGAGATTGATGTGCAAAATTAAAACACATGGTATTGGGGGTAACATCACGATCTGCATACTCGGCATACTGCTGGCACATGCACGTGCCGCTCAAGCTATTGCCCTCACTAAAGTGGCAAACAGCGCGGGCCACGCTGGTAGTGGGCGGAAGGAAGGTGGCCACCATTTTTCTCTCCAAATCGGCTTTAACTGCCTTGCAAAGGTGCCGAATTTCACGGTCCATGTCTTATATGAACCAAAGCGTGAAACTGATTATATAGAAACATAGAAACATAGAAAATAGGTGCAGGAGTAGGCCATTCGGCCCTTTGAGCCTGCACCACCATTCAATAAGATCATGGCTGATCATTCACCTCAGTATCCCTTTCCTGCTTTCTCTCCATACCCCTTAATCCCTTTAGCCGTAAGGGCCATATCTAACTCCCTCTTGAATATATCCAATGAACCAGCATCAACAAATCTCTGCGGCAGGGAATTCCACAGGTTAACAACTCTCTGAGTGAAGAAGTTTCTCCTCATCTCAGTCCTAAATGGCTTACCCCTTATCCTTAGACTGTGTCCCCTGGTTCTGGACTTCCCCAACTTTGGGACATTCTTCCCACATCTAACCTGTCCAGGCCCGTCAGAATCTTATATATTTCTATGAGATCCCCTCTTATCCTTCTAAACTCCAGTGAATACAGGCCCAGTCGATCCAGTCTCTTCTCATATGTCAATTCTGCCATTCCGGGAATCAGTCTGGTGAACCTTTGCTGCACTCCCTCATTAGCAAGAAACGTCCTTCCTCAGATTAGGAGACCAAAACTGAACACAATATTTCAAGTGAGGCCTCACTAAGGCTCTGTACAACTGCAGTAAGACCTCCCTGCTCCTATAGTCAAATCCCCTAGCTATGAAGGTCAACATACCATTTGCCTTCTTCACCGCCTGCTGTATCTGCATGCCAACTTTCAATGACTGCTGTACCATGACACCCAGGTCTCCTTGCACCGCCCCTTTTCCTAATCTGCTGCCATTAAGATAATATTCTGCCTTCGTGCTTTTGCCCCCAAAATGGATAACCTCACATTTATCTACAGTATACTGCATTGGCCATCCGTTTGCCCACTCACCTAACCAGTCCAAGACACCCTGCAGCCTCTTAGCATCCTCCTCACAGCTCACATCGCCACCCAGCTTAGTGTCATCTGCAAACTTGGAGATATTACATTCAATTCCTTCATCTAAATCATTAATGTATATTGTAAATAGCTGGGGTCCCAACACTGAGCCCTGTGGCACCCCACTAGTCAATGCCTGCCATTCTGAAAAGTACCCATTTATCCTGACTCTCTGCTTCCTGTCTGCCAACCAGTTCTCTATCCATATCAGTACATTACCCCCAATACTATGTGCTTTAATTTTGCACACCAATCTCTTGTGTGGGACCTTGTCAAAAGCCTTTTGAAAGTCCAAATACGCCACATCCACTGGTTCTCCCTTGTCCACTCTACCAGTTACATCCTCAAAAAATTCCAGAAGATTTGTCAAGCATGATTTTCCTTTCATAAATCCATGATGACTTGGACCGATCCCATCACTGCTTTCTAAATGCGCTACTATTTCATTTTTAATAATTGATTCCAACATTTTCCCCACTACTGATGTCAGGCTAACCAGTTATCTATTGCTCATCGCCAGTTGTTATGTCTTAAATAAAGCAATGTGACTGAGTACTGTAGACTTGAGTAGGTGTGACCTTAGTCTCTTTATTCTGACTCCAGAGTGCTGGCACAGCATGGGAGGCCTGCTCCCAAGGGATGCTGGGATCCCTTCGGACTCCAACAGATGTGCCCTCTGGTGGCGGTAGAATGCTGGTTACAAGGTGTAACATACATAACAACTTCTATCCTTGAAATCATGGGCTCCAAGCTCTGCGCAAAGCCCTGTGCCCCTTGACAGTGTCAAGAGGCTCTCTGGCAGGCCTGCCATTGCACCAAACATTTCTGTGTGCATGCCCATCACCCTTCTTCTGAAGTCCGCCCCATTGAAGTCCTCATCTGTGTCCTCAGATGAGGACTCGTGTGTGACCTTGCCCTTGGCTGGCACCTGTGCTGTGCTTTCCTCCTGCCCTGGCTATAGCCCACACGTACCCCCTGACTCACCACGGGCAAATCCCACGTCGATACTACACTTAATTTCTGAGCTCGTGTCTGGGAGTGTCAGTTTGAGTGAATGGGTCTCTTCTTCTTTATCACTCTCCACCTCTTGGTCTTGATGCACAGGCTGGGTTGGTTGGAGTTCTTGGGTATCTGAAAGGAGAAAGGCACAAGGGTAGGGTTGTGATGAGGGGAGGGGGAAAAGAAAGATGTGCATGATTACACCATCAGCAGCTTGTAAGTGAGAAGAAGTTATGAGATGAGGATGACGTGGGATGTGAGAAAAAGGATTAGGTTTGAGCATACCATCATCATCCATGCTTTCAGCCTCACTGATTACCACGGCCTCAGAGATGGCCCCTCCAATTATATCCAGAACCGTCTCTTCCAGCTGGGTCAGGTTCTGCACTGTGCCTGTCCCCTGCCTGTTAGTTCCTGCTGGTGCCAGTTATGCGCCACCTTGGACTGCAAGAGAAAGGGAAGTGTGAAAGTCAGTGTGGTGCAATGTGTTTTGGTGATGTGCCTGTAATTTTTGAATAGCTGGCATTGTGTGTAAGGTGTGAGATGTGGGTATAAGGCTTGCAACATTGGTAAGTGTGTAAGGGTGATGTGAATCTATTATTGTGAGGTATGAGTTGTGATCGATAGAGATTGTTGGTAGGTGAGTGATGGGGGTGTGGGGGTGTGGGGTGTGTGAGGCTTATGGTGCAGTTGTTGGGCTATCGCATTTGAAGATACATTCATTGACTATGACCAGTCATGTGAGGCCATTAAACTTCTTCCATTAAACTTCTTCCCGCACTGGATCCAGTTCCTGGGGTAAAGACAGGTGGCACTGACTGCTTCAGCAATCTGCTCTCACTGCCTTTGTGCAGTCTGTCTTGAGGCCCTCCTGACCCTCTGCTGGTAGAGGACCTGTCTCCTCCTGTCGACCCCCTGCACTAAGGCCAACAGTGCTGTGTCTGAGAACCGAGCTGCCCTTTCTCTGCCCTGTTGCACCATTGGTACCTTCCCCTTTCCTTAGCTCCACTAAGAATGAGGTGCTTCTTTCAGAAAGAAGTGCAGACAGTGTTTCACACTGCAGGCTGCCTTTAAATAGAGATCACACTTCCCATGAAATTGGGCCCCCTGCTGAGCGCTGTGCCAACCAGCACCATGTTCAGTGCTGAGCTCAGCCCTTCAGTCATGCTAATTAGCAGCTGGCACAAATTTCGAGTGGTGCCTGCATTGCTTTCAATGGGCGCGAAGCATCACGATCCCTGCGCCCGTTTTCGAGCCTTATCAAATTTAGCCCCCTTTGTCTGTTTATGGAAAAAAGTCATGCAACCATGAGCATGAGAAAGGTGTTGGGAAAAGCATGAACTGTAACATCAATTTAGCCCACTTGTAAAAACACTGGGGTAGGAATGTTCCAGTATTTAGCTATATATAGAACCACGGATATCATAAAAGCATTTATTCTCAAGAGGGCTTTGCTGCAATTCTGAATTCTCTCCAACAATTTCAATCTGTCTTCATAGATCAGAACGAGTTGCATTTATGTAGTGCATTTTAGGTCCTCAGGATGTCCCAAAGTGTTTCAGAACCAATCAATTATTCTTGAATTCTAGTTACTGTTTTGCAAGTAAATTTGACAGCCAGTTTTCACACACCACGGGCTCACAAGAAGCAATAAGTCAATCAATCGTTTTTGTGGTGTTGATGCCCGGATGAATGTTGGCCAGGAGATCAGGGGAATTCCCTGCTCTTCTTCAAAATATTGCCATGCCATCTTTTACATCCACCTGAAAAGGTAGACAGTGCATCAGTTCAGCGTCTCATCTGAAAGACGGCACCTCCAACAGTCCACCACTCCCTCATTGCTGCATTGAAATGCCAACTTAAATTATGCCCAAGTCCTGAAGTCGAGTTCAAAGTTACAACCTTCTGATTCAGAACCAGGCTGATAGGCAGCTCCTGTAAACAGACTAGGGGTAGATTAAAATATTCCTCATCAGGCAGTAAACTCGTGGGAGAGAATCGGTCACCCATTATATACCCTGCTCTCCTTTCTATTGAAGTCTGCTGCCATTGAGGATTCCCAGGCTTTTTATGGGGGAAAGATTGAACAAGCTGGGGCTCGTTCCTCTAGAAAAGAGAAGGCTGAAGAGTGAGCCAACAGAGGCATTTAAAATTCTGAAGGGGTTTGTAGGGTAGACATAGAGAAGATGTTTCCATTTGTACAGAGTCCAAAACTAGTGGCCATCAATATACGATAGTCACCAATAAATCCAGTAAGGACTTCAGGAGAAATCTCTTTCCCAGAGAGCGGTTAAAATCTGGAACTTGCTACCACGTGGAATGGTAGAGGCGAATAGCATTTAAGTGGAAGCTAGATAGGTAAATGAGGGAGAAAGGAATAAAAGCATATGCTGATCGGGTGATGTAGTAGGGTGGGTGGAGGCTTGTGTGGAGCATAAACATGAGCATCGACCAGTTAGACCGAATGGCCTGTTTCTGTGCTGTAAATTCTATGTAATTGTATGCATTGAGGTCTATGTAGTTGTATAATTGCAGCCCACAACCGTTTTTTTCAATGCAATGCATATCCGAAATTGTGAATGGGCTGCACAGTGCCTTAAAGGGTCCATGCTAAACAAAATAAATAAGAGGAAACTTTGTTCCTAGCCCCCGATCCTCATCCCAGCAAACCCCCCTCCCCCTGGCTGCTCCCAGCCCTCAATTGTAATCATTCCAGACAACCCCCTCTCCCCCACCACCTCCCCCCATTCTGCTCCCGGTCCCCCCGATCATTCTAGACCACACACCTGGCCCATGCTCCTCCGGCCAACCCCCGGCCCCCACATGATCCCTCCCTCCCTCCTCTCTATGGCCTAGTGCAGCCAGCAAACCTCTCAATCTGACTGGCTGTAGTTGGGCTCCGGGGCGGTCGGGTAACCCAGGTTTCCCGACCGCCCCGGAGCCCTCCCATTCCTAACCTGCCTTCCCCATTAAAATTCAGGTCTAAGAGAGAGCGTAGGTGAAATTTTGTTTGGTGGAGGAGTGTTGGAACATGAATTGCTTTGACAGAGGGAATGGTTGAGGCCGAGACCATTGCATCCTTTAAAAGAACAGTGGATAAACTATTGAAGTAAAGTAAGATACAGGCCTATGGTGGGAGAATGGGGTAGTGGGATTAGTTTTTACTGCTTTAGAAAGAACTGGCACAAACAAGATGGGAAAGCTTATCACCGTATGGACATCAGCCGGTGGAATAGTCCCATCGAAAGGTCCGGTGCACTTTGAGGGCTAGGCCATCGGTCCAGGCAGGCATTTAGCGCCCTGGGGCAGACTGTTAGCCGACCTCCAGACCTTAAGAAAGTGAATCCTTCCAGGTGCTCTGATCCTGGGGGGTGAGGGCGGGGGAAGGGAGCGAAATCCAGAGCAGCTGGTTTTGTGTAGCTTGGGGGAGCACTCCTTTTCCTCCCGGCCCCACAAAAATAAAATGAAACTTATCTGTTGGCTCCTCTTCGCCAGTTGATACTGGGCGGAGCAAGCACTGTGCAAGCTCCACCCAGTTCAGTAATAAAATAGCACTGGGGTCCTATTGATGTGATAGGATCCTAATTTTAATATTTCAATCAGCTGTGTACCTTCTTCAGCACCTTTTCAGAGGACCCCAGCAAAATGGAGATGGCCAGAGCAAGTGAGAACTGGGAGGTAAATTCCTCCACACCATTTTCGGGGTACTACCAACCCATTTCTGCCATACGGGAGGCCTCAAAATTCACACCATTCATCACAATTGCCTTTCCCTATGTTGTAAACATTTACAGTTCTATGCACAGTGCAAAGTAGGGAACTGAGGAGCCCATTGCTGATGTTCAATTATATCTTTGTCTTTGATATTGAAACAGACTGATTTGAACAGATTTTTCTCAAATTAAGATATTTATATAGACCATGTGAACAGTAGTCTCTTGGTCATCTGATGATTTGTTTGCTTTTGGCACTGGACCATAACAGAAACTGTTCTTACAGTTTGATTCGAGTCTACAAACAAAGTACCATTACCCTTCTTGGGTCCATTAATTCAATTATCTTCTTGGAACAAAGCTACTGTATCCAGGCAAACTTTCATCAAACAGTCTGCTTGCTCTCAAAAAGACACCATTGAGCTGGATTTTCTTCTTCTTGGTGGAGTAGCAGTGGGGCAGGACTTCATCCCACCACGTGACCCCACCATAACTCCAAGCCATTTTCCTGGGTCAGGAATCGTTTGTTATGCAGGACGAGTCCCAACAGAATCCCTGCCACCAAGAGGGATCCTGTCATTGCAAGACCACAAAAGTCTGGTGGAGCAGCAATGGGACCATTGTGACTAGAACCCAAAGAAGTGGATAAACATATAAAGAAGGTAGATATGCCCTGAAGAGGCAACAAACTTTTTTGGCTGAGGCTAAGGCCAGAAAAGTTTTGGAAGTTCAAAACCTTATCTCCCAGATTCAAACAGCTATAGCACTTTAACTCCAAAAACACTTACTGGGACTTCCTCAATTAGAACAACTTCAAAAATAAAGACAAATAAGCAGACCATGGTAGTTTGGCTTCTCCCCCAAGAGTTGCAACCAATGAAACTTGCGACATTTATATTTGGTTCAGCTTGTAGTTCATTTTTTTAATACTCATTCCGTATGATATTCCACTCTGGTGATAGCACAAAATAGGCAATAGCAAATCGGGAGCCAGTTTTTACACTCCAGTAACTCCACCTGATTTTCTTTTCCAATGGAAACAATATTGTCCAGGGTGTAAATCGGGCTACCTCAGGCCCCACCCTCTCTTACACTGACACCCTCTCTTGCTTGACGCTTGATACTGGAATCCCAATATAAGCCCAGCACCGAGTCTCAGCCTAATTATTAGCACTTCCAGTGCACGGAAATTACAGCTCTGGAAGGGTCTCAGATTTTCTGTCCCAGTACAAAGAGTGACTGAACTAAAGGCATCTCGACAAAGCTAAAGCAAGTCAGAACTGTTTCTAATTTTCGTCATGTTTGTTTTGATAAGTGCACTGGTGCAACGTTAGTCTGCCTGGGTAGTTTGCAATATGCAGAAAAGTAAAGTCATAAATGCTGGAAATCTGAAATGAAAGCAGAAAAGGCCGGAAATGTGCAGCGAGTCAGGTGGCATATTTACAGCATTTTCTGTTTTTGCTAGCAGTACGTATATCTTGAATCATAGTTTTGGGTCCTATCTATAAATAGTTTTATGCTTAGATCAGGACTGTGAAAAGGTGAGTGATAGGGAAGGGACTGCATGCCTGTGGTGGATCCAGTTGGCGTCACTGAATTTTGTTCAGTGTGCAGAAGCTTAGATGCTTGTGAAGAATGTTTACCAACAGATAACAGGTTGCAGGCTCATCATGGTGACTGTATGTGAGAAGTCATCAAGTAGATTGTGGAGAATGTTAGTGTGCTTGTTTTGGACTTCTTACCAAAGTAATGTGGATGGGTTATCAATTCTTATACCATCAGCATGCAGATGGAGCTGACTATCAGTCAAAAGTTTTCAAATGGGAGATATTATCCAAGTTGCGTAGTTAGCAGCAAAATTTCATTTTCTGATAGTTAGCATCACAGTTCTTTGCTTAATATATCCCATCTGGAAACTTTTTCCTCACATGTAAATATGCTGAAAGCTGCGTTTGCATTATTGATCAGTCCATTAGCCAAAGGGAAAAAATGAGTTTGAAAAGGATAAAAAAACAGAATGTAGCTAAAAAACTTGGGTCCCAGAATTGTGGGAGGCACCTCTTATCCATGAGGGAAGTTATTACCCTGGCTCAAAAGGTTTATTTCACTTGTTTTATGCATCGATCGATTAAAGATTGACTAAGTGTGGCAAATGGGGCCTCATTGACGGAGCCCGATAGGCAAATCCATGCCTAGAGATAACTCCAGTGGCAAATATGAATAGAAAAGGCATTCATTCCACCGATGTGCAGGTGCATCAGATCACAGGAATATAATAATGCAGGTAAACATGCAATATGTTGGTAGCAGGCTTCATTTACTAATTTAGAAGGAATTAGTCATGTGCAAATATAATGTGTGGTCACCGTCATTTCAATGGGCAGGGCTGTTTGTCTGATAGACCATGTCTTGAGTTTAGGCTTGAAACTCTGTGACAACCTCCCTTGCAAAGTGTAAATGGTAAAGGCTAGTCTCTTCAGACATGCCCTGAAGTCACAACTCATGGATAAATCCAAATGGGTATCAGATGTTGGTAAAATTGCAACTGGCTCAGAATGAATATTTTGTTCACCTCCAGATTCATGTAACACGATTGTCATAGTGCACTCTTGATACTGCAGTTCCATTGGAAATAATTGACAACTACAACTCCCATCATTTTTTTATTTTGCTTTCAGGAAGTGCATTTACTGTCCATCCCTAGCTGCCAGAGAAGGTCTTACTGGAGCTCCCAAGATGGTGTTAGGTAGGGAATTCAAGGATATTGACCCAGCAATGATGAAGAAACAACGATTTATATCAAAGTCAGGATGGCATGTGACTAGGAGGGTGATGGTGTTCCCACGACATTGCTGTTCTTCACTGGGGTAGAGGTGCATCTCTCTTTCTCACACACACAATTTATCAACAGGAACATTGGCATAGCTGACATGGTTGTCATGTGACATGGATTTCTCATGGTGTATTCTGGATATTGTAGTTCCATGGAAGTAGGGTGAAAACTACAGCTCCCATCATCATCATCATCATAGGCAGTCCCTCGAAGGAGGATGACTTGCTTCCACACCAAAAGGGATGAGTTTGCAGATGTTTCAATGAAGGACCTGATATTCCAGTCCTGAACTCCAGGGGTGGAAAATGCCTGTGCGTGGATTTTTTTAACGTGTGATGTCCCTTGCACATCAGCCACCACACGAGCTTGTCAGAGCTAGGCATTTATTCAGTGGCAAGGGTTAACAAGGAATGCTGGAGACCTGCTCTGCTGCACGGACCTAGAGCGCACACATATCGCAGTGTGGGCTGGCCCGTGCTGCCCCTGGGCCCTCGCCTCTCCTGGGCCCCGCTGGACATTATTGTTAACTGCTGAACTGTACAGAGCCTGTAGATCAATCGGACTGATCGGGAGATTAGACGCTTGGCATCCAAACCTTGCAGCTCCCATAATGTATCACTCTCACTCACTCTGTATTTCTCTGTCACTCACTCGCTCTCCCTCTCTCACACACACACACACACACACACACACAGAATCTGTCCATATGAGCTGAGTATCTTCAGCATTCAAACCTCAGCTGAGATTGTCCTTGCTGGGAATTAAGCAGGACTGAAGCTCTGAAACAGAGAGAGAGGGAAGGCATACTTCTGCACAGGGAAATTCTTGCATGACTTCTACCACAAATCGATTAATTCTGCAGATATTTTTAAAGATTTTAGGGCAAATTGCTCTAAATGTTGATGTTCTAAATATTATTTATTTGACCTTTTATATATTCCAACAGAGTCCGAAATAAAAGAAGGCAGTTGGAATGAATTTGAAAAAAAATTGAATTCAGGACTGTGATTTGTGCAAATACTTTTCTTTGCATTGGTCGATTTTCTGTTCTAAATTTCAGCAAATCAGCAAAGTTATGTTCCTTATTTTAACTCGCTAGAAATGAGATTTGATTTTTTTTTCAGTTTTAGAGAGATTTTATGTTCCACACTAAATATGTAATATGTGTGGTGTTAGGCTTTACTTAAGTTGGAAAAAAAATGTTTACTTTTTAAGCAACTTTTTTCTGTCACAAGTTAAAAGCAACAAAATTGCAGTCAAACCACTGTGATGTCACCCTGCCCAGAATGCAGTACAGGGAGGAAATGGAATAGAATTGCCCAGGTGCCCTGTTACAAGCTGGATTCTTCTCAAAACACAGCAATAAAGAGTTTACAAAACTTGGAAGGAATTGCATTTATGAGTAATATAAAATGTGCTGTTTTTGTAATAAAGCTGAACTCATCTTCAACACATGTACGTATGTTTAAACACTTACCTTAGGGAGTTCATCCAGCAACATCCAGAAACTTTGGACTTTTTTCCATTTAAAGTACTCCTGGGTGTTAGCTGTCATTCTCACAGAGGCACTTTTAGCCACCCTGATGATCTTGTTGTGTTCACTAAATACAGATGGTCTGTGGAGGGAATTATATGGAGGAATTCAATGAATTGTTCAGAGGATTGCATAATGAATCTCCACAGAATAAACACAGCTTCTAAAGCCTGCATGAATTCCAAATTTTTCATTCACAAAAGAGAAATTCAGATTTGTAGGCACACTGCAGCCATTGAGAGTTGTCTTAGTTGAAATGCATAAAATGATAACGGGATTCAATGGAGTCGATAGAGAGAAGCTATTTCCTCTGGTGGGGAAATCCAGAACAAGGGAGCACAACCTTAAAATTAGAGCTAGGCTGTTCAGGAATGAAACCCTGAAACAATTTTTCATACAAAGGGAAATCTGGAGATCTCTCTCTAAAAAGCTATGGATTACACTTTCAAGACTGAGATTGATATTTTTTTTATTTGAAGGGATATGGAACAAAGCGATGAACTAATAGAATGGCGGAACAGGCTTAAAGATGTGAATGGCCTCCTCCGGTTCCTATGTTCCTACGTCACTCATCAAGTGCCTTGGGAAACATAGAAACATAGAAAATAGGTGCAGGAGTAGACCATTCGGCCCTTCGAGCCTGCACCGCCATTCAATGAGTTCATGGCTGAACATGCAACTTTAGTACCCCATTCCTGCTTTCTCGCCATGCCCCTTGATCCCCTAGTAGTAAGGACTACATCTAACTCCTTTTTGAATATATTTAGTGAATTGGCCTCAACAACTTTCTGTGGCAGAGAATTCCACAGGTTCACCACTCTCTGGGTGAAGAAGTTTCTCCTCATCTCGGTCCTAAATGGTTTACCCCTTATCCCTAGACTGTGACCCTTGGTTCTGGACCTCCCCAACATTAATAAGAACATAAGAACATAAGAATTAGGAACAGGAGTAGGCCATCTAGCCACTCGAGCCTGCTCCGCCATTCAACAAGATCATGGCTGATCTGGCCGTGGACTCAGCTTCACTTACCCGCCCGCTCCCCATAACCCTTAATTCCCTTATTGGTTAAAAATCTATCTATCTGTGATTTGAATACATTCAATGAGCTAGCCTCAACTGCTTCCTTGGGCAGAGAATTCCACAAATTCACAACCCTCTGGGAGAAGAAATTCCTTCTCAACTCGGTTTTAAATTGGCTCCGTCGTATTTTGAGGCTGTGCCCCCTAGTTCTAGTCTCCCCAACCAGTGGAAACAACCTCTCTGTCTCTATCCAGTCTATCCCTTTCATTATTTTAAATGTTTCTATAAGATCACCCCTCATCCTTCTGAACTCCAACGAGTAAAGACCCAGTCTACTCAATCTATCATCATAAGGTAACCCCCTCATCTCCGGAATCAGTCTAGTGAATCGTCTCTGTACCCCCTCCAAAGCTAGTATATCCTTCCTCAAGTAAGGTGACCAAAACTGCATGCAGTACTCCAGGTGTGGCCTCACCAATACCCTGTACAGTTGCAGCAGGACCTCCTTGCTTTTGCACTCCAACCCTCTCGCAAGGAAGGCCAACATTTCATTCACCTTGCTGATTACCTGCTGCACCTGCAAACTAACTTTTTGGGATTCATGCACAAGGACCCCCAGGTACCTCTGCACCGCAGCATGTTGTAATTTCTCGCCATTCAAATAATATTCCCTTTTACTGCTTTTTTTTCCCAGGTGGATGACCTCACATTTTCCGACATTGTATTCCATCTGCCAAACCTTAGCCCATTCGCTTAACCTATCTAAATCTCTCTGCAGCCTCTCTGTATCCTCTATACAACCCGCTTTCCCACTAATCTTGGTGTCATCTGCAAATTTTGTTACACGACACTCTGTCCCCTCTTCCAGATCATCTATGTATATTGTAAACAGTTGTGGTCCCAGCACCGATCCCTGTGGCACACCACTAACCACCGATTTCCAACCCGAAAAGGACCCATTTATCCCGACTCTCTGCTTTCTGCCAGCCAGCCAATTCTCTATCCATGCTAATACATTTCCTCTGACTCCGCGTACCTTTATCTTCTGCAGTAACCTTTTGTGTGGCACCTTATCGAATGCCTTTTGGAAATCTAAATACACCACATCCATCGATACACCTCTGTCCACCATGCTTGTTATATCCTCAAAGAATTTCAGTAAATTAGTTACACATGATTTCCCCTTCTTGAATCCATGTTGCGTCTGCTTGATTGCACTATTCCTATCTAGATGTCCCGCTATTTCTTCCTTAATGATAGCTTCAAGCATTTTTCCCACTACAGATGTTAAACTAACCGGCCTATAGTTACCTGCTTTTTGTCTGCCACCTTTTTTAAACAGAGGCATTACATTAGCTGCTTTCCAATCCGATGTAACCTCCCCAGAGTCCAGAGAATTTTGGTAGATTATAACCAATGCATCTGCTATAACTTCCGCCATCTCTTTTAATACCCTGGGATGCATTTCATCAGGACCAGGGGACTTGTCTACCTTGAGTCCCATTAGCCTGTCCAGCACTACCCCCCTAGTGATAGTGCTTGTCTCAAGGTCCTCCCTTCCCACATTCCCGTAACCAGCAATTTTTGGCATGGTTTTTGTGTCTTCCACTGTGAAGACCGAAGCAAAATAATTGTTTAAGGTCTCAGCCATTTCCACATTTCCCATTATTAAATCCCCCTTCTCATCTTCTAAGGGACCAACATTTACTTTAGTCACTCTTTTCCGTTTTATATATCGGTAAAAGCTTTTACTATCTGTTTTTATGTTTTGCCCAAGTTTACTTTCGTAATCTATCTTTCCTTTCTTTATTGCTTTCTTAGTCATTCTTTGCTGTCGTTTAAAATTTTCCCAATCTTCTAGTTTCCCACTAACCTTGGCCACCTTATACTCATTGGTTTTTAATTTGATACTCTCCTTTATTTCCTTGGTTATCCATGGCTGATTATCCCTTCTCTTACCGCCCTTCATTTTCACTGGAATATATTTTTGTTGAGCACTATGAAAGAGCTCCTTAAAAGTCCTCCACTGTTCCTCAATTGTGCCACTGTTTAGTCTGTGTTTCCAGTCTATTTTAGCCAATTCTGCCCTCGTCCCACTGTAGTCCCCTTTGTTTAAGCATAGTACGCTCGTTTGAGACACTACTTCCTCACCCTCAATCTGTATTACAAATTCAACCATACTGTGATCACTCATTCCGAGAGGATCTTTTACTAGGAGATCGTTTATTATTCCTGTCTCATTACACAGGACCAGATCTAAGATAGCTTGCTCCCTTGTAGGTTCTGTAACATATTGTTCTAAGAAACAATCCCATATGCATTCTATGAATTCCTCCTCAAGGCTACCCCGTGCGATTTGATTTGAGCAATCGATATGTAGGTTAAAATCCCCCATGATTACTGCCGTTCCTTTTTCACATGCCTCCATTATTCCCTTGATTATTGTCTGCCCCACCGTGAAGTTATTATTTGGGGGCCTGTAAACTACGCCCACCAGTGACTTTTTCCCCTTACTATCTCTAATCTCCACCCACAATGATTCATCATTTTGTTCATTAGAGCCAATATCGTCTCTCACAACTGCCCTGATATCATCCTTCATTAACAGAGCTACACCACCTTCCCTTCCCTTTCCTTCCCTTCCCTTCCCTTCCCTTCCCTTCCCTTCCCTTCCCTTCCCTTCCCTTCCCTTCCCTTCCCTTCCCTTCCCTCCCCTCCCCTCTTGTCTATCTTTCCGAATTGTCAGATACCCCTGTATGTTTAATTCCCAGTCTTGGCCACCCTGCAACCACGTTTCAGTAATGGCCACCAAATCATACCCATTTGTAATGATTTGTGCCGTCAACTCATTTACTTTGTTTCGAATGCTGCGTGCGTTTAGGTAAAGTGTTTTAATATTAGTTTTTAAACCATGATTTTTAGTGTTGATCCCTCCTGCAGCCCCTTTATATTCATACAGATTGTCCCTTCCTATCACCTTGTGGTTTACACTTAACCCAGTGCTACTCTGCTCTGTTGCCTCCTGCCTTTTGCATTCTTTCTTGGGATTCTATTCATCTGAGCTCTCACCCACCCTAACTCGCGCAGAGCCCTCTCCTGGGTTCCCATCCCCCTGCCAAGCTAGTTTAAAGCCCTCCCAACCGGACTATCAAAATCACCAGCGAGAACATTGGTCCCGTCTCTGTTGAGGTGTAACCTGTCCGATTTATACAGGTCCCACCTACCACAGCAGCGGTCCCAATTGTTCAGGAAACTAAAGCCCTCCCTTCCTACACCAACGGGAGAGTGGAGAGCACCAGTTCCAACTGTCGCAGGAGAGAGAGTGGAGAGCACCAGTTCCAACTATCACAGGACGGGAGAGTGGAGAGCACCAGTTCCAACTGTCACAGGACGGGAGAGTGGAGAGCACCAGTTCCAACTGTCGCAGGAGAGAGAGTGGAGAGCACCAGTTCCAACTGTCACAGGACGGGAGAGTGGAGAGCACCAGTTCCAACTGTCGCAGGAGAGAGAGTGGAGAGCACCAGTTCCAACTGTCACAGGATGGGAGAGTGGAGAGCACCACTTCCAACTATCACAGGACGGGAGAGTGGAGAGCACCAGTTCCAACTGTCACAGAAGAGAGAGTGGAGAGCACCAGTTCAAACTGTCACAGGATGAGAGAGTGGAGAGCACCAGTTCCAACTGTCACAGGAGAGAGAGTGGAGCGAACCAGTTCAAACTGTCACAGGATGAGACAGTGGAGAGCACCAGTTCCAACTGTAACAGGAGAGAGAGTGGAGAGCATCAGTTCCAACTATCACAGGACAGGAGCGTGGAGAGCACCAGTTCCAACTGTCACATAATGAGCGAGTGGAGAGCACCAGTTCCAACTGTAACAGGAGAGGGAGTGGAGAGCACCAGTTCCAACTATCACAGGACAGGAGAGTGGAGAGCACCAGTTCCAACAATCACAGGATGGGAGAGTGGAGAGCACCAGTTCCAACTGTCACAGGACGAGAGAGTGGAGAGCACCAGTTCAAACTGTCACAGGAGAGAGAGTGGAGAGCACCAGTTCAAACTGTCACAGGACAGAGAGTGGAGAGCACCAGTTCAAACTGTCACAGGACGAGAGAGTGGAGAGAACCAGTTCAAACTGTCACAGGAGAGAGAGTGGAGAGCACCAGTTCCAACTGTCACAGGACGGGAGAGTGGAGAGCACCAGTTCCAACTATCACAGGACAGGAGAGTGGAGAGCACCAGTTCCAACTATCACAGGATGGGAGAGTGGAGAGCACCAGTTCAAACTGTCACAGGACGAGAGAGTGGAGAGCACCAGTTCCATCTGTCACAGGAGAGAGAGTGGAGAGCACCAGTTCCAACTGTCACAGGAGAGAGAGTGGAGTGCACCAGTTCAAACTGTCACAGGAGAGAGAGTGGAGAGCACCAGTTCCAACTGTCACATGACGAGCGAGTGGAGAGCACCAGTTCCAACTGTAACAGGAGAGAGAGTGGAGAGCACCAGTTCCAACTATCACAGGACAGGAGAGTGGAGAGCACCAGTTCCAACTATCACAGGACGGGAGATTGGAGAGCACCAGTTCCAACTGTCACAGGAGAGAGAGTGGAGAGCACCAGTTCCAACTGTCACAGGATGAGAGAGTGGAGAGCACCAGTTCCAATTATCACAGGACGGGAGCGTGGCGATTACCAGTTCCCACAGTCAGGGGAGAGAGAGTGGAGAGCACCAGTTCAAACTGTCACAGGACAGAGAGTGGAGAGCACCAGTTCAAACTGTCACAGGACGAGAGAGTGGAGAGAACCAGTTCAAACTGTCACAGGACAGAGAGTGGAGAGCACCAGTTCCAACTGTCACAGGAGAAAGAGTGGAGAGCACCAGTTCCAACTGTCACAGGACGGGAGAGTGGAGAGCACCAGTTCAAACTGTCACAGGAGAGAGAGTGGAGAGCACCAGTTCCAACTGTCACAGGACGGGAGAGTGGAGAGCACCAGTTCAAACTGTCACAGGAGAGAAAGTGGAGGGCACCAGTTCCAACTGTCACAGGACGGGAGAGTGGAGAGCACCAGTTCAAACTGTCACAGGAGAGAGAGTGGAGAGCACCAGTTCAAACTGTCACAGGACGAGAGAGTGAAGAGCACCAGTTCAAACTGTCACAGGAGAGAAAGTGGAGAGTACCAGTTCCAACTGTCACAGGAGAGAGAGTGGAGAGCACCAGTTCAAACTGTCACAGGAGAGAAAGTGGAGAGTACCAGTTCCAACTGTCACAGGAGAGAGAGTGGAGAGCACCAGTTCAAACTGTCACAGGAGAGAAAGTGGAGAGTACCAGTTCCAACTGTCACAGGCGAGAGAGTGGAGAGCACCAGTTCCAACTGTCACAGGACGGGAGAGTGGAGATCACCAGTTCCAACTGTCACAGGACGGGAGAGTGGAGAGCACCAGTTCCAACTGTCACAGGACGGGAGAGTGGAAAGCACCAGTTCCAACTATCACAGGACGGGAGAGTGGAGAGCACCAGTTCCAACTGTCACAGGACGGGAGAGTGGAGAGCACCAGTTCCAACTGTCACAGGACGGGAGAGTGGAGAGCACCAGTTCCAACTGTCACAGGACGGGAGAGTGGAAAGCACCAATTCCAACTATCACAGGACGAGAGAGTGGAGAGCACCAGTTCCAACTGTCACAGGAGAGAGAGTGGAGAGCACCAGTTCCAACTGTCACAGAAGAGAGAGTGGAGTGTACCAGTTCCAACTGTCACAGGACGGGAAAGTGGAGAGCACCAGCTCCAACTATCACAGGACGGGAGAGTGGAGAGCACCAGTTCCAACTGTCACAGGACGGGAGAGTGGAGAGCACCAGTTCCAACTGTCACAGGAGAGAGCGTGGAGAGCACCAGTTCCAACTATCACAGGACGGGAGAGTGGAGAGCACCAGTTCCAACTGTCACAGGAGAGAGAGTGGAGAGCACCAGTTCCAACTATCACAGGACGGGAGAGTGGAGAGCACCAGTTCCAATTATCACAGGACGGGAGTGTGGAGAGCACCAGTTCCAACTGTCACAGGATGAGAGAGTGGAGACCACCAGTTCCAACTATCACAGGACGGGAGAGTGGAGAGCACCAGTTCCAACTGTCACAGGACGGAAGTTGCAGTACAGTTGGTGACACAGTAGGCAGCAACACAAATAACCATTTTTACCAGAAGACAAAAGGCCCAGAGGAATTGTAAAGAGGCGCTCAGAATCTTGCCATTGTCGAACATACAGTCCACTGTTTTATACATAGCTGCTCCTAAAAGTCTGCATAAAATGGACTTCTGAGAATTTGCTGAAGATTCAATTGGTAAATGCGTAGTGTGTTGTAGTACTGAGCCAAAAAGATCAGCAAAATTTCAGTTTCTTTCCTGCTCTGTGGCTGAGTGAGCTGATCTGAGACAGGTTGGCAATTGGGTGTTGCAGTCAGTTTCCTGAGCAGAAAATAACCAAATCAGCAGGGTTCAAACTCTTACTGATTAGAAGTCATCTGGGAGAATCACCTGTACTGATTCTTAATGCCTGGTATTGCAGATAAACTTCCTGAATACATGAGGCAGCCTAGTTGGGAGGTTTGCAAGTGCTGTTGGGGAGGATTTAAACTAATATGGCAGGGGGATGGGAACCAATGCAGGGAGACAGAGGGAAACAAAAAGGAGGCAAAAGCAAAAGACAGAAAGGAGATGAGGAAAAGTGGAGGGCAGAGAAACCCAAGGCAAAGAACAAAAAGGGCCACTGTACAGCAAAATTCTAAAAGGACAAAGGGTGTTAAAAAAACAAGCCTGAAGGCTTTGTGTCTTAATGCAAGGCGTATCCGCAATAAGGTGGATGAATTAATTGTGCAAATAGATGTTAACAAATATGATGTGATTGGGATTACGGAGACGTGGCTCCAGGATGATCAGGGCTGGGAACTCAACATTCAGGGGTATTCAACATTCAGGAAGGATAGAATAAAAGGAAAAGGAGGTGGGGTAGCATTGCTGGTTAAAGAGGAGATTAATGCAATAGTTAGGAAAGACATTAGCTTGGATGATGTGGAATCTATATGGGTAGAGCTGCAGAACACCAAAGGGCAAAAAACGTTAGTAGGAGTTGTGTACAGGCCTCCAAACAGTAATAGGGATGTTGGGGAGGGCATCAAACAGGAAATTAGGGATGCATGCAATAAAGGTGTAGCAGTTATAATGGGTGACTTTAATATACACATAGATTGGGCTAGCCAAACTGGAAGCAATACGGTGGAGGAGGATTTCCTGGAGTGCATAAGGGATGGTTTTCTCGACCAATATGTTGAGGAACCAACTAGGGGGGAGGCCATCTTAGACTGGGTGTTGTGTAATGAGAGAGGATTAATTAGCAATCTCATTGTGCGAGGCCCCTTGGGGAAGAGTGACCATAAGATGGTGGAATTCTGCATTAGGATGGAGAATGAAACAGTAAATTCAGAGACCATGGTCCAGAACTTAAAGAAGGGTAACTTTGAAGGTATGAGGCGTGAATTGGCTAGGATAGATTGGCGAATGATATTTAGGGGGTTGACTGTGGATGGGCAATGGCAGACATTTAGAGACCGCATGGATGAATTACAACAATTGTACATTCCTGTCTGGCGTAAAAATAAAAAAGGGAAGGTGGCTCAACCGTGGCTATCTCGGGAAATCAGGGATAGTATTAAAGCCAAGGAAGTGGCATACAAATTGGCCAGAAATAGCAGCGAACCTGGGGACTGGGAGAAATTTAGAACTCAGCAGAGGAGGACAAAGGGTTTGATTAGGGCAGGGAAAATGGAGTACGAGAAGAAGCTTGCAGGGAACATTAAGGCGGATTGCAAAAGTTTCTATAGGTATGTAAAGAGAAAAAGGTTAGTAAAGACAAACGTAGGTCCCCTGCAGTCAGAATCAGGGGAAGTCATAACGGGGAACAAAGAAATGGCAGACCAATTGAACAAGTACTTTGGTTCGGTATTCACTAAGGAGGATAAAAACAACCTTCTGGATATAAAAGGGGTCAGAGGGTCTAGTAAGGAGGGGGAACTGAGGGAAATCTTTATTAGTCGGGAAATTGTGTTGGGGAAATTGATGGGATTGAAGGCCGATAAATCCCCAGGGCCTGATGGACTGCATCCCAGAGTACTTAAGGAGGTGGTCTTGGAAATAGCGGATGCATTTTCCAACATTCCATTGACTCTGGATCAGTTCCTATGGAGTGGAGGGTAGCCAATGTAACCCCACTTTTTAAAAAAGGAGGGAGAGAGAAAACAGGGAATTATAGACCGGTCAGCCTGACCTCAGTAGTGGGTAAAATGATGGAATCAATTATTAAGGATGTCATAGCAGTGCATCTGGAAAATGATGACATGATAGGTCCAAGTCAGCATGGATTTGTGAAAGGGAAATCATGTTTGACAAATCTTCTGGAATCTTTTGAGGATGTTTCCAGTAAAGTGGACAAAGGAGAACCAGTTGATGTGGTATATTTGAACTTTCAGAAGGCTTTCGACAAGGTCCCACACAAGAGATTAATGTGCAAAGTTAAAGCACATGGGATTGGGGGTAGTGTGCTGACGTGGATTGAGAACTGGTTGTCAGACAGGAAGCAAAGAGTAGGAATAAACGGGTACTTTTCAGAATGGCAGGTAGTGACTAGTGGGGTGCCGCAAGGTTCTGTGCTGGGGCCCCAGCTGTTTACATTGTACATTAATGATTTAGACGAGGGGATTAAATGCAGTATCTCCAAATTTGCAGATGACACTAAGTTGGGTGGCAGTGTGAGCTGCGAGGAGGATGCTATGAGGCTGCAGAGTGACTTGGATAGGTTAGGTGAGTGGGCAAATGCATGGCAGATGAAGTATAACGTGGATAAATGTGAGGTTATCCACTTTGGTGGTAAAAACAGAGAGACAGACTATTATCTGAATGGTGACAGATTAGGAAAAGGGAAGGTGCAACGAGACCTGGGTGTCATGGTACATCAGTCATTGAAGGTTAGCATGCAGGTACAGCAGGCGGTTAAGAAAACAAATGGCATGTTGGCCTTCATAGCGAGGGGATTTGAATACAGGGGCAGGGAGGTGTTGCTACAGTTGTACAGGGCCTTGGTGAGGCCACACCTGGAGTATTGTGTACAGTTTTGGTCTCCTAACTTGAGGAAGGACATTCTTGCTATTGAGGGAGTGCAGCGAAGATTCACCAGACTGATTCCCGGGATGGCGGGACTGACCTATCAAGAAAAACTGGATCAACTGGGCTTGTATTCACTGGAGTTCAGAAGAATGAGAGGGGACCTCATGGAAACGTTTAAAATTCTGACGGGTTTAGACAGGTTAGATGCAGGAAGAATGTTCCCAATGTTGGGGAAGTCCAGAACCAGGGGTCACAGTCTGAGGATAAGGGGTAAGCTATTTAGGACCGAGATGAGGAGAAACGTCTTCACCCAGAGAGTGGTGAACCTGTGGAATTCTCTACCACAGAAAGTAGTTGAGGCCAATTCACTAAATATATTCAAAAGGGAGTTAGATGAAGTCTTACTACTCGGGGGATCAAGGGTTATGGCGAGAAAGCAGGAAGGGGGTACTGAAGTTTCATGTTCAGCCATGAACTCATTGAATGGCAGTGCAGGCTAGAAGGGCTGAATGGCCTGCTCCTGCACCTATTTTCTATGTTTCTATGTTTCTATGTTTGCTGGCAGAATTGTGAGGAGTTGGCACAACCACCGTAAGCAATCTGGAAATCTCTCCAGTAGATTAAGAGATAATAGTAACTTTGCCACGGTACCAATTTCTGATACAAATGGAACTATACCTAACTATAGAATATTCAGAGTTACAGCCAACAATATTGGAAAGAATTCCACATATTATGTATGGCATTACCATAAAAATTCCATGACAACTTTTTAATTCATGTATAGAAAAACTTCTCAACGGACATGGCCACCTACATCTGAGCCCACATCTCACACTAGACAATAGGGAAGCAGTGTCACCTCTCTAACATTCAGTACACTTTGTGTGACTGGAATCTGAGACTGCGACCATTCTTCACAATATTTGAAGATTTCACTGTATCTGACCTGGCCCTACCTTGTTTCACACTTGTAACATGTGATGTCCACCAGGTTCGTTCGTTACTCTGCCCTCACCAATCAAATTTCGTTATCAATGATATAACTTCAGAAGATGCAAGATTTTATTTTGTCTCTGCACCTGTTTGCACATAAGCCTATAATCATTGCAGCATTACACTACCATAATCATGTCTTGCAAGGTACTTCACCAGAATTACTGAATAAAAGCATAAATAATGGTATGATTGGATCATTGTTTCACAAGAACAATAATGCTTGTAAACTCAGGAAACTTTCATTAAAAATTGAATAAGAAATTGAGGTTTTCAGTGAGTGAAGAAAGACACTGCCTCTGCAGCAACATGAATGTGCCTACAGACCAGCATTGTAAACTTTAAGCTGAATTTCCTGTCAATAACAGCAACCTGTCTAATTTGGCGACAGCGCCTTTTTATTCGGTTAATTATTTTTCCGGCACAACTTGCGATTTAAAAACGTAAGAATCTTTGAAAATACAGACACATGTCACAGAAATGGCTGCAATCCATGTGTTACATATATCATACATGTAGTAATAATCCTATCTTATATCAAAAACATCTATAAAAAACAAGCCAAAACAGAGGAAACAATTTCAGTTGACCAAATGTTATGGCCAGTAATTATGTTTTCTGATAGCGTCCCAGAGTAATTGCATCCCAACAGAAATGACGAGAGTTAAACCAAAGCACTGCCAAATTGTTACAAAGGTGTCTAGGACATTATCCATTCTGTTATTCTATGCAACATGTGCAAGGAACATGACTCCCATAACTAAATCTCAATTAATGTTTTGAAAGGAAACTGAGTTACTGCTGCCTGTTCTTGGGTTTGTCAAATGTGTGTTCAGATCGCCATATTTGGAACCTGTTGAGGACGTTACGGAGAATACTGCAATGCCATCTGCTGGAGGAGTCATGACTACTTGTTCAAAACATGCAAAAGCTAATGGGTAACCCGTTTTCTCTGCCTCATTAATCTAAACATACCCCTTCTCTAAAAGATTGTTAATGCTATGGTATTTCAGTCTCCAAAACTGTCAAATAAAGTTGATTTTTCTTAGCCATTTCTCAAGTTGCTAGGTTGCTGGACAATACACGTGTACGATCTCCTTGCAAGTTCACGGGGTTGGGGATAATATATTAGCATGGATAGAGAATTGGCTAACTAACAGAGAACAGAGAGTCGGGATAAATGGTTCATTCTCTGGTTAGCAACCAGTAACTAGTGGGATGCTGCAAGGATCAGTGCTGGGACCCCAACTATTTACAATCTATATTAACGACTTGGAAGAAGAGACTGAGTGTAACGTAGCCAAGTTTGCTGACGATACAAAGATGGGAGGAAAAGCAATGTGTGAGGAGGACACAAAAAATCTGCAAAAGGACATGGACAGGCTAAGTGTGTGGGCAAAAATTTGGCAGATGGAGTATAATGTTGGAAAGTGTGAGGTCATGCACTTTGGCAGAAAAAAATCAAAGAGCAAGTTATTATTTAAATGGAAAAAGATTGCAAAGTGCTGCAGTACAGTGGGACCTGGGGGTACTTGTGCATGAAACACAAAAGGATAATATGCAGGTACAGCAAGTGATCAGGAAGGCCAATGGAATCTTGGCCTTTATTGCAAAGGGGATGGAGTTTAAAAGCAGGGAAGTCTTACTACAGCTATACAAGGTATTGGTGAGGCAGCACCTGGAATACTGCCTGCAGTTTTGGTTTCCATATTTACGAAAGGATATACTTGCTTTGGAGGCAGTTCAGAGAAGGTTCACTAGGTTGATTCCAGAGATGAGGGGGTTGACTTATGAGGAACGGTTGAGTAGGTTGGGCGTCTACCCATTGGAATTCAGAAGAATGAGAGGTGATCTTATCGAAACTTATAAGATTATGAGGGGGATTGACAAGATGGATGCAGCGAGGATGTTTCCACTGATGGGGGAGACTAGAACTAGAAGGCATGATCTTAGAATAAGGGGCCGCCCATTTAAAACAGAGATGAGGTGAAATTTCGTCTCTGAGAGGGTTGTAAATCTGTGGAATTTGCTGCCTCAGAGAGCTGTGGAAGCTGGGACATTGAATAAATTTGAGACAGAAATACAGTTTCTTAAACGATAAGGGGATGAGGGGCTATGGGGAGCGGGCATGGAAGTGGATCTGAGTCCATGATCAGATCAGTCACGATCTTATTGAATGGCGGAGCAGGCTCGAGGGGCCGTATGGCCTACTCCTGTTCCTATTTCTTATGTTTTTATGTATATGCTAGTTTCCTAGTTTGCAATTTCAGCTTTGCATTAACACTGTCTAATATGACTTGGAACTGAAGTTGTCAAGATTACATTTAGTCAAACAATGTGTAAGCACCTCAAGGAAGTAGCCTCCCATCACTGTGGCTTCACACCAGCTGCAGTATAACTACAACTAGTGTAAAGTGAACACTAAAATATTCCCTTACCTGAGATAAGGTACAAAGGATAGCAAGGAAGGAGGCAAGTCAGGAGAAAGAACCTGTAAAGATTCCAGCAAGATGCATGCAACAAATTTGTTTCCTCCATGAGGTAGTAATGACTGTGCACACTACCTCAACACATGCTTTCAAACATATTCAGCTTTTCTGTAACATTTGTTTAAAAAAAAATGTGTTGGTGGTCCAAATTGTTTTCGTAGACATCGTCACTGTTACATTTTTCATGCCATGACCTTTATCCTAGCAGTAAATCCAATAATAATTACTTAATGGTTTTGTTCCTTCTCAACATGGTATCGATGACGACTAATATTTTTGCTCCTTTCATGTTTGCAGTTCATTACCCTTCATTGAACAAAAATTAAAACAATCTCAACAAATAAGATGTTTTTGTTGCTTTTACTGTAGTACTGTTCTTTCTAATTTAACATTCTGAACTGTATTCTTTGCTTGATGAGCCAATATGGAGAACCTGGTGGGAAGGGTTTCCATTTAAGTTGCCGACTTAACTGTTCTGCATTAATGCACCAAACACAAATGTAGCACCAGAGCACAGCTCCATTTCCCTGCCATTATTACTTGTAACTGCCAGGTGCAAGTCCAATGTTCCCTGTTCCAGCCCATCCCCAATTGTTTTCTGACCAGCCAATTAGTTATAGCACACTAGTCATGTTTAATCAACTACAAATTGCCGCATCTTTAATTTCCACCAGAAGGCTGATTAGACCCTTCCAAGAGAAATATATGCCAATGTCTCTCTGGCATGTTACATACACCTTCCTGCAATTTAATTTTCAAACAACATCGTGACATTCCTGAAGCGTAGAAAAATATAATTATAATTTCCATTTGTGAAGCATATGTACCGTAAAAATGTCATACAATTTCTTCTATTAGGACAGCATTGGCCAAGGGTTCAGCCATTAGATATACAATCACACATTACACACAAATGCTGCATTCAGCAGTTCTCTGGGTTTGTTATTTTTGTACTGACTCCTAAATAATATCTTTATGAGTATCACTTATTTTTGCACATTGTGCTACATTTTAAAGTGCATAGAACATTGTTGGCATGAGCCTGAGCAGCAAAAGTTCCATCCAAGTCCAAACCAGATGTGTGTCATCATGGAATGACGTCTTTAAAGAATTGATTTTAAATCAGCTGGAACTCATATCATGTACTTATGATTTTAGCAGAAGTGTTCTGGACACATGTATAGGTGCTTACAGCAAGCAGTGGTTTTCTTTATAAATAAAGATGGCAGAGGGAAATTAAAGCAACATGTTGGGATGGTTGCCATTGCCTGGCAAGCTCAATACATTGTAAAGATATTAGTAATGCAGTCATAGCTGGGCATCGAACTGAGGTTACAAGTGGTGTGCAAAATGTGACATGCTGCCAAGATGGTGTCTGCCACAATCCATGCTTCAGCTCTAGGAAGCACTGAGTAAAATAAGTGCATTGTAATAAATCGCAATAAGCTTCAGGATGAGTATTATGCAGAGATGTATATCTTTGAGACAGTACTAGATTCCTTGCTTTTGTGGTATACATCAATGATTTAGACTTGTAGGGGGTATGATTAAGGAATTTGCAGATTATACTAAAATCGGCTGTGTGGTTGATAATGAAGAAGAATGCTGTAGACTGCAGAAAGATATCAATGAACTGGTCAGGTGGGCAGAACAGTGGCAAATGGAATTCAATCTGGAAAAGTGTGAGGTAATACATTTGGAGAAGGGGCAGTTAAAAAAGTGAGGGAATACACATTAAATGGTAGGATACTGAGAAGTGTAGAGGAACAAAGGGACCTTGAAGTGCATGTCCACAGATCCCTGAAGGTAGCAGGCCAGATAGATAAGGTGGTTAAGAAGATATGTAGCACAATATGGAATACTTGCCTTTATTAGCCGAGGCATAGAATATTAGAGTAGGGAGGTTATGCTTGAACTGTATAAAACATTAGTTGGACCACAGTTAGAGTACTGCGTGCAGTTCTGGTCACCACATTACATGATTGCACTAGAGAGGGTACAGAGGAGATTTACGAGAATGTTGCCAGGACTGGAGAATTTTAGTTATGAGGAAAGATTGGAGATGCTGGGTCTGTTTTCTTTGGAACAGAGGAGGCTGAGGGAAAACCTGATTGAGGTGTAGCCTTCTGCCGTCTGAGGAAAAGAGTGTTTGGACACCTGGCCCTCAAATCTACCACCAAACTCATGGTCTACAGGTACCTGTAGTAATACCTGCCCTCCTGTCTGGATCTGAGGCATGGACAATGTGTAGAAGGCACCTCAAGTCGCTGGAGATATATCACCAACGATGTCTCCGCAAGATCCTACAAATCCCCTGGGAAGACAGGCGCACTAACATTAGTGCCCTCGACCAGGCTAACATCCCCAGTATTGAAGCACTGACCACACTCGATCAGCTTCGCTGGGCAGACCACATAGTTCGCAAGCCAGATACGAGACTCCCTAAGCAAATGCTTCAAGCGGAGCTCCTTCATGGTAAACAAGCCAAAGGTGGACAGAGGAAACGTTACAAGAACACCCTCAAAGCCTCCCTGGTAAAGTGCGACATCACCACTGACACCTGGGAGACCCTGGCCGCAGACCGCCTGAAGTGGAGAAAGTGCATCCAGGAGTGCATTGAGTTCTTCGAGTCTCAACGCAAAGAGTGTGAAGAGGTCAAGCGCAGACAGTGGAAGGAGCGTGCGGCAAACCAGCCCCAGCCATCCCCTTCCCTCGACGAATATCTGTCCCACCTGTGACAAGGTCTGTGGCTCTCATATTGGACTGTTCAACCACCAGAGAACTCACTTTGGGAGTGGAAGCAAGTCTTCTTCGATTCCGAGGGACTGCCTATGATGATGATACAATTATGAGGGGCCGAGAAAGAGTGGATAGGAAGGACCTATTTCCATTAGCAGAGAGGTCAATAACCTGGGGCATCGATTTAAAGTAATTGGTAAGAGGTTTATTAAAGTAATTGGTAAGAGGTTTATAGGAGACTTGAGGGGTAATTTCTTCACCCAGAGGGTGGTGGGGGTCTGGAACACACTGCCTGAAAGGGTGGTAGAGACAGAAACCCTCACCACATTTAAAAAGTACTTGGATGTGCACTTGAAGTGCTGTAACCTGCAGGGCTATGGACCAAGAGCTGCAAAGTGGGATTATGCTCTTTGTCGGCTGACGTGGACACGATGGGCCGAAAAGGTCCCCTTCCGTGCTGTAAATTTCTAAATTTCTATGGTTTCTAATATAGTAAAACCTGTAAAAACGAACACGCCCAAAAAACAGACACTTATTGAAAGTCCCAGATAACTTGCTTCTAGAAAGTACAAGAGGCACTCTGAAACCACAGACACTCGCAAATTATGAACTATGGATGGCCTTCAAAGTACCAAGCCCTCTTACACCTTGAAACATGGGCCACAGCCTGATGACACACTTTAAAATGTTCAAACTACGCTTGGTATCAGAAGATCGTTATGACCGATAGATTATTACTGGATTCCTTTATGTCCCTGTCGGTCCCCGTGGTCTGAATTCCCCCCTGTAGATAATGTCACTGCCAGTCCCCAGGGTATGAATCCCCCCTGTAGTCAATGTCGCTGCCAGTCCCCAGGGTATGAATCCCCCTGCCCCCCCGCCCCTGTAGTCAATGTACCTGCCGGTCCTCGGGGTCTGCATCCCGCTCCCCTGTAGTCAATGTCACTGCCAGTCCCTGGGGTATGAATCCCCCCTGTAGATAATGTCCCTGCCCGTCCCCAGGGTCTGAATTCCCCTACAGCCATTGTCCCTGCTTCCAAAAGAAACTGTGTTGTAAATGCACACTGGAAGATGCGCAAACACCCGATCCCATTGTTCACCATCTAAAAGTGTCATTAAGAACAGATTCCACTGTGCTAGGCACATCGGCTTTGTTGTTTTATCTGCTTCCAAACTGAAGTTCTAGCTTGTTGTAGCTGATTAGGTGCTGATCATTATCTCAGCTGGTTCTTCAAGATTATTGGGAGTATTTTTACAGTGCATACCATGACCATTTTGTAAATAAAGATACCTACAAAAAAAGGGACAGCTGATGCCAGTCCCTTAGGTGTTGGTAATTTACAGGTTTCACTGTAGTAACTGAAGTGGTGTTTGTTTACCAAATGACTGGAGGCCAGGCACTGCTGTATTGGCCTAGTTGCTTACGGCGAGATGTTGGCCACAAGCTCGCCGCTGAGTAGCGCCCTTGATGGTAGGTGGTCCTAGGCTTGGTTGGGGGCAGGCATTGGGAGGGTCAGTGATGCACTGGAGTTCAGAGTGGAAGGTCAGGGTGGTCATGACCATGATGCTCACCACATGCTGGAGGAGAAGAGGTCAGGTCACAAGTGGAGAAGGAGAGGTCCAGTCGTCGCTGAAGGAGAAGGAGAGGCCAACTGCTGTCATAGAAGAAAAGGAAACTGGAGGGGCCCCAGTCGCCGCTGGAAGGGGCCCGGTCACCGCTGAAGGGGCCCCAGTCACTGCTGGAGGGGGCCTGATCACTGTTGGAGGGGACCCGGTTGCCACTGGAAGGGGCCCGGTCACCGCTGGAGGAAACATAGAAACATAAAAAATAGGTGCAGGAGTAGGCTATTTGGCCCTTCGAGCCTGCACCACCATTCAATATGATCATGGCTGATCATTCACCTCAGTACCCCTTTCCTGCTTTCTCTCCATACCCCTTGATCCTTTTAGCCATAAGGGGTTATCTAACTCCCTCTTGAATATATCCAACGAACTGGTATCAACAACTTTCTGCGGTAGGGAATTCCACAGATTAACAACTCTCTGAGTGAAGAAGTTTCTCCTCAACTCAGTCCTAAATGGCTTACCACTTATCCTTAGACTGGGTCCCCTGGTTCTGGACTTCCCCAATATCGGGAACATTCTTCCTGCATCTAACCTGTCCAGTCCCGTCAGAATCTTATATGTTTCTATGAGATCCCCTCTCATCCTTCTAAATGCCAGTGAATAAAGGTCCAGTCGATCCAATCTCTCATCATATGTCAGTCCAGCCATCCCGGGAATCAGTCTGGTGAACCTTCACTGCACTCCCTCAATAGCAAGAATGTCCTACCTCAGATTAGGAGACCAAAATTGAATACAATATTCCAGGTGAGGCCTCACCAAGGTCCTGTACAACTACAGTAAGACCTCTCTGCTCCTATACTCAAAAACCATGGCTATGAAGGCCAACAGACCATTTGCCTTCTTCACCGGCTGCTGTACCAGCATGCCAACTTTCAATGACTGATGTACAATGACACCCAGGTCTCATTGCATCTCCCCTTTCATAATCTGCCGCCACTCAGATAATATTCTGCCTTCGTGTTTTTGACCCAAAGTGGATAACCTCACATTTATCCACATTATACTGCATCTGCCATGCATTTGGCCATTCATCTAACCTGTCCAAGTCACCCTGCAGCTTCTTAGCGTCCTCCTCACAGCTCACACTGCCACCCAGTTTAGTGCCATCTGCAAACTTGGAGATATTACACTCAATTCCTTCATCTAAATCATTAATGTATATTGTAAAGAGCTGGGGTCCCAGCACTGAGCCCTGCGGCACCCACTAGTCACTGCCTGCCATTCTGAAAAGGACCTGTTTATCCCGACTCTTTGCTTCCTGTCTGCCAACCAGTTCTCTATCCACGTCAGTACATTACCCCCAATACCATGCGCTTTGATTTTGCACACCAATCTCTTGTGCGGGACCTTGTCAAAATCCTTTTGAAAGTCCAAATACACCACATCCACTGGTTCTCCCTTGTCCACTCTACTAGTTACATCCTCAAAAAATTCCAGAAAATTTGCCAAGCATGATTTCCCTTTCATAAATCCATATTGACTTGGACCGATCCTGTCACTGCTTTCCAAATGCGCTGTTATTTCATCTTTAATAATTGATTCCAACATTTTCCCCACTACTGATGTCAGGCTAACTGGTCTATAATTACCCGTTTTTTCTCTCCCTCCTTTTTTAAAAGGTGGTGTTACATTAGCTACCCTCCAGTCCATAGGAACTGTTCCAGAGTCAATAGACTGTTGGAAAATGATCACCAATGCATCCACTATTTCTAGGGCCACTTCCTTAAGTAGTCTGGGATGCAGACTATCAGACCCCGGGGATTTATCGGCCTTCAATCCCATCAATTTCCCTAACACAATTTCCTGCCTGATAAGGATATCGTTCAGTTAATCCTTCTCACTAGATCCTCGGTCCCCCAGTACTTACGGAAGGTTATTTGTGTCTTCCTTTGTGAAGACAGAACCAAAGTATTTGTTCAACTGGTCTGACATTTCTTTATTCCTCATTATAAATTCACCTGAATTTGACTGCAAGTTACCTATGTTTGTCTTCACTCATCTTTTTCTCTTCACATATCTACAGAAGCTTTTGCAGTCAGTTTTTATGTTCACGGCAAGCTTCCTCTCATAGTCTCATAATCCGCTCCTAATTAAAGCTTTTGTCCTCCTCTGCTGAATTCTAAATTTCTCCCAGTCCTCAGGTTTGCTGCATTTTTTGGCCAATTTATATACCTCTTCCTTGGATTTAATACTATCCTTAATGTCCCTTGTTAGCCACGGTTGAGCCACCATCCCCAATTTATTTTTACTCCAGACAGGGATGTATAATTGTTGAAGTTCATCCATGTGATCTTTAAATGTTTGCCATTGCCTATCCACCGTCAACCCTCTAAGTATCATTTGCCAGTCTATTATAACCAATTCACATCTCATAATATCGAAGTTACCTTTCCTTAAGTTCAGGACCCTAGTCTTTGAATTAACTGTGTCACTCTCCATCTTAATAAAGAATTGTACTATATTATGGTCACTCTTCCCCAAGGGGCCTCGCACAACAAGATTGCTAATTAGTCCTTTCTCATTACACATCACTCAGTCTAGGATGGCCAGCCCTCTAGTTGGTTCCTCGACATATTGGTCCAGAAAACCATCCCTAATACACTCAAGGAAATCCTCCTCCATCGTATTGCTACCAGCTTGGTTAGCCCAATCTATATGTAGATTAAAGTCGCCCATGGTATTCTGCACGTCTACCCATGCAGATTCCACATCATCCAGGCTAATGTCCTTCCTTACGATTGCGTTAATTTCCTCTTTAACCAGCAACGCTACCCTACCTCCTTTTCCTTTCTATCTATCCTTCCTGAATGTTGAATACCACTGGATGTTGAGTTCCCAGCCTTGGTCATCCTGGAGTCATGTCTCCGTGATGCCGATTATATCAGATTCATTAATTGCTGCCTGTGCAGTTAATTCGTCCAACTTATTATGAATACTCCTCGCTTTGCGGCCCAATCGCCGTTGGAGGGGGTCCGGTCGCCGTTGGAGGGGGGCCCGGTCGCCGCTGAAGGGGGTCCGGTCGCCGCTGGAGGGGGCCCAATCGCCGATGGAGGAGGCACTGATTGCCGTTGGAGGGGGTCCGGTCACCGTTGGAGGGGGCCCGGTCACCGCTGGAGGGGGGCCCGGTCGCTGCTGGAGGGGGCCCGGTCGCTGCTGGAGGGGGGCCCGGTCGCTGCTGGATGGGGGCCCGGTCGCTGCTGGAGGGGGGCCCGGTCGCCGCTGGAGGGGGCCCGGTCGCCGCTGGAGGGGGCCCGGTCGCTGCTGGAGGGGGGCCCGGTCGCCGCTGGAGGGGGCCCGGTCGCCGCTGGAGGGGAGCCCGGTCGCCGCTGGAGGGGGACCCGGTCGCTGCTGGAGGGGGCCCGGTCACTGCTGGAGGGGGGCCCGGTCGCTGCTGGAGGGGGGCCTGGTCGCTGCTGGAGGGGGCCCGGTCGATGCTGGAGGGGGCCTGGTCGCTGCTGGAGGGGGCCCGGTCGCTGCTGGAGGGGGCCCGGTCGCTGCTGGAGGGGGTCAGTCACCGCTGGAGGGGGCCCGGTCGCTGCTGGAGGGGGGCCCGGTCGCTGCTGGAGGGGGGCCCGGTCGCTGCTGGAGGGGGCCCGGTCGCCGCTGGAGGGGGCCCGGTCGCTGCTGGAGGGGGCCCGGTCGCCGCTGGAGTGGGGCCCGGTCGCTGCTGGAGGGGGCCCGGTCGCCGCTGGAGGGGGGCCCGGTCGCTGCTAGAGGGGGTCAGTCACCGCTGGAGGGGGGCCCGGTCGCTGCTGGAGGGGGGCCCGGTTGCTGCTGGAAGGGGGCCCGGTCGCTGCTGGAGGGGGTCAGTCACCGCTGGAGGGGGGCCCGGTCGCCGCTGGAGGGGGCCCGGTCGCCGCTGGAGGGGGGCCCGGTCGCTGCTGGAGGGGGCCCGGTCGCCGCTGGAGGGGGGCCCGGTCGCTGCTGGAGGGGGCCCGGTCGCCGCTGGAGGGGGGCCCGGTCGCTGCTGGAGGGGGTCAGTCACCGCTGGAGGGGGGCCCGGTCGCCGCTGGAGGGGGGCCCGGTCGCTGCTGGAGGGGGGCCCGGTCGTTGCTGGAGGGGGCCCGGTCGCCGCTGGAGGGGGGCCCGGTCGCCGCTGGAGGGGGGCCCGGTCGTCGCTGGAGGGGGGCCCGGTCGTTGCTGGAGGGGGCCCGGTCGCCGCTGGAGGGGGGCCCGGTCGCTGCTGGAGGGGGCCCGGTCGCCGCTGGAGGGGGGCCTGGTCGCTGCTGGAGGGGGCCCGGTCGCTGCTGGAGGGGGGCCCGGTCGCTGCTAGAGGGGGGTCAGTCACCGCTGGAGGGGGGCCCGGTCGCCGCTGGAGGAGGGCCCGGTCGCTGCTAGAGGGGGTCAGTCACCGCTGGAGGGGGTCAGTCACCGCTGGAGGGGGCCCGGTCGCTGCTGGAGGGGGTTAGTCACCGCTGGAGGGGGTCAGTCACCGCTGGAGGGGGCCCGGTCGCTGCTGGAGGGGGTCAGTCACCGCTGGAGGGGGGCCCGGTCGCTGCTGGAAAGGGTCAGTCACCGCTGGAGGGGGTCAGTCACCGCTGGAGGGGGCCCGGTCGCTGCTGGAGGGGGTTAGTCACCGCTGGAGGGGGTCAGCCACCGCTGGAGGGGGCCCGGTCGCTGCTGGAGGGGGTCAGTCACCGCTGGAGGGGGGCCCGGTCGCTGCTGGAGGGGGTCAGTCACCGCTGGAGGGGGGCCCGGTCACCGCTGGAGGGGGTTAGTCACCGCTGGAGGGGGCCCGGTCGCTGCTGGAGGGGGTTAGTCACCGCTGGAGGGGGCCCGGTCACTGCTGGAGGGGGTCAGTCACCGCTGGAGGGGGCCCGGTCGCTGCTGGAGGGGGTCAGTCACCGCTGGAGAGGGGCCCGGTCGCTGCTGGAGGGGGTTAGTCACAGCTGGAGGGGGGCCCGGTCACCGCTGGAGGGGGTCAGTCACCGCTGGAGGGGGGCCCGGTCGCCGCTGGAGGGGGTCCGGTCGCCGCTGGAGGGGGCCCAATCGCCGATGGAGGAGGCACTGATTGCCGTTGGAGGGGGTCCGGTCACCGTTGGAGGGGGCCCGGTCACCGCTGGAGGGAGGCCCGGTCGCTGCTGGAGGGGGCCCGGTCGCTGCTGGAGGGGGGCCCGGTCGCTGCTGGATGGGGGCCCGGTCGCTGCTGGAGGGGGGCCCGATCGCCGCTGGAGGGGGCCCGGTCGCCGCTGGAGGGGGTCCGGTCGCCGCTGGAGGGGGCCCAATCGCCGATGGAGGAGGCACTGATTGCCGTTGGAGGGGATCCGGTCACCGTTGGAGGGGGCCCGGTCACCGCTGGAGGGGGGCCCGGTCGCTGCTGGAGGGGGCCCGGTCGCTGCTGGAGGGGGGCCCGGTCGCTGCTGGATGGGGGCCCGGTCGCTGCTGGAGGGGGGCCCGATCGCCGCTGGAGGGGGCCCGGTCGCCGCTGGAGGGGGCCCGGTCGCCTGCTGGAGGGGGGCCCGGTCGCCGCTGGAGGGGGCCCGGTCGCCGCTGGAGGGGAGCCCGGTCGCCGCTGGAGGGGGACCCGGTCGCTGCTGGAGGGGGCCCGGTCACTGCTGGAGGGGGGCCCGGTCGCTGCTGGAGGGGGGCCTGGTCGCTGCTGGAGGGGGCCCGGTCGATGCTGGAGGGGGCCTGGTCGCTGCTGGAGGGGGCCCGGTCGCTGCTGGAGGGGGCCCGGTCGCTGCTGGAGGGGGTCAGTCACCGCTGGAGGGGGCCCGGTCGCTGCTGGAGGGGGGCCCGGTCGCTGCTGGAGGGGGTCAGTCACCGCTGGAGGGGGGCCCGGTCGCCGCTGGAGGGGGCCCGGTCGCTGCTGGAGGGGGCCCGGTCGCCGCTGGAGGGGGGCCCGGTCGCTGCTAGAGGGGGGCCCGGTTGCTGCTGGAAGGGGGCCCGGTCGCTGCTGGAGGGGGTCAGTCACTGCTGGAGGGGGGCCCGGTCGCTGCTGGAGGGGGGCCTGGTCGCTGCTGGAGGGGGCCCGGTCGATGCTGGAGGGGGCCTGGTCGCTGCTGGAGGGGGCCCGGTCGCTGCTGGAGGGGGCCCGGTCGCTGCTGGAGGGGGGCCCGGTTGCTGCTGGAAGGGGGCCCGGTCGCTGCTGGAGGGGGTCAGTCACTGCTGGAGGGGGGCCCGGTCGCTGCTGGAGGGGGGCCTGGTCGCTGCTGGAGGGGGCCCGGTCGATGCTGGAGGGGGCCTGGTCGCTGCTGGAGGGGGCCCGGTCGCTGCTGGAGGGGGCCCGGTCGCTGCTGGAGGGGGGCCCGGTCGCTGCTGGAGGGGGTCAGTCACCGCTGGAGGGGGCCCGGTCGCTGCTGGAGGGGGGCCCGGTCGCTGCTGGAGGGGGGCCCGGTCGCTGCTGGAGGGGGGCCCGGTCGCTGCTGGAGGGGGTCAGTCACCGCTGGAGGGGGGCCCGGTCGCCGCTGGAGGGGGCCCGGTCGCTGCTGGAGGGGGCCCGGTCGCCGCTGGAGGGGGGCCCGGTCGCTGCTAGAGGGGGTCAGTCACCGCTGGAGGGGGGCCCGGTCGCTGCTGGAGGGGGGCCCGGTTGCTGCTGGAAGGGGGCCCGGTCGCTGCTGGAGGGGGTCAGTCACCGCTGGAGGGGGGCCCGGTCGCCGCTGGAGGGGGGCCCGGTCGCCGCTGGAGGGGGGCCCGGTCGCTGCTGGAGGGGGCCCGGTCGCCGCTGGAGGGGGGCCCGGTCGCTGCTGGAGGGGGCCCGGTCGCCGCTGGAGGGGGGCCCGGTCGCTGCTGGAGGGGGTCAGTCACCGCTGGAGGGGGGCCCGGTCGCCGCTGGAGGGGGGCCCAGTCGCTTGTGGAGGGGGGCCCGGTCGTTGCTGGAGGGGGCCCGGTCGCCGCTGGAGGGGGGCCCGGTCGCTGCTGGAGGGGGGCCCGGTCGTCGCTGGAGGGGGGCCCGGTCGTTGCTGGAGGGGGCCCGGTCGCCGCTGGAGGGGGGCCCGGTCGCTGCTGGAGGGGGCCCGGTCGCCGCTGGAGGGGGGCCCGGTCGCTGCTGGAGGGGGCCCGGTCGCTGCTGGAGGGGGGCCCGGTCGCTGCTAGAGGGGGTCAGTCACCGCTGGAGGGGGGCCCGGTCGCCGCTGGAGGGGGGCCCGGTCGCTGCTAGAGGGGGTCAGTCACCGCTGGAGGGGGTCAGTCACCGCTGGAGGGGGCCCGGTCGCTGCTGGAGGGGGTTAGTCACCGCTGGAGGGGGTCAGTCACCGCTGGAGGGGGCCCGGTCGCTGCTGGAGGGGGTCAGTCACCGCTGGAGGGGGGCCCGGTCGCTGCTGGAAAGGGTCAGTCACCGCTGGAGGGGGTCAGTCACCGCTGGAGGGGGCCCGGTCGCTGCTGGAGGGGGTTAGTCACCGCTGGAGGGGGTCAGCCACCGCTGGAGGGGGCCCGGTCGCTGCTGGAGGGGGTCAGTCACCGCTGGAGGGGGGCCCGGTCGCTGCTGGAGGGGGTCAGTCACCGCTGGAGGGGGGCCCGGTCACCGCTGGAGGGGGTTAGTCACCGCTGGAGGGGGCCCGGTCGCTGCTGGAGGGGGTTAGTCACCGCTGGAGGGGGCCCGGTCGCTGCTGGAGGGGGTCAGTCACCGCTGGAGGGGGCCCGGTCGCTGCTGGAGGGGGTCAGTCACCGCTGGAGGGGGGCCCGGTCGCTGCTGGAGGGGATTAGTCACAGCTGGAGGGGGGCCCGGTCACCGCTGGAGGGGGTCAGTCACCGCTGGAGGGGGGCCCGGTCGCTGCTGGAGGGGGTTAGTCACCGCTGGAGGGGACCCGGTCGCTGCTGGAGGGGGTCAGTCACCGCTGGAGGGGGCCCGGTCGCTGCTGGAGGGGGCCCGGTCGCTGCTGGAGGGGGTCAGTCACCGCTGGAGGGGGGCCCGGTCGCTGCTGGAGGGAGGCAGTCACCGTTGGAGGGGGCCCGGTCGCTGCTGGAGGGAGGCAGTCACCGCTGGAGGGGGGCCCGGTCGCTGCTGGAAAGGGTCAGTCACCGCTGGAGGGGGGCCCGGTCGCTGCTGGAGGGAGGCAGTCACCGCTGGAGGGGGGCCCGGTCGCTGCTGGAGGGAGGCAGTCACCGCTGGAGGGGGGCCCGGTCGCTGCTCGAAAGGGTCAGTCACCGCTGGAGGGGGTCCAGTCTCCGCTGGAGGAGGCCCGGTCGCCGCTGGAGGGGTGAAGGCCTGGTTACCTGGTCGGAGGCTCACCTGGCTCGCCGAGCGTCATCGGGATCGAGGATCGCGTGGGGTAGCTGAGTCGACGTCGAAGGAGTAGGTCGCCGAAGGGTGAAGGGTTGCAAAATTCGGGGGAGCATCCCCCCAGTGTTTGGACTCATTGGAAAGGAAATTTAATTTGGAACTATCTACCAGAAAGCTTGACATCCTAAAGTGCACCTTGAAGAAACTACGAACTTTAATCGAATTTAAGATTTTACAAAGCAGATTGAGTTTGTGTGGACAGGGCTGAGAACTAAAGGAACTATCCTTCAAAGAAGCCAGTTTTCAGTATTGACGCTGTCTGGGGTATTGAAACTAAAGCAAATTGTTTGAAGAATTGTGGATACTCGAAAACCCTTCTCCCAGGAGACATTAACATAGCAACAATTAACCCAGACATAGCTAACCATCATCCTGATCTGGGAAACCATTCCAACCCATACATAATAACAATGGCACATCCAGCCTGCATGAAAATCCCAAGCACAGACAGACACTGCAAATACCAAAGCTAATATTCCCATCAAGAAACAGATTTAGAAGATCGACACATCCGAGACAGGTTAACATTTAATGAGCCCGCCAAAATATGACAAAGAAATATCAAGCCCGCCAAAATTAAACAAAGAATCCGGGCTGATTTGGCGCGAAGATTAGAACAGCTCCAAAGGTATAAATGGGCCCTGCTTTAACAAATGCAATGCTTACGTTTTTGCTTCAGAAGACACTGCTAGGGATGCTTAGCAGAAGGTATGCGCACAGCAGCATAGCATCATAGAGCATCAAGAAGGGAGAGAGACCACCGCAGCAGTTTTAACTAGCTTCTCCAGCCTCGATGTCCTGAAATCGAAAAGGAAGGAAGAACATCACCATCGTGGCAGCAACCGACCACAGCCAATATGGTACCACCAAAAGCACCGCGATCACCAACTTCGAAACAAAACTCCACAAGGAAGAAACCGAAGAATCGAAAGTTTCCGCTCTATAACCTAGGCCTGACTACCAACAGGTGAAAACATTATCTAAAAAGACTTTGAAATCTATTTCTAATGAAAGAAAACGGGTAGTTACCCCATAAGTCCAAAATATGCCCTACCGCATCAGCGGACACCACCCAACTAAAGATTGTGCAGTAAGAAGTCTTCTTCAACTTTCGGGATACGGCAAGCAGAACCTATAGAATCCAGTGAACCCCGAAATTGCGAACCACTGCCAACTACCAGTAAAGGATCGGTGAGATAGTCCCTGTTTGCCCTGGAGTTTAACCTAGTCAGTGCTAGGCATTAGGAGATGGGAGGTGTATTATTCACTGTAACCCCTTTGAATGTGTGATGTAGTGTTCGTTACTTGAGTGATTATAAGTTTGACATTGTATTTTCTTGCCTTTAATAAAATTGAAATTCTTTTTGCACCAAATTTTCTTGCACTTTATCACATCCCCCAAATAAATCCAGAGTCTAGACCCCAAGGAGTGGGAGCGTTTCAAACAACTCAGAAGGTCAGAGGTGAACCTGACCCCACACACCACCCCCTACAGAAATGGCGACTGCGGCAGGACTTTGGTATAAGGGATGTGATGCAGAGAGTGCTGTTTTGGAAGAAAGAACCAAGATGGAAGAGAGGATTTCCTCCTATGTATATAAGATAGTAAATGTCACTAAAGAATGGGTGCTTGGTCTATTGTGCGCTGAGTGTCCGGGAGACGCTGCAGCCCAGTGGACAGCAAGCAAGGATTATAAAGAATTGGTAGAAAAGGAAATTTGGTTGGTCTGTCTACAGCGACAGGTCCAACTCCTAGATAAAACCATCGAGTCACTAAAGGCAGAACTATTGGAATGTGCAGAGACATCACATGAAAGGGCTATGGCAGGAGAAAGGTTATAGGGAGAACTCCGCAAGCTGAAGCAAGGAAAGGCGCAGCTAATGGAGAGGTTCAAGAACAGCCAGGACTATTTTCAGTGTCAGGTTACCGAGGTTAGGAATAATGAAAAGGTACTGTGGGAGGAAAACACTCGCCTCACCCTTCAAGTAAAAGAGCTGGAGGAGAAGTTCAGGGACGTACAGGCAGCTTATAAAGTAGCTAGCACTAATGGGTTTGAGTCAGGAGACCACGGTCCCTGCCAGCAACAAATCAAAAGTTTAACCCTTGCTCTGTCCAAGGCAAAAGGCATGGTATGCCTAATAAACCCGGGTATGGCCGAGGTAAACCTGGACGAGAAGGAGGAAACTATTCGACCACCACCTGTGGCACCGGTGACTAAAGCGGTTCGGCAGCAGGAGGGGTAAACGAGTTACGGGGCGGACAGGGATAACGGACCACCACTTGTGGCGCCGCGGTTCAGCTTGGTTTGGTAGCAGTGAGGGATGGACGAGCAGAAAGAGCCAGAGCCAGGGCCGATGTGCCCAGTCCGGTAACAGAAGTTTGGCCCACCCACCAGTGCTGGGGGTCAGGGGCCCCTGGAAAGTCAGTTTGTGGTTCCCCACTCTACCCAACAGCTTAGGACTATGATAAGCCACCTGGGAAAGCTCACCCCAAAGGGAGGCCCCTTGGTTCACTTTATGGAAGTGCAACAAGCAGGGGATATTAAAGGGTGCGACGATGCCGAGATTGCAAAAATGGTCCTCCTCTCACTGGACGGCAAGCTGTACCAGTCCCTCTCTGCCGAGAGCAAAAAGGGGCAGAGGACATGTGCCGCCATCCAGGAAGGCATTTTAAAAGCCATCGGCTGTAATGACGAGAGTCCCTTCTCCAGAGTAGAGAAAACAGTGCAGCTCACAGGGGAAACTCCACAGGCTTTCGCAGACAGACTGTGGCTCGTGTATCAGAGCGCCTGTGCAGGGGACCTTGACCGGAGTCACCTAAACCAGGACGAGAGAGCGCACTGGCTCCGTAGCCTGGTGGCAAAGACTTTGCCACGAATAAGAACAAAGGTTGAGGCCTGGTTTGACCCAAGAGATCCCCAGGCCACCGAACAGGGAGTGGTCAGGCAACTGACCCTAGCCTACCAGAACGGCAGGGGGACGGAAGAGCCCCCACCCAAGGGAAGGGTCTACGAGGTCAGACCTAGTCAGGATAAGAGGGAATGGTGCCATGAGGGGGGCAATCCCTCCGATATAAAACCTACCTGCTTCAGGTGCGGAAAGAGTGGGCACTGGAGAAAGGATTGTAAGAATCCATGGAAGAGTAACACAGGGAAGAATTCTCCAGCTCCTGCCAAATGACCAAGACCGAGAAGCCAGTCCCTCCCTACACGTTTGATACATTCATGACTGCGCTCCGAACAATGCTAGATGGCCCTGGGAGGGTAATCACCGCCACCAATACCGAAATCCCATCTGTCCCATCCCATCCAAAACAATGACTAGAACAGGCGCAGCCTGTTCACCTGTGTTCCCTCGAGTACGATGCGTGGGGGAGACCGACCGTTCAGATGGAAGTGGAAAAGGTGAAAGGGACTTATCTGCTGGCTACTGGTGCATCAAGCACCCTCGTCTATGCAGCTAACCCCACTGCCTCACCTCTGTCTAGCTGGGTCCCCTACAGCTTGGTGGGTTTTACAGGTGCCGAGCAGGCTGGCTCATTCTCCGTTCTGCTCTCAATTCGTTTGGGAACCTCCACACCAAGTGGACTTGTGTCCTGATCAAGTGGGACAGGAAGAGAGGGGGATCCTGTGGGCTGACTTTATTCTAGGCCACGGGATCGTAGTGGATTTAAGAAACCACTGTCTTTGGGGGTCAGTATGTACGGGACAGGAAAGTGAGGTGGTGGTTATCCCAGAAAAACGGGGAAAAGGGACGGTGTGCACCATGAAGCCAAAGAAGGGTTAGGAACTTGAATCACTGGATAGTAACATTCCGATGGAGTACCAAAAGTATGTGAGGGCAAACCTCGCAGCTTTCACCACTCACAAACACGACTGTGGAAGGGTAAACAGGGTCGAGGTTAGCATAGGTGGGGACCCCATGACCCGACCACAGAAACAGTATAACTTTCCCAGAGAGGCGGAGGCAGACATGGAAACAGCTTTGGGTTCTTTGGTTAAACAGGGAGACCAATAACTACCCATGTGAACTCTCCATTGTGGCCGGTTAAGAAACCAGACAACTCCTGGAAAGCCACGGTGGACTATCGAGTACTCAACTGTAACATCCCCGCCTGTGCACCCACTGTTGCTGCTGTCGCCGACCTCATTGGAAATAGCCCAGCCTCCGCGACCACCTTCACGGTGCTGGATATTTCCAATGGGTTTTGGTCCATACCTTTAAGAAGAGACGATCAGTATAAGTTTGCTTTTACCTTTAAGGGACAGCAATACACTTGGAACTGTCCCTCTCAGGGCTTTCACAACAGCCCTAGCATTTTTCACCAATGTATGGCCAACTGTTTAAAAAACTTCAGCAGACCCCAGCAGTTTGTGCAATATGTGGATGACCTGCTCCTATTCACCAATGAGGGGGAGGAGCATGGCCCACTGCTGGCTGAACTGCTGGAGCTGCTGAAAGAAGGTTTAAAGTGAATCCCAAGAAGGCACAGATCGGCCTGAAGGAAGTAAAATTCCTGGGACTGGCTGTGCGCGCTGGGGAAAGGGCCATTGACAAAGCTAGAAGGGAAGCAGTGCAGAAGTTACCAGCCCCCAACACAGTAACAGGAGTAAGATCTTTTCTCGAGCTAACCAGGTACTGCAGAGATTTCATTGAGGATTATGCAGCCACAGCAGCCCCTCTGCTCTGACTCTGAAGATCTATATACATAAAGTGAAGGCACATTCCACCACTGAAACCCATAGCGAGAGAAACCAGCAAGCTGACATGTTGGCCAAGCAGGGTGCCTGCACGGGCAAGCTCTGGATGCGTACAACCCAGGGCCCATCGCAGCAGTCAGGGGCAGGATTGAGACGACAGGGAGGGCAGGGGTAGCATTGCCCCTGGACCTGAAAATGGTTCAGACCCAACACCCCGTCCTCAAAACTGTCCTGAATACGCTAGCTAAAGGGGAAAGGGTAGACGGCCCATATGGCACCGCAGCTATTGCCATTAAAGAAGGCATGCTGTTCAGGAAGAGTAATGGGTAGTGCCGCAACAACACCGGAGAGAAATCCTCCAGCTGGCCCACGAGGGTCCAGGAGCAGGACACCCCGAACCTGAGACCACCTGGCAATGGGTGGAACAGGCAGGGTGGTGGCCGGGACTCAGGGAAGACATCCACAAGTTCTGCGCCAGCTGTCTGGTGTGTGCTGCCAACAACCCTGACCCCCAGAGAAGAAAGGTGTCTATGGGATATATCAGAGGGTAGAGGGAACCAGGCAGTCGATCCAGGTCGATTACATTGGGCCCCTACCCACTGCCCAGGGAGGCTACAAGTACTGCCTAGTGTTGGTGGATGTATTCACCAAATGGGTGGAAGCCTTCCCATGCCGAACAGTCACTGCACTAGGAACAGCTAGGATCCTGGTCAGGGAAGTGTTCTCCCGATGGGGACTACCACAGTACGTGGAGTCTGACCAGGAAAGTCACTTCACAGGGCAGGTGATGCAGGAGACTCTTAAGGTGCTCGGCATCAAAGGGAAATGGCATGCCGCCCACAACCCGCAGTCATCCGGATCTGTGGAGCGTTTAAACAGCACTATAAAAGAAAGGTTGTGTAAAGAGACAGGGGACTCACCCAAGAGGTGGGTAGAGGTCCTACCACTGGTCCTCATGGGGATCCGGGCCAGCCAGTCAAAGAGCACAGGGTACTCCCCGTACGAGCTCATGACCGGCAGAGCCATGCGAACCCCTACCCATGTGTTAGCCCCGGTACTCACGGAAGGTCAGCTTAGGGAAGCGAGCCGGGACAGCTTTGTCAGGAATCTGTTTGAACACCTTAAACAGATTCACTGGCAGGCTGCTAACAACATGGGAAAACAGCATCAGAGCAACCGAATGCTGCTGGAACCCTGCAAACACCACGAATGGGAGGTAGGGGACCAGGTCATGGTAAGGAACTATGCTCGAGTAGGGATTTTTGAGGCACTGTACATGGGACCGTACCACATTGTCAACAACGCAAGTCCCATGGTCTATGCCGTGAAAATGCCCCGCCGTACATAATGGTTCCACATAAACCAGTGTAAACTTTTCAACCCCGGGATAGCAGCTAAGCGTAAGGGACAGACAGAAGCAGAGAAACGTGCTATAGACAGGGATCCTCAGCCAGCAGCCCCCGACTGTGGAGATCCCACAGGGGACATGGCAGATCCACCGACTGCACCTAGAGGGGAGGTGGACTGTATTAGTGGAGGAGCCATCCCCCCAATCATTTGGGACTCGGATGCACCCCCAGTAGTCAGAGCCTTGAGAAGGACTCTCCGCACGCCACGGCTTAAGGCACCAGCGCCCCAATTCAAGTGGTTCAGCCCCGGGAGAGGGACCAGACGCAACGGGGTACCTAAGATCAGGGACTAGCCTGCGAGCAGGAACCCCCAACCAGTAGCCTCGGGCGACGAGGGATCCCCAGAAGAGATAGTGGTGGACCAGCCACCAATTGGGAGTCTCCAGCCCACAGCCCTCAACCAGGCAGAACCCCCAGGGGACGAAATGAACCAGGCAGCCACCCCCAAAGGAGTGGTGTGCTGTAGCATTGGAGGGGATGTTTCCCCAATATTGTGGTCTGGACACTCCAGGTCCTGCGGTACATGCTGACTCACTACCGGCCCCACTGGAAACCCAGAGGCCAGAGAAGAAAGGAGAAGGACAGGAATTAACCTGGCCACCTGGAGACGGGTGGCAGATGTACAGAAATAATACGATATGAGTTAAAGTATGTTTAGTAAGAATCTAGCGTAGTGTAGATTATGCGTGTAATGATTTCAGGTCATTAAATGAATATAGAATGTAAGAGTTTCAGCCGACAGCCAGTGACTGAATAGTGACATGTAATAGTTTCTTGGGGAAAGGAAAAGACCCCATCTTATCAGCAGTAAAAGAGGCACTACAAGAGCGATAAGAGTAAAATAGCTATGATACAAAGTTGATAAAAGACATCCGTTCCCACGGGAACTGGATAAGATAGCCAGTCGATTAAAGACTTAAATGGGTCTGAGAAGAAATGAGCCCAAATTAGAACTCGATCACCTTTTGTCAAGCCAGAGAGCTTTTCTCAGGGCTGGACAATCTGTTTTATGTACCCCTACAGGAAGAAGAACAACATGAGAAGGATCCTGTTCCTGCTCGCCCTGATAAGGATGAGCAGCGGCGGCCAAGGAGACGTGGAAGAATCCCTCATTTATGGGTGCTCAGCAAAGAGAGCACCGATCGTGACTGCAGGGGGTGGCACACCGGGCGTGGAAGAACTCGCCGTTTATGCACAGGAAGGAAGGTGGCCAGGGTGGCTGGGATCTAATTCTACTCGCTACTCCACCCAGGAAGGGTTTAGCTATGGGGATGCCTCCGTTCCATGCCCCAGGATACGGGTTGTTACCTCGCGAGTCAGTGTTACGGAGGGAAAATGTGTGTGTTTGACTTGTAAAGGGCAGGTTCCCCTGGGTAGATGGTGGTGGCTCAGGAAGCTGAGCAAGGATGCGGGAGAGCAGGAATCTGAATGGGGAAGACTCGATAATGACACGTACCGCACCATCACAGGAACACGGGGAGGAGTGAAGGTGTGTTGGAACAAGTGGTGGGAGTCTGAACAGGGAATTTACGTTTGCATGTGGGGGTCAGAGGAGATCCGTCTCGCAGGCATATCGATCGCCTTCGCCAGGCAATGGCAAGATGAAGGGGAAGGGATGGGGTGGGATTCCAGACTACACGGGTGTGCGGTCCCACACTCCCCACTCCCAATTAACGCAACCGAACTAAGAGCACACATTAAGAAACCCCTGCCCACGACCCCGCCAATACGAACAATAATAGAAAGGTGTCCTACCACCACCAAGGGACCAGGGAACGGATTAGTATTGGTACTGACCGAAAAGGTGTTATACCAGGGGGTACACTATGCAGTAACTTCAGTTATTTTAAACTTTACCGAGGTGCACTTACCTGCATGGTGCCCAAAGGAAACAGAGCTGCTATATCAGGCCCTACTTAGAGAAATGTTCAAGATATTTTATGAGTTAGACTTTGGGAACGTAGACAAAGCAGATCTATACATCCTATATGCTAGGGACACCATGGGCACGGGGAGACCTAGAAAGGTAACCTTGAATGACATTTTTACTGCATATAATACAGGGTCCTCTGTGGTAAATAAGCTAGACAATATAGAACTGCAAACGCAGATAAATGGTCGAAAGAACCAACTGAGAAAGATCCTAAAGGAAGAAAACACAGTGGTAGGCTCAGAGCTACACGAGGACCAGGCTATGATGGTCCATTTAAAGGAGATTGTGGCTGAGCTGGAAGAACATGCACAGACAGTGAATGCACTCATACGAGAGGATAGAAATGCTTCTGACCAGACTGCACAGAACAAGGTGTGTGTGCTGTATGGGGCATGGTTGTTGGGCGAGGGCCGCAACAACCTGGAGGATTTAAAACAAGGTTTAGTCCCCTCCTGGATCAGTAACAAGCAGCCCTCCACCTGTACAGTAATTCACTAAGCCCATGACAACTCCGTCTAGCTTCTGAAGCCTACCATGTCCCAGTAGATTGTGGGAGATCTAATCATACCATCATGGGGATAGTTCTAAGGATGCCAGTCATGGGTGGGACAGCCCAACCCGCACCGGTATACAGGGTGGAAAACATTGGAGTCATTCAAGGAGGTGCACACGTTCGTTTCACAGTGGTCAAACCGTATGTCATAAAGTGGGAGCACGCTATGACGGGTACTGACCTCTCTGGGTGCCGGAGCCGGGGTGCACACATAAAACTGTGTCCCCAACACTTGCGTGCCCATTCAAAGTCACAGTGTGGGTTTAAAGCAGCTGGTGCACAGCCTATTAACTGTACCATGGAAGTAATGGCACATGACCATGTCCCTCCACAGGTAACATACATAGGGGGTAGGACATATTGTGTCACCACCAGTGCACCCCATTACCAACATGGACACTTCTGGTGTCCGGTGAGTGACAACAGTTTTTGCTTTAAACCTCAAGCATCAGTTCAAGTGACCCAGGAACAGATTGTCCCCATTCCTGAACCCTCCACTGTTCACCTCACAGTGAGAGAAAATATCACAAACCTACAGGATTATGTTACACATTTTGGCTATGAAATTCCCCCTCTACACGAACATCTTACCGCTCTGCTAGCAGCTGTAGTAATCTCACAAAAACATTTCTATACTCGAGAACAGAAAACAATTGAGAAAGGGAGAAAGTTTCTAGAGATCACGATTCCGCCTTGGTGGGACATTTTCAGGAATATAGAAGTTCCTGCTGGGATCAGAATAGCTTCCCACATTTTGGTTGTCTGCCAACTCGCGATTATTCTCTTCTTACGGTATCTCACTTGCCGAGTGAAATGCAGAAGCCATCAGGTCAGGCACCAAAGGGTGCTGTACACTCCCTGGCCAAACTTGGGGATTGCGCAGGGAGGGGGCACACCATATACCATGTTTGATTTGTTTTAATTTTTACCTGCTGTAAAAACGCAGAAATCGAGTATTGTAAGAATGTTACTTAAAAATGTGTTTGACTATATACCTTTATTTTACTGTAAAAGCAGAGTGATGGAGAGGTGTCAGACCCCTCTATGCTGTAACAGAATTGGAATGACTGTATTAGCCTGTAAACTGCATTGCATTTCAAAGAAGGATGCAAGTTAAAGTTTTAGCTCGATAAATACAGGGAAGGTTGACTCTCAGGAGATCAGGAATTTTGCTCACCTAGCATGACACTCAAGTGTGTAGAGTGTCACAGGGGGGACTGAAGGGTTGCAAAATTCGGGGGAGAACCCCTCCAGTGTTTGGACTCATTGGAAAGGAAATTTAATTTGGAACTATCTACCAGAAAGTTTGACATCCTAAAGTGCATCTGGAAGAAACTACGAACTTTAATCGAATTTGGGATTTTACAAAGCAGATTGAGTTTGTGTGGACAGGGTTGAGAACTAAAGGAACTATCCTTCAAAGAAGCCAGTTTTAAGTATTGAAGCTGTCTGGGGTATTGAAACTAAAGCAAATTGTCTGGAGAATTGTGGATACTCGAAAACCCTTCTCCCCAGGAGACATTAGCATAGCAACAATTAACCCAGAGATAGCTAACCATCATCCTGATCTCGCAAACCATTCCAGTCCATACATAATAACAATGGCACATCCAGTCTGCATGAAAACCCCAAGCACAGACAGACACTGCAAATATCAAAGCTAATATTCCCATCAAGAAACAGCTTTAGAAGATCGACACATCCGAGACAGGTTAACATTTAATGAGCCCGCCAAAATATGACAAAGAAATATCAAGCACGCTAAAATTAAACAAAGAATCTGGGCTGATTTGGTGCAAAGATTAGAACAGCTCCAAAGGTATAACTGGGTCCTGCTTTAACAAATGCAATGCTTACGTTTTTGCTTCAGAAGGCACTGCTAGGGATGCTGAGCAGAAGGTATGCGCATAGCAGCATAGCATCATAGAGCACCAAGAAGGGAAAGAGACCACCGCAGCAGTTTTAACTAGCTTCTCCAGCCTCGATGTCCTGAAATCAAAAAGGAAGGAAGAACATCACCATCGTGGCAGCAACCAACCACAGCCAATATGGTACCACCAAAAGCACCGCTATCACCAACTTCGAAACAAAACTCCACAAGGAAGAAACCAAATAATCGAAAGTTTCCACTCTATAACCTAGGCCTGACTACCAACAGTTGAAAACATTATCTAAAGAGACTTTAAAACCTATTTCTAACGAAAGAAAATGGGTACTTACCCCATAAGTCCAAAACGTACCCTACCGCTTCAGCGGACACCACCCAACTGAAGATTGGAGGTGGGAGGTGTTTTATTCACTGTAACGCCTTTGAATGTGTGATGTACTGATCTTTACTTGAATGATTGTAAGTTTGACATTGTATTTTCTTGCCTTTAATAAAACCAAAGTTCTTTTGCACCAAACCAGTTGTCTCTTACACTTTATCACATCCCCCCAATAAATCCAGAGTCTAGAACCCAGGGAGTGGGAGCGATTCAAACCGTTCAGAAGGTCAGAGGTGAACCTGACCCCACACACCACCCCCTACAGGGGGGGAAGAGATCCAGGTCCAGGGCGCCACTGCAGGAGGCTCAGTCATCCAAAGTGAAGGAAGTGTATCCGGGAGGGCGCTGTGCACCTTGAGTCTCATCGCCGAGAGCATGCAGAAATCAAGCGCAAACAGCGGAATGAGCATGCAGCAAACCAGTCCCACCCACCTTTTCCTCAACAACTATCTGTCCCACCTGTGACAGGGACTGTGGCTCTCGTATTGGACTGTTCAACCACCTAAAGACTCATTTTTAGAGTGGAAGCAAGTCTTCCTCGATTCCGAGGGACGGCCTATAATGATGATGATGATGATGTCCGTTTACCTGCAATCATAGAATTGAGACTGTCATTCAAACTACTATACTTCCTTCATTGAAAGAGAAAGTACCCAGCTGCTAGATTGTTTTTCTAGAGTTGGATGACACCCCTCATTTGAATTCCCCCTGCAACCACTGTCCCTGCCAGTTCCTGGGGTTTGAATCCCACCGGGGTTCTGCCAGGACCACTCGGCTCCAGACCTCATTACAGCCTTGGTCCAAACATGGACAAAACAGCTGAATTCCAGAAGTGAGGTGAGAGTGACTGCCCTTGACATCAAGGCAGCATTTGACCGAGTGTGGCATCAAGGAGCCCTAGTGAAACTGGAGTCAGTGGGAATCAGGGGGGAAACTCTCCATTGGCTAGAATCATACCGAGCACAAAGGAAGATGGTTGTGGTTGTTGCAGGTCAATTATCCCAGCCCCAGGACATCGCTGTAGGAGTTCCTCAGGGCAGTGTCCTAGGCCCAACCAGCTTCAGCTTCTTCATCAATGACCTTCCCTCTACCATAAGATCAGAAGTGGGGATCTTCACTAATGATTGCAGTCTTCAGCTCCATTCGCAACTCCTCAGAAAATTAAGCAGTTCCGAACTCTCTCCCTAACAGCACTGTGGGAGTTCCTTCACCACATGGACTGCAGCGGTTCAAGAAGGCGGTTCACCACCACCATCTTCTCAAGGGCACTTAGGGATGGACAATAAATGCTGGCCTCACCAGCGACGCCCACATCCCGGCACACATTTTTAAAAACACATTGGAGCCCAGGCTGTTTCCAAATTGAGTTCTGTATTAAAATAAGTATAGCTACTCCAGGGCAGACAGCTTGTCCCCATCAGTGACCTTGTTAAAGCAGTTCGAGAGGAACTTGAAGCCCATTTGGCAGGTTTCTGACAGGCAGCAGATCAAAGATTTATATTCAGCACACAGCAAATACATTCTGGCTATATTTGTCTGCTTGGACATTGGGGGAGTGCTTTAAACAATAGGTACTCCATTGGTTTCCTGCCCCTTTTAAGGCTAAAGAGAAATTCTAACATGAAATGCAATTTTAGTCTTGTTAATTTCATTACCTGTCGATTAATACCGAGTAATTCTGAGTGTCACAGACAAGTGGATTTCACTATTTGATTTAACTGCACCATACTCTATTATGATTTACTACAGCACCAATACATAATGTGACAGACGTCCAGAAACAAAAATTTAAGAGAGATTAGCACAAAAGGGCGAAGTCATGAAGAGATTTAAACATGAGGGTGAGAGTTTTTAATTTGAGGCTTGGGAGCCTAAGTCGGTCAGCAAGGACAGTGTGATGAGTGCTGGCTAAGATACAGGCAGGATGAGCTGAAACTTATGGAGGGTGGAGGATTGGAAGCTGGCAGGGAGAGTATTGTAATGGTCGAGTCTGAAGATGACAAAGGTATGGATGAATGTTACAGCAGCAGATGGGCTGAGGCATGGACAGAGGTGGGCGATTGTTATAGAGGTATAATTAGGTGGCCCATGTGATGGAGAAGATATGGGGTCAGAAGCTCATCTCAGGTCAAATAATATCGGTGGTCTGGATGGGCCTGACAGAAGGCCATGGAAGGGAATGGAGTTGGTGGCATGGATATGGAGGTTGTGGTGTGGACTGAACATGATGGCTTTTGTCTCCCAATGTTTAACTGGAAGACTCTACAGCTGGAAAAGCAGCGTGAAAACACAAAGGCAGTGGAGGGGTCAAGACAGATGGTGGGCAGATAAAATTTAATGTCGTCAATGTACTTGTGGAATTGACCCCATGTCTGCGGATGACGTCTACAAGGAGCATCGTGTAGATGAGGAAAAGGAGGGAACCAAGGACCGATCCTGAGGGAACCCCAGAGGTATCGATGTAGGGAACAGAAAGCAAAGCCATTTCTTGAGATGCTCTGGCTAGGGCTGGACAGTGAAAGAAAGGCATTGGAGGAGAAGGTCAATCATTTCAATCAGAAAGAGGAGGGATAATGCACCATGATCACAGTCATAGATTATGTCATTTGTGATGATGGTTAGAGCCATTTCGGTGTTTGAAATCCTGATTGGAGAGGTTCAAACATGAAGTTGCAGGAAAGATGGACACAAATTTTTTTTGGGGGGGATGCGGTTGGACAACACAGTTAAGGAGTTTGAAGAGGGTAGGGAGGCAAGGGAGAATAATTTGCAAGGATGAAGGGTTGGCAATGACAGCAGTTTTGAAAGGGGGACCATACCTGAGAGAACAAAGTATTCACAATATCAACATTGGGTGGTCAGCAGTTTAGTGGGAATGGGATCAAGGGAGCAGGAGGTAAATCTCACAGACAAGATGCACTTGGAGAGGGCAAGAATGGAAATAGGACAGAAACTAGAGAAAGATGTGGGTTTAGGGATAAGACGGGGAGAGCCTGGTGGGAGATTTGGCTTGGTGGGCAAGAAGAAGGGCAGGAAGCAGAGAAGGCAGCTGAATGGATGGTCTCAGTCTTTGTGACAGGACTTCCATGAGCTCCTCATGCGTGTTATTGGAATTGAGGGTAGAAGGGACAGGTGATAATTCTGGCGAAAGGTCATTGACCTGAAACGTTAACTCTGTTTCTCTCTCTACAGATGCTGCCTGACCCGCTGAGTATTTCCAGCATTTTCTGATTTTATTTCAGATTTCCAGCATCCGCAGTAATTTGCCTTCCGATAGGTGATGGTGCTTTAACAAGACAGTTGCTCGTGCAGAACATATGAACATTTGAAAAAGATGGACAGATAAAGATCAGCTGGTCCATCAGACTGGTCCATTCAGTCAGTGAAGAATAATTTATGTAAATTAGGCACCAGTGCTTCTTGCAGGACCTGTTGTAGATTTCCGACCGCCTCAGAGCTTCAATTGCCACGTGCTGAGCTGGCACAGCACAACGTGGCACTAAGCAACAGGAAGGTCCCCTCACCAGTGCCAATTAAAGGGATAATGCAGGACTTATAGGTGTTTTGCTGGTTTGACATTCCAGACTATTGCTTGAATTCTGTTGTTTTTTGGTGTGTTTCATCATTCTGTAAAGTTCACTTTTTCTGCACAGAGCGAGGTTTTGCAGGGCTTTCACTGTTGTTGTTGTTGCTGTTTGCCTCAGAAATAGTCTGGTTGCAGATATGGGGGGACTCATAGGTCTGCCTCTGGGGCTGGAGAACAAGGGGGAGCAGCAAGGCAGACACCACCGAGCAGGAGAAGGTGTTAGAACTGGGAGGAGGAGGAGGAGGAGGAGAAGGAGGAGAAGTACGTTGCACAGAAGGCCATATCCACAGAGGGTCTTCAAGGAGAAATTCTCCTACATCAACTTTACTCAGGATCAATGTGAGACGTGTTCACTTCACCAATGAAGCTGTCACCAAGCTATGTCACCTGCTGCAGCCTCAAAGCAGAGCATGGACATCACTGCCTGTGGCTGTCAAGGTCACTGTGGCCCTCAATGTTCAGGCTGCCACTGGTGACATCAGCAACAACTCACAATTCACAATACACTGATATATCAGGCAGGTCACCGAGGCTCTCTGCACCAAAAGTCACACTTACATCTCCTTCCCTATTGACAGAACGAAGCAGGACGAGAGAGCACTAAGTTTCACATGGATGGCAGGCATGCCCTGGGTGCCATTGATTGCGCACACATTGCCTTGCGTGCTCTCTATCAAGCCTGGCATCTTTATCAATCATAATGGATTGCATTCCTTCAACGTACAACTGGTTTGTGACCACAGGCAGCGCATCATGCAGGTCTGTACCTGCTATCCCAATAGCAGTCATGATTCATTCATCCTGCCCAGTCCTCTGTGCTGCCTTTATTCCAACCAGCCTCCCAAATTACAGGCTGGCTATCAGGCAGTAAGGGCTAACCTCTTTCGACATGGCTCATGACTCCTGTCAGGAACCTGCACACAGCTACAGAACACGGTGACAATGAGAGCCTTGCTGCCATGAGAGATCTCATCGAGTAAACAACTGGTGTGCACAAGAAATGTTTCCACTGCCTGGACTGTTCTGGATGAGCTTTACAGTACACCTTGAGCAGGTATCCAGATCTGTTGTTGTCTGCTCCATGCTCCACAATTTGTTGCTGCCTAAGTGATGGTAAAGACTAATTCAAGTGTCCATGATGAGGGACTAGCCTTTACCATCACCTGGACAGCAACAAGAGGAGGGGGAGGACCATTTTCATAACCACATGCTCCTATGAGGTATTTCCTCAATGGCTACAGCTTGGGAGATGCAAGGCTGCTGGCTCCACACCTGGTTCATTAAAATCAGCAGGCAGCGCAAATATTGCATGCTGCCTGCATCCACCTTAACTGGTGTGTGCAGTGTGCTCCCCGCCCCCTTACTCACCCAATTCCCCAGGTATCAGATTTCTAGGCCGCTGCATTTACAGACTGTCCTTGCTTATGGGTGCTTTGAGTATATCTTGGAAATAAAGGACGTACATTGCTAAAGGGCCTCATCTCATTTCTCAGAAACATGCTGAAGCACTTCACTTGCATGCAATGAATTAAAGCGACTTGATTCATAGGTGAATATAGCAAGCATTTTGCGCACAGCAAGATTCTGCAAACAATGATCTGTTAATCTGATTTTAGTGGTGTTGGTGAAGGACGAATATTGGCCAGGACAGCAACAAAATGATCTGCATTTCGTTAAATCGTGCAGTGGAAGTTTTAAGATCCACCTGGTGGACTGAAACTGGCAGACAGGCCCTCCATTTAATGTTTAGAGGAGAAAAGCACCTCTGACAATAAAGTATTCCTTCACTACTCCACTGAAGACTAAATCATGGGGATAATTTTCACTTTCACTACTTGGGCAGTGAATTAATGGTGTGAGTCACCCAACCATTGTAAAATTCACCTCATTTCAATGGGATGAAAAAATCGGGCAATTTCTACAAAGGGCAGATGCCGTATTACGACCCGGGCAGTTCAGGTGAACATTTACCCCTGGTGTTTAAGAGTGGAACTTGAACCTAGACTTTTCTGACAGAGAGGCAAGATTCTACAAACTGAGTAAAGCTGGTGTTCATATAGCTTGAACTTGCCTCTTTGAATATTCCTGTAAAATGCTTAATGCCCCAATAGGAGGTAGAAACATGGAAATGGGATACAAGGGACATACTCAGAATTATGGGCAGTGACAAATGGTAACTCATTTTAACTATAAATTCCCTGGATTTGAGAGTAGAGAGGAGAATATCCCTCTTTTACGGCTGGTGAGTAAGAGGGACATTATGAATCTCTATCATGTTATATCTATTGCTTAGTAATAGTTCAGTGTAATAGATTTGCTCTAGATGTAATCTTCTCACGATTGCCTTACTAATCTCAAATTATGGAATCATCGGCATCGTGCTGACATTATCACCGACTCACCCCCGACCTGAACTCGCCCCTACACCGCCTCAAACAGCGCCCCAAAGTTAAACAACCAAACTTTCCGCTTCCTCCCTCCGACTCCCGCCAGTCGGTAATAATTTGAATAATTCGAATTATCCGCCCCAAAGAGGAGGGCAATTAGCTCCCCTACCCCCCTGAACTTGATAGAATGTAAGCTTGTGCCTGTCATTCACTACAGACATATTTGCGATATTAGGGAAAGTCATTAAATACTTCTCTACAGGGAGGGAGGAAAAACGCAGGGATTCACCTTGGGTGGTATTTCATACCATCTAGCAGCGTGGTTGCAGAGATCGAACCTTAGCTCAGTGGTAGTACTCTTGACTTTGAGTTAGATGGTTATATGTTCAAGCCCTACTCCATGACTTAAGCACATGGTTCAGGCTGACACTTCAGTGCAGTATTGAAGGAGTGCTACAGTGTTTTGGATGAAATGTTCAAACAGAGGCCTCATCAGCCCTCTAAGGTTGATATGAAAGATCCCGTGTTATTATTCAAAGAATCACAGTGGATTTCTCCTGATGTCCTGGCCAATATTTATTTCTCAACAACACCACTAAAAAATAGATTGGCTGGGAAATTCCTCGGAGGCGCTCTCGCTTCACTAGCATTACTTCACCAGAGCAGGAGCGGCCAGGGTTTCCGCTACACTTCCAGAGAAGTAACACTGGTGGAGTTGGAGCAGTTGTGAGGAAATTCCCTGTCATTATTTGGTTACTTTGCTGTGCGCGAATTAGCTGCCACATTTCTCTACATTATAACATTGACTACAGTTCCAAAAAAAATCACTTAATTAGCCATAAAGCGCTTTAGGACATCCTATATAAATGCAAGTTCTTTTTTTCTTTGACAAAGATCAAGGTCTAAGAGCACTGACTATTTACTGTACATTAGAAATGGATTGTAGCCCTGAAAAGAAGAAAGGAAAAAAATAATGGAAGGAAAATATAATTTTAACAATCTGTGTGTGTGCCTTTATTTCTTAAATCCAGGTAGATATGGATGAATGAGTATTTTTCTCTCAATCTGTTATACAAAAACTCATCAGCAACAAACTATCATCATTTTCATTTCCTGTGCACAGTGCTGAGTTGATAGAAAGTTCACTGGATGTTCTCTTTTGTATATGTTTCTAATGTTTGGAGCTGGCACTATATACTGTTTTAGAGTGCCAGCAAAATTGAGGCCAACATAATGGGACTGTAAGGCCCCGTGCTGAGCAAATCCATTACTTCAGGGCCCCTTAAACACCCAGGCTTTAGGATGCCAGTTGCAGTCATTTAAACATTTTTTGAATCATATATAAAATGAATAGCCCTGAATAGTTTTACCTTTCTTCACTAAGTTTCCCAGCATGTTCGTAACTGACCTCAGCTGGGTTGTCATGAGAAGGAGGGAAGGCTGGGTGACAGCTGTTGTACTGGAAGAAAGAAACATTCGGCTCTGTAGTGGCAGATTCTTCAGACTACGGGTGTCGTTTTACGATGAAAGTGGCATCCGTGCTGCGCGCACACACACTTCGAGTGCATGCCGCACCAGACGCCATCTTGGTGAGGATGCTGGTTGGGAGCGTTGAGAGCATGCGTCAGGATAGTTAGAGTAGGCAGATTGTGACGTCAATCAGTGTGCAAAGCTGATTTGATGCCACGCTGCCATTTTTGTTCTCAACTCTGCAGCTAACACCCCGTGTTAACCTCGCACAGCCGAACATGCCTTCAGCAGCAGCAAGGACCCCCGAACAGCGATATTTAAATTGATCAGCAACCACTCTCAGGTTAATTGCTGATTAAGTTCTACTGGCTCTGTGTAAGGTTGTTTTGAGCTTTCTAGAGTTGCTTAAAGTTGTTGAGGTGACAGGGAATGGTGCTGCAAGTGGAGAAGGTCATGGTTCTGACTTCAAGGGTTCTGGACAGACCATTTGCTCCCAGTCATGGATGCTTGTTCTAGTTGTCATCCCCCTCAGCCTGCAGCATGGCGGGGAGCAAGAGCAGAAACAGTGAAGAAGAGGACAAGCTGCTCGCAGAGGGAGGAGGAGGAGGAGGGGGAGAAGGACTCTCCACAGGAGACTTGACCCATCTCGGATCTTCCAAGGGCAATTTTCCTCCCTCAGCCTGAGCCAGGAGCAATGTGTGTGGCATCTGAGATTTATGAAGCAGGTGCTCACAGAACTCTGCCACCTCACAACCAGAACTGCAGCCTTGCACCAGGGCAAGGACAGCACTGCCAGTGGCTGTGAAGGTGACCGTGGCCCAGAATTCCTTGCATCGGGATCAATGTTCCCTCTATTTTTTTTAAGTCTACGGTCCCTTTAAATTTGCTGTATGGCTGCACATGCGCGTTATCTTTTCTAACAGCAGCAGTTGATGACCTCCCAAGTCCTACACAACGTTAAGTTGAGAAGGCTGTTAAAACTGCATATGGGATCCTTGGCCTTATTAATAGAGGCATAGAGTACAAAATCAAGAAAGCTATGCTAAATCTTTATAAAACACTGGTTAGGCCCCAGCTGGACTATTGGGCCGTAATTTGCGGCCCCTACAGGTGAGTATGAGGTGCGCACCCGCCCGTAGGCTTCTGGGTATAGGCATGTGAAGCACGTGCGCTAAAACCCCAAATTTGTGATCTGTCAAGAATCTTGTTGACAGATCGCACACATTCCCGGGAAAAGGGCCTCCGCAACGGAGAGTTCGGTCATTAAGAGTAGATTTGATAGAGGTGTTCAAAGTCTTGATTATTTTTGAGAGAGTAAATAAGGACTAACTGTTCCAGTGACAGAAGGGTCAGTAACTAGAGGACATAGATTTAAGGTAATTAGCAAAAGAACCAGAGTCGAGGTGTGGAAACATATTTTTACACAGCGAATTGTTGTGAATGCACTACCTGAAAGGTGGTGGAAGCAGATTCAATTGTAACATTCAAAAGTGAATTGGATAAATACTTGAGGGGGAAAAAAATGATAGGGCTATTTGGAAAGAGCAGGGTAGTGAAATTAGTTGGATAGTTCGACCAAAGGACTGACGCAGGCATGATGGGCAGAATGGCCTTCTGTGCTGTATCATTCTATGATGCTGTGATACTGTTATTTCTCAGTAATCCAATGCATATTAAGTCCCAGCAATCTTGTAATGATCTCATGCTTCAGTGAATATCCAGTAGAAATAGTTACACACTTGGTGAAACATTGATTGAGTAGAAGCTGTTAAGGTTGATATACGGAGCATGAAGGAACATATGAGGGCCATCAATGACACCCTGGATCTTTGGGAAACTTCCCATTTGGTGGAAACTCAGGGCTTGGGCCTGTTGCTCTCTGGCTGTGTGGAAATTATGTAGTCATTTGCTCTGGCAAACAAAGAATTTGTCATCAGTTTTATGTAATGATACACTGCAGATGTACTGATGTTGCTGATGTCTCAACTGCCCCTTGGAAAGAGTTGCTCAGCACCAAAGTTCAAGGTAGTTGTCACCTTGAATTTTACTGTCAGTGTTGTGCCTACTTTAGAGTTGAGCTACAAGTCTTACAACATGCGGAACAATTCTCTCATGAAGTCCCTCGGAATTGAAGCCTACAAAGGCATTGCTGCTTTGTGAGGTCAAGAAATTCTTTATGGATCTGATATTTGGGTAAGAGGTTAATCGCAGGTAGGTGCTGTCTTTGTACAATGATACCTGACATTCTTGGCATCCAAGCACACTTCTTCTGAACAGCACATGTATAAGGAACGGGACCTCCGTTGTGCTTAGGGTAACAATGATAGCCCCAAATAGTATTGGAAGCTCTTGTGCACAGTGCAGCCAAACTTGAAGAACACCAACCTTTACGTTTTTTTCACCTCAGTGGATAAAGATCCATTCCTCACTTTCTATTTCAATTTCTGCCTGTCTCTTTAAATCTTTCAGAATTTGAAATGCCGTGTAAAGGAACTGAGCGCCAGTAGATATAGGGGCAGCCTGTGTCTGACCTGTGAGCAGCAGAAATAGAAGAAGCTGACATCCGGGCCACAATGACATCGCTTCTCCTTCATTACATTTAATTTTAAATTACGGTCCAGTCGAACATCCCACGCCCTTCCCATGACTGGAAGTGCATGTGAAGCATAAAGGGGCTCCATCCCTTTTTCTTCTGTCTTGTGCCCCAAATATAGATGTAAATGGGCCCAATGCAGATGTATATCAGTCCTGTGATCTCAACCAGCACATATCCCACATGGACTCCCTTCGCTATTAAATATGAGGAAATAGAAGTTAACTGGTCAGCCTGAACATTTATATTAAGTCCAGAAATAAAATCTACAATCTGCCTCAAACAAACTTTGCCGATATACTTAGTTGGTTATTTTTGTGATATTGCAGTATAAGTGGCATTAATTCTGTGTAAAAACTGTGCTGATAAGTCAGCATTCTCTGATTTCAAATTCCATAAAATAATTTAGGTAATTTTAATTTTACAGTAGCATGCACAAAATATTGGCAAACACAATCTTCACTATGTTCTGATTACCCCAAAATGTTTAATGCTATTATGCAGCGAAACAGAAACCGTTCGTTTTTTAAAATGTTGCTGTTGCCAAGCTGATTGTTATCTGAATTGATCCGTAAAGGCTAACAGTAGCTGAGTTATTTGATGATTAGTTTATGGTAACAATAACCATTTGTAGCTTTTGCAAGTGGCTGAGGTTTCTTACAGTCCTGTTTACTAAACTAGTTACTTTGGCAGCTATTGGGTTTTCTACAGTGGGATGAGATGGAACTTTAGATGACATTTTAAAAGTTATGCCTCAACAGTCCCATTTCAGATTCCAAGCCAAGTTATATTCTCGGCTCAAGTCGAGGACCTTTTCCAAAATATTGCGGCGATGACTTTTGTAACCTGATGGTGCATTTTCTGAGATCACATTGCCAGTGCAAAGTCTTGTCTCCCAGAACGTCCTAATTCAATCTTTGGGGTATGACCTATGCTTGAACAAATACATCAAGGTGTTCACACAGTAGAGCCACTGGCAGGATTTACCACATGGCCGTTTTCTGGTCTTTGTGTTTATGCATTTTCAAATATTTTGGGGTTTTATCTTACATTTTATTTAGATTTTGCTGGAAATAATTTGAGCCACGTAATGGCTAGAAATGTATTCAACCTTGTTGGCTGGCTATCTGCTATCATGCTATCAGCTGCAGGTCGGAGCCTTAAAAGAAGCGGAACTGCGGGCCCTGGAGCAGCATGGCAGCATACCACTCCAGGGAGCAGCGCAAGCTGGTGCAGGAGGGCGACGACAGTGAAGAGGGTGACTGGATTGGACGTCATCAAGGTCCAAGTTGGTGATAGGAGCAAGGGCAGGTATAGCAGGAGTGGTGAGGTCGGAGCGGAGGAATGGCGAGAGATTGTAGAGCGATGTGAGCAGGGCCCCGGAGAGGCATGAATTCGGGGCCCAAAAGAGGCGAGGGCCCAGGGGCAGCACAGGCCAGCCCACACTGTGATATGTGTGCGCATTAGGTCCATGCAGCAGAGCAGGTCTCCAGTCATCTTGGTTAATCCTTGCCACTGGACAAGACCTAGCTCTGTCAAGCCCGTGTGGTAGCTGGTGTGCAACAGCCGCCACACATTAAAAAGAATCCACGCACAGGCATCTTCCATCTTCAGGATATAGTTCAGGACCTGGAATATCAGGTCCTTCATTGAAATATCAGTGAACTCATCCCTTTTTGGCGTGGAAGCAAGTCATCCTCGATACAAGGGACTGCCTATGATGATGACCATGTTGTCTACATCCATCAACATGAACTCATAAGAACATTAGAACATACGAAATAGGAGCAGGATTAGGCCATTTGGCTCATCAAGACTGCTCCGCTATTCAATAAGATCATGGCTGATCTGATCATGGACTCAGCTCCACTTCCCTGCCTGCTCCCCATAACTCTTTACTCCCTTCTCGCTCAAAAATCTGTCTATCTCTGCCTTAAATATATTCAAAGACCCAGCCTCCACAGCTCTCTAGGGCAAAGAATTCCATAGATTTACAACCCTCTGAGAGAAGAAATTCCTCCTCATCTCAGTTTTAAATGGGCGGCCCCTTATTCTGAGACTATGTCTCCTAGTTTTAGTTTTCCCTATGAGTGGAAATATCCTTTTTGTATCCACCTTGTCGAGCCCCCTCATTATCTTATATGTTTCGATAGGATCACCTCTCATTCTTCTGAACTCCAATGTGTATAGACCCAATCTATTCAACCTATCTTCATAAGTCAACCCCCTCATCTCCAGAATCAATCTAGTAAACCTTCTCTGAACAGCCTCCAATGCGAGTATATCCTTCCTTAAATATGGAGACCAAAACTGTACACAGTACTCCAGGTGTGGCCTCACCAATATCATGTACAGTTGTAGCAGGGCTTCTCTGCTTTTATACTCTATCCCCCTTGCAATAAAGGCCAACATTCCATTTGCCTTCCTGATTACTTGCTGTACCTGCATACTAACTTTTTGTGTTTCATGCAAAAGGACCCCCAGGCCCCTCTGTACTGCAGCACTTTGCAATTTTTCTCCATTTAAATTATAATTTGCTTTTCTATTTTTACTGCCAAAGTGGATAACCCCACATTTTTCCATATTGTACTCCATCTGCCTGATTTTTGCCCACTCACTTAGCCTGTCTATATCCCTCTGCAGATTTTTTGTGTCCTGCTCACAATTTACTTTCCCACCCATCTTTGTATCATCAGCAAACTTGGCTACATTACACTCGGTCCCTTCATCCAAGTCATTAATATAGATTGTAAATAGTTGAGGACCAACACCGATCCCTATGACACCCCACCAGTTACTGATTGCCAACCGGAAAATGATTAATTTATCCCGATTCTCTGTTAGTTAGCCAATCCTCAATCCATGCTAATATATTACCCCCAACCCCGTGAACTTTTATCTTGTGCAGTAACCTTTTATGTGGCACCTATCGAATGCCTTCTGGAAATCCAAATACACCACATCCACTGGTCCCCCTTATCCACCCTGCTCATTACATCCTCAAAGAACTCCAGCAAATTTGTCAAACAAGATTTCCCTTTCATAAAACCATGCTGACTCTGCTTGATTGAATTATGCTTTTCCAAATGTCCCACTACTGTTTCCTTAATAATGGACTCTAGCATTTTCACAACGACAGATGTTAGACTAACTGATCTATAGTTTCCTGCTTTTTGTCTGCCTCCTTTTTTACATAGGGCCATTACATTAGCGGTTTTCCAATCCGCTGGGACTGCTCCAGAATCCAGAGAATTTTGGTAGATCACAACCAATGCAACCACTATCGCTGCAGCCACCTCTTTTAAGACCCTAGGATTTAAGCCATCAGGTCCAGGGGACTTGTCCGTCTTTAGTCCCATTATTTTACTGAGTAGTACTACTTCATTAATGATAGTGATTGTATTAAGTTCCTCCCTCCCTATAGCCCCTTGATTATCCACTATTGGGATGTTTTTAGTGTCTTCTACTGTGAAGACCGATACAACATATTTGTTCAATGTGTCTGCCATTTCCCTGTTCTCCATTATTAATTCCCCAGTCTCATCCTCTTGGGAACCAATTTTTTACTTTAGCCACTCTTTTCCTTTTTATGTATCTGTAGAAACTCTTACTAGCTGTTTTTATATTTCGTGCTAGTTCACTCTCATAATCTATCTTCCCTCTCTTTATCAATTTTTTAGTCATTCTTTGCTGGCTTTTAAAAGTTTCCTAATCCTCTGGCCTCACACTAGTCTTGGCCACATTGTATGCCCTTGTTTTTAATTTGATACCCTCCCTTATTTCCTTAGTTAGCCACAAATGGTTACCCCTTCTCTTACAATCTTTCCTTCTCATTGGGATATATTTATGTTGCGGTTCAAATAACAGTAGAGACTGGGATATTAAGGATTCTGCCAGTTGCCATTTGATTTTGGTCCATCTCCTAATTTTAGTACATTAAAATAAAAAGGAAAAATTAAAAATGTTAGAATCTGAAATAAAATTAGAAAATGCTGGAAATACAGCACAGATTAGTCAACATCTGCAAGGACTAAATGCGGGTTACGATATATCGGGTGAACAAATTTCTATTTAGTCAACATTATTACCCTTACTTGTAAGATTACTTAATCAAAGAGTTTCTGATCCTAATTCTTGTTTGGATTTTCCAATATAGGCCCCTCTGAGACTTTCATTTTACAACAATTCAGTATGCTAAAAACAGTATTTAAGTGATTATTTGTTCACCTCCAAAGCTGACCCTGCCTATTGGATTATTAGCTGCTTTGGCTCTAATTAAGCCTGCACATGCAATTCTGTATTTGCAAAAGCTGTTGTTCAAAATCCAGTCAGTACAGTGGATGCCATCTATTGCATTGGGCACTGTGTAACAAGTTACTGCTCACCACATCACAGGAATGTTTTGTATTCTAATTGAATTCACCTACAAAAGGAAGTTTCAGTTGAAAGAAAGAAAGAAATTAACTAACTTGCATTTATATAAGATGTTTCATGACCTCAGGATGCCTCAAAGCCTTTTATATCCAATGAAGTACTTTTGAAGTGTAGTCACTGTTGTAATTTAGGAGGGTCTAGTTAACTCGTGGCTCAATAATCTCTAGATTGATAACCTGTTTTATGTTTGTAGTTAGGACAAAATGGCCTGAATTTTCCTTCCCTAACTGGACCTTAATTTCCCTCCCCCACCTCCACCGGGACTGCTGCTGACTGCTCCTTTCCGAATCATGCCATGACCTCCATTTTCCAAGGGGAGTATGGGAGTGTGTGCAAACAAAATGGTACAAATTCAATTACTGCCACAAGCCCAGCCGCCATATGCAAATGCTTGTGGGGAGGTAGTGAGGTGGGGTTCAGGTTCATACCTATCTGCCCCTTCTTACTGCCACCCCATAAGACTGGCTGGTGAAGCCTGGCAATAGGCTATCAGTAAATGATTTTCCACAGTTTTCATGACCCTGTAGTCCATTTAACCTGGCTTCCCACCCCTTCTGGTACCACAGCTATGGTCCAGTTGCACAATGCCCGGATTTACCTAGGCCCCACTGGTGGGCTCCTACTTTCAGGTGGGGATCCCAGTAGGAGCTCTCTATGCATAAATAACCTTCGAGCCAGGAATCTGGGCCAGAGTCATGGCAGGGTCAGGATGGTAAGCAGAGGTCCAGGCCCAACCCTTAGGAGCAGATTAAAGAAATACAAGTCCAGACAGTTAAAGATTTCATGTTCTAGCTTCCTTCTAGTTCATGGTGGGCCTAACAATTTCCTTTCTATTCAGGGCAACTGCAGACTGTCCCATCTTACAAAAATTACTATATAGCAACAACAACTTGTATTTGTATAGCGCCTTTAATGTAGTGAAACATCCCAAGGCACTTCAAAGGAGCATTATGAGATAAAATGTTTGACACCGAACCACAAAAGGAGAAATCAGGGTCAGTGACCAGAAACGTGGTCAAAGAGGTAGGTGTTAAGAATCTTGAAGGAGGAAGGAAAGGTAGAGAGGTGGAGAGGATTAGACAGGGAATTTCAGAGTTTAGGGCCTAGGCAACAGAAGGCAGGGCCACCGATGGTTGAGCGATTATAATCAGGGGTGTTCAAGAGGGCAGAATTAGAGGAGCGCAGATATCTCGGGGGGGTTGTGGGACTGGAGGAGATTACAGAGATAGGGAGGGGGCCATGGAGGAATTGAAAACAAGGATGAGATTTTTGAAATCGAGGCATTGCTTAACCGGGAGCCAATGCAGGTCAATGAGCACAGGGGTGATGAGTGAACGGGACTTGGAGTGAGTTCGGACACGGGCAACCAAGCTTTGGATCATCCCCAGTTTACATAAGGTAGAATGTGGGAGGCCAACCAGGAGCACGTTGGAATAGTCAAGTCTAGAGGTAACAAAGGCATCGATGAGGTTTTCAGCAGCGGATAAGCTGAGGTAAGGGTGGAGATGGGCGATGTATCAGAGGCGGAAATAGGTGCTCTTCGTTATGCTGCGGATATGTGGTCGAAAGCTCATTTCAGGGTCAAATGTGATACCAAAGTTGCGAACAGTCTGGTTTAGCCTCAGACAGAAGTTGGGGAGAGGGATGGAGTGAGTGGCTAGGAGTTTGTGGCGGGGGCCGAAAACAATGGCTTAGGTCTTCCCAATATTCAATTGGCAAAATCCTTTGCTCATCCAGAACTGGATGTCAGACAAGCAGTCTGACAATTTAGAAACCGTGGAGGTGTAGTGGGTAGAGCTGGGTGTCATCAGCATACATGTGGAAACTGACGCCATGTTTTCGGATGATGTCATCAAGTGGCAACATGTAGATGAGAAATAGTAGGGGGCCAAGGTTAGATCCTTGGGTGACACCAGAGGTAATGATGTAGGGGCAGGAAGAGAAGCCATTGCAGGTGATTCTCTGACTACGATTAGATAGATAAGAATGGAACCAGGCGAGTACAGTCCCACCCAGCTGGATGACGGTGGAGAGGGATATTACTCTAGAGAAAAATATAGCTCTAGAGCCAGTGTTTTTGACAAACACAATAGAATGTGTCCTCCTTTCTCATCAGGAAGTTGGTTAAGCTACATTTTTGAGGTTCTGAAGAGCTTTTGGAGAGAAGGAGAGCTGTTGTGTCCTTGGACTTATAAACAACCTTATTCAAATCTAAACTACACAAGATACCGTCAGAGGAATTTTTTTTACCAATTTGTAAATTTATGGTAAATTGGGTTTGGCTGGAGACATTCTACTTGAATCACTCTTCACTGTATGCTAATAGGAAAAGAATAGCAAGAACAACAAATAGAAAGCAAGATTTCAGTGTCAACTTTTTAATAGGCAGCTTGTGGCAGTAATTTAATTTGTGCCACTTTGTTTGCTCACATTCCCATACTCCCCTTGGAAAATGAAGGTCATGGCATGGTTCAGTGCTTGCCTTCCACTTGACGTATACAATTGAGTGAAATAGGGCAGAGCTGTCTTTGGATAGAATCAAATATATTCAGACAGTCAATCACATTATTGCTTCTGTATATCTAACAATGTATTGGGAATCTTGCTTTGAATGATTAAAATGTAGTACTTTAACAACAATCTTTTGAAGTTTTGATGGAAATGTTCACTTATTTTGTATTAAGGTTATCATTTTCACAACTGGTAACTGATGAATAATTTGCTTTGTGATTTGTGCTATTTTTGTTTTTCTACTTCATGCTGAAAAAATAAGAAAAAGTTGGAAGGATTACTAACTAGGGAACTTTATTTAGCAGACTCACAATATGTTGTCAACCGCTAGTTATTTGATGCAGTCGAATACACTTGTGTGCACAGCAATTAAAACAATCTTGCACTGGAATTGGGCATTTTAAAGATGACTAAGTAATACCCCCTTTATATTAGGAATTAACCATCAAATGTATTACCAACAGTGACGTGAATTGGATAGTCAAATTTATTTGTGAATTCCTTAATTTAGCTCAATTTGATTCACATTAGATTCTGATGTTGTCATGTATGTGGACCATGTATACTAACTGTATAGTCACATAAGGTGTGCCACCAGAGGGCAATGCGGTGGGAGACCTGAGGGTCACCTGCATAGGTGTGCAGGGCCCAGTATAAAAGGCTGCCCACCATGCTTTGTGCCTCACTCTGGAGTTACAATAAATGGGACTAAGGTCACAACAGCTCAAGTACAATACTAGACCTCGTGGAGTCATTCATATTAAAGACATAACAGATGTGCTATCCCTTTTAAAAAGAAGCAACACGTACAGAGACATGCTGCCCATTTATAAACAACGTCATCTCTGTCACCTGGTATTTGCTGCCTGCCATCAGTACCAATAGTGTAAAGCAATTGGAGTTTGCAGCTAGCAGGTGGGTGTTTGTTATTTAATTTTGTGATATTACATTGAAATTCCAACACGGAAACAGGCCATTAGGCCCAACTAGTTCGAATTGACATTGATCTTCCATACGAGCAGTAATCTTAATCCCATGTACCTGCCCTGTTCTCATATCCCTTTATTCCCCTTTCCTTCAAACACTTACCTAAACTACTGGATTCTTAAATGTTGACACAGTCTCTGCTTCCATAACTCTAATCGTGCATTGCACAGTCCCACATCGCTCTGTTTAAAAAAAAGTTTCTCCTGCTATTTGTCCTAAATCGCTTAGGTTTAATCTTACACTACGTTCTTCGTTCTAGACCACTGGAAACAGTTTGTTTCTGCTCAATCATATGCTTTCATATCAAATTACCCCCTAACCTCCTTTCCTCTAATGACAACAGCCCCAATTATTCAAGTCTTTCTTTGTATTTGTATTTCCTTCTGAACATTTCATGCCTGACTGTAGTTTGGGGCATTTGATACCTGACGATTTCATGTGAAGTATGTGCTTAATCAGATTTGTTTCCTCTTCATTTTTTTATGTTTTATTTTAATTATCTGTTGTCTGTTGGAGAAGTTGCCCAGCACTTGGTGGTCTACCAATCATTATACTTCTGAGCATTGCCAATCGACTGGTATGTGCATATATGTCAGTGTCCCTGGTGCTTTATTGGAAGTAGGTTTTTTGCTTTGAACTGTGGAAAGAACCAAACCAGAATAATAATGTTTAGTATAAGTTAGAAGATTTTTCTTTTATGCTTTGAGATACTGACCTTTAGAATGAAGCACTACCCCTCCTTCTATTTGCACATTAATAAGGCCGGTATTCAGATGAGTGTCAGCTGTGGCTCAGATGGTAGCACTCCCGGCTCTGAGTGAGTAGGTTGTGGGTTCCATTCACGCTCGAGACTTGAACACAAAAATCTAAGCTGACACACCCAGTCCAGCACTGAGGGACCTGTGGTTGGAGCTAGTCGGAGGCTCACCGCCGTTGAGATCGCCGGGGATCGGTTGCAGCAGTTGAGTCGGCCAGTGGTGAGCGAGAAGCGAGAATCCAGTTGGAGGGACTTGGCAGCAGGGAGGTTGATCTGGAAGGTAAGTCTTGATTGGAGGATGGGAGGTGGGCAGTGGGCCGTTGCAGCACGGGTTTTAGGGGTAAGAAAATACATTGGGGGTCAAAGTACACCCACTGTCAGGGCCATGGGGGGCTTCAACAGTGGGGGGGAGTTAGAAGGAGAGAGAGGTGAAGGATGGCAGAAGATGGCCAGAGGAAGGTTTGTTCGAGGAGAGCTCCTTAGAGAGCTGCTATCCCATCTGCCACCTTCCATCGCGAGGGACTATGGAGCGTCCTCCTCCGTTTCGGCTGTTCCCAAAAGTTTGCCACCATCCTCCACCTGCTCCACGACAACATGCAAGCCGTGATCCTGACCAACGGATCCATCACAGACCCAATCCATGTCCGGACCGGGGTCAAGCAGGGTTGCATCATCACGCTAACCCTCTTCTCGATCTTCCTCGCTGCAATGCTCCATCTCACGCTCAACAAGCTCCCCGCTGGAGTGGAACTAAACTATAGAACCAGTGGGAATCTGTTCAACTTCGTTGTCTCCAGGCTAGATCCATGACCGTCCCATCCTTTGTTGTCGAACCACAGTATGCAGACGACGCTTGCGTCTGTGTACATTCAGAGCCTGAACTCCAGCCATCATCAACATCTTCACCGAGGCATCTGAAAGCATGGGCCTGACACTAAACATCTGCAAGACAAAGTTCCTCCGCCAACCTGGCCCCGCCAAACAGCGCTACCTTCTGGTCATCAAAATCAGATGGTAGCACTCCCGGCTCTGAGTGAGTAGGTTGTGGGTTCCATTCAGCAAGGGCAGACATCGACGACGAGGTCCAACACCACCCCTAATGTGCCAGTGCAGCCTTCGGTCGCCTGACGAAGAGTGTTCGAAGACCAGGACCTCAAATCTGGCTCCAAGCTTATTGTCTACAGGGCTGTAGTGATACCCGCATTCCTATATGGCTGAGGGTCATGGACCATATACAGTAGACACCTCAAGTCGCTGGAGAAATATCACCAATGCTGTCTCCGCAAGATCCTGCAAATCCCCTGGTAGGATAGATGCACCAATGTCAGTGTTCTCGATCAGACCAACATCCCCAGCATCGAAGCACTGACCACACTCGACCAGCTCCATTGGGCAGGCCACATCATCCGCATGCCTGACACAAGACTCCCAAAGCAAGCGCTCTATCGAAACTCCGACATGGCAAGGGATCCCTAGGTGGGCAGTCTCTGAATGTGCGCGGACGCAAGCATTGTCCGCGTGTGTAGCTCGACAACAGAGGTTGGGACGGTCTTGGATCTGGCCTGGAGACGACGAAGGTTGAACAGGTTCCCACTGGTTCTGTAGTTTAATTCCACTCTAGCGGGGAGCTTGTTGAGTCTGAGGTGGAGCATTGCAGCGAGGAAGATCGAGAAGAGGGTTGGCACAATGACGCAGCCCTGCTTGACCCTGGTCCGGACGGTGATTGGGTCTGTGATGGATCCATTGTTCAGGATCACGGCTTGCATGTTGTCGTGGAGCAGGCGAAGGATGGTGACGAACTTTTGGGGGCAACTGAAATGGAGGAGGATGTTCCTAGTCCCTCGCGGTTAACAGTGTCAAAGGCCTTTGTGAAGTCAAAGAAGGCCATGTACAAGGGTTGGTGCTGTTCCCTGCATTTCTCTTGCAGTTGTCACGCCATAAAGATCATGTCCATTGTACCCCGTAGTGGACAAAATCCACACTGTGACTCCGGGAGGAGCTCCTCAGCCACAGGGAGAAGACAGTTGAGGAGGATTCTAGTGATGACTTTCCCAATGGCTGATAACAGAGAAATTCCTCTGCAGTTGCTGCAGTCGAACTTGTCCACTTTTTTAAAGATGGTCACGATTACTGCATCTCTGAGATCTCCCAGCATGCTCTCCTCCCTCCAGATGAAAGAGATGAAGTCATGCATTCGTGCCAATAGTGTCTCTCCGCCATACTTTAGTGTCTCAGCGGGGATTCCATCTGCTCCTATTGCCTTGTTGTTCTTGAGCTGGCGGATGGCCTTTTCTACCTCGTGCAGTGTTGGGGTTTTGCTGAGATGGTGGCGGGTAGCATGCTGCGGGATGGAGTCGAGGACACTCGAGTCAAAGGCAGAGTCTCGGTGAAGGAGATCTTCAAAGTGCTCCTTCCAGCGGGTCCTGACTGTCTCAGTATCCTTGATGAGTCTCTCCCCATTCTTGGCCAGCAGTGGGGTGGGGCCTTAGGTGCTTGGGCTGTAGGTGGCCTTGACTGCGGTGAAGCACCCTAGCAGTCATGGCTGTCGGCCAGCTGCTGAATCTCCTGTGCTTTCTCCACACACCATTTGTTCTTTAGGTCATGGGTTTTTTGTTGGACCTCCGTCTTAAGCCGTCTGTCATGCTGCTTTGCTGCTCCCAAGTTGGGTTGTTGTTTTAGGTTCAGAAATGCCCTGTGCTTGCGATTTATTAGCTCTTGGATCTCCTGGTCATTCTCATCAAATCAGTCCTGGTGTTTCCTGCGTCTCTTCGCAGGCTATGGTTATGGTGGCCTGGAGGGCAGACCAAATGCTGTGGGCATTCTGTGTCTCGGGGTCATCAAGGGTCGCCAGGTTAGGAATGAGGTGCTGGCTGTCTGGGGCTCTCTTAGCTGGGTCTTTGAGTGCACCAGCATTGATTTTTTTGCGGCACTGCTTCTGCTGCCGTCGCCGCTTTGTGGCTATATTGATGTTGATGCTGGAGCAGATTAGGCAGTGGTCTGTCCAGCAGTCATCAGCTCCTGTCACAGCACGGGTGATGTGCACATCTTTGCGATCCCTGGCTCAAATGATGATAGTCGAGCAGGTGCCAGTGTTGGGGCCAAGGTGTTGCCACAATGCCTTGTACTTGTCCCTCTGGTGGAACAAGGTGTTAGTGATGACAAGGTCATGTTCTAGACATTTTGTCAGGTGCAGGGTACCACTGGAATTGGTTTTCCCTACCCCCTCTCTGCCGATCACACCTCCCCAGAGGTCTGTGTCCTTGCTGACCCTGGCGTTGAAGTCGCCGAGGAGGATCAGTTTGTCATCCATAGGGATGCAGGATAGGAATTGTTCGAGGCTGGAGTAGAAATCCTTTTTGGTCTCATCTGTTGCATCAAGTGTTGGGGCGTACACTCTGATGACTGTGGCGCACTGGTTCCAGGATAGGGTGAGCCGGAGACTCCTGAGACGTTCGCTAATCCCGCAGGGGGAGTCTCTGAGGCGGTCGACCAGCTCGTTCTTGATGGCAAAACCAACTCCGTGGAGGCAGCGTTCTTCCTCTGGTTTGCCTTTCCAGAAGAAGGTGTAACCTCCACCTTGTTCCTTGAACTGGCCTTCCCCTGTCCGCCGGGTCTCGCTTAAAGCGATGTCAACATTGAAGCGCCTAAGCTCCCGGGCAACTACGGTGGTGCGGCGTTCCGGTCTGTCGCTGTTGGAGTTGTCCATTAGGGCAGAGGAAACATTTCAAGCATGCCATCAAAGCTTCCTTGATAAAGTGCAACATCATCACCGACACCTGGGAATCCCTGGCCAATGACTGCCCTAAGTGGAGGAAGAGCATCCGGGAGGGCGCTAAGCATCTCGAGTCTCGTCGTTGAGAGCATGCAGTAAACAAGCGCAGGCAGCGGAAGGAGCGTGTGGCAAACGAGACTCCCCACCCACCCTTTCCTTCAATGACTGTCTGTCCCACCTGTGACAGAGACTGTAATTCCTGTATTGGACTGTACAGTCACCTGAGAACTCACTTTTAGAGTGGAAGCAAGTCTTCCTCGATTTCGAGGGACTGCCTTTGATAACGATGAGTAATGAGGGAGCGCTGCGCTGTCAGAGGTGCTGTTTTTTATGATGTGACATTAAACTGAGGCCCCATGTGTCCTCTTAGGTGGATGTAAAAAATTCCATGGCACTATTCAAAGAAGAGCAGGGTGTTATCACTATCAACATCATTGAAAAATAGATTATCTGGTCATTATCAAATTACTGTTTGTGAGAGATTGCTGAGCACAAATTGGCTGCTGTGTTTCCCAAGTGACTATGCTTCAAAATGTACTTCATTGGCTCCAAAGCGCTTTGGGATGTCCTGAAGTTGTAAAAGGCACTATTTAAATGGAAGCTTTTCTTTCTTTTTTAGACTCATGGTGTGGGAGGGGAGGAATTTTAACCCCAAGGACTGGTGGGTTGAGAGAGGGTGGGAAGGATTACATTTTTTAATTCTCAAACACGATCCTAAATCAACTCCAACCCGCCCACTTCCAGTTTTAATGGCGGCGGGTTGGGGGAGGGCAGCCAACCCACTCTCAGGATGCGAGTCAGTCGCTAAAATATTTTGAGGATGCTGTGTGCCTCCATTTTAACTGAATTTAATTTTCTACACATGGAGGTCGGAATTCCCAAGACTCAAGAAGAGTCATATCCATGAAGGTTGGTGCCATTATCGCACTGCTTGTGGGCCAGGAGGAGTGAGTGTTTCCCCCAGGTCCAACAAGCTGACCTCCACAAGATCTGCCAACACAACCCATCCCCGCGCCCCCACGATCGGCCAACAACTCCTCCCCCTCCACCACGATCGGCTAACCCCCAGCCCCCACGATGTCCGTCATGCCCCCACAATGTCCAATCCTCCTCCCCATTGATGCCAGACCTCCCCTCCCAAGCAATGTCCGACCTCCTTCCCCTGCGAGGTCTGACCCCCACCCACCCAACGATATCCGACCCCCATCCCAAGCAATATCCGATCCCCTCCCCAGCGAGGTCCGACCCCTCTCCCCAGCAATATCCGACCCCTCTCCCCAGCGAGGTCCGACCCCCCCCTCCCCAGCGAGGTCCGACCCCCATCCCAAGCAATATCCGACCCTTCTCCCCAGCGAGGTCCGACCCCTCTCCCCAGCGAGGTCCGACCCCTCTCCCCAGCGAGGTCCGACCCCTCTCCCCAGCGAGGTCCGACCCCCTCACCAGCGAGGTCCGACCCCCCTCCTCAGCGAGGTCCGACCCCCTCACCAGCGAGGTCCGATCCCTCTCCCCAGCGAGGTCCGATCCCTCTCCCCAGCGAGGTCCGACCCCCCTCCTCAGCGAGGTCCGACCCCCTCACCAGCGAGGTCCGACCCCCATCCCCAGCGAGGTCCGACCCCCCTCCCCAGCGAGGTCCAACCCCTCTCCCTAGTGAGGTCCGACCCCCACCCCCCCCCAGCGAGGTCCGACCCCCCCCTCCCCCCCCAGCGAGGTCCGAACCCCCCCAGCGAGGTCCGACCCCTCTCCCCAGCAAGATCCGACCCCCCTCCCGAGTGAGGTCCAACCCCCCCCTCCCCAGCAAGATCCAACCCCTCTCCCCAGCGAGGTCCGACCCCACTCCCCAGTGATGTCCGACCCCCACCCCCCCAGCGAGGTCTGACCCCTCTCCCCAGCAAGATCCGACCCCCCTCCCCAGCGATATCGACTTCCCCCCCAGCAATATCCGACCTCCCTCCCCAGCGATATCCGACACCTCTCCCCAGCAATATCGGACCTCCCTCCCCAGCGATATTCGACCTCCCTCCCCAGCGAGGTCCGACCCCTCTCCCTAGTGATATCCGACCCCCATTCTCGCAGGGATATCCGACTCCCATCCCCAGCAATATCCGACCTCTCTCCCCAGCGAGGTCCGAGCACCCCTCCCCAGTGAGGTCCAACCTCTCCCCTGTGATGTCCGACCCCGCAACAGCAAGTTTAGATTTACCTGACATCCACCCGCCGGCTGCTTTCTCACCCGACAGGCAATGAACCTGTCAATCTGGCTGTCAGACATGAAATATGTTGCAAAATGTAAAAGACGTCCTGCCATTAAATTCGACAAGACATGTGGAAAACTCATACTTCCAGGTTTCCCATCAGAAAATTCTGTCCCCACTTCTTCACGGCCCTGTGTAAATATCGGGACATGGAATCAGAATGTAATGGAAAGACTCCTACATGTGCTAATCATACATCTGATAGTAATTTGGTTAAGGTTGTAGTCAGGTAGTATTTTTCACTAGTATTTCCGTTTGGTATACAGTATTTTTAGTATAATTCTTGTAAATTCTATTTTATTCAGAACTCCCTTTCTCTGATTCGAAGCAAGAACTCATAGCTGACAATTTTACTTATATGAGCTTACATCCTGATTTGTGCTTTGGGAACCCATTGAAAGACCAAAATCAGAATTAATTACTAAAAGTCTTTCCTTGACTAAGTTGCATATTTCGTGATGTTTGTGGCTGAATAATTAGGGAACTATTTATGGTAACACTAGCTTTTCCTGATAATATTCTGTCAGCAACTGAACCTCCTGGGTTCATTTATTTCAATTTCCCTTCACAATTGACAGAGTTGTACATAGAAGTAGAATCCTTAACTGAAATATTCAGTGAGCTAAAAGTGTTCCCAAATTGATCTGTTAACTATCTAAATTACAAGGAAAATACTTCAGTTTTCAAATTTCATACAATAATAGCAACAACTTGCATTTATATATCACCTTTAAGGTAGTAAAACATCTCACAGCACTTCACAGGAGCATTATCAAACAAAATCTGACACCGAGCTACAGAAAGAGATATTAGGACAGTTTGGTCAAAGAGGTAGGTTTTAAGGAGCATCTTAAAGGAGCTTAGGGCCTGGGCAGCTGAAAGCACGGCCGCCAATGGTGGAACGAAGAAAATCGGAGATACACAAGAGGCCAGAATTGGAGGAGCATAGAGATCTCGAATGGTTGTTGGGCTGGAAGAGATTACAGAGATAGATAGAGGCAAGGCCATGGAGAGATTTGAAAACAAGGATGAGAATTTTAAAATCGAGGCATCTCAAAGATAACAGGCTAAAGATGACTCTCATGAGCAAGGGAACTATTTTATTAACAGAATCAACTTTCCATAATTTCCCATATCCATAAATTCAATATATAAACCATCAGGAAAATGGTTTAAAACATATAAGCGGATTTAAAAACGTGAATAATCCAGCAGGCACCGCAGACACATTTTTAGTGAGCCTCTTGTTATAGGTCGGGTTATTCCTAACTAGAACGAATAAATAATAAGAGTATGATCATCATTTTCCTATTTCGGCATCTATAACTTCGAGTACTGTGTGTAGTTCCGGTCTCCATACTGCAAACGTGATATAGAAACACCAGAGAGGTTGCAGAAAAGATTTACAAGGCTGTTACTAGATTTGAGACTAGCAACTGTCAGGCAATAATGAGAATACTGGGACTCTTTTCTCTGGAAAAGAGAGGACTAAGAAGAGACCTGATAGAGATCTTTGAAATGATGAAGGAATTTGATATGGTGGCAAAACTCTTTCTACTTGTTGGTGACTCTAGAACATGGATGCATTAATAGTAGATAGCCACTAACAGATCAAATATAATCAGTATTTGAAATGAATTTTAAAGCCTTGAAATAAAAACAGAAAAGTTGGAAATACACAGCAGATCTGTCAGCATTTGAAAAGAGTGGGGAGGTTATTGATGGTATGGACCCTGAGTCCCAGTGTATTTCCAGCCTTTTCAGATTTTCTGCTTTTTTTTCCTTTTAGGGTAAATTTTACAAATGTATTTAAAGGTGCAGAAATCCTTTACAGATCATGTATAAAAAGTGTAATAGGTTTGTCAAATATCTTAATTTGAATAAGGAAATGGAACGCACTTTAAGAAGCCAGTCTGTTTTTTTTAGATTATCCCTAGATTTTATTTAATCCAGCATTATTATCCTCACATCTATTTATGTTGTGGCTTTTGAATCAAATTATCTTTATCGCATTAATAAAATTCTATCTCATGACTACAGTCTTTCTCTTGTACTGTCTCAAATTCTGAGATCCGAAGAAGGCATAAGGAATACTTGCCTTTATTAGTCGAGGCATAGAATACAAGAGCAGGGAGGTTATGCTTCAACTCTATAAAACACTAGTTAAGCCACAGCTAGAGTACTGTGTGCAGTTCTGGTCACCTCATTACAGGAAAGATGTGATTGCACTGGAGAGGGTACAGAGGAGATTTACGAGGATGTTGCGTGGTCTGAAAAATTTTAGCTATGAGGAAAGATTGAATAGGCTGGGTTTGTTTTCCTTGGAACAGAGGAGGCTGAGGGGTGACATTACTAAGGTGCATAAAATTTTAAGGGGCCTAGATAGAGTGGATAGGAAGGACCTATTTCCTTTGGCAGAGGGGTCAACAACCAGGGGATATCGATTTAAAGTAATTGGTAAGAGGTTTAGAGGAGATATGAGGGGAAATTTCTTCACCCAGAGGGTGATGGGGGTCTGGAACTCATTGGTGGTAGAGGCAGAAACCCTCACCACATTTAAGGGGTGCTTGTAGTGTTGTAACTTGCATGGCTATGGACCAAGAGTTGGAAAGTGGGATTAGGCTGGATAGCTATTTATTGGCTGGCACGGGTACGATGGTCCGAAATGGCCTCCTTCCATGCTGTAAATTTCTATGATTCTATGATCTGGAATACTTGACTTAAGTCATTTACCAATTTCAGGAAAGTACTCCTAATCTGTAAATATGAAAAGAAATGGGGATCAGAGATCAAAGCCAATCTTCATCTTCAGCGGAAATAAAAAGGAAAACAGCTTGTACTGGAAATTTGAAATCAAAACAGGAAAAGCTGGAAAGGCACAACAATCCACAGCTGCAAAAAAAAAAGAGGTGTTAATATTTCAGGTGTGGACCCTCTATCAGAATGTGTCACCTGTAGCTACTACTAATTCACTGCATGTTAATTTTTGTGCTTTGCTCCTCATCTGTCTCTATACTCCAGATCTGTCAGCTCTTTGTTATTTGGAGATTTATCACCCAACATTTCAGCTTTTATTTTGTTTCTGGCCTTTCTATCGATTTCAGAAAAGTGCTCGTGGAACCTAATTAATGGCAGAGAGAACAATATGCCCAAACTCTACAGCATATGTCAGAAACAAATTCATTCAGAAGGGACATAAAAATAGGAATGACTCAAAGCAAAGATGTTGTTACTTTAACATTGTCAGACATCACTTTATAATCACAGTAGGGCAGCTTTTCCTGGGACTTTGCCTTGGCTCAGCGATTGTGGGAAAATTTGGTGGGGTTGGAGCGCATGCCTGATTTTTCCTCCATCTATTTAAATGGAGAACATTCCAGGGGGTTTCTTTACAGGCATGTGCTCTGAAATGCCTGATTTTCCAATATTCACTACAATCCAGTGCACCCGGATAAAGACACAGGAAAATCTCCCCTATTGTTTTAATTTCTTTTGCTTGAAATGAAGTAAACTACATTAGTAGCCAGTCTGGTCTAATCGATAGAGCCACTGAGCTTCAAACATGCTGGTGCATTCCCCTTTCATAACAACTGCACATACTAGACATGTAATAACGAGGTAGCCCGTGGGGCTTTAAATATTAAAGGGCAAAGCTGCGAGCACCTTTAAATCTAGATCCCAGTCACTCGTGACAAACAAAGGACCACAGTCAAAGCCAGAAAGTTACCTTGTACAACGAGTGGTAAAGGCAGCACAGAGTAACTTGGACTGAGCAGAAGGTATGTAAGAGAAAGAAATTATGATAATAGTAATCCAAAAATCAGAAGTTGTAAGCTACCCAAGTAGAATACAGCAAAACAAGTTCTAACTAGATCCACACGCATTCCCTGAATTTCAATATTTGTACCTCTCTACATATTTAACAAAAGTTGTTGAGTCTATTAGAATGTTTGAGGAGTCACCTTTGTAGTGCTAATCCCACAAATACATTGTTCAGAAAGAAAACAAATTTGTGAGTTTAAGAGAACATAGATTTGGCTGACCTTAGAATGTTTCTGATACTCATGCTCCTGGAAGGCAGTGTATGTGTGTAATTTCAAATGTGGAAACAATTTTGCTTGTAATGAAGCAAATCTCAGTAGATTTTGCCACTGATTTGTTCATTCTTTCATCATACTTTGTACAGCATACACTAACATATTACATGAAGGTTCACAAAAGGGTCAATTAAATCAGGATTAAGCCTGCTGTAAAAGCAACAATGTAGCAACAAAGATTATTTGAAAGGTACATTAACCAAAGATATAATGAATGTAAATAAAAAACACATGAGTTCTGCTGTCTCACTGAATGGAAAACAAAGTCATTTAACTTCTTTTAATGAAAATGAGACCTTAATTCAAGAGACAGTAACCATCTGTCAGCATTCATTACCATGATGCAGACTTACATAACTTCATTAGACATCCCAACGGTACCATAAACCTTAAGCCATGGTGACTAAATCATATGCAGGAAGATTTGCTGAATGATGCAGAAATGATCCCATGGCTTTAGAATCTGCCAATGTTGTTTGCTTCCTCCTGCTAACCAAATCTTATAAAGAGTCCCAAGCTTTTCATTCATGGACTGAATTCATCTTCCTCCCTTTTTTTACTTCATAAACAATTTAATCATAAATTATATTGCCAAAGAATTCTTCCACCGTGTCATTAGTGACAAAACTATTGTTGCTACAAGTGTTAATGTTTACTTACAAGTAAGCACTGATTGTTTTATAGTCTCCCACCAGTTTAGGCACGCATTCCCCAGTTATATGGAAGAGTATGCTCATTGATTGACATGTCGTATCAGGGTTTCCATAGGCAATACTGGTGTACCCTTTTCCCAATGTCAAGTGCATAATCTGTTAAGAGACAATGGGCACGAAATTCAGTACCGCTGGAAAGCTGGTGCTCCCCCCACGTTTTTGTGGCCATTAACGGCAACATTTTTTCATGGCTGGGCCACCCTATATTCAGCTCCAAAAGGGAACAAATGGGTTCCAGCGCTAATGAACCGTTCCAAAGTGGATTTTTCAGCGGTGTGGCTGTCTTAATTTATCACCACTGAGAAATTCAGCATGCAGGTAAGGGTTTTGTAGGGGCTGGTGGGTTTGTCAGCCTTTTCTGACCTTGATGGTTTGAATTGTCTCACTCCCTGGTTCTAGGACTTGGAATTATTTAGGGGATGTGATAGATGCAGACAGACAGCTGTTTGGTGCAAGAACAAATATTTTATTTAGAAAATAGCACACCACACTAATTAACTTAATAGCATATAACAAAATGTACAGAAAAAGGTGGGGGGGTGGCGGGGAACGTATACGCAATGGGTACAGAGACTATGCAGTGAAAAAAAAACACCTCCCACCACTACACTAACTAAGTTAGGCTCTGAAATTGCAGGGACTCTGCTCACCAAAGGATTTCTCCACAGTTTAGACGAGTTGCACACTGCTTTCTCTCTCCTCTTGTGGCATCTTTGGCTGGTTGTGGTGTCTTCGGTATTAGCACTGGTCGACATTTTGATGGTAAATAAGTTTTTTCCTTGAGTCAGCGCTGGATGATTGTTGGTTTTTCAGTGACTCCGAGGCTTCTTGTTAGGTTCTTCTTGTTGCGTTGCTGTAACCTCGTTTCAAAGCCAGAGTCAAAGAGTCCAGAATCCAAGTGCTTTTCCAGAGTGTTTTATTATTACTGATGCCACTGCATAGTGTACCCCCTGATATAGGATTTTCCCTGTAGGTATTAAACTAGCCTGTTCCCTGGTCCCTTGTTAGTTGTGGGACACTTCTCTAGTATGGTCTTAGCTGGTAGGGTGGTCGGTGGGGGCCCTTTAGGGTGTGCGACTAATTCCATGGCATTTATTGGGGTTGGGGGAAGTGGGATCACACAGGTGTATAGGCTTTGGTCCCACACCATTTCCTTCCCTGAATCCTGCCACTGTCTAATGAACACTATAGAGATGCCTGCTGGACAGACCTTCTCCGATCCCCACATGCACACATACATTCCTTGCTCTGACTCCCACCATTTATCCCAACATACTCTCACTCCATCTGGGGCACTTGGAATGGTCCGGTAGGTATCATTGTTAAGTCATTCCCATCCAGCTTCCTGGTCCCCCGCATCCTTGCTCAGTTTTCTGAGCCACCACCACCTACCCAGGGAAATCTGTCCTCTACAACTCAAACACATTCTCTTTTCTTCCGTCACCCTTACCCGGGAAGTAACAATCTGTACTCTTGGGCATGGGAGGGACGTCTCCCCATAATTAAGCCCGGCCTGGCTGGAGTATTTGGCCGAATTGGACCCCAGCCATCCTGGCCACCTTTCCTCGTGGTGATAGATGGCGACCTCACTTACGCCTCCAGTACCATCCCCGGTATTAACGACGGGCGCGCTTCCACCCGAGCACCCAAAGATCCGGGACTCCTCGACATCACCTCTCTTGCCGGTGCTTGCCCCCAGTAGGGCGAGTAGGAACAGGATTCCTTCCCTCAATTCTGGTTTTCCTGGAGGGGTCATACAAGACAGCCTTGCCTTTGAGAAAATGTTCTCTGGCTTGGCTACAAGGTAATCTTATTCAAATTTAAACTTGAAAGCTCTAAACCAAACCACTAACTTGTGATATATTCACAGAGCACAGCATGCACAGCTCCTAACATAGCAGGCAGCTCTGCCGGAAGCCTCCGGAATCTGCCTGGTTCTGTTTATTATTAGTTCTGCAGTTGCAGTACACAATATGTCCACATCCACAGTGTGGAGCTACAAACATTACAAGCTCACAGACATTACACTTCTCCCTCCTTAATGAAGAAGTTATTATAACAAACATCATACATAACTTCCATGTTTATACATCACACAGGATATAAACTTAGCTTTATTTCCATATTTACAAATTTAACTTTACCACTTGTTTTCTGTTTCAAAGAGGATACCTTTGCTCTCGAACAGAACTTTCCAAACATAGTGTTGAATCTAAGCTCATTTGAGGCTCATCCTGAGGATCGTTTTCCTACACGGAATTTCCTTGATTTTCATTTGAACTCATTCTAACTTCAGGTTCTTTGTTTTCCTGACTCGGACTCAGACTTTCATTCTGATTCTCTCCTGGATTTGTTTCCAGTACATTGGATTTAGGATTTGCTATTGGTGTATCAAAACTATCTGATGAGTCAGAAATAATTGAATCATTCCCACCTTCAACTCCTTCCATGTCTGTATGTAAAATATGATCAATATGAATAAACCTAACCTGTCCATTATCAAACATCTTTACCAAATATGTCCGAGGACCACACATCTTCACCACTCTTCCTAGTAACCATTTTAACCATTTATGGTGATGGTTCTTCACTCTCACCTTCTGGTTTAATTTCACACTTCTATCTTTTACTCTACCTCTATCATGATTCTCTTTCTGTCTTAATTGTGTCTCTTCTACGGACTGTGCCAAATTTGGCTTCAACAACGAGAATCTGGTTCATGGCTGTCGTTTGAGAAACAACTCTGCTGGTGTTCTATCTACCAGTAGTTGTATGAGAAGTATTTCGATATGTAATCAAAAAATTAGCCAATTTGTGATCCAATGACAACTGTCGTTTCCTTGGATTTGGATCTAACATTTGTTTTATGAGGGCATGTTTTACAATTTGTACAATGCGCTCTGCTGCACCATTCGAAGCAGGATGATATGGTGGAACCTTGGTATGTTTCACACCATTTTTGCTCATGAATTGTGCAAATTCTTCTGAACGAAATTGTGGTCCATTATCCGAAACAATTTCTTCAGGGAGGCCAAATGAAGAAAATAATTTTCGTAAAATGTCCAATGTTTTACTTGTTGTTATTTTCCACATTGGAAACACCTCAACCCACTTTGAATGGCTATCAATCACAATGAACAATTGTTGTCCTTCTAACTTAGCAAAATCAATATGTAGCCTTTGCCATACCCTGGGAGGCCATTTCCATGGCTGTAATGGTACTGGTGGTGGTTGCTTGCTTACCGATTGGTATGTGGTACACTGACTCACGATGTACTCTATATCTTTATCAAGACCTGGCCACCATAAATAACTGCGTGCAAAACTCTTGGTCAAGCACATTCCCAGGTGCTGGTCATGGAGGTCTCCTAATAATTTGGACCTGAATTTATTTGGTATAACCACTCTTGCACCCCACATGATACAATCTTTATCAACTGATAATTCATTCCTACGAATGAAGAATGGATGTGTATCTTTATCTGTTACCTGGTTTGACCATCCATTTGCAATATAATCATACACCTTTGACATCACTGGGTCACGCTTGGTTGCTCTCCCAATCTCTTCAGCTGTGACTGGCAGTTCATTAATGTATGAAAAATAAAACACTTCTTCCCTATCGGGTGTAACTTGTGATGGGGAAGGTAATCTAGACATTGCATCAGTATTACTGTGATCAGCTGATCATCTGTATTCAATATCATATGTATATGCTGACAAAATCAAAGCCCATCTCTGCATTCGGCTACAGCTAATGTTGGAACTAGTGACTTTGGATGGAGGATTGCTGTTAGGGGCTTATGGTCCGTAACGATGGTAAACTTACGACCATACAAGTATTTGTGAAACTTCTTGATCCCAAAAATTAATGCCAAAGCTTCCCTTTCAATTTGCGCATAATTACTCTCACTGGCACTGAGAGTGCGTGAAGCAAAAGCAATTGGTCTCCCCTCCCCACTACGTGATACATGAGAGATCACTGCCCCAACTCCATACAGAGAGGCATCACATGCTAGCTTAATCTCCTTAGATATGTCATAGTGAACTAACATGGTGCTCTCTACCAATTTGCTTTTACACTCCTTGAATGCTGTATCGCATTCTTTTGACCACTTCCAATGGACCTGTTTTTTCAAAAGTTCATTCAATAGATGTAACACTGTAGCCAAATTTGGTAGGAACTTCCCATAATAGTTCAAAAGACTCAAGAATGAATGAAGTTCAGTGACATTCCTGGGAGTGGGTGCATTTCTAATTGCATCCAAGTTTTCCATGGTTGGATGTAAACCATCTTTGTCTACTCTGTACCCTAAGTACTCCACTGAGTTTTTAAATAACTCACACTTATGAGCAGACACTCGTACTCTGTGCTTCTCTAGCCATTCAATATGTTATTATGAATTTGCCTATTTGGTGCTGAAGTTAGTATGTCATCCAAATAACATACTACCCCTTCAATACCTTGCAAAATCTGGTTCATCACCCCTTGGAATATGGCAGGGGCGGAAGACACTCCAAATGGTAGCCTATTAAATTGATATAGGCCTAGATGAGTATTTATAGTCAAACATGACTTGGACTCTTCATCTAGTTCAAGCTGTAAGTAGGCATTCGTAAGATCCAGTTTTGAGAAGATCTGACCACCTGTCAGTGTTGTGAACAAATCTTCAATATTCGGCAATGTATTGGGGACATTACCCTCTAGAACCTGGTTTACGGTTACTTTATAATCACCACACAATCTTACCTTACCATCGGACTTAGGTACAACAACAATGGGTGTAGCCCAATTACATCGATCTATCTTACAAATAATGTTCTCAGTCTCTAGTCGTTTGAATTCTTGCTCAATTTTCTCCTTGAGTGCATATGGTATGGAACGTGGCTTGTAGTAAACCGATCTAGCATCCTTCTGTACCCTGACACTCGCCTTGAAGTCTTGGATCGGACTGCCCGTTTCGCAGAACACCTTCGGATACTTCTTGATTACTTCATCCATTGATGAAAATCTCGCTTCCACACAGAAAATCTTACTCCAATCCAGCTTCAGTGAGCTCAACCAATTTCTTCCGAGTAAGGCAGACTTGTCGCCTTTCACTACTATTAGAGGCAAGTTCTGAAATTGATCTTTATATTTCACCGGTTCAGTGATACGACCTACCACAGGAATTTTCTCTCCCGAGTAGCCTCGCAGCCTCACAGTGTGGAGCTACAAACATTACAAGCTTACAGACATTCCAAAACGATCCCGTAATGCTAGGTTTTGAAAGTTTCCAAAATTACAGTGCATCGATAGCTTTTTTAATGCTACGATTTAATCATTGATACTTTCATCAGACTTTTGATTCCAAATCCCGAAACAATAGCTTTCAGCAATTACTAATGGTTTGGGGTTATAGTACTGCTTCAGCTTCGTTAAAATCTCTTTAAGCGTAGTGTCCTTTGGCTCGTCAGGCACAAGCAGATTTACAAGGGTTTCGTACAATGCCGGACCCGCCTCCGATAAGAAGATCGCTTTCTTACGTTCCAACACAGCCTGGTTCTGGACTGCATTGTCTGGAACTTCGATTATATTATTTGCAGTGAAATACATTTCTAGCCGATCCACATACGCTTTAAAACATTCCCGGTCGTGTCTATATTTCCCCAAATGTCCGATTACACCTGCCATTTTAATCTCTAGCTTTTCACACCGTGTGCTGTATTTTACCTCGGATTTTGTACCTTTTTTCCAAAGACAGATACTTCCAAAGTCTCTCTGTCAGCTGGCTGAATAGTTCCCCAATAAAATTTAAGCTTTAAATCATCCGAAAAATCCCATCTCATCGCCAAATGTGAAATATTCACAAAGCACAGCATACACAGCTCCTAACATAGCAGGCAGGTCTGTCGGAAGCCTCCGGAATCTGCCTGGTTCTGTTTATTATTAACTCTGCAGTTGCAGTACACAATACGTACACATCCACAGTGTGGAGCTACAAACATTACAAGCTTACAGACATTACATAACTTAAAACTCAAAACCCCTTTAACTTAGATACTAACTTAAACCAAAGCTATATACAGTGCCATCTGTCTTCGGGTGGCCAGGTTACATCCTGGATGTCCTGTGCCTTCTGCGGTATCTGGGCAGCATTTGTACCTGGGACCATGGTGTCCTAGGCCGTGAGACTTGGTTACTCCTTCTCACAGGGTCGGTACTCAAGGTTTTTTCCGATTCCCATACAATAGGTGGGGTGGCCCTTCCCTCTATGCAGTGAACAGCGCCTAACCCTAAAGCTAGTGGGACTACTATCTCCCCTGTTGGTTCCCCATAGTTGGAACCTATGTCCGGTGGGGCTGCTACTTCCTCCACAGGCTTCCCATAATCGGGTTCAGTGCCTGATGGGGCTGTTACCTCTGTTGTGGGCTTGTTCCCTTCAGAGGCTACGACCAGTGGGGCTGCTGCCTCCCCTGCCGGTTCCCTACAGTCGGCACTGCAGACTTGGGACCTTTTGCCCGTCTCCCGCTTCCGCAGTATTTGCTTCCTGGAGTCCCTCTCGGGACGGAGCAGTCTGTATCGTAGCATAGGGGACCATGGGAACCTGGGCTGCGGGGTGCGAAAGGTCCTTCTAAGGGTTTCGAGTATCTGGGGCTTGTACGAGTCCCAAACTATAGGTGGGACAGCCCCTCCAGTAATGCAGCTCATGGCCCCTACTTGTACGGCCTGTGAGTCTGCCCCCACTACCCCTGCGGTTCCCCCACAGTTGGAGGCTGCCTGCTGGGGCCCTTGTCGTGAGTATGGCTCACCCCTCCCGGCTGCCCTTTGTGCTTAGCTGACCCTGGGTTGTACAGCTTGCACTGGTTGATGTGGAAACATTTCATGCAGCGGGGCAATTTGACAGCGTACACTATAGGGTTTGCTTTATCAACAATATTGTATGGCTCCAGTTACAGTGCTTCAAAAACCCCTACCCGCGCGAAGTTCCTTACCATTACCTGATCCCGTACCACCCATTCGTGGTGTCTACGGGGTTCCAACAGCAATCAGTTACTCCTGTGCTGCCTCCCCATGTTACCAGCAGCCTGCCAGTGAATCTGTTTGAGATGCTCAAACAGATTCTCAGTGAAGCTGTCCCGGCTCACTTCCCTGAGTTGGCCCTCAGTAAGCACCGGGGCTAGCACATGGGTGGGAGTTCGCATGATCCGGCCAGTCATAAACTCATGCAGGGAATACCCCGTGCTTTTCGACGGGCTGGCCTGGACCCCCATTAGGACCAATGGCGAGATCTCCACCCATGCCTTGGGTGAGTCTCCCGTCGTCTTTCGCAATCTCTCCTTTGTAGTCTAATTCAGTGGCTCCACAGGGCCCGATGACTGTGGGCGACAGGCTATTTCCCCTTGATGCCGAGCACCTTAAGGGTGGGCTGCATCACCTTCCCGGTAAAATGACTTCCCTGGTCGGACTCCACATACTGTGGAAGTTCTCACCGGGAGAACACTTCCCTAACTAAAATTCCAGCTGTCCCTAGTGCGGTCGCTGTGCGGCACGGGAAGGCTTCCACCCATTTGGAGAAAACATCTACCAAAACCAGGCAGTATTTGTATCCTCCCTGGGCGGTGGGTAGGGGCCCGATGTAGTCGATCTGAATTGACTGCCATGGTCCCTCCACCCTTCTGATATGCCCCATGGATACCTTCCTTTTCTGGGGGTCAGGGTTGTTCGCTGCACACACCAAACATTCTGAGCAAAACTGCCAGACATCCTCCCTGAGTCCCGGCTAACACCCTGCCTGTTCCACCCATTGCCAGGAGGTCTCAGGTCCGGGGTGGCTGGCTCCTGGACCCTCAGGGGCCAGTTGGAGGAATTCCCTTTGGTGCTGCTGCGGAACAATCCACTGATCCCCATGGAACAACATGCCTTCCTTTACAGCCACTCTATTTTCTCCCCCTTGGCTAGCAAACTCAAGATAGATCTCAGGGCGGAGTCCTGTGCCTGAACCGTTTTAAGGTCCGGGGCCAATGCTACCCCTGCACTCCCTTGTGTCCTGTCTCTGCCCCCAATTGCTGCCACGGGTCCTAAATTGTACAGGTTTCAGAAACTGCCTGTACGAGCACCCTCTTTAGCTAGGGTGTCTGCCTGCTGGTTACCCTCCCCACGAGGTTCGGCCTTTGAGTGGGCTTTTACCTTATGTATATACACCTGCCCTTCATGCCTATAGCCCGCATGATTCTCTCCAGCAACGGTTTGGTTGCTAGGGGTTTCCCGTCTACAGATACCCGCAACAGGACCAGATGGCCAGGTATTCTGTACACGAATTGCAGGTAAACATGCTATCTGAACAAATCGTGTACGGGGTAGGGAACTCCTCGGGGTGGGTCACAACGTACATCACCGCCAACAGTTCGGCATGCTGGGCGCTCATGGTGTTCGGGAGCTTAATCACCAGGGCAATGCCTATCCGTGGGTCATAAATCCCGCAGCTCATGAGTCGCTCGCCTGCCAACACTGTGCTGGAGCCGTCAACGTAGATTTCGCGGCCTGTGGGATGTATCCTGGCCCGAAATCTTATATCGACATCCCTTACCCCTTCTATGGAACACTTATGGGCCACCCCTGAGTAGATCATGTTGGCTGCTAATCTAGGCTCACAATGACCTTTCACCTTTAAATCCATTTGGGAGAGAAGTAGGGTCCAGCGAGCAATGCGAGCACTGCTCACTGTCCCGTCTTTAATTCTCCCATCTAGGAGCATTTGGGTGGGTGTGTGATGGGTGAGGAGCGTAATTGGAGACCCCCCTGTAAAGATAAGGGATCTTTTTAGCACCCAATGACTGGTGAGGGGATGTCTCTCACAGTTGGAGTATGCCTTCTCCACATCTGTGAGGCCCCTGGAGGAGTAGACCACCGGTCTCAGCTGGTCATGTCGCTCCTGAATTAGCACTGCGCTCAGGCTATCCCCACTGGCTGCTACCTCCAGGAAAATCTCCTCATCCCCATCAATAGTCCATAAAGCTGGCGCGGTTTGCAGGGTTCTTTTTAATTGAGTGAACGCCTCCACGCAGCTTTTATCCCAGTCCCACTCCACTCCTTTGTGAAGGAGTCGGAGTAGGGGGGCTGCTGTGGCTGCATAGTCCTCAATGAAATCCCTGTAGTAACCAGTAAGCCCGAGGAAAGATCTTACTCCAGTAACAGAACGAGGGGCTGGCAATTCCTGCACTGCTTCTCTCCTGGCCTTATCTATAGCCCTCTCACCTGCACGCACAGTCAGCCCCAGGAATTTTACTTCTGGCTGGCCGATCTACGCCTTCTTTAGATTGACTTTAAAACCCTCTTCCTTTAGCAGTCCCAGCAGTTCAGCCAGCAGTGGGCCGTGCTCCTCACCCTCGCCGGTGAATAGGAGCAGGTCATCCACATACTGTACCAACTGCTGGGCTTGCTGAAGTGTTTTAGACAATTGGCCATGCATTGGTGGAATATACTGGGGCTGTTATGAAACCCCTGGGGAAGGCAATTCCACGTGTATTGCTGGCCCTTGAAGGTAAAAGCAAATTTGTACTGGTCCCCTCTCTTTAACGGGATGGACCAAAAACCGTTTGAGATATCCAGCACCGTGAAGGTGCACGCGGATGCCGGTATGCTTCCAATTAGGTCGGCGGCTGCAGCAACCGTGGGCGCGCAGGCTGGGATATTGCGGTTGAGGACCCGATAGTCCACAGTGGCTCTCCACGAATTGTCGGGTTTCCAAGCCGGCCAAAGTGGTGAGTTCACGTGGGTGGCTATTGGCCTCAACACTCCTTGTGTGACTAGGGAACCCAGGGCAATCTCCAGGTCTGCCTCCGCCTCCCGAGGGAAATGAAACTGTTTTTGGGGCCTGGCCATGGGATCCCCATCTACGTTAACCTCGATCCCTGTTACCCTTCCACAATCATGCTTGTGGGTGGCGAAAGCACTGAGATTTGCTGGGAAAGGAGGTGGAGTAGCTCTGTTAATAAAGGATGATATCAGTGCAGTTGTTAGAGACACTAATGGCTCTAATGAACAAAATGCTGAATCATTGTGTGTGGAGATTAGAGGTAGTAAGGGGAAAAAGTCACTGGTGGGCATAGTTTATAGGCCCCCAAATAATAACTTCACGGTGGGGTGGACAATAATCAAGGGAATAATGGAGGCATGTGAAAAAGGAACGGCAGTAATCATGGGGGATTTTAACCTACATATCGTTTGGTCAAATCAAATCACACGGGGTAGCCTTGAGAAGGAATTCATAGAATGCATACGGGATTGTTTCTTAGAACAGTATGTTACAGAACCTACAAGGAAGCAAGCTATCTTAGATCTGGTCCTGTATAATGAGACAGGAATAATAAATGATCTCCTAGTAAAAGATCCTCTCGGAATGAATGATCACAGTATGGTTGAATTTGTAATACAGATTGAGGGTGAGGAAGTAGTACCTCAAACGAGTGTACTATGCTTAAACAAAAGGGACTACAGTGGGATGAGGGCAGCGTTGGCTAAAGTAGACTGGGAACACAGACTAAACAGTGGCACAATTGAGGAACAGTGGAGGACTTTTAAGGAGCTCTTTCACAGTGCTTAACAAAAATATATTCCAGTGAAAAAGAAGGGCGGTAAGAGAAGGGATAACCAGCCATGGATAACCAAGGAAATAAAGGAGAGTATCAAATTAAAAACCAATGCGTATAAGGTGGCCAAGGTTAGTGGGAAACTAGAAGATTGGGAACATTTTAAAGGACAGCAAAGAATGACGAAGAAAGCTATAAAGAAAGGAAAGATAGATTACGAAAGTAAACTTGCGCAAAACATAAAAACAGATAGTAAAAGCTTTTACCGATATATAAAATGGAAAAGAGTGACTAAAGTAAATGTTGGTCCCTTAGAAGATGAGAAGGGGGATTTAATAATGGGAAATATGGAAATGGCTGAGACCTTAAACAATTATTCTGCTTCGGTCTTCACAGTGGAAGACACAAAAACCATGCCAAAAATTGCTGGCCACGGGAATGTGGGAAGGGAGGACATTGAGATAATCACTATCACTAGGGGTGTAGTGCTGGACAGGCTAATGAGACTCAAGGTAGACAAGTCCCCTGGTCCTGATGAAATGCATCCCAGGGTATTAAAAGAGATGGCGGAAGTTATAGCAGATGCATTGGTTATAATCTACCAAAATTCTCTGGACTCTGGGGAGGTACCATCAGACTGGAAAGCAGCTAATGTAACGCCTCTGTTTAAAAAAGGGGGCAGACAAAAAGCAGGTAACTATAGGCTGGTTAGTTTAACATCTGTAGTGGGGAAAATGCTTGAAGCTATCATTAAGGAAGAAATAGTGGGACATTTAGATAGGAATAGTGCAATCAAGCTGATGCAACATGGATTCATGAAGGGGAAATCATGTTTAACTAATTTACTGGAATTCTTTGAGGATATAACAAGCATGGTGGATAGAGGTGTACCGATGGATGTGGTGTATTTAGATTTCCAAAAGGCATTCAATAAGGTGCCACACAAAAGGTTACTGCAGAAGATAAAGGTACGCGGAGTCAGAGGAAATGTATTAGCATGGATCGAGAATTGGCTGGCTAACAGAAAGCAGAGAGTCGGGATAAATGGGTCCTTTTCGGGTTGGAAATCGGTGGTTAGTGGTGTGCCACAGGGATCAGTGCTGGGACCACAACTGTTTACAATATACATAGGTGACCTGGAAGAGGGGACAGAGTGTAGTGCAACACAATTTGCAGATGACACAAAGATTAGTGGGAAAGCGGGTTGTGTAGAGGACACAGAGAGGCTGCAAAGAGATTTAGATAGGTTAAGCGAATGGGCTAAGGTTTGGCAGATGGAATACAATGTCGGAAAATGTGAGGTCATCCACCTTGGGAAAAAAAGCAGTAAAAGGGAATATTATTTGAATGGGGAGAAATTACAACATGCTGCGCTGCAGAGGTACCTGGAGGTCCTTGTCCATGAATCCCAAAAAGTTAGCTTGCAGGTGCAGCAGGTAATCAGGAAGGCGAATGAAATGTTGGGAGGGATGGAGTACAAAAGCAGGAAGGTCCTGCTGCAACTGTCCAGGGTATTGGTGAGTCCGCACCTGGAGTACTGCGTGCAGTTTTGGTCACCTTACTTAAGGAAGGATATACTAGCTTTGGAGGGGGTACAGAGACGATTCACTAGGCTGATTCCGGAGATGAGGGGGTTACCTTTTGATGATAGATTGAGTAGACTGGGTCTTTACTCGTTGGAGTTCAGAAGGATGAGGGGTGATCTTATAGAAACATTTAAAATAATGAAAGGGATAGACAAGATAGAGGCAGAGAGGTTGTTTCCACTGGTCGGGGAGACTAGAACTAGGGGACACAGCCTCAAAATACGGGGGAGCCAATTTAAAACCGAGTTGAGAAGGAATTTCTTCTCCCAGAGGGTTGTGAATCTGTGGAATTCTCTGCCCAAGGAAGCAGTTGAGGCTAGCTCATTGAATGTATTCAAATCACAGATAGATAGATTTTTAACCAATAAGGGAATTAAGGGTTATGGGGAGCAGGCGGGTAAGTGGAGCTGAGTCCACGGCCAGATCAGCCATGATCTTGTTGAATGGCGGAGCAGGCTCGAGGGGCTAGATGGCCTACTCCTGTTCCTAATTCTTATGTTCTTATGTTCTTATAAATGCCTGATACTCTCTAGGGGTACTGCTTACCAGTAACTTGAGGTCATAGCCTTCTTTTGGCTTTACCCTGCATAAGGACCCTTTGCCTTGTATCCCTGGGATCACTACAACTTCTTTCTCTTCCCCCGTACACACCGCTCCCGATAGACAATGATTTCGAAGATCCACTCGGACCTTGTGGCCAATAATGAAATCTGCGCCTAGGATCCCTGTTCACTCTTTGTCCCACTTCATTAGGACACACATCCACTTGGTGTGAAGTGCTCCTAAGTCAATTGATAGTGGAATGGAGAACGAGCCAGCCTGCTCGTTACCTGTGAACCCTACCAAGGAATACGGGACTCCGTTCGACAGAGGTGAGGTGGTTGAGTTATCCGCATAGATGATGGTGCTGGAAGCACCAGTGGCTCCGGGGTGGCCGGGGCTGGGGGCTCGACATCCGGGGGTGTTTGGCACTTGAGAAGGATTCTGATGGGACGGGGCGTGTTGGGTGCGGGGGGGAGTGTTCCCGGTGTTGGGTGGGTCCGGAGCCGGGGGGGGGGGAGCGGGCCACGCTCTTGGGATGGAGTGTGGGCTGTTTGGGGCTGGGATTGAGAGAGACCTCTTCACTCGGGGAGTTGTTGGCCTGTGGGGTTCCCTGCCACGGAGAGTTGTTGATGCCAGTTCATTGGATGTGTTCGGGAGGGAATTGGATGTGGTCCTTGTGGCTGGGGGGGTCGGGGGGGTGTGGAGGGGGCGTGGGGGGGAGGTGCTGGGGTGGGTGATCAGCCATGATCTTGTTGAATGGCGGTGCAGGCTCGAAGGGCCGAATGGCCTGCTCCTGCACCTATTTTCTATGTTTCTGTGTTTCTATGCTGGCTCTAGTCATGGATCAGGGTTAGGTGGGGCAGATGGGGTTGCGCCGGTGCCTACAGCTACCTTTCCTGAGCCCATTATCATAGTTCGGAGCACGGCCACAATCTCATTGAAACTGCCAGAGGGATTGTGTGTCACAGATCCGGATTTTTGGCAGGGACTGTTAAACCTTTTGTGGCAGCGGAATCCTTTAAGGGTGGGAATTCCTTTCCTGCCCTATCTTTCATAGAATTTCGGCAATCCTTGCACCAGTGTCCACTTTTTCCGCACCCATAGCACGTACTCTTTGAGTTGGATGGGCTCCCCTCTTCCTGGTGCCATTCTCTCCTGGAATTACTGAGCCAGATCTCGTGGACCTTTCCTTTTTGTGGGGCCTTAACTGTCCCTCTGCCGTTGCGGTAAGCCAGGGTTAACTGTCTAACCACTGACTCCTCGGTAGCGGTGGGGTCTCTACACAGCTCGGCTTTAGCCTTTACTCATGGCAGGCAGTTAGCCACTAGTCTGCGAAGCCTGCGAGCTGTTGGTTCCCAGTCCAGGTGTTCCCGGTTGAGATCTCCTCCACATACTCTCTCGTAGACGGGTCACAGCCTGTCTGCGAAAGCCTGTGGAGTTTCGTCTGCCTGTTGCAGGATTTTCTCGACCCGGGAAAACGGACTTCCACCATTTATGTCATGTATCTCACACTACTGTACATAACTGTATCTTACCATGCTATACATGACTGTAACTAGAGATGACCTGTAACCACAAGCTTACCTTACCACCAGGGGTGCACTTGCAGGAGACACTGGATGCCTGTCCTAGACAGGTATATCAGGACAGGTCTCAGGCATTCGAAAGCTGTGTAATAAAGGTACAGGTCCTGAGTGACCTTGACTTCATATGTGCCTCGCGTGAGTCTGTACTGCAGGGACAGGACTTTACAATTTAGGCCCAGAACCTCTAACACCTCCTCTTGGATCGCAGCGTATGTGCTCTGCCCCTTCTTGCTATCTGCAGAGAGGGCCTGGTATACCTTGCGATCCAAGGAGAAAAGTAGCATTTTAGCCTGTTCAGCCTCATCGCAGCCATCTATGTTCATAAAATGGACCGAGGGGTCCCCTTGAGGAGTTAACTTTTCTAAATGAGCTACCATTGCCCGGAGCTGCTGGATTCCATGGGGGATTACAAATTGGCTCTCCAGGGCCCCTTGTCCCTGACCACCGTTGCCGGCACCATACTTTTGTTGTCGGATCAGACACATCGGCCCCGGTCCTGACACCCCTTGTATTTCCTCGGTGCCACACTCTCTATGTACTGTCAGGCTTAATCTCGGAAGGGCTACAGGCGGTGGTTGGAGGCCCCTTTCTGCAACTCTATCCCTCTCCCCCTCTACTCCCCCTTGCTCCTGCATGTCTCCCTTAGGAGCACTTGGGCTTATCAGGCATACCATCCCCTTTGCATTGGATAGAGTCTGGGTTAAACTTTTTATCTTGGCCTCACAAGGCCCATGATCCTCCACCCCAAAGCCCTTGCTACTGGCTACTTTATAGTCTGTCTGCACATCCCATATCCTCTCCTGTTCTCTTATTACTTTTGTTAGGTGGGCATTTTCCTCCTGCAGCGCTAGCTCATTCCCCTTTGCCTCTGTTACTTGGCATTGGAAATAGTCCTGTTTATTCCTGTGGGTCTCCTCTAGCTGTAATCTGCTATGCTTTTGTTTAGTTAATTCCTCAAACATTTTCTCCCCTGCCATTGTCCTTACAGCTGAATGCTCTTCGGAGTCCCGGAGCTTTGCTACCAATTTCTTGACCTTTCTATCCAGCAACTGGATCTGTCTTTGGTAGCAGACCAACCAAATGGCCTTCTTTATTGACCTTTTATGGTCCTTGCTCTCGGTCCACTTAGCAGCTGCGTCCTCTGGACGCTCAGCCCACAACAGGTTTATGACCCACTTTTTGGTAATATTTACTTTCGGAGATTCTTTCCTCCATTTTTGTTCTTTCCACCAGAACCGTCTACATCCTCACATCCTTTGTACCAAGCTCCTACCTGGCTCGCCATTATGTAGGGGGTGGTGAGTTTGTCAGCCTTTTCTGACCTTGACGATTCGAATCGTCCCACTCCCTGGTTCTAGGGCTTGGAATTATTTAGGGGATGTGATAGATGTAGACAGACAACTGTTAGGTGCAAGAACAAATATTTTATTTAGAAAATAGCACACCACACTAATTAACTTAATAGCAGATAACAAAATGTACAGAAAAAAGGGAGGGGAGGAAACGTATACGCAACGGGTACAGAGGCTATGCAGTGAAAAAAAAACACCTCCCACCACTACACTAACTAAGTTAGGCTCTGTAATTGCAGGGACTCTGCTCACCGAAGGATTTCTCCACAGCTTAGACCAGTTTCACACTGCTTTCTCTCTCCTCAATCTTGTGGCTTTTTAGGCTGGTTACGTATCTTCGGTATAAGCACTGGTCAACGTTTTGATGGTAAATACATTTTTTCCTTGAGTCAGCGCTGGCTGATTGTTGGTTTTTCAGTGACTCCGAGGCTTCTTGTTAGGTTCTTCTTGTTGCGTTGCTGTAACCTCGTGTGGCAAGTTAGATGTTTCAAAGCCAGAGTCAAAGAGCCCAGGGTCCAAGTGCTTTTCCAGAGTGTTCTCGGGTACGTTTCTTCAAAAGTGTTTTCTCAGCCCAAAGGTTACCACACAAGCTACCAGCAAGGCTCCCAGTTATACCTGAGAGGCTGCTTAAACTTTTGCGCCAAAACTTGGGTGCACAATTGATTTTTAATGACTGTTTTTGTGCGATTTTGGCAGGCTGATCAACTCTAATGTGATCCCTTTGTGAGAATTTTGGTGGGCTGATTGAGCATTAGCATGATACAAGATTCCCAAAGGTGTTGATGGGCTTTTCGAATGGTGCTGTTGGAATGTAATCAGGTCTTGATACTGTCCGTTGTGTGTTTTGCTGATGCCGTTTTTCTGTATAGCCGTTTTAAGAACTATTAAAATATGTATGTATCTGGGTCCCTGGTAAGTGGGCTTTTGTTAGACGGCTAATGTCTCCCTGGGGCCTGCCTCCCAGGTGGGTTAGCAGCCCTAAAAGGATCCCATTTCCCTATGCAGACTCAGCATACAATTTAAAATGTCCAAACTCAATCTAAAAAGCCCTAGTTTAGTCCAAAGGCACCTAATAGTGAGATATTTCTGTCCACATTTCACCTCCAAAAGTCTAACACAGTTCCCTTTTAAATTCCAGACACATGTCCATTGAGTAGGGGGGTCCCAGAATTTTGTGAATCCTACGGTTTCTAACGAGCCAGCTGCTCCCTGGCATTTTTAAAGGCCAGGGTTTGCAGCAAGGCCCTGAGTGGGGGGAAGGAGTTTGGAAGGATGGCTGGTGTAAGAGGTGCAAAGAGAGTCAACAGGTTCACTAATATGGAGCTAGAGACACTGATGGATGGTTTGGAAGACAGAAGAAGAATATTGTTTCCTGATGTGGGGAGACCTGGCAGACAGGCAGTACATAATGTGTGGAAGGTGATTGCAGGGGAGGTGTCAGGCACCTCCATATATGTGAGGACGCATTCACCCAGGAGGGTGCTGACCAGTCTGCACCCGAACCTTCCAGAGTGGCGATGGGTCGATGCCTACTAGCTGTGGGACGACAGGGATCCTCCTCCCCCTCCTGCACCTCCTCCTCTTCCTGCACTTCCTCCTCCTTCTGCACCTCCTCCTCCTCCTGCACTTCCTCCTCCTCCTGCACCTCCTCCTCCTCTTGCACTTCCTCCTCCTCCTGCACTTCCTCCTCCTCCTGCACTTCCTCCTCCTCAGGTGGTGCTGCTAGCTCGACCTTCAGCGGATGTCCCCTCATGATGGCCAAGTTCTGCAGCACGCAGCAGACCACAATGATTATGGAGACCCATTGAGGAGAGTACTGCAAGGTGTCACCAGAGCAGCCCAGGCACCGGAATCTCTGCTTAAGGATGCCGATGCACTGCTCGATGATGCACCTGGTGGCACAATGAGCATCAATGTATGCATGCTCTGGCGCTATCCTGGGGTTCCACAGAGGAATGAGAAGCCAAGAAGATGGAGGATATCCCTTGTCCCCAAGCAGCCAAACATAATCCTGATTCGGGCCGGTGAAGACAGCGGGCACACTGGTCTGGCGCAGAATGAATGAATCATGGCTGCTGCCTCCCTTGTCCGCTGCCTGTCTGCACGGTGCTGATGGCGACGCCTTCTCCTGCATTGCCCTGCTTCTGACCAGGTGTACCTGGTGTTGCCCTCCCAACACTCCTCCCATCCTCAGGGTGAACCCTGCCAAGCAGGTTTCTGCAGCCCACAGGACTCCACTAAAGAGTCACACCTGAAAGTTGTACAAAAGTACAAGGGTATGTGCGAACCTCTGAGCAGCACTCAGCAGGTTTAATGGAGCCAAAACAATTAATAAAACTATATGAAAAGTTAAATACTGTGGATACTGGAAAATAAAATAAAAACACTAATAAGTAATAAAACTATTTACCTACCAAAGGGCCCCAGCGGTGTCGTGTTCGAGCACCGCATCAAAAACCTTGCGGGGGCACTTTGAATAGACCTACCTTTCCCTCGGTGAATTTCGCTTTCCTAGTAGCTTTCCAGTAGCCCGCATGCTGCTTCCCTCTCCGCTGGAAACTTACCTTTACAGAGGCTTCACCACGCCATTTTCAGCGGAAGTGAACACCACTCAAATCCTCCCCGAGCTGAATATGACTCGGGGAGGAAAAAGTACCCGACCGTGGCAGCCAATCGATTTTTTCGATCGACCACCCAAACTCCCTTCGAGAACAGTGAATATCGGGCCCAATATCTTTGCACCGCACAGAAAATAATGCAATCTGGTGCATCTGCGCTGTCATTGCTGGCAAGTGAACACCACAAATGGCTGGTGCAGTAACAGTATGCTACTTCTTATTAAAGCTTCATTTGATAATGTTCAACGCCATCACCAAACTTGTGTTTTTATATACTGATCCAAGTTGTGTGGATAAACACTCCCCATCTGTGCTCCTGCATCGCAGAGCTGTATGTATTTGTGCCAACTTATCTGCCTGCACTGTAACTTGTAAATCTTTTGCGCAGGTCCCATTCCATATATATTATGCCTGATCCAAATACAAACTGGTAGGCTTTCTTCCCCCTGCCTTTAAACAACTTATTCACTACTTCAAACACTTCTCCATTGTATAGTTGCTGTCACTAACATACTTTTATAATTTAATCTGAGCAAAATACAAAGCGGAAATTACAAATTCCATCACCGGAGGGCTTTTCTAATTTTTCTCTTCTTCGGCAGTCCCTCAAAGTCGAGGATAATTTGCAGGTTCAACAAAAACAAATTTTTACTAGAGTTAAGTGGACTAATTTCTTTTCCTTTTTCATTTATATTTTATGTAATTTATCCAGTATTTGTAGTGTCCTTTAATATTTTTGGAACTTGTTTTGGAATGTTGCTTGACTCCATTGGTAGCACTCTTGCATCTGAGTTTGAAAATTGTGGCTTCAAGTTCCACTGTAGAATTAAGCACATAATCTATGTTGATGCTTCAGTGCCATGCTGAGGGAGTGCTTCATTGTCAAGGTACAACAAGATGGTAAATCAAGGCCCTGTGTGTTTTCTGTGGTGGATATAAAAGACCCTCATTTGCACTACTCAAAGAACGGCAGGGGAAGTTCTCCAAGTGTGTTCATCAACATTCCTCCCTCAATTTACACCAAAAAAACAGATTACCTGGTCATTCATTTATTTATTATTTGTGGAATCTTGTGGTAGAATTTGACTTTGTGCGATATTGTAAAATGGGTGATAGCAAATCAGCAGTCCTGTTTTACATCTCTCACGATTTTTATTTCTATCAACTTCAAGACCACCTGTTCAACATTAGCGGAAAGTCATCCACAATTCTCAGAAACGTTTTTACGTGGAAGAAGATCATGGAGATAGATGCAGATCCATTGGTATATACCAAATTCACACTATTGTCTCTGTTTTGAACAAAATGTAACACTTGTATTTCTATGCACAATTTAACAGTGTCATAGTAGCACCATACTCAAATGGAAAAATGCACCTACATATTTATAAATGTCCCCTTTGCTCTATGTTCTTCACAAACATAGGAGAATGCTTCAAGTGGCAACCAACACCATTTGTGACATTAAAATCCTGAGCTGAGCTTTAAACTCCATAATCCATCCATCACCAAGACTACTTACTTCACCTCCAGAACTTTACTCATCTCTTCTACCTCAGCCCCTCCACAACTGAAACCCCTATCCGTGTCTTTGATACCTCCGGACTTGATTACGGTAACATTTTCTTTGTTTTCATCCTTTCCTCCTCCCTTCATAAACAGCAACTTGTCCAAAACTGACACATATTCTGTCTTGCATGAAGTGCCATTTTTCCATCACCACATCCTCACTGACCAAAATTGGTTCCCGGTCCCGAAACATGAACTTTAAAATCTTTTCCTCTTCCCTACAAGCCCTATATTTCCCCTGAATAATCCATTCCTCTGTTTCCACCTTGTGTGCATCCCCTTCCCTTCAGCCTACCAATGATGGAAAGGCTTTCAGTCCTACTCTGTAAAGCACCATCTACAAGCCTCTCCACCTTGCAAATAATTTCAAAACCCATCTCTTCAACCAAGCTTTGGTCATCTCTCCTAACTTGTAATGGGCTTTCTGAGTCGGTGAATGGAACTGTCTGGGCTTGCATAGTGCAGCCTGAGCCTTTCGAGCAACAGTCTTTGTCTATCTATGATGTCCTAGGATAATATAGGTGCTCCCTGAGTCTGTGTAGGAGTGTCTGTGTCTGTGTCACAGCTCCCTGTGTCAAAGTTGGATCTGTGTGAGTCTATGTAGGAGCTGTCTAGGTCTATGTAGACCTGCTGTCTCTACAATGCATGGACTGGATCTTTGTAGATGCAGTCTGGGTCTGTGATGGAGTTGTCTGGCTCTGTGAGGAGCATCCTCTGTCTGTGTAGGGGCTGACAGGATTTGTGCAGGATTTGTCTGTGTTTGTGTAGGGGCTGTCTGGGTCTCTAACATGAGCAACTTGGGTCTTTGTAGATACCATCTGGGTCTGTAAAGGAATTGCCTGCACAAGATAAGAGCTCTTGGGGTTGGGGGTCATATCTTAACATGGATAGTGGATTGGCTAACTAACAGAAAACAGAGAGTTGGGATAAATGGGTCAATTTCAGGTTGGCAAACTGTAACTAGTGGGGTGCCACAGGGATCAGTGCTGGGGCCTCAACTATTTACAATCTACATTAATGACTTGGATGAAGGGACCGTATGTAATGTAGACAAATTTGCTAATGATACAAAGATAGGTGGGAAAGCAAGTTGTGAAGAGGATGCAAAGAATATGCAAAGGGAATAGGCTAAGTGAGTGGGCAAAAATTTGGCTGATGGAGTATAATATGGGATAATGTAAGGTTATCCATTTTGGTAGGAAAAATAAAAAAACAAATTAGAATTTAAATGGAGAGAGATTACAAAATGCTGTAGTACGGAGGGATCTGAAGGTCCTTGTACATGAAACACAAAACATTAGTATACAGGTACAGCAAGTAATTAGGAAGGCAAATGAAATGTTGGCCTTTATTACAAAAGGGTTGGAGTATAAAAGTAGGGAAGTCCTGCTACAGTTATACAGGGCGTTAATGAGACCATGCAGTTTTGGTCTCCTTATTTAAGGAGGGATATACTTGCATTGGAGGCAGTTCAGAGGAGGTTGATGAGGTTGATTCCTGAGCTGAAGGGCTTGTCTTATGAAGAAAAGTTGAGCAGGTTGGGCCTATACTCATTAGAGTTTAGAAGAATGAGAGGTGATCGTATTGAAACATCTAAGATTCTGATTGGGCTTGACAGGGTAGATGCAGTGAAAATGTTTCCCCTTGTGGGGGAAATTAGAACTTGGGGACATAGTTTCAGAATAAGGGGTCGCCCATTTAAAATTGAGATGAGAAGGAATTTCTTCTCAGATGGTCATGAATCTTTGGAATTCTCTACCCCACAGAGCTGTGGAGGCTGGGTCATTGAATATATTTAAAGTGGAGATAGACAGATTTTTAAATAATAAGGGAGTCACGGGTTATGGGGAGCGGACGGGGAGATGAAGTTGAGGCCAAGATCAGATCAGCCATGATCTTATTGAATGGCGGAGCAGGCTCGGGGGCCCAAATAGTCTACTCCTGCTCCTATTTCTTATGTTCTTATGTCTGGGCCTACATAGACTAAATTGATCCCAGGGGTGAGAGGGTTGTCCTGTGAGGAGAGATTGAGTAGATTGGGCTTATACTTTTTGGAGTGTAGAAGAATGAGAGGTGATCTCATTAAAACATAACCGATTCTGAAGGGAATTGACAGGGTAGATGCTGAGAGATTGTTTCCCCTGGCTGGAGAGTCTAGAACTAAGGGTCATAGTCTCAGGATAAGGTGTCGGTCATTTAAGACTGAGATGAGGAGGAATTTCTTCACTCAGAGGGTTGTGAAGCTTTGGAATTCTCTACCCTAGATGTGGATGCTCAGTCATTGACTATATTTCAAGGCTGAGATAGATAGATTTTTGGATTAAGGGATATGGAGATCAGGCAGGAAAGTGGAGTTGAAATCGAAGATCAGCAATGATCTTATTGAATAGCCCAGCAAGCTCGAGGGGCTTTATGGCCTACTCCTGCTCTTATTTCTTATTTCTTATGTTCTTATGACTCTCTTCTAACTTGGCATCTGTTTTCTTTCACCTATTTCTAAAGCACTTTGGAACATTTCTTTATGTTAAAGACACATTGGGCCATAATTTGCGTCGGAGGTTTCCCACAGGTTGTTGCATCTGTACCGCAATAAAACTACTAACCTACCTGGATGGACCTGATGGACTCAAGTCATTGTATGCATGTGTCAAGGCCCATGTATCTCAGGAATCACGTGGGCCGGCCCAACCAATCAGAAAACAAATTCCCATTATGATTATGGGGATTTCATTTATGTACGGAATCCCCATAAGCTTAATAGGAATCACCCCAAAAAATACGTGTACACAGCACTGAAATAAAAAATAAATCATTACATGTTCAAAATTAATTAAAGTACAATTTAATTAACCGTTTAAAACAAAAATTTAATTTTTGACAAAATAAATGTAAATGTTTTGAAGCAGCCAAAAATAACAAACTTATTGTATAGGTTTTTAATTGTTAAAATGGTTGTTAAAAAATGATTTTAATATTTAATTAAATCCTTACACTGATAAAAGAAGGCCTTATGTCTGCTTTTACTAGGGCAGAGTTTCATGGGCATTCGCTGGGCAGTAGTTGGGCAAATAGCCCACCTCTCTGTCAGCAAATGTCCATTTTCCAGGGATGCGGATGATTGCAAGTTCTGGGTTTTCACACACGCACATCACGCGCGGAAACCTGGAACTTGAGGGCCCTTGCGGCCGTGTACGCAGCGCGTCTGTGGTCATAGGCCCTGTAAAATCCGGCCCTAAATGGAAGTTGTTGTAGATTGGAAATTCATAGAATCATCGGCTAGAAATTATGGAGTTCTGCGCCGGTCGTTTAGGCCCGATTTGAAGAAAAAAAGGCATCCAGCTCCCTTCCACCTGCATCCACTGGGTCCCGCGGCATTGGCCATTTTCGGCAGGGCAGAAGCGCTGCTATTGCCAACGCTCACTGCGGAAATGGAATGAACAGATCGTGACATGAGTAAGTGTGCAACACTGATTTGATCCATGATCTGCCATTTTGCTCACCGCCATTCCACTTACCACCCTCTCTTAATCACAACCAGCTGAGCAAATGTTCAGCAGCAGAATGGAGCCCACAGCAGCGCTATTTAAAGATATCATCAATAACTTGTAGTTGACGTGGTTTCTCAGTTTTGCTGGCTCTGTCTAAGTTTCTGCAATTCTTGCAGTTTTCCAAACTTGTTTAAAGTTCCTGAGGTCACAGGAAGTGTTGCTGCAAGTGGAGAATGCCTTCATTCTCATGTAAGCCATCTGTTCACACCACTTGCTCACAGTCATGGGGGCTCGACTTGCAGTCCTCCTCAGGCCCGAGCATCTTCGGGAGAGGGAGCAGAGGCAGTGAAGAAGAGAAGATGCACACAGAGGGAGGAAGAGGAGGGCTCTCAACAGGAGGCCTTACCCACATAGGGTTTTCCGAGAACACTTCTTTTACCTCCACCTAAGCCAGGAGCAGTGCATTAGGAGGGTCCGCTTCACCAAGGCCATGGTTACAGAACTCTGCCACCTCCTACAACCAGACCCACAGCCTCAGAGAAGGGTGACCAAGGCTCTCCCAGTGGCCCTCAAGGTCACCATTGCCCTCAATTTCTTCTCCAGTGAATCCTTCCAGTCTGCACCAGGAGACATAGCAAACATCTCCCAGTTTGCCATCCATTGCAGCATTCGGGAGGTCACAGAGGCTCTGTACTCCAGGAGAAGGGACTTCATTGTCTTCTATCTGAACAGCCTGAGATCTTCTGTAACCACAAAGGATACGACTCACTTAATGTGCGGTTGTTGTGCATGCCCAACACATCATGATGGTGAATGCCTGCAATCCTGGCAGCAGTCATGATGCCTTCATCCTACGTCAGTCTGCTGATCCAGCAATCTTCCAGCCACTACGTCAAACTTGAGGGTAGCTGCTCAGAGACAAGGGCTATCCACTCTGCACCTGGCTGATGATTCCTCTCTGCAACCCCACCACTCATGCCCAGCAGTCATATAATGACAGCCATGCTGCCATGAGGAATGTCAAAGAGCAGACCATCAGGGTGCTCAAGCAACGGCTGCTTGGGAGGAACCCTCTGTTACTTACCGGAGCAGGTGTTCCATTTCCTGATGGTCTGCTGCATGCTCCACAACTTGGCCATCATGAAAGTGCAGCCTTTGCCAGCAGCGATTGCAGGACCACCTCAGGGAGAGGAGATGGAGGAAGAAGACGAGGAGGGAGGGAGGAGGCAGGCAGCAATTCCCTGTTCTGGATGGGCTGTCCCTGAACGCCTCATCAGATCCCATTCCAGTGAATGAAACCCCAGATCCCCATTGCTCAGCACTTCTCCATCATACCATCCCTCTGTCATGGAACATCACTGTGACCTCCTGGCCACAAAGCCACAAAAAAAAACAATCCAAATAAAAATCATCAAGTTATCTGAATCTATTCAAAATTACAATATCAACTAATCACCCTTGTGCATTCCCTTAGTGTCTGTCATTCATGTGCCTTTACCTACTCTAATGCTCCTACGCTGAGGGGAGACCTGATTGAGGTGTATAAAATTGAGGGACCTGGATAGAGTGGATAGGAAGGACCTGCTTCCCTTGGCAGAGGGGTCAGCAACCAGGGGGCATAGATTTAAAGTAATTGGGGGGAGGTATAGAGGAGATATGAGGGGACATTTCTTTACCCAGAGGGTGGTGGGGTCTGGAACTCACTGCCTGAAAGGGTGGTAGAGGCAGAAAGTCTCATCATATTTAAAAAATACTTGGATGTGCACTTAAAGTGCCATAACCTACAAGGCTATGGACCAAGAGCTGGAAAGTGGGATTAGGCTGGATAGCTCCTGTTCTGTCGGTGCGGACACAATGGGCCAAAATGGCCTCCTTCCGTGCTGTAAATTCCGATGATTCTACGCAGTGCTCCCCCAGTGACTGCATGTCTGGTGGAAGGCTGCTAACTTTCAGTTGCAGAGACAACAGACAGCCTTACTAACAATCTCGACCAGCTGTGGACCTAGAAAGCCCGGATATAGACTGCACCATCTCGGCATGGGCGGCAGCAGTCTGGGCTGGCTGACAGGCAGCGGCAAGGGCGATGGCGGAGTGGCAGTAGTGGGAGTAGGAATGCTGTCATGCTGAGAGAGGACAGCAGGATCTTTCTCCACAGACCCAGTGCTACTCCCCCGGGGTGATGCCTCAGCATTCCTAGCAAGCTATTAGAGAACAGATTGCTGGCTTGCTGCAACACGCTTCAAGCCCCTTTTGCGACTCGTAAAACCAGCGACAATGGCAGCAGTCTGAGCTTCCACTGCAGCACTGAGACGTTGGGTCGCTTCCATCTGTGCTGCAATGGAAGCCATGACATCGTCCATCACACCCAACATCATGGCTGGGTCAACAAGTACTCATGGAGATGCCCATCATTCCCATCCTGGGAATCATGGGTTCCAAGTTCTGTGCAAAGCCCTGTGCAATGTTGGAACCAGACTCTTCCATGCTCCCTGACACTCCTTGACATTGACAAGCAGTTCTCTGGCAGGCTTGCTATTTCTCCTAGCATTTCTGTGTGTATGCCCATCACCCTTCTTCTGAAGTCCAGCCCATCGAGGTCATCATCTGAGTCGTGTGCAGCAGAATTTGTACGCAAACTTGCCCTCCGGGGAGCTGGCAGCTGAGCTACCCCTTCCCCCTGGCTTGGCTGTAGCCCACCCATGCCCGGTGCCTAATCAGAAACAGATTCCGCCTACACACTACCCTCTAAATTCCACACAGTGCCATTTCCTGAGCTGGTGTCTACAAGTGTCAGACGCAGTGCCAAGGTGTCTCCTTCTTCCCCTCCACCATTCTCCTCCACAAGTTCTGGGACAGGTTGGCCTGCTGGCAGTCCTTGGGCATCTGAAAGGAGAAAGAGCCAAGGGTCGGGTTGTGGTGAGGGGAGGGGTGGAAAGCCAGATATCCATGCATACAGCGTCAGCAGCTTGTAAGTGAGAAGAGATTGTGGGATGAGGGGGAAGTGGGCTGTGAGAAGAAGGATTAGGTCTGAACGTACTTTCATTATCGGCAACAGCTTCAAATTCTCCGGTGGGCACGAACTCCGTCACTGTCAAGTACTGACTCCTCCAGATTGCTGAGGTTCTTTATTGCGCCTTGGCTGCCTCCCGTCTGCCGCTGCTCCCTCCTGTTATGTGTCAGCTTTGCCATCAAGAGAAAGGGAAGTGTGTCAGTGAGTGTGGTGCAATGTGTTTGGGTGATGTGCCTGCCATAGCTGAATAGCTGCGAGTGTGTGTGGGATGTGGCTGTGAATGTTGCAACAATGATAAGGTTGTGAGGGTGAAGTGAAGCCATGATTGTGAGGTATGAGTGGTGATAGCTAGAGATTGTTGGTAGGTGAGTAATGGGGATGTGGTGCATAGAGCAGTGCGTGAGGCTTGTAGTGCAGATGGTAGGATATGGCATTTTCTGAAGCCTTCACTCATTTTGATCAGCCGTGTGAGGTCATCATACTTTTTTCGGCATTGGATCCAGGTCCTTGGGGCCACACTGGTGGTCGTGACGGAGTCAGCAATCTCCTCCCATAGCCTTGGCCACCTGCCACCCTGTGGGAACAGGACAGCCTGCCTTCATTGCACGTGTATGACCAAGGTCAGGAGTGCAGCATCCGGAAACCTTTGTGCTCGCTCCATTTGTTGCTGAGCCATGTCTTCATCCACAATTACAATGAGGTGCTTTGACAAGTGTAGATGAGCAGAGAGTCCTTGGTGCCTATATAGACAAATCCTGAAACATAGAAACATAGAAAATAGGTGTAGGAGTAGGCCACTCAGCCCTTCGAGCCTGCACCACCATTCAATAAGATCATGGCTGATCATTCACCTCAGTACCCTTTTCCTGCTTTCTCTCCATGCCCCCGATCCCTTTAGCCGTAAGGGCCATATCTAACTCCCTCTTGAATATATCCAATGAACTGGCATCAACAGCTCTCTGCGGTAGGGAATTCCACAGGTTAACAGCTCTCTGAGTGAAGAAGTTTCTCCTCATCTCAGTCCTAAATGGCTTACCTCATATCCTTAGACTGTGTCTCCTGGTTCTGGACTACCCCAACATTGGGAACATTCTTCCTGCATCTAACCTTTCCAATCCTGTCATAATTTTATATGTTTCTATGAGATCCCCTCCCATCCTTCTAAACTCCAGTGAATACAGGCCCAGTTGATCCAGTCTCTCCTCATATGTCAGTTCTGCCATCCCGGGAATCAGTCTGGTGAACCTTCGCTGCACTCCCTCGCTGCAAGAACATCCTTCCTCAGATTAGGAGACTAAAACTGAACACAATATTCCAGATGAGGCCTCACCAAGGCCCTGTACAATTGCAGTAAGACCTCCCTGCTCCTATACTCAAATCCCCTAGCTATGAAGGCCAACATACCATTTGCCTTCTTCAGCGCCTGCTGTACCTGCATGCCAACTTTCAATGACTGATGTACCATGACACCAGGTCTCGTTGCACCTCCCCTTTTCCTAATATGCCGCCATTCAGATAATATTCTGCCTTCGTGTTTTTGCCACCAAAGTGGATAACCTCACATTTATCCACATTATACTGCATCTGCCATGCATTTGCCCACTCACCTAACCTGTCCATGTCATCCTGCAGCCTCTTAGCATTCTCCACACAGCTCACACTGCCACCCAGCTTAATGTCATCTGCAAACTTGGAGATATTACACTCAATTCCTTCATCTAAATCATGAATGTATATTGTAAAGAGCTGGGGTCTCAGCACTGAACCCTGCGGCACCCCATGAGTCACTGCCTGCCATTCTGAAAAGGATCCATTTATCCCGACTCTCTGCTTCCTGTCTGCCAACCAGTTCTCTATCCATGTCAGTACATTACCCCCAATTTCATGTGCTTTAATTTTGCACACGAATCTCTTGTGTGGGACCTTGTCAAAAGCCTTTTGAAAGTACAAATACACCACATCCACTGGTTCTCCCCTGTCCACTCTACTAGTTACCTTCTCAAAAAATTCCAGAAGATTTGTCAAGCATGATTTCCCTTTCATAAATCCATGCTGACTTGGACCGATCCTGTCGCTGCTTTCCAAATGCGCTGCTATTTCATCTTTAATAATTGATTCCAATGCTTTCCCCACTACTGATGTCAGGATAACCGGTTTATAATTACCCGTTTTCTCTCTCCCTCCTTTTTTAAAAAGTGGTGTTACATTAGCTACCCTCCAGTCCATTGGAACTGATCCAGAATCGATAGACTGTTTGAAAATGATCACCAATGCATCCACTATTTCTCGGGCCACTTCCTTAAGTACTCTGGGATGCAGACTATCAGGCCCCGGGGATTTATTGGCCTTCAATCCCATCAATTTCCCTAACACAATTTCCCGCCTAATAAGGATTTCCTTCAGTTCCTCCTTCTCACTAAAGGTGGGAAGGCAAGTCGATAAGGTGGTTAAAAAAGCTTATGGGTTACTTCGGTTCATAAATAGAGGATAGAATATAAAAGCAAAGACATCATGCTAGAACTTTATAAATTCACTGGTTGGACATCAGCTGGAGTATTGTGGACAGTATTGGGAACCACACTTCAGGAAAGATGTAAAGGCATTAGAAAGGGTACAGAGGAGATTTACCAGGATGTTTCCAGGGATGAAGGACTTGTTATGAGGAGAGGTTGGAAAAGTTAAGACTGTTCTCCTTGGAACCCAATAGAGGTTTTCAAAATGATGAGAGGTTTTGATAGAGTAAATAAGGAAAAAGTGTTCCCTCTGCTGAGTGGGTCAGTACCTAGAGAATCAAAATTCAAAATCATTGGAAAAAGATTTAGAGGGGAGTGAGGAGAAATGTTTTCACTCAGAGTTGTCTGGATCTGGAATGCTCTACCTGAAAAGGTGGTGGAAGATGATTCCATAAATAATTTTAAAAAGGAGTTATAAAGCTTCTGTGTTGTAAAGCTTCATGAGTCCAAGAAATGTGAAATTACACATAACACTTCCACATCTATAAATCAAAGGAATGAAAATCGGATAGGTTCTGCAGCAGCTGGGAGATCCGTTCCATCAGATTAACGGCTTTGTGGTGGAGACAAAAATCTGCCTCAAGCTGTTTTTTTCTGCGATTTGCATTTCAGCCCTTTACTGCTGACAGTTATATGCAAATATAATATAATTGAATATCCTGGGTCTGTTTACGATTCAAGACAAAATTCCTCAGTACTTTGCTCACATTTCATTTTCATTCAGCTTTACATCCAAAGACGTCTATGTGTTTATTGTTTGCCATGTGGCCATTAAGAGAAAACAAACTTAGGATACAGATTCTAACGTATCTTCAGGTAGCAACAAGCAGCATTACATGGTGATCTAGACACAGAAATTTGCTAACAAATTTTTCACAGTAAGCAGCAAAATGGAAAATGCTCAATTTGAATGTACTTTAACAGTTTTTTTAAATTTAACTGAATTAATTATTGGAGAAGTGCATCTGGAACCTCGAGTTCCACTTTCCAAATCTTACGAGAAGATTAATTTTTGACATGGTGCTACTGACTCACCCACCAGCAGCACGTATCGGAAATTGGGGCATGCATTGGACATCATGTTCTGGCCATTAATTGAAATGGTTGGAAAATCATCTGCAGTGCAAGCCCAGATGTTTACTTTGTGTGCTGGTGGTCGAGACTTCCGGCTGGAAGTGCAAAGTTGGAAAATGATTCCTTTAATCTTAGCCAATTTAAAGTACCATGGTACACTATGTTTCATATAAAATATTCATGTCATCACTGGTATATTTTTATGGAGACCCATGCAGATTTCTTTTTGTGGTGTGTTCTCCTTTTAGTTTCTATGATGACGGTTTCATTCATTTTTGTGATCTTGTTATACATTTTGTCCACTTGTAAAGATTTGTTTGCATGGACAGTGGTTCTCTGTTGCTGTGGATACTGTGGAATCACCTTGCAATGTAACTGGGGGCGAATCCTACAACAGCCGAAGTTCTTCCATATTACAGAATCATTTCAAGAAGTGCTTCTCCAGCATGACAGCACACAAGATACAGCATTGTTTCCAGGATTTGAACCTGCTCAAGCCTGGGAATACTTCGGTGCTGTGAAAAGATTGTTAATTAACTGGAATTATCTGAGAAAGGCATGATGTTTTTAATGTCGGTGATAAAAAGTGGAGCAACTGTGGAAGAATCCAGGAAAGATGGAAATGTGGAGAGAAAGATACATGTACAGATACACAAGCAGATAGATAAATAGATCTCTATATTCTTATGAGAGATAGATAGGCACAGACAGACAGAAGTGGGTTGATTGATAGATTTCAACTTTTCTTCTCCCACGGTGGGGGCAATATCATTGCAAGATGATTGACACCACCGATCCACACATTGACCGAATCTTCCCAGCTCTGTGAGTGCGGGTTTGGAGATGGACCTGCTGTCAAAATGACCCTGATTGACATCAGATCGGGATCCTGCTCAAAACCCATTTGAGTTTCTGACCTGGCATGTCTGCGTGCAGATTGCAGACCCGACACCAAGCAGCGGGTCACTTCATTAAGGTATTTAACAGGTAGTTTAGTACAATGCAAAAGGATTAAAAGCAGGCACTTATAATTTTATCAACTCTTTGGGTGGTTGCCATTCCTCAGGGAACATGCCAGATAAGTGGAGTCGAGTTCTCAATGATTCTTTATGGCTTTGACTAGTTGACAACTGCAGAAGTAATATAAGAGCTACCATTTCACAGCTGTTCACATTCCAATGTCAGAAGCTGAAGCCTTCAGAATTTGGAAGAAACTTTTGAGCTGTATGCAGGTTGGAAGTGTTCACAGTGAACTCTCCATTCACTCTCATCTCCTTGGAGCAACCTCTCTCACCATTGACAGATCACTTATTTCATTTCAACCTCACCTGCCATCTATTCCAGCAGCATCAGTGTCCTTGACAAAATCTCACCTTAGTCCTCAGAATCCCACCATGATCAGCCTTAACACCAACATCACTAAACACACCAGCATCATCAACAGCAACATCAACCTTCCCCGCAATCACCTGATGCTGCACAGGACACAGGGTATCAGCACCCGACCACATTGCTGCCTGGGAGGCCAGTGATGGCTTCACCATGGTCATATTTACTTCACTCGACTCTGTACACCCTGACTGACACATGATGTGCCAAGTTGGCAACACCCCACACCAGCAACATAAAGCATCCCTGCAATGTCCAAGCCATTCCTTTCACACTCATGGCCATTGTGGGGTACCCTTATGTCTGACCATTCACTACAACTCACTCAGCCACTTTCAAAGGTGCCCACAAATCTGTCCAAGAATGTAAAGTGCTCAAAATAAAGATTTCAATGTTTGACAACACGTCAACATAACTTTACATGAACATTGGCTGAAGAACCCAAGTGTGTTGTTAGTTGGTATGATTGGACAAGGATGAGGGTAAGTGTGAGGGGAGGGGTGGGGGGGGGGGGGTGCTAGTGAGATCAGGAACTGATAATGTAGACAGAGAGAGAGAGGGGAGGGTGGAGGTGCGAGGTAAGTTGGTGTGAGTAAGGATGTGCAGGAGTAGAGTAGAGAAGGCAGAGTGATGGGGATGTGATGAATGGCACAGCAGGATGTTTCCTAATCTACTGAGACCATTGAAAGGTTTGAGCCACTGCAGCCAGGTCCTCCTGATGACATCCCTGCTTGTGCCCTCCTGTGCAATGTGCAACCAGGCTGCGTTGGTGTCCTGGGGAAACATAGAAACATAGAAAATAGGTGCAGGAGTAGACCATTCAGCCCTTCGAGCCTGCAACACCATTCAATAAGATCATAGCTGATCATTTACCTCAGTACCCCTTTCCTGCTTTCTCTCCATACCCCTTGATCCCTTTAGCCGTAAGGGCCATATCTAACTCCCTCTTGAATATATCCAATGAACTGGCATCAACAACTCTCTGCGGCAGGGAATTCCACAGGTTAACAACTCTGACTGAAGAAGTTTCTCCTCATCTCAGTCCTAAATGACCTACCCCGTATCCTATTACTGGTTCTGGACTTCCCCAACATCGGGAACATTCTTCCCGCATCTAAACTGTCCCGTCCCATCAGAATCTTATACGTTTCTATGAGATCCCCTCTCATCCTTCTAAACTTCAATGTATAAAGTTCCAATTGATCCAGTCTCTCCTCATATGTCAGTCCAGCCATCCCTGGAATCAGTCTGGTGAACCATCGCTGCACTCCCTCAAGAGCAAGAACATCCTTCCTCAGATTAGGAGACTAAAACTGAACACAATATTCCAGGTGAGGCCTCACCAAAGCCCTGTACAACTGCAGTAAGACCTCCCTGCTCCTATACTCAAATCCCCGAGCTATGAAGGTCAACATGCCATTTGCCTTCTTCACCGCCTGTTGTACCTGCATGCCAAATTTCAATAACTGATGAACCATGACACCCAGGTCTCGTTGCAGCTCTCCTTTTCCTAATCTGCCGCTATTCAGATAATATTCTGCCTTCATGTTTTTGCCACCAAAGTGGATAGCATCACATTTATCCACATTATACTGCATCTGCCATGCATTTGCCCACTCACCTAACCTGTCCAAATCACCCTGCAGCCTCTTAGCATTCTCCTCACAGCTCACACCGCAACCCAGTTTAGTGTCATCTGCAAACTTGGAGATATTACACTCAATTCCTTCATCTAAATCATTAATGTATATTGTAAAGAGCTGGGGTCCCAGCATTGAGTCCTGCGGCACTCCACTAGTCACTGGCTCCCATTCCGAAAAGGGCCCGTTTATCCCAACTCTCTGCTTCCTGTCTGCCAACCAATTCTCTATCCACACCAGTACATTACCTCCAATGCCATGTGCTTTGATTTTGCACACCAACCTCTTGTGTGGGACCTTGTCAAAGGTCTTTTGAAAGTCCAAATACACCACATCCACTGGTTCTCCCTTGTCCACTCTATTAGTTACACCCTCAAAAAATTCGAGAAGATTTATCAAGCATGATTTCCCTTTCATAAATGCATGATGACTTGGACCGATCCTGTCACTACTTTCCAAATGTGCTGCTATTTCATCCTTAATAATTGATTCCAACATTATCCCCACTACGATGTCAGGCTAACCGGTCTATAATTACCTGTTTTCTCTCTCCCTCCGTTTTTAAAAAGTGGTGTTACATTAGCTACACTCCAGTCCATAGGAACTGATCCAGAGTCAATAGACTGTTGGAAAATGATCAACAATGCATCCATTATTTCTAGGGCCACTTCCTTAAGTACTCTGGGATGCAGACAATCAGGCCCCCGGGATTTATCGGCCTTCAATCCCATCAATTTCCCCAACACAATTTCCCGCATAATAAGGATATCCTTAAGTTCCTCCTTCTCACTAGACCCTCGGTCCCCTAGTACATCCGGAAGGTTATTTGTGTCTGCCTTCCTGAAGACAGAACCAAAGTATTTGTTCAATTGGTCTGCCATTTCTTTGTTCCCCATTATAAATTCACCTGAGTCCGACTGCAAGGGACCTACATTTGTCTTCACTAATCCTTTTCTCTTCACATATCTATAGAAGCATTTGCAGTCAGTTTTTATCATCCCGACAAGCTTCCTCTCGTACTTTGTTTTCCCCCTCCTAATTAAACTCTTTGTCCTCCTCTGCTGAATTCTAAATTTCTCCCAGTCCTCAGGTTTGCTGCTTTTTCTGGCCAATTTTATGCCTCTTCCTTGGCTTTTACACTATCCTTAATTTCACTTGTTAGCCACGGTTGAGCCACCTTCCCTGTTTTATTTTTACTCCAGACAGGGATGTACAACTGTTGAAGTTCATCCATGTGATCTATAAATGTTTGCCATTGCCTATCCACCGTCAACCCTTTCAGTATCATTTGCCAGTCTATTTTAGCCAATTCACGCCTCATGCCATTGAAGTTAGCTTTCCTTAAGTTCAGGACCCTAGTTTCTGAATTAACTGTGTCACTCTCCATCTTAATAAAGAATTCTATCATATTATGGTCACTCTTCCCCAAGGGGCCTCGCACAACAAGATTGCTAATTAGTCTCTTCTCGTTACAAATCACCCAGTCTAGGATGGCCAGCTCTCTCGTTGGTTCCTCGACATATTGGTCAAGAAAACCATCCCTAATACACTCCCGGAAATCCTCCTCCACCACATTGCTACCAGTTTGGTTAGCCCAATCTATATTTAAATTAAAGTCGCCCATGATAACTACTGTACCTTTATTGCACATATCCCTTATCTCTTGTTTGATGCTGTCCCCAACCTCACTACTACTGTTTGGTGGCCTGTACACAGCTCCCACCAGCGTTTTCTGCCCTTTGGTATTCCATAGCTCCAACCATACCGATTCCACATCATCCAAGCCAATGTCCTTCCTTACTATTGCATTGATTTCCTCTTTAACCAGCAACGCCACCCCACCTCCTTTTCCTTTCTGTCTATCCTTCCAAAATGTTGAATACCCCTGAATTTTGAGTTCCCAGCCTTGGTCACCCTACCATGTCTCTGTGATGCCAATTACATCATATCCATTAACTGCTATTTGCGCAGTTAATTCGTCCACCTTATTCCGAATACTCCTCGCATTGAGGCACAGAGCCTTCAGGCTTGTCTTTTGAACACACTTGGCCCCTTTAGAATTTTGCTGTAATGTGGCCCTTTTTGTTTTTTGCCTTGGGTTTCTCTGGCCTCCACTTTTACTATTCTCCTTTCTATCTTTTGCCTCTGTCTCCCTTTTATTTCCCTCTGTCTCCCTGCATAGGTTCCCATCCCCCTGCCATATTAGTTTAACTCCTCCCCAACAGCACGAGCAAACACTCCTCCTAGGACATTGGTTCCGGTCCTGCCCAGGTGCAGACCGTCCGGTTTGTACTGGTCCCACCTCCCTCAGAACCGGTTCCAATGCCCCAGGAATTTGAATCCCTCCCTTCTGCACCACTCCTCAAGCCACGTATTCATCTGAGCTATCCTGCGATTCCTACTCTAACGAGCATGTGGCACTGGTAGCAATCCTGAGGTTACTACTTTTTGTGGTCCTACTTTTTAATTTAGCTCCTAGCTCCCTAAATTCGTCTCGTAGGACCTCATCCCGGTTTTTACCTATATCGTTGGTACCTATATGCACCACAACTGGCTGTTCACCCTCCCTTTTCAGAATGTCCTGCAGCTGCTCCGAGACATCCTTGACCCTTGCACCAGGGAGGCAACATACCATCCTGGAGTCTCGGTTGCGGCCGCAGAAACGCCTATCTATTCCCCTTACAATTGAATCCCCTATCACTATCACTCTCCCACTCTTTTTCCTGCCCTCCTGTGCAGCAGAGCCATCCACGGTGCCATGAACTTGGCTGCTGCTGCTTTCCCCTGATGTGTCATCCCCCTCAACAGTACCCAAAGGGGTGTATCTGTTTTGCAGGGGGTGAACGCAGGGGACCCCTGCACTACCTTCCTTGCACTGCTCTTCCTGTTGGTCACCCGTTCCCTATCTTGCTGTGTACCCTTTACCTGCGGTGTGACCAACTCGCTAAACATGCTTTTCACGTCATTCTCAGCATCATGGATGCTCCAGAGTTCATCCACCCGCAGCATGAATCCCAAAAAGTTAGCTTGCAGGTGCAGCAGGTAATCAGAAAGGCGAATGAAATGTTGGCCTTCATTGCGAGAGGGATGGAGTACAAAAGCAGGGAGGTCCTGCTGCAACAGTCCAGGGTATTGGTGAGGCCGCACCTGGAGTACAGCGTGTAGTTTTGGTCACCTTACTTAAGGAAGGATATACTAGCTTTGGAGGGGGTACAGAGACGATTCACTAGGCTGATTCCGGAGATGAGGGGGTTACCTTATGATGATTGATTGAGTAGACTGGGTCTTTACTTGTTGGAGTTCAGAAGGATGAGGGGTGATCTTATAGAAACATTTAAAATAATGAAAGGGATAGACAAGATAGAGGCAGAGAGGTTGTTTCCACTGGTCGGGGAGACTAGAACTAGGGGGCACAGCCTCAAAATATGGGGGAGCCAATTTAAAACCGAGTTGAGAAGGAATTTCTTCTCCCAGAAGGTTGTGAATCTGTGGAATTCTCTGCCCAGGGAAGCAGTTGAGGCTAGCTCATTGAATGTATTCAAATCACAGATAGATAGATTTTTAATCAATAAGGGAATTAAGGGTTATGGGGAGCGGGCAGGTAAGTGGAGCTGAGTCCATGGCCAGATCAGCCATGATCTTGTTGAGTGGCGGAGCAGACTCGAGGAACTAGATGGCCTGCTCCTGTTTATAATTCTTATGTTCTATGTTCCAGTGCCGCAATGCAGTCTGTCAGGATCTGCAGCCGGATGCACTTCCCGCACACGTAGTCGTCAGGGACACCGGAAGCGTCCCTGAGTTCCCACATAGTACAGGAGGAGCATAACATGTGTCCGAACTCTCCTGCCATGACTTTACCCTTGGATTAACTTAATTGGGCAACAACAATGTTAAAAGGTTACTTACTGATAAAGAAAGAAAAAGAAAAACTACTTACCAATCACTTGGCTGTGACATCACCTTTTGATTTCTTTCTACTTCTTTTTTGTCTCCCTGTAGCTGCACAAGCCGCCTCTCCACGCACCTCCCGAACCTCTCGCCGACTCACTATGAACTCCCTATGACTCACGGACGCTGGGCCTTTTTATAGGCCTTTCCATGCATCTCCCGAGCCTCTCGCTGACTCACCACGAACTCCCGACGACTCATGGACACTGGGCCTTTTTATAGGCCTCTCCACACACCTCCCGAGCCTCTCGCTGACTCACCATGAACTCCCGATGACTCACGGACACTGGGCCTTTTTATAGGCCTCTCCACACACCTCCCGAGCCTCTCGCCGACTCACCATGAACTCCCGATGACTCACGAATGCTGGGCCTTTTTATAGGCCTCTCCACACACCTCCCAAGCCTCTCGCTGACTCACCATGAACTCCCGATGACTCACGGACGCTGGGCCTTTTTATAGGCCTCTCCATGCATCTCCCGAGCCTCTCGCTGACTCACCACGAACTCCCGACGACTCATGGACACTGGGCCTTTTTATAGGCCTCTCCACACACCTCCCGAGCCTCTCGCCGACTCACCATGAACTCCCGATGACTCACGAATGCTGGGCCTTTTTATAGGCCTCTCCACACACCTCCCGAGCCTCTCGCTGACTCACCATGAACTCCCGATGACTCACGGACGCTGGGCCTTTTTATAGGCCTCTCCACACACCTCCCGAGCCTCTCGCCAACTCACCACAATCTCCCGACGATTCACAGACGCTGGGCCGTGAGGAGGTCCATTCGACTCATTGGAAGGGAATAGGAACTCCCTGCGAACTGTGACTCCCTCCATAAGCATCTGAAGGGAGTGATGGGAGAGCCTGGGTGCAACTGTGCACCTCTGTGCAGTGTTTGTCAGTGTTTGCAGCACCTCAATGCTGTAGAACACTGACAGCACAACCGACAAAATAATTGTGGACATGGTGTCTTTAAGGAAACCGGCTGATGATATGAAATCCAATGACATCATCAGACCAGCTTTCTCTTAATTGTCTATGAAGCCTGCAGAGCGAGCTTAACAAGCACAATCATTGGAAGATTCGGGACAGAGAGCGGGCACGAGTTGGGAGCGGGTTTACCACATGTCACCAACCCCGACCGGACTCAACTCGCTGTGTGTGGCAAAATGACGGTCATCTTCTCCAGCAGTTGAACAGACACTGCAGTATTTTTACATTTCCTTCAGAATCACGTACGTCAACACGTTGATCCACTGACTGGAAATGCGACACATATGGGAAAGGAAATATTATACAATGGCAATTTTTATCTGTCCCTCAGTTGGAGACCAGCAGAAGTATATAGCACTCAACATTGATGACAATGAACACTCAATTGACGTTAGCAAATTGAAGTGGCCGGTCACCATGGGGCTACCTTCTGTTTGGGAATCAGGTGATCAGTTTTAGTTACCAGACTGTCTGAAAAAGATTTGAAACAAACACAAGGGCCAGAGTGTTCTGCTTCTGTACTCACCAGAACGTGATTTTCCAATTGAATTAAAATGAATGGGTGGAATTCACAGGCTGCAAATCCAGGAGCATGAAAGTGGCTACTGAATATAAAAAATATAAAAATGTAAATGATCCATCTCTTGCAATGAGCTTCAGGGGAAGGTGGTGGAAGCACAAACTCTGGTGTCATTTAAGAGATGCAGGTTCCTTGTGGAAAGATGAACTAAAATGATATTTCTTATCTGTGTATATCTTGTTATCTCCAGATGTAAGGTATCTGCCATAATTGAAATGACTAAAAATCTATTAATTGGATGGTCATATTCAGTTTGAGCAATCTTTATCGAAGTATTTCTCTTTAAAGAAGAGATTTCTTGTCCTAATGTTTTCAACTCAGAACTCTAATGGTACTGTTCTATCATGATTTTGTGAGATATCATGGTAAAAAAATAGATTCTGCTACTTGGAAATACCATGGATAAACATTACTTCAGTTAAAAAGGCTTAATTAAGGCACATTTATAGCATCTAGCTTTCTTTGCTTTGTTAAAAGTGTAAATATAAAAGCATATGTGAATTGAAAAGGAACCAAATGATAAAACAAAGTACAGAAATGCAATGAGGGCAGCATTACCACGGACGTTTTTTAGTTGAAGTGATTGATGTGATATTTTTATAAGAATAGAAGTTTTGCATTCCTTTTTAGAAACACATCAAATACAATTAATTATGAGACATTGAGGGAAAATGAAGTGTTTTATTGTGGGTGATGAAAAACTTCTACATAATTAAAAGTACATATTTTCAAGAATGATCCCATTCACTAGTCAGCACTGATTAAAGCTCTTTTTTGGGATTGCCACATATGGGTTCAACAGTACATTCCCTTTCATTAACACAAACCAAAGGGCACTAAGGAAAACAGGTTAAATGTGAAAATAGTTACTAACTCAGAGACCGTTAATCATTGCCTTATGGCACATCAGAATCAGATGAGCAGGCGCATTTTGTAACTTAGTTTTGCATTTAGTGGAAAGAGAACTTTTTATGTGCAGATGTCTTAAGTCCAAACCGCAAAGAAACTTAGAACTACTGGATCTGAAACAGATGCATTGACAACTCATAACAAATTAAAATACTTTACAATTAATGCAATACACAGTCAAAAATGTAAAGGCCGAGTTATGTGCAGAGGTACACTGGGCTTCTCCATTAAGCCTCCTCCTTCCTAATTGCATTAATAAACTTGACATAGACCAAGTCTGAGATGATTAATCAAATATGCCTCCAGTGACATCCATTGCTTATTTCCCTCATCCAACTACACTCAACTATTTCATTATTGACTCAACTTGCCTCTGCGTTCCCTACACAGAGACAATTTTCCTCACTTTGTATCAGATGAAGGACTGAATATCAGTGAAAATGAAATTCTATTTCTATTGATAACAAATAGATTTCCAAAATGTTTTGCCTCCTTGGAACATCCCAAAGATTAATCTCTATTTTTATCAAAAATAGAAAGGGTTTAATCAGAATATTTAAAGAGTGCGAGGGTACTGTGTTAGACATTTTTTTTTTGTTTTGGAGACTCAAAGAGCTATATGTCATTTTCATCACAATAGAAACATGGAAACATAGAAAATAGGTGCAGGAGCAGGCCATTCGACCCTTCGAGCCTGCACCGCCATTCAATGAATTCATGGCTGAACATACAACTTCAGTACCCCATTCCTGCTTTCTCGCCATACCCCTTGATCCCCCTAGTAGTAAGGACTACATCTAACTCCTTTTTGAATATATTTAGTGAATTGGCCTCAACAACTTTCTGTGGTAGAGAATTCCACAGGTTCACCACTCTCTGGGTGAAGAAGTTTCTGCTCATCTCGGTCCTAAATGGCTTACCCCTTATCCTTAGACTGTGACCCCTGGTTCTGGAATTTCACAACATTGGGAACATTCTTCCTGCATCTAACCTGTCTAAACCCGTCAGAATTTAAATGTTTCTATGAGATCCCCTCTCATTCTTCTGAACTCCAGTGAATATAAGCCCAGTTGATCCAGTCTTTCTTGATATATCAGTCCCGCCATCCCGGGAATCAGTCTGGTGAACCTTTGCTGCACTCCCTCAATAGCAAGAATGTCCTTCCTCAAGTTAGGAGACCAAAACTCTACACAATACTACAGGCGTGGCCTCACCAAGGCCCTGTATAAATGTAGCAACACCTCCCTGCCCCTGTACTCAAATCCCCTCGCTATGAAGGCCAACATGCCATTTGCTTTCTTAACCGCCTGCTGTACCTGTATGCCAACCTTCAATGACTGATGTACCATGACACCCAGGTCTCATTGCACCTCCCCTTTTCCTAATCTGTCACCATTCAGATAATAGTCTGTCTCTCTGTTTTTACCACCAAAGTGGATAACCTCACATTTATCCACATTATACGTCATCTGCCATGCATTTGCCCACTCACCTAACCTACCCAAGTCACTCTGCAGCCTCATAGCATCCTCCTCGCAGTTCACACTGCCACCCAACTAAGTGTCATCCGCAAATTTGGAGATACTGCATTTAATCCCCTCATCTAAATCATTAATGTACAATGTAAACAACTGGGGCCCCAGCACAGAACCTTGCGGTACCCCACTAGTCACTGCCTGCCATTCTGAAAAGTACCCATTTACTCCTACTCGTTGCTTCCTGTCTGACAACCAGTTCTCAATCCATGTCAGCACACTACCCGCAATCCCATGTGCTTTAACTTTGCACATTAATCTCTTGTGTGGGACCTTGTCGAAAGCCTTCTGAAAGTCCAAATATACCACACCAACTGGTTCTCCCTTGTCCACTCCACTGGAAACATCCTCAAAAAATTCCAGAAGATTTGTCAAGCATGATTTCCCTTTCACAAATCCATGCTGACTTGGACCTATCATGTCACCTCTTTCCAAATGCGCTGCTATGACATCCTTAATAATTGATTCCATCATTTTACCCACGACTGATTCAGGCTGACCGGTCAAAAATTCCCTGTTTTCTCTCTCCCTCCTTTTTTAAAAAGTGGGATTACATTGGCTATCCTCCACTCCATAGGAACTGATCCAAAGTCAATGGAATGTTGGAAAATGACTGTCAATGCATCCGTTATTTCCAAGGCCACCTCCTTAAGTACTCTGGGATGCAGTCCATCAGGCCCTGGGGATTTATCGGCCTTCAATCCCATCAATTTCCCCAACACAATTTCCTGACTAATAAGGATTTCCTTCAGTTCCTCCTTCTTTCTCGACCCTCTGACCCCTTTTATATCCGGAAGGTTGTTTGTGTCCTCCTTAGTGAATACCGATCCAAAGTACTTGTTCAATTGGTCTGCCATTTCTTTGTTCCCCCTTATGACTTCCCCTGATTCTGACTGCAGGGGACCTACGTTTGTCTTTACGAACCTTTTTCTCTTTACATATCTGTAGAAACTTTTGCAGTCCGTCTTAATGTTCCCTGCAAGCTTCCTCTTGTACTCTATTTTCCCTGCCCTAATCAAACCCTTTGTCCTCCTCTGCTGAGTTCTAAATTTCTCCCAGTCCCCGGGTTCGCTGCTATTTCTGGCCAATTTGTATGCCACTTCCTTGGCTTTAATACTATTCCTGATTTCCCTTGATAGCCACGGTTGAGCCATCATCCCTTTTTTATTTTTACGCCAGACAGGGATGTACAATTGTTGTAGTTCATCCATGCGGTCTCTAAATGTCTGCCATTGCCCATCCACAGTCAACCCCTTAAGTATCATTCGCCAATCTATCCTAGCCAATTCACACCTCATACCTTCAAAGTTACCCTTCTTTAAGTTCTGGATCATGGTCTCTGAATTAACTGTTTCATTCTCCATCCTAATGTAGAATTCTACCATATTATGGTCACTCTTCCCCAAGGGGCCTCGCACAATGAGATTGCTAATGAATCCTCTCTCATTACACAACACCCAGTCTAAGATGGCCTCCCCCCTAGTTGGTTCCTCGACATATTGGCCTAGAAAACCATCCCTTATGCACTCCAGGAAATCCTCCTCCACCGTATTGCTTCCAGTTTGGTTTGCCCAATCTATATGCATATTAAAGTCACCCATGATAACTGCTGCACCTTTATTGCATGCACCCATAATTTCCTATTTGATGCCCTCCCCAACATCACTACTACTGTTTGGAGGTCTGTACACAACTCCCACTAACGTTTTTTGCCCTTTGGTGTTCTGCAGCTCTACCCATATAGATTCCACATCATCCAAGCTAATGTCCTTCCTAACTATTGCATTAATCTCCTCTTTAACCAGCAATGCTACCCCACCTCCTTTTCCTTTTATTCTATTCTTCCTGAATGTTGAATACCCATGGATGTTGAGTTCCCAGCCCTGATCATCCTGGAGTCACGTCTCTGTAATCCCAATCACATCATATACGTTAACATCTATTTGCACAGTTAATTCATCCATCTTATTATGGATACTCCTTGCATTAAGACACAAAGCCTTCAGGCTTGTTTTTTTAACACCCTTTGTCCTTTTAGAATTATGATGTAGTGTGGCCCTTTTTGTTTCTTGCCTTTGTTTACTCGGCCTTCCACTATTGCTTTTTACCTTTCTACCATCTGTTTCTGACTCCATATTACTTCGCCCTATCTCGCTGCACAGGTTCCTATCCCCTTGCCATATTAGTTTAAACACTCCTGAACTGCATTAGCAAATGTTACCCCTCGGACATCAGTTCCAGTCCTGTCCAAGTGCAGACCGTCCCTTTTGTACAGGTCCCACTTCCCCCAGGACTGGTTCCAATGTCCCAGGAATTTGAATCCCTCCCTCTTGCACCACTGCTCAAGCCACGTATTTATTCGAACTATCCTGCTCCCTCCACTCTGATTAGCACGTGGCACTGGTAGCAATCCAGAGATTACTACCTTTGAGGTCCTACTTTTTAATCTAGCTCCCTAAATTCAGCTTGTAGGACCTCTTCCCGCTTCTTACCTATATCATTGGTACCTCCATGTACCACGACAACTGGCTGTTCACCCTCCCTCTCCAGAATGCTCTGCAGCCGCTCCGAGACATCCTTGACCCTTGCACCAGGGAGGCAACATACCATCCTGGAGTCTTGGTTGCGGCTGCAGAAACTCCTATCTATTCCCCTTACAATAGAGTCCCCTATCAGTATAGCTCTCCCACTCTTTTTCCCACCCTTCTGTGCAGCAGAGCCAGCCACAGTGCCATGAACTTGGCTGCTGCTGCCCTCCCCTGATGAGTCATCCTCCTCAACAGTACCCAAAGCGGTGTATCTGTTTTGCAGAGGGATGACCGCAGGGGACCCCTACACTACCTTCCTTGCACTTTTCTTCCTGCTGGTCTTCCATTCCCTAGCTGGCTGTGAACCCTTCGCCTGCGGTAAGACCAACTCGCTACACATGCTACTCACGTCATTCTCAGCATCGTGGATGCTCCAGAGTAAATCCACCCTCAGCCCCAATTCCGCAACGCGGTCCGTCAGGAGCTGGAGGCGGATAGACTTCACGCACACATAGTCATCAGGGACACCGGAAGTGTCCTTGAGTTCCCACATGGTACAGGAGGAGCATATCACGTGACCAAGCTCTCCTGTCATGACTTAACCCTTAGATTAACTTAAATTGGCAACAACAATGCTAAAGTTTATTCACTGTTATAGAAGAGAAAAAAGAAAAACTACTCACCAATCACCAGCCAATCACTTAACCCCTTGGCTGTGACGTCACCTTTCTGTTTCTTTCTACTTCTTTTTTGCCTTCTCCCTGTAGTTGCACAAGCCTCTTGCCGAACCCGCGCTGCTCCTGGTCTCACTGGCCTTTTGTAGGCCTCTCCGATCCCCGGAACTCCCACCTCTCGCCGAACTCGCGCTGCTCCTGGTCTCACTGGCCTTTTGTAGGCCTCTCCGATCCCCGGAACTCCCGCCTCTCGCCGAACTCGCGCTGCTCCTGGTCTCACTGGCCTTTTGTAGGCTTCTCCGATCCCCGGAACTCCCGCCACTCGCCGAACAATGATATAAGTGATCTGATAAATGCTTCTTTAAATAATATTTTTGAATCTCAGTATAATTTTAGGTCTGCTTGACAGATGTTGCAGAAAACTATTAAGTTATATGTGTCTGTAGGCAACCTCCTCCCAGATTTTTTGACTATTCTATTCTTAAAGGCAGGATTTAGAAGTTATCAAAGGTGCACTGTATGAGTTTTCTGCCCATTTTCCTCCATCCCTACATTGATTTGCCTGGCTTCTGTGCAACTTCTCCTCTGACTGCGGAACCGACATTAAGATCAGACTTGAGGATCGTGGATGTAAACCAACTTCTGTCTATTCTACAACACAATTTATCAGAATATTAACATATATTACATTATATAGTATCATCAATGGATGTGAAGACAGATTAAATTTCAGAATGAAGATAGACAGAAAAACACATCTAAAAATAACTACATGTATTTTAAATATAAGAGGAGACCATTTTGTAACTAATTTACCGTACAAGATGATCAGGAGCGCATTTGTTTACTGGCAGAATTAAGTTGGGGGTGGGGTGGGAGTGGGGGAGCATGATTCTCCTCTGTAAAAGTATTTTCCATCTATACTAGGAACTAGAAAAATAAGAGCCTTTGCCAAGTTTAAACAACAATCAAACTGACGGCTCTGTTATTGATTAGCAGTAATGATGTAATTTGCCAGTGATGCAGAAGGATTTATTCAACACTTGTGGTATTAACACTTTGAAATAATGGCCCTGAATTCACGGTCGGTTTGGTGGCATACTCTGAGTTTGCCATAATACTGCCTTTCAAATTGACCGCAAGGTCGGGATTTCCCCGTGCACTTGCACATACCCAAATCCTGACCTTCCGATCGGTCACGTGTCGACTGCGCATCGGCTTCACGGTACGTTTCACCTACCCTTCAAATCAATGTGCTGAAGGTTGGGCTAATTGTCCACCTACAACGTATTAATTACCCTGAAAATATTTATGTCTCGTGCAAATAGGCGCAGGAGCCTGTTGAACAGCGTAAGGGGAGGGGGTGGTGAGTAAACTGTATTAGTTTATGCTACAGCCCATAACAATGAGGTATTGGTTTGTGTCTGAGCAGATACAAACTTTGAAAGAAACTTTCATTTGTTCGCGTTTGAAAACAAGGCCTTTTTGTATCACTGTCTTTGTTGCCTAAAGGCCTTTTGTAGTTTCAGTTTAATTCCCAGCTTTCTACTTGGATAGGATTTAATTCACTTCCATGATTTCCTCATGTTATCAGACATTTAAACTCTCAAGTTTACATTATTTAAATTAATCAAAAGTTAGTTGGTCCAATAGAGGAGAAGCAAATTCGATAGGGCTATAAGGCAATGCCCACAACCTGTGAATGAATATAACAAAATTAAGGCTGTACTTATAGGTTTGTGTATTATAATCTTGGTTTGTGTATTAAATATTATTGAAATGATTGGAATTTATTAATAAAATAGAATTTCTGGCTGCTAAATTATTTAAAATGAGTTGTGGGCAAATTAGCAATGTCCTCTGTTTACTGATTGGCTAAGAGTCAGGAAGTGAAAGAAGCAGCACCCCACGTGGTCACAGGTTCGCATAGTGGAATGTGCCATCTGTTCCCGCCCTTGCCCTGCAACAAGCAGAATAACAGTGAGGTCAGTATAGAGGCGACTGTAGCACACAGAGTGAACTAAAGGCGAAATGAGGAAAAACATTTTTACACAGTGAGTGGTTAGGATCTGGAATGCACTGTCTGAAAGGGTGGTGGAGGCAGATACAATTGTGGCTTTCAAAAGGGAATTGGATAAGTACCTAAAGGAAAAATATTTGCAGGGCTACAGGGAAAGGGCGGGGGGTGGGATGAGCTGAAGTGCTCTTGCAGAGAGCCGGCACCGGTTCGATGGGCCGAATGTTCCCCTTCTGTGCTATTACCATTCTATGATTCTATGAGTGCAACCTATCATGTAGTTCCCTCTTAATTAATCCAAAGATTAACTGCTCTTCCACAAATTTCATGTTACATTATATTCCCAACAGGGTTTCTGTGGTTATTTACATACATTTAATAACCCATGAATCATAGAATGATAGAAACTTATGACACAGAAGGAAACCAATCAGCTAATCATGTCTGTGCTGGCTGAAAAAGAGCTATCCAACCTAATCCCATGTTCCAGCTCTTGGTCCGTAGCCCTGTAGGTTACAGCACTTCAAATGCATATCCAAGTACTTTTTAATTGTGATAAGGGTTTCTGCCTCTACCACACTTTCAGGCAGTGAGTTCTAGACCCCCACCACCCTCTGGGTGAAAAAAGTTCTCTTCAATTCCCCTCTAATCCTTCTACCAATTACTTTAAACCTATGCCTCCTGGTTATTGGCCTCTATGCTAAGTAAATTAGGTCCTTCCTATCCACTCTATCTAGGCCTCTCATAATTGTATATACCTCAATTAAGTCTCCCCTCAGCCTCTTCTGTTCCAAAGAAAACAACCCCAGCATATCAAATCTTTCCTCATAGCTAAAATTCTCCAGTCCTGGCAACATCCTAATAAATCTCCTCTGTACCCTCACTAATGCAATCACATCTTTCCTGTAATGTGGTGACCAGAACTGTATGCAATACTCTAGCTGTGGCCTAACAATGTTTTATACAGTTTAAGCATAACCTCCTTGCTCTTACATTCTATGCCTCGGCTAATAAAGGAAAGTATCCCGTTTACCTTCTTAACCACCTTATCTACCTGTCCTGCTCCCTTCAGGAATCTGTGGACATGTACTCCAAAGTCCTTCAATTCCTCTAAATGTCTCAGTATCCTACCATTTATTGTGCATTCCCTCACCTTGTTAGTCCTCCCCAAATGCATTACCTCACACTTCTCCAGATTGAATTCCATTTGCCACTTTTTTGCCCACCTGACCAGTTCATTGATATCTTCCTGCAGTGTAAGCTTTCTTCCTCACTGTCAACCACATGGCCAATTTTTGTATTATCAGCAAACTTCTCAATCATGCCCCTATATTTAAATCTAAATCATTAATACATACTACAAAAAGTAGTATCTAGGAGAAGGGACTTAATTGGCTTCTCTATAAACAGAGAGAAGCAAGATGAATGTGCACATGGCTTTGCCAGGATATGGGACTTCCCCATGGTGCAGGGCCCCATTGACTGCACACACATGGCTTTGCGACCACTGTATACCAATGCTGAGATGTACAATAACCACACAAGGTACCTCTCATTTAATGTAGAGTTGATGTGTGGCCACGCCCAGCACATCATGATGGTGACTGCCGGGTATCCTGGCAGCAGTCATGATGTCTTCATCCTGCGCCAGTCCAAATCATTGATATATACCACAAGAAGCAAGAAACCTAGTACTGAGCCCTGTGGAACCCCACTGGAAACAGCCTTCCAGTCACAAAAACACCCGTCGACTATTGCCCTTTGCTTCCTACCACTGAGCCAATTTTGGATCCAACTTGCCACTTTCCCTTGGATCCCATGGGCTTTTACTTTTCTGACCAGTCTGTCATGTAGGACTTTGTCAAAAGCATTGCTAAAATCCATGTACATCAATCATGCTACCCTCATCGACTCTCCTTGTTAGCTCCTCAAAAAATTCAATCAAGTTAGTCAGACACAATCTTCCCTTAACAAATCCATGCTGACTGTCCTTGATTAATCTATGCCTTTCTAACTGACGATTTATATTGTCCCTCAGAATATTTTCCAATAATTTGCCCACCACTGAGGTTAGGCTAACTGGCCTGTAATTACTCGGTCTATCCCTTTCTCCCTTTTAAACAACAAGACATGTGCCATGATGACAGCTTCATTCACTTCACCCCCACCCCCCAACACCAAAGCACATCATATTGTCAGCTATTGGCTACAGTAGGATGCTTCTAATTCTAAGGGCAGGCTAAAGATGAGGAAGAAAGGAAGAAAGGAAGGAAGAAAGGAAGAAAGGAAGAAAGGAAGGAAGGAAGGAAGGAAGGAAGGAAGGAAAGAAAAGAAAAGAAAAGAAAAGAAAAGAAAAGAAAAGAAAAGAAAAGAAAAGAAAAGAAAAGAAAAGAAAAGAAAAGAAAAGAAAAAAAGAAAAGAAAGAAAGAAAAGAAAAGAAAAGAAAGAAAGAAAGAAAGAAAGAAAGAAAGAAAGAAAGACGGTCTCGGGCGGGGTGTATAATGGGTGTCCAATCCAATATCGCCCTTTTACGCTCCCACTGAAGCTTACAGTTCTGCCCATCTGTATTTTACAATTGTCGAATAGTTACAAATGTTATTTGCTTTGTTTGTTGGTGAAGCACCAGGTCAACTATTCCCATGTGTCCTTTGAGTCAAAATAGCTTACACACAAGTGTGTTTGAATTCACCAGGTAAGATATTTTAGTATGTGAGCTGCTGCTGCAATCCCTCTGGTGGCCTAGGCTGTGAGATTCTGTGTGGGTTGCTGCAGAGCACTTTTTCAGGATTGGCTAAATTTGGTAGGCCAGATGTTGCGTGGGATGCTTTCGAATTTTTGAGCTCCCTCTGGTGAAACCCTAATGGCTTTATCTAATAAGTGTTGTGTAAGCTGTGGTACATCCCTCACAATCATACAAATCTATTTTAATTCTCAAATTAAAATAGAAAATGCTGGAAAGAAGGGGGCCGAAATTGCCCTTTTTTATATTCCCTTCGGTAGGCTCTAACGGGATGCAATGAAGTTTTCACCCGGCCGAGAGGGGTGACTGTCCCTCCCAGGAAATTGCCACAGAGGTCTCGGGGGGTCGTGGCGCCGGTAGTGCCGTGCCCCGTGATTTGTGCCCCGATGATGTCATGGCCGTGCTCGCCGACCCCTTTGCGGTGGAATTTGCCCCATAGACCTCGAGGATGGTGCCAGCAGATGTCACCACCAGATGTCTGACGCCAGGACGACCCTTAAAGGGCCTTTGGCATTTCGGGCCACCATGTTTTTTTGACGGCTGACTCTTCCATCGGTCCAACAATGGCGGCCCTCATATCGACCGTGCCACCATCATGCAGCCCGACATTCCGTTATGAGTGCTGGGCTGCTGACCCGGTCGATTGCCTCCCAGGTAGCCCACAGGTGGCCACCAAAGGGCCTGCAGAGTGCACAGTGGCCCGCCCCTTTAAAAGAAAGAGAGGGATATTGTAGCGCGTCAGCGCTATGCAGAGCATCCACGTAGCACTGCACTGCGGAGCGCAGCACTGGTCTCTTGAGCTCGCTGCTGCACTCAGTGCCGTGCTCCCGCTCTGGATGTGCCCCTCCAAGGGAAGGGCTATCGCTGCAGGCTGTGCCATTTAAAAGTCACCTACCTGAACCACTAAGGGAGTGGCAAACCCGTGCGTTTAGCCTGGCACTCAAAGCAGAGTGCCAGGCTGAATGATCATGGGCAGGAACCTGTGAAGAAAAAGGCAACAACAAAGGTAATTTTTATTTTTAATTGCTTCGGCCACTTCGCCTTTAATTATAGCCTAAGTTGTGGCCGGCCGCCCGATCCGTGCCTCCTGCAGCTACCGGTGTTTTCACCTGCTGGCACCAGGTTAGTGGGTGCACACCTATACAGTTGCCATGGTATCTCTGTGATAATGAGGAGAATGGGGAACAGGAGGAAAGAGAAATCATCCTCATCAAATATGATGATGACTGCTGAGGAGGAGGATGATAATGAGCGAGACAGTGTGAATGTCAATCACACCCATGAATCCCTGAACCAAGAATGGGGCACATGTTCCTCTGTCATAACCACTTTGATATCATGCCCTTGTATCACTTGCTTCTTCAGTCCCATGCACGACCTCAGATACTTTCATCCCTCTATGACCTCATCCCTCCCTATCTCTGTAATCTCCTTCAGCCCCACAACCCCCCCAAGATGTCTGCGCTCCTCTAATTCTGCCCTCTTCAGCATTCCTGATTATAAATGCTCAACCTTTGGTGGCCGTGCCTTCAGCTGCTTGGGCCCTAAGCTCTGGAATTTCCTCCCTGAACCTTTCCGCCTCTTTACCTCTCTTTCCTCCTTCAAGACGCTCCTTAAAACCTATCTCTTTGACCAAGCTTTTGGTCACCTACCCTAATTTCTCCTTATGTGGCTCAGTGTCAAATTTTTAATCTCATAATACTCCTGTGAAGCGCCTTGGGACGTTTCACTACATTAAAGGTGCGATATAAAGCACACTATATTCTGTCCACAAAAAGCAGGACAAATCCAATCCATCCAATTACCGCTCCACCATCCTATTCTGAATGTTGTTGGGGGAATTAGACAATGTCAATTAGAATGTGAAACCAGATGATTCACAGAGCAGTGAGGAAGTGCTATCTTGCCAGTGGAGGCTGCCTATGGTTTCAGATTTGTGGGACCCAGATTTCATGGAACTGATGTGAAAGAAGGATGTTTAAGGAACATTACAGGAAGGATGTGATTGCACTGGAGAGGGTACAGAAGAGACTTACGAGGATGTTGCCAGGAGTGGAGAATCTTAGCTATGGGATAGGCTGGGTTTGTTTTCCTTGGAACAGAGGAGGTTGAGGGGAGACGTAATTGAGGTGTATAAAATTATGAGGGGCCTAGATATAGTGGATAGAAAGGGCCTATTTCCCTTAGCAGAGGGGTCAACAACAGGGGGGCATAAATTTAAAGTCATTGCTGGAAGGTTTAGAGGGGATTTGAGGGGAAATTTCTTCACCCAGAGGGTGGTGGGGATCTGGAATTCACTGCCTGAAAGGATGGTAGAAGCAGAAACCATCATCACATTTAAAAAGTATACTTGGATGTGCTCTTAAAGTGCTGTAACCTACAGGGCTACGGACCTAGAGCTGGAAAGTGGGATTAAGCTGGGTCATCAGCATCATCATAGGCAGTCCCTCGGAATCGAGGAAGATTTGTTTCCACTCCCAAAGTGAGTTCTTTCATGGCTGAACAGTCCGATATAACAACCACAGACCCTGTTACATATGGGACAGACATTCGTCGAGGGAAGGGGTCAGTGGGGTTGGTTTGCCGCACGCTCCTTCTGTTGCCTGCGCTTGGCCTCTTCATACTCTTCGCGTTGAGACTCGAAGAGCTCAACACCCTCCCGGATGGACTTTCTCCACCTCGGGCAGTCTGCGGCCAGGGTCTCCCAGGTGTCAGTGGTGATGTCGCACTTTACCAGTGAGGCATTGAGGGTGTCCTTATAACCTTTCCGCTGTCCTCCTTTGGCTCGTTTACCATGAAGGAGCTCCACATAAAGCATTTGCTTAGGGAGTCTCGTATCTGGCATGCGTACTATGTGGCCTTCCCAGCGAAGCTGATCGACTGTGGTCAGTGCTTCAATACTGGGGAAGTTATCCTGGTCGAGTACACTGATGTTGGTGCACCTGTCCTCCCAGGAGATTTGCAGGATCTTGCAGAGACATCGTTGGTGATATATCTCCAGCGACTTGAGGTGTCTTCTATACATCGTCCATGCCTCAGATCCATACAGAGGGCGGGTATTACTACAGCCCTGTAGACCATGAGTTTGGTGGTAGATTTGAGGGCCTGGTCTTCAAACACTCTTTTCCTCTGATGGCCGAAGGCTGCGCTGGCGCACTGGAGGCGATGCTGAATCTCCGCATCAATGTCTGCCTTTGTTGATAAGAGGCTTCCGAGATATGGGAAATGGTCCACGTTGTCCAGGGCCGTGCCATGGAACTTGATGATTGGAGGGCAGTGCTGGGCGGCGAGGACAGGCTGGTGGAGGACCTTTGTCTTACGGATGTTAAGCGTACGGCCCATGCTTTCATATGCCTCAGTGAATAATTGACTATATCCTCGAGTTCAGCCTCTGTACGTGCACAGATGCAGGCGTCGTATGCTTAATGCAGCTCAACGACAGAGGTTGGGGTGATCTTGGACCTGGCCTGGAGACGACGTAGGTTAAACAGCTTCCCACTGGTTCTGTAGTTTAGTTCCATTCCAGCGGGGAGCTTGTAGATTGTGAGGTGGAGCATGGCTGCGAGGAAGATTGAAAAGAGGGTTGGAGCGATAACGCAGCCCTGTTTGACCCCGGCCCAGACGTGGGTTAGGCCTGTAATGGATCCGTTGGTAAGGATCATGGCCTGCATGTCATCGTGAAGCAGGCAAAGGATGTTGACAAACTTTTGGGGGCATCCGAAACGGAGGAGGACGCTCCATAGACCCTCATGGTTGACAGTGTCAAAGGCCTTTGTAAGATCGAAAAAGGCCATGTATTAGGGTTGGTGCTGCTCCCTGCATTTTTCCTGTAACTGGCGCGCTGCAAAGATCATGTCTGTTGTGCCTCGTAGGGGACGAAATCTGCATTGTGATTCCAGGAGGAGCTCCTCGGCCACAGGGTGAAGACAATTGAGGAAAACTCTAGCGACAACTTTCCCAGTGGCTGAATGCAGGGAGATTCCCCTGTAGTTACCGCAGTCGGACTTGTCCCCCTTTTTAAAAATGGTCACAATCACTGCATCTCTCAGATCTCCCGGCATGCTCTCCTCCCTTCAGATGAGAGAGACGAGGTCATGTATCTGCGCCAACAGCGCCTCTCTGCCATATTTTAGCGCCTCAGCAGGGATTCCATCTGCACCCGCAGCCTTATTATTCTTAAGCTATTTTATGGCTTTGTCTACCTCGTGCAACGTTGGAGTTTCACTGAGTTGATGGCGGGTTGCATGCTGCAGGATGGAATCGAGAACACTCGAGTCAAAGGCAGAGTCTCGATTGAGGAGATCTTCAAAGTGCTCCTTCCATCGGGCCCTGACAGCCTCAGTGTCCTTGATGAGTGTTTCCCCGTTCTTGGCCAGGAGTGGGGTGGGGCCTTGAGAGTTTGGACCGTAGGTGGCCTTGACTGCAGCGAAGAATCCTCGCATATCGTGGCTGTCGGCCAGTTGTTGTATCTCCTATGCTTTCTCCATCCACCATCTGTTCTTTAGATCCCGAGTTTTTTGTTGTACCTGAGCCTTGAGCCGCCTGTAATGTTGCTTTGCAGCGCCTGAGTTGGTCTGTTGCTTGAGGCTCAGAAATGCTTTGCGCTTGCGATCTATTAGTTCTTTGATCTCCTGATCATTTTCATCAAATCAGTCCTAGTGTTTTCTGGTTGAGTGACCAAGTGTCTCTTCACAGGCACTGCTAATAGAGGCCTGGAGAGCAAACCTAGCGCTATGGGGATTCAGCATCTCAGGGTCATCAAGGCATGCCAGATTGGCCGTGAGGCGATGGCTGTATAGGGCTCTCTTAGCTGGGTCTCTAAGTGCCCCGGCATTAACTTTTTTGCAGGACTGCTTCTGCTGTCCCCTCTGCTTTGGGGCAATGTTAAAGTTGATGATGGATCGGATTAGGCGGTGGTCCGTCCAGCAGTCGTCAGCTCCTGTCATGGTGCGGGTGATGCGCACATCTTTGCGACCCCTGGTTCGGACGATGACATAGTCAAGCAGATGCCAATGTTTGGAGCGAGGGTGTTGCCACGATACCTTGTATTTGTCCCTCTGACGGAACAGGGTGTTGGTGATGAGGAGTTCATGTTCTAGACATTTTGTCAGGAGTAGGGTACCGTTGGAGTTGGCTTTCCCTACCCCCTCTCTGCCAATCACGCCTCCCCAGAGGGCTGTATCTTTGTCAACCCTGGCATTAAAATCACCCAGGAGGATCAATTTGTCACCCATGAGGACGTGGGACAAGGATGTCTCGAGGTTAGAATAAAATCCCTCTTTAGCCTCATCCGTTGCATCGAGTGTAGGGGCGTACGCACTGATGACTGTGGCACATTGGTTCCGAGATAGGGTGATACGGAGAGTCATGAGGCATTCGTTAACCACACAGAGGGAGTCTTTGAGCGGTCAACCAGCTCATTCTTGACGGCAAAGCCGACTCCATGAAGGCGGCGTTCTGCCTCTGGTTTCCCTTCCCAGAAGAAGGTGTAACCTCCACCATGTTCCTTCAGCTGGCCTTCCCCTGCCCGCCGGGTCTCGCTTAGGGCGGCGATGTCAATGTCAAAACATCTGAGTTCCCGGGCAACTATGGCGGGACGGCGTTCCGGCCTGTTACTGTTGGAATTGTCCATGATGGTCCTGACGTTCCAGGTCCTGAACTTTATATTGACGAAGTGGAAGATGCCTGTACGTGAATTCTTTTTCGCTGCACACCGGCAACCACACGGGCTTAGCTGAGCAAGGTCTTGGTCCAGTGGCAAGGGGGTCCAAGACAACTGGAGACCAGGCACAGCTCTATAAACCTAATTGTCTACGGCGTAGTTGTTGGCCGCAAGCTCGGCGCCGGGTAGCGCCATTGGTGGTAGATGGCCCGAGGCTTGGTTGGGGGGCAGGCATTAAGAAGGTGACTTCCAAAGTTATTTTAAAAGTTAAAAGTTGGTAAAGATTCCCAATTTATTTCAAGAGTTTCTAAGGGTTGTTAAAAAGTTTTAAAATATTTCTAAGAGTTGTTAAAAGTCTAAGATGAAAATCAATAATAGATTATAAAAGTTTCCCCAATTTAAAAAGGGTTGAAGGGACCCCGTACCGGCCGCTTCTGTCCCGGGCCGAAAGGACTTTGCACCGGCCCGGGTCAAAGGGGCTCTGCACCGGATTCGGGGGACGCCTAACTGGTCGAAGGGACTCCGGGACGACCTGCCAAAGGGACCCGAGGATGTGGAACCGGCTGAAGGGATTCCGAGACCGGCGCTCAATCCGCCGAGGGGACTCCGAGACCGGCGCTCAATCCGCCGAGGGGACTCCGAGACCGGCGCTCAATCCGCCGAGGGGACTCCGAGACCGGCGCTCAATCCGCCGAGGGGACTCCGAGACCGGCGCTCAATCCGCCGAGGGGACTCCGAGACCGGCGCTCAATCCGCCGAGGGGACTCCGAGACCGGCGCTCAATCCGCCGAGGGGACTCCGAGACCGGCGCTCAATCCGCCGAGGGGACTCCGAGACCGGCGCTCAATCCGCCGAGGGGACTCCGAGACCGGCGCTCAATCCGCCGAGGGGACTCCGAGGCCGGCGCTCAATCCGCCGAGGGGACTCCGAGACCGGCGCTCAATCCGCCGAGGGGACTCCGAGACCGGCGCTCAATCCGCCGAGGGGACTCCGAGGCCGGCGCTCAATCCGCCGAGGGGACTCCGAGACCGGCGCTCAATCCGCCGAGGGGACTCCGAGACCGGCGCTCAATCCGCCGAGGGGACTCCGAGACCGGTGACCGGCGCTCAATCCGCCGAGGGGACTCCGAGACCGGCGCTCAATCCGCCGAGGGGACTCCGAGACCGGCGCTCAATCCGCCGAGGGGACTCCGAGACCGGCGCTCAATCCGCCGAGGGGACTCCGAGGCCGGCGCTCAATCCGCCGAGGGGACTCCGAGACCGGCGCTCAATCCGCCGAGGGGACTCCGAGGCCGGCGCTCAATCCGCCGAAGGGACTCCGAGACCGGCGCTGGGCCGGCTGAGGGTACCGAGGCATGGCGTCATCTTGTACCCCCAACCAGCTTTTAATTAGTTTTTAAACATTTAACCAACTTTTAAACTTATTAAACAATTTGGGAGAACTTTTAAAACTTACATTTTAGACTCTCAATCGAAATACTTTTAAATATCTATTATTAATCTACATCTTTGACTTTTTAGGCTGGGTAGGCTCGTGTTGGCCGGCACGGACACAATGGGCCGAAATGGCCTCCTACCGTGCTGTAAATTTCTATGATTCTATGATTCTATGATTACAGCTACGTGCAGGCTCTGAGGTCAAATATTTGAGCCTACAGACATAACTTGCAGGAAGAACAGGGAAGCATTTTCTTCATTGCAGGAATAAATGGAGTGTGTGGCAGCTTCACTAGAAATCAGCTTCCCCACCCCACCCTCAAATAAGCATCTTCTCCTCTACAAAAGTACAGATTGTTCTCTGGTGGCAGTAGAGGACACATTGTGTATTGGTTTTCAGACCCTGAGGGCCCGAATACAGACCTTGATCTCTTAGAGCTTTCAGATTCTGATATCAGCAGGAGACCAGACATCCTGCTAATCAGTGGTGACACAAATTCTCCGCACAATGGAATGGTGGCAGCTGCTTGTGGCAGCTGGTTGTCAGGACAGCAGCACATGCAAGGCATCTGGCCCACCCCCACAGAACACCCACCAGTGGCGCCAGGGTGGCTTGACATCAGACTTGCCCTGACACAAGCTCCAGAGATGCTGCCTGCAGGAGCTCCTCCCAGGAGCAATTTGCTATAAGAAGAGTGCCAGCTCTGCCCTGTGAGCCTTTTGCAGCACATGAACTGCTAAGCACCTCTTGTGATTCTGGCCCTCAGGCTGCACCTAGAAGAGGCACTCGGAGAAAGAAAGGCACATTAGGTGCCCGTGAGGAGCATGGTGTGCGGAAAGAATGGACTGACTTCTGTTCACTTGGTTGTATTAAAAATGAATTTGAACTTATATCGTGCTTTCATATTTATGGAGATGATAGTTATATAATAAATGCTGCAATTATTTTATGCTAATTTATTCAATTAGATGATTATTAGTTGCATGATGAAGTCGGGCCAAAGAGGTTTAATGGGGGGAAAATTGTGGTCGGAGACTTCCTTCGTACGAACGTCTTCGACCCGGAAAAAAATCTACAAAAGCACCTGTTGGTCCCGAATGAATGCAGGATCCCGGCCGGGGACCTAGATTTGCTGCGCAGCGCACAAGAAGATGTCTTTCAGGTACGTACGTACAAGCTGGAGTCAGGTGGGCCTGGACCACCAATCACTATGCAATATTCTCATTGATAAAAATGGGAACTCCGTTTGGTATGAGTTCCCATTACTATCAATGAGAAAACCCCCTAAAACACCCAAACACAGCATAATAAATAAATAAAACACCTCACATATTTAAAATTAATTGAAATTAAATGTAATTAAATGTTTTAGAAAGAAATATATTTTTGAGATTTTATTAATGTGTTTTCATTGGGTTAAAAATAAACTTACCTAAATGGACAGAGTTTTTAATATAAGAATGAGTGTTCACATTTTATTTTTAGATGTTTTAAAAGTGTTACGATGGTAAAAGTAGGCTATATGCCTGCTTTAACCAGGTGTAAAAGTTTGAAGGACATTTGCTGGGCATGAGTTGGGCAAATAGCCCAATTTCTCCCGCACAGTTGCCCTTCTCCTGGGGATGCGTAGGATCTGCACGGAGAAATCTTGACAAATCGGAAAAGACGATTATCGGTGCATGCGCATCACGCGCCGAGAACTGCCTTTTGTGAGGCTCGCCAGGATTTCTGGCCCATGTGTTATGATGTTCTAGGATAAGTACTGGTTTGAAGGATTGGTCTTTTTTTTAAGGCAGGAGAGAAGGAGTTATGATAGTGGTGACAAAGATAGACTGTTAGAGTGGTGCAAATACATCAATGATCAGTTGTGTTCTGATGGCCCTTGCAGCAGTCACTGAGGAGTGTTTAGAGTGACATAGAAACATAGAAACATAGAAAATAGGTGCAGGAGTAGGCCATTCGGCCCTTCTAGCCTGCACCGCCATTCAATGAGTTCATGGCTGAACATTCAACTTCAGTACCCCATTCCTGCTTTCTCGCCATACCCCATGAACCCCTAGTAGTAAGGACCTCATCTAACTCCTTTTTGAATATATTTAGTGAATTGGCCTCAACAACTTTCTGTGGTAGAGAATTCCACAGGTTCACCACTCTCTGGGTGAAGAAGTTCCTCCGCATCTCGGTCCTAAATGGCTTACCCCTTATCCTTAACTGTGACCTCTGGTTCTGGACTTCCCCAACATTGGGAACATTCTTCCTGCATCTAACCTGTCTAACCCCGTCAGAATTTTAAATGTTTCTATGAGGTCCCCTCTCATTCTTCTGAACTCCAGTGAATACAAGCCCAGTTGATCCAGTCTTTCTTGATAGGTCAGTCCCGCCATCCCGGGAATCAGTCTGGTGAACCTTCGCTGCACTCCCTCAATAGCAAGAATGTCCTTCCTCAGGTTAGGAGATCAAAACTGTACACAATACTCCAGGTGTGGCCTCACCAATGCCCTGTACAACTGTAGCAACACCATCTGCCCCTGTACTCAAATCCCCTTGCTATGAAGGCCAACATGCCATTTGCTTTCTTAACCGCCTGCTGCACCTGCATGCCAACTTTCAATGACTGATGTACCATGATACCCAGGTCTCTTTGCACCTCCCCTTTTCCTAATCTGTCACCATTCAGATAATAGTCTGTCTCTCTGTTTTTACCACCAAAGTGGATAACCTCACATTTATCCACATTATACTTCATCTGCCATGCATTTGCCCACTCACCTAACCTATCCAAGTCGCTCTGCAGCCTCACAGCATCCTCCTCGCAGCTCACACTGCCACCCAACTTAGTGTCATCCGCAAATTTGGAGATACTACATTTAATCCCCTCATCTAAATCATTAATGTACAGTGTAAACAGCTGGGGCCCCAGCACAGAACCTTGCGGTACCCCACTAGTCACTGCCTGCCATTCTGAAAAGTACCCATTTACTCCTACTCTTTGCTTCCTGTCTGACAACCAGTTCTCAATCCATGTCAGCACACTACCCCCAATCCCATGTGCTCTAACTTTGCACATCAATCTCTTGTGTGGGACCTTGTCGAACGCCTTCTGAAAGTCCAAATATACCACATCAACTGGTTCTCCCTTGTCCACTCTACTGGAAACATCCTCAAAAAATTCCAGAAGATTTGTCAAGCATGATTTCCCTTTCACAAATCCATGCTGACTTGGACCTATCATGTCACCTCTTTCCAAATGCACTGCTATGACATCCTTAATAATTGATTCCATCATTTTACCCACTACCGATGTCAGGCTGACCGGTCTATAATTCCCTGTTTTCTCTCTCCCTCCTTTTTTAAAAAGTGGGGTTACATTGGCTACCCTCCACTCTATAGGAACTGATCCAGAGTCAATCATAATGCTCTCCTCTATGTTGTACTGCCTGCAAAGCAGCCAAGGCCACCTTCCCGGAATGCCTAAGTCCAGGTCATTTGCATTGCAGAGTTGTGGAGTGTAATGTAGGCTACAACTATGCAGGATACAAGGCCTAGAACATACTGCAGAGCCCTTTCTGACCTGACCTGTCTCGACAGTGAAAGCACCTCTTTAACATCCTGATATCCTCTCAGTGCCCACTCTAGTAAAGACATGCGTCTCATTTTAGAGATTCTCTGCAGCTGTCCATTTGGCGTTAGTATCCACAGCATGCAAGGGGGTATGGTTTGTCATGCACAGGCCAATTGTTCACATAATTTTCTTCCTTGAAGAGCTCTGGGAGGTCCGAATTCTGAAATCATTATGGTAACTTTTAGCAAATCTTGCATTAACATGCAGGATTCTATACATGTACTCACACACAACCTGGCCATTCAGTGACTGGTGACTTTTTTAGTTTGAGGAAGTTGAGGGGTTTATCATGGGAGTTCACAAAGCATCATGGATGTCACCTATTACGCCTTGTACCTTAGAAAAGCCAGCTCCTCCATGAAATGGAATGGCCCTATTTTGCTTCCGTCTTTGATGTGATGCCAAATTCTGCAGAACAGTGCTTCAGTGCCCAGTCCACAGCTGGGTGATATCATATCGAACCCCCGTGGCTGTCTGAAATTACCTGGTGCCATGAGAATTGAGTGCATTCATGACTTACACAGCCACAGAGAAAGTAGCACATGTGGATGACAATGTCCAAGGTTATCATGAAGTAGGCAGCACAGCTCCACAATTACATCTTTGATGAAGCACACTATATTCTGTCCACAAAAAGCAGGACAAATCCAATCCATCCAATTACTGCTCCACCATCCTATTCTCAATCATCAGCAAAGTAATGGAAGGGCATCAACAGTGCTATCAAGCGACACTTACTCACCAATAACCTGCTCACCGATGTTCATTTTGGGTTCCGCAAGGACCACTCGGCTCCTGCTCTCATTACAGCCTTGGTCCAAACATGGACGAAAGAGCTGAAATCCAGAGGTGAGGTGAGAGTGACTGCCCTTGACATCAAGGCAGCATTTGACCGAGTGTGGCACCAAGGGCATGAGTAAAATTGAAGTCAATGGGAATCAGGGGGAAACTCTCCACTGGCTGGAGTCACACCCAGCACAAAGGAAGGTGGTTGTGCTTGTTGGAGGTCACTGGAGGAACAGTGAAGGACTTTTAAGGAGCTCTTTCATAGAACTCAACAAAAATATATTCCAGTGAAAAAGAAGGGCGGGAAGAGAAGGGATAACCAGCTGTGGATAACCAAGGAAATAAAGGAGAGTATCAAATTAAAAACCAATACGTATAAGGTGGACAAGGTTAGTGGGAAAATAGAAGATTGGGAACATTTTAAACGACAGCAAAGAATGACTAAGAAAGCAATAAAGAAAGGAAAGATAGATTACGAAAGTAAACTTGCACAAAACATAAAAACAGATAGTAAAAGCTTTTACAGATATATAAAACGGAAAAGAGTGACTAAAGTAAATGTTGGTCCCTTAGAAGATGAGAAGGGGGACTTAATAATGGGAAATGTGGAAATGGCTGAGACCTTAAACAATTATTTTGCTTCGATCTTTGCAGTGGAAGACACAGAAACCATGCCAGAAATTGCTGGTCACAGGAATGTGAGAAGGGAGGACCTTGAGACAATCACTATCACTAGAGGGGTAGTGCTGGACAGGCTAATGGGACTCAAGGTAGACAAGTCCCCTGGTCCTGATGAAATGCATCCCAGGGTATTAAAAGAGATGGCGGAAGTTATAGCAGATGCATTCGTTATAATCTACCAAAATTCTCTGGATTCTGTGGAGGTACCAGCGGATTATAAAGCAGCTAATGTAATGCCTCTGTTTAAAAAAGGGGGCAGACAAAAGGCAGGTAACTATCGGCCGGTTAGTTTAAAATCTGTAGTGGGGAAAATGCTTGAAACTATCATTAAGGAAGAAATAGCGGGACATCTAGATAGGAATAGTGCAATCAAGCAGACGCAGCATGGATTCATGAAGGGGAAATCATGTTTAACTAATTTACTGGAATTCTTTGAGGATATAATGAGCATGGTGGATAGAGGTGTACCGATGGATGTGGTGTATTTAGATTTTCAAAAGGCATTCGATAAGGTGCCACCCAAAAGGTTACTGCAGAAGATAAAGGTACGCGAAGTCAGTGGAAATGTATTAGCATGGATCGAGAATTGGCTGGCGAACAGAAAGCAGAGAGTCGGAATAAATGGGTCCTTTTCCGGTTGGAAATCGATGGTTAGTGGTGTGCCACAGGGATCGGTGCTGGGACCACAACTGTTTACAATATACATAGATGACCTGGAAGAAGGGACAGAGTGTAGTGTAACAAAATTTGCAGATGACACAAAGATTAGTGGGAAAGCGGGTTGTGTAGAGGACACAGAGAGGCTGCAAAGAGATTTAGATAGGTTAAGCGAATGGGCTAAGATTTGGCAGATGGAATACAATGTCGGAAAGTGTGAGGTCATCCACCTTGGGGAAAAAAACAGTAAAAGGGAATATTATTTGAATGGGGAGAAATTACAACATGCTGCGGTGCAGAGGGACCTGGGGGTTCTTGTGCATGAAACTCTTTTGAGTTTACCTGAAAATAAACATAAACATTAAACCGTGCCACCCGCCTGGGTGACACAGCAGACATTTACAAGGCCCCTTTTTTTTCCTTTTTTTTTTTTTTTTTGGGGCGCTAAAATCAAATTTTTTCCAGTGCCCCCTATAAAAGGGGAGGGGAACACTAAAAGCACCGGCAATTAAAACAAATTAAACTTTAAAACGTAAAATCAAATTAAAATTTGGTTGCCGGGCGTGATGATGCACTCCAGTCCCTCCGGTGCCCACCTCTCGCGGAAGGCCGCGAGCGTACCGGTGGACACCGCGTGCTCCATCTCCAAGGACACCCTGGACCGGATGTAAGAGCGGAAGAGAGGCAGGCAGTCAGGTTGAACGACCCCCTCGACCACCCGCTGCCTGGACCGGCTGATGGCACCCTTGGCCGTGCCCAGGAGCAGTCCTACGAGGAGGCCTTCGGACCTACCCGCTCCCCTCCGCACAGGGTGCCCAAAGATCAGGAGAGTGGGACTGAAGTGCAGCCAGAATTTCAGGAGCAGCCCCTTCAAATAATAAAACAGGGGCTGCAACCTTGTGCATTCCATAAAAACATGGAACACGGGCTCTTCCAGACCGCAGAAATTGCAGGCGGCCTGGGAGTCCGTGAACCGGCTTAAAAATTTGTTGCACGGCACTGCTCCGTGCACCACCCTCCAGGCCAAGTCCTTCTTGTGCATGAATCCCAAAAAGTTAGTTTGCAGGTGCAGCAGGTAGGCGAATGGACTGTTGGTCTTCATTGCGAGAGGGATGGAGTACAAAAGCAGAGAGGTCCTTCTGCAACTGTATAGGGTATTGGTGAGGCCGCACCTGGAGTACTGCATGCAGTTTTGGTCACCTTACTTAGGAAGGATATATTAGCTTTGGAGGGGGTACAGAGACGATTCACTAGGCTGATTCCAGAGATGAGGGGGTTACCTTATGATGATAGATTGAGTAGACTGGGTCTTTACTCAGTGGAGTTCAGAAGAATGAGGGGTGATCTTATAAAAACATTTAAAATAATGAAAGGGATAGACAGGATAGAGGCAGAGAGGTTGTTTCCACTGATCGGGGAGACTAGAACTAGGGGGCACAGCCTCAAAATACGGGGGAGCCAATTTAAAACCGAGTTGAGAAGGAATTTCTTCTCCCAGAGGGTTGTGAATCTGTGGAATTCTCTGCCCAAGGAAGCAGTTGAGGCTAGCTCATTGAATGTATTCAAGTCACAGATAGATTTTTAACCAATAAGGGAATTAAGGGTTATGGGGAGCGGGCGGGTCAGCCATGATCTTGTTGAATGGCGGAGCAGGCTCGAGGGGCTAGATGGTCTACTCCTGTTCCTAATTTTTATGTTCTTATGTAATCATCACAGTCCCAGGACATCGCTGCAGGAGTTCCTCAGGGCAGTGTCTTCGGCCTAACCATCTTCAGCTGCTTCATCAATAACCCTCTCTCCATCATGTCAGATAATGAAGCAGTCCATGCCCACATGCAGTAAGACCTGGACAACATCCAGACTTGTACTGATAAGTGGTGAGCAACATTTCATCACACAAGTGCCAGACAATGACTATTGCCAACAAGAGAGTCTAATCACCTCACCTTGACATTCACGGCATTACCATCATTGAATCTCCCACCATCAACATCCTGGGAGTTACTGTTGACCAGAAACTTAACTAGACCAGTTACATAAATACTGTGGCTACAACAGCAGGTCAGAGGCTATGTATTCTGCAGTGAGTGACTTACCTCCTGACAATAAAAACCTTTCCACCACCTACAAGGCACAAGTCAGAAGTGTGATGGAATACTTTCCAGTTGCCAGGATGAGTGTAGCTCCAACATTCAAGAAGCTCAATTCCATCCAGGACAAAGCATCCTACTTGATCGACACCCCATCTACCATCTTAAACATTTAGTCCCTCCACCACTGACACAACATGGCTGCAGTGTGTATAATCTACAGATTCCACTGCAACAGCTCGTCAAGGTTTCTTTGGCAGCACCCACCCAAACCCAAGACCTCTACAATCTAGATGGACAAGGGCAGCATGCGCATGGGAACCCCATCACCTCAAAGTTCCCCTCCAAGTTACATACCATCCTAACTTGGAAATATAACGCCGTTCCTTCATCGTTGCTGCGTCAAAATCCTGAAACTCCTGTCCTAACAGCACTGTGGGAGTACCTTCACCACACGGACTGCAGCAGTTCAAAAAGCAGCTCACCACCACTTTCTCAAGAGCAATTAGGGATGGGCAATAAACGTTGGCCTTGCCAGCGATGCCCACATCTCGTGAAAGAATTTTAAAAACTCTTCTAATATAGAGACCTCACTAAAGGCTGCACTAAACATACGCTACCTGGATATTCTTGAGAGGTGAAGGGGCTAATTTCTGGAAGGGATGTATCCTCCTCAAATGTGGCCTTCCTTTCCTTTCCTCCCTCCTCTCCTACTCCATTTCCTTCTCCGTGGAAATCAAATACAAAGGTTAGCCCAATGGTAATATCATAGAAGCTCTTGCTAATGGCCCAGTACAGGACATTTAGGTGCCTCTGGGCCTGGGGTCGGAAAAACAGCCCAATGATGCTTGAACAAAGTAATTAAGAAAAAGACATAGTATCAGCCCTCAATTTTCCTCAAAGATGTGTTTGGGTAATTTTAAGGGAAATTTTTGCTATTTTGCAATTTTTTTAAGAATTCTAAATGTAATATCTGTAAATAATGTTAGAACTGAAATAAGAGCACAAAAATTATATAAATTAAACTCTCTGAGAAAATAATCACATTACTTAACCAAGATGAGAAAAGGTTCGAATATTATCCATTGGCTCCCACATGTTCAATTCTGAAATCATGCTCAGCTAACTCATGTCAGCTGGGCAGTAGATGGAACATTATAATTGGCTTTTGGGCTGAGAAGAAAAAAGTTAGTTTGAGATCTGGCTCCTGATTGCTTTCCAATGGCTATTGCTGCAATGTGTGACTGAGTCGGCACTGAGTGAGAACAAGCAATTGGACTCAGCTGTGATATTCTCCATTATCGAGCAGCACTAGCGCCTGAAGAATGACCACTTGGGCAAGGTATCAGAGTGCTGTTAGCTCCTGTAGAATGACTCTAGCAAGAAGAATATTGGAGAAAAGTGGGGACAGGGAGGGCATATGTTATCTATTAAAATCAATTGACTGAATTATTCAGTATTCACACATTTATATGTAGTGCAATTGAGCATGTACATCAAAACTACAAGTAAAACACTGCAGATCAATATTGCACACATCTGCTTGAAATTACTAAGATAGATGAACTATTTTCTCAAATAGTTGATCTGAAGTTTCACCGAGAATTCTTGCTTCCCTTTACAGTGCAGAGTGGGTACTTTTCAAACAACACCACCAGTGTCTGATCATTTCCTGATGTGTAATTTAAGGCCTCTATGGATGTGGCATTATTTTGTAAATGTTATCATCAAAAGCTGCAACATTGCTAATTTCCTTGACTTTGAAAGCAAGCCAGTTATGCTACTGTACGAATGGTATGTTGCAGTTTTAGCATTGGTGTTGTGTAACTGAAGCTCAAGCTTTGAACTGTGCAGTGGAAACTTTGGGAAGGCTATGCAACCAGTAACAAACTGGTGGTTTCAGACCTGTGACTATTTATTGATGCTTATGTCACTTTTCCACTCTGTCACTTATTAGCAAGCTTATTATATGCATTCTTTGCATCCGTCTGTTAGATATTTTTTTTTCAGTCAGTATAAAATCCTTTATTGAAATGTGATACCTACCTTCTTGCGCCGTCCAAGTTCCATTTCTTTCAACTTCAAGATGTTTAAAAGTCATGGCAGTTCAGTAAATCAAGGAAATATGATCCACAGGCACTTAATCCCATGTGTTTTGTTGTGTGAGGCTTCAAGAATACTCATCTGCAGCCAAATGAATTTGCCTCAACCTTGCTGCATATACAGATAGGCAAGATAATATGATTCTTAACATTTCTAGTCTTCTAATCAGTTGTCTTTTGTTTTCGTAGTATTATGAAATACCGCTTTGATTGTTAAGAGCAAAACATCTGGTTCTCACAATCTTTTAATGGGTATTATTTAAGGCCAGGTTTATGTGCAGTAATTGGAGGGTTCGAGGGCAAATAACCATTTACTTTTGCCTCACTAAGCAGCAGTATTGGGAAGGAAGAGGTCAAAGTTCAAATTTCCTGGCACCAGACTCTTGAGCTGAAAGATGTTACATTATGACATCACTGCAAGCGGCACATCCATCACCCCTCGCTTGATGTGACTGAGATAGTCACTATAAGTGAGTGAGCCACTCTCAAACTGAATATCATTCAGAGTAACTTATCAGTTAAATTAATTTTCCACCAAATATGTAAATGGAGTTGCTTCCAAACTTAAAGCAAAAAATGAAATTGAGGATTAAATGTTGAGCATATTCACTACTATTGTGATGTAATGTGCAATTTCAAATATCTTGCCACATCCAGGAACTGTAATGAAAATAATGCAGAATCCCATTTTTAAAAGTGGATTAAGTATTAGCAGCTTAAGAGTACAAAAATAATCACAGCCCCTGTGCCATTGTACAACTGAGTTATATCTAAGTTGATTCGAGCAAGATAAAGGAAACAGTCTGATTTAAGTCTTCAACTTGCTTCCTTTCCCATGGCACGTGTTATCACAAACTCATGTCAGTGTTATGCTGAGCATGTCTGACACACACAAAGTTTAACAGAAAGTTGCAGTGTGAATAGAAAATATGTTAAATGAAATGTGGGCTGGTACAATTCAGATTTCTAAGAAATTATTACAAACGAGCTTTCTAAATATATCATCTCCCACCCCACCCCACCCCGCTCATGAAAAATGTTTGAAGAGGGAGAGCTGTGCATCATTTTTGTTAGAATGTATTACACGATTGCCATAATGATGACTGTCAATGCAATTTACCTCATAACAACAATATGGCTCAAATATTAATATGAAGATGGCTTCAGAGTGAGGGGGAGGGGGTCGATGGAATTGTATGGGCGAAATCCATAAGTCAACAGAGTGGGTCTGAATCTGCGTTCTGAACTCAATAGTATCAATTAATTTTGACTTCCAGGTTTCGCGTCTCCAAGCTGCACAGTGGGAGTGATGCGCATTTGCATGATGCGATCTCAGCTGTAATTAAAGGGGCAGTGCACAAATGGAAATTGGAGGTGTTCAGAATGGATGGTGGACAGAGAGCATAGGCAGCAGCCAGATTCAATGATGCCTCGCTAAAATTACTGCTGGGTGCAGTCAGGGACATACTTGTCCCCAGCAATGAGAGAAAGAAACTTGCAGCGCTCATGAGGAAGACGTCGTAGGTGGTAGCTGAGGAGGTGAGCAGCACAAGCACTGTGCCCAGGTTGCAGATACAATGTAGGAAGCAATTTATGATGTAACTAGGTCCGAAAAAGTGAGTACATTTGCTGATTCAACTACATCCTGTGCTTTAAGACCTCCCCGACCCTTCACTCTGTTTTGCTAAGCGTTCTCCATCACTCATCTCACCCACTCAACTTTCAGCAGCACCCATCCTGCACTTTCTATGCACTTCATCACCTCCCCATTTATCCATCTACCAGTAACACTCACCTCAATCCTTCTGCAATGTGATGTATCTGTCTCATAGTCACCCTCACAAAATGCACTGCATCCATTGGGTGAATATCTCACCTTCACTCATGCACAGATTTGTTTTTCACAGGCTATAGGAGATGAAAACGCAAAATGCAAGGGAGAGAGACAGGACTGGAGATGGCACTTTACAAGTAGTCCAGCTCACAAGTACAGAGGAGGATGCCCTGGAGATAAGTGGCACATCTGTGTCCCTCTCAGTCAGAGATGGAGAGTCAGGGAGCTCACAGATAGCTGGTGACAGAATTACAAATATCACTAATGCATAAATGCTGACCTTATTTCATCAATGACTGAATGGTAGGAAGGCTGAATATGTTCAATAATATGAATTTGCCATGACTAAATCATATCCCTTTCTTTTATTTTCCAGGGTCTTCATGCATACAGCAAGTGTCGCAGGACATCCATGAGGATGATTCCTCAGAGGAGCCCATTCTTTCTAATAGTGCACCATCACTGCACATACAGCCATGCACCAGCGCAGATACTTACACTTCGGTGGGTCCACTTGGACAGTAAGTTGGAGTTCCACACTCTGCACAATAACATAGAGGATGGAGGAGTCCAACTCGATCACTAGTGGATTGGTGGTGCAGGGAATTTCAAGAATAGTTGCCATGGAGAGAGTGGCCACATCCATGGAACATCAAACATGGCTCCCAAATGAGTCCTTGTAGACCATGACCACGGCTGTGCCCCATTACCACCCCGGAAGAGAAATTCAGTCACACCTCCTTATTTACTGCCTGCCGCTGACAACGGCAGCTTCAGTTGTCGTGTTTCAGTCTGGAGTCGGCTGGAGGAGTGCTATTTAAATGCGCCATCTTTAGAAATAATTTTTGTCGGGCATTACTGTTTGCAGCTTACCAACACATAGGGAGACTTCCTGTTGGACAGATTTGAGCTATCTTCTTTAGAAGTGTTCTGCCTCTTAACCATTCCTGTGTTTCAATGAAGACAAATTGGAAATGACAACATTTCAATCATTTCATGAGGTCTGTGTTGGCTCTTGACCACCTGTTCCAATGTCACCCTTAGGAGGTAAGACAGGGAGAGAGGAAGGCGGAGAGAAAGGCGGAGAGAAAGGCAGGGAGCAAGGCAGGGAGAAAAAAGAGAGAAGGGCAGCAAATGGTGACCAGATGGAGGAGGCCTAACAGGGCTGGCAACAGGCGACCTTACCCTCCCAGGGTATTTCCTGCGCAGTTCTCCTACATCAATTTCACTGAGGAGCAGTGTGTTCGAAGGCTGCACTTCAGCAAGGACGTGGTCACAGAGCTCTGCCATCTGCTGCAACCAGACCTCGAGCCTCAGACCAGGATGTGGACGGCTCTCTCAGTCGCAGTCAAGGTTACCATCATGCTTAATTTCCACACCAATGGTTGCTTCCAAGGTGCAATAGGAGACATCTCCAGCGTTTCCCAGTTTTCCATCCATTGCTCCATCTGTGAGGTCACAGATGCTCTCTATAGAAGGAGCAAGGAATACATCTCCTTTCCCAAAACCAGAGAGAAGCAGCATGAGCGTGCAGGTGGTGTGGCCAGGATAGCGGCCTTCCCCATGGAGCAGATCACCATTGACTGTACCCACGTCGCTTTGTGGGCATCGCATAACAATCCTAGGGTATTCCGTAACCGCAAAGACAAACACTCACTGAACATGCAGCTGGTGTGCGACCATACATACAGAATCCTCACCGTCAAAGCCCATTATCCTGGCAGCAGCCACAATGCTTTCATCCTGTGCCAGACCGGTGTGCCAGCTCTCTTCCAGCCACCACATGAAGCTTGTGACTGGCTAGTCTGACAAGAGCTATCTGCTCTCCACCTGGCTCATTGCTGCCCTCCATAACACCATACACCTGCCCAGCACTTATATATTAAAAGCCATGCCGTTACCAGGAACATCATTGAGAAGATCATCGGTGTGCTCAAGCAATGGTTCCACTGCCTTGAGCGCTCGGGAGGACTCCTCCAGTACTCGAATGAGCGAGTGTCCCTATTTATCATCATCTGCTGCATGCTGCACAACTTGGCCATTATGAGGGCAAAGCCATTGCCACCAGGCATAGCCGCACTACCTCAGGAGGAGGAGGGGGAGGATGAGGATGAGGAGCAGCAGGAGCAGCAACACCAGTGACAGAGGAGGAAGGCAAATAAACGCAACTATCTCAGCTCAGTGCAGCTCCAACACCATCCAAGACAAAGCAATCCACTTGATTGGCACCCCATCCACCTCCTTAAACATTCACTGCCTCCACCACCGGCAACCCATGGCTGATCTGATCTTGGCCTCAACTCCACTTCCCTGCTTCCACCCCATACCACTTGACTCACTTATCCTTCAAAAATCTGTCTATCTGCACCTTAAATATATTCAATAACCCAGCCTCCACAGCTCTCTGTGGTAGAGAATGCCAAAGATTCACGACCCTCTGAGAGAAGAAATTCTTCCTCATTTCCATTTTAAATGGGCGACTCCTTATTCTGAAACTATAAGAACATAAGCACATAAGAAATAGGAGCACATAAGGAATAGGCCATATGGCCCCTCAAGCCTGCTCTGCCATTTTATATGATCTTGGCTGATCTGATCAAGGACTCAGGTCCACTTCCCTGCACGCTCCCCATAACCCCTTATTCCATCATTGGTTAAGAAACTGTCTATCTCTGTCTTAAACTTATTCAGTGTCCCAGCTTCCACAGCTCTGTGAGGCAACGAATTCCACAGATTTACAACCCTCTGAAAGAAGAAATTTCTCCTCATCTCAGTTTTAAATGGGCGGTCCCTTATTCTAAGATTATGCCCCCTGGTTCTAGTCTCCCCCATCAGTGGAAACATTCTGTCTGCATCCACCTTGTCAAGCCCCCTCATAATTTTATTTGTTTCGATAAGATCACCTCTCAATCTTCTGAATTCCAATGAGTAGAGGCCCAAACTACTCAACCTTTCATCATAAGTCAACCCCCTCATTTCCGGAATCAACCTAGTGAACCTTCTCTGAACTGCCTCCATAGCAAATATATCCTTTCGGAAATATGGGAACCAAAACTGCAGTATTCCAAGTGTGGCCTCACCAATACCCGATATGACTGTAGCAAGACTTCCCTGCTTTTATACTCCATCCCCTTTGCAATAAAGGCCAAGATTCCATTGGCTTTCCTGATCACTTGCTGTACCTGCATACTAACCTTTTGTGTTTCATGCACAAGTATCCCCAGATCCCGCTGTACTGCAGCACTTTGCAATCTTTCTTCATTTAAATAATAACTTGCTCTTTGATTTTTTTTCTGCCAAAGTGCATGACCTCACACTTTCCATTATACTCTATCTGCCAAATGTTTGCCCACTCACTTAGCCTGTCTATGGGCTAGAACCTCCACTTTTGTGCTTATCGCCCAAAAATGGGCGTTATTTCCGGCGTGGGCGGTAAAAAAGGGTTTTCAGATCGCCAGCTTCTCGGCCATTCTCAAAGCACCTAGTCTCCATTTTTGAAAATGGGCGTTACCGCGAGCAATATGAAATGGGCGGTAGCGTTAAATTTTTTTGACCTTCTGCTGAAAAGTGTGGCCGTTTTTTGCATCGGCATGGCAATGCTCAATTCCCGTGATTCAGGAGGTCAAGGGTCATCATGACATGCGCAGAAGAGGAGAAAGAGAGAGAGGGAGCTTAGAGGCACTGAAAGCGTGTATGGTTGTGGTGTGTGTTTGTCTGGCTGTTGAGGGAGGCACGAGGGCGATTCACCAGTAGCAAAAAGCCCACTAAGCACCAAGAACATAGTTGGCACTGAGTTTTTGTCCAAGAAATATGATATAACATAGAAGGGATGGAGGAGGCCCTAGAGCTGGTAGCCAGGAACACAGGTGGCAGAGGGCTCCAAGTGGTACTGGAGCGTGGCACTGCACCCCAAGGTGCCGCACCCCCATTGCCAACCACACACGAGAGAAAGCAGCAACATCTTGATTCTGGCTCAGAGCATGTTCCCACCTCGGGACCATCCTCTCCCGTATCTGTCCAAGCAGCGTTTCAGCCGTCACCCCCCTGCCCCCGCAATGAAGCATCGCCTGAGGAGCTCTTCGGCCAGGCGGCTTGGAGTCAGGAGGGAGGGGGAGGGGTAGAGGTGGGGAGGAGAAGTGGGTGGAGGGGGGGGAGGGGGAAGGGTTGGTTTGTACAGAAATACTGATGATTTCAGACTAATGTTCAGTTTAAATGTTTTTTATTTAACAAAACTTTGCAGCGCATTGGCTCAGATAGCTGCACCGTTACACGCTGGTGATTCCTTACACCAAAGGGTATAATGGCTCATAACTTCAATCAACTTAAACTTTAACTGTCACTAAGGTGATGCCCACCACTGATGTATGACCTGCATACCCAGCAGTGTGTCAGCCTTGTAAATAACACCAACGTTCTTTCAGGCAAAGCGATCATTGATGGGCTCCTGACGTAAGGCTCTTGCAGCTATCATGCCACCACGGACCCTTTCATGCACAGGGGAACGGAGGCATGGCTTCAGCATTAGCCTGATTGTCTGGGCCGATGTCAGTGTCTGCATCCTCGTCCTCCTCTTCCTCTCTCTGGTGAGGTGGACTGTCAGACTCATCAGGCAATTGTTGTCCCCTCCTGATAGCCAAGTTGTGCAGCATGGAGCACACCACCACAAATTGAGCTACCTGCTCAGGGTGGTATTGGAGCTCGCCTCCTGTCTGGTCCAGGCATCTAAATTGCTGTTTCAGCACTCCAATTGTTTTCTCCACGATATTGCGAGTTGCTCTGTGGCTCTCGTTGTATCGCCTCTCGGCCTCAGTGTGGGTGTCATGCAGGTGGGTCATCAGCCAGGTGGCGAGGCCATATCCTTTGTCACCAAGCATCCAGCATTGACCTTGTGGCTGATTGTTAAACAAGTCAGAGACAGTGCTCTCATGCAGGATGTGAGCATTATGGATGCTGCCCGGAAATTGAGCATTCACTGCCAGTATAATTTGCTGGTGGTCGACAACCAGTTGGACATTCAGGGAGTGGAATCCCTTGCGGTTCCTGAAAACCTCAGCATCCCGAAAAGGTGCCCATATCGCGATGTGCATGCACTCCATTGCTCCCTGCACCTTGGGGACGTTTGCAATTCTGGACAATTCAAGAGCCCTCTCACTCTGTGCCTCCCTGATCATAGGGAAGCTGATCAAGTCCCTCCTGCGTGCATACAGGGCTTCAGTGACCTGTCTAATGCAGCGATGTGTGGCATGCTGAGAAAGTCCACAAATGTTTCCAGCTGTGTCCTGAAAAGAACCCGAGGCGTAGAACGACAGTGCCGCAATGACTTTGACTTCGACGGACAGTGCAGTACTGATGGTGCTAGCAGGCTGTAGATCTGCCCTTATCAGCTGGCATACCTCAGTGATAACCTCTGTGTGGAAGCGCAGTCTCCGAACGCAGGTGGTGTCGGGCAAGTCGAGGTAAGAATGCTTCTCCTTGTACTTGCGGGGGGTAAAAACATAGAAACATAGAAAATAGGTGCAGGAGTAGGCCATTCGGCCCTTCGACCCTGCACCACCATTCAATAAGATCATGGCTGATCTTTCCCTCAGTACCCCTTTCCTGCTTTCTCTCCATACCCCTTGATCCCCTTATCCATAAAGGCCATATCTAACTCCCTCTTGAATATATCCAATGAACTGGCACCAACAACTCTCTACAGTAGGGAATTCCACAGGTTAACAACTCTGAGTGAAGAAGTTTCTCCTCAGCTCAGTCCTAAATGGCCTACTGCTTATCCTAAGACTATGTCCGCTGGTTCTGGACTTCCCCATCATCGGGAACATTCTTCCCGCATCTAACCTGTCCAGTCCCGTCAGAATCTTGTAGGTTTCTATGAGATCCCCTCTCATCCTTCTAAACTCCAGTGTATAAAGGCCCAGTTGATCCAGTCTCTCCTTATATGTCAGTCCCGCCATCCCGGGAATCAGTCTGGTGAAGCTTCGCTGCACTCCCTCAATAGCAAGAAAGTCCTTCCTCCAATTAGGAGACCAAAACTGAACACAATATTCCAGGTGTGGCCTCACCAAGGCCCTGTACAACTGCAGTAAGACCTTTCTGCTCCTATACTCAAATCCCATAGCTATGAAGGCCAACATACCATTTGCTTTCTTCACCACCTGCTGTACCTACATGCCAACTTTCACTGACTGATGAACCATGACACCCAGGTCCCATTGCACCTCCCCCTTTCCTAATCTGCCACCATTCAGATAATATGCTGCCTTCGTGTTTTTGCCCACAAAGTAGATAACCTCATATTTATCCACATTATGCTGCATCTGCCATGCATTTGCCCACTCACCTAACCTGTCCAAGTCACCCTGCAGCCTTTTAGTGTCCTCCTCACAGCTCACAACGCCACCCACTTTAGTGTCATCTGTAAACTTGGAGATATTACACTCAATCCCTTCATCTAAATCATTAATGTATATTGTAAAGAGCTGGGGTCCCAGCACTGAGCCCTGAAGCACTCCACTAGTCACTGCCTGCCATTCTGAAAAGGACACGTTTATTCTGACTCTCTGCTTCCTGTCTGACAACCAATTCTCTATCCACATCAGTGCATTACCCCCAATACCATGTGCTTTGATTTTGCACACCAATCTCTTGTGTGGGACCTTGTCAAAAGCCTTTTGAAAGTACAAATACACCACATCCACTGGTTCTCCCTTGTCCACTCTACTAGTTATATCCTCAATAAATTCCAGAAGATTTGTCAAGCATCAGTTCCCTTTCATAAATCCATGCTGACTTGGACCGATTCTGTCACTGCATTCCAAATGCGCTGCTATTTCATCTTTAATAATTGATTCCAACATTTTCCCCACTACTGATGTCAGGCTAACCGGTCTATAATTACCCATTTTCTCTCTCCCTCCTTTTTTAAACAGTGGTGTTACATTAGCTACCCTCCAGTCCATAGGAACTGATCCAGAATCGATAGACTGTTGGAAAATGATCACCAATGCACCCATTATTTCTGTGGCCACTTCCTTAAGTACTTTGGAATGCAGACTATCAGTTCCCGGGGATTTATCGGCCTTCAATCCCATCAATTTCTCTAACACAATTTCCCGCCTAATAAGGATATCCTTCAGTTCCTCCTTCTCACTAGACCCTTGGTCCCCTGGTATTTCTGAAAGGTTATTTGTGTCTTCCTTCGTGAAAACAGAACCAAAGTATTTGTTTAACTGGTCTGCCATATCTTTCTTCCCCATTATAAATTCACCTGAATCTGACTGCAAGGGACTTACGTTTGTTTTCACTAATCTTTTTCTCTTCACATATCTATAGAAGCTTTTGCAGTCAGTTTTTATATTCCCAGCAAGCTTCCGCTCATACTCTATTTCCCCCTCCTAATTGAACCCTTTGTCCTCCTCTGCTGTATTACTGAATTCTCCCAGTCCTCAGATTTGCTGCTTTTTCTGGCCAATTTGTATGCCTCTTCCTTGGATTTAACACTATCCTTAATTTCCCTTGTTAGCCACGGTTGAGCCACCTTCCCCGTTTTATTTTTACTCCAGACAGGGATGTACAATTGTTAAAATTCATCCATGTGATCTTTAAATATATGCCTTTGCCTATGCAGCATCAACCCTTTAAGTATCATTTGCCAGTCTATTCTAGCCAATTCCTGCCTCATACCATCGAAGTTACCTTTCCCCAAGTTGAGGACTCTAGTCTCTAAATTAACTGTGTCACTCTCCATCTTAATAAAGAATTCTACCATATTATGGTCACTCTTCCCCAAGGGGCTTCGCACAACAAGATTGTTAATTAGTCCTTTCTCATTGCACATCACCCAGTCTAGGATGGCCAGCCCTCTAGTTGGTTCCTCGACATATTGGTCTAGAAAACTATCTCTAATACACTCCAGGAAATCCTCCTCCACCGCTTTGCGACCAGTTTAGTTAGCCCAGTTAATATGTAGATTAAAATCGCCATGATAACTGTTGTACCTTTATTGCACGCATCACTAATTTTTTATTTGATGCTGTCCCCATCCTCATTATTACTGTTTGGTGGTCTGTACACAACTCCCACTCGCGTTTTCTGCCCTTTGGTATTCCGTAGCTCCACCTATACAGATTCCACATCATCCAAGCTAATGTTCTTCCTTACTATTGCCTTAATTTCCTCTTTAACGAGCAACACCACCCCACCTCCTTTTCCTTTCTGTCTATCCTTCCTAAATGTTGAATACCTCTGTATGTTGAGTTCCCAGCCTTGGTCACACTGGAGCCATCTCTCCGTGATGCCAATTACATCATATCCGTTAACTGCTATCTGCACAATTAATTCGTCCACCTTATTCCGAATACTCCTCGCATTGAGGCACAGAGCCTTCAGGTTTGTCTTTTTAACAGCCTTTGCCCCTTTAGGATTTTGCTGTAATGTGGCCCTTTTTGCTTTTTGCCTTGGGTTTCTCTGCCCTCCAATTTTACTTTTCTTCTTTCTATCTTTTGCTTCTGCTCCCATTCTGCTTTCCTGTCTCCCTGCATAGGTTCCCATCCCCCTGCCATATTCGTTTAACCCCTCCCCAACAGCACGAGCAAACATTCCCCCTAGGACATTGGTTCCGATCCTGCCCAGGTGCAGACCGTTCGGTTTGTACTGGTCCCACCTCTCCCAGAACCGGTTTCAAAGTCCCAGGAATTTGAATCCCTCCCTTCTGCACCATTCCTCAAGCCACGTATTCATCTGAGCTGTCCTGTGATTCCTACTCTGACTAGCACGTGGCACTGGTAGCAATCCTGAGATTACTACTTTTGAGGTCCTACTTTTTAATTTAGCTCCTAGCTCCTTAAATTCATCTTGTAGGACCTCACCCCGTTTTTTACCTATTTCGTTGGTACCTATATGCACCACGACAACTGGCTGTTTACCCTCCCCCTTCAAAATGTCCTGCACCCGCTCCGAGTCATCCTTGACCTTTGCACCAGGGAGGCAACATACCATCCTGGAGTCTTGGTTGCGGCCGCAGAAACGTCTATCTATTCCGCTTACAATAGAATCCCCGATCACTATAGCTCTCCCACTCTTTATCCTGCCCTCCTGTGCAGCAGAGCCACCCACAGTGCCATGAACTTGGCTGCTGCTGCCTTTCCCTGCTGAGTCATCCCCCTCAATAGTACCCAAAGCGGTATATCTGTTTAGCAGGGGGATGAGCGCAGGGGACCCCTGCACTACCTTCCTTCTACTGCTCTTCCTATTGGTCACCCATCCCCTATCTGGCTGTGTAACCTTTACCTGCAGTAAGACCAACTCACTAAATGTGCTATTCACGTCATTCTCAGCATCATGGATGTTCCAGAGTGAGTCCACCCACAGCTCCAGTGCCGCAATGCAGTCTGTCAGGAGCTGCAGCCAGATACATTTTCCACATATGTCGTCGTCAGAGACACTGGAAGCGTCCCTGACTTCCCACATAGTACAGGAGGAGCATAACACATGTCCGAGCTCTCCTGCCATGACTTAACCTCTAGATTAACTTAATTTTGCAACAATAATGCTAAAGGTTACTTACTGATAAAGAGAAAGAAAAAGAAAAAACTACTCACCAATCACCAGCCAATCACTTACCCCCTTGGCTGTGACGTCACCTTTAGATTTCTTTCTACTTCTTTTTTGCCTTCTATCCCTGCTGCAGCTGCACCGGCTGGCCTTTATAGGCTGCTCCGACGTCCCCGAAATCCCGACTCTCCAACTGCCGCTGGGCCTTTATAGGGTGCTCCGACGTCACCGAGCCTCTTGCTGTGACGTCACACTTCATTTTCTTTTCCTCCCAGGTTGGGGAGTCAGCACTGGTGGGGAAAACAAGACAAAGTAACACCTCCTGGTCCCACTTGCCCGAACTCTCCCACTTACCAAATTCTTACCTTTGCACTCTGACCTGCCGCTGCATGTCTGGTCCTCCTCTTCAGTCTGTCACGTCTTACATTGGGCACATAATGCAGTGGAGCGTTCCTTCGGCAATGTCAAGTCTGTTGCATGTAATTGGTCACCAAGAGAGGTAAGAAAGGACAGGCCCATTGCAGTAGCTCTCTGTTTTCCAACGATTGGTCACAAACAAGGAATGTCCCGACGAAGACACCTATTCAATTCCAATCGGTCACTGTATCGTCAAGATGCTTGTAAAGATGTTCACATCAACTCCAAAGACCTGCAGAGTACATCTGAACTCCGCCGAGGTTGAAGCACAGCAGGCTTTTAAGGGATGAGACATGTGATCTACAACATGGTGTCCATAACGCTGTGATTAGTTCTGGTTAGTTCCACTTTTTCTGGGCGGTTTTTTGGGCGAGCAATATTGTGGGCGATATGTGTGCGAGGTGTAAGGGGTTCTCGGGAGTGTTGTTGTGCCTTGGGTGTCTCTCTCTGGGCTTCTGCCGTTTATGCCTGGCCTGTGAGGTACCCTGAGTGCTGCAAGAGCACCCCTGGAGAGACTGTGTCCACAGCTTATGAAGGGGGTTTTTGAGACTCGTGCATTCCCACAGCTTATGCCTAGCCTGTGAGACACCTGTGAGTGTCAAACACTCCTAACCCCTTCTTCCCTAGCCTGTGACACACAGTTGAGCGTTTTTGAGGCGTTCCTAGCTTCCCTTACACTGTTCTGACATAAGACTCACGATCAGGAGATGTAATACAATAGAACTGAGACAAGGTGATTCCAAGAGGAACTTAGGCTTCCAATTTATTTGACAAGGTGTATCTCAACAAACAGCAATACAGCAACAAAACAATCCCCCTAAATCCCACTAAACGGACACAACGAAAATCTTTACACAAGTTTAGCAGTACAATGCCCAAACTCCCACCTTTCCTGGTCTAACTGAGTTGGGAGTTCCGGAGACCAGAGGTTATACTCACTACTGTGCCTTCTGCAGTCTGGTGGTTTGTTTCTTCTATCTTCGGTGTCTTCGGACACTTGTTTTCCTTCAGTGTCTAGAGGCTTGCTGGTTGTTGGATCACGAGAGCAGGGAACCACACACAATGCATCAGAAACCCCTTTTTATAGCCAGATTATCCAGTCCGCCTCTCCTGCTGAAATCGATTCTTCCCATTGGTGGGCTTTGTGATTTTGAAAAATGCAGCAGTTTTAGATTATTGTGGGTTTTTTCCACTGATGTTAACCTACTCAAGATTTGAGTGGGTGTTGATTGCGTTGGCCTCCTGTAGTCATTGTGTAGGCCCTTGGGTTGTTTTGGGTTCCCTAGTTTCTGAAGGTCTGCATAATGTTCCTCCAATTCAGTTTTTTCTAACCTACTCAAGGTTTGAGTAGGTGTTGATTGGGTTGGCCTCCTGTAACCATTGTGTAGGCCCTTGGTTTGTTTTGGGTTCCCTAGTATTCTGAAGGTCTGCATAATTTCCTTCTATAGTGTAAACATGGGGAAGACAATAGCCCGATAATGGCGATGAGTCAGTCCCACAGTTTTCGAGCAAGTGCTCTCCCATTGGCTTGAAAGCCCCATGCTTCGGGCTGACTCTGTCCCACCATTGGCCTTCTGGTGTCCTCCCCCGTCCAATCACTGCTCTGCCAAGGTCAAACCATCTCGGTTTCAATTTCACAGCACAGACTGATCCCACAGCCCTTTTCCTTCTGGATAAAATGAGGGGGTTTTCGTCCTCCCCTACAGAGGTGGTGAAATTGACACTGGGTGATCTCATGGCCGCTAGTTTCAGTAAATATGCTTTTTACGACAAAAAGAACTGGGCGGGCGTTAATATTGAATCTCAGCGTTAAATCAGTGTGGAAAGTAACGCTGGGCAATATTATGGGTGTTGATTTTGCCCCCAAAAAGTGGACGGGCGGTAATACTTTTTCCTGCCGTTACACACATGGGGAAAGTAACGCTCGGCGATATGTTTCCTAAAAATGCTTGTCAGTTTCCATTTTGTGACAAAATGAGCGATATATTGGCGTTATACGTCATTTCAGCGGTAAAATGGGCGTTATGTGGGCATTAAGCATGCAAAAAAATGGAGGTTCTAGTCTATTGTCCTTTTGCAGATTTTTTGTGTCCTCCTCACACATTGCTTTTCCTCCCATCTTTGTATCATCAGCAAACTTGGCTACGTTACACTCAGTCCCTTCTTCCAAGTCATTAATATAGATTGTAAATAGTTGGGGTCCCAGCACTGATCCCTGTGGCACCCCACCAGTTACTGATTGCCAACCCGAGAATGAACCATTTATCCTGACTCTCTGTTTTCTGTTCTTGGCCAATCCTCTATCCATGCTAATATATTACCCCCAATTCCGTGAACTTTTATCTTGTGCAGTAACCTTTTATGTGGTACCTTGTCAAATGTCTTCTGGAAGTCCAAATACACCACATCCACTGGTTCCCCTTTATGCATCCTGTTCATTACATCCTCAAAGAATTCCAACAAATTTGTCAAACATGACCTCCCCTTTATAAAGCCATGCTGACTCTGCCTGACCGAATTATGCTTTTCCAAATGTCCTGCTACTACTTCTTTAATAATGGACTCCAACATTTCCCAACCACCATGCCCCCTAGTTCTAGATTCCCCCACAAGAGGAAACATTCTCTCTGCATCTACCATGTCAAGCCCCCTCAAAATCTTATATATTTCAATAAGATCACCTCAGTCTTCCAAACCCCAATGAGTATAGGTCCAACCTGCTCAACCTATCTTCATATGACAACCCCTTCATCTCAGGAATCAACCTCCTGAACCTTCTCTGAACTTCCTCCAATGCAAGTATATCCTTCCTTAAATAAGGAGACCAATAACGTATGCAGTATTCCAGCTGTGGTCTCACCAACGCCCTGTACATCCACCACCTTAAACATTCACTCCCTCCACCACCGGCACACCATGGCTGCAGTGTGTACCATCTACAAGATACAGTGCAGCAACTCGCCAAGGCTTCTCTGACACCATCTCCCAACCCCGCGACCACTATTACCTCGGCAGGACAAGGGCAGCAGACGTATGGGAACCCCACCGCATCCAAGATCCCCTCCAAGTTACACACCATCCTGATTTGGAAATCTATTGCCATTCGTTCATCGTTGCCGGGTCAAAATCCTGGAACTCCCTACCTAACAGCACTGTGGGAGTACCTTCACCACATGGACTGCAGTGGTTGAAGAAGGCAGGTCACCACCACTTTCTCGGAAACTAGGGATGGACAATAAATAGAGGCCTTGCCAGCAATGTCCACATTCCATAAATTAATTTGTAAAGTGTTTTTTTTAAAGCTGAAAGGAGTCGGCAGCAGTGACGGCAGGATAGGATAAAGAGCGCGGGGCCGCCGAATTCAAAAAGAACAGCAAAAGCAAGGAGTGATGTCACAGGAATGCAGGTGGGTGAGTATCGGGGGCCGAAATTGCCCCCAGCTTTAAGGTCCATTACCGCTTCTAAGAGGTGATATTGGGGCGGTAAGACCTTTCTGACCGGGGGCAGGCAGATGGGCCAACCCATCCGAAATTGCCCCTACGTTGGACGGCGGAAACGGGTTTCCACCCGGTCCGTGTTCCCGCCCCATTGGGCATGCGCCGACCCCTTACTGCCCGGCGGTGACCCCTTTCTGCCCTGCGAAGGAAATTGCCCCATGGGAGCGGTGCAGCCGCCGCTTGGTTCCCCCCGACAGCTTTTCCTGGTGGGAAGCTGCCATTGGCTCGGCAGTGCATCCACCCTTAAAGGGGAGGGTGCACTGCCGCAACCACCCATTTTATTTTAATTGTCGGCCGACTCTGAAGTCGGCCCGACAATGGCAGCCACAGTATCAGCTGGGCCGCCAATGGGCAGTCTGGCATCTTCTCTTGGGTGCCGGGCCACTGGCCCGACCAAAACCCTTCCTGGTAGCCCAATGGGCACCACTAAAGTGGCTGCAGAGCTCGCAGCGGCCCTCCCCTTTAACTGAAGGAGAGGGATGTTGCTACACGTCATCAGCACCATCTGTCGCCCCGCTGCCAACACACTTCACCTCTCAGCTGCCCAAACACCGCCCGGACAATTTGAAAACGTTTAAGAGGTTAAAATCGCTCTATTCTCTGCTCCAAGAATTCGGGTGGAGAATAATCATTTAATTTAAATTATCCGCCTCATTTTGGGCAGAGGGCAATTTTGGATCCTTAGTGTTTTATTCTCTCTAACATAACTAGATAAACTAATTAATATAACTATCGATAATCGTGTGAATAAAGACTTTAACTAAGAGCAAGAGAAGCAGCCGGAGATAAAGGTGGGCCTTTTAAGACTCTCAGAGGGAAAAATTGCGTGCATTTCTGTCTCCCGTTGTGCCCCTGGGGGTGCCAATGGAGCACAAGTGCAGTTGTGACTGGGCGTGGTGCTGACATCGACTCCCACCATATTCAGCGGAGTTTAGTAGCAGCGCTATGGCATTACACCCCGATCTCCTGCGCCCAGAGATCATGATGTCATTGTCATGCGCATCGCTCTGGTAGCACCCCGGACCCGAAATACATAGAATCACGGAATGATAGAAAAATTACGATGCAGAAGGAAGCCATTCAGCCCATCCTGTCCATGACGGTCAAAAAAGAGCTACCCAGCACTAGGTCCATAGCCCTATCAGTTACGGCTGTTTAAGTGCATATCCAAGTTCTTTTCAAATGTGTTGGGGGTTTCTGCTTCTCCCATCCTTTCAGGCAGTGAGTTCCAGACACCCACCGCCCTCTGGGTGAAAATATTTTTCCTCATCTCCCTCTAATCCTTCTACCAACTATTTTAAATCTATGCCCCCTGGTTATTGACCCCTCTGCTAAGGAAAATGTGGGATCTTATCAAAAGCCTTGCTAAAATCCATGTAGACTACATCAAACGCACTGCACTCATCGACCCTCCTTGTTACCTCCTCAAAAAATGTAATCAAATTAGTCAGGCACAACCTTCCCTTCACAAATCATTGCTGACTGTCCTTGATTAATCTGTGTCTTTCTAAATGAAGATTTATACAGTCCCTCAGAATTGATTCCAATAATTTTCCCACCACGGAGGTTAGACTAACTGGTCTATAATTACTCAATTTATCCCTTCCTCCCTTTTTAAACAATGGTACAATTTTAGCAGTTCTCCAATTCTCTGGTACCACTCCTGTAGTCAAAAAGGATTGGAAATTAATGGTGAGAGCCTCTGCAATTTCCTCCCCTGCTTCATTTACTAACCTAGGATATATCTCACCAAGTCCTGGCGACTTATCGACTTTCAAAGATGCTTTCAAATACTTTCACTTCCGCCCCAGCAACAGGGCCAGTAGAAAACACTGGCAGCTGCAGCAGGCCTGGATCAGGTGACTGGCGCTGCAGCGGTGATGATTAACTTACCTTTCTTGCTTTTTTTTGCAGGTTCCTGCCCACGATCATTTAGCCTAGCACTCTGCTTGAGTGCTGGGCTGATCGTGTGGGTTCACCACTCCCCTGGTGGTCCAGGTAGATCCCCTTCATATTGCAGAGCCTGCAGCGATGGCCCTTCCCTTTAAAGGAGGGAAGGGCCCTTTGAACACCACAGCGCTGCACAGCCCGGTGTTGAGGTCTCCATTAGAGCTCCAAGAAGGAAATGGTGCTAACTTTACAAACTTTTAAAAATTAGCATCTCCAAATGGGTGAAAGTGAAATTCTCCCCTAGTCTTAAGTTTATTTCTGTGAGTTAGTTAATAATCTATTAAATAAAGGTCAGTCCCATGGAATGCACATCCTGCGCCATATGAGAAATCCAGGATGCTTTCCATGTCCTAGTCAACCACATGTGCAGGAAGTGTCTGTGATATCTTTATAGAGACCACTAACAGCACACACTACACAATGGCTCCTTAACAGCAACTATCTTCATGTGACTTTGCTACATGACCTTTTATTGTTAATAAATCAGCAGTTGAATTACATCAGTAGTCAACTAGGTGGAGCTCTATAACATTTCTCCCTCCTCACTGAAGACATAATAAAATAATCATTATACATAACTTGCATGGTATACACAACAAAAGATATGAACTTTGGTGGTAAATACAGAAAGACAGACTATTATCTGAATGGTGACAGATTAGGAAAAGGTGAGGTGGAACGAGACCTGGGTGTCATGGTACATCCGTCATTGAAGGTTGGCATGCAGGTACAGCAGGCGGTTAAGAAAGCAAATGGCATGTTGGCCTTCATAGCGAGGGAATTTGAGTACAGGGGCAGGGAGGTGTTGCTACAGTTGTACAGGGCCTTGGTGAGGCCACACCTGGAGTATTGTGTACAGTTTTGATCTCCTAACTTGAGGAAGGACATTCTTGCTATTGAGGGAGTGCAGCGAAGGTTCACCAGACTGATTCCCGGGATGGTGGGACTGACCTATCAAGAAAGACTGGATCAACTGGGCTTGTATTCACTGGAGTTCAGAAGAATGAGAGGGGACCTCACAGAAACGTTTAAAATTCTGACAGGTTTAGACAGGTTAGATGCAGGAAGAATGTTCCCAATGTTGGGGAAGTCCAGAACCAGGGGTCACAGTCTAAGGATAAGGGGTAAGCCATTTAGGACCGAGATGAGGAGAAACTTCTTCACCCAGAGAGTGGTGAACCTGTGGAATTCTCTACCACAGAAAGTTGTTGAGGCCAATTCACTAAATATATTCAAAAGGGAGTTAGATGAAGTCCTTGCTACTAGGGGGATCAAGGGGTATGGCGAGAAAGCAGGAATGGGGTACTGAAGTTGCATGTTCAGCCATGAACTCATTGAATGGCGATGCAGGCTAGAAGGGCCGAATGGCCTACTCCTGCACCTATTTTCTATGTTTCTATGTTAAGTTATTTTCCATATTTACAAATGAAATTTAGCCACTGGTTTGCTGTTCCGAAGATGATACTTTCTTTTTTGAACAGAACTTTCCAATTTTGTTTTAGGTCTTACACTTATGCTAGGCTGAGCCTGAGGAGAGTTTTTTTCCAAGGGCAACCTTTGATTTACATTTTGACTGTTTGTCTGCCTGACATGGACTCAGACTTAAATTCTGACTTTCTCATGGATTTGTTTCTAATACATATCATGTAGGATTTGCTACTGGTACTCGACTTGTAACAAGACTAACAGGAGTCAGCTCAGGACCCAGGAGCGAGGTCGGGACCCAGGAGAGAGGTTGTAACCCTGGAGCGAGGTCGGGGTGCAGGAGTGAGGTCAGAAGGAGCAGGACCCGGGACAGGTGCAGCGAGGTCTGGACCCAGAAGCGAGGTCAAGCCCAGCAACAAGGTCGAGCCCATCAATGAGGTTGAGCCCGGGAACGAGGTCAGGGCCCAGGAGCGAGGTCGGGACCCAAGAGCGAGGTCGTGTCCAGGAGTGAGGTCGGGACCCAGCAACGAGGTCAAGCCCAGCAACGAGGTCAAGGCCCAGGAGTGGCACAATGTGGACCAGCAGTGGGGTCGGGGCCCAGGGAAGGTGCAGCATGGGCCAACAGCGAGGTCAGGGGGACTACACTGCATCCTAAGAAACCCAGGGAGATGGACCTGTGGGAAGGAGGGAGGAGGACAGAAGGAGTATGTTTGTGTGTGTGCACTAGGCCTATGCAGCAGAGCCTGGTCTCCAATCGTCTTGGATCCCTTTGTCATTGGACCAAGACCTTGTTCTGTCAAGCCTGTGTGGTAGCTGGTGTGCAACGGCCACCCCACAATAAATGAATTCACGCACAGGCATCTTCCACCCTTTCAGATGAAGTTCGGGACCTGGAACATCAGAACCCTCAGTGACAACCCCAACAGTGACAGACCGGACACCATACTGCTATCATTGCCCGGGAACTCAGACATTTCGACATAGACGTCGCCGCCTTAAGCGAGATACGGCAGGCAGGGGAAAGCCACCTCAAGGAAAAAAATGGTGGTTACACCTTCTTCTGGAAAGGTAAACCAGAAGAAGAATGCTGCCTCCATAGGGTAAGCTTCGCCATAAAAAATGAGCTAGTTGGGCGTCTCAAAGAGTTCCCTGGTGGGGAAATGCCTCTTCGGCTTACCCTAGCCCTGAACCAGTGCGCTACGGTCATCAGTGCGTGTGCCCCAACACTGGAAGCTACAGACGAGACCAAAGAGGAATTCTACTCCAGCCTCGAACAATCCTTGTCCTGAATTCCAACGGGCTCCTTGGCGACTTTAACACCAGAGTTGGAAAGGGCTGATCGGCAGAGAGGGGCAACAGAAAACCAACTCCAATGGTAACCTCCTCCTGATGAAATGCTTAGAATATGGTCTTATCATAACCAACTCCTTGTTCCGTCAGAGAGAAAAGTACAAGGCTTCATGGCAACACCCTCGCTCCAAGCAATGGCATCTGCTCGATTACGTCATCGTCCGAGAGAAGGACCGCAAGGACGTCCGCATCACCCACACCATGACAGGAGCTGACGACTGCTAGATGGACCACCGCCTAATCCGCTCTGTCATCCCCATCAATGTAGCCCCAAAACAAAGAAACTATGCCGCAGGAAAATCAACGCTGGAGCACTCAAGACCCTGCTAAGAAAGCCCTAATCAGCCAGTGCCTCACAACCAACCCCCTGACGACTCCCAGTGATCCAGAGACACAGAGTGTCCACAGCACCTGGTCTGCCCTCAAGGCCACCATAATTAGCACCTGTGAAGAGACGCTTGGTCACTCGACCAGGAAACACCAAGACTGGTTCGATGAGAATGACCAGGAAATCCAGGAGCTAATAAGCTGCAAGCACAAGGCATTCTTGAACTGGAAACAGCAACACAACTTGAGAGCAAGAAAGCAGCTCTATAGATATGAGAAGGCCAAGGGCCAACAAAAAACTCCGACCTAAAGAATGGATGGTGGGTGGAGAAAGCACAGGAGATCCAGCAATTAGCCAACAACCGTGACGTGCGAGGATTCTTTAGCGCAGTCAAGACCACCTACGGCCCAAACGCTCAAGGTCCTACCCCACTATGGGCCAAGAACGGAGAGGTACTCATCAAGGACAGAGAGGCAATCAGTGCCCACTGGAAGGAGCACTTCGAAGATCTCCTTAACGGAGACTGTGTCTTCGACGTGAGTGTCCTCGACTCCATCCCACAGCATGCTACCTGCCACCACCTCAACACAACACCAGCCCAGCATGAGGTTGAAAAGGCCATCCAACAACTGAAGAACAACAAGGCCTCAGGAGCAGATGGAATCCCCGCCGAAGCACTAAAGCAAGGTGGAGAAGCACTATTGGCGCGAATAAATAAACTATTTTCTCTTATCTAGAAGAAGGAAAGCATGCCTGGGGATCTCAGTTATGCCGTAATTGTGACCATCTTCAAGAAAGGTGACAAGTCCAATTGCAGTAATTACAGAGGAGATTCCCTGCTGTCTGCCACAGCGAAAGTCATCGCAAGACTCCTCCTCAATCGTCTTCTCCCAGCGATTAAAGAGCTCCTCCCAGAGTCGCAATGCGGATTCCGTCCACTAAGGGGCACAATGGACATGATCTTCACTGTGCGTCAAATTCAAGAGAAATGCAGAGAACAGCACCAACCTCTGTACATGGCCTTCTTTGACCTCACAAAGGCCTTTGACATTGTCAACCATGAGGGATTATGGAGTGTCCTCCTCAAATTTGGTTGCCCTCAAAAATTTGTCATCATCCTCCGCTTGCTTCACGATAGCATGCAAGCTGTGATCCTGACCAACAGATCCACCACAGACCCAATCCACATATGAACCAGGGTCAAGCAAGGCTGTGTCATCGCACCAACGCTCTTCTCGATCTTCCTTGCTGCAATGCTTCATCTCACCCTCAGTAAGCTCCCTGCTGGAGCTAATCTACAGAGCAAATGGGAAATTGTTCAACCTTCATCGCCTCTAGTCCAGATCCAAGGTTGTCCCATCCTCTGTCATTGAATTACAGTAAGCAGATGATGGTTGCGTCTGCGCACACTCAGAGGTCAAACTCCAAACCATCGTCAACACCTTCACCGAAGCATACTAGAGTATGGGCTTAAAGGGGGTGGAGTAGATCACTGGGGGAGGGGGATTAGATCTCTGCGGAGAGAACTAGATCTCTGAGGATGTGATTAGATCTCTGGGGGTGTAATTAGATCTCTGGGAGGGATTAGATCTCTCTGGGGGATTAGATCTCAGGGGGATTAGATCTATGGGGGGGGATTAGATCTCTGGAGGGAGGACGAGATCGCTGGGGGGAGGACTATATCTCCGGGGGGGGGAGAGAAATAGATCACTGGGGGGAGGAATAGATCACTGGGGGGGGCGCGGGGTGAAGGCACATTGTAGTTTACATACCGACGACATACCATCGGCATAAAACCACCTTTTTTCAGACGGTGTGCAGCTCCGGTGGTATTTCGGCGGAATGCTACCAATGTTGGACTTTTGGGCGGTCTGTAGGGTGCTCCTTGTGGGCGGATAGTATGCATACCACCCGGCGGTATGTCGCTGATGAATTTCCCGCCGGGCGGTATGTGGGCGGTATATAGGTATTTTTTGAACAATTTCGCGATTTTGGGGGGCATGTCGGCAGTCTGCGGGCGGCATGTCCACCAACTTCGGCCGCTATATCTTTATCTACACTTGGCCACCGTAAGTAACTGCATGCAAAACTCTTGGTCAAGCACATTCCCAGGTGTTGGTCATGAAGATCTCCTAACAATTTGAAGCTGAATTTATTTGGGATAACCCACTCTTGCACCCCACATCATACAATTATTATCCACTGATAATTCATTCCTACGAACAAAGTATGGATGAATATCTTCCTCTGATACCTGGTTTGGCCAGCCATTTGCTATGTAATCATATACCTTTGACATAACTGGGTCACGTTTGGTAGCTCTACCAATCTCTTCAGCTGTGACAGGCAGTTCATCAATGTATGAAAAATGAAACACTTCTTCCCTATTGGTGTAACTTGTGAGGGGATAGCAACCTGGACATAGCATCAGCACTACTAGTGATCAACTGATCGTCTGCACTCAATGTCATATATATGCTGACAAAATCAAAGTCCATCTCTGCATTCGGGCTGCAGCTAAGGATGGAACTGGGGACTTTAGATGGAGGATTGCTGTTAGGTGCTTATGGTCAGTAATGATGGTAAACTTATGACCAAACATGTATTTTTGGAACTTCTTAACCCCAAAAATCAATGTCAAAGCTTCCCTTTCGATCTGCGCATAATTCCGTTCACTGGCGCTGAGAGTGTGTGAGGCAAAAGCAATTGATCTCTCCTCCTCACTAACTAATACATGAGAGATCACTGTCCAACTCCATACGGAGAGCTAGCTTGCTAGCTTGATCTCCTTAGATACGTCATAGTGAAATAACATGGTACTCTCTACCAATTGGCTTTTACACTCCTTGAATGCTGTGTCGCATTCTTCTGACCACTTACAATGGACCTGTTTTTTCAACAGTTCATTCAGTGGATGTAACACTGTAGCCAAATTTGGTAGGAACTTCTCATAATAGTTCAAAAGACACAAAAATGATTGAAGTTAAGTGACATTCTAAGGAGTGGGTGCATTTCTGACTGCATCCAGCTTTCCCTTGGTTGGATGTAAATCATCTTTGTTTACTCTGTGCCCTAAGTACTCCACTGAGTTTTGAAATAACTCACACTTGTGAGCAGTCACTCGTACTCTCTACTTCTCTAGCTGTTTGAGCACTTCATTCAATACATTATTATGGATTTGGCTGTTTGGTGCTGAACTGACTATGTCATCTAAATAACATACTACCCCTTCAATGCCTTGCAGAAGCTGATTCATCACCCTTTCGAATATGGCAGGGGACAGAAGACACTCCAAATGGTAGCCTATTAAACTGATATAGGCCTAGATGACTATTTCTAGTCAAGCATGACATGGATTCCTCATCCATCTCAAGTCGTAAGTTAGCATTTGTCAGATCTAATTTTGAGAAGATTTGGCCACCTGTCAGCGTTATAAACAAATCTTCTACATTTGGCAATGTATTGGGTAGATTACCCTCTCGACCAAGGTTTACAGTTACTTTATAATCAACACACAACCTTACCTTACCACCTGACTTAGGTACAACAAAAATGGGTGTAGCCCAATTACTTAGATCTACCTTACAGATAATGTTCTCAGTCTCTAGTCTTTTGAGTTGTTGCTCAACTTTCTCCTCGAGTACGCCTGGTACAGGGCGTGGCTTGCAGGAAACTGCTCTTGCGTCCTTCTGCACTCTGACACACACCTTGAAGTCTTGGATCGGACTGCCTGTTTCACAGAATACCTTCGGATACTGCTTGATGATGTCATCTTTCGATGCAAATTTTGCTTCCACATGAAAAATCTCATTCCAATCCAGCTTCAGTGATCCCAACCAATTTCTACCCATCAATGCAGGCTTGTGTTCTGCCATTTCTATGAGAGGCAAGCTCTGAAACTGATCTTTGTATTTCACCGGTATGGTGATATGTCCTACCACATGGATTTGCTCTCCTGAGTAGCCTCGTAGCTAACTTCGATTTCTCCAATCGAAAATCATGCAACTTGTCAAGATATGGTGATTCCAATACTATGCTCATAGATGCACCAGTGTCAATTTCCATGGATATCCTGGTTCCTGCAACATCTACTTGGATGACAATACTTCATGAATTGTTGTTAGGTACCCTCGTGCTCCTGATGATGTATATCTCCAGAACCTCCTCGTCCTGTTGCTTCTCTTCAATGCTATGTAGCGTCTGACGATTTCTACCTCTTACAGTGAAAGTCGGTTTACTTTTCAGTCAGCACGCCTTCGCAAGATGCCCAGTTTTCTTGCAGAAGAAACACTCTGCCTTTACATATGGACAGCTTTGAGCAATGTGTTGTCCCAGGCACTGATAGCACTACTTCAATGCAGTTGCTGAGGCCTTGGGGCCCAACTGCCTTTTACTTTTAACCTGCAGGTGATTCACCTCAGGTAACATAGAAACATAGAAAAGAGGTGCAGGAGTAGGCCATTCAGCCCTTCGAGCCTGCACCACTATTCAATAAGATCATGGCTGATCATTCCCTCAGTAGCCCTTTCCTGCTTTCTCTCCATACCCCTTGATTCCTTTAGCCATAAGGGCCATATCTAACTCCCTCTTGAATATATCCAATGAACTGGCATCAACAACTCTCCACAGTAGGGAATTCCACAGGTTAACAACTCTCTGAGTGAAGAAGTTTCTCCTCATCTCAGTCCTAAATGGCCTACCCCTTATCCTAAGACTGTGTCCCCTGGTTCTGGATTTGACCAACATCGGGAACATTTTTCCCGCATCTAACCTGTCCAGTCCCATCAGAATCTTATATGTTTCTGTGAGATCCCCTCACATCCTTCTAAATTCCAGTGAATACAGGCCCAGTCGATCCAGTCCCTCCTCATGTGTCAGTCCTTCCATCCCTGGAATCAGTCTGGTGAACCTTCACTGCATTCCCTCGATAGCAAGAACGTCCTTCCTCAGATTAGGAGACCAAAACCGAACACAATATTCCAGGTGAGGCCTCACCAAGGTCCTGTACAACTGCAACAAGAACTCCCTGCTCCTATACTCAAATCCCCTAGCTATGAAGGCCAACATACCACTTGCCTTCTTCACCGCCTGCTATGCCTGCATGCCAACTTTCAATGACTGATGTACTATGACACCCAGGTCTCGTTGCACCTCCCCATTTCCTAATCTGCCGCCATTCAGAAAATATTCTGTCTTAGTGTTTTTGCCCCCAAAGTGGATAACCTCACATTTACCCACATTATACTGCAAATGCCATGCATTTACCAACTCACCTAACCTGTCCAAGTTACCCTGCAGCCTCTTAGCGTCCTCCTCACAGCTCACACCGCCACCCAGCTAAGTGTCATCTACAAACTTGAAGATATTACACTCAATTCCTTCATCTAAATCATTAATGTATATTGTAAATAGCTGGGGTGCCAGCACTGAACCCTGCGGCACTCCACTAGTCACTGCCTGCCATTCTGAAAAGGACCCGTTGTCTGATGACTGGAAATGGCATGAAATTCCTGTGGGTATTGGTCGGCCATATCCATCGACATAGCTGTTTGACAAGCTAAATCAAAAGTCAAGTTAGGGGTTGTCAACAATTTCCTACTGATTGCTTCCTTTTTCAACCCACAAACAATGCAGTCACACAATGCTCGGTCCTGAAAGTTTCCGAAATGACAGTGATTTCAATGTAGGGGAGCAGACTGGTGCTCTGCTGCTGCAGACGTAACTCCAGGATGGTATGTTGTCTCCCTATTGCGGGGGTTAAAGATATCTCTAAGCGGTTGCAGAATATTCTGAGGGGGGAGGGTGAATGGCCAGAGGTCGTGGTCCATATCAGTACCAATGGCAGAGGTAGAAAGAGGGATGAGGTCCTGCAGGCAGATTTTAAGGAGCTAGGAAAGAGATTAAAGAGCAGGATCCCAAAGGCAGTAATCGCTGGATTACTCCCGGTGCAATGCGCGAGTGAACACAGAAATAGGAGAGCAGATGAATCCATGGCTGGAAAGATGGTGCAGGAGGGTGGGCTTCGGAGTCCTGGATTCTGGGGGAGGTGGGACCTGTACAGGTTGGATAAGTTCCACCTCAACAGGGCCGGAACCAATATCCTCACAGCGAGGTTTTGTAGTGCTGTTCGGGAGGGTTTAAACTAATTTGACAAGGGAATGGACACTGGGATGTAACTTCAGAAAGGGGAAATAAAGTGCTCAAAGGATTGGGAGAGGCAGAGAGCACTAAAGTAAGAAATAGTAAGGTAATAGATGGGGTCAAACTAAGAGAGAAAACAGGATGGTTTAACATGGGTTTACGGATGAGAGAGATGAGAGAGATGAGGTCATGTATTCGCGCCAGCAGTCCTCTCCGCCATACTTCAATGCCTCAGCAGAGATTCTGTCTGCACCCGTACATTGCCTTGTTGTTTTTAAGCTGTCTTATGGCTTTTTCTACGTCGTGCAGTGTCAGGGTCTTACTGAGGTGGTGGCAGGTAGCATGCTGCAGGATGGAGTCAACAACACTCGAGTTAAAGGCAGAGTCTCGATTGACGAGATCTTCGAAGTGTTCCTTCCAGCGGGCCCTGATTGCCTCGGTGTCCTTGATGAGTGTTTCCCCGTTCTTGGCCAGTAGTGGGGTGGGGCCTTGGGTGTTTGGCCCGTAGTGGCCTTGACTGCGATGAAGAATCCTTGCACATCATGGTTGTCGGCCAGCTGCTGTATCTCCTGTGCTGTTATGTCTGTAATACACTTATGAATGACTCCACGAGGCAATGTGTTGTACTCAAACTGTAGTGACCTTGGTCCTTTATTCGTAACTCCAAACTGAGGTACAAGCATGGTGAGCAGCCTTTTATACTGGGCCCTACACACCTATGCAGGTGACCCTCAGGTCTCCCACTGCAGTGCCCTCTGGTGGACAGCCTCTGCCACAGGGGCAGGAAACCCCGATCTCCACCAGTTGCACCTTCTAGTGGTGCCAGCATAGTATATACACAGTGTAAACCTTATTGACAGTACATTAGTTAACAAGTCTCCATTTTATGCAACTATACAGTGACTACACAGAGACGATATCCACAGTCTGCATATATAACATCACTCTCCCCCAAGTCCTTTGTGTCGATTACCTTTGCACTATGCGCTCTGACTTAGCTCTCCCCAGACTTAAGTGCCAATAGCCCTTGCACCTTGGCTGTGCTTTGGCTTGGCTCTCTCCCTGTTAACCCCCAATTCCTTTTGCCACAACGTTGGGCAGTGGGTACCAGCCTGGATGGTTCGATGATGCAGTGGAGGTTCCAGTGGGTTCTGGGTGTGATCCATGTGTGTGTCCATGGCTACATACATACATTTCTGCCCCCCCACAGCGAGATCATGCAGCAGGCCCATTACATTAACATGCAGGATCAGACACAGTGCAAGTACAAAGAAAGGAAGTTATAGTTTATATTGTGACACCTTGGTTCAATGACTTACATTCGTTACATTTTGCGGTGGTGCGCCAGGATTGGGTAGACTGCATTCATGGTGAGTACTGAGGTAGCAGTGCAGGTATGCGAGGATACAGGTTCCAGAGCAACCAGACAGGGTCCTGCTCATCTGATAGCGGCGCTGCGCCCCCTGCTAGAGGGGTGGGCTTGGTTCACTCACCTGGCCAGGACTCAGGGCCTTTGCCGTTGTCTAGTGGTGGGCAGAGCCACAGATGTGTGTGGCCTCCCTGTCCTCCTTTGAGGGATGCAGAATCTTCTGCCTGCTCTCTAACGGTGTTGGGAACCTGGCTGTTTCAGGTCCCATTTGGGGAACTCCCAGACATGGCCGAGGTAGCGACTGGGTCTGGGAGCTGCGTGGTCTCCACCCAGGTGGTGAGCAACTGCGGCCGACTGTGCGTATTGGCACCATTTTCGTTTCCAGGTCCATGGCGAATAGTGCCATTGGGTGCCTGCAGCATGGTATAGACCTGGGGCAGGGTATCAGGATCAGTGCCTTCACCCTCCTGAGATCGCTGGCCTATAACTTGTGGGGACACCTGGGGCAGGGCATCAGAATCAGCGCCTTTATCCTCCCGAATTCACTCGCTTGCTACTTTTGGGGACACTCTATTCCCGACATCTCGCAACAACATTTTGTTCTTTACATTAGGAATAGTACCGACATCTCGCAACAACATTTAGTTAACAATCTTAATCGGTTCATTACATTGATTGCCATGCATACAATTTCTCTTTAAGTTCAGTTGGTTGCAGGTCTCCTTTAAGAGAACCCTGCTGGCTTTACCCCAATCAAATCCTTTGTTAGACACCACGTGTTGGTCCCTCAGCGTTGCACCTCGTGATATGGCCATGCCCATCTTTTTTTTCAGCCACGCTGCATCTCGTTGCAGCAGGGACGCCATCTTGCCTCTGTCCTCGAGGTCGACTGCCTTGAGCCTTCTCTCCCGGGGTTCTGCCACAGAAGCTGGAAGAGTGCCTGTCAATTCGATCTTCCTCCCCAGGAGTCCTGCCACTGGAGCCGGGAAGGTACTTGTAGGCCGTTCCAGTCGGATCATTGCCACGCAATCATGATGGATGGTCTGTGCCTCAGGTGCTGCACTGGTCTGTTCTCTGGTGCCTGGCCCAAGCGAAGGTGAGGTTTTGCTCTGCCTCTGAGCACGGGGGACATGGATTGCTGGAGTGAAGAGGTCTTCCCATTTCCATTGGATCTTCCCCATCCATCTTCTTCCGAGCAGCGTTGCATCATCATCTGCAACAATCCACATAGGTAACTTCTGCACCACGCCATTATCGATTACACTTACATCCGCACTACCAAGGACTGGGATCAGCTCCTTGGTGTAGGTGCGCAACTTTTTCTGTACTGGAACCAGCTCGGGTCATTTTTAGTTCCATAGCTTCTCAAAGGCATCCTGGCTCATTACTGACTGGCTCGTTCCCGTGTCCACTTCCATGAAGACTGGAACGCCGTTTATCTCGACTTCCATCTTCACTGGAGGACAATCGGTGGTGCAGGTATACACTCCATACACTTCTTCTTGGGGCTGTGCTGCCTCTCTGGCCAAATCATCATACTCCCCGCTGGATTCAAAGTTATCTACCGACTCCTCTGCTGGACGGTGAGTCGTATTTCTTTTACACATACGCTGGAGGTAGCCCCTCGTGTTACAGGCTTTGCATACGTACTCAGCAAACTGATACTGGTGAGCCCTATGGTTTCCTCCGCATCGCCAGCATGGTGTTATTCGATTAGCACCCCTTGGCAGTATCTGAGTTCTGGAACCCTGAGGTCTGTGCTCTCTGCCCTGGGCAGAGCCACGTTCTACAGTCTTGCCTGTGAAAGGCACCATTCTGTGTACAGTACTTGCTCGGTTTGAGTCCACAGGATGAATAATTTGCTTGGTGCTGCAGGTCGAGGTCATGAACGCCTGACTGATGCTAATGGCCTTCTGCAGGTTGACTGTGGTGTCGGCAGATAATAGCTTGTAAAGGAGGCCCTCTTTGCCAATTCCCATAATGAAGATGTCTCGCAATGCTTTGTTGAGGTGCGTGCTGAAATCACATGATGCCGCAAGTCTCCTGAGGTCGGCAGCATATTTTACAATCTCCTGGCCCTCAGGTCTGTGGTGAGTGTAGAATCTGTGCCTGGCCGTGAGGATGCTCTGTTTTGGTTTTAGTTGGTCGCGAATTAGTTCAGTCCGCTCATCGTATGTCTTATCCTTGGCCTTCGTGGGTGCCAGCAAGTACCTGACGAGGCGGTAGACCTCAGGCCCACAACTGGTCAGCAGTATAGCTTTGCGCTTCTCCGCCAATATGTCCGTCTCCCCTGCCAGGCGGTTTGCCACAAAATATTGCTCGAGCCTTTCCGTGAAGGCATCCCTATCATCACCCTCTGTGAAGTCTTTTAGTGTGCCAAAGGTAGTCATAATCGCGTGAAAGTCCGTATTCTCATTGCCAGTTGTTATGTCTGTAATGCACTTATGAATGACTCCACGAGGCAATGTGTTGTACTCAAACTGTCATGACCTTAGTTCTTTATTCATAACTCCAGACTGAGGCACAAGCATGGTGGGCAGCCTTTTATACTGGACCCTGCACACCTATGCAGGTGACCCTCAGGTCTCCCACCGCAGTGCCCTCTGGTGGACAGCCTCTGCCACAGAGGCAGGAAACCCCGATCTCCACCAGTTGCACCCTCTAGTGGTGCCAGCATAGTATGGACACAGTGTAAACCTTATTGATAATACATCAGGTAACAAGTCTCCATCTTATGCAACTATACAGTGACTACACAGAGAGTATATCTATAGTCTGCATATATAACATGTGCTTTCTCTGTCCACCACCTGTTCTTTAGGTCCCGGGTTTTTTGTTGGACCTCAGCCTTGAAGCGTCTTTAATGCTGCTTTGCTGCTCCGGAGTTGGGTTGTTGCTTAAGGCTCAGAAATGTCCTGCGCTTGCAATCTATTGGTTCTTGGATATCCTGATCATTCACATCAAACTAGTCCTGGTGTTTCCTGGAGCATCTCTTTGCAGGCGCTGGTTATGGAGGCCTGGAGGGCAGACCAAGCGCTGTGGACATTCTGCATCTCAGGGTTGTCAAGGCATAGCAGGTTAGCTGTGAGGCGCTGGCTGTGTAGGGCTCTATTCGCTGGGTCCTTAAGTGCTCCGGCAATGACTTTTTTGCGGCACTGCTTCTGCTGCCCCCTCCGCTTTGGGGCTATGTTAATGTCAATCATGGATCGGATTAGGCGGTGGTCCATCCAGCAGTCGGCGGTCCCTGTCATGGTGTGGGTGATGCGCACATCCTTGTGATCCCTGGTTCGGACGATGACGTAGTCAAGCAGGTGTCAGTGTTTGGAGCGAGGCTGTTGCCACGATGCCTTGTATTTGTCCCTCTGGCGAAACAAGGTGTTGGTGATGACAAGTTCGTGCTCGAGACATTTTGTCAGGTGTAGGGTACCACTGGAGTTGACTTTCCTCTATCAATCACGGCCTCCCAGAGGTCTGTGTCCTTGCCAACCCTGACGTTGAAGTCACCGAGGAGGATCAGTTTGTCGCCCGCGGGGACGCGGGACAGGGATTTTTCGAGGTTGGAGTAAAAACCTCTTTGGCCTCATCTGTTGCATCGAGTGTTGGGGCGTACACACTGATGACTGTGGCGCATTGATTCCGGGATAGGGTGAGTTGAAGAGTCATGAGGGGTTCGTTAGCCCTGCAGGGGGGTCTTTGAGGCGATCAACCAGCTCGGTTTTGATAGCGAAACCGACTCCATGGAGGTTTCCCTTTCCAGAAGAAGGTGTAACCTCCAACTTGTTCCTTCAGCTGGTCTTCCCCTGCCTGCCAGGTCACGCTTAGGGCGGCAATGTCAATATCGAAGCGTCTAAGTTCCCGGGCAACTATGACGGTGCGGTGTTCCAGCCTGTCGCTGTTGGGGTTGTCCATGAAGGTCCTGACATTCCAGGTCCCAAACTTCATGTTAATGGCGTGGAAGATGCCTGTGCGACCTCATCTCCCTCATCTGGAGGGAGGAGAGCATGCCGGGAGATCTCAGAGATGCAGTGATCGTGACCACCTTTAAAAAAGGGACAAGTCCGACTGCGGCAACTGCAGAGGAATCTCCCTGCTATCAGCCACTGGGAAAGTCGTCGCTAGAGTCCTCCTCAACCGTCTTCTTCCCGTGGCCAAGGAGCTCCTCGCGGAATCACAGTGCGGATTTCGTCCCCTGCGGGGCACAACAGACATGATTTTTGCAGTGCGACAACTACAGGAAAAATGCAGGGAACAGTGCCAGCCCTTACACATGGTCTTCTTCAACCTTACAAAGACCTTTGACACTGTCAACCACAAGGGTCTATGGAGCGTCCTCGGGGGGGGAAAGAGGAAGGTCAGGTCGGGTCGGGGGGAGCGGGGATCGGGTCCGATCCGGGGGAGTGGAGGTCGGGTCGCCGGGGGGGGGGGGCGGGGAGCGGAGGTCGGGGGGGGAGAGCGCAGGTCGGGGGGAGAGAGCGGGGGTCGGGTCGGGTCGGCAGAGGGGTGGGGGGAGCAGAGGTCGGGTCGCTGGGGGGGGTGGGGAGCGGAGGTCGGGGCATGTCGGTGGTCGGTGGGGGGCGCGGTTGGTCGGGTCCGGAGGAACGGGGATAGGGTCCGGTCCGGGGGGGAGCAGGAGTCAAGTCGGGTCGGGTCCAGTCGGGAGGGAGCTGGGCGTGGGAAGTGAGCCTCATCCACGCAGCCCCAGTGAGGCCATTTGGCCAGGGCTAGGGGCTTCGGGCCCCTCCCACAGTTTTGGGCGCCTGGAGTTACTGCACATGCGCGCCCACTGTAGCGTGCATGTGCAGAGGTCCCGGCACTGTTTTCAGCGCAGGGACCTGGCTCCGCCCCCCACAGCACATGCTGCACCACGCCCAGCTCCAGAGGACCTGCAGGGAGCCGGAGAATAGGTGAGTTTTTTTTAGGCGCACTTTGTGGCGCGAAAAACGGGCGTCCAGGTCAACGGCGCAGCCCGAAACTTGGGCCCATTATATTGTTCTTTATGGTCTGTTTTTGCAGTGATTTGGATAATTGGATAAATCTTTATTTTTGGCACATATATCTGGTCAGGTGTTTCATCTGGGAGTGGCCAATTCTGCGTTAAGGCACATTGCGATGGCCATTGAAAGTGGTAGCTGAAGGGTCATGTGTGGATGGGATTATCTGAAGTGAGCAGCTATGAGATGCAGCTGCACCTCCCTTCCAGGGTGGCGATGGGACGACGCCTTCTAGCTCTGGGGCGACGGGGATCCTCCTCCTCCTCCTCCTCCTCTCCCTCCTCCTGCTGCGCCTCCTCCTCCTCAGGTGGTACTGCCTGCGTTGTCCACCTCCCCCGGCAGCTGCCTGCTGGCCATCTCCCTGGTCCTCCTCATTCTCGGGCTCCTCTGGAGGCTCTCGCTGGAAAGGCTCCTCTCCAAGTATTTGGAGGATGGGGCAGCATCCCTCACCCTCCTCCTGTTGCTATCTCCCTCCTGGCCACTCTCTCTAGCTGCAGGTCTGCACACGTCTGCACACCCTTCTCTCTGTTGTGCAGCCACGGCTGCTGCCTAACTTGCATGCTGCCTCTCTGCACGGTGATGACGGCGACGCCTTCTCCTGCGTGCCGCGCTGCGTCTGAGCAGGTATACAAGATGTCGCCCTCCCAACACTCCTCCCATCCTCAGAGTGAACCCTGCTAAGCAGGTGTCTGCAGCTCACATGGAGGCCTACAGGGCTCCATTAAACAGTCAGCAGGTTTAATGAAGCAAAAACAATCACGATAACTTATTACACTTTAAATTCAACTCAAAATGTAATTAAAATATTTTCCTGCCGAAGGGCCCTGATCCCAGCAACACTCCAGCGGTGTAGCGTTCGAGCACCGACTCGAACACCTGGCGGGGGCACTGCCTGAAGAACTCCTACCTTTCTATAGCTGAAAATCCAGGTGGTGTCCGTTTTCCGGCAGCCCGCCCGCTGCTTCCCTCACCGCACAAAACTTCTTCTTTACTCTGGCTTCACCCCACCGTTTCCGACGGAAGTGAGCACCGCTGAACCACCCCTCCCCCCACCGCCCCCCACACCCCCGAGCTGAATATGGCTTGGGGAGGGAAAAGTCCTTGACCACGGCGGCCGATCAATTTTTTCAGTCGACCGGCCAAACTCCGCGGTAGCCATCCCTTTGGGGACGGTGAATTTCGGACCCCATGCCCCCTAGTTTTAGTTTCCCATATGAGTGGAAATATCCTCTCAGCATCCACCTTGTCGAGCCCCCTCAATATCTTATATGTTTCGATAAGATCACCTCTCATTCTTCTGAACTCCAATGAGTATAGGCCCAACCTACTCAACCTATCTTCATAAGTCAAACCCCTCGTCTCCAGAATCAACTTAGTGAACCTTCTCTGAACTGCCTCCAATGCAAGTATATCCCTCCTTAAATACGGAGACCAAAATTGCATGCAGTACTCTAGGTGTGGCCTCACCCTGTACAGTTGTAGCAGAACTTCTCTGCTATTATACTCTATCCCCCTTGCAATAAAGGTCAACATTTCATATGCCTTCCTGATTACTTGCTGTAGCTGCATACTAACTTTTTGTGTTTCATGCACAAGGACCCCCAGGTCTCTCTGTACTGCAGCATTTTGTAATTTTCCTCCATTTAAATTATAATTTTTTTTTATATTTTTTCTGCCAAAGTGGATAACCTCACATTTTTCCACATTATATTCCATCTGCCAAATTTTTGCCCAGTCACTTAGCCTGTCAAAATCCCTTTGCAGATTTTTTGTGTCCGCCTTTGCTTTCCCACCCATCTTTGTATCATCAGAAAACTTGGCTACATTACACTCGGTCCCTTCATCCAAGTCATTAATATAGATTGTAAATTGTTGAGGTCGCAGCACTGATCCTTGCGGCACCCTACTAATTACTGTTTACCGACTGGAAAATGACCCATTTATCCTGACTTTCTGTTTTCTGTTAGTTAGCCAATCTTCTATCCATGCTAATATATTACCCCAACCCCATTAATTTGTATCTTATGCAGTAACCTTTTATGTGGCACCTTATCAAATGCCTTCTGGAAATCCAATGGAATATGATGTTGTGGCAATAACTGGCACCTGGCTCAAAAAATGGCAGGATTGTGTATTAAATATTCGTGGTTCTAAGGTGTTCAGGAAAGATAGGCAAGGAAAGATGGTGGTGTGGCAGTATTGGTTAAGAAGAATATTACACTGCTAAAGAGGGAGGATGTCCTGGAGGGGTCAAGAGCAGAATCTATATAGCTAGAGTTAATTAATAATAGATGTGCCATTACACTACTAGGTATACTCTATCGGCCACCAAATAGTGGAAAAGATATCGAGGAGCAAATTTGCAGAGAAGTTACAGCGAGGTACAGGAATTATAGAGTAGTAATAATGGAGGACTTCAAATGTTCAAATATCGACTGGGATTGTAATAGTGTTTAGAGCAGAGAAGGAGAAGAATTTCTGAAGTGTGTTCAGGAGAACTTTCTTGATCAGTATGTTCCTAGCACAACGAGGGAGGAGGCATTGCTCGATCTGGGGAATGATGTAGGTCAAGTGGACCAAATGTCAGTAGATGAACATTTAGGGAACAATGATCATACCATAAGGTTTAGATTAGCTATGGAAAAGGACAGGGAGCAATCTAGAGTAAAAATGTTTAACTGGGGGAAGGCCAATTTCAGTGAGATGAGAATGGAGCTGACCAAGGTAAACTGGAATCAAAGATTGGCAGGCAAAACTGCAATGCAACAATGAGCTTCCTTTAAAAAGGAAATCATTCAGGTACAGTTGAGTTACATCCCCACTAGGGGAAAAGGCAGGGCAACTAAAGTCAGGGCTCCCTGGGAGATGAAATAGATAGAAAATATAATGAAACTGAAAAAGTGCGTGTATGACAGATGTCAGGTTGCAAATAAATCTGAGAATCTGGCTATATATAGCAAGGTCAGAGGAGAAATGAAAATGAAAATAAGATGGGCAAAGAGAGGGTATGAGAATAGAATGGCAGCCAATAGTCTTCTATAGGCATATACATATTGAAAGGGTATTAAGAGGAGCGATGGGGCCGATTAGGACCAAAAAGGAGACCTGTGCATGGAGGCAGAGGGTATGGCTGAGGTACTAAACGAGTACTTTGCATCTGTCTTCACCAAGGAAGATGATGCTGCCATAGATATAGTTGAGGAGGAGGGTGTGGAGACACTTAATCAGATAAAAATTGATAAAGAGGTATTAGAAAGGCTGGCTGTACTTAAAGTAGATAAATCACGAGGAGCGGATGGGGTTCATCCTAGGATGCTGAGGGAATTGAGGGCGGAAATCGTGGAGGTACTGGCCATAATATTCCAATCCTCCATCGATACCGCGGTGGGTGGTGTCAGAGGACTGGAGAATTGCAAATGTTACACCCTTGTTCAAAAAAGGGTGTAACGATAAACTCAGCAACTACAGGTCAGTCAGTTTAACCTCGGTAGTTTTAGGAACGGAACAGTAATTAGGGACAAAATTAACAGTTACTTGGATAGGTGTGAATTAATTAAGGAAAGCCAGCATGGATTTGATAAAGGCAAACTGTACAGGGTATTGGTGAGGCCGCACCTGGAGTACTGCGTGCAGTTTTGGTCACCTTACTTAAGGAAGGATATACTAGCTTTGGAGTGGGTACAGAGACGATTCACAAGGCTGATTCCGGAGATAGAAACATAGAAACATAGAAACATAGAAAATAGGTGCAGGAGTAGGCCATTTGAACCCTCTAGCCTGCACCGCCATTCAATGAGTTCATGGCTGAACATGCAACTTCAGTACCCCATTCCTGCTTTCTCACCATACCCCTTGATTCACCTAGTAGTAAGGACTTCATCTAACTCCTTTTTGAATATATTTAGTGAATTGGCCTCAACAACTTTCTGTGGTAGAGAATTCCACAGGTTCACCACTCTCTGGGTGAAGAAATTCCTCCTCATCTCGGTCCTAAATGGCTTACCCCTTATCCTTAGACTGTGACCCCTGGTTCTGGACTTCCCCAACATTGGGAACATTCTTCCTGCATCTAACCTGTCTAACCCCGTCAGAATTTTAAACGTTTCTATGAGGTCCCCTCTCATTCTTCTGAACTCCTGTGAATACAAGCCCAGTTGATTCAGTCTTTCTTGATAGGTCAGGTCCCGCCATCCCGGGAATCAGTCTGGTGAACCTTCGCTGCACTCCCTCAATAGCAAGAATGTCCTTCCTCAAGTTAGGAGACCAAAACTGTACACAATACTCCAGGTGTGGCCTCACCAAGGCCCTGTACAACTGTAGCAACACCTCCCTGCCCCTGTACTCAAATCCCCTCGCTATGAAGGCCAACATGCCATTTGCTTTCTTAACCGCCTGCTGTACCTGCATGCCAACGTTCAATGACTGATGTACCATGACACCCAGGTCTCGTTGCACCTCCCCTTTTCCTAATCTGTCACCATTCAGATAATAGTCTGTCTCTCTGTTTTTACCACCAAAGTGGATAACCTCACATTTATCCACATTATACTTCATCTGCCATGCATTTGCCCACTCACCTAACCTATCCAAGTCGCTCTGCAGCCTCATAGCATCCTCCTCGCAGCTCACACTGCCACCCAACTTAGTGTCATCCGCAAATTTGGAGATACTACATTTAATCCCCTCGTCTTAATCATTAATATACAGTGTAAACAGCTGGGGCCCCAGCACAGAACCTTGCGGTACCCCACTAGTCACTGCCTGCCATTCTGAAAAGTCCCCATTTACTCCTACTCTTTGCTTCCTGTCTGACAACCAGTTCTCAATCCACGTCAGCACACTACTCCCAATCCCATGTGCTTTAACTTTGCACATTAATCTCTTGTGTGGGACCTTGTCGAAAGCCTTCTGAAAGTCCAAATATACCACATCAACTGGTTCTCCCTTGTCCACTCTACTGGAAACATCCTCAAAAAATTCCAGAAGATTTGTCAAGCATGATTTCCCTTTCACAAATCCATGCTGACTTGGACCTATCATATCACCTCTTTCCAAATGCACTGCTATGACATCCTTAATAATTGATTCCATCATTTTACCCACTACCGATGTCAGGCTGACCGGTCTATAATTCCCTGTTATCTCTCTCCCTCCTTTTTTAAAAATTGGGGTTACATTGGCTACCCTCCACTCCATCGGAACTGATCCAGAGTCAATGGAATGTTGGAAAATGACTGTCAATGCATCCGCTATTTCCAAGACCATCTCCTTAAGTACTCTGGGATGCAGTCCATCAGGCCCTGGGGATTTATCGGCCTTCAATCCCATCAATTTCCCCAACACAATTTCCCGACTAATAAGGATTTCCCTCAGTTCCTCCTCCTTACTAGACCCTCCGACCCCTTTTATATCCGGAAGGTTGTTTGTGTCCTCCTCAGTGAATACCAAACCAAAGTACTTGTTCAATTGGTCCGCCATTTCTTTGTTCCCCGTTATGACTTCCCCTGATTCTGACTGCAGGGGACCTACGTTTGTCTTTACTAACCTTTTTCTCTTTACATATCTATAGAAACTTTTGCAATCCGTCTTAATGTTCCCTGCAAGCTTCTTCTCGTACTCCATTTTCCCTGCCCGAATCAAACCCTTTGTCCTCCTCTGCTGAGTTCTAAATTTCTCCCAGTCCCCAGGTTCGCTGCTATTTCTGGCCAATTTGTATGCCACTTCCTTGGCTTTAATACTGTCCCTGATTTTCCTTGATAGCCATGGTTGAGCCACCTTCCCTTTTTTGTTTTTACACCAGACAGGAATGTACAATTGTTGCAGTTCATCCATGCGGTCTCTAAATGTCTGCCATTGCCCATCCACAGTCAACCCCTTCAGTATCATTCGCAATCTATCCTAGCCAATTCACGCCTCATACCTTCAAAGTTACCCTTCTTTAAGTTCTGGATCATGGTCTCTGAATTAACTATTTCATTCTCCATCCTAATGCAGAATTCCACCATATTATGGTCACTCTTCCCCAAGGGGCCTCGCACAACGAGATTGCTAATTAATCCTCTCTCATTACACAACACCCAATCTAAGATGGCCTCCCCCCTAGTTGGTTCCTCGACATATTGGTCTAAAAAACCATCCCTTATGCACTCCAGGAAATCCTCCTCCACCGTATTGCTTCCAGTTTGATTAACCCAATCTATGTGCATATTAAAGTCACCCATTATAACTGCTGCACCTTTATTGCACGCACCCCTAATTTCATGTTTGATGCCCTCCCCAACATCACTACTACTGTTTGGAGGTCTGTACACAACTCCCACTAACGTTTTTTGCCCTTTGGTGTTCTGCAGCTCTACCCATATAGATTCCACATCATCCAAGCTAATGTCCTTCCGAACTATTGCCTTAATTTCCTCCTTAACCAGCAATGCTACCCCACCTCCTTTTCCTTTTATTCTATCTTTCCGGAATGTTGAATACCCCTGGATGTTGAGTTCCCAGCCCTGATCATCCTGGAGCCACGTCTCCGTAAACCCAATCACATCATATGAAAGGGATAGACAAGATAGAGGCAGAGAGGTTGTTTCCACTGGTCGGGGAGATTAGAACTAGGGGGCACAGCCTCAAAATATGGGGGAGCCAATTTAAAACCGAGTTGAGAAGGAATTTCTTCTCCCAGAGGGTTGTGAATCTGTGGAATTCTCTGCCCAAGGAAGCAGTTGAGGCTAGCTCATTGAATGTATTCAAGTCACAGATAGATGGATTTTTAATCAATAAGGGAATTAAGGGTTACGGGGAGCGGGCGAGTAAGTGGAGCTGAGTCCACGGCCAGATCAGCCATGATCTTGTTGAATGGCGGAGCAGGCTCGAGGGACTAGATGGTCTACTCCTGTTCCTAATTTTTATGTTCTTATGTTCTTAAACCATATTTAACTAACTTAATCGAGTTTTTTGATGAGGTAACAGAGAGGGTTGATGAGGGTAATGCGGTTGACGTAGTGTTCATGAATTTCCAAAAAATGTTTGACAAAGTGCCTCATAATAGGCTTGCCAGCAAAGTTGAAGCCCATGGAATAAAAGGGACAGTGGCAGCATGGATCCAAAATTGGCCAAGTGACAGGAAACAGAGTAGTGGTGAACGGTTGTTTTTCGGACTAGAGGAAGCTATACAGTGGTGTTCCCCAGGGGTCGGTTCTAAGACCACTGATTTTATTGATATATATTAATGATTTGGACATGGGTGTACAGGGCACTATTTCAAAATATGCAGATGACACAAAACTTGGAAATATAGTGAACAGTGAGGAGGAGAATGATAGATGTCAGGAAGACAGAGACAGGTTGGTGAAATGGACAGACACATGGCAGATGAAATTTAACGTAGAAAAGTGTGAAATAATACGTAGTGTTAGAAAGAATGAGGAGAGGACATATAAACTATTGTGTTCCTAACACAGATGAGGCTGCACACAGGGAGGTGAAAGTAACAGTGACCTCAGTCTTTAATAAGACACTCCAGAGTGAGGAACAGGCCTTAGGGGCCAGCTTATATACAGTGCTGGGATCCCTTGGGACTTCAGGGGATGTGTTCCCTGGTGGCGGAACATGGGAGTGTATGCTTTACAGATACACAACATCACTCCCCCCCCGTCAAAGTCAAAGTGAAAACTATTTACAAGGTGAGGCGATCGGGAGCCTTTCTTTCCCTGGTGGACCGCCTCGGTACAAATGTCTGTTCTGGTGTGTTGGCTGTGCCCTCGCTGGGCTGGCGGTTGCTGGCCCTGCAAGACTGCTGGGTGAGCCTGTCCTTGCTGGGCTATTGGGCGTGATGGGTTCGATTTCCTGGTCCGGCGTGGTGTTGATCCTTTGGGTGTGTGTTGTGGGCTCAAAAAAGGTGGTGTCTGCTGTGGGTTGTTCAGGGTAGACTGTGAACCGCAGCCTCGTTTGGTCCAGGTGCTTTCTGAAAATTTGTCCATTGTCTAGTTTGACTACAACATCCTAGTCCCTTCTTTAGCTATCACTGTGCCCGCAATCCACTTGGGACCATGTCCATAGTTTAGCACATACACAGGGTCATTCAGATCAATTTCCCGTGACACAGTGGTGTGACCATCGTTTACATTTTGTTGCTGCCGCCTGCTCTCCACCTGATCATGCAGGTTGGGGTGAACCAGCGAGAGTCTGGTTTTAAGTGTCCTTTTCATGAATAGCTCAGCCAGGGTCACACCTGTGAGCGAGTGGGGTCTCGTGCGGTAGCTGAGCAGCACTCGGGACAGGCGGGTTTGGAGTGAGCCTTCTGTGACTCGTTTAAGGCTCTGTTTGATGGTCTGTACTGCCCGCTCTGCCTGCCCATTGGAAGCTGGTTTAAACGGGGCTGAGGTGACATGTTTGATTCCATTGCAGGTCATGAATTCTTTAAATTCGACACTGGTAAAACATGGCCCGTTGTCACTGACCAGTATGTCAGGCAAACATGGCCCTCAGGCTTTCAATGGTGGCGGTGACGGTGCTTCCCGACATTATTTCACATTCAATCCATTTTGAAAAAGGATCCACCACCACCAGGAACATTTTACCGAGAAATGGGCCCGCATAGTCGACATGGATCCTCGACCATGGTCTGGAGGACCAGGACCACAAACTTAGTGGTACCTCTCTGGGCGCATTGCTGAACTGAGCACATACGCTGCATTGCCGTACACAGGACTCTAAGTCAAAGTCGATACCGGGCCACCACACGTGGGATCTGGCTATCGCTTTCATCATTACTATACCTGGGTGTGTGCTGTGGAGATCCGATATGAACGTTTCCCTGCCCTTTTTTGGTAGCACTATGCGGTTACCCCACAACAGGCAGTCTGCCTGAATGGATAGCTCGCCCTTTCGCCGCTGGAATGGCTTAATTGGCTCTTGCATTTCAAAGGGGATGCTGGCCCAGCTCCCATGCAGTACATAGCTTTTTACTAGGGACAGCAGAGGATCTTAGCTGGTCCATGTCCTAATCTGGCGGGCCGTGACAGGTGATTTATCATTTTCAAACGCTTCTATGACCATCAACAAGTCTGTGGGCTGCGCTACCATCAACAAGTTTGCAGGCTGTGCCATTTCCACCCCCGTGGTGGGCAATGGTAGCCGACTGAGAGCATCCGCACAGTTCTCGGTGCCTGGCCTGTGGCGGTTCGTATAGTTATACGCTGATAGCATGAGTGCCCACCTTTGTATGCGGGCTGAGGCATTAGTATTTATCCCTTTGTTTTCAGCAAACAGGGATATGAGGGGCTTGTGATCGGTTTCCAGCTAAAATTTGAAGCCAAACAGGTACTGATGCATTTTCTTTGCACCGAACACACACGCTAATGCCTCTTTCTCAATCATGTTGTAGACCCTCGCGGCCTTAGACAAGCTCCTGGAAGCATAGGTGACAGTTGCAACTCCCCCGCAACGTTAGCTTCTTGTAATACACACCCGACTCTGTATGACGACACGTCACATGCTAGCACAAGTCTTTTACACGGGTTATACAATACAAGCAGCTTGTTGGAGCATAAAATGTTTCTGGCATTCTCAAAAGCAATGACCCAGTTCTCACATTTGCGCAATAACACATGTAGGGGCTCTAAAAGGGTGCTTAACCCCAATAGGAAGTTACCAAAATAGTTGAGGAGTCCCAGGAACGACCGCAGCTCCATGACGTTCTGTGGCCTGTGCGCGTTCCTGATACCCTCTGTCTTGTCATCTGTGGGCCGAATTATGCCCGCCGCGATCTTTCTCCCCAAGAACTCCACTTCTGTTGCTATGAAGACACATTTCGACCTCTTCCGCCACAGCCCTACGCGATCCAGTCGCTGGAGGACCTCCTCCAGGTTTTGTAGGTGCTCGGCGGTGTCCCGACCCGTGACCAATATGTCGTCCTGAAAGACCACCATGTGTGGTACCGACTTAAGTAGCTCTCCATGTTTCTCTCGAAGATCGCTGCAGCCAACCAAATTCCAAACGGGCATCTGTTGTAGATGAACAGTCCCTTGTACGTGTTGATGCAGGTGAGGCCCTTCAAAGAGTCCTCCAGCTCCTGCGTCAAGTAGGCCGAAGTCAGGTCAAGCTTTGTGAACGTCTTGCCTCCTGCCAGCATCGCAAATAGGTCGTCTGCCTTAGGTAGCGGGCATTGGTCCTGCAGCGAGAAACGATTTATAATCGCCGCAAATCCTGACCGTGTCATCACTTTTGAGTACTGGAACAATCGGGCTGGCCCACTCGCTGAAATCCACTGGGGAGATGATGCCCTCACGTTGCAGCCTGTCCAGCTCGATTTCCACTCGCTCCCTCATCATGTGAGGTACCACTCGTGCCTTGTGATGAATGGATCGTGCCTCTGGCACCAAGTGGATCCACACCTTCGCCCCGGAAAAGTTTCCAATGCCTGGCTCAAAAAGGGAAGGAAATTTGTTAGGAACCTGGGTACATGAGGTCTCATCGACATGTGATAGCGCTCGGATGTCATCCCAGTTCCAGTGGATTTTGCCCAGCCAGCTCCTTCCAAGCAGTGTGGGGCCATCGTCCAGGACAATCCAGAGTGGCAGTTCATGCACCGTGCCTCATAGGTGACCTTGATCTTGGTGCTATCCAAGACAGTGACAAGCTCTTTGGTGTACGTTCTCAGTTTCATGTGGATGAGGCTCAGGGCTGACCTGAATGCCTTGTTGCACCACAGTCTCTCAAACATCTTTTTACTCATGATGGATTGGCTTGCGCTAGTGTTCAGTTCCATGGCTACGGGTAAGCCATTCAATTTTACGTTTAGCATTATAGGTGGACATTTCAGCGAAAATGTGTGCACCCCGTGTACTTCAGCATCTGCCTCCTCTCTCTGAGGCTTGAAATTGCTTTGATCCACCATGGACCGCTCTTCCTCTGCCACGTGGTGGTTAGCAGGTTTTGCAGAGCTTACAGCTCATTTGCAAGCTCGTTGGAGGTGCCCCATTGTTCCACAGCTCTTGCAAACATACCCTTTGAAGCGGCATGAATAGGCTAAATGGAAGCCACCACAAAACCAACAAGGTGTGAATTGCCTTGCATTCATCCTTTGTTGGGGGACTCTGAGTCATCTGGGTCACCTGAGGCCTGCTGGCAGTGGCAGACTCGTGGGTTTTGCCCTGTACATTTCTGCTCGCAAACACAGTTCCAGTTAATTTATGAACATTGCTAGCACTTGTGTGCTGAGATATTTGTTTTGTGTTATCACTGGTGGACATAAACGCCTGTGCTATCGCAATGGCCTTACTGAGGGTCAGTTTCTCTATAGTCTAAAGTTTTCGTAGGATGGTCTCGTGGCCAATGCCCAGTACAAAAAAGTCTCTGAGCATTTGCTCCAGGTAGCCATCAAACTCACATTGTCCTGCAAGTTGCCTTAGCTTGGACTGGGAAGCCTATGTCGAATAGCTAGACCAGTACTTTGTAGCCAATGAGCTGGACGGAGAAGGAAGCGTTGCAAAAAGGAGAGCCGTCCTCCTCACAGTCTGCGGGGCACCGACCTACAGCCTCATGAAGAATCTTCTGGCTCTGGTGAAACCCACAGATAAGTTGTATGAGGAGCTGTGTACACTGGTTCGGGAGCATCTTAACCCGAGGGAGAGCGTGCTGATGGCGAGGTATCGGTTCTACACGTGCCAGCGATCTGAAGGTCTCCACGATGCCCACAGTTTGCTGCATCTTTGTGTTGGATTCGTATTCTCGTCGCCAGTTATTGTGTTCCTAACACAGATGAGGCTGCACACAGGGAGTTTAAATTAACAGTGACCTCGGTCTTTAATAAGACACTCCAGAGTGAGGAACAGGCCTTAGGGGCCGGCTTATATACAGTGCTCCCAAGGGATGCTGGGATCCCTTGGGACTTCAGGGGATGAGCTCCCTGGTGGCGGAACATAGGAGTGCAGGCTTTACAGATATACAACATGAACTAAATGGTACAATCCTAAAGGGGGTGCACGAACAGAGAGACCCGGGGTATATGTGCACAAATCATTGAAGGTGGCAGGGCAGGTTGAGAAAGCAGTTAAAAAGGCTTACGGGATATTGGGCTTCATAAATAGAGGTATAGAGGCTGAAATTCAGGTCCACAAAAAGTCCACTTACCCCCAGAAAGCGCCGGCCAGGTGGCGGAGTCAAGCAGGCGCCGACTTCCGGTTCAATTGCCGTCGCCAGTGAAATTCACCTCGGGGAATTTTCTGGCAGTCCCCACTTCCACCCCACTGCTGCCGACCATCCTAAGTGCATCATCAAAGGGCGCACCGCCAATCTCCCGCACCTTCAGCACACCTGCCGCAAAACTTAGTGCGAAAAATCCTAAATCCACTGCGTGGTGCCCCTGACAGCTTTATCGGCCTACTTCCAGATCGGCCGGCCAAATATGCCCCTGGGTTCGGCCGGGATGCCAACAGGCAGCCTGGCATCCCCCCTTGGGTGCCAGGCCATTGGCCCGGCTGAAACCTTCCCCGGTCGCCCCCAGGACCGATGTTTCTGAATGCCGAAGACTCTGCCCTTTAAGTGAAGGGGAGAGCATGGTGACGCACACACATGTCGTGACGTCACCTTCGCTCTGCTGCTGACTGACAGCGGTAGAGACTGCTTCCCGCCTCCACTTCCACCCCTCTGCAGTACTTACCACCCTATTTCCATCCCCATTATGACCGACTTCCGGTCCACTGAAAAAAACCCGCCAAAGATCTGAATTTTGGGTAAGAATGGACCTCATCCCAAGTGGCAGAAAAAACATATTAGGAGCAGAAGGTGAGACCCGTTTATGGCAAAGGTAAATTTCGGCCCCATAGAGAACAAAAGTGTGGAAACTATGATGAACCTGTTTAAAACACTGGTGCGACCCCCAACTGGAGTACTGTGCCCAATTCTCGGCACCACACTTTGGGAGGGATGTGAAGGCCTTAGCGAAGGTGCAGAAAAGACTTACGAGAATGATTGCAAGGATGAGGGACTTCAGTTACATTGATTGACTGGAGAAGCTGGGATTGTTCTCCTTGAAGCAGAGAAGATTGAGAGGAGATTTGATAGAGGTGTTCAAAATCATGAGGACTCTGGACAAAATCAAGAGGGGTCTAGAGAGAAACTGTTTCTATTGGCAGAAGGGTCGAGAACCAGAGGACAATGATTTAAGGTGCTTTACACAGCGAGTGGTTAAGATCTGAAATGCACTGCATCGAAACATAGAAACATAGAAAATAGGTGCAGGAGTCGGCCATTCAGCCCTTTTAGCCTGCACCGCCATTCAATGAGTTCATGGCTGAACATGCAACTTCAGTACTCCATTCCTGCTTTCTCGCCATACCCCTTGATCCTCCTAGTAGTAAGGACTACATCTAACTCCCTTTTGAAGATATTTAGTGAATTGGCCTCAACAACTTTCTGTGGTAGAGAATTCCACAGGTTCACCACTCTCTGGGTGAAGAAGTTTCTGCTCATCTCGGTCCTAAATGGCTAACCCCTTATCCTTGGACTGTGACCCCTGGTTCTGGACTTCCCCAACATTGGGAACATTCTTCCTGCATCTAACCTGTCTGAACCCATCAGAATTTTAAACGTTTCTATGAGGTCCCCTCTCATTCTTCTGAACTCCAGTGAATACAAGCCCAGTTGATCCAATCTTTCTTGATAGGTCAGTCCCACCATCCCGGGAATCAGTCTGGTGAACCTTCGCTGCACTCCCTCAATAGCAAGAATGTCCTTCCTCAGGTTAGGAGATCAAAACTGTACACAATACTCCAGGTGTGGCCTCACCAAGGCCCTGTACAACTGTAGCAACACCTCCTGCCCCTGTACTCGCTATGAAGGCCAACATGCCATTTGCTTTCTTAACCGCTTGCTGTACCTGCATGCCAATCTTCAATGACTAATGTACCATGACACCCAGGTCTCGTTGCACCTCCCCTTTTCCTAATCTATCACCATTCAGATAATAGTCTGTCTCTCTGTTTTTACCACCAAAGTGGATAACCTCACATTTATCCACATTATACTTCATCTGCCATGCATTTGCCCACTCACTTAACCAATCCAAGTCGCTCTGCAGCCTCATAGCATCCTCCTCGCAGCTCACACTGCCACCCAACTTAGTGTCATCCACAAATTTGAAGATATTACATTTAATCCCCTCGTCTAAATCATTAATGTACAGTGTAAACAGCTGGGGCCCCAGCACAGAACCTTGCGGTACCCCACTAGTCACCGCCTGCCATTCTGAAAAGTACCCATTTACTCCTACTCTTTGCCTCCTGTCTGACAACCAGTTCTCAATCCATGTCAGCACACTACCCCCAATGCCATGTGCTTTAACTTTGCACATTAATCTCTTGTGTGGGACCTTGTCGAAAGCCTTCTGAAAGTCCAAATATACCACATCAACTGGTTCTCCCTGATCCACTCTACTGGAAACATCCTCAAAAAATTCCAGAAGATTTGTCAAGCATGATTTCCCTTTCACAAATCCATGCTGACTTGGACCTATCATGTCACCCCTTTCCAAATGCGCTGCTATGACATCCTTAATAATTGATTCCATCATTTTACCCACTACCGATGTCAGGCTGACCGGTCTATAATTCCCTGTTTTCTCTCTCCCTCCTTTTTTAAAAAGTGGGGTTACATTGGCTATCCTCCACTCGATAGGAACTGATCCAGAGTCTATGGAATGTTGGAAAATGCATCCGCTATTTCCAAGGCCACCTCCTTAAGTACTCTGGGATGCAGTCCATCAGGCCTTGGGGATTTATTGGCCTTCAATCCCATCAATTTCCCCAACACAATTTCCCGACTAATAAGGATTTCCCTCAGTTCCTCCTCCTTACTAGACCCTCTGAGCCCTTTTATATCCGGAAGGTTGTTAGTGTCCTCCTTAGTGAATTCCGAACCAAAAGGGTGGTGGAGGCAGACTCAATCTTATCTTTCAAAAGGGATTTGGATAAGTATCTGAAGGAATAACATTTGCAGGGCTACAGGGAAAGGGCAAGGGAGTGGGATTAGCTGAAAGTCGGCAGGGGCTCAATGGGCCGAATGGCCTTCTTCCGTGCTGTAACCATTGGGATTCTATGATTCTCTATGAAATATGTGTATAAAAAAACCTTTTCTGATTTAATTGACCCACATCAAGTCTTCCAACCACACTGACTGAAAACAAAGGTGACCAACAATAGCCGAAGGCTTACCTGTAATGATATGACCCTTTGCTGATTGAACCCCATTGGGTTAGAAGCTACAGGCACATGCGCAAATAAAGAGTTTGATGGCTGTTCCCACTTGGGAACCATTCTACCATCAGGGCATGCTGTCAATGATTTCCCATTCTTTCCTCGTTTAGCAATAGATTCATGTTGGATGGCTTTAAATGTTGAGGCAAAAGACTGTATGTAATGCATACAAAATATTATAAATTTACAAAATGGTGCTCAATTATTGTTGTTTTTGTATCTTCACACTCTTTCCTTGGAGAAGAGTGTAAATTAGTGGAAGAATTTGCAGACTGATTAACAGTCTGACAGGCGGTGATGTGAATGCTCCTTCCATATCTAGCCATCCTTTATATCAGCAGATTGACTTTTGAGTCCTATTTGGCGGGAGGGTTTTATGGGCTCCCACATCCCATACAATGAAGGGAGGACCACCCACTGACTGGAAATCAACCCAGAATTTCAAGCTGGAGCTCGCCAAGACTGCCTGGAGCAGAGCTCACCCTGCTCCTTCTGACTCAGAAATGGGAATGCTACCATTACACCGTACACTCCTACTGCTCAATAATGTCGGTAAAACCCAAAATACTACACTTGTTATCCTGCTGTCTTTAAGTAAAACATCCATATTTATGAAGCTCTTGAAAATATTAACTATTTCCCAGCTGTATTCAAACATATGTTCCTGAGATGAAAAGACTTCTAGAAACATAGAAACATAGAAAATAGGTGCAGGAGTAGGCCATTCGGCCCTTCTAGCCTGCACCGCCATTCAATGAGTTCATGGCTGAACATTCAACTTCAGTACCCCATTCCTGCTTTCTCGCCATACCCCTTGATCCCCTGAGTAGTAAGGACCTCATCTAACTCCTTTTTGAATATATTTAGTGAATTGGCCTCAACAACTTTCTGTGGTAGAGAATTCCACAGGTTCACCACTCTCTGGGTGAAGAAGTTCCTCCGCATCTCGGTCCTAAATGGCTTACCCCTTATCCTTAGACTGTGACCTCTGGTTCTGGACTTCCCCAACATTGGGAACATTCTTCCAGCATCGAACCTGTCTAAACCCGTCAGAATTTTAAATGTTTCTATGAGGTCCCCTCTCATTCTTCTGAACTCCAGTGAATACAAGCCCAGTTGATCCAGTCTTTCTTGATAGGTCAGTCCCGCCATCCCGGGAATCAGTCTGGTGAACCTTCGCTGCACTCCCTCAATAGCAAGAATGTCCTTCCTCAGGTTAGGAGACCAAAACTGTACACAATACTCCAGGTGTGGCCTCACCAATGCCCTGTACAACTGTAGCAACACCTCCCTGCCCCTGTACTCAAATCCCCTTGCTATGAAGGCCAACATGCCATTTGCTTTCTTAACCGCCTGCTGCACCTGCATGCCAACCTTCAATGACTGATGTACCATGACACCCAGGTCTCTTTGCACCTCCCCTTTTCCTAATCTGTCACCATTCAGATAATAGTCTGTCTCTCTGTTTTTACCACCAAAGTGGATAACCTCACATTTATCCACATTATACTTCATCTGCCATGCATTTGCCCACTCACCTAACCTATCCAAGTTGCTCTGCAGCCTCACAGCATCCTCCTCGCAGCTCACACTGCCACCCAACTTAGTGTCATCCGCAAATTTGGAGATACTACATTTAATCCCCTCATCTAAATTATTAATGTACAGTGTAAACAGCTGGGGCCCCAGCACAGAACCTTGCGGTACCCCACTAGTCACTGCCTGCCATTCTGAAAAGTACCCATTTACTCCTACTCTTTGCTTCCTGTCTGACAACCAGTTCTCAATCCATGTCAGTACACTACCCCCAATCCCATGTGCTCTAACTTTGCACATTAATCTCTTGTGTGGGACCTTGTCGAACGCCTTCTGAAAGTTCAAATATACTACATCAACTGGTTCTCCCTGATCCACTCTACTGGAAACATCCTCAAAAAATTCCAGAAGATTTGTCAAGCATGATTTCCCTTTCACAAATCCATGCTGACTTGGACCTATCATGTCACCTCTTTCCAAATGCACTGCTATGACATCCTTAACAATTGATTCCATCATTTTACCCACTACCGATGTCAGGCTGACCGGTCTATAATTCCCTGTTTTCTCTCTCCCTCCTTTTTTAAAAAGTGGGGTTACATTGGCTACCCTCCACTCGATAGGAACTGATCCAGAGTCAATGGAATGTTGGAAAATGACTGTCAACGCATCCACTATTTCCAAGGCCACCTCCTTAAGTACTCTGGGATGCTGTCCATCAGGCCCTGGGGATTTATCGGCCTTCAATCCCATCAATTTCCCCAACACAATTTCCCGGCTAATAAGGATTTCCCTCAGTTCCTCCTCCTTACTAGACCCCCGACCCCTTTTATAACCGGAAGGTTGTTCGTGTCCTCCTTCGTGAATACCAAACCAAAGTACTTGTTCAATTGGTCCGCCATTTCTTTGTTCCCCGTTATGACTTCCCCTGATTCTGACTGCAGGGGACCTATGTTTGTCTTTACTAACCTTTTTCTCTTTACATATCTATAGAAACTTTTGCAATCCGTCTTAATGTTCCCTGCAAGCTTCTTCTCATACTCCATTTTCCCTGCCCTAATCAAACCCTTTGTCCTCCTCTGCTGAGTTCTAAATTTCTCCCAGTCCCCAGGTTCGCTGCTATTTCTGGCCAATTTGTATGCCACTTCCTTGGCTTTAATACTATCCCTGATTTCCCTTGATAGCCACGGTTGAGCCACCTTCCCTTTTTTATTTTTATGCCAGACAGGAATGTACAATTGTTGTAGTTCATCCATGCGGTCTCTAAATGTCTGCCATTGCCCATCCACAGTCAACCCCTTAAGTATCATTCGCCAATCCATCCCAGCCAATTCACGCCTCATTCCTTCAAAGTTAGCCTTCTTTAAGTTCTGGACCATGGTCTCTGAATTAACTGTTTCATTCTCCATCCCAATGCAGAATTCCACCATATTATGGTCACTCTTCCCCAAGGGGCCTCGCACAACGAGATTGCTAATTAATCCTCTCTCATTACATAACACCCAGTCTAAGATGGCCTCCCCCCTAGTTGGTTCCTCGACATATTGGTCTAAAAAACCATCCCTTATGCACTCCAGAAAATCCTCCTCCACCGTATTGCTTACAGTTTGGTTAGCCCAATCTATGTGCATATTAAAATCACCCATTATAACTGCTGCACCTTTATTGCACACACCCCTAATTTCATGTTTGATGCCCTCCCCAACATCACTACTACTGTTTGGAGGTCTGTACACAACTCCCACTAACGTTTTTTGCCCTTTGGTGTTCTGCAGCTCTACCCATATAGATTCCACATCATCCAAGCTAATGTCCTTCCTAACTATTGCCTTAATCTCCTCCTTAACCAGCAATGCTACCCCACCTCCTTTTCCTTTTATTCTATCCTTCCTGAATAGTGCTCTAATTGGGATTCATTCATTTCCTCTTTAATTTTCTGAAGTGATTCACACTGGCCTAACTGCCTTCTAGACATTTAATGATTTGTGTTTCTTCATAACACATACTTTACAGATGTTTGCTTGTGTTGGTGTTTCCTGGTTCAACTTGACTGGACTGTGGCCTTTATTTGTGAAGACTAATATGAAAAATGCATTTAATCTCATCTGCTAGTTCCTGATTCTCTATACCAACGATTTCTAAAATATACTGTGGAGGGATTCACTCTCGATATTGGCACATTCCCAGGTGCCCCCTGCCCTCTTCCAAAAGACAATGTCAGTTACCCAAATAAAAGCTATCATTTATCAACACACAACAAAATATGACTTTGGGGATTCCCTGAGAATCCATCCAGGGACCCCAGCTTGAAAACTTATGTTGTGTACTAATTCTTCCCAACTTATCCTTTTAACAATGAGTTACATTTATTGCATCCTTATTGTAGCAAAATGTTCAAAGGTGCTTCAACAAAGCTGGTGGGGTAGGGGGGAGCGAGGTGGTGGGGGTAAGTAACAAACATAGAGCAAATTTAAAATAGAAGTTATGGGAGTTACCCAAAGGCATGATCGAAGAGTTAGGATTTTATAGATTGGGAGTAATGAAGCGAGACAGCAGAATTTAGAAAGGAAATTCATGAGTGCAGGTGTGTAATGGATTAATGTTTTGTCACTGACAGTGGAGCAGAGGGATGCATCAAACTATCTGATCTTTATTATTCCTGCGGAGTTTCTAAATTAAGACTCCAAAATCTGAATCAGTTAATACCACAATGGGAAGACTATGTTATGCTGTGAAATTGTATGCATTCGGAACTGGACTGTGAAATCCGCTTAGGAATCAAAAACTGCCATAAAAGATTGGGCCTTTATCGCCTTAGTTTGGGCTGCATTCAAACATGAGTTCCTGAGATGAAAAGGCACTTCTAACACTGTGCTACAATCCCCTAAGGAAGGCAGCATTTATTTACACAAGGCAATAATCACAATGGGTATGAAATAACTGGGATAATTAGGTGACAGTATTGGAGCACAGTAAGATTTTAATGGACAATATCTGAAGCAAAAATCTTGTAACATTCATCTTGGGGCATTTACACAAACCTTATACTATATACTCCATAGAAGCATTTGTTACGTGCAGTGAACTTGGATGGGAGGTCAGGTAAAAGTAAACTCAGTTAGTTTTCACAAGTTTGGCATGTAAAACTGGCTGAGAAGTGTCAGTTTTGAAAGCTAAACCTCAATAAACTGATTAAATTGTAACATAACAACATATACCAGACAATGGCTCCACAGGTCAGTGCAAAACAAACAGACCGAACTAATACAGATTTTGGCCTAGGCCCATTAAAGCCCCATTCCATTGTAATTAAGGGGCCCATTCAGTCTTTGTTCACTAATATCCCTGCAGTTATTGGCAAGACTAACATTTAAAACCATATAAATTGCTGCCTGTTACTATCGAATCAACATAATTGTGCTATATATTTTTTTGATGTACAGCAGCATAATTTTATTTCACAATTCCGGAATAGTTGCTGCTTGACATCAATATTCCCAGAAGGTCACTGCAAAGAAGCTTACTATACAGAACTTGTTTTGGAGGTATTCCAGTTGACTGTTTACATAAGTCCAGAGCAATGTTTACCAGATATCAAATTTAATCCAAGACAAACAAAAGAGTTTGTCAGCTAAATTACAGAATTACAGCCTAGGTGTTCTGCTTATTTGTTTTGGGCAATGAGAAATCTCCACTCACTGATTTCAGGGTGAAGTGAGTTTTATTAATTTTTAGCAACTGGCAAGGGAAAACTGTCTACAAGTGCAAGTGTGGTCATTTTTCTTTTACTGACATTTGGAGTCATTCATCAAAAACAGGAATAATATTCATATAAGGGCACAATTACACTACAGGTACCAGTTTGAGACCTGCTCACTGCAACGAGGAGTTGGCAAGCCTGAGTTAAACTGTCTATTCTGTATTGCTCTGTGGCCAGAGAAAACAGGGTTCTCCATCTGTCACCTCTTGCTAATATTAAAATGATGAAAATTGATGCTTACAGTCTGAAACCGCTGACCAAAATTTGATTCAAGAGAATCTGCATAGTTATCGTAAATAATGCCATATTAGGGGCTTGCAGGAGCAGAAATTGGAGTGAAATTGATTCTGCTGCATTCACACCCCTCTTTCCACCCATTAAAATTCCCGTCCCATTTGGGGACAGTTGTATCATACACTGATCCATAATTGGGCAGTTGGAATGCATCATACAATGTCATTCCTACAATTGGATCCTTAGAAACAATGGGCATCGGAGGTGCCTTTTCATCACTGTCATCCAGCGTTGTTAGGGCAGTGGACACACATAAACTTTAAAAAGCCACAGAGCGATCGACGGTAAGATGTGAACTAACCGAAAAAAAAACTTTTTTTTTTTCTTTGAATTTCTTCGGGCTGGCATTAGTAATTATTCTAATGTTGACAAGCCATCTCTAAAAAATTCACTGTTACTTTTTTATCATGCAGCAGGTACAATTTCAGTCCTTGTTCAGGTCCAATCCCAATATTGTTCTTCATGCTCAACTGCTTCTGCAGTTATGTGAGCTCTTCAGCTCTAGTATATGATAGCAAGCAAGTGGCATGTTGGCTTTTAGAGTTGGAGTACAAGAGTGAGGAAGTCTTGCTACAGGACTCTGGTGAGACAACATCTAGAGTAATGTGCACAGTTTTGGTCTCCTTATCTAAGGAAAGATATACTTGTCTTAGAGTCGGTGCAACAAAGATTCACTAGATTGATTCCTGGGATGAGGGGGTTGTCCTATGAGGAGAGATTCATAGATTGGGCCTATACTTTCTGGATTTTAGAAGAATGAGAGGTGATCTCATTGAAACATGTAAGATTCTGAGGGGGGTTGACAGGGTAGATGCTGAGAGATTGTTTCCCCAGACTGGAGAGTCTAGAACTAGTGAGCATAATCTCACGATAAGGGGCCACCATCTTAAAACAGAGATGAGGAGGAATTTCTTCATTCAGAGGGTTGTGAATCTTTGGAATTCTCTGCCCCGAGATGGTGTGGATGCTCAGTCGTTGAGTATATTCAAGGCTGAGCTAGATAGATAGATTTTTGGACTCCAAAGGATTCAAGGGATATGGGGATAGGGTAGGAAAGTGGAGTTGAGGTCGAAGATCAGCCATGATCTTATTGAATGGCAGTGCAAACTTGAGGGGATGTATGGCATGCTCCTGCTCCAAATTCTTACGTTCTTATGTTCTTAGTATGATTTTACCATTTGCATGATATGCTCTATTTAAATGAGTGTATGTCTGATTTATTGTGAATTGTTATGTAGTAAAAACAATTGTTCAGCTGTTTATCAGGTTTCATTTTAATTTTAGAGATCAGAGAGGAATTTGTAATAAAAGAGAGTTGAACTGAGAGTCGTTGCTGTTTCCCAGAAAAGAACAGCTTCCACAAAACCAAAGACAGTGCTGGAAGATTGCAATTCAAAAATGGCAAAAGATTATTTTCCTAGTTCTGCAGCAGCAAATTCTTTACAGAGAGTAAATTAATCCTTGTCTGTTTGATCATTAATCTCTTTAGTATTTGCCTAATCTTTATCCTGTTTTTTGTGCTTCTGTGTGCTCTTTAAACTGCAATAAATACAGTGGTAATTTTAACCTGTAAATGCTTTGATCTGTGTGGGGATATTCTGATTGTAATTTCTATCACAAACAAACATGAAAGAACTGAAGATGAGCGTACATAAAGTTTACTGCAATTAGAGTAATTAATAATTCTGAGTCACATAATCTCATCAAAGGCAAAACATGTGACCAGACAGCATCTGGATTACGGGATGCAAAATCCATTTATTGAAATCTCTGTGAAATAGCTGCAAAGGAATACAGGGGTTGAAATTCTTACACTGCCATTTTTGAGGTGTTGTCACCGCATGAGAGAAATTTTTAATGCCTCACTTCAGGCGCAGTCCCCAAACGCAAAGTTCAGTGTTGGCGCCTAAAGAATTGATAGCAGCATAAAATCATGGTGTTGTACACTTATCTGGAGGCACTATGCAGAGCTAAGTGGGTCACTAAGCATAGACTCAACATTCAGTAGTTAGGCAGCATTTGGAGCTGTGCCTCAGGCATAGTGGTGCCACCTGGATTCCATTGGGCGCCTCAACGCCTCGTGGGTATATTCGCTTCCTACGCACTCACTCAGAAGTTGAGCATGGCAGACCAAGCAGTAGCAGCTCGTCAGCGTGCCCTTCAGTTCTCGGATGCCACCCTGGATGCACTCCTAGATGCCCTGGAGAGGCGACGGGGACCAACTCACAGAGGCCTATGGAGAGAAATCTCAGAACATGTTTCTGTGAGTGACACGGTGGCCAGGACAGCCACTGAATACGTAGAACGAGATGATGCAGCTGGTCAGGGTGAGTATCTTATATTTGAACCATCAACATGCTAAGCTCTGAGCTCAATGTGCACTCTTTGCTCAATGTAGTGGAGCTACGGAATTCGAAAGGGCAGAAAACGCTAGTGGGAGTTGTGTACAGGCCACCAAATAGTAGTAGTGAGGTTGGGGACAGCATCAAACAAGAAATAAGGGATGTGTGCAATAAAGGTACAGCAGTTCTCATGGGCAACTTTAATCTACATTTTCATTGGGCAAATCTAGCTGCTAGTAATGCGGTGCAGGAGGATTTCCTGGAGTGTATTAGGGATGGTTTTCCAGAACAATATGTCGAGGAACCAACCAGAGAGCTGCGTAATGAGAAGGGACTAATTAGCAATCTTGTTGTGCGAGGCCCCTTGGGGAAGAGTGACCATAATATGGTAGAATTCTTTATTAAGATGTAGAGTGACAAAGTTAATTCAGAAACTAGGGTCCTGAACTTAAGGAAAGGTAACTTTGATGGTATGAGGCGCAAATTGGGTAGATTAGCCTGGCAAATGATACTTAAAGGGTTGACGGTGGATAGGCAATGGCAAACCTTTAAAGATCATATGGACGAACTTCAACAATTGTACATTCCTGTCTGGAGTAAAAATAAAACAGGAAAGGTGGCTCAACCATGGCTAACAAGGGAAATTAAGGATAGTGTTAAATCCAAGGAAGAGGCATACAAATTAGCCGGAAAAGTAGCAAGCCGGAGGACTGGGAGAAATTTAGAATACAGCAGAGGAGGACAAAGGGTTTAATTAAGAGGGGGAAAATAGAGTACAAGAGGAAGTTTGCCGGAAACATAAAAACTGACTGCAAAAGCTTCTATAGATATGTGAAGAGAAAAAGATTAGTGAAGACAAACTTGGTCCCTTGCAGTCGAATTCACGTGAATTTATAATGGGGAACAAAGAAATGGCAGACCAATTGAACAAGTACTTTGGTTCTGCCTTCACAAAGGAAGACACAAATAACCTTCCAGATGTACTAGCGGTTTGAAGGTCTAGCGAGAAGGAGGAACTGAAGGATATTCTTATTAGGCGGGAAATTGTGTTCGGGAAATTGACGGGATTGAAGGCCGATAAATCCCCAGGGCCTGATAGTCTACATCCCAGAGTACTTAAGGAAGTGGCCCTAGAAATAGTGGATGCATTGGTGATCACTTTCCAACAGTATATCGACTCTGGATCAGTTCCTATAGACTGGAGGGTTGCTAATGTAACACCACTTTTTAAAACAGGAGGGAGAAAACAGGTAATTATAGACCAGTTAGCCTGACATCAGTAGTGGGGAAAATGTTGGGATCAATCATTAAGGATGAAATAGCAGCACATTTGGAAAGCTATGATAGGATTGGTCCAAGTCAGCATGAATTAATGAAGGGATAATCATGCTTGACAAATCTTCTAGAATTTTTTAAGGATGTAACTAGTAGAGTGTATAGGGGAGAACCAGTGGATGTGGTGTATTTGGACTTTCAAAAGACCTTTGACAAGGTCCCACACAGAGATTGGTGTGCAAAATCAAAGCACATGGTATTGGGGGTAATGTACTGACGTGGATGGAGAATTTGTTGGCAGACAGGAAGCAGAGAGTCGGGATTAACGGGTCCTTCTCAGAATTGCAGGCAGTGACTAGTGGAGTGCCGCAGGGCTCAGTGCTAGGACCCCAGCTCTTTACAATATATATTAATGATTTGGATGATGGGATTGAGTGTAATATCTCCAAGTTTATAGATGACACTAAACTGGGTGGCGGTGTGAGCTGTGAGGAGAACGCTAAGAGACTGCAGGATGATTTGGACAGGTTAGGCGAGTGGGCAAATACATGGCAGATGCAGTATAATGTGGATAAATGTAAGGTTATCCACTTTGGGGCAAAAACATGAAGGCAGAATATTATCTGAATGGCTGCAGATTAGGAAAAGGGGAGGTGCAGCGAGACCTGGGTGTCATGATTCATTAGTCATTGAAGGTTGGCATGCAGGTACAGCAGGCGGTGAAGAAGGCAAATGGTATTGCAAGGGGACTTGAGTATAGGAGCAGGAAAGTCTTACTGCAGTTGTACAGGGCCTTCGTGAGGCCCCACCTGGAATATTGTGTTCAGTTTTGGTCTCCTAATCTGAGGAAGGACGTTCTTGCTATTGAGGGAGTGCAGCGAAGGTTCACCAGACTGATTCCTGGGATGGCAGGACTGACATATGAGGAGAGATTGCATCGACTGGGCCTGTATTCCCTGGAGTTTAGAAGGATGAGAGGGGATCTCATAGAAACATATAAAATTCTGACAGGACTGGACAGGTTAGATGCAGGAAGAATGTTCCCGATGTTGGGGAAGTCCAGAACCAGGGAACATAGTCTTAGGATAAAGGGTAAGCCATTTAGGACTGAGATGAGGAGGAACTTCTTCACTCAGAGAGTTGTTAACCTATGGAATTCCCTACCTCAGAGAGTTGTTGTTGCCAGTTCATTGGGTATGTTCAAGAAGGAGTTAGATATGGCCCTTGCGGCGAAAGGGATCAAGTGGTCTGGAGAGAAAGCAGGAACGGGGTACTGAAGGAATGATTAGCATTGATATTATTGAATGGTGGTGCAGGCTCAAAGGGCCAGATGGCCTACTCCTGTACCTATTTTCTATGTTTCTATGTTCTATGTTTCTCGTGTTTCGGCATCCATGCTTTACATGGGTGTTCCTATTTGAAGCCTCACCCACTGCAAGGGCCTGCATGTGCTGTTAACCTTGCTATTCGGTTCTGCAGACCCACCCCCTGTTGTAAACTCCTCAGTCTTCATATGCCTCTCAAAGACGGTATCCTCCCTGTTACTGTTAGGTCCTGGACCCCTAATTCAGCCATTGCCACAGCAAGTCCTCACAACGAATGGAAGTTACATCGTACTGTGAAGACTCTCATACAGTTACATCCACTAACTGATGTAAGGTACTTGGGACACACTGATATGAGGGCTCTAACTCAGACATTCTCTTTAATCTCACTGGATAAGCTCGCCCACAACCACAGGGAGCAGATGCAGACTGCAGGAGGAGAATCTGACCTGCAGGTCTTGACTCCGTTCGAGGTACGCGTCTTGGCCCTGATGGGCGTTCAAGTTGGTGCCATGGCGGTGGGTGAGGCCGACCCCTCTGGGGACAGTGACGTTATGTCAAGTTCCTTTGCAACATCTGGCAGGACACTTAGGCCTGACACCACAATCCTTCAGCTCTTTCCATGCGACTGACATTCTACAATCCATTTGCCGCTCCTGGCCCTGTCCCCTGCAGATAACCACTCTTCTCTGGCTTTGTGCTTTCAGATGATGATTCAGACGATCCCAGGGGCCTGCACGTCAGCCTTCCACTGCAGGTGATGGTGGAGAGGACGAGGAGGCAGAGGACATCTCTGGACGTGACAGGGATCCAGCGTCCTCACAGAGCCCACAGTGCTTTTAAGATTTGTAACATGCACTCTGAGAATAAAAGTATCCATTCAATGGAACAATATCTCAAATACCAAATATTTCCCCAGGCGTTTGACAATTTTCTTCTGCACTTCAAGTCTATATGAAGCACATCCAGGTCAGGGCTAGAACTGGAGTACAGTTCACTTACAGCATATCTTAGCTCCCTTAAGTAGTAGCGTGGCATTTACATGTTTGTGTCATTGCCAGTTTAGTACCAAATTATGGTCAGTATTGTTCTATGAACTATTGTTTAGGCAGTCCCGACGCTATTTAACCAGTAAAATCTTTATGGCCAACATCGAGAGGAACCTTTCATCTTATCATTCAAGTGTGCATTCAAACTCAAACCAAAGGTGAATGGATAAAATGCTAATTCACTGTGGTTATAAGCCGTCTTTATACAAGTTAGTAAGCACACCATAAGAACATAAGAACATAAGAAATAGGAACTGGAGAAGGCCATACGACCCCTCGAGCCTGCTCCACCATTCAATAAGATCATGGCTGATCTGATCATGGACTCAGGTCCACTTCCCCGCCCGCTCCCCATAACCCCTATCCCCTTATCATTTAAGAAACTGTCTATTTTTGTCTCAAATTTATTCAATGTCCCAGCTTCCACAGCTCTCTGACGCAGCGAAGTCCACAGATTTACAAGCCTCTCAGAGAAGAAATTTCTCCTCATCTGTTTTAAATGGGTGGCCCCTTATTCTAAGATCATGCCCTCTAGTTCTAGTCTCCCCCATCAGTGGAAATATGCTCTCTGCATCATACTTGTCAAGCCCCCTCATAATCTTATATGTTTCGATAAGATCACCTCTCATTCTTCTGAATTCCAATTAGTAGAGGCCCAACCTACTCAACCTTTCCTCATAAGTCAACCCCCTCAACCCGGAATCAACCTAGTAAACATTCTCTGAACTGCCTCGAAAGCAAGTATATCCTTTCGTAAATATGGAAACCAAAACTGCACGCAGTATTCCACGTGTGACCTCACCTTATATAGCTGTAGCAAGACTTCCCTGCTTTTATACTCCATCCCCTATGCAAAAAAGATCAAGAAACCATTGGCCTTCCTGATCACTTGCTGTACCTGCATACTATCCTTTTGTGTTTCATGCACAAGTACCCCCAGGTGCCGCTGTACTACGGCACTTTGCAATCTTTCTTCATTTAAATAATAACTTGCTCTTTGATTTTTTTCTGCCAAAGTGCATGACCTCATGCTTTCCAACATTATACTCCATCTGCCAAATTTTTCTCCACTCACTTAGCCTGTCTATGTCCTTTTGCAGATTTTTTGTGTCCTCCTCAAACGCTTTTCCTACTACCTTTGTATCATCAGCAAACTTGGCTACATTACACTCAGTCCCTTCTTCCAAGTCGTTAATATAGATTGTAAATAGTTGGGGTCCCAGCACTGATTCCTGCGGCACCCCACTAGTTACTGGTTGCCAACCGGAGAATGAACCATTTATCCCGACTCTATTCTCTGTTAGTTAGCCAATCCTCTATCCATGCTAATATATTACCCTCAACCCCGTGAACTTTTATCTTTTGCAGTAACCTTTTATGTGGCACCTTGTCAAATGCCTTCTGGAAGTCCAAGTACACCACATCCACTGGTTCCCCTTTATCCACCCTGTTCGTTACTTCCTCAAGGAACTCCAGTAAATTTGTCAACCATGACTTCCCCTTCATAAATCCATGCTGACTCTGCCTGAATGAATTTTGCTTTTCTAAATGCCCTGCTACTGCTTCTTTAATAATGGACTCCAACATTTTCCCAACCACAGATGTTAGGCTAACTAGTCTATAGTTTCCTGCTTTTTGTCTGCCTCCTTTTTTAAATAGCGGCGTTACATTTGTTGTTTTCCTATCTGCTGGGACCTCCCTTGAATCCAGGGAATTTTGGTAAATTACAACCAATGCATCCACAATCCCTGCCGCTACTTCTCTTAAGACCCTAAGATGCAAGCCATCAGGTCCAGGGGATTTATCTGCCTTTGGTCCATTATCTTACTGAGCACCACCTCCTTAGTGATTGTGATTGTGTTCCTCGCCCCTATAGCCCCTTGACTATCCACCGTCGGAATATTGTTAGTGGCCTCTGTAAATGGTAAAACAATACTGACTTTTATCATATATTGCAGCTGTATAACCTTTACTCTGTCAAAACTCACGTATCAACAGAAGCACTTGAGCATGTAGAACAACATTGGACTTGGACCCGAACAACAAACGTTCTCTTTGAAGTCTTGATTTATTAGCATAGAACTTCTGATCAGTCATGCTCACATATAAGCCTGTTAATGCTTATATAACACACATAGGAATGTAGTATGAGCACAATTATGCACTTGTACATGAATTCACTTATTACAAGTTCTAAACTCTAATATCATTTTTAAAATTCCATTAAAAGTGATTTTTAAGGAAAAAACTATACTCCATCAAATCTCTACATATAAGGCAAATTCAATATGCCAGGCAACAATTGCACAAAAATCGAAGTATTTCTGTTCAATTTTGGTTTGATACCTTTTCCTCTAAATTCAGTCATAGGTAATCTAAAAACAAATGCAGTTCAGATACCACAACAAATTTCAATACAATATTGCAAATTTCATCATTTACAGACTGGAAAGAAGAATAATTCAAAGGTAAATATTATTGTGTGATTGGCTTCGTTTATGGCCCACAGTTTCTTTATTTAAATGTGAGTGGTCAGAAATTCACAAACCAGCAAGTTCCGGTAATCCTTTCTGCGATATAAAAAGAGCAATTCTGTTTGAATCAAAAATCAATTTGAGAATATTTGCGAGAAAGTCTGGTCAGTTTGAGACTCCTGAAAGAGAAAAAAATCTATTTGAATTCCTAAGAAAATGTTATCAATATAGGCCCCCCATCGTGGTAAAAAAAATCAAGAATCACTGGGGTAGATCTTCACTTTGTACGATAGTGTGAAACGGGTTGGCAGCCCATTTTACATCTCTCCCGATTTTTATTTCCAGTGACTTTAATGAATTGCACTTATGACATAATTCGTAATAAATGCAAAAGGAAAAGTAGCTTGTTTTAAGTGACTTTATTTCAGTTGATTCAGTACAATAAATAACATATTAATGATTACATCTCAATAACTAAATGGCATTCCTAAACCCAGAACAGTCCACTTTACACAATTTGTTGAATGCTTGGCACTGTTTCAATGTGATATCATTAAAACAACCACTTAGGGTAGTGGGAAACTATGCAGAGTTTTTATTTAAACAGGCCCCACTTTTGTTACTGAGTTTGTTTTCTTATAAGATTTTAATTAGTATTGGAAATTCTTTCCACACATTACAACTGCATCTCTCTGGACAAATTTAGAAAAATTTCATATTTTTATTTTTATTTTGTTAAGAATTACAAAACCGCTAACTTTGTGTACCTTATCGCTCAAAGTAAATGTGCTAAGGACTGGCGGATGCTTCTCAGACATTAAAAGCTATAAAGGAACAGTTTGTTTCTAACCATTGCTAATGTATTAATGCAATATATTTTCAATTTTAACAAATTGAAAGTTCCCATACAGAGCAATTGATTTAAAAAATAAAGCTTTGCTTATTGCATTATTTAAAACCCCGTGGGGTAGAGTTTCCACTTTGGGCCTATTCGGTAATCCAGGAGCAGATTGTGCTCAAACTTGCGCTAGTTTTCAGAAATGATTTTTTTTTGTTCAAGTTTCAACTCAAACTCATTTGCATATCACCGTATGTAAAATTTGACATGAATCAGCACAATTGGACAGTGATTTAGAAAGTAATTTAAAAAAAATTTGCACTAAAAATATTGCTAGCTATAAGATTGGTAACCTGGGCCAGTTTGATTAATATAGCTGAAAATGGGTTTTTCACAAAAAATAAACAATTTTAATCAGAGTGTCCAATTGTGAGTAACCTGATTTTAAATAACGAAAATGACTTAAAACAAACTATACACAACCATTTACTAGTTTTATTGGTGTCAACTAGTTAGTTTAGTAAATTAATTTTTAAATAATATTTAAAGGCTTTTAAAAGTGCCTGTTAGTGCCCTTGTGCCTCAATAAAAATCTTAATTATAAGAGTCACATCAAAGGCCCACAAACAGGTGCAATTAGTGGAAACTCACTGTGTTGATTAATTCGATCTGCAGGCATGGCCAGCTTTGTGGGCAGGGCCAGCGACGTATTTTAAACCAGCGCAAAAGATTGCGGAAATTCCATTTGCACTGAACATAACGTGCGCTTAAAATTCCTTGATCCTTTACACTGGTTTGATCGATTTCAGGAAAATTGCGCTGAAAAGAAGCAGTGTAACCAAGCAGAACCTCCAGGCCCATATTTTAATTTTATTTTAAGTTCCTTTGAACATCTTAGAGTTGTGGATCCTGATTCCTAATGATAGGATATTGAGCTTTTCTCGATTTTCAATTTTCAATTTTTTGAAAAGGTGCTTTAGTGATCTGCCTTTAATAATAGAATTTTAAATGCCCATAGCACACCAGCTGCAATAATAATGCAGCCTAACATGCATTGCTTGATGTCTGGGATCACCTTTACCAAATTGTTTCCAGGAGTAAAAATAAACAACAACAACTTGTATTTATATAGCACCTTTAACATAGTAAAACGTCCCAAGGTGCTTCACAGGAGTGTTACGAGACCAAAAAAAATTGACACCTTGCCACATCAGAAGAAATTAGCACAGGTGACCAAAAGTTTGTTCAAAGAGATAGGTTTTAAGGAGCATCTTAAATGAGGGAAAAGAGGTAGAAAGGTTTAGGGAGGGAGTTCCAGGGCTTAGGGCCTAAGCAGCTGAAGGCATGGCCACCGATGTTTGAGCAGTTATAATCAGGGATGCTCAAGACGGCAGAATTTGAGGAGTGCAGATATCTCGGGGAGTTGTGAGGCTGAAGGACTTTACAGAGATAGGGAGGGGCGAGACAATGGAGGGATTTATAAATAAGGATGAGAATTTTGAAATCGTTGCTTAACCGGGAGTCAATGTAGGTCAGCGAGCACAGGGGTGATGGGCGAACAGGACTTGGTGCGAGATAAAACAAGGGCTACCGAGTTTTGGATGACCTCACATTTATGTAGGGTAGAATGTGGGAGGCCAGCCAGGAGTGCATTGGAATAGTCAAGTCTAGAGGTAACAAAGGCACGGATAAGGGTTTCAGCAGCAGATGTGCTGAGGCAGGGGCAGAGACGAGCAATAATATGGAGGTGGAAATAGGCGGTTTTAGTTATGCCGTGGATATGTGGCCTGAAGCTCATTTCAGGGTCAAATATGACACCTAGGTTGCGAACAGTCTGGTTCAGCCTCAGATAGATGCTTGGGAGAGGGATGGAGCCTGTGGCTATGGAACGCAGTTTGTGGCAGGGACCAAAGACAATGGCTTCGGTCTTCACAATATTTAATTGGATGTCAGACAAGCAGTCTGACAATTTAGAGTCTGTGGAGGGGTCGAGAGAAGTGGTGGTGAGGTAAAGCTGGGTGTCGTCAGCGTATTTGTGGAAACTGACACCATGTTTACGGATGATGTCGCCAAGGGGTAGCATGTAGATGGGAAATAGGAGGGGGTATAGATCCTTGGGGGACACCAGAGTTAGCGATGCGGGAGTGGGAAGAGAAGCCATTGCAGGAGATTTTCTGGCTACGATTAGATAGATAAGAATGGAACCAGGTGAGTGCAGTCCCATGGACGATGGTGGAAAGGCATTGGAGGAGGATGGAGGGTCAACCGTGTCAAAAGCTGCAGACTAGACGAGGAGGACCCGGAGGGATAGTTTACCTTTGTCACAGTCACACAAGATCCAAGCACCACAAAATACCCCTAACATACCAGCTGGTCATACATAGGTTGCAGCTCTTATGTGAGAGTGAAAAATAAATAGCTCATTTGTAGGGCCACATTTGCACTGCTCCATGCTGTCTTGAGCCTCTACAACAGCACTCAAGAAACTCGACACCATCCAGGACAAAGGAATTCACTTGATCGGCACCCCATTCACCAGCTTGAACATCCATGCCCTCCACTACCTTGGCTGCAGTGTGTACTATCTACAGGATGCTTTGCAGCAACTCGCCAAGGCTTCTTCGGTAGCTTCTCCAAATACTGCGACCTCCACCACCTTAAAGGGCTGTAGGTGCACGGGAACATCATAACCTCCAAGTCCCCCTCCAAGTCGCACACCATCCTGACTTATATATTGGCAATCCTTCATTGTCGCTGGGTCAAAATCATGGAACTCCCTAGCTAAGCACTGTCACCATACAGACTGCAGCAGTTCAAGAAGAAGACCCACCACCACCTTCTCAAGGGCAACTAGGGATGGGCAATGTATGCTGGCCTTGCCAGTGACATCCATATTCCAAAAATGAATTTTAAAAGTTATCAGGTTACTTAACCCAGTTTCAGTCAGGAATACAATTTAGAAAACTTATTTTTTGCCAGAAAGCAATGAAATGGAGATTAGAATCCCATCGAAAGTAATTATTTTGCAGACAGTTAGTACTTTTAAAGAGGAACTGATGGACATCCCATCACAATTACCACAGAGGAAGGGTTGGCACAAATATTATGGAGCGTAATGCCTGTAGTCCTGTTGGGACGATGAAAATGTTGATTGTGGAATGTAACTAAGATTGAACAATTTGGACTAATAATGAATTTTCCACTCAATTGCTTTCCAACATTAGGAAAACATTTTACTGTTTCCTCTTTTTGAAACTGTTACTGATGACTATTTCTTTCAGGAGGTTAAATAAATCGCGAGAATGTTTGACACTGTAAATTGTACAACAACTGTAAGAAAGAGTGCACCACATCAGTCAAGTGATCCTTTTATTTTCTTTCCATTCATTCGTAGGCTCTTATTTTTGTATGTGGAGCAAGTGGATCCATGAAGTTGAAGTGAGGTTGAATGTAAAGAAAACTTTGAGAGCAAATAAATGATCGAATGCAGAAGTCTACACAATGGAAAATTTAACTGGCTGCAATAATTCAAGGCAATATTAAAATTCTTGATTAGGTAAGAGTGGAGCAGTACAGTTCAATTCGCAGATGGTCAAATCAATGCAAAAGCTAAAGAGCCCAACAGAAAACAAACATATAAGCATGGATGTTCTTCCGGAATGCTGCTCTTTTCCTGGAGACAGTACTGGGGCAGATGATTGATGTAAATGGGCGGGGAGGCCTCCCGCTTGAATTTTCAAACCACCCACCCATTGCCCACCCACCACATGTAAAATGAGTGGGACTTACTTCTAGATTTTCCTTTATTCCCACCCCTTCCATGATCCCAGGAAATAATGCCATAAGAGGCATTATATGGTAGCCCAAAAGAGGTAGATGCTGCCCAGATTTGAACAGAAAAAGCATTCTACTCATCACTGAAAACTGATCCAGCAAATTTATGTGTTATACTGTGCCATTCATTCCTGTACCTTGTCGTGTACCTTGAACAAAAAAAGGCCATTAGGTCCATAGATACTGGTCCCATTTTTTGCTGGACTCATCGCCATGTTTGTTTGGACTTCCAAACATCCAACTTCACTCGCTGCTTTCTCAAATTAACTGGTTGGATTCTAAATCTACCTGTCAGCGTTACATCAAGAATTCGATCTACTTGCAACTTATTGATGTTTAATCATTTTAAATAACTGAATCAGGTCCCCTCTAAGTCTATGCCACCCCAGTGAATCCAATCCCAAGGCATGAAGTCTATCTTCAATGCTGAAAAGTATGCTTGCGTTGGTGTTGGGTGAGGCTAGGATTGTGTTCAATTGTGATGCTTTCTTTGATCAAATAGCCTGCTGATGTTCATTATCTAGGCTCACATATGAAGAATGGCCACTTGGGCAAGGTACTAGAGGATGCCTGATGCCCATGGAACCATACATGAGCAAGGAATCAACGACTTCAAGAGAGAAAGGGAGAAAGCTGACAGAAAAAAAGAGGGAAGTAAAATTAAACATCTGAAGCTCGACTAAAAATATCAAACTGTGCAATTCCATGGGGGCTCTACCGGTCTCCTGCCGTAACTCTGGCAGAAGACTGCCGCAACCTCCAGAGAAACAGTTGAAAATGACTTTTTATGCTATTTCTCTAAGGGGTTCTGTCAGGTGCCCACCGGAGTTTCAGCAGGAGACCAGTAGAATTCCTCTGGATCTTCAGAGCCATCCTCTTCTGTGTTTTCAGAAGAGTTGAAAACAATTTAACAGTAATCTCTTGCTACTCATCAACATTAACAGTTCTGTACAACACTCTCCATGGTACTGCAAAGGAGTGACTGAAACAGCAAGTATCCACATAGAAGCAACTCAAGGAGGAGATTTCTGTGTTTTTGTGACATTGGTGGCATGACTGAAAGAAAATGCACATCAAAACATAAAGGAGCCGATACTATTATCTTAATATTGGGGAAGTGAAACAATAAGACATGTCCTTGGAGTCCAGAGACCAGTGTTGACGAACTGACAGAGAACCTAAGAACATGGATCATTTAAGAACTTAGGTGGAAAGGAACCTGAAGTAGAACAGGCCTTAACATCACAACTTTTGTTTTATTTTGCATTAAGAGCCATAGTAAAATCTGATTCCAATAATTAATTATATCGTGTCGTTGAAACGTTTATTAAACTTTCAAGTATATTTAAAGAAATTGAAAATAGGAAAATATATAAAGAATATATAAAGTTCAGTTCAAAGTTCCAATTAACTTGCAAATATCTGAAGTTGCTAACATTAATACTGTGGAAAGGTGGGTTAGTTTGATTGAAGGCCTTGTCCTGCCTAAAGCTATGTTACTATGTTTACATATGGATATTCTGATTTAGAACTCATCCAACAATGAGGCAACACTACTAAGTATAGCCCTTTCCAAATCTCTCGGCTCATGAAATTTGAACAGGAAAATCTAGCGAGTAAGAAATGTAACTGCAAGTAGATGTGAGTTGACTGGGCTTTGTGGCTGGATTGCCAGTATTCTATGACAGGGTATGACCATTGTTTAGACACGTGGGTTAACAGAATACTATGGCCGCCAGGGTGGCGGTTCCCGAGAGAGCTCCCCTGCCGAATCAACTTTATCCTGCCATCCGATAATTATCCACCCTCAACCTCCCCCCTCCCACTGTCTAAACTCTCCCTAGCCCTAACAAACCCTAATAGGCGGTGCATAAATCCCTACCTTAAACCCTAATCCTGCAAATACCAAAATTCAGGCCTACCTCAGGCTTCGCTCCAAACCGTCCATTGGCGATGACTTGGATGTCATGCCTCCTGCAGCATCAACCTAGACCTTTCTCCCCCCCTCGACGACTTCCTCCTCCTCCAACATCGACGTCATTCCAGCTGCTCCACCCGATCCCCGACCCTCAACGTTCCTCAAGAGCTAGGTGAGCATCTGGCCAGGTGTGCGGGCCCCCAGCGGCGTTCAGGCCTCTCCAGTGGCGACCAGGCATTCGGGCCCCCGGCGGCATCCAGACCTCTCCCCAGCAACGACCGGATCCCCTCCAGTGGCGACAGCTGTGCCTCTCCTCCACGACAGCGTTTGGGCCTCCTCCTCTTCCATGACGGCGGATGGCCTTTCCCCCTCCTTCAGAGATGACTAGGCCTCTACTTCCCCACTGATGACCTGGCCTCTTATGACTGTGAAACATCATGGCTGTGACCTTCCACCCTGATCTCCAGTTGCCACTGACCCTCCCAATGCCTGCCCCCAACCAAGCCCTGGACCACCTACCATCAAGGGTGCTACTCGGCACCGAGCTTGTGGCCAATATCTCGCTGTAGGCAACTAGGATCATACAGCAGTGCTTGGTCTCTGGGCGTCTTGGACCCCTTTGCCACTGGACCAAGACCTTGCTCAGCTAAGCCCGTGTGGTAGCCAGTATGCAATGGCCACCGCACGTTAAAAGAACTCACGCACAGGCATCTTCCACTTCATTAACATGAAGTTCGGGTCCTGGAATGTCAGGACCCTCACTGACAACACAAACAGTGACAGGCCGGAAGGCCGCACAGTTATAGTTGCCCGGGAAATTAGATGCTTTGATATCGACAGCGTCACCCTAAGCGAAACCCGGCGGGAAGGGGAAGGCCAGCTCAAGAAACAAGGTGGGGGTTATGCCTTCTTGTGGAAAGGGAAACCAGAGGATGAATGCCGCCTTCACGGAGTCGGCTTCACCATCAAAAACGAGCTGGTCGACCGCTCAAAGAATCCCACTACGGGGTTAACGAACGCCTCATGACTCTTCGACTCAGCCTGTCCCAGAATCAATGCGCCACAGTCATCAGTGCGTACGCCTCAACACGATGCAACTTAATGAGTGAAGATTAATTAGCAATCTTGTTGTGCAAGGCCTCTTGGGGAAGAGTGACCATAATATGGTAGAATTCTTCATGAAGATGAAGAGTGACACAATTAATTCAGAGACTAGGGTCCTGAACTTAAAGAAAGGTATCTTCGACGGTATGAGACGTGAATTGGCTAGGATAGACTGGCGAATGATACTTAAAGGATTGACGGTGGATAGGCAATGGCAAACATTTAAAGATCACATGGATGAACTTCAAGAATTGTATATCCCTGTCTGGCGTAAAAATAAAACAGGGAAGGTGGCTCAAACATGGCTTACAAGGGACATTAGGAATAGTGTTAAATCCAAGGAAGAGGCATATAAATTGGCCAAGAAAAGCAGCAAACCTGAGGACTGGGAGAAATTTAGAATTCAGAGGAGGACAAAGGGTTTAATTAGGAGGGGGAAAATAAAATATGAGAGTAAGCTTGCAGAGAACATAAAAACTGACTGCAAAAGCTTTTACAGATACGTGAAGAGAAAAAGATTAGTGAAGACAAATGTGGGTCCCTTACAGTCAGAATCAGGCGAATTTATAATGGGGAACAAAGAAATGGCAGACCAATTGAACAAATACTTTGGTTCTGTCTTCACGAAGGAAGACACAAATAACCTTCTGGAAATACTAAGGGACCGAGGGTCTCGCGAGAAGGAGGAACTAAAGGAAATCCTTATTCGTCAGCAAATTGTGTTAGGGATATTGATGGGATTGAAGGCCGATAAATCCCTAGGACCTGATAGTCTGCATCCCAGAATAATTAAGGAAGTGGCCCTGGAAATAGTCGATGCATTGGTGGTCATTTTCCGACATTCTATAGACTCTGGATCAGTTCCTATGGACTGGAGGGTAGATAATGTAACACCACTTTTTAAGAAAGGAGGGAGAGAGAAAAAACAGGGAATTATAGACCGGTAAGCCTGACATCGGTGGTGGGGAAAATGTTGGAATCAATTATTAAAGATGTAATAGCAGCGCATTTGGAAAGCAGTGACAGGATCGGTCCAAGTCAGCATGGATTTATGAAAGGGAAATCATGCTTGACAAATTTTCTATAAATTTTTGAGGATGTAACTAGTAGAGTGGACAAGGGAGAACCAGTGGATGTGGTGTATCTGGACTTTCAAAAAGCTTTTGACAAGGTCCCACACAAGAGATTAGTGTGCAAAATGAAAGCACATGGTATTGGGGATAATGTACTTACGTGGATAGAGAACTGGTTGGCAGACAGGAAGCAAAGAGTAGGAATAAACGGGTCCTTTTCAGAATGGCAGGCAGTGACTAGTGGGGTACCATTCAGTGCTGGGACCCCCAGTTATTTACAATATACATTAATGATTTAGACAAAGCAATTGAATGTAATATCTCCAAGTTTGCAGATGACACTAAGCTGGGTGGCAGTGTGAGCAGTGAGGAGGATGCTAAGAGGCTGCAGGGTGATTTGACAGGTTAGGTGAGTGGGCAAATACATGGCAGATGCGGTATAATGTAGATAAATGTGAGGTTATCCACTTTAGTGATAAAAACAGGAAGGCAGATTATTATCTAACTCGTGACAGATTAGGAAAAGGGGAGGTGCAACAAGATCTGGGTGTCATAGTACATCAGTCATTGAAAGTTGGTTCACAGGTACAGCAGGCGGTGAAGAAGGCAAATGGCATGTTGGCCTTCATAGCGAGAGGATTTGAGTATAGGAGCAGGGAGGTCTTACTGCAGTTGTACAGGGCTTGGTGAGGCCTCACCTTGAATATTGTGTACAATTTTGGTCTCCTAATCTGAGGAAGGACATTCTTGCTATTGAGGGAGTGCAACGAAGGTTCATCAGACTGATTCTCGGGATGACAGTACTGACATATGAAGAAAGACTGGATCGACTAGGCTTGTATTCAATGGAATTTAGAAGAATGAGAGGGGATCTCATAGAAACATATACAATTCTGATGGGATTGGACAGGTTAGATGCGGGAAGAATGTTCCCGATGTTGGGAAGTCCAGAACCAGGGGTCACAGTCGAAGGTTAAGGGGTAAGCCATTTAGGACTGAGATGAGGAGAAACTTCTTCACTCAGAGAGTTGTGAGCATGTGGAATTCTCTACCACAAAAAGTTGTTGAGGCCAGTTCGTTAGGTATATTCAAAAGGAAATTAGATGTGGCCCTTACGGCTAAAGGGGTATGGAGAGAAAGCAGGAATGCGGTACTGAAGTGCATGATCAGCCATGATCATATTGAATGGTGGTGCAGGCTCGAAGGGCTGAATGGCCTACTCCTGCACCTATTTTCGATGTTTCTATGTTTATGAGTCCAAAGAGGGTTTTTACTCCAATCTCGAAAAATCCCTGTCCTGCGTCCCCGCGGGCAACAAACTGATCCTCCTCGGTGACTTCAACGCCAGGGTTGGCAAGGACACAGACCTCTGGGGAGGCATGATTGGCAGAGAGGGGGTAGACAAAGCCAACTCCAGCGATACTTTACTCCTGACAAAATGTCTAGAACATGAACTTGTCATCACCAACACCTTGTTCCGCCAGAGGGACAAATACAAGGCATCGTGGCAACACCCTCGCTCCAAACACAGGCACCTGCTCAACTATGTCATCGTCTGAGCCAGGGATCTCAAGGATGTGCACATCACCCGCACAGGAGCTGACACTGCTGGACGGACCACCGCCTAATCCGATCCATCATCGACATTAACATAGCCCCAAAGCAGAGGGGACAGCAGAAGCAGTGCCGCAAAAAAGTAATTGCCGGAGCACTTAAGGACCCAGCTAAGAGAGCCCTATACAGTCAGCATCTCACAGCTAACCTGGAGTGCCTTGATGACCCCAAGATGCAGAATGCCCACAGCGCTTGGTCTGCAATCCAGGCCTCGATAACCAGTGCCTGCAAACAGACGCTCGGTCACTCAACCAGGAAACACCAGGACTGGTTTGATGAGAATGATCAAGAGATCCAAGAGCTAGTAGATCGCAAGCGCAGGGCATTTCTGAGCCTTAAACAACAACCCAACGCAGGAGCAGCAAGGCAGCATTACAGACGGCTCAAGGCTGAGGTCCAACAAAAAACCCAGGACCTAAAGAACAGGTGGTGGATGGAGAAGGCACAGGAAATACAGCAGCTGGCCGACAGCCATGATGTGCAAGAATTCTTCATCGCAGTTAAGGCCACCTATGGTCCAAACACCCAAGGCCCCACCCCACTGCTGGCCAAGAACGGGGAAAGACTCATCAAGGACACCGAGGCAGTCAGGGCCTACTGGAAGGAGCACTTCGAAGATCTCCTCAATCGAGACTCTGCCTTTGACTCGAGTGTTCTTGACTCCATCCCGCAGCATGCTACCCGCCACCACCTCAGTAAGACCCCAGCACTGCACGAGGTAGAAAAAGCCATAAGACAGCTAAAAAACAACAAGGGTACAATGCGTATGGAATCCCTGCTAAGGTACTGAAGTTTGGCGGAGAGGCATTGTTGGCGCGAATACATGACCTCATCTCTCTCATCTGGAGGGAGGAGAGCATGCCGGGAGATCTCGGAGATGCAGTGATCGTAACCATCTTTAAAAAAAGGGGACATGTCCGACTGCGGTAACTAAAGCGGAATCTCCCTGCTATCAGCCACTGGGAAAGTCGTCGCTAGAGTCCTCCTCAACTGCCTTCTCCCTGTGGTTGAGGAGCTCCTCCTGGAGTCACAGTGCGGATTTCTTCCCCTACAGGGCAAAACAGACATGATTTTTGCAGCGCGACAACTGCAGGAAAAATGCAGAGAACAGCGCCAGCCCTGAAACATGGTCTTCTTGGACCTTACAAAGGCCTTTTACACTGTCAACCGCGAAGGTCTATGGAGCGTCCTCCTCCATTTCGGATGCCCCACAAAAGTTCGTCACCATCCTCTGCCTGCTCCACGATGGCATGCTAGCCTTGATCCTTATTAACGGATCTATCACAGACCCAATCCACGTTCGGATCAGGGTCAAACAGGGCTGCGTCATCACCCCAACCCTCTTCTCAATCTTCTTCGCTGCCATGCTCCACCTTACAGTTGACAAGCTCCCCGCTGGATTGGAACTAAACTACAGAACCAGTGGGAACCTGTTCAACCTTCGCCGTCTCCAGGACAGGTCCAAGACCACACCAACCTCTGTCGTCGAGTTACAGTATGCAGATGATGCCTGTGTCTGCGCAGATACAGAGGCTGAACTCCAGGACATAGCTGATGTATTTACTGAGACGTACGAAAGCATGGGCCTTTCGCTAAACATCAGTAAGACAAAGTTCCTCCACCAGCCTGCCTCGCCGCACAGCACTGCCCCCCAATCATAAAGATCCACGGCGCAGCCCTGGACAACGTGGACCACTTTCAATATCTCGGGGGCATCCTATCAACAAGAGCAGACATTGACAACGAGATCCAACACTGCCTCCAGTGCACCAGTGCAGCCTTCGGCCACCTGAGGAAAAGGGTGTTTGAAGACCAGACCCTCAAAACTGCCACCAAGCTCATGGTATACAGGGCTGTAGTAATACCCATCCTCCTGTATGGCTCAGAAACATGTACCATGTACAGTAGACACCTCAAGTCGTTGGAGAAATACCACCAATGATGTCTCCGCAAGGTCCTACAAATCCTCTGGGAGTACAGAGGCATCAACGTTAGCGTCCTCATCCAGGCCAACATCCCCAGTATTGAAGCACTGACCACACTTGATCATCTCCGCTGGGCAGGCCAGATAGATCGCATGCCAGACACAAGACTCCCAAAGCAAATGCTCTACTCAGAACTCCTTCACGGCAAATGAGCCAAAGGTGGGCAGCGGAAATGTTACAAGGACACCCTCAAAGCCTCCCTGATAAAATGCAACATCCCACTCTGGGAATCCCTGGCCAAAGACCGCCCTAAGTGGAGGAAGTGCATCCGGGAGGGCGCTGAGCACCTCACGTCTCGTCGTCGAGAGCATGCACAAATCAAGCAGGCAGCGGAAAGAGCATGCAGCAAACCTGTCCCACCCACCCCTTCCCTCAACGACTATCTGTCCCACCTGTGGCAGAGACTGTGGTTCTTGTATTGGACTGTTCAGCCACCTAAGGACTCATGTTAAGAGTGGAAGCAAGTCTTCCTCGATTTCGAAGGACTGCCTATAGTGATGATGACTTCACATGACATTGTGTTGTATGAAGTTACATTCTTACTGAGGAAAGAAAGGCAGTTTGACTAAATATAGCCCATAAAATTGCCCCAATATTTGATTTTTCATCTGTAAAATTGATAGCCCTGAATTTGCGAACCTTTTTGAGTGTTTCTATGGTGCTGTCTGGTGGGTCAGTGAACATTTTGAAGGGCGGGTGGGGGCACAGATTCACCAAATCTCCCCCTGATTTGCAGTTGTCAAAGTGCACTACAGAAGTGAAGTTGGGCCAATGAAGTACCCGTACCTTTCTGTGCAGAAGTATTCAAATACTATGGCACTGATGCCATGCATGGGACAAAGCAGCCCGCTTGATTGGCACCCCATCCACCACCTTAAACATTCACTTCCTCCACCACCGGCGCACTGTGGCTACAGTGTGTACCATCTACGAGATGCACTGCAGCAACTCGCCAAGCCTTCTTCTACAGCACCTCCGCAAACTCGCAACCTCTACCACCTAGAAGGACAAGGGCAGCAGCCGCCTAGCAAGACCATCTCCTTCAAGTTCCCCTCCAAGTTACACACCAAATATATCACCGTTCCTTCATCGTTGCTGGGTCAAAATCCTAGAACTCCCTCTCTAACAGCACTATGGATGTACCTTCACACAAAGTTTGCAGCAGTTCAAGAAGGCGGCTCAACACCACCTTCTCAAGGGCAATTAGGGATGGGCAATAACTGCTGGCCTTGTCAGCGATGCCGACATCCCAGGAATGAAGAAAAATAATCCAAATTCCAGCTATTTCCACTGCAGTTGCTTTATCAAGATGTATTTGAATTTTTGCATGGAAGTCAGCGCACACAATTCATTGCCCTCACACATTTTTGTGAAAATGCAGCCAGAGCCGTGTGAGGTGACTGGCTCTGAGTGCAGACTAAGGGCCTGCTGGGACTGAGGTGGACCTTGCCTAAGGCAGCTGACTCCTGAGATAGTCCTGCTGCAGAATACCTTTCAGTTGCTGCGGTCTGGACGGCCTCGCCTTGCCTTTGTCATTTATGTGTGCAAGCTTCTGAGGGGGCTAGCAGAAGAGCTTGCCTATGCTGCACTCTTGAGAGACAGCATCATGAGATACAGTTCCTCCCATGCCATTGGTACTCGGCTTGGGTTTCAGCTGGCCACTGATCAGCGGGAGTGCCAGGTATATGGTTCCCCCTGATCCTAGAAGCCCTGAGAGATGCCAGCCTGGAGTATAGCCCCCATAGTTTAGAGACTGGAAGACAGCACTAACCCCTAGGTCACAGTGGCAGAAATCTGTGCATCCATCACGAAGACATTCCTGGGATCCTCATGGCATGGTGAGGAAAGGGGGCTGTGGATGCTGGAGATGTGCCTGAAGTTGCCACAACACACACTCCAGGAAATGCTGCAATGACATGCCCGCATTCCTGATGTTGGCACATGTGATGGCTTTGGTCTGCACCATATCATCTGCTGGGTGCCTTGAGAGATCCACACCAACACAGGAACTTATGTGGGCCATGAATCGTGTGGGCTGACCTCAATGCTCGAATTGTGTGTAGCTCTATGCCACAAGTGTTCAATCGTAAAATTTATCTCCACGAGAAACAATGGAGATCAAATGGCATTCAAGCCATCAACCCCATTCCTCAATTCAAAATTGGTTAGTTGGGAAAAAATAAGGAGTAGAAGCTAAGGCCAGTTTTTCAGGGTGGTTTGAAGTAGATAGTAGTGTTCCAGAGGGTGCAGTTCTGGGGCCACTTCTGTTTACCTTTGATATAGAGGGAGTAGTGTTGACATTTTCAGATGATTCAAAAATAGGAAGTAGAGTTAATGCTTTAGTAGACTGAAGGAAGCTGCAAAGGGATATTAATATGATAAGGGGATGGATAAAGGTGGATGATGGGATTCATTGTCATTCAGTGTGAGGTAGTACATTTCGGTAAAAAAAATAACAACAGTGGGTATACTCAGTATTGTGGAAGGGCAGATGTAGAATCAGCACCTCAGGTTGATGAGACTGTATCAAAAGGTCATGAAATTCTGAGTTATCACTGAAGTATAGAATATAAAAGCTAACAGGTAATGGTGAGCCTATATGAAACTTTAATAAGATCTCAGTAAGAGTTCTGTGCACAGTATTGAACTCCACACTATAAAACATATATTGAGGCTTTAGAGAGGGTACAATACAGATGCTGCCTGGTATGAGGAAGTCTAACCATTATGAAACACTTGAAAAACTGGAGCTTTGATTGTTAGAACACCACAGATTACAGTGTGATATGATAGAACTGTTTAAAGTTATGCAAAATGGCAGATCAATGAAAATTGGGGATGCTCAAGAGGCCAGACTTGGAGGTGCATAGAGATCTCAGAGAGTTGTAGGGCTGAAGGAGGTTACAGAGGTAGGAAGGGACGAGGTCATGGAGGAATTTGAAAGCAAGGATGAAAATGTTATGGTCTTGGCCTAGCTGACTGACTCACCATCATAGGCAGTCCCTCGAAATCGAGGAAGACTTGTTTCCACTCTAAAAGTGAGTTCTCAGGTGACTGTACGGGAATTACAGTCAGACAGTCATTGAAGGAAATGTGGGTGGGAGTCTGGTTTGCCGCACACTCCTTCACACTCCAAGTGCTGCCTGCGCTTGTTTTCTGCATGCTCTCGGCGATGAGACTCGAGGTGCTTAGCGCCCTCCCGGATGCTCTTCCTCCACTTAGGGTGGTCTTTGGCCAGGGATTCCCAGGTGTCGGTGGGGATGTTGCACTTTATCAAGGAGGCTTTGAGGGTGTCCTTGAAATGTTTCCTCTGCCCACCTGGGGCTTGCTTACCGTGCAGGAGTTCCGAGTAGAGCGCTTGCTTTGGGAGTCATGTGTCAGGCATGCGGACAATGTGGCCTTACCTCGGGAGCATATTATCAACAAGGGCAGACATAGACGATGAGGTCCAACACTACCTCCAATGCACCAGCGCAGCCTTCGGTCATCTAAGGAAGAGAGTATTCGAAGATCAGGCCCTCAAATCTGGCACCAAGCTCATGGTCTACAGGGCTGTAGTGATACCTGCCCTCCTATATGGCTCAGAGACGTGGACAATGTACAGTAGATACCTCAAATTGCTGGAGAAATACCACCAACGATGTCTCCGCAAGATCCTGCAAATCCCCTGGGAGGACAGACGCACCAACGTCAGTGTTCTCAACCAGGCCAACATCCCTAGCATCGAAGCACTGACCAGACTCGACCAGTTCCATTGTCCGCATACCCGACACAAGACTCCCAAAGCAAGCACTCTGGCTGACTGGCTGACTGCAATTTCTAAGGACAGCGTGAAAGCTTTCCTTCTGGCCCTGGTAAAAACATCAATCCCCTTTGTAATGAATGCACCTGTGAGTGAGCTGTTGCCTAGCCAACGTGGCCATTAACAGGGCCAGGGTGGTCGAGGGGGTGATTCAGCCCGACTGCCTGTCTCTCTTCTATGGCTACGATCGTGGCAGGAGTCCCTGGAGATGGAGCACGTGGTGTCTACCCATACGCTTGTGGCCTTCCGCGAGAGGTGGGCACCGGAGGGACTGGAGTGCATCATCAACCCCGGCAACCAAATTTTTATTTAATCGGTTAAAGTTTCATTTAAAGTTTTATTTGTTCATTTGTGTGTTCTAGTGTCCCTTTAATAAGGGGGCACTCGGCTTTATCTGTTTATTTAAAATAGTTGTAGAGCAGTTGCATTTTGAGTGGTTTAATCAGTCACTTGATATTCACAAGAATCAATAAAACTCCAGTCAGTTGGGTCTAGGTCATCCATGATGAGGTGTGTAGTTGTGAGCCTAGTGGATGAACTGATAATGTGTAGTGTGATTGTTAATCCTTTGTTAATAAATCAACTAGTTCTTAAAAGCAATGTGTTGCTATGAATGCATAAGCAAAGAACCTATGAAGCAAATACATTACACCCTTCAGCAGCATAAGAGAAAAAAAATTCCAAATTGTTTAAGCCAATGGTGCCCAAGCATTTTTATCTATATATCTATAAGCCTCAGGAGTCACACATAAAAAACAACAACAACTTGTATTTATATAGCACCTTTAACATAGTGAAACGTGCCAAGGCACTTCACAGGAGTATTATGAGACAAAAAATTTAACACAGAGCCACATAAGGAGAAATTAGGACAGGAGGTAGGTTTTAAGGAGCGTTTTGAAGGAGGAAAGAGAGGTAGAGAGGCGGAGAGGTTTAGGCAGGGAATTCCAGAGCTTAGGGCCTAGGCAACAGAAGGCACGGTCATCAATTGTTGAACGATTATAATCAGGGATGCTCAAGAGGGCAGAGTTAGAGGAGTGCAGGCATCTCGGGGGGGGGGGGGGGTGGTGGGGTGGTGTGTGTTGTGGGGCTGGAGGAGATTACAGAGATGCGAAGGGGGTGAGGCCATGGAGGGATTTGAAAAAAAGGATGAGAATTTTGAAATCGAGGCATTACTTAACTGGGAGCCAATATCGGTCAGCGAGCACAGGGGTGATGGGTGAGCGAGACGTGGTGCGAGTTAGGACACGGGCTGCCGAGTTTGGATCACCTCTAGTCACGTAGGGTAGAATGTGGGAGGCCAGCCAGGAGTGCTTTGGAATAGTCAAGTCCAAAGGTAACAAAGGCATGGATGAGGGTTTCAGCACTGTATGAGCTGAGGCAGAAGCGGAGACGGGCGTGTTACAAAGTTTAAATTTATGTCCCCATCACTTTGCATATGCATAAGTAGCTGACACTAACAGATCATGATGTTCTGTTTGAGGTTTTATCCATCAATGAGGAAACATTGCCAAGAACCGCTGTTTGCAAATATCTAGGTCCACAGAATTCAAACAAATGGAAAAAATAAGAAATGGCGCAGGACAAACAGGACTGAATTTCCTGCGGTTCCAAAGCTGGGCTGCATGTGGCCCACTGGCAGCAGTTTGGACACTTTTGGCTTAAACTGCATGAATCACTGGAAAAAAGAAACATTGGCCTGGAAATTCCAGTCGGAGGCTTCCCGCGGGCAATTGCCTCCGACTGGAGATCTTTTACAAATCTACCTGGTGGTCTGGGAGGCGCCCTGGATTCTGCTGGGGAGACCTTTTCTTCCCATGCTGCGAAGCGTGCTCCTGTCCGGAGGGTTCCCACGCAGAAGATGCAGTCAAGTGTGACTGGCTGAGCCAATCAGGTACGTATTCCACAGCTTTCCCATTAATAGCAATGAGAACTCCATATCTACGAATTCTCATTGCTATTAATGGGGAAAACACCAAACACACACTAATAAAAAATAAAAAAACAGACCTCACATAATTAACACTAATTGAAAAAACAATATTTTTCCGATTTTTTAAAAAAGTTTTGTAATTCCGGTTAAAAATAAACTTACTTTAGTGAGCAGAGTTTTTAACAATACAATGTGTTTATTTAATTTATTTTTATTATGTTTATGTATGTTTTTAAACACTTGCGCCTGTAAAAGTAGGCTATGGCCTGCTTTTATCAGGCGCAAGAATTTTGAGGACATTTGCTGGGCAAGATATGCGTAAAAGCTGTAATCTTGCCCAAGCAAATGTCCTCGCTCCTGATCTGCGGATCATCTGTCAAGCTCCAGCTGGACATTGGAAAGTCCGGTTTTCAGCGCATGCGCAGTGCGATGCCTTCCCGGGTCCGGAGACACTCCGTACGGACCCGGGAGGCAAGAATTTCTGGGCCAATAATTTATTGTTTTCTCTACCCCCTGTGCCTCACAATTGTTATTTATAATTTTTCTGCGTGCACCGTTTTTTGGGAGTAAATTAAAATCTCCAAGTTTCCCCAAAGTTTCTGCACCAGCGTACTTCAGTTAACTACGATTTTTTTAGGTTACGATTATTTTGCGTCACAGGGGCGTAACCTGATGCCTGCGCCAGTTTTTTACATTTAAGCAAGTTTGGCCAACTTACGTTTTTCCTCGGACGGCGTATGTGACCACTTCCAAAAAACCTTCTGGGCACTTAAGAAAAACCAGCGCACATTAAAAAATCGGTGCAGAAAGAGGCCATTGTTTTTAGGAGAAGACAGGAGGGCGTCAAGAAGGCAAAGACTATGCATCATGAAGCTTAATTTTTTCAAAATCAAAAAGGAGCAATTGGAAGTCTAATGCAATTCTTTAATTTTTGATTTTTTCAAAGTACCATGTAACCACCGAACGTCTCCTCACCGGGCTTGAGAGTTGGTGTGTCCGCCGTCAGAAGCGCTCCCTCGCTCGGACACAGGGGCTTGGGGCTCGGCTTCAAAATCGGGGGGGGGTGTGCGGGGGGTGGTGGAGTGGGGTGGAAGCCGAACTGAACTGCAAGCCACTTACATAAGGAATGAGAACCCTTAGGCTATACAGCAGCTTCATAAGTAACCTGGGATGGGTGGAAGCCAAGCCCGTGTCCGGGCAAGGGAACCATTCTGCCGACCAATGCTCCAACTCTCAAGCCCGGTGAGGAGATGTTTGGTGATGGATTGGTACTTTGAAAAACATCAAAAATTAAAGAATTGCATTAGACTTCATTGCCCCAAATGTCTTCATTCAATGCATAGCTTCCCGTTTTAATAAAGCCTATTGCACACGCGCAGACCAGGGTATGGTCCATACTAGGGGTTCACCTTGGAGAGAGAGAGAGAGAGAGAGGAAAGAAGCATGAGTGATTTATCCTGCTGTTTTGAGCTTCTTGCAAAGCTACAACTAAATTATAGGGGCAGTATTGACAATGCCATACCTTGTGCAGACCTTCTGCATGAATATACTGTGGAGGAGAAGATTGATTCGGCATCATTATCTGAGGAACCTCAGAGCACGTAGGATGATGGGCAGGAGGCCTTAACCACATCGGGCATAGCGAGACAGGCATTCATACCTGCACCTGAATAATGCAGACTGTGTGAGAAGGCTGCTTTTCCACAAAGAAGTTGTAACTGAGATCTGTGAGTTAAAAAAAACAGCCCTGCACCCTGGAAGCATCAGGAGGACTGTTTTGTCAGTTGAAGTGAAGGTTACAGCTGTACTTTCATTTTATGCATTTGGATCATTCCAGGCCACAATTGGGGATGTGTGCGCCATCTCTCAACATGCAACACATATCTGCATTCGGCAGGTGACTGCTGCACTATATGCCCGGAGGAATGACTACATAAAGTTCCCCATGACCGCCCAGGCAATGCGTGACAGGGCTGTGGGCTTCTCCAGGATTGCTGGCTTCCCAAAGGTACAGGGCTGCATTGATTGTACCCACATTGCCTTGCGAGCATCTCAGGAGGATTCCAAGATGTACAGAAACAGAAAAGGCTTCCACTCCGTGAATGTGCAGCTCGTCTGTGACGACATGCATCGCATCATGTCAGTTGATGCGAGATACCCTGGGAGCACCCATGTTGCATTCATCCTACGTGAGAGCGCTATATCTGCCATGTTTCAGCAGCAGCCAGAAGGATAGAGCTGACTTCTGGGGGCTAAAGGGTACGGGTTCACCACCTGGCTCATGATGCCCCTACGCGTAACCCGGACAGAAGCTGACTGGGAATACAACACGTCGCACATTGCGACATGTAGCATCATAGAGAGGTCCATTGGCATCTTGAAGCAGCGTTTCCAATGCCTGGACCATTCCGGAGGCTACTTGCAATACTCCTCTGAGATTGTCGGTCAGTTCACTGTTATGTGCTGCATGCTGCATAACTTAGCCATCATGAAGCAGCAGCAGCTGGTAGTAGAAGACCCACTTGTCATGTCTTGCCTGGGCAGTCATGGGGAACTTTATGTGAGAGTAGCTGATGACCAGGAGGAAGGTACAGATGACGAGGAGAAGGAGGAGGACGAGGAAGCTATGCAACTACCTGAATGCGGAGCATGACGGCGGAGGAGGATGGGCTGTCATGCCCCTTTAACGATTGCTCAAGCCTTACGCCAGCAGCGCATCCGTGAACGCTTTGCTGCCTGAAGGCTCAACGTCAAATATTCCAAATGGACCATGTTGATTGTTTGGACCTGTTCCGTAATGTTGTGTTGTGTTAATGGAACAAATAATGGAAATGATTCTTCTTTAGTTCAAAAAGTTGTGTGAATAATGGAACAAATAATGGAAATGATTTTGTTATAATTTAAAATATATTTTATTCAAAAGTTTAACACTTGTTTCTACCTAACTGAACTTTAATAAAAATATTCTGGTATCAAACTTTAAAGTATTCAGTTAACATCACTTACAAACTTCAAGATCACTTACAAACTGTTAAACTAATAAATTTACATGACTTACAAAAAATTTTTAATTTGAGAACAGTTACAACAGTAAGAACAATAATAATAACAACAACAACAAAGAAAAGCTGCACCCATCTCTCCCCAACCTTATTCTAAGACTGCCCGCTGCGCTTTATCTTGGTGACTCCAACTCTGCCCGCAGGCAGTGCCGCAGCATCTCTCGGCTTGGTACCAAGGTTAGTCTTTCGAGCATCTTGGGTAATGCGCACTTCTTGATTGGGGGCATGGGCAGGTGGTAATGTGGAAGGCCTGGCTTGGGTCTCTTCAGAGGTTAGTCTGAGGACTGGAGTAGAAGTGGCAGTTGATTCCATCAATGGTCGTGGGGTCTGGGCGTGTTCCCTTATTGCAGCAGCTACCTTCCGACATTCCCTCCCTCATATATCCCGACAGCGTCTCAACAACCTGCAACATTCCCTCCCTAATGTATACCGACAGTGTATCAGCTACCTGCGACATTCCCTCCCTAACGTGCCCAAAGAGTGTTCCCATTTCTTGCGAGAGTGCTGTTACTTCTCCCAATAGTCCCAATACCTCATCACCCACCCCACTGATGGTGTCCAGGAATGCTTGTGTAAGGTCAATGCTCTCCCCACTCATTGCCATCATCTGAACCACATCTGTTAGATCCTGCACCTCAGGAGAGCACTGTCGAGTTCTCCTTCCCCTCCTCAGCCTGGGTGTGGCTCACTGCATCCCACTGGGAACCACAGCCTCAGTCTGTGTGAAGCCATGAAATGTCCCAAGACTCATATCTCTCAGGAAAGGGGCTGGCACCTCAATGGGTGACACCAGCACATCCCACAGAGTGAGTACAACAGTGGTGGCTTCAGCCTCCCTCTCCCCCTGCCGTTCCCCTTCCCCCTCCCTCTCACCCCATGCTCTTGGTCTGGAAGGTGGGATTGGAAGATGTTCTCCTCTTCAGGCTCGTCCGCGTCTGAATCTTCTTCTGCATCGGTTTCTGCCTCGTCAGGGTCGGCCTCAAGTTCTGCCAAATATAACAGAACAGACAAATGGTTAGCAGCAGAGGAGGGGGCAGGGTGGTATGAGTAGGCTCATACAGTGCAGGCAACAGGCTCATTTGAAGAACCACAATGAATGATAGCACATTGCTTCAACCGAAGCATAGCTAGCCCACACAGTACTTAACATTTAACAAAGACAGACTGTGGAATTTGCAGGACTTACCCTCTCCCTCGAGTGTGGGCCCAGCTGTGCAGTGATGGTTGCTTTTCTCCAGGCAGGGCCCATCAAAGCAGCGACCTTCTCATCCAAGGGTGTCAGTGGGTGCAGATTTGCCTGGTCTCCTCCTTTCTTGAGTTCTCTCTCTTTTGTTGTGTGCCACCTTCCTCTGCAAAGATGAAAATATAACTTTCTAGAGATGGTGTCTTTCTGCTGGGTGGGACATACAGATGGTCACATTTACAATTGCAATTCCAGTGAAGAAATGAAAATATTACTTACACTAACTACTTGACCAAAGTCCTGCCACTTCATTTTGCACTTGTCTCCGGACCTCGAGGTGGTCACCATTGCACAGTAATCTTGTGAAAGTTGGTTCCAGCGTTTCTTCATTTCTTTTGGTGAAACTTTTATGTGACCTCTGCTGGTGTTCAGCTCATGCCATCTGGCCTCAATTACAATAACCAGTGCCTCCACTTCATCCTGTGAGAAATTCTTGGTCCTTGAGCCGCGTTGCATATTGCAACTCCGATTTTAAATTCTCACACACCACTCAGAATTAAAGTTCTCACACACAACTGGCTCTTTAAAAATGGCTGAATGCAGACCGGGAGGTGTACTGGGCATGCGCACCCATAGCAATCACGTAAAAAACATCATTTTTTTTTCGCGCATGCGCAGAAGGGGGGGCCATCCTTTTTTTGGTTCAGACATTAGGCTCCACCCCCGAAGTAAAAGGACAGGCTGTGCGGTGCCAATTTCAAAAATTGGAACTGGGAAACTTTCACGTTTTTTTTTGAGTAGTCTGGCCCAAAATATACTGGCATATCTTCTGAAATACGCCAAAAAAACAGCACTGGGGAAAATTGAATCCCGTGTGATATGGTTTGTCATGGTGCACTGTGAGCATTGGGGCTCTACAGCAACAGCGTGAAAACTACAAATTCTATGAAGCAGGTCTCTCTCTCTCTTGCACAGACACAGAGAATTTGTCAACAACAGATGCAAATTCCAAGCTCCCAGTCACAGGTGAAATTTCTAACTGCAGCCAAAGGCTGCAGACAGAAGAACAACTTCTTGTAGTCATTTCTAACATCAATCGAACAGTTATATACGTAAGTTACTCATTTTTTTTAATTATATAATGTTTTATGTGTTCGTTATAACTGGCTATATACACTGATCTGAGTGAAGAAATAAGATGATGAATGGAGACAGTATGAAGAAATTATGTGAAAGATTTGATTGGTTGGTTTCTGATAATGAAGAGGAAAGTCATGGGCTGCAGGAGGATATCAATCTACTGGTCAGGTGGGCAGAGCAGTGGCAAATGGAATTTAATTTAGAGAAGTGTGAGGTGATGCACTTTGGGAGGGCTAATAAGGAAAGGGTTTACACATTAAGCAGTAGGCCACTTAATAGTGTAGTTGAACAAAGGGACCTTGGAATGCTTGTCCACAGATCCCTGAAAGTAGCAGGCCAGGTGGATAAGGTGGTTAAGAAGGCATACGGAATGCTTGCCTTTATTGGCCGAGGCATAGAATATAAGAGCAGGGAGCTTATGCTTAAATTGTATAATACTCTGGTTAGGCCACAGCTGCATGCAGTTCTGGTCGCCGTATTATAGGAAGGACATGATTGCACTAGAGAGGGTGCAGAGAAGATTTACTAGGATACTGCCTGGAATGGAGAATCTTAGTTATGAGGACAGATTGGATAGGCTGGGTTTGTTCTCATTGGAACAGAGGGGGTTGAGAGGAGACCACATTGAGGTGTACAAAATATTGAGGGGCCTGGACATAGTGGATAGTAAGGGCCTTTTTCCATTGGTGGAGTGGTCTATTATGAGGGGGCATAGTTTTAACATGGTTGGTGGAAGATTTAGAGGGGATTTGAGGGGGGCTTCTTTACGCGGAGGGTTGTGGGCTCTGGAACTCACTGCCTGGAAGAGTGGTGGATACAGAAACCCTCACCACTTTTAAGAGATAGGTGGATGGGCACTTAAAGTGCCGTAACCTGCAGGTTTACTGACCTAGAACTGGTAATTGGGATTAGACTGGATGACCTTTTGTTGGACAGCGCAGATATAATGGTAAGTACTGCAGGGAATCGAATACGGCCAGGGTGATCTCCTGGACTAGTTTCGATCGCCTGGATGGGTCGGAGAGGGATTTTCCCAAATTTTTTCTCCTTAAATCGGTCTGGGTTTTTGTCTGGTTTTTGCCTCTCCCAGGAGATCACATGGCTTCGGTTGGGGTGGAGTGTAGAATGTTACAGTATAAGGGGTGTGTGTCGCAGTTGTGTGAGGCGGACTGGTTGGGCTGGGTGCTCTTTGCCTTTTGTTCATAGGTTTATATGTAGCTTTAGGGCTGCTGACCCAGGGCCACGCAGCTCTTTGTCGGCCGGCATGGACACGATGGGCCGAAATGGCCTCCTTCTGCGCTGTAAATTTCTATGTTTCTATGTTTCTAACTGCCAGTTTTGTATTGGTAGCTTTAAAAAAAGGAACAATTTGATTTTGTGTTCAGGTTTAATTAAGTAGATATTTAGTAGCTACACCCTAATTTCAGTCAGACACTATATTTTGCCTTATGGACACTTTGACGTATGATATCCAGAAGTGTGATACCCTGAAGGAGTGTGACACCTCTGAGGTCACACTTTAAGGGATGACATATTTGAAAAGCAAGATGGAATGCAAGGCACTTCATTATAGAGATTTTGTTTCTTTTTCCAGTCATTTTTAATGTTCCAATAAAGTATCTCTAAAACCACAGGCAACATCTCATCAAAACCAAGCTGGTTTATACACAGTCTGACTACAATCTATAAGTTACTAGCATTGCTTTAAGATTTACAGATTAACCAGATAGATTTTTTTTTAAGATTAAAAACTTGTAAGAGAGCTGTAGGATTGAATCCAATATTCTTTATAGGAGGTCATTTTAATGTTTTGATGAAGCAAGCTTACTTGGCACTGTTTGTGAACTTTTAAAATTCCCAAGAATCTGGAATGGTCCCAGTGGATTGGAAGGTAGCAAATGTAACCCTCAAGAAGGGAGGGAGAGAATAAACAGGGGACTATAGGCCAGTTAACCTGACATCAGTATTAACATTATTAAAGGCACATAGAAAATCATAGTGTGCAGAGTCAACATGGTTTTAAGAAATCATGTTTAACAAATTTATTAGAGTTTTTTGAGAATGCAACTAGCAGGTTAGATAAAGGGGACCAGCGGATGCAGTATATCTGGATTTCCAAAAGGCATTCAATAAGGTGTCACGTAAAAAGTTGTTACACAAGATAAGGGTTCATGGAATTGGGCGTAATGTATTAGCATGGATAGAGGATTAGTTAATGGACAGAAAACAGAGAGTAGGGATAAATGGGTCATTTTCTGATTGGCAAGCTGTAACTAGTGGGGTGCCGCAAGGATCAGTGCTTGGGCCTCAGCTATTTACATTGTATATTAATGACTTAGATGAAGGGACCAAGGGTTTTGTATCCATGTTTGCTGATGTTACAAAGCTAGGTGGGAAAGTAAGCTGTGAGGAGGACACAAAGAGCATGTAAAGGGATATAGACAGGTTAAGTGAGTGGGCATAAAGGTGGCAGATGGCATATAATGTGGGGAAATGTGAGGTTATTAATTTTGGTAGGAAGATCAGGAAAACAGGATATATTTTAAATGGAGAGAAACTATTACATTTTGGTGTTCAGAAAGATTTTAGTGTCCGAGTACAAGAAACACACGGGGTGGAAATTCGGTATTGCCCGCTTTGAGGCGGTGATGGTGCCCGGGCGCTACCTTTCATGCAATATTCAGTTGTATCACCTCAAGAGGAGAGTGGAGTGCTAAGAGAAGCATTCCACACTCCTCTTAGGGCGCTAACGGAGCGATAGCACAGGAGACCTATTCAATTTTTTGGCATCTTAGCACCAGAAGCTGAAATAAAATCCTTGTGAAAATTTTAATAAACTCCACCCACACTTCCCCACTACTTCAACAAATAAATAGAAGTTGAAAAACTGAAATTTCAGCACATACCTTGCACTCCGGACGATATCACCCCGTGATTGCGCTGTCCCGACTGCTTTCCCCTGCCCGTGTCAGCGCCAGGTGCTACCGCAGGCAAAAGAGAAATTTTGAAAACGCGCGACTACGGAGGCATTGCACATTCAGTAACATCACCGAGTGCAGACTGTCAGTGCCGCCACTTTACCTTCACTGAAGTTCGCAGCAGGAGCTGACAGCGCATACTCGGGCGGTAGGTGTTTCGCGGCCCCTTAGCGCCCCTCTCTGGCACTAATGCTGGTGCTAAACCACCAAATTTCTAGCCCTTTGAGTTAGCATGTAGGTACAGCAAGCAATTCAGAAGGCAAATGACATGTTGTCATTTGGGGTTGGAGTACAAGAGTAAGGATGTCTTTCTACAATTATACAGGGTTTTGGTGAGACCACACCTGGAATACTGTATACAGTTTTGGTCTCCTTATCTAAGGAAGGATGTACTTGTCTTAGAGGTGGTGCAATGAAGGTTCACTAGATTGATTCCTGGGGTGAGAAAGTTGTCCTCTGAGGAGAGATTCAGTAGATTGGGCCTATACACACTGGAGTTTAGAAGAATGAGAGGTGATCTCATTGAAATGTATAAGATTCTGAGCGAGATTGACTGGGTAGATGCTGGGAGATTGTTTCCCCTAGCTGGAGACTAAAGAACTAGGGGGCACCGTCTCAGTTTAAGGTGATAGCCTTTTAGAACTGAGATGGGGAGAAATTTCTTCACGCAGAGGGTTGTGAATCTTTGGAATTCTCTAACCCAAAGTGTTGCGGATGCTGAGTCGTTGAGTATATTCAAAGATGGGATAGGTAGATTTTTGGACTCTAAGTGAATCAAGGGATATGGGGTTCAAGCGGGAAGATGGAGTTGAGCTCGAACATCAGCCATGATCTCATTAAGTGGTGGAGCAGGCTCGAGGGGCCCTATGGCCTACTCCTGCTCCTAATTCTTATATACTTATGTACAGCACACTGCATTCTCTCCCTCTTAGCAGCAAGCATAACTGGTGGCCTTCAATTCATATTAGTCAGGGTACGCATTAAAATCTATACCATAGTACAACTTAATTTTAAATATAAAATTCTTTAAATTAAAATAAACGCTGCATTGAACAGCTACTGAAAAACATCGCCCCCAATTTTCCCCCTAGCATTTTGGTGCAAATATACAGTCCATTGGCATAATTCAACTTTCCATTCAGCTTCTTGGCAAACACTGCATTTGCATTGTGATTTATGTTTGTGAAAGATTTTCCCATTAATACTTTGCACCAGTGGTAACTCTATCTGCACTGTTATTAATTTTCAATGAACACTTCATGGAGTGTTATTTATAGCACTCCATGAGATATTTTAACTTCAGCTTTTCAGTCCTCATCAGTGATGCTAATTAAATCATTTTACAGCTGGTCTCAATAATATCCCAAATTAAAGAACACAAGTATCTTCAGCAGGCAGGCATCCTGGAAATAGAGATAGATTTTGAATGTATGGCAGTTACTGCAAGGAAAGCAGGAGGAGAATATATTCTTTATTCTTTCTGCACGTTTTCTGCCTGTTTGTGAAAGTCAAATTAAATGTAGCTTTAGACAAATTAAACAAGTTAAGCGATATGTTCATTACAGACTTGAGGATCAGCTAACGGATCCATCTCTATAGGATTTAAATTTCCCTCAGCTTAAATGTTGCATCTTTAACTGTTTCTCTGACACCACTCAATCTACACATTTAAGTGTGTAGGTCAAGTTATCAGAGTGATGGTTGAAAGACCTGATGGAGTTAGATTGCCTGCCCTCTAGTCAAGGAGAATGCAAGAACACCGAAAGACTCAACAGGTCTGTTGCTTTCCTATTAGCTCATTCAGGGCCTTAGACACAACTGTCACGTAAAACTGAAAATGTTTTGAGAGAATTAAATTACTTCAACAAACTGAAACGGGCATCAAAATATTATTACCCCGTTCATAGAATGATACAGAACAGGAGGAGGCCGTTGAGCCCATCATGCCTGTGCCAGCTCTTTGAAAGAGCTATCCAATTTGTCCTCCTCCCCAGCTCTTTCCCCATAGACCTGCCAAGGTCCCATCTGTTTGTTCTGAGTCTGACTATATCCATTTGAGAGGTTGAAGTCTGACGGAATTAGTTGGTGGGAGACATTGGGCTGATTTTCACTTTGGGCAATTGGCAGGAGGAGACCTCAAGCCACTTGCCCGAAGTCCTTGCTAAGAGGCCCAAGCCAGTTTGAGGGCCAGGCCTCATTTCAATATGAAGGATGAGCTGCAAGTGCAGAAGTAGCGCTCACAGGCAGCTCGCTGTTCAGAGAGCGCAGGAAATCCGAATGATTACAAAACTGTTGTTTCTCCCCCCTTACTGTCTAGGATAGATATTTAGTGCTTACTTGCTGAAGCTGTGTTTGGTGCAGCACTGCCCAGGCAGGTTTTCCCATTCTCAAAGTCTCCAGCGACCATGACAGGTGGTCATTCACCGTGATCCAGGTCTCACTGATTGGGACATTTTCACTGTCGCGCCTGGCTGGTAATCTGGCTGAGTGGATTGCCTACCCTTTATACAAACTCTCATTTTTGTTCCATTGATTCCAACGGAACAAAAGTCAGGCAGCTTCAACAATGAGCGGGTTGATCTGTAGGTTACACCCCAGGCAGTAAAGTTTTAAAATACCCTCCATTGACTTCTTTGGTCATCATTGCAGCACATCAAACATTCCTCTCTGACTCTGGTTCAAATGCTAGTCCCCAGCAGTGATGCAAAAATACCTGAACCCAAACAACACTGTAAGTTCAGAATTTTTATTAATGGCTTAAATTGTATAAACTGTGGCAAAAATAAATCTTTTTATTTTTGTGGGGTGGGGGAGGGAGGTGTGGATTCTGCTGCTCAGTTGCTATCTATAAATGTTCTGACCGGTTATCTTTTGACATTGGCTATCATGGTACATTCTGGGTATTGCAGTTCGACAGGAGGAGGATTAATTTCTCTCTTTGATACATACTGTACACCGTACACTGCAGCTGGTAATCTCCAGCAATCAGGCCTCAGGTACAATTTCTAACTTAAGCCTCCAGATAGAAAGAAAGGCTTGTGTGAGGAGAAACGTCTTTTGACATTTTATGATGAGTATAGTTTATTCTGAATTGTGTCATTTGTTTTATCTGTTCCAATGATAATTCACACTGACCTAAGTGAAGAAACATAAGGATGGCTGAGAACTATGTGAAACAATTGTTTGAGCAATTTGACTGGATAGTTTGTGGGAACTGCTAGTTTGTGAATGATAGCTTTGAAAAATAATTGAGGATTTGATTTTTGGTTATTTGATTTCTTTGGTATTGTTCGCACTTTTTGATTCTTTCATATTTGATCAATTGGATATTTGGTAATTTAACAGAAAAGTCATTTGAATCTATCACATTTTTTTGTCCTAGACTTTTACGAATCTTCGCTACCTTAAGGTCTGAAACTTTTAACGTCTATCACTTCTTTCAGACGCTTTCAGATGTGCATGGAAAAGTGCAGTGTTACAAGCACATGCTAAATGCATGAATTTTATTTATATAAATGTGTTAATTCTCCAGGATAAATGAAGTTATGGGTTAGGTTTGGTATTAGATTAACAATTCCTGAATTGCTTTAGTTTGTACTTTTCCAAAATGCACATATCTCTCCAATAAACTTTCTTAATACTGTGCCTTTTAGGGTGGGCTACAGAAAATATAACAAGGTGCCCGATTTTGCTGGAGCGAGGTATCTCGCGCCATGTCATGTTAGTTAGACTTGTTTGTGCATGTTTAGGTTTTATTTTTTTTAAAGTATAATCTGACATTTTTTAAATCTCCGAAAACAATTTGACCTGAAGGAATAACACTCCACACTTTTACATATTCACTTTCTGGGCCAGAGGGGTTGATTGACACTCATTAACAATTGTCACGTCGTTAAAATTGTACTTGCGCTATTAATTACTAGATTTAACTTCCTGTGGTGAGTTTAATGGGCGATTAATGTGCAAATGCAGCAACTTCATGAAAATCACATGGAGAATAAAAGCGAGATACCATTTTCGTGAAGCTGACGTCGGAGCAGTTCAAATCGGCCAGCAACTTGTGGCAATTTGCAGTTCACAGGATTATTGTTTCCTCAATACTCGTTGCTGGCCAGTTTTGTGCAATAATAATGGCGTGCATCATTCACACTGTTGTGTATGGAGAAAGAGTCAGACTGAACACTGAGTTCAAAGTAAAGTGTGACCTTAGTCTTTTATTGCAGGTCTCCAGAGTGCCTCTCCAACCTGTGAAGCCTACTTAAATACCTGTACTCCCAAGGGATTATGGGATCCCTTGGGACTCCAGGGGATGAGCCCTCTGGTGGTTGTACAGAGTAAATACAAGTCCACTTTTATAACAACTCTCCCCCCACCCCACCCAAAGTCAATAGGGTAACTATTTACAATGTGAGTCGACCTGGGGCCCTTCTTGCCCTGGTTGATTGTCTCGGTGTGAAAGCTGGTATTGTTGAATCATTTGTTGGGCCCTCGCTGGGCTGCTGTGCAGCTGGCCTTGCTGGGATGCCTGGTGTGTAGGCCCTGCAGGACTGCTCTGGATAATGGGTTATGCTTCGTGGTCAACCGTGGTGCCGGTTGCCACTGGTGTGTATGTTGGGGGATCCAAAAAGTAGGGTCCAAGGTGGGTTGCTCAGGATAGTCCGTGAATCTGAGTTTGATTTGGTCCAAGTATTTCCGGTGAATGAGTCCATTTGAAAGTTTGACCCAAAACACCCTGCTTCCCTCTTTGGCCACGACAGTGCCGGGAAGCCATTTTGGACCTTGTCCATAATTTAAAACAAATATAAGATCATTGATTTCAATCTCGCATGACACATTTGCGCTATCATGGTATGCACTTTGTTGAAGCCGTCTACTCTCTACCTGTTCATGTAGATCAGGGTGAACTAACGAGAGCCTTGTCTTAAGTGCTCTTTTCATGAGCAGTTGAGCAGGTGGGATCCCAGTGAGTGAGTGGGGTCTCGTGCGGTAGCTAAGTAGGACTCGGGATAGGCGAGTCTGCAGTGAGTCTTCAGTTACCCTCTTCAAGCCTTGCTTGATGGTTTGCACTGCTCTCTCTGCCTGACCAATGGATGCTGGTTTAAACGGGGCAGATGTGACATGTTTGATCCTGTTACAGATCATGAATTCTTTTGAACTCAGCACTGGTAAAACATGGCCCGTTGTCACTCACCAGGCCATCAGGTAAGCCGTGTGTGGCAAACATGGCCCGCAGGCTTTCACTATTGGCAGTGAACGTTCTACCGACATTATCTCACATTCAATCCACTTGGAGTACCAAAAGGAACAATTTACCCAAGAACGGGCCTGCATAATCGACGTGTGCCCTAGACCACAGTTAGGAGGGCAAAGACCATAAATTTAGCGGCGCCTCCCTGGGTACATTGCTTAACTGTGAGCATGTATTACATCTGTGAACGCAGGACTCTAAGTCCGCATCGATACTGACCCACCACATGTGGGATCTGGCTATCGCTTTCATCATTACGATGCCTGGGTTCGTACTGTGGAGGTCATTGATGAAGGTGTCACTGCCCTTCTTGGGGACCACTACTCGATTGCTCCACAGAAGGCAGTCTGCTTGTATAGACATTTCATTTTTGCGCCACTGGAATGGCTTTATCTCTTCCTGCATTTCCACTGGGACACTGGACCAGTTTCCGTGAAGCACACAGCTTTTGACTAGAGATAATAAGGGGTCCTGGCTTGTCTAGGTTTTGATCAGCCAGGCAGTGACGGGTGATTGCTCACTCTCAAATGCTTCCATAACCATGGCTAGATCTGCGGGCTGCGACATTTCCACCCCCATAGTGAGCAATGACAGCCTACTGAGAGCATCGGCGCAGTTTTCTGTGCCTGGCCTGTGGCGGATGGCGTAGTTGTATGCGGACAACATGAGCACCCATACTTGGATGCGGGCCAATGCATTGGTATTTATCCCTTTACTCTCGGAAAACAGGGATATAAGTGGCTTAAGGTCAGTTTCCAATTCGAATTTTAGTCCAAACAGGTATTGATGCATTTTCTTTACCCCATAGACACATGCTAACACTTTTTTTTCAATCATGCTGTAGGCTCTCTCAGCCTTAGACAGACTCCTGGATGCATAAGCAACTGGTTGCAGTTTCCCAAAATCATTAGCTTGTTGCAATACACACCCGACGCCATATGACGACGCATCACTTGCTAGTACCAAACGCTTACATGGATCATACAACACAAGCAATTTGTTTGAGCATAACAATTTTCTCGCTTTTACAAAGGCATTTTCTATACATCTCCCCCTCGAATTACGGTCATGGTACTCGTTTTGTGACTTGCGCTTTTGCGTCAAACCCATTCGCCCCCTTTTCATAGTAAAACATGTAATGGTTCTAGCAGTATGCTGAGACCGGGTAAGAAGTTACCAATGTAAATCAAGAGTCCCAGGAACGACCGCAGCTCCGTCACGTTCTGTGGCCTCACTGCGTTCTCCATTGCCTCCGTCTTCCCGTTGGTGGGCCTGATGCCATCCGCCGCAATCCTCCTTCCCAAGAAAGCCACTTTAGGCACCAGGAAAACACACTTCGAGCGTGTTAGCCTGAGCCCCACATGGTTGATTCGACTAAAGACCTCCTCAAGGTTCTGCAGATACTCAACTGGGTTCCGACCTGTGACCAAGATGTTGTCCTGGATGACCACGGTGTGCGGACCAACTTCAGTAAACTTTCCATGTTTCTCTGGAATATTGCCACCACTATCGGATTCTAAACAGGCATCGGTTATAAACAAAAAGACCTTTGTGCGTGTTGATGCAGGTGAGGGCCTTCTATGATTCCTCAAGTTCCTGCGTCATGTATGCTGAAGTCAGATCCAGCTTCGTGAACGTCTTTTCGCCCGCCAGCATTGCAAAGTGGTCGGCGGCCTTTGGTAGTGGGTATTGGTCCTGCAGGGAGAAACAATTGATAGTTACTTTGTAATCGCCACAGATTCTGATGGTGCCATCTCCCTTGAAGACTGGGACAATAGGACTGGCCCACTCGCTGAACTCGATCGGTGAAATGATGCCCTATCGTTGCAGCCGGTCTAGCTCGATCTCTAACCTTTCTCTCATCATGTACAATACTGCTCTCGCCTTGTGATGGATGGGTCGCGCCCCCGGAATTAGGTGGATCTGCACTTTTGCCCCTTGGAATTTCCCAATGCCTGGTTCGAACAGCGAAGGAAATTTGTTTAAGACCTAGGCACACGAAGTGTCGTCAGCGGACGATAACCCTCGGATGTTGTCCCAGTTCCAGCGTATTTTTCCCAGCCAGCTCCTGCCGAGCAGCGTGGGACCATCACCCGGTACCATCCAGAGTGGTAGCTTGTGCACCGTTCCATCGTAGGAAACCTTTACGGTAGCACTGCCGATTACAGGAAACAGTTCTTTCGTGTAAGTTCTTAGTTTCGTGCGAATGGGAGTTAAGACTGGCCTTGAGGCCTTGCTGCACCACAACCTTTCGAAAGTCTTTTTGCCCATGATGGACTGGCTCGCACCCGTGTCCAGCTCCATTGATACCGAGAGTCCATTTAGTTCAACATTCAGCATTATCGGGGGACAATTCGTGGTGAATGTGTGCATCCCATGTACCTCTGCGTCCTCAATCTGAGGCTCTGGTTCGTCGTTATCCTCCGTGGATCTGTCCTCCTCTGCAACGTTGTGGTTTGCAGGTTTAACAGGCTTAGCAGCTCACCTGTACGCTTGTTGGAGGTGTCCCATTGTTCCACAGCCCTTGCAAACGTACTCTTTGAATCGACATGAATGGAAACGATGATCACCCCCGCAGCGGCAACAAGCTGTTAATGGCCTTGCATTCATGACCTTTGATGGTGGACTCCGAGTCATCTGCGGACGTGCAGCTGCAGGTATGTGTGACCTGCCCTGTTCGTTATGGTTCGAAAATAACATCACTTTGTTCACAGTACTTGTAGCACCACATGTGTTCTGAGAGATTTATTCGTATTGTCACTGGTCGCCATGAACGCCTGGGCTATCGCTATGGCCTTACTCAAGGTTGGGGTCTCTACAGTCAAAAGTTTGCAAAGTATGGTTTCGTGGCCAATGACAAATACGAAAAAGTCTCTGAGCATGTGCTCCAAATGTCCTTCAAATTCGCAATGTCCTGCAAGGCGTCTTAGCTCGGCGACATAACTCACCACTTACTGGCCTTCAGACCTTTTGTAGGTGTAGAACCGGTACCTCGCCATCAGAACGCTTTCCTTTGGGTTCAAATGCTCTCAGACCAGTCTGCACAAATCATTGCATGATTTCTCCGTGTGTTTCGCTGAAGTGAGCAGGTTCTTCATGAGGCCATACGTTGGTGCCCCACAGATGGTGAGGAGGATCGCCCTTCATTTGGCAGTGCTCTCTTCCCCATCTAGCTCATTGGCCACAAAGTATTGGTCGAGTCGTTCCATAAATGTTTCTCAATCATCTCCCTCTGAAAATTTCTCCAGGATGCCCACTGTTCTCTGCATCTTTGGGTTAGCTATCTGTATCTCGTCACCAGTTGTTGTGCATAGAGAAAGAGTCAGACTGAACACTGTGAGCTCAAAGTAAAGTGCGACCTTCGTCTTTTATTGCAGGTCTCCAGAATGCCTCTCCAACCTGTGAAGCCTCCTTAAATACCTGTGCTCCCAAGGGATAATTGGATCCCTTGGGACTCCAGGGGATGAGGCCTCTGGTGGCTGTACAGAGTAAATACAAGTCCACATATATAACACACACGCTGTTATTTTTTTGACAAAATCTGGCCCAATTATGTTTTTCAGCAGTAAGTGCTCTGCCAACATAATTGTATCAGGTATGCACAAGAGAAAAAAAGATATCACTAATTGCCTAAGATCTCTGGATATAATTGTTGGTTCTCTAAGCATTAAGAATAGTTGGGTGGTAATTATGCATAGTTACCACCCAACCAACAGAAAATGATTTGTAACTTTTTATCGTAATTTCTTTCCAACAGTAAACTAAGACTGCAAATCAAAATGTTTTATGAAGCATTTTCTTTTCTTTTTATTTTGTGCACGTCAAGAAATAATTTGCTGGTGTTGATGAATGTAATATTTATCTATTTTGGACTCTGCTGTTGAGTTTCTTTGTGCACTTACATAAAAGATTTCCACAGGGTTTTCCCCAATCAGCCAGCATAACCTTGGCAAAGCTCTGTTTAAGTCTGTTTTCTGTTAAAGTTACGGTGGCCAATTGGAAGAACCCTTGAGGAAATTCTGGGTGTTCAATGTGCACTGAGGGCAATTAATTTGGGAAATATCTGTCCAAGGTGAACCATTTACAAACATGAGAATGCCGCAATTCCCAATCAACAGCTCATCTCCAATATCCGTAATGTGCTGCAATACTGGTTGATGTCACTGCAGTCCACCAAGAAAGGAACAGCAACCAAAAAGTGCCACGATGGTAACATGAAAACGAAGCAATATCGGGGTATCAATTTAAATGCTGTGGCTGCTCCAGTGCCTGACATGGGGTCTACTTGCCCAAGGAATCCAATAATCAGGGCTTGACAATGGCAGCAAAAGGATATATATTGCCATTTTGCGCTACCGCCCAAGGTAAATTTCTGCCCCATCTTGCTATGTATCAGACAGATCACAGGCAGTCATGAAGAGATGCTGGCTATGCATGGGCCAAATTGGGGATATCACAGCATTGGTACTAAGACCAGTAGTCCGTCCCTGTTATGGGAGATCCTTGGCTACTTTCTGAAGTATGAATTTAAAATATTGCATATTTGTTCTTCCCTAAATTGTTTTGTTGTTTAAATCCTATTAAAGCCAAAGTTTTCTGATTTTGAGCATTTTGTTTTAGCTTATTTGCTTGACGATGACTTTGACTTATTTTTTTGACCAAGGCTCTGGAAAAACAACACCCTAAATCAGAAGATTGACTGGCGATTTGCCATTGTAATTGTTATCAACAATGTACGGTTCTTATGGATGAAACTTGAATATGATGGGCCCATATATGTGCTGTGTATCAACTAGGCCACATATCCATTGCACCAGGAGCAGAGGACTGTGAATCCTTGTGTGCGATCCGAACCATCAAATTACATTGTGGCACGTATCTTCTTTAGTTCGCAGACTCCTCCAAAGCCATGCCAGTACTGGTAACAAACACAACTAACTGAGCAACCACTGACAAGGAATACTTGGAATTTTTGGCACAGAAGCTCAAAATACACAGTATAATAAATAAATCATAAGTAAAGAAGGACATACTGCATTGAATGTGTGCTTCCATTGTTTGTATTTGATACAATTTGGATAAAGTATGTTTACAAAATTAACAATTATTGCATGCCAACATTAAATGTGTGTAGGTAAGAAAGAAACATTGCAACAACTTGTGCAAGGTTATATTGAATGCATTACATACTGAATGTTGTGCTGGTTTGCAAGATTTAGTTGACAATAACATATTTATTTTGGTTATGTTTCTCATTAAGCAAGTAATTGCAGGGAGGTCTCTCTTATTGTTCTTTCACAAAAATATCCCAAGGTAAAATGTTCTCATATTTTCATGCCAATGAAAGGACATCTGCTATAAAGGTAGTCTGCTATGGCTTGGCATTCTGCATCTCCAAACCAATGTCAAGACTACATTGCCAAAGTCTGCAGAGAAATGTACTTTCTATGGGGTAAACTGCAGAGCACCACAGGGGACTTTTTCCACTCACACTGCCTTGGTGGCTCAGGGGTGCGTATAGAAAATCAGGTGACATGTCAGAGCATTGAAAATGCGCAATAAAACAGACACACATGATAATGAATTTCCTGGCTTGCAGTGCAAAAGTTCTTAAAGCTGTAACATCCTTTGCTGTTACAAGTTACATGGGAGCAGCATTTTGTTGGCCTTTTGTATTAGCTTGCTTCTTTGTAGATTTCATTAGTTTTGAGGTCATTCCTCAGTTTAGACCTGCACCAACTATTTTGAGAAGTTGCCCACTGCCTAGCAAAAGATTCTGGCTCATAGGATGGCCATTACTTTGGGAATTCCTTTTCCCTCAGGGAGCTAGATGATGAATAAGGGTCCTACAATCTTGAGCAGAGGCACCTACATCCTACCAAAGAGCCAGATGTTCAGATAGCACCACAATTATGGGTGTATAATCCAAGGAGCACTGTCTTCATTGATTCCACTCCAACAGAGAGTGGGTTCAAAATGTGCCATCTCCTGTAGTCACCGATCAAGTCTCATCAATGACTGTGATGGTTTTGCCTGTGGTGATGAGAGGCAGTGCTGTCTTGAACTTCCGGACTCTTTACAAACTGCCTTGGGTGACCATTGTCAATATCAGCCAGTCTACAGGGCAAAGAACTTCACCACTTTTCCTAAGGTTCACAACCAGTAGCGAGAGAAAACTCTTCATTTTTTCCAGAATGGTTGCCTTCCCAAGTGCACGGAGTCTCTTCAATGGATCCGATGCTCCTTTTACCAAAGCAAAGATTTTTATGACCCTGCCTATCATCATTGTAAGGTTTCCATGGAATATAGATGATTGTGCCAGGAAAAAAACAAAATCAGCAGACATTTGCCTTGAAAAATGTTTCCAAGTTGTTAAACTAGAAACCAATAAAGGTTAGCAATCTGTACAGCAAAGTACATGCCATGCCACTTGATGAAACACATAATTGGACCTGGGTTACAGGCTCTATGAGCAAACAGCTGAGCAACAGCGTACAGTATTTTGCAAACATAGTTTATTCAAATTGTTTCAAATACAGAAATGTTTGTAGCAACCCAACCTACTTGTTGTAAAGTTAAACAGCAATAAATTTGGTAACAACGCAAATACTTTTACCTCCTGCATAGCTAAAAAGAGGTGAGAGAAACTGAATTTAGGATCCCAGAAAATGGGACATCTATATGCTTTCGTTCTTTTTTTTTCTGGAACGACACACCTCAATAGGAATGATTTTGTGAACTTTGCCAAGTAGCCACATTTCACTATTTGCCTCCTTTACTATACAGAGGCTCTTTCTATCCCTCTGTCTAGCACTAGCAACTAATTTGAATTGCTGTTCCCTAGCAACAATCCATCCACTTTGCAATAGATCATCAGCCATTTTATTTCAAAATAGCCTATTAAATGGTTCCTTTCCTCTAAAACTTCCTAATATCCCATTGTAGAACTTTACAGTGCAAGTACCAGTTCTGGCTAAGGATCTACACGTAAAATGTTGACTTTTTTTTCTTTATTCACAGATGCTGATTGACTTCCATTAAGTTGCAGGATTTTTTCTTCTCGTTTTACCTGCTTACTATTTTACATTTGCACTTCTTTGCCTAGCAATTCTACTTAGGTGACTAAAGTAACAAATACCTATTTCCAGCGGTAAATGGGGTAATCAATACTTACTTTCATACCTTGTCCGACATCCAGTATTAGAAGAGCCGCAATTTCCTGCAGCTAAACATTGGGAAAACTTTGGACCTCACCACAAATTCTGTACCCTTGCCACTGATTCCATCCCCTACCAGCCATTGTCTCCAAACCAGGTTGTTTGCAATCTTAGTGGTCTGTTCTGAGCTTCTGACTCTAGTTTATCTCCATCACAAAAGACACCTACTTACACCTTAACTAATCGCCTGTGGTGATGAGAGTCAGTGCTGTTGAAACCTTCAACCAATGCTGTAAAGTCCTTACTCGAGAGTATGAAACCACACGAGGCACATTCTGGGAACAAGGTCACTCTGTGACCTTAACTCTTTATTCACAGGATTCCAAAAGCGATGACCCTGCGTGGGACCTCCCTTTTTATACCTGTGTGATCAGGTAAGGAGTGTCTCCCACAAGTTCACCCCTTGTGGTCAAGGTGTGCATCTGAGTTGAGTGTATACAGTAATACAGTGGTGTTACATTGTGGTTACATACATGACATCACCTTCCCCCCCCCCACAAAGTCTTATTGGGATCATAGGTTTAGTCTTCCAGGTGATCTACGCTTCCTCGTGGAGCGCCGCAGTTGGGGCTCTGGTTGTTGGACACTGACGTGAGTGTCTGTCACCTGTGGTGATTCCAGCCTGTCCGGGCTGACCGCAGGGACTGTGCATTCTTCTGATTGCTCTTGTTGCTCGTTCACTGGCTGTGTTGTGATCTCCATCTCATGGTCTTCTTCAGGTTCCTCCGTGTCGATGCTGAACCTGTTTTTAACTTGGTCCAGATGTTTACGGCATATCTGACCATTGTTGAGTTTTACCATGATGACCCTATTCCCCTCTTTGTCAACTACAGTGCCTTCAAGCCATTTGGGCCCCATGGCGTGATTGAGGACGAATACAGGATCATTTATTTCTAAACATCTCCCCCTCAAATTACGGTCATGGTACTCGTTTTGTGACTTGCCCTCAACTATGTCGGTCAGGACTGGGTGAATGAGGGACAACCGAGTTTTGAGTGTCCATTTCATTGGTAGCTCTGCGGGCGGGACCCCCGTGAGCGAGTGCGGTTGGGATCTATAGTCCAGCAGGAGACGTGATAGGCGGCATTGTAGGGAGGGTCCTTGAATCCTGAGCATACCTTGCTTAATGATTTGGACTGCACGTTCCGCCTGGCCATTGGAGGCCGGCTTGAACGGCGCAGTCCTGACGTGGTTGATGCCATTGCCCAACATAAACTCTCGGAATTCGTAGCTTGTGAAACATGGGCCATTATCACTAACCAGGATGTCCGGCAAGCCATGGGTTGCAAAGATCGTATGTAGGTTTTCCACGGTGGTGGATAACGTGCATGAATTCAGAATGATGCACTCGATCCATTTCGAGTACGCATCTACCACGATAAGAAACATCTTACCCATGAACGGGCCAGTGCAGTCAACATGAATGCGTGACCATGGCCTGGTGGGCCAGGGCCATGGGCTGAGCAGGGCTTCCCTGGGGGCATTACCCAGCCGGGCACACGTCGTGCACCTGCGAACACAGTGTTCCAGGTCTGAATCAATTCCAGGCCACCAAACATGTGACCGGACAATGACCTTCATCAGCACAATGCCTGGGTGCTCACTGTGGAGTTCCCTGATGAATGCCTCCCTGCCCTTCTGGGGCATAACTACCCGGCTGCCCCATAGTAGGCAGTCGGCTTGGATGGAGAATTCATCCATCCATCTGTGGAATGGTTTGACCTCATCAGGGCATGCTCCATGTGCGGGCGCCCAATCCCCAGTCAGGACACATTTCTTAATCAGGGATAGGAGGGGATCTCTGTTTGTCCAGATTTTGATCTGGCGGGCTGTGATGGGGGAGCATGCGCTGTCAAAGGCATCGACAGCGATGACCATCTCGGTGCTTTGCTCCGCTGACCCCTCAGTGGTGGCCAGTGGAAGCCTGCTGAGCGCGTCAGCGCAATTTTCAGTGCCAGGCCAGTGCCGGATGGAGTAATCATAAGCAGCCAGTGTGAGGGCCCATCGCTGTATGCGAACTGATGCGTTGGCATTGATAGCCTTGCTGTCTGACAACAGGGACGTTAATGGCTTGTGGTCCATCTCTAATTCAAACTTCCTACCAAAGAGGTACTGATGCATTTTTTTTACACCATAGACACATGCAAGCGCTTCCTTCTCGACCATCCCATATCCCCGTTCTGCTTGAGAGCGCGACCTGGAGGCATAAGCCACAGGTTGTAGTTGACCCTCAGCATTGCCCTGCTGCAACACACACCCAACCCCATAGGATGATGCATCACATGCCAGAACCAATTTTTTTTTTACAGGGGTCGTACAGGGCCAACAACTTGTTTGAACAAAGTAGGTTTCGTGCCCGATCAAAAGCCCGTTCCTGACAGTCGCCCCAAAATCAATCGCAACCCTTACGCAGGAGCATGTGTAGCAGCTCCAACAACGTGCTCAAGTTTGGCAGAAAGTTCCCGATATAGTTCAACAGTCCCAGGAATAAACGCAACTCCGATGTGTTGCAGGGCTTGGGTGCTCGTCGAATCGCCTCTGTTTTGGATTCGGTGGGCTGAATCCCATCTGCAGCAACCCTCCTGCCCAGAAACTCAACCTCAGGAGCAAAAACACACATTTAGACTTCTTGAGTCGCAGGCCTACCCAGTCCAGTCCAGGTTGTGGAGGTGTTCCTCGGTGTCTCGACCCGTGATGAGGATGTCGTCCTGGAATACGATCATTCCAGGAATGGATTTAAGCAAGCTTTCCATGTTTTGTTGAAAAATCGCAGCCGCTGATCGAATGCCAAACGGGCACCTGTTATAAACGAACAGTCCCTTGTGCGTGGTGATGGTGGTCAGTAGTTTAGATTCGTCGGCCAGTTCCTGGGTCATATAGGCTGAAGTGAGATCCAAATTGGTGAACAGCTTGCCGCCTGCCAGCGTGGCGAAGCGGTCCTTTTTGGTGTATGAACTGTGAATATTCGCCTCATGGACCCGCTGAACCTCGGCGTCCATCGATTTGCCTCAAAAGTCATCCTGCCTCAAAGAACCCTCTTCTGATTCATCCGCCTCATATATTAGTCTGGTTGCAGGCTTCCTGCACATTCGAGCTAAGTGGCCACTGAGATTGCAGTTCCTGCAGACAAACTGTTGAAATCTGCATGATCGAGCTGAGTGTTTTCCCCACACCTCCAGCATGAGTTTCCATTGTTGGGAACAAAGGGACTATGGCCAGGCACTCCGCGCTGACTGTCCCTTTGACTGCTCTTAAGTACCTTATTGGTGGGTGTCAATGGCCCCATCCCGGGCCGCATTGTCCACTGTGATGGCGTGAATGTCCGTTCAGCCTGCCATTGTCTCTGTTGAAGTCCTACTCTGGGGTCTATTGCTGCCTGGGAGTGTCGGACTGCCCCTGCCTGTCTGCGGGGCTCTGAGTCGCATTGATGATGTTGACCCCCTGATCCATCGCCGCATTAGAGGCAGAATTGCGTGTGTATATTATTTTCATCTCTTCCTCCCCCGCCATGAAAGTTTGAGCAATCAAGGCCGCCGCTTCCAAGGTCAAGTCCTTGGTCTCAATTAATTTGCGGAAAATTCCCGCATGACCGATGCCCTCGATAAAGTCATCCCTTAGCATCTCCCCCCTGCAGGCGTCTGTGAACTTACAGAGGCTGGCTAAACGCCGGAGGTCCGCTACGAAGTCCGGTATGCTCTGTCCTTCACGACGTCGGTGGGTGTAGAATCTGTGTCGGGTCTTATGTACGCTACTCGCCGGTTTGAGGTGCTCCCCGATCAATTTGCTAAGTTCTTCAAAGGTTTTGTCCGCCGGCTTTTCGGGTGCTAGTAAGTCCTTCATGAGCGCGTAAGTCTTTGGTCCGCAGCTGGTCAAAAGATGAGCCCTTTGCTTGTCGGCCGCTACATCCCCCAGCCATTCTTTCGTAACGAAGCTTTGCTGAAGCCTCTCGACAAAATCGTCGCAGTCTTCCCCAACACAGTACCGTTCCTCTGTGCTACCGGTGGCCATTCTCGTGGGTCGTGAATTCCCGTTTCTCGTCGACTATGTAAAGTCCTTACTCTACAGTATGAAACCACACGAGGCACATTCTGGGAATAAGGTCACTACCTTAACTCTTTATTTACAGGACTCCAAAGACGATGACCCTGCGTGGGGCCTCCCTTTTTATACCTGTATGTTCAGGTAAGGAGTGTCTCCCACAAGTTCACCCCTTGTGGTCAAGGTGTGCATCTAGGTTGAGTGCATACAGTAATACAGTGGTGTTACATTGTGGTTACATACATGACAAATGCCGTTGTCACTTCCAGGCTCGACTATTCAAAAGCTCTGCCAACCGTCTTCCCATCTTTCAATCTCTATAAGCGTCAACTCATCTAAAACTCTGATCTTGTCCCAAGAACCAATCACCCATCATCCCTGTCGTTCCTGCCACCGCCCCCCCCCCCCCCCAATTGCCTTCAATTTAAAATTATCATCCTAATGTTTAAATCCCTTCATGGCATCAGCCTTCCCGATCTTCATAAACCCCTCCAGCGCTACAATCCTCCAAGCTCCCCGTTCCTCTAACTGTGGCCTTTTGTGCACCACCCTTCACCCTCACTTCACCCATGCCTTTGGATCCCATGCTCTGGAATTTCCTAGCTAAGTCGCTCCACCTCCCTTTACTCTTTTTGAATTGCTTCTCTTTGACCAAACCTTTGGTCACTCTTCCAAATATTATCTTCAGATTAAATTTTAAAGAATCTCGCCATCAATGTTCCTTTTTAAAAATAACTCTCAAAAAAGACCTATGATATGTTTCTATTAACTTTGATGATTCAGAAATATTTTTGATTAAACAATAAATGCTGATGACATGAACTGAATTTGCTTCAAGGAGCGACTGAGTCAGACAGCATGAAGGACATTACGGGATTACTGAAGCTGCCTGGTTTAGCAATGGTTGTTAGCTGAAATTAATTTCACTCTCACACATTGCTGGATAAAATGATGTTTGTTAAACTATGTCATGCAAAGATATTAGATTACCATGCATTATTTTCTTTAAAGCCCCAGTGGCAGGAAGGTGAAGAAAAGATTGTATTGTCAGATTCAAGTTCTACATAGTGTAATGTTGGTGGTGGTGGTAACAGCTGCTCAGTTAATAATATTCTCAACAGAATCAGCTTTGAGGAGTGCATTGATGTGCCAGCTAATGCATCTTGCTCCAAGGAATTGTTTTTGCTGTTTTATTCAATGTAAGATAGTTTTTGTGCCAGTGAATCAATTTTAATTTACTTATTTTATTCCTTTCCAAAACTCCAGCATTCTGCGGGGGTGTTGTGGCAGCAATGGCATAGTATGGTGCAATTTAAATGCTGAGCCCATTTCCGTACCAACATAGAAAGGAAATCACATTTAAAGAAAACACTTTCTAGGAACAAATAGCAACCAACAAAGGAGAGGAAAGAAGCCAACAACAGCAACTAGCCTAAAACCAGTCAAGAACAGCGACCCAAACCAACAGGACCACTGGTTGAACAGAACCTTTTGTTTCCCCCAGCTCAATTGAATCCCAGGCATTAAGACCAAATAAACTGCTTCAAACCTTAAACACACATTGCCCCCAGCATATAAGCAGTCATGCCAAAAAATCTAAAATATTAGTACACTCTCCACAAGCAATGTGAAAACAAATTTTATTCTAACTTCAAAATTATCTATCTGTATGTATGTATATAGTCTTGAAAAAGTGATTAAAACTATAAATATATTGTACTGAAATATCAAGATTTTGGGGCTCAATTTTCCCCAGTTATCTGCACTGTTTTTTTGGCCCACGCCGCTTTTTGGGGCGTAAATTAAAATATCCAAGTTTCCCCAAAGTTTCTGCGCCAGCGTAAGTCAGTTAGTTACGTTTTCTTTAGGTTAGGATTCTTTTGCATAACCTGATGCCTGCGCCAGTTTTTCACATTTAAGCAAGTTTGGCCAACTTACATTTTTCCTAGGTTGGCGTATGTGACCACTCCCAAAAAACCATCTGGGCACTTAAGAAAAACCAGCGCACATTAAACAATAGGCACGGAATGACGCCATTGTTTTTATGCGAAGGGAGTCAAGAAGACAAAGAATATGCATCATGAAGCTTAATTTTTTCAAAGTTAAAGGGAAGAAAATGGAAGTCTAATGTTGTTATGTATTTAACCCCCTGCAACCTGTATAACACTACATAGAAACATAGAAACATAGAAAATAGGTGCAGGAGCAGGCCATTCAGCCCTTCTAGCCTGCACCGCCATTCAACGAGTTCATGGCTGAACATTCAACTTCAGTACCCACTTCCTGCTTTCACGCCATACCCCTTGATCCCCCGAGTACTAAGGACTTCATCTAACTCCCTTTTGAATATATTTAGTGAATTGGCCTCAACTACTTCCTGTGGTAGAGAATTCCACAGGTTCACCACTCTCTGGGTGAAGAAGTTTCTCCTTATCTCGGTCCTAAATGGCTTACCCCTTATCCTTAGACTGTGACCCCTGGTTCTGGACTTCCCCAACATTGGGAACATTCTTCCTGCATCCAACCTGTCCAAACCCGTCAGAATTTTAAACGTTTCTATGAGGTCCCCTCTCACTCTTCTGAACTCCAGTGAATACAAGCCCAGTTGATTCAGTCTTTCTTGATAGGTCAGTCCCACCATCCCGGGAATCAGTCTGGTGAATCTTCGCTGCACTCCCTCAACAGCAAGTATGTCCTTCCTCAAGTTAGGAGACCAAAACTGTACACAATACTCCAGGTGTGGCCTCACCAAGGCCCTGTACAACTGTAGCAACACCTCCCTGCCCCTGTACTCAAATCCCCTCGCTATGAAGGCCAACATGCCATTTGCTTTCTTAACCGCCTGCTGTACCTGCATGCCAACCTTCAATGACTGATGTACCATGACACCCAGGTCTCGTTGCACCTTCCCTTTTCCTAATCTGTCACCATTCAGATAATAGTCTGTCTCTCTGTTTTTACCACCAGAGGGCCAACCTGTTGGAGTCCCAAGGGATCCCAGCATCCCTTGGGAGCATGGTATATAAGCAGGCCACCCGTGAGGTACCTGCACTCTGGAGTCTTATTAAAGGAGCTAAGGTCACACTTGCTCATTGTACTCAGTTTCATCCTTTATTATGAACGCATCAAATGTAATTCTTCAATTTTGGATTTTTTTCAAAGTGCCACACCACCACCGAACGTCTCCTCACTGGGCTCGAGGGTCAGAGCGTCAGTCGGCAGAATCGCTCCCTCGCCCCGACACAGGCTCGGCTTCAAATGAAGCCCAAGGTGGGGTGGTAGCTGAACTGAAGGGATGAGAAGCCTTATACATCAGCTTCAAAAGAATCCCGGGGCGGGGTTGTGGGTGCTGAGCCCCTGTGCCCGGGCGAGGAAGCGATTCTGCCAGCCAACCCTCGGGCCCGGTAAGGAGACGTTGTCGGTAGTGGGGTGGTACTTTGGAAAAAAAACAAAAATTAAAGAATTGCATTAAACGTCGTTGCCCCAGATGTCCTAATTGAATGCCTAGCTTCCTGTTCTAAGCAAGCCTACTGCACATGCGCAGACCAGGGTGTGGTCCATACTAGGGTGTCAACCTTGGGGAGAGAGAGAAGAGTGAAGCTTTAACGCCTTGTTCTGCTGTTTTAAGCTTCTTGCAAAGCTACAATTTAATTATGGGGGAAATATTGACAATGTTATTCCTCATGCAAGCCTTCTGCATGATGATGCTGTGGAAGAGATGATTGAATCAACATCATCGCATGAGGAACCTCAGAGCACATAGGATGATGGGCAGGAGGCCTTACCCACATCGGGTATATCGAGACAGACATCCATACCTGCACCTGAGTGATGCAGACTGCGTGAGAAGGCTGCATTTCCGCAAAGAAGTTGTAACGGAGATCTGTGAGTTAGTAAAATCAGACCTGCAACCTAGAAGCATCAGGAGGACTGCTTTATCACTTGGAGTGAAGGTTACAGCTGCACTTTCATTCTATGCAGTTGGATCATTCCAGGCCACAATTGAGGATGTGAGTGCCATTTCTCAACATGCAACATATATCTGCATTTGGCAGGTGACTGCTGCACTATATGCCCGGAGGAATGACTACATAAAGTTCTCCATAACCACCCAGGCAATGCGTGACAGGGCTGTGGGCTTCTCCAGGATTGCTGGCTTTCCAAAGGTACCGGGCTGCATTGATTGTACCCACATCACCTTGCGAGCAACTTTGGAGGATTCCGAGATGTACAGGAACAGAAAAGGCTTCCACTCTGTGAATGTGCAGCTCATGTGTGACGACATGCATCGCATCATGTCAGTTGATGCGAGATACCCTGGGAGCACCCATGATGTGTTCATCCTACGCGAGAGCGCTATTATCTGTCATGTTTCAGCAGCAGCCAGAAGGGCAGAGCTGGATGCTCGGAGACAAAGGGTACGGCCTCGCCACCTGGCTCATGATGCCGCTACGCGTAACCTGGACAGAAGCTGACTGGGAACACAACATGTTGCACACTGCGATGCCAATGGCATCTTGAAACAGCGTTTCCGATGCCTGGACCATTCCGAAGGCTACTTGCAATACTCCCCTGAGATTATCAGTCAACTCACTGTTGTGTGCTGCATGCTGCATAACTTAGCCATCATGAGGCAGCAGCAGCTGGTAATGGAAGACCCACCTGAGGTGAGAGTGGCTGATGATGAGGAGGCAGATGCAGATAACGAGGAGGAGGAGGACGAGGAAGCCATGCAACTACCTGAACCTGGAGCATGACGGCGGAGGAGGGCAGGCCGTCGTCCTCTTTAACGATTGCTTGAGCCTTGCACCAGCAGCTCATCCATGAATGCTTTGCTGCCTGAAGGCTCAGCGGCAACTATTCCAAATGGACCATGTTTGCTGTTTGGACCTGTTCCGTAATGTTGTGCTGTGTTAATGAAACAAATGATGGAAATGATTCTTCTTTTGTTCAAAAAGTTGTGTTAATAATGGAACAAATAATGGAAATGATTCAGTTGTAATTTAAAATATATTTTATTCAAAAATTTAACACTTGTTTGTACTTACAAGAATATTTATATTAAATTCAGTTATCAAACTTTAAAGTTTTCAGTTAAGATCATTTGCAAACTTTTAAACTTGTAAATTTACAAAAAACTTTTAATTTGAGAACCAGTTACAACAGTAACAATAATAACAACAACTGTAACAGCAAAGAAAGGCTGTACCCATCTCTCCTCCACCTTATTCTAAGGCTGCCCGCTGGGCTTGGTGACTCCACCCCTGCCCGCAGGCAGTGGCGCAGCGTTTCTCAGGTTGGTACCAAGCTTATTCTTTCGAGCATCTCGGGTAATGCACACTTTTTGATGGGGGGCGTGGGCAGACAATAATGTGGAAGGCCCGGCTTGGGCCTCTTCAGAGGCTGGTCTGGGGATTGGAGTGGGAATGGCCGTGGGGTCTGGGTGAGTTCCCTTATTGCAGCAGCTAACTCCAACATTCCCTCCCTCATGTGCCCGGACAGTGTTCCCATTTCTCGTGAGAGTGTTGTTACTTCTCCCAACAGTCCCGATACCGCATCATCCACCCCACTGATAGTGTCCAGGAGTGATCGCGTAAGGTCAATGCTCTCTGCACTCATTGTCATCATCTGAATCACATCTGTTCGAGTCTGCACCTTAGGATAGCGCTGTCGAGCTCTCCTTCCTCTCCTTACCCTGGGTGTGCCTCGCTGCATCCCACTTGGACCCGCGGCCTCGGTTGGTGGGGCCCTGGGTGTGCCTCCCTGCATCCCACTGGAATCCCCAGCCGAGGACTGTGAGAGACCATGGAATGTCCCAACACTCGTACCACTCAGGAAAGGGTTTGGCACCTCAATGGGTGGCACCTGCACCTCCTCCAGAGTGAGTATGAGTGGGGGCTTCATCCATCCCCTTTCCCTGCTCCTCCCCCCTCACCCCCATGCTCTTGGTCTGGAAGGTGGGATTGGAAGATGTTCTCCTCTTCAGGCTCGACAGCGTCAGAATCTTCTTCTGCATCGGTTTCAGCCTCGTCAGGGTTGGCCTCAAGTTCTGCAAAATATAACAGAACAGACAAATGGGTAGCAGCAGAGGAGGGGCAGGGTGGTATGAGTAGGCTCACACAGCGCAGGCAGCAGGCTCATTTAAAGGACCACGATGAATGATAGCACATTGCATCAACCAAAGCGTAGCTGACGGAGACATCCCCATGAACTGATGCATGGCTAGCCCGAGCAGTGATAAACATGTAGCAAAGCCAGACTCTGGAATTTGCAGGATTTACCCTCTCCCTCAAGTGTGGGCCCAGCTTGGGCAGTGGTGGTTGCTTTTCTCCAGGCAGGACCCATCAAAGCAGCGACCTTCTCTTGCAGGGTGTCAGGGGGTGCAGATTTGCCGGGCCTCCTCCTGTTCGAGTTCTTTCCCTTTTGTTGTGTGCCACCTTCCTCTGCAAAGATGAAAATATAACTTTTTAGAGAGGGTGTCTTTCTGCTGGGTGAGACATATACAGGTGATCATATTTACAATTGCAATTCCATTGAATAAATGAAAATATTACTTACACTAACTACTTGACCAAGATCCTAACAGTTCTTTTTGCACTGGCCTCCAGACCTCGGGGTTATCACCATTGCACAGTAATCTTCTGCAAGTTGGTTCCAGCGCTTCTTAATTTCTTTTGGTGGAACTTTTATGTGACCTCTGCTGGTGTCTAGCTTGTGCCATCTGGCCTCAATTACAGTAACCAGGGCCTCCACTTCCTCTTGTGAGAAATTCTTGGTCCTTGAGCAGCTCCGATTTTTCTATTGATAATTAACGTTCTCACACACAGCTGGCTCTTTAAAAAAGGCCGACTGAAGACTGGGAGCCGTACTGGTCTTGTACGCCAATAGCAATCACGTACAAAATGCCCTTTTTTTAAAGCACATGTGTAGAAGGGAGGGCATCATTTTTTCGGTGCAGACATTAGGCTCCAGCCCCCCTGAAGCTAAAGGACAGGCTGCGCGGCGCCAAATTAAAAAAATAGAACGTGGAAACTTGCAAGTTTTTTTTTTTGAGTAGTCGGGGCCAAAAAAAATGGGCGTAACTCTTGCAATATGCCATAAAATGTCATTGGGGAAAATTGAGCCCTTGATTATCAAAATAAATACTTTTTGCATATGCATAAATGTTACCGTTAGTTCACTTCTCCACGATGTATTGTGCAGATGACAGGTTCCTGACTTTACTTTAAAAATAAATGAATGAATGTTAGTAACTGAATTGCAGTTCCATGTTTTCTACACAGTGCTTTGTAATAGAGATATGCCATGGTAAGTTTGAAGGATACAGTAGGTCACATTATTAAGATCATAGTAAATGTATTTGGATCACAATGCAAACTGAGCTCTGAATATTGTTAAAAGTCAACCACGGGATATGAGGTTAATTAATAGTGTTAGCCATGGCTCAGTGCAGGCACTCTCACCTCTGTTTCACAAGGTTGTGGGTTCAAGTCCTAGTCCAGGGACTTGAACGCATTATCTCGGCTGACACTCCAATGCAGTACTGAGGGAGTGCTGCACTGTCAGGGTTGCTGTCTTTCGGATGAACTGTCTGCCCTCTCAGGTTGATGTAAAACATACGATGGCACTATACAAGAAAGAGCAGGGGAGCTGTCCTGGCCAATGTTTATCCCTCAGCCAACACCACGAAACCAGATTATCTTGTCATTAGCTCATATCTCGTTACTGTATGTGGGATGTGGGAAATTGGTGGCCGTGTTTCCTACATTACAACAGTGACTACACTTCAAAAACAAAGTACCTTGTTGGCTGTATAGCACTTTGGTTTGTCCTGAGGTTATGAAAGGTGCTAAATAAATTCAATACTTTATTTTAAACTTTGTACAGGTGCAACGTCCCAAATCCGGAACTCCAAAAATCAGAATTGTCCAAAAAAACTGACATTTTGCGCATAGTTGATGGAGTCATCCCAAATCCGGAATTATTGTCCAAAAACTGGACTTTGAGGCAAAACCCAAAATCCGGCATGGATTAAGTCAAGGATTCCAGACAAGAAAATCAAGTCTGAAATCTGGAATCCTCGACTGAATCCATGCCCAATTTGGCGTTTTGCCAGAGTTCAGACTTCGCCACTCAAAACCTGGCACAGATTCAGTCGAGGATTCCAGATTTCAGACTATTGATTTTCTTGTCTGAAATCCGGAAAAAAAAAACAGAACGGACTCGGTCCTGAGGATTCTGGATTTCATACGTTGTATCTGTACTCCTGCCAAGTGGTCCCATCTGCCCCTATTATAGTCATAACATTGGAAAATAAAGTACTTCTGTAAATTGTGTAATGCAGAAAAATTGGTTAAAAACCTTTATCACTTCATCAGTATGGTATGCCACCTTGTAACTATTTGACAGTTAATTCTCCCGGTGCTATAAAAAATGTAAAAATAACGAGTCTGGAAATGACTGTGATCAATGTTATCGTCCAAACACTCGGCACATTTGTATCGAATTCCTTTCTCGGCTATAGTGGAGATTGGACTATGACAGTGACGTTTAAAGATGTAAGCACTGGGAAGAAACATATCAGAGGCATAGTTATAAAAACTGTTAAGCAAATAAGTAGAGATAACAGACGTGTACTAATAGTTACATCAAGCATACACAGTATGCACGACTTACAAATCATTTCTGCAAAGCAATTTCTGGAGGACCAGCAGCAGCTCTTGTTCTTCAAAAGTAAAGTTAAAAAAGAGAGTTAAATACACAGTTTATCAGTGTTATTATTTTCAGTTATGAAATCTGATAATCCAGTGGTCTAGTGAGATTCACTTTATCAGACCTTTGGCATCTCTACGTAATGCTTCAGTTCTTGGAGAAGACAAAAGTATGAAGCCCCATTATTTATGCTTCACTCACTATAATTTAACAACAGACCTTGTGGTTTGTTTTTAATAATAAAAGGCAGCTGCTTAATTGTATACAACAGAGGGGAGATTTTCCTGGGTCTGTGGTACACTGGGTCACCTTGGCGCACCGATTATTGGAACATTGAGCAGGTTGAAGCGCACGCTGGTTGAAGGAACCCAAATGATTTTCCTCCTTTATTCTAATTACAAAGAAAATCAGGTGTGTTCCTTTACCTAATTCTCTAATACTTGCTGCACCCAGGCGAGCCAATGCATCTGTGCGCCCAGGAAAATCTCTCCTAATTACCTTTCCATGGGCCAGTAATTGCCCGTGGTGGTCTTTCCAATTGTCCACAGAAGATCAGAAATCCCAGAGAAATGGCAGAAACAGCCATTTACACTGTTTCTCCAGGGTTTCTGCTGGTTTTGTGCAGAGGTTATTATGAGAGAATGGGGAACTCCTGTGAAAGTTCTAAGCCATTATACACAGGCTTAATCTAACCACTAACTATAAAGTCTGAAGGCAAATCTGTCTTCCTTTACACATCAAATTTACTCTTGTTGCTTAATACAACAACAACTTTACAGAGGGGTGAATTTCCAGGTGTATTGCATGTGCTGGGTTGGGAAGAAGCAGCCAGCAGTGGCCCTGGTGAGGGTGGTGAGAGAGGAATGCAGGTCAGGCAGTGAGGTGGGAATGGGCCTTACCACCCAACATTTACATAACTCTCTGCTGCTATCTTACCTGATTTTGGCGGGATCGCAGAAGAGAATCATGTGTCACACAGTGGAACTTGGATTCAGGTTTGCGCAGTATGCAGGGTAATATATATATTCGATCAATTTTGTGGTTGAGATTATGTGCCTGAAATTGCCCATTTCCTCAAGGCTTGTTACCAATTGGCAGCCATGCTGTGGAGTGCAATGGCCACCAATTTTTCGTGTAATGGCCACCATTATCAAAATTTTGCTTCTGCGGAATCCCAGCAGTGACCCACTCCCCCGCTCTACTGCACCCCCCGACTGCTCCGCTGTTGTCGAGCCATCCCAAGTGCATCATCAGAGTGCGCACCGCCAATGCTCCCCACTGACGACAAAATTCTGCCAAGAAAATCTTCCTCCCGCAGGCGGTGCCAAAACCTGCTTTTTTGAGATGGTGCAGTGAGGCTGTGGCCTTCTAAAATGGCGGTACGGCTCTCCTTAAAAGGGAGGTTGCACTGCTGCTGCCGCCATGTTTTTTATTGTCGGCCGACTGCCATGTCGGGCCGGCAATTATGCCCCTGGGTTCATCCAGGCTGCCAACAAGCAACCTGGCACTCCGACTTGGGTGCCAGGCTGTTGGCCCAGCCAAAACCCTCCCTGGTGGCCCAGTGGACCGAACTTTAAAAGTTGCAATGGTCCTCCCCTTTAAGTGAAGGGGAAAGCCATGATGCGGCACCGTGATGATGTCATCAGTGCTATGCTGATGACTGACTGCAGCGGACACTACACACTGCCCCAACTTCTGCCCCTCTAGTATGCTCACCGCCGCACTACCACCCCTATTATTAGTGATTTCCGGTCCGCCGGAAAAAAAAGCCCAAGAGTGGAATTTCGCTCAAGAGGATACCTCATTCACCTTGGCAGTGAAAATACAAGGAAACGGGGTGGGAGTGTCTCATGTGCAGCGGTGGGCAATTTCGGCCCCCATATTTCCTTACCACCAAAACAGGAAGTAAGTAAGCCCTTAAATATGGTCTATGTAAGTGCAGACTCAGTAAATATATAAATTGGTGCATTCTCTGGAATAGATAAGTTTTCAGAAAATCCTGTGAAATCAGCCAGAAGGTAATTCTTCTGTATTCAAGCACATTGTCGCAGCCTCTGTTGCTATAACAACGGGATCTTATAGAAACATAGAAACATAGAAAATAGGTGTAGGAGTAGGCCATTTGGCCCTTCGAGCCTGCACCACCATTCAATAAGATCATGGCTGATCATTCCCTCAGTACCCCTTTCCTGCTTTCTCTCCATACCCCTTGATCCCTTTAGCCGTAAGGGCCATATCTAACTCCCTCTTGAATATATCCAATGAACTGGCATCAACAACTCCCTGCAGTAGGGAATTCCACAGGTTAACAACTCTGAGTGAAGAAGTTTCTCCTCATCTCAGTCCTAAATGGGCTACCCCTTATCCTAAGACTGTGTCCCCTGGTTCTGGACTTCCCCAACATCGGGAACATTCTTCCCGCATCTAACCTGTCCAGTCCTGTCAGAATCTTATATGTTTCTATGAGATCCCCTCTCATCCTTCTAAACTCCAGTGTATAAAGGCCTAGTTGATCCAGTCTCTCCTCATATGTCAGTCCTGCCATCCCGGTAATCAGTCTGGTGAACCTTCGCTGCACTCCCTCAATAGCAAGAACGTCCTTCCTCAGATTAGGGGACCAAAACTGAACACAGTATTCCAGGTGAGGCCTCTCCAAGGCCCTGTACAATTGCAGTAAGACATCCCTGCTCCTATACTAAAATCCCCTAGCTATGAAGGCCAACATGCCATTTGCCTTCTTCACCGCCTGCTCTACCTGCATGCCAACTTTCAATGATTGATGAACCATGACACGCAGGTCTCGTTGCACCTCCCCTTTTCCTAATCTGCCGCCATTCAGATAATATTCTGCCTTCGTGTTTTTGCCACCAAAGTGGATAACCTCACATTTATCCAAATTATACTGCATCTGCCATGCATTTGCCCACTCACCTAACCTGTCCAAGTCACCCTGCAGCCTCTTAGCATCCTCCTCACAGCTCACACCGTCACCCAGTTTAGTGTCATCTGCAAACTTGGAGATATTACACTCAATTCCTTCATCTAAATCAGTAATATATATTGTAAAGAGCTGGGGTCCCAGCATGGAGCCCTGTGGCACCCCACTAGTCACTCCCTGCCATTCTGAAAAGGACTCATTCATCCCAACTCTCTGCTTCCTGTCTGCCAACCAGTTCTCTATCCACGTCAGTACATTATCCCCAATACCATGTGCTTTGATTTTGCACACCAATCTCTTGTGTGGGACCTTGTGAAAAGCCTTTTGAAAGCCCAAATACAACACATCCACTGGTTCTCCCTTGTCCACTCTACTCGTTACATCCTCAAAAAATTCCGAAGATTTGTCAAGCATAATTTCCCTTTCATAAATCCATGTTGACTTGGACCGATCCTGTCACTGTTTTCCAAATGCGCTGCTATTTCATCTTTAATAATTAATTCCAACATTTTCCCCACTACTGATGTCAGGCTAACCGGTCTATAATTACCAGTTTTCTCTCTCCCTCCTTTTTTAAAAAGTGTTGTTACATTAGCTACCCTCCAGTCCATAGGAACTGATCCAGAGTCGATAGACTGTTGGAAAATGATCACCAATGCATCCACTATTTCTATGGCCACTTCCTTAAGTACCCTGGGATGCAGACTGTCAGGTCCTGGGGATTTATCGGCCTTCAATCCCATCAATTTCCCTAACACAATTTCCCGCCTAATAAGGATCTCCTTCAGTTCCTCCTTCTCACTAGACCCTCGGTCCCCGAGTACTTCCGGAAGGTTATTTGTGTCTTCCTTCGTGAAGACAGAACCAAAATATTTGTTCAACTGGTCTGCCATTTCTTTGTTCGCCATTGTAAATTCACCTGAATCTGACTGCAAGGGACCTACGTTTGTCTTCACTAATCTTGTTCTCTTCACATATCTATAGAAGTTTTTGCAGTCAGTTTTTATGTTCCCAGCAAGCTTCCTCTCATACTCTATTTTCCCCCTCTTAATTAAACCCTTTGTCCTCCTCTGCTGAATTCTAAATTTCTGGCCAATTTATATGCCTCTTCCTTGGATTTAACACTATCCTTAATTTTCCTTGTTAGCCACGGTTGAGCCACCTTCCCCGTTTTATTTTTACTCCAGACAGGGATGTACAATTGTTGAAGTTCATCCATGTGATCTTTAAATGTTTGCCATTGATTATCCACCATCAACCTTTTAAGTATCATTTGCCAGTCTATTCTAGCCAATTCCTGCCTCATACCATCGAAGTTACCTTTCCTTAAGTTCAGGACCCCAGTCTCTAAATTAACTGTGTCACTCTACATCTTAATAAAGAATTCTACCATATTATGGTCACTCTTCCCCAAGGGGACTCGCACAACAAGATTGCTAATTAGTCCTTTCTCATTACACATCACCCATGCTAGGATGGCCAGCCCTCTAGTTTGTTCCTCGACATATTGGTCTCGAAAACCATCCCGAATACACTCCAGGAAATCCTTTTGACCATAAGCCATTCCAACCTTTTCAGTTATGTTCTCTGGCTCCACATGAACCCTTCCAGGGGTTTGTTAAGCTAAGTAGATAATGGTGGTAAATCCACAATCTTGCAAGGACCCAGCCTGTCAGGGAGTACACTGTGGAAAATCGCATGTCGCACAATCCGCTGCCCGCGTGTTCTGTTCCCCGCAGGAAGAGTCAGATTAGTGCAGAATTTCCTCTCTCATGTCGCAAGATTATATGATAGATTGAGATACAGAAGGCCCTTCATTCCATTTGATCGAAACCTTCCAGAATACCAGCTGCGGTGTGGAATTCTGTCTTTGTGGCAATGTTCCAGCAGGGTGGGTCACCAAGAGCAGTCCTGCCAGTGCAACGGAATAGCATGAGGTGGTGTTACAACGGGACCCTTGGTGCAGGCCCCAAAGAGGTGGAAAGGGAGCTGATAGAGGAAGAAGAGTCAGTAACTTGGTAGAAACTGCAAAGACAGAGGTGCCTGGAGACTTTATTATGCCCTCTTCCATCATTTGTGGACATCAGGGCCAATTTACTCCACTGTCTGAGCCCACTGACGTCTTCCACCAGGCAGTGCCAGGGAACAGTGCATGAGGGTTGGAGGGGAGGGAAATGGGATGAGACTGGGCCCCAGTCTATCAAAATGTACATGCAGAAGGGGTAGCCATCAGCAGTCCTGTCAGTGGAAGGGTAGGGTCGGTGGGCAGTTAGCCCAGTTGATCTGCAAAAATTAACATTCTCATTTGTGGAAGTTTCTAGAATCCCTCAAAACTGTGGCCAGTTACCACCAGGATGTTCTCTAAAGAAGTTTAATACCTGCAAGTCAGATTTCACCCCATAAGTCTGTGAACAGATATTTTCAAGTTGTATGGTGGAGGTTTGTAGGTGTTGATAAGCTTGGGTAAAAATTCAGATATTCAGATAACCTATTGACTTCTGGCTTTTCAGCAGCATCTAGACAACCTGGCTTCCCATTTTACATATGTTTATAATCTTAAAGAAACGGACTTGGTTAAAGACAGCTCCATCTTAACATGTGTGTCACATGGTATAATTGCCCTGTCATTATAAAACAATTTGAAAGGCTCAGAACAATGCCATAGTAAATCCACTAAGCTTCATATTAAAGTGTTTGGCAAATGCCTTTTCATTTGTTTACAAACAAATGGCATAAAGACATACATCATCGAGTGACCTGTCTATGACTTTTTCACGAAATAGAAGAATGGTTTGCCAATCACTTTTGTTGTGGATGCAGTATGTCTTTGAAACATTTGATATGGCAATACATGTGTAACAGGCAACCAGAAGGACTAATACGTGGAATAATTTTTGAGCTGTGCTCCCAGTGGGGAGCCTCTACTGTTGACAGCACGTGCCGTAATTTCTGATATATGCTTTCAGTGGGCTAGGCTTCACGCCCGGAGCCCAATATTGGAATATTACCCCTAATGTGCAAGTAATAAATCCTCCCACTGGTGCCAGGAAAACTTTAGTGGCGAGGAAAGCCAGGATGTTTCACTCCCAGCTGTCCATTGCAGTGTAAATTGGGTGACTGACTGGTGGATAATGGGTGGGAGTTCTAGTTTGCTGGAACTCCGTCTTTTTTAGTGCCTGCCCCGTTTTCCAATCTGTTGGGGAAAGTCTGGAATTTATGCATTTTTCCTCCTTTTCTTTCAGAAAGCAAAGATACAGGGGAATTCCAAATGGTAAACGCTTTGTGCCCTGCCTGAAATGGGGGTCTTCTTCTTAGACAGTCCCTCGGAGTCGAGGATGACTTGCTTCCACATTTAAAATGAGTTCTCAGGTGACTGATGAGTCCAATGCGGGACCTACAGTCCCTGTCACAGGTGGGGCAGATGGTGGTTGAAGGGACGGGTGGGTGGGTGCTTGGGTTGTCATGCGCTCCTTCCGCTGTTTGCGCTTGGCCTCCGCTTGCTCCCGGCGAAGAGATTCGAAGTGTTCGGCGCCTTCCCGGATGTTTCTCTTCCGCTTTGAGCGGTCTTGGGCCAGGGATTCCCAGGTGTTGGTGGAGATGTTGCACTTTTTCAAGGAGGCTTTCAGGGTGTCCTTGAAACATTTCCTCTGCCCACCTGGGGCTCGCTTGCCGTGTCGGAGCTCTGAGTAGAGCGCTTGTTTTGGGAGTCTCGTGTCAGGCATTCAGGTGATGTGGCCCAACCATTGGAGCTGATTGAGCGTGGTCAATGCTTCAATGCTGGGAATGTTGGCCTGAGTGAGAACATTGACGTTGGTGCCTATCCTGCCAATGGATTTGCAGGATCTTGCGGAGGAAGCATTCGTGGTACTTCTCCAGTGCTTTGAGGTGCCCGCTGTACGAAGTTCATGTCTCTGAAGCATAGAGGAGAATGGGTATCACTACTGCTCTGTAGACCATGAGCTTGGTGCCAGGTTTGAGGTCCTCGACTTCAAACACTCTCTTTCTCAGGCGACCGAAGGTTGCACTGGCACACCGAAGGCAGTGTTAGACTTTGTCATCGACATCCGGCCTTGTTGACTGTCGGCTCCCGAGGTATGGAAAATGGTCCACATTATCCAAGGTCTCGTCATGGAGCTTGATAATCGGGGGGCAATTATATGTGGCCGGGGCAGGTTGGTAGAGGACCTTTGTCTTACGGATGTTTAGTGTAAGGCCCATGCTCTCGTATGTTTCGGTGAAGGCGTTGACAATGGTTTGTGCAGACGCAAGCATCGTCTGCATACTGTAATTCAATGACAGAGGATGGGGCGAACTTGGATCTGGACTGGAGGCAACGGAGGCTGAACAATTTCCTGTTTGTTCTGAAGGTTAGCTCTACTCCAGCGGGGTGCTTACTGAGGGTGAGATGGAGCATTGCAGCAAGGAAGATTGAGAAGAGAGATGGTGCAATGACACAGCCTTGCTTGACCCTGGATTGGGTCTGTGGTGGATCCGTTGGTCAGGATCACCATTTGCATGCCATCGTGAAGCAGGCGGAGGATGATGACAAACTTTTGAGGGCAACCGAATTTGAGGAGGTCACTCCATAATTCCTCACGGTTGACAGTGTTGAAGGCCTTAGTGAGATCAAAGGCGGCCAGGTACAGGGGTTGGTGCTGTTCCCTGCATTTCTCTTGAAGTGAAGTGAAGATCATGTCCATTGTGCCCCTTAATGGACGGAATCCACATTGCGACTGGGAGGAGCTCTTCAGCCACTGGGAGAAGGCGATTGAGGAGGATTCTTGTGATGACTTTCCCTGTGGTAGACAGTAGGGAATCTCCTCTGTAATTACTGCAATCAGACTTGTCACCTTTCTTGTAGAGAGCAGGGTAGGGAAAACCAACTCCAGCGGTACCCTCCTCCTGGCAAAATGCTTAGACCATGGCCTTGTCATAACCAACACCTTGTTCCATCAGAGAGACAAGTACAAGGCTTCATGGCAACACCCTCGATCCAAGCACTGGCATCTGCTAGACTACGTCATCGTCCGAGCGAGGGATCGCAAGGACGTCCGCGCCACCCACGCTATGACAGGGGCTGACAACTGTTGGACGGACCACTGCCTAATCCACTCTGTCATCTTCATCAATGCAGCCCCAAAACAACGGCGGCAACAGAAATGATGATGCAGGAAAATCAACGCTGCAGCACTCAAAGACCCTGCTAAGAAAGCCCTATTCAGCCAACGCCTCACAACCACAGCACCTGGTCTGCCCTCAAGGCCTCCATAATTAGCACCTGTGAAGAGATGCTCGGTCGGTCGACCAGAAAACACTAAGACTGGTTTGACGAGAACTACCAGGAGATCCATGAGCTAATAAGCCACAAGCACAAGGCATGCTTGAGCTGGAAACAGTAACACAACCCGAGAGCAAAAAAGAAGCTCGATAGACGTCTGAAGGCTGAGGTCCAACAAAAAACTCGCAACCTAAAAAACAAATGGTGGGTGGAGAAAGCGCAGGAGATCTAGCAACGAGCCAACAACCGCGATGTGCGTAGATTCTTTAACGCAGTCAAGACCACCTACGGCACAAATACCCAAGGTCCTACTCCACTGTGGGCCAAAAATGGAGAGGTACTCATCAAGAACAGAGAGGCAGTCAGTGCCCGCTGGAAGGAACATTTCCAAGATCTCCTTAACGGAGACTCTGTCTTTGATGTGAGTGTGCTCGACTCCATCCTGTGGGATGCTACCCACCACCACCTCAGCACAACCCCAGCCTGGCATAAGGTTGAAAAGGCCATCCGACTACTGAAGAACAACAAGGCCTCAGGAATCCCCACCAAGGCCCAAAAGCATGGTGGAGAAACACAATTTACACGAATACATGAACTCATTTCTCTTATTTGGAAGGAGGAGAGTATGCCAGGGGATCTCGGAGACGCATGAAATGGTGGTAGGGGTTAAATGGCAGCCCCACATCAAATGGCACAGAGGTAGCTGGGAAAGTGCTTGACAAAAGCATACAAACAAAAACAAAAATCAATTCAGAAATTACGATTCTAGAAATCCGACAAAGATAGCTGATGAAGTCCCTGGCACCTATTCAGCAGCATCGAGCAACCTTGCTGCCCGTTTTATATGGATGAGAATATGACGAGGCAGCAATGAGGTGGAAATGTTGGAAAATGAGGCAAATGGTATCACTGAGCTATGCCACACACTACCTATAATCCACCTCCATCACAGGTCCTGTTCTGCTGGTGCTTGTAAAGGTCACAACTCTCTTGAACCTTTAAGTTACATGGTTATTCCAGGTTGCCCCTGGAAAGGGCACCAACATCAGCCAATCATTAACTCCATCTGCCCCCATCCCTCCACAAAGATGCCATCGCCTGAGGCCCCTTTGCCATGCTCAATAATTCACTAAGCTCCCATTCATGAAAGCAAATGCCACACCTTTCCAAAAACAAAGTATAAACACACAGGGGAGATGCATTTTGATCTTAGGCGATGGTGTAAAATGCACAATGTTGTCTCCGCCACCCATTAAACACCTCATCCTATTTTTCTGTCCATTGAAGTCATGAGGTGTGATGACAGGTGAGTGCAAGCAAGCGGTTATATTCCATTTTCAACATTCAAATCCACAAAACGGTGGGCGAGGGCTCATTCATTGTCGCCATTCAGATAATAGTCTGTCTCTGTTTTTACCACCAAAGTGGATAACCTCACATTTATCCACATTATACTTCGTCTGCCATGCAGGAAAAGGGGAGGTGCAAAGAGACCTGGGTGTCATGGTACATCAGTCATTGAAGGTTGGCATGCAGGTACAGCAGGCGGTTAAGAAAGCAAATGGCATGTTGGCCTTCATAGCGAGGGGATTTGAGTACAGGGGCAGGGAGGTCTTACTACAGTTGTACAGGGCCTTGGTGAGGCCACACCTGGAGTATTGTGTACAGTTTTGGTCTCCTAACTTGAGGAAGGACATTCTTGCTATTGAGGAAGTGCAGCAAAAGTTCACCAGACTGATTCCCGGGATGGCGGGACTGACATATAAAGAAAGACTGGATCAACTGGGCTTGTATTCACTGGAGTTCAGAAGAATGAGAGGGGATCTCAAAGATACGTTTAAAATTCTGACAGGTTTAGACAGGTTAGATGCAGGAAGAATGTTCCCAATGTTGGGGAAATCCAGAACCAGGGGTCACAGTCTAAGGATAAGGGGTAAGCCATTTAGGACCGAGATGAGGAGAAACTTCTTCACCCAGAGAGTGGTGAACCTGTGGAATTCTCTACCACAGAAAGTTGTTGAGGCCAATTCACTAAATATATTCAAAAAGGAGTTAGATGTAGTCCTTACTCCTAGGGGGATCAAGGGGTATGGTGAGAAAGCAGGAATGGAGTACTGAAGTTGCATGTTCAGCCATGAACTCATTGAATGGCGGTGCAGGCTAGAAGGGCTGAATGGCCTATTCCTGCACCTATTTTCTGTGTTTCTATGTTTCTATGTTTAAGCGGGGGCTACTTTTCGCTGCATGAGATTTGATTTCTGTTCATAACTTACCTGTTCCGCCAAAAGTGGGGCCGGGTTATTTTAACTACCGGGCCTCATTTAAATGCCACCGGCCGACTTCCCACCTATTCAGGGTAGCATGTCGGCAGAAAATGACACAAATTTGCAGGGGCTCAGAGGCCACCCGCCAAGAGTAGCTAGGTCCATGGGATTGGCTGCCGAGCTGTCCCGCAGGGATCCCAGTGATCGAAGGGGCAGGAATAGGCTTAAGATTTACGGTGAGCTCCAGAAGGAGCACTCCATCTCCTCCACGCCTCACAAGGAATTCATTTTTTACTTTGAATTTCCCTTTCGGTCCTCTTTTGGCCCCGATCTAGTTCCTCGCTGGGTAGGCCTAACGGGGAATTCGCTGCCACATAATGAAGTGTCAACCTGATAAAAGTTGCAACATAGGACTACATATATTTCACTAAACAGCAGAAACAGCATGCTATAGACAGAGCTAGGTGATCCCACAAACAATGGATCAGATCAAAGCTCTCCAGTCCTGCCACATCCAGTCATAAATGGTGGTGGACAATTAAACAATTAACAGGGGAGGAGGCTCCATGAACATCCCCATCCTCAATGATAGTGGAGCTCAGCATGTTAGTGCAAAAGCCAAGGCTGAAACGTTTGCAACCACCTTCAGACAGAAGTGCTGAGTGGATGATCATTCTCGGCATCCTCCCAAGGTCCCCACCATCACAGAAGCTAATCTTCAGCCAATTCGATTCACATCACATGATATCAAGAATCGGCTGAATGCACTGCAGAAAAGGCTATGGGCCCCAAAAACAGTCCTGTTGTAGTGCTGAAGTAATATTCATGCCACACAAGTGCCAGGCAATGACCATCTCTAACAAGAGAGAGTCTAACCATTGCCCCTGGATATTACCATCCCGGAAACCCCCACCATCAACATTCTGGGGGTTACCGTTGATCAGAAACTTAACTGGACCAGCCATATAAATACTGTGGTTACAAGAGCAGGTCAGAGGCTGGGCATTCTGTGCTGAGTGTCTCAACTCCTGACTCCCCAAAGCCTTTCCACAATCTACAAAGCACAAGTCAGGAATGTGATGGGATACTTTCTGCTTGCGTGGTTAAGTACAGCTTCAGCAACACTCAAAGCTCAACATCATCCAGGACAAAGCAGCCTGCTTGATTGGCACCTAATCCACCACCTTCAACATTCACTCCCTCCACTGGCTGCAGTCTGTACCATCTACAAGTCTACAAGATGCACTGCAGCAACTCGCCAAGGCATCTTCGGTAGGAACCCCCAAACCCGCGACCTCTACCACCTAGAAGGACAAGGGCAGCAGGCGAATGGGAACACCACCACCTCCAAATTCCCCTCCAAGTCACACACCCATCCTGACTTGAAAATATATTGCCGTTCCTTCATCGTCGCTGGGTCAAAATCCTGGCACTCTCTTGCTAACAGCACTGTGGGAGTACATTTACCACATGGATAGCAGCTTTTCAAGAAGGCGTCTCACCATCACCTTCTCAATGGCAATTCGGGATGAACAATAAATAATGTTCTTGTAAGCGATGCCTTCATCCTGTGAATGATAATAAAATAAATAAATCTCACTCATGCCTACTGGTAAATATTCAATTCGGGTTCCAATGACATCGATGGGTCCTGATACACCAGGTTCCAGTTGTATTGCTACTTTCTAATAGCCTTTGTTCGGGGTGGAGCCCCCATCAACTCCAAACATTGGCCATTCTATCAGAAAGGATGGGATCAGGGAAGAAAACATGCAGACTAAGAGGTTCCTTGGTCCACTCATGGAAATATAAGGGGTTGAGCTTTACTGAGGGCTTAGATTTTTCCCACTGGCTCCAGATAATCCTGTAAACCAATGTTATAATGGATGGGATTATAAGTGGAGGAAGTGCATCCAGGAGGGTGCTGAGCACCTCGAGTCTCATCGCCGAGAGCATGCAGAAATCAAGCGCAGGCAGCGGAAAGAGCATGCGGCAAATCTGTCCCACCCTCCCTTACCCTCAATGACTATCTGTCCCACCTGTGACAGGGATTGTGGCTCTCGTTTTGGACTGTTCAGCCACCTGAGGATTCATTTTAAGAGTGGAACCAAGTCTTCCTTGATTCCGAAGGACTGCCTATGATGATGATGGGGATGGTCACAGCTAGATCAGCAGCAGGAAGCTTACTAGCGCTCTGTACTGGTAAGCTATGTAGATTTTACCTGGTAAAACCCCCACAGTACCACCACACACACGTGGGGGTCCCTTAGCTATGACTCTGCCAACCAGCACCTAAACACTTTGGACCTACGAATATGGACACTATGGCAGGCAAACAGAAACTCTACAGCTATGGATTACTCAGTAGCTTGTTTTAGAGACTCAAACATGGTGATGGGGCTTCTCAGTGTGTTAGTTACACAGCTGACCAAAAATAACTTTCAGCACAGACCATAGATTCACCCAGAGTATTTCTTTAAATACATGACTCACCCATACACCATAAGAACATAAGAACATAAGAAATAGGAACAAGAGTAGGCCATATGGCCCCTCAAGCCTGCTCCGCCATTCAATAAGATCATGGCTGATCCAATCATGCACTCAGCTCCACTTCCCCACCTGCTCCCCATAACCCCTTATCACTCAAGAAACTGTCTATTTCTGTCCTAAATTTATTCAATGTCCCAGCTTCCACAGCTCTCAGACAGCTAATTCCACAGATTTACAACCCTCAAGGAAGAAATTCCTCCTCATCTCTGTTTTAAATGGGCAGCCCCTTATTCTAAGATCATGCCCTCTAGTTCTAGTCTCCCCCATCAGTGGAAACATCCTCTCTGCATCCACCTTGTCAAGCCCCCTCATAATCTTATACGTTTCGATAAGATCATCTCTCATTCTTCTGAACTCCAATGAGTAGAGGCCCAACCTACTCAACCTTTCCTCATAAGACAACCCCCTCATCCCCAGAATCAACCTACTGAATCTTCTCTGAACTGCCTCCATAGCAAGTATATCCTTTCGTAAATATGGAAACCAAAACTGCACGCAGTATTCCAGGTGTGGCCTCACCAATACCTTGTATATCTGTAGCAAGACTTCCCTGCTTTTATACTCCATCCCCTTTGCAATAAAGACCAAGATACCATTGGCCTTCCTGATCACTTGCTGTACCTGCATACTATCCTTTTGTGTTTCATGCACAAGTACCTCCAGGTCCCGCTGTACTGCGGCACTTTGCAATCTTTCTCCATTTAAATAATAAATTGCTCTTTGATTTTTTTCTGCCTAAGTGCATGACCTTACACTTTCCAACATTATACTCCATCTGCCAAATTTTTTCCCACTCACTTAGCCTGTCTATGTCCTTTTGCAGACTTTTTTGTGTCCTCCTCACACATTGCTTTTCCTCCCATCTTTGTATCATCAGCAAACTTGGCTACATTACACTCAGTCCCTTCTTCCAAGTTGTTAATATAGATTGTAAATAGTTGGGGTCCCAGCACTGATCCCTGCGGCACCCCACCAGTTACTGGTTGCCAACCCAAGAATGAACCATTTATCCTGACTCTCTGTTTTCTGTTAGTTAGCCAACCCTCTATCCATGCTAATATATTACCCCCAACCCCATGAACTTTTATCTTGTGCAGTAACCTTTTATGTGGCACCTTGTCAAATGACTTTTGGAAGTCCAAATACACCACATCCACTGGTTCCCCTTTATCCACCCTGTTCGTTACATCCTCAGAGAACTCCAGTAAATTTGTCAAACATGACTTCCCCTTCATAAATCCATGCTGACTCTGCCTGACCAAATTTTGCTTTTCAAAATGTCCTGCTACTGCTTCTTTAATAATGGACTCCAACATTTTCCCAACCACAGATGTTAGGCTAATTGGTCTATAGTTTCCTGCTTTTTGTCTGCCTCCTTTTTTACATAGGGGCGTTACATTTTCAGTTTTCCAATCTGCTGGTACTTCCCCAGAATCCAGGGAATTTTGGTAAATTACAACCAATGCATCCACAATCCCTGCCGTTACTTCTCTTAAGACCCTAGGTTGCAAGCCATCAGGTCCAGGGGATTTATCTGCCTTTAGTCCCATTATCTTACTGAGTACCACCTCCTTAGTGATTGTGATTGTGTTATGTTCCTCCCCCCTCTACAGTCACTTGACTATCCACTGTTGGAATATTGTTAGTGTCCTCTACCGTAAAGACTGCTACAAAATATTTGTTCAGAGTTTCTGCCATCTCCATGTTCCCCATTACTCGTTCCCTGGTCTCGTCCTCTAAGGGACCACCATTTACTTTAGCGACTCTTTTCCTTTTTATATACCTATAGAAACTCTTGCTATCTGTTTTTATATTTTGTGCTAGTTTACTTTCATAGTCTATGTTCCCTTTCTTAATCATTTTTTTAGTCGTTCTTTGCTGGCTTTTAAAAGCTTCCCAGTCTTCTGCCCTCCCACTAGTTTTGGCCACTTTGTATGCCCTTGTTTTTAATTGGATACCATCCTTTATTTCTTTAGTTAGCCACAGGTAGCTATCTTTTCTCTTACACCCTTTCCTCCACACCATGCATTGCAGTTACCAAAGAATACTCACGTGGGTGAGCTATTGGAAGCCTTCCACTGCTTGCAGAACTTTACTTCACAATAAGCCACCTTTCTTCAGAAAAGGAGTAGCAGGGAAGAGAATTAGAGGAAAACTGTAGAGAAAAAAATGGAGCATATGACACAATAGATTAATAATGTTCATAATCTGTGGACCATTTACTTTTGGTCATGGGGTTGGAACAAAATCATATGCAAGTCTCGAGGTAATTGTGTAGTACTTTTGGTTTCTGGATTCATGGCTATTGCATTCAACCTGGTTAAAACAACAAAAACGCACGCAAGAAAATAGGAATGTAAAAACGGTTATTTAGTTAGTCTTGCATATCACACGTGCAATCATGTACGATCATGGATTTTGTTTTGGACCCATACAGACTGGTTTCAAGTCCATGCTGTATGAGGACATTCACAAATGAAGATTAATGAACAGTGAATAACAAAGACATGTGAGTGATTTTAAGGCAGTAATCTAATCAGTGGCTCCAGGTGCTATCATTGGCACAAGAGCAAAATGTAAGCATTTTATATCTATCTTGTGATCCCCGAGGTTTAAATAGAGCTTAAACCATTCATTTATGTCTGTTTTTGTTTATGCTATTCACTGTTTCAATTTGATGTGGAATTTTATTTTGTTGTCATGCTGGCAGTGACTAGGAGTGGGAGTGCCAGCTGGTGGAACACTCATGTCCAAGATTCAGGAAGACATTCAAGCAAGAGGATTAACGACTATGATGCAATTGCTATAGATTTACTGAGAAATAAGCTGCAATTACCAGGAAATTCTACACCCAGTAGGTATGACACATTAATAAATTAATAATATTTGTGACAATCAGATCAAATGTTATTGTGTAGCCATTTCACATGAATAAACTTTTTTTTATTAGCTAAACCATGCAAAATACCAGACGTTCACTCATTGCTGAAGTTTAATTCTGAAGAATGGATCGCTGCTGCCATCTTAAGGGCAAAACCATGTTTTGCATGAATTTCAGATTCACTCCTATCTAAATCTATTTTTAAGTAAGGAACAAGATTAAATGTTCTTATTACAGATTGCCCACTTATTTCAGTATGAAGTTGATTGTTTTTTTAAAAAGTTATTTATCTATTCTCTAACATTATCAAACAGCACTGCAGACCGCTCAAAATGGAGGAGAAGCACTCGGGAAGACACCAAACACCTCGAGGCTCTTCGCCGGGAGCACACAGAAGCCAAGCGCAAACAGCGGAAGGAGTCCAACAGCCCAAGCACCTCACCCACCCATCCCTTCAACCACCATCTGCCTCACCCGTAGGTCCCACATTGGACTCATCAGTCACCTGAGAACTCATTTTAGTGTGGAAGCAAGTCATCTTCGACTCCGAGGAACTGCTGAAAAAGAAGATATCTCTATCTAAATGCATAAAGATGTGAATAGGCAGCATTCATTTCTGCTTTCGTTTAGATTCATAATGTGGTTTTCTTAGGGTGGGCAATATTGGGTTTATCATCAGTTGTGCTAGTTGAAATGTTACTTCTGCTCAAAGACCCACTTTGATCGCTTCAGTGATGTAATGGAAAAATGTAGATGGATTTTAATCTGGACAGCAGCCATTTTCTTTAGTCAAGTTCCATTGCGTTTTTTCATCACTGGCAATGCCCGAGAAGTTAAGAATGATGTGGTTGGTTAGAAGTAGAGCTCAGCTCACTTCACTCCCCTCGCCTCAGCAGCTGTTACACATGAGCAATGCTCGGAAGGAGGAGAAATTCAGACTGTGGCAACAGCTTGTTATTAACCCGAATGAACATGGACAATCAGGTTACTGCAGGTGGTTGTACATCTCTTGGCAATAATACCATCAACTATTTTTCTGTGGTTTACTTTGGTGACATTTTTTTTAATTGGCTACTTACTTTCACAATTTCCTCATTTTTTGCTATAATATTTAAAATGAATGAAATGTCAGGCCAGGTTTTCAGCTTAGGTGGTTCCAGACAGTCAAGTCCATTCAACCTAAATTTGTTCCAATGTTATGTCTCCTTCCCCCAGCTCATTAGCAAAAGGAAAACTTGGCTTTGTGCTAAATTATTTTTTTCCCAATGCAGTTATTGGAATAAAAATAAAATATTCGCCCTTTAAAGCACAAAACAAAGGGAAACTCTTTGGCCCCGAATTTCTCTGAGGCCTTGGGAGACCAGAATGAAGGCAAGTGGAACTTCCGTCTGCCAGTGATGTGAATTCACAGATGAACTCATTAGCGTGGATGGCCCAGAAGAGAAACCCTCGAGCAAAATGGGAGAATGCCATTGCAGGAGTGGGTGAAAGCTTGTTGCTGCAGGGATTAACAACAGCATGCAGGGAAAGTAGGAATGCTGCAGCAATTGGCAGAAGCCAAAGAGCCACTGAATATTTCTCTTACCGTTTTTGACAATTTGAAAACAGATAATCAGAAGAATCAGCAGCATCTGTAAATGCCCAGAGACTTCATGACAGCCTGCTCCTCATGGGTGTCAGCAGCCCAGCCGAATCCCTGCCAAGGAAAAAGACTGTAATGTAGAGCCTTTCATTTTCAGATGCTGATCTGGGGGTCTTCGTGGAATTAATGAAGATGAGAAAAGGAACAGTTGCTGGGTGGTAATGCAAGAAATCCAATAAAGGGAGTAGTGAACAGCATGTGGACTGGACTGGGGGAGGGCCAGTGACACTGGCTGCCAATTGTATGAACTTCCCCCAGATGCCAGACCAATGTCATAATAAATTAAATGATCTATGATGGCAGGCAAGTTAAGAGGACTGCCACATTGCCCTATTCATTTTCACATCTCAGGCCCTCTTCCACTGCTCACCCTCACTGCTTGAATACTACGCAAATTCCTCATGCAGAGAGCACCATGGTCAGATTGCAACTTACTCTCCCACTTAATACCTGCGTTTGGAACTCTTCTCACGAATCTTCATTGTATGCTGAGTCCTTCCAGCATTTGTCCTCCTGTGATATTGGCTGTTTTTCGGCCCCTTGAGAAGCCTGCCTTCACCTGATATTGTTCTTCTTGTCTGTAAGGGACAGGCCACCAGATTGGGCGGAAATCTCTGTCATCAGGCAACTCCCTTTCTATCAGTAGCAAGCAATGAGCATTCTGCTCTGGCTATCGGTGTGCTGGTGCCCTCTGTAGGTGACTGTGTGCAAAGCATCACCAACTCCTGCAGCAGAAGCGCAGTCCACCTACCAGCAATAAAGCTCTGGAAGATTGTTGTCTTTCTATCATTTCTCTCTCTGGGTGGTCTACGCCCATTATTACCTCCTCTTATCTTCTACCGATCAATCACAATATGGAGGAGTGTGGGGAAACAGAGGAGGAGCAGGTAATTCGACCCCTCTCTTTCAAGCCTTGCATCACTCTTCCTCTTTTCACACTCACCAGCTCAGATAAGTTCATCTGGGGGGTGGGGGGGGAATAAAATATTGTGATAAGTAATTAGTACTGGGACAGTCACAGGGCATGAAGGAGCCAGAGGAGGAGGAGGGAATTCAGTCAGTCCCAACCAAAAGCTGCAAAGATGCCTGCTCTTGGTTGAAAAACTAGTAGATTTCAGATTACATGGGTCCTACTCTGAAAAGAAGAATGTTTGGTGAGCATCGGAGACCGGTGACAGCAGATGCATCTGTAACAATGTGGAACAGGAGCATTAAGAACATAAGAACATAAGAAATAGGAGCAGGAGTCGGCCATCTGGCCCCTCGAGCCTGCTCTGCCATTTAATAAGATCATGGCTGATCTGATCACAGACTCAGCTCCACTTCCCTGCCCTCTCCCCATAACCCTTTATTCCCTTATCGCTCAAAAATCTGTCTACCTCCGCCTTAAATATATTCAATGACCCAACCTCCTCAGCTCTGGGGCAGAGAATTTCATAGGTTTACAACCCTCTGAGAGAAGAAATTCCTCCTCATCTCAGTTTTAAATGGGCAGCCCCTTATTCTGAGACTATGTCCCCTAGTTTTAGTTTACCCTTTGAGTGGAAATATCCTCTCTGCATCCAGCTTGTCGAGCCCCCTCATAATCTTATATGTTTTGATAAGATCACCTCTCATTCTTCTGAACTCCAATGTGTATAGGCCCAACCTACTCAACCTTTCTTCATAAGTCAACCTCCTCATCTCTGGAATCAACCTAGTGAACCTTCTCGGAACAGTCTCCAATGCAAGTATATCCTCTCTTAAATAAGTAGACCAAAACTCTACGCAGTATTACTTGACCAGTTCTATTATATTTGAATCAGTGTGTTTTGAATGTATTAGGAGATCCCTTTCCTGAGTGCGATCCAAAAGCCCCTGCTAGAAGGGCACATGTGTGAATATTGGGTTAGGATGTGGTTGGGTTTGGGTTGGTTTCCCCCTTGGCCCAATACAATAGCTGTCCAGCCTCACAGATGAAGAATGGGCACTTAGACAAGATATTGGCGACATGGAATTACCCCAGTAGAACTGGTTACCTGCAGAACAGGACAGATAGAGGGAGAAATTATAGGGGGGAAATAGAAAGGAAAAGAACAGATTTTTTTTTAAGTTTTGCATCTAGTGAATGTCCATTACATTTCAAACATAATGGCCCCAAGTTTCCACACGCGGCAAAACAGGCGCCCCTCCGAGCTGGGCGCCTGTTTTTCGCGCCAAAAATGGCGCCTGAAAAAAAACGCGCTATTCTCAAGCGCTTTGCAGCTCGATGTCGGCTTGGCGCGGCGCCCAGGGGGCAGAGCCTACCACTCGCGCCGATTTTGTAAGTAGGAGGGGGCGGGTACCATTTAAATGAGTTTTTTTCGTGCCGGCAACCCTGCGCGTGCGCGTTGGAGCGTTCACGCACGCGCAGTGTGAAGGAAACATTGGCACTCGGCCATTTTTGTAGTTCTTTGTAGCTGTTCAATTTTTTTAATTTTTTATTAAAACCACATTGCCCTTCCATGATCAGCACTGAGGCTTCTTGCAGCTTTCTCCCCCTGCCATCGGTCGGGCCCGTCGGGAATGGCTGCCTCAAGTTCTGAGGCTTCCTGCAGCCTTCTCACTGCCTCCCCACCCCCACCCCTGCCATCGGTCGGGCCCGTCGGGAACGGCTGCCTCAAGTTCTGAGGCTTCTTGCAGCCTTCTCCCTGCCTGCCGTCGGGAAACCGCTGCCTGAAAGGCCTGCCTGAAGCACTTTCACACAGGTAGGAAGATGGTTTATTTAATCTTTTCTTTGCTTATAAATGTTTATTCAGGTTGGATTTATTTGTATATTATTTGTATAAGTATAAATAAGGATTTATTGTAGAATGTAATGACTTCCCTTCCCCCCCGCCCCCACCTCGTTCCCGACGCCTAATTTGTAACCTGCGCCTTATTTTTTAATGTGTAGACAAGGTTTTTTCAGGCCTACAAAAATCTTCACTTGCTCCATTCTAAGTTAGTTTGGAGTACGTTTTCACTGTGGAAACTTTCAAATCAGGCGTCAGTGGCCGGACACGCCCCCTTTTGAAGAAAAAATTCTGTTCCAAAGTGAAACTGTTCTACCTGACTAGAACTGGAGCAAACTAAATGTGGAGAATTCCAATTTCTAAGATACTCCGTTCTACACCAGTTGCTCCTAAAAATCAGGAGCAAATCATGTGGAAACTTGGGGCCTATACTTCAGACATCGCACATCAACAGAGCAATCTTAAACCAAGTTGGGATAAAAAGTAAGTAAGCAAACCATTTCCTTCTGATTTTTTTAACTTTGATAACCTGCCTCTGCCCAAGGGCAGTTCCTGGGGATTTGCAAGCAACTGCCAATCTTCAAAAAAATTCCTCAGCCAATAGCCTCTAATTGCCCTTTGAATGTGTCTATTTTCCCCACAGTGTATAGCTGGGTCCTGGATTTGCAGGTTAACCACCCTGGTTAAATGCTCCATCTTAGCTAAATATCACCCTAGATCCCCGTTACTATGTTATAGAGCATCAACTAGTAACATAGAAATATTAACAATTAACAATCTATAATAAAAATTGACACTATTCATAATTAGATTTGCCTGGAGTTTCTTGCCTGGCATAATGTTACTATATAGGGATCATTGTGATATTTGCTAGATAAAATAATGATAACAAATGAGGAGGAAAAAAACTTTCACTGTGGAGTGACACTTCCTGCTGCTCGCACTGCTTATAAACAGTGTTCTTCCATTAACATTTTAGAATTAGCTACTAACAAACTATGTGGTCAGGTGATTAATACAAACAAGACTGATAGATGCAAAGGGATCTGGATCAATGAAATAAACTAACTCATTAATACCAAATGGAGTTCAATGGGGACAACTGTAAGATAATAGATATTGGAACATGAAACCTGTCTCCATCATAAAGGTGTGGAATAATAAAAAAGGAAAGGCATTTGATCATTCATGTTAATGCAAGTATCTGGTCAATGTGAAGCGGTTATCAACAAATTGAATCAAGTACTGGAATGTATCTCAAGGGAATTTGATGATAAATCAAAACAAATTATTTGAATCCTGTACAGATGAGGCCATGTTTGAAATATCATGTTCAAATTGAGCCCCCTGCTTTCAAAATGGCACTGATGGATTAGCGAGGATTCAGAGAAGAAGTAGGATGATCCAGGATCTGGGGCTTTCAGTATAAAGACAGACCAACACAGCTGACCTATTAGACCAAATACAGTTGATGGAGGGACATAATTCTGGGGGCCAATATATGCTATATAAAATGATACTGTCATCCATATAAAGTTTGGTCTATTTATATACAAGTAATAACATGATGCCAAATTACTCAGCAGAGTAATGTGCCCACTGCTGATTGTTGTACAGTCGATCCTGCTGGAAAATGCACAATGTTCAATACAGACTAGACCAGTCACAGCTGTGATGTCTCCCAATTGAATGGTATATTGATGCTGCTTAAGACAGGCTAGTTGGAAGGGGTCATCATCATAGGAAGTCCATCGGAATCGAGGAAGACTTGCTTCCACTCCTGAAGTGAGTTCTTTGGTGGCTGAACAGCCTAATACGAGAGCCTGACGTTCCAGGTCCCGAACTTCATGTTAATGGAGTGAGAAGGGTACTGTAGGGTTGACTATGGGACTAAACCACAACTAAAGTCAGGAGACAAGAAAAATAAAGAAATTCGCAAGAAAGTAAACAAAATGGTCTTACTCTTGCAATGCAAGGTACCTGCAGAACTTCATTCAAAGTCATGAAGTTTAGTTCACAGAATGTTGATGTTGCATTTGCGAATCTTAATGAAGCCATATTAAATGACAGCTGTGTATTTGTCTTTCTATTATCACTTTTAATTGTTCTCATTTCCTGGTAATTTATTATTTAACATTCCTCTAAATTAAAGTTACTTTCCCAGTTTTGATTCCAGAAAATAAAATACTTTAAATGAAAGGACCTCAAAAATGTAAATATAAATAACCACGCCTTGATTCTTAATTATTAATATTTTCAAACTATTCTGCTATCTAATTTTTAAGAAATTTTCTCAGGATTTTAATTTTTTTCCTATAAGTTACATACTCAGCCATGATGTCCTGTGGGATCAGTTGCTCTATGTTGGCTCACAGGTCAGTACAAAGGCACAGCCCTACACTCACACAGGTACATCCTCCCCCATGAAGTGGAAGAAGAAGCAGCTCTGACACGGTGGGTCTCAGCTGGGGTGGGATCTCTGCTAACTACTCCCAGGTCAGGCCACTGATACTTTTTTTTTCTTTTGCAGCATTCCATCTGAATTTAAGGTAGTATTGTTTCAAGAACACAGGGACAATAGGAGACCAGTAAATGATGTATTACACAAACCTTAACAGGATGATTCTTTTGCTAGGTTTTTATTTAAAAATTGCTTAAATTTTGTTACCAAAGCATGTATTTTCGATTTATATTTCTTTTTAAAAGCACTATTTTCATTATTAAGTTTCCAAAAATGAATTAAAGGGCCAGTACAAACAAGAGAAAGGAGAAGCAGGAAGTAGCTTGATGAGGATATGATCTGATAAATGAAGGAGTGGGGAAATAACTTTTAACTTATTGAAAGCTTCTCCCTACCTCACAAAAATAAATTAACCTTACTTCTTGGGCTCCTCTTTGGCTGGAGGGCCAGTTGAAATGGACAGAGCCCTGCCCAGTTGGGTACTGAAATGACAATCAGGGTTCTATGTGCATAATAGAACATAAGAACATAAGAAGTAGGAGCAGGAGTAGGCCATACGGCCCCTCAAGCCTGCTCTGCCATTTAATACGATCTTGGCTGATCTGATCGTGGATTCAGGTCTACTTACCTGTCCGCTCCCCATAACCCCTTATTCCCTTATTGGTTAAGAAACTGTATCTCTGTCTTAAATTTATTCAATGTCCCAGCTTCCACAGCTCTCTGAAGCAGCAAATTCCACAGATCCACAACCCACTGAGAAAATAAATTTCTCCTCATCTCAGTTTTAAATGGGGGACCCCTTATTCTAAGATTATGGCCCCTAGTTCTAGTCGCCCCCATCAGTGGAAACATCCTCTCTGCATCCACCTTGTCAAGCCCCCTCATAATTTTATGCGTTTCGATAAGAATACCTCTCAATCTTCTGAATTACAATGAGTAGAGGCCCAACCTACTCAACCTTTCCTCATAAGTCAACCCCCTCATCTCCGGAATCAACCTAGTGAACCTTCTCTGAACTGCCTCCAAAGCAAGTATATACTTTCGTAAATACAGAAACCAAAATTGCACGCAGTATTCCAGATGTGGCCTCGTTTACCTTGTATACCTGTAGCAAGACTTCCCTGCTTTTATACTCCAGCCCCTTTGCAATAAAGGCCAAGATTCCATTGGCTTTCCTGATCACTTGCTGTACTTGCATAGTATCCTTTGTGTTTCATGCACAAGTACCCCCAGGTCCCGCTGAATGGCAGCACTTTGCAATCTTTCTCCATAATAGATCTCTGATTTGCATATTAAAAGGAACTACCTCCTAACTCAGGTGGGCACCCCTTGGGAAGATAGCATTGGCCACAGTGTCAGTGGGATTGGGCAATAATTCATTCCTTACCATTTTTGGGAAGCTACCACCCTTTTTCCAATGGTTAGGAGGCCTCAAAATCTCCCCGCATGTTTGAGTTGGTAACATTATTCACAGGATGACACATAGTTGACTCCTTAAGGGCAGGAACCACATCATTTGCTCAATGTGTTCTTGGTGCGTTCAAGAGAACTTTTTTAGTCAGTATGTAGCAAGCCCAACACAGGAGGGGGTGGTCTTGGATTTAGTTTTGGGGAATGAAGTTTGGCAAGTTGAAGGGGCATAGTGGGGGAGCACTTGGGTGCCAGTGACCATAATTCAGTCAGATTCAGGTTGGTTAAGGATAAAAATAGGCCAGGAATAAAAGTTCCAAATTGGGGAAAAGCTAATTTTGCTAAGTTAAGGAGTGATTTGGCCATAGTGAACTGGAAACAGCTACTTGTGGGTAAATCGGTTCAGAACAGTGTGAGGCATTCAAGGAGGAGATCCGAAAGGTTCAGGTCAAACATGTGCCCTTAAAGTAAAAAGCTGGGAAAAATAACTCTAGAGCCCCCTAGATGTCTAGGGACTTACAGGGCAGGATTTAAAAAAAAGGGACCCTTATGTCACACATCAACGGCTGAATACTTTAGAATCTTTACAGGAATATAGAAAGATAAGAGGTAACATTAAAAAGGATATTAGGAATGCTAAGAGAGAGCTCGAGAAATTCTTGGCCAGTAAAATTAAGGAAAACCCTAAGATGTTCTATAAATATATTAAGAGTAAGAGGGAAACTAAGGAAAGGGTAGGGTCTATTAGAGACCATGAGGGTAATCTTTGTGAGGAGGCGGAAGATGTTGGTAGGGTTCTTAACAAATACTTTGCATCTGTTTTCACAAAGGAAAGAGGTAATGCAGATACTACTATAGAGGAGGAGTGTGATATTCTGGATGAAATAAATATAGTGAGAGAGGAAGTATTAAGGGGTTTAGCAGCTTTGAAAGTAGATAAGTTCACAGGCCTGGTTGAAATGCATCCCAGGTTGTTGAGCGAAGTAAAAGAGGAAATAGCAGAGGCCTTGACCATCATTTTCCAGTCCTCTTTGGACCTGGGCATGGTGCCGGAGGATTGGAGGACTGCTAATGTAGTACCCTTGTTTAAGAAGGGAACAAGCAATAGGCCGCGTAATTACAGGCCTGTCAGCCTAACCTCAGTGGTGGGAAAATTATTGGAAAAAATCCTGAAACACAGGATAAATCTGCATTTGAATAGGCAAGGATTAATTAGGGACAGTCAGCATGGATTTGTTAAGGGAAGATCATGTTTGACCAAACTGATTGAATTTTTTGAGGAGGTAACCAAGAGGGTCGATGAGGGTAGTGCGTACGATGTAGTATACATGGACTTTAGCAAGGCTTTTGATAAGATCCCGCATGGTAGACTGGTCATGAAGGTTGAAGCCCATGGGATCCAGGGCAAAGTGGCAAGTTGGATCCAAAATTGGCTTGGAGGTAGGAAGCAAAGGGTAATGATTGATGGATGTTTTTGTGACTGGAAGGATGTTTTCAGTGGGGTTCCGCAGGGTTCAGTACTGCCTCCCTTGCTTTTTGTGGTATATGTCAACGATTTAGATTTGAATATAGGGAGTATGATTAAGAAGTTTGCAAACAACACTAAAATTGGCTGTGTGTTTGATAATGAAGAGGAAAGTCATGGGCTGCAGGAGGATATCAATCTACTGGTCAGGTGGGCAGAGCAGTGGCAAATAGAATTTAATTCAGAGAAGTGTGAGGTGATGCACTTTGGGAGGTCTAATAAGGAAAGTGTATACACATTAAGCGGTAGGCCACTTAATAGTGTAGAAGAACAAAGGGACCTTAGAGTGCTTGTCCACAGATCCCTGAAAGTAGCAAGCCAGGCGGATAAAATGTTTCAGAAGGCATATGGAATGCTTGCCTTTATTGGCCAAGGCATAGAATTTAAGAACAGGGAGGTTATGCTTAAATTGTATAATACATTGGTTAGACCACAGCTGGAGTACTGCATGCAGTTCTGGTCACCGTATTATAGGAAGGACATGATTGCACTAGAGAGGATGCAGAGATTTACTAGGATGCTGCCTGGAATGGAGAATCTTAGTTATGAGGAGAGATTGGATAGGCTCAGTTTGTTCTCATTGGAACAGAGGAGGTTGAGAGGAGACCTCATCGAGGTATACAAAATATTGAGGGACCTCGACATAGTGGATAGTAAGGGTCTATTTCCATTGGTGGAGGGGGCTATTACAAGGGGGCATAGTTTTAAGGTGGTTGGTGGAAGGCTTAGAGGGGATTTGAGGGAGGGGGCTTCTTTACGCAGAGAGTTGTGGGGATCTGGAACTCGCTGCCTGGAAGAGTGGTGGATGCAGAAATCCTCACCACTTTTAAGAGATGGTTGGATGGGCACTTAAAGGGTTACGGACCTAGAGCTGGTAATTGGGATTAGACTAGATGACCTTTTGTTGGTCGGCTCAGATATAATGGTAAGTACTGCAGGGAATAGAATAGGGCCAGGGTGATCTCCTGGACTAGTTTCGATCACCTGGATGGGTCGGAGAGGAATTTTCCCAGATTTTTTCTCCCTAAATTGGCCTGGGTATTTATATGGTTTTTGCCTCTCCCAGGAAATCGCATGGTTCCGGTTGGGGTGGAGTGTCGGTGTTTTTAGTATAAGGGGTGTTGCAGTGGTGTGGGGCGGACTGGTTGGACTGGGTGCTCTTTGCCTTTCCGTCATTGTTCATGGGTTTGTATGTAACCTTTAGGGCTGCTGACGAAGGGCCGAGCCGCTCTTTGTCGGCCGGCGCAGACACGATGGGCCGAAAAGGCCTCTTTCTGCGCAGTAAATTCCTATGTTTCTATGTTTCTATGTTACAAGATCATCTCCCCTTTGTTTCAATAAACTAGAATGTTTAGAAATAAATCAGATGGCACAGTGTGGAGTCTGGATTGTGGTGACTATCTGACTTCTTTGGCTGTCGACAGGCATGAGAAAACTTGGAAATGAGTGTCCACTTTCACCGCTTTTCTCTCATTCACTTTTTATCCTGGATTTACCTGGCATCTTTGCCTTAGAAAGTCTCTGAGATCTCTGCAATGTTCTTGTGTTTTCCTTGGTGCCCCAGGTTTATGGAGACGATTGTGAGAAACGAAGGTGGGTGTATCTGGTCAGACTGCTTTTCAGTAAAGAGGGCAAGGATAGAAACATTCAAAGGATAATGGTCAGAAACTTTGAAAGGATGGGACCTGGTTTGGGTCGGATTTGTCTGCTTCATTCTTTCTGTTGAAATCTAAAAGCATTCCAATATTACTTGGCCTCAAAGGTCTAACAAAATTTTCAGGAAATTATCCACTTTCCATTCTAATGTCTTAAGCTGCAATGTGAAGCCGTAAACTGTAAGGTCTAATTGAACTAGTAATTCTTTCATAGTGTTTGCTGGATTTACGATCACGGATATGAGTTCAAAGGATTGTTCTCCTCTGAAATGCACGTGAACTTTGTATATCTTACCTCGTATGTTAGCAACTCGCTGAGCAAGCAGACAATGGAGTCAGTACTTCTGTATCATCAAAATTATTAAATCTTGTTTTGTTTGTTACCTGGCATCTGTAGAAGACAATTTTTCAAAACAAGATTGTGTATATTTCATAATACATATATAACCTAACACACTGTATAGCATCTTGGGATGCTGTTTCTTCTTACCATAATTAACATGTGTCAAAAATCTTCTGATTTGTTTATTAATACCCTCAATATTTGTATAATTCATCATCATTTCCTTGTAATAAGGATTAAAATCAAGGATGTTAAGTTATCAGCGCCAGGTTCTATTGGCTTTTATTTCTACCTGAGGAATATTTATACATAAAAGTTTTTTTTTCAAATAGCCTTTTATGAAATTGCTGCATCTGAAGATTGCAAAAATAATGCTTTCTGTAAAATAAAGACATTCAGAAAGGATATTAAGTGTTTGGGGCCTGTATACCAAATTTAAAAATTAAGTTCTTTGTGAAGAATTATTTCATAGCCAGATGTTTCTTGATGGGATGGAAACAAGAAGATTCTTTACCTGTTGGCAGCTGGATCCACAAGTTATAAAATGTGATAAACGTTATTAGTTTATTCTGTATCAGAATTTATTTCCAGAAAATTACACGGAAATGATGATGAATTGTACAAATATTGAAGGTATTAATAAACAAATCAAGAAGATGTTTGACCCATATTGAATAGGTATACTGAATTTGCGAGAAATTGCTGCATAAAAATAAATTGTTTTCATCAGTTAAAAGACAAAATAAACATTATTCCTAATGCAGATAAAAAGTTCAGCACAGGTTTATGATCACTTACTCGACTAGCTTGATATTGTGCTTCATGTTTCATGCAACGGATGATTTAAAGGGGAATAAAGTTGACGGATTAACAGTTAAAAGTTACTCATTAATTACCTAGAAATGTTATTTACGATGAACAAAATTTCTAAAAGTCAGTTTAGCTTTATCTCTTTTAAAAATACATTTTTTAAAGCAATCCTTGTTTGTAAAAATGCTACTGTATAATTCCTAAACAGCAATAACACAGCAACAGTTAAAAGTTAATTCTGCTTAGTTATTGCAGAAATGACTGAATCACAGTCCTTTGAGGAATCATCGGCTGATTTATGATGTAATAACATTTATCAGTGTCTTGTCATAGTCTGTTGAACATAGCCATCCAGAATTAACTAGTGTCACACTTTGTCATTCTCACTGGCAACATCTGCAGTCATAAACCTTTCCACATGAAAGATGAAAGAGTTGCTGTTTTTCATTTCACCAGCTTTAGTTATGCAGTAAATGTTATTCCCACAAGTATTTCAAATAACAAATTTGATTAAATTTAATACGTTTATCAAACACATTTTGTTTTCTGTTTGTGTGAATTTATAATCTGGCTCTAGAGTCAAATCAGTACAAATGGATTGAGTGAAGTTGCTTGTAATGATATTGTTAGGTATAGCTGGGTTCTCAATTATTTTTGTGAATGTGCAGGCAATACTTTTAACTTGGCAGATCTGGCACTGGGAAGGAGAATTGATGGTATTAACCAGAATGGTGGATAGTATTTGATGCACAAGTCCACTGCCAGTTTACGTTGGCATGCATTTGACCGTACAAGCCATAAGACCCACCCCTGAGTAGATTCGGTTCACTACAATTCCAATTTGTAATTGGATCAGCAGCAGATGCACTCTGGCATATCTTTGACAAAATAAAGGGGGTTAATAGTAATCAATGGACATCTTAACACAGAAACAAGATTGCGTATAATTAATTAATAATAAGCCAGTTTATTAGGACCAGGGGTTGATTGGGACCCATTATTATGCAATTTATTAAAAACCTTATGGAAATCTAAGTAGGTGATGTCCACCGTTTTAGTGATTTCCTAAAATAATTGGATCAGGTTTGACAAGCACAACCTTTGTTTTCTGAAGCCATGTTACGCATCCCCCATCAAGGCCAAGTGTTATATGTAGTCAATAATACTTTCCGATAATTTCCCACTATTGAGCGAAATTAATATTTAAGAATTAGATAGGGAAAAAGTTTGTGGAAAATAACTGTAGAAAACACTTGCTGATCATTTTTGTGTAATTTTTTATTCAGTTCAGGACCTTGAGGTGTAATTTTCGATGCTTGTATACATAAAATACATGTGGAGCTATAAAATAGTGGGCAATGTTATATTTTTCAAAAATACGTATAAAAAATAATTAGTATGCATTGCTGACAACATTGTAATCCAGATGACATGGTCAGTCACTGTCCCAACAGACCAGTGGTCTGAAACAATCGTATTTTCCCTCAATTCCCCAGGCTGGATTTTGCCAGCGGTCAGAAGGTGAGTTCAGACGCGGGTTCGCTGTCAAAATCTAAAAGATTGACAGCGGGGCAGCATCCCGCTCTGAACCCACCTCTGTATAAGTTTCCCAAGTGCCGGCTCTGCCTGTGGTTTGCAGATCCGGCACTAAGCAGCAGGGGAGCCAATTTGAAATACTTAAGGGGGTGTTTAAAGGTATTTAAGCAGTATTTTACCAGCTATTAACCATTTTTCCAACTTTTTCCATGAGCTTCTCGTTGCTCAGGGATCAGTGACTCTCAATTGCTTTGAATAGGTGACAACTGCAAGTATGGTTAGAGGTCAGGGACAGGAGGATGTGATTGCAATTCAGGCAGGTAAGGGGACCCCAGGTGCAGTCCTCAAGGAGACTCGGCATTTGCCCTTATCCAAAAGGAAGAGATTCTTGCTACTTGTGTGGATGAGGGAAAAGCCTGCAGGATGGATGAGCAAGCTGACCATACACCATGGTGCAGGAGGCCATTCAAGTGGGGGGAGTGAAAGGGAATGTAGTTGTGGTAGGGGACAGTATAGTCAGAGGGATAGATACTGTTCTCTGCAGCCATGACCAGGTGTTCCGAAGGTTGTATTACCTGCCTGGTGTCAGGGTTAAAGACATCTCCTCACGGCTGGAGAAGATCTTGGAGTGGGAAGGGGAGAATCCAGTTGTCGTGGTCCATGTAGGAACCAGCGACATAGGTAAAACTAGGAATGAGATTCTGCTGAGAGAGTTAGAGGAGTTGGGATCCAAATTAAAAAGCAGAACCTCAAAGGTAATAATCTCTGGATGTTATCTGAATCATGCAGCAATTGGCATAGGAATAATAGGTTTAGAAGGTTAAATGTGTGGCTCAAAGAGTGGTGTGGGAGGCAGGGGTTTTGCATCATGGGACACTAGCACCAGTACTGGGGAAAGAGGGAGCTGTTCCGTTGGGACGTGCTCCATTTTAACTGGGCTGGAACCAGTGTCCTGGCGCATCGAATAACTAGAGCAGTAGACAGGACTTTAAATTAATGAAGGGGGAGTGGGAGGATTCAGGAAATAGTAAATGTAAAAGCAGCAAGAGAAATGTCAAGCCTTCAGAGCAAAGCAGAGTTTTGGATAAAAATAATTAGAGTGGGTCAGGAAGGGACAGAAACAGTAACAAAGGTAATAGAGCATTACTGACTCAGGGAAAAATAGAAAAAAGTCAAAGCTAAGCATTCACAACAAAATAGATTAATGAATAGTGCAGATAGAAATTAATAGGTTGATCTAATAGCTATTACGGAGACGTGGTTGCAAAGTGACTAAGGTTGGAAACTAAATATTCCAGGACTTTTAGAGGAGATAGGCAAAATGGAAAAAGTGGAGGGGTAGCCTTGATAATAAAGGATGGGATAAAGACAGTAGAGAGAAAGGATCTTAGTTCGGAAAATCAAGAAGTAGGATCAGTTTGGGTGGAGCTAAGAAACAGCAAGGGGCAGAAAACATTGGTGGGAGTTGTTCATAGGCCCCCAAACAGTCATGGTAATATAGGGCACAGTATGAATCAGGAAATTAGAGGTGCATGTAACAAAGGTAATACAATAATCATGCGGGACTTTAATTTACATATAGATTGGGAAAACAAAATTTAGAGGACAAATTCATGGAATGTATACAAGATGGTTTTCTAAGTCAGTATGTTGAGGAACCAACTAGAGAACAGACTATTTTAGATCTAGTATTGTGAAATGAGAAAGGGTTAATTAACAATCTTGTAGTAAAGGGGACTTTAGGGAAGAATGACCATAATATGTTACAATTTTACATTAAGTTTGAAAATGATTTAGTTAAATCCGAAACTAGGGTCTCAAATCTAAACAAAGGAAAGTATGTAGGTATGAGGGGAGAGTTGGCTAAGGTAAATTGTGAAACTACATTAAAAGGTAGGATGGCGGACAAGCAATGGCTAGCATTTAAAGAATGAATACATAATTTACAATAAACATACATTCCTTTAAGGCACAAAATCCCCACAGGAAAAGTGGTCCAACCGTGGCTAACAAGAGAAGAGGCTTATAATGTTGCCAAAAGAGCAGTAAGCCTGGGGATTGGGAGGATTTTAGAATTCAGCAAAGGAGGACCAGGAAATAAATAAAGGGAAAATAGAACATGAGAGTAAACTAGCGAGAGACATAAAAATAGACTGTAAAAGCTTCTATAGGTATGTTAAAAGTCAAAGATTAGCAAAAGTAAATGTGGGTCCCCTATAGGCTGAGACAGGAGCAATTAGAATGGCAGAGAAATTAAATAAATACTTTATGTCTGCCTTCATGGAAGAAGACACGAAAAACCTCACAGTCTCCGAATAAGGGGTCGGCGATTTAGGACTGAGGTGAGGAGACATTTCTTCACTTAAAGGATTGTGAATCTTTTGAATCCTCTACCCCACAGGGCTGTGGAGGCTCAATCTTTGAGTATATTCAAGACAGAGATAGATAGATTTTTGGATATTAAGGGAATCGGGGGATATGGGGATAGTGCAGGAAAGTGGAGGAAGATAGAAGATTAGCCATGATCTCATTGAATGGAGGAGCAGGCTTGAGGGGCTGAATGGTCTGTGTTTACTCCTAATTCCTATGTTCTTATGTGAGTGCAACGAAGATTCACCAGATTGATTCCTGGAATGGGGGCATTGTCCTTTGAGGTGAAATTGAGTATACTAGGCTTATATTCTCTAGAGTTTAGAAGAATGAGAGGTGATCTCATTGAAACATACAAAATTCTTACAGGGCTTGACAGGGTAGATGTAGGGAGGATGTTTCCCCTGGCCGGGGAGTCTAGAACCAGGGGTCACAGTCTCAGAATAAGGGGTTGGCCATTTAGGACTGAGATGAGAAATTTCTTCAGTTAAAGGGTGGTGAATCTTTGGAATTCTCTATCCCAGAGGGCTGTGGAGGCTCAGTCGTTGAGTATATTCAAGACAGAGGTCGATAGATTTTTGGATATTAAGGGAATCAAGGAATATGGGGATAGTGCAGGAAAGTGGAGTTGAGGTAGAAGATCAGCCATGGTCTTATTGAATGGCGGAGCAGCCTCGAGGGGCCAAATGGCCGACACCTGCTCCTAATTCTTATGTTTTTATGTTCATATATCGTGACTGTATGCAATATCACCGTACAGTGCCTGTTCCTGCCACAGATGATAGTCCAACTGGATCTCGCATGGGTGGAAAAAACAACAGTCAATTACAATACACTAACTGATACAGATAAAGATCAAAGAAATGGAACACTTCAGCCTAGAAATGACTATGTCGATTGTAGTGTATAAATGCTAAAATGAAAAATAAATGGGTTTACGTGTCCATTAAAATAGCAAATAGAGGAATGTCATTCGCATGCATTGTTTGTACACTCGTATCACAAACAGCAATAATAGGCTTACATCTCCAACAATTTGATGCCAGTCGCACTTCACACATGAAATGGACCTTTCTAACTTTTATATGGTTCCATCAATGCCTGTATATTAATTGATTAAAAATCAAACCATATAAATCCTTCTATTATTTAAAGATTTAGCTTATAACTGCACACTCTGCATGCAGTTACATTAAAACACTTATTTTTCAATGAGCTCCCGGAAGGAATCAATCTGTAACTAAGTTTTTATATGTTGGCAAGGATCTTTTTTTGGTTGACTGCTATGTCTAGTAAACAATTAACTGTTGTGAAAGCTTAACTCGGTTAGAGGTAAAGCTATCTGTCATAAATTATGAGCTTTAAATTTTGATCTTAAACGAGGCCAAAGTGCAATTGTGGGGAAACTAACAAACTGTTTAAATATACCTGCTTAATTCGAACTCAGGGCGCAACCCTGATGGGTTCAAAAGTGTCAATATCTGCAATGCATGGTGTGTGTTAGTGATTCCGAGCAACCTTACAGCAGGAACAAACCAGCTAACTGGATTTAGTCACAGAAAACAAGAAAAAGAAATTGGGACTTCAGAATGGGTTAGACTTCCAGAAAGGTCAGGGACACCACAATCTATTCCAATTAGTCAATCACATCCATCCAGCATGAATGGAACTTTGAGCTGCTCAAAATGATGGAATTCGTTAAATGGCTTCATGTACACATTGTAAATTTATTCCCTATGATAGTGTTGCAGAGCAAAAAAAATTATTTCCTGCAGTCAGTTAATTCAGCTAAGGAATATATATACTTGAAGCTCATCTACACAGTTGGATTGAAATTGTCTCAAGTTTTAATCCTTTAGTCACAAGTGCTTCAGGGGTAAGCAAATACTGAACAGGGCTGACTTTCACCTACCCGTGCATAAGACCCGATGTAAGCAAGGTATTTATAATTAGTCTCTGGATAAAACTCTATACTTTATTCAATAGGATACAATAACATTCAGTAAAGGAGAAATTGAAAGCTTTGAAACTATAGAAGAAAGTAGGAAACTATATGGCAGTAATAACGATATATTGACTAACAGTCAGATTAGAGTGAATTATAAGCATGTAATACAACCAAGAGATTTAGTTGACATCATAAACCATGACTTTTTAAAATATCAGGTGGACAATGCTGCACTGTAACCGATATACATGTGGACACTAATATAAAAGCAAAATACTGCGGATGCTGGAATCTGGAATACAAACAGAAAATGCTGGAAATCTCAACAGGTTTGGCAGCATCTGTGGAGAGAAAGCAGAGTTAATATTACGGGTCGATGAACCTTTGTCAGAACTGGAGAGTGTTCAGAAAGAACACATTCTTAAGAAGCACAGAAAGGGGGATGGGAAGAAAGAACAAAAAGGAAGGTCTGTGATAGGTTGGAAGACAGGAGAGATTAGAGAGACAAAAGGGATGATGGACCAAATTGAAATGGTATGCCAGGAGTTAGAAAAACATTAGTCCAGATAGGTTGTGAATGGCAGGATAATGACCAGCTGCCATTAGAGACAAGGAGAAAAAAAGAAGCAGGCTTGTCGGGGGGGGGGGGGGGGGGCGGGCGGGGAGGCGGGGCGTGGTGAGGGGATGGGAAGGGAAGGGAGCCAAAGATTGGTAGAGGTTCCGTTCTGAAATTGTTGAACTCGATATTTAATCCAGAAGGCTGTAAAGTGCCTAAACGAAAGATGAGGTGCTGCTCCTCGAGTTTGCCTTGAGCTTCGTTGGAACAGTGTAGGCGACCGAGGACAGAGAGATTGGAATGGGAATGGAGTGGAGAATTAAAGTGACAGGCGACCGGAAGCTCAGGGTCACACTTGTGGACTGAACAGAGGTGCTCCACAAAGTGGTCATCCAATTCACGCTTGGTCTCCCCAATGTAGAGGAGACCACATAGTGAGCAGCGAATATAGTATACTAAATTCAAAGAAGTACAAGTAAATTGCAGTTTCACCTGGAGGGAGTATTTGGGGCGCTGGATAGTGGGAAGGGAGGAGGTAAAAGGGCAGGTGTTGCATCTCCTGCGCTTGCACGGGAAGGTGCCATGGGAAGGGGAGGGGTTGCTGGGGGTAACTGCGGAATGGACCACATATTATACATGTGGACACTGTTGTACTGTAACCTACAACCTATATACATGTGGACACTGTTGTACTGTAGCTGATGACCTATATACATATGGACACTTGCACTGTAACCCATAGCCTATACACACGTGGACACTGCTGTACTGTAGCCTATAACTTATATACATAAGAACATAAGAACATAAAAAATAGGAGCAGGAATAGGCAACAAGGCCCTTTGAGCCTGCTCTACCATTCAATAAGATCATGGAGAGATCCAACACCGCTTCCATTGCGCCAGTGCAGCCTTCTGCCACCTGAGGAAATGAGTGTTTGAAGACCAGGCCCTCAAAACTGCCACCAAGCTCATGGTCTGCAGGGCTGCAGTAATACCCGTCCCCCTGTATGGCTCAGAAATATGGACCATGTACAGTAGACACCTCAAGTCGCTGGAGAAATACCACCAACGATGTCTCCGCAAGATCCTACAAATCCCCTGGGAGGACAGATGCACCAACGTAAGCATCCTTGACCAGGCCAACATCCCCAGCTTTGAAACACTGACCACACTTGATCAGCTCCGCTGGGCAGGCCACATAGTTCACATGCCATACACGAGACTCCCAAAGCAAGCGCACTACTCTGAACGTCTTCATGGTAAACGAGCCAAAGGTGGGCAGCGGAAACGTTACAAGGACACCCTCAAAGCCTCACTGATAAAGTGCAACATCCCCACTGACACCTGGGAGTCCCTGGCCAAAGACCGCCCTAAGTGGAGGAAGTGCAGTCGGGAGGGCGCTGAGCGCCTCGAGTCTCGTCGCCGAGAGCATGCAGAAATCAAGCGCAGGCAGCAGAAAGAGTGTGCAGCAAACCAGTCCCACCCACCCCTTCTCTCAACGACTATTTGTCCCACCTGTGACAGAGTCTGTAGCTCTCGTATTGGACTGTTCAGCCACCTAAGAACTCATGTTAAGAGTGGAAGCAAGTCTTCCTCGATTCCGAGGGACTGCCTATGATGATGATGGCTGATCCTTGACCTCAATTCCACTTTCCCGCTCGATTTCCATATCCCTTGATTCCCCTTTATTCCCCTAGACTCCAAATGTGCCTTGAATATATTCAGAGACTCAACATCCACAGCTCTATGGGGCACAGAATTTCAAAAATTCACAACCCTCTGAGTGAAGAAATTCCTCCTCATCTGTGTCATAAATGGCCTATCCCTTATTCTGAGACTGTACCCCCAATTCTAAACACTCCAGCCAGGGGGAACAACCTCTTAGCATCTACCCTGTCAATCCCCTTCAGAATCTTGTATGTTTCAATGAGATTATCTCTCATTCTTCTAAACTCCAGAAAGCATAGCCCCATTCTGCACAATCTTGCATCTTAAAACAGCCCTCTCATCCCAGGAATCAATCTAGTGAACCTTCATTGCACTGCCTCCAAGGCAAGTATATCCTTTCTTGAATAAGGACACAAAACAGCACAGTACTCCTTGGTGTGGTCTCACCAAGGCCTTGTACAATTGTAGCAAGACTTCCTGACTCTTATACTCCAACCCCCTTGCAATAAAGTGTTATATATGCAAACTTGTATTTACTCTGTACAGCCACCAGAGGGCTCATCCCCTGGAGTCCCAAGGGATCCCATAATCCCTTGGGAGCACTGGTATTTAAGGAGGCTTCACAGGTTGGAGAGGCACTCTGGAGACCTGCAATAAAAGACTAAGGTCACACTGTACATTGAGCTCACAGTGTTCAGTCTGACTCTGCATACACAACAACTGGCGACGAGATACAGATAGCGAACACAAAGATGCAGGGAACAGTGGGCATCCTGGAGAAATTCTCGGAGGGAGACGATTGGGAAACTTTTGTGGAGCGACTCGATCAATACTTCGTGGCCAACGAGCTAGATGGAGAAGAGAGCACTGCCAAACGAAGGGCGATCCTCCTCACCGTCTGTGGGGCACCAACGTATGGCCTCATGAAGAATCTGCTCACTCCAACGAAACCCACGGAGAAATCGTACGACGATTTATGCACACTGGTCTGAGAGCATTTGAACCCGAAGGAAAGCGTTCTGATGACGAGGTACCGGTTCTACACCTACAAAAGGTCTGAAGGCCAGGAAGTGGCGGGTTATGTTGCCGAGATAAGACGCCTTGCAGGAAATTGCGAATTTTAAGGACATTTGGAGCACATGCTCAGAGACTTTTTCGTACTTGGCATTGGCCACGAAACCATACTTCGCAAACTTTTGACTGTAGACATGCCAACCTTGAGTAAGGCCATAGCGATAGTCCAGGTGTTAATTGCCACCAGTGACAATACGAAGCAAATCTCTCAGCATAAAGTGCTGCTACAAGTACTGTGAACAAAGTGATGTTATTTTCGAATTGTAACGTACAGGGCAGGTCACACATACCTGCAGCTGCACGTCCGCAGATGACTCAGAGTCCACCATCAAGGGTGATGAATGCAAGGCCATTAACACCTTATTGGCGCTGCGGGGGTGATCATCGTTTCCATTCATGCTGATTCAAAGAGTACGTTTGCAAGGGCTGTGGAACAATGGGACACCTCCAACGAGTGTGCAGGTGAGCTGCAAAGCCTGTTAAAACCTGTAAACCAACATGTTGCAGAGGACAGATACACGGAGGATCACGACGAACCAGAGCCTCAGATCGAGGAGGCAGAGGTACATGGGGTGCACACATTCACCACAAATTGTCCCCCGATAATGCTAAATGTTGAACTAAATGGACTCTCGGTATCAATGGAGCTGGACACGGGTGCGAGCCAGTCCATCATGGGCAAAAAGACTTTCGAAAGGTTGTGGTACAGCAAGGCCTCAAGGCCAGACTTAACTCCCATTTGCATGAAACTAAGAACTTACACGAACTTACACGATTCCTGTAATCGGCAGTGCTACCGTAAAGGTTTCCTACGATGGAGCGGTGCACAAGCTACCACTCTGGGTGGTACCGGGTGATGGTCCCACGCTACTCGGCAGGAGCTGGCTGGGAAAACTACGCTGGAACTGGGACAACATCCGAGCGTTATCGCCCACTGATGACACTTCGTGTGCCTAGGTCTTAAACAAATTTCCTTCGCTGTTCGAACCAGGCATTGGGAAATTCCAAGGAGCAAAAGTGCAGATCCACCTAATTCCAAGGGCGTGACCCATCCATCACAAGGCGAGAACAGTATCGTACATGATGAGAGAAAGGTTAGAGATCGAGCTAGTCCGGCTGCAACGATAGGACATCATTTCAACGATCGAGGTCAGCGAGTGGGCCAGTCCTATTGTCCCAGTCCTCAAGGGAGATGGCACCATCAGAATCTGTGGCGATTACAAAGTAACTATCAATCGTTTCTCCCTGCAGGACCAATACCCATTACCAAAGGGCGACGACCACTTTGCAATGCTGGTGGGAGGAAAGACGTTCACGGAGCTGGATCTGACTTCAGCCTACATGACGCAGGAACTGGAGGAATCATCGAAGGCCCTCACCTGCATCAACACGCACAAAGGTCTTTTTGTTTATAACAGATGCCTGTTTGGAATCCGATAGGTGGATACAACATTCCAGAGAAACATGGAAAGTTTACTGAAGCCGGTCCCACACACAGTGGTCTTCCAGGACGACATCTTGATCACAGGTCGGAACACAGTCGAGATCTGCAGAACCTGGAAGAGGTTCTTAGTCGACTCAACTGCATGGGATTCAGGTTAAAACGCTCGAAGTGCGTTTTCCTGGCACCTGAAGTGGAGTTCCTGGGAAGGAAGATTGCGGTGGATGGCATCAGGCCCACCAACGCGAAGACGGAAGCAATCGAGAATGCACCGACGCCACAGAATGTGATGGAGCTGCGATCGTTTCTGTGGTACTACTTTGGTAACTTCTTACCGGGTCTCAGCACACTGTTAGAACCACTGCATGTCTTACTACGAAAAGGGAACTAATGAGTTTGGGGCAAAAGCCAAGAAAATGCCTTTGTAAAAGCAAGAAAATTGTTATGCTCAAACAAATTGCTTGTGTTGTATGATCCATGTAAGCGTTTGGTACTAGCATGTGATGCGTCGTCATATGGCATCAGGTGTGTATTGCAACAAGCTAATGATTTTGGGAAACTGCAATCGGGTGCTTATGCATCCAAGAGTCTGTCTAAGGCTGAGAGAGCCAACAACATGATTAAGAAAGAAGCGTTAGCATGTGTCGATGGGGTAAAGAAAATGCATCAATACCTGTTTGGGCTAAAATTCGATTTGGAAACTGACCATAAGCCACTTATATCCCTATTCTCCAAGAGTAAAGGGATAAATACCAATGCATCGGCCCGCATCCAGAGATGCACGCTCACGTTGCCCGCATACAACTACGCCATCCACCACAGGCCAGGCACAGAAAACTGCGCCAATGCTCTCAGTAGGGTGCCATTGCCCACCACGGGGGTGGAAATGTTGCAGCCCGCAGACCTCGCCATGGTTATGGAAGCATTTGAGAATGAGCAATCACCCGTCACTGCCCGGTAGATCAAAACCTGGACAAGCCAGGACCCCTTATTATCTCTAGTCAAAAGCTGTGTGCTTCACAGCAGCTGGTCCAGTGCCTCAGGGGAAATGCAGGAAGAGATAAAGCCGTTCCAGCGGCACAACGATGAAATGTCTATACAGGCAGACTGCCTTCTGTGGGGCAATCAAGTAGTGGTCCCCAAGAAGGGCAGAGACACCTTCATCAATGACCTCCACAGTACCCACCCAGGCATCGTAATGATGAAAGCGATAGCCAGATCCCACATGTGGTGGCCCGGTATCGATGGGGACTTAGAGTCCTGCGTTCATAGGTGTAATACATGCTTGCAGTTAAGCAATGCACCCAAGGAGGCGCCGCTAAATTTATGGTCTCGACCCTCCAAACCGTGGTCTAGGGTACACGTCGACTATGCAGGCCTGTTCTTGGGTTTGCCACACACGGCCTACCCGATGTCCTGGTGAGCGACAATGTTTTACCAGTGCTGAGTTCAAAGAATTCATGACCCATAATGGGATCAAACATGTCACATCTGCCCCGTTTAAACCAGCGTCCAATGGTCAGGCAGAGAGAGCAGTGCAAACCATCAAGCAAGGCTTGAAGAGAGTAACTGAAGGCTCACTGCAGACTCGCCTATCCCTAGTCCTGCTTAGCTACTGCACGAAACCATGCTCACTCACTGGGATCCCACCTGCTGAACTGCTCATGAAAACAGTACTTAAGACAAGGCTCTTATTAGTTCACTCTGATCTACATGAACAGGTAGAGAGCAGGCGTCTTCAACAAAGTGCATACCATGATGGCGCAAATGTGTCACGCGAGATTGAAATCAATGATCCTGTATTTGTATTAAATTATGGACAAGGTCCCAAATGGCTTCCCGGCAGTGTTGTGGCCAAAGAGGGGAGCAGGATGTTTCGGGTCAAACTTTCAAATGGACTCATTCACCGGAAATACTTGGACCAAATCAAACTCAGATTCACGGTCTATCCTGAGCAATCCACCTTGGACCCTAACTTTTTTGATCCCCCAACATACACACCAGTGGCAACCGGCACCACGGTTGACCACGAAGCAGAACCCATCATCCACAGCAGCCCAGCAGGGCCCAACACACCAGGCAGCCCAGCAAGGCCAGCTGCATGGCAGCCCAGCGAGGGCCCAACAAATGATTCAACAACACCAGCTTTCACACCGAGACAATCAACCAGGGCAAGAAGGGCCCCAGATCGACTCACATTGTAAATAGTTACACTTTTGACTTTGGGGGGCGGGGGGAGTGTTGTTATATATGTAAACTTGTATTGACTGTACAGCCACCAGAGGGCTCATCCCCTGGAGTCCCAAGGGATCCCATAATCCCTTGGGAGCACTGGTATTTAAGGAGGCTTCGCAGGTTGGAGAGGCACTCTGGAGACCTGCAATAAAAGACTACGGTCACACTTGACTTTGAGCTCACAGTGTTCAGTCTGACTATTTCTCCATACACAACATAAAGGACAACATGTCATTTGCCTTCCTTTTTGATTTCTGTACCTGCATGCTAACTTTCTGTGTTTTTTTGCACGAGGACACCCAAATCTCTCTGAACACTAATATTTAAACGTTTCTCATCTTTTAAAAAATATTCGTTTTTTCTATTCTTCCTACCAAAGTGAATAACCTCACAGTTACCTACATTATACTCCATCTGCCACCTAACTGCCCACTCACTTAGTCTATCGATATCCCTTTGCAAACACTTTGGCTTCGAAATTGCCCCCTGACAAGAGTAGGCGCATTCACCATTTGTGAAGATTTTTAGACGCGAGCGATATTCAGGTCTTGGTAATTTTTTTGGTCCGGGCTGATGTCGGGTCATCAGCAAGGCGGACGTGCCGTTGGATCAGGTCAGCCATCGCTCCGAGTCATCAGCACCTTGCTGATGATATCAGCACATCATTGAAGATATCACAATGTCCTCCCCTTCAGTTAAAGGGGAGGGCCGCTGTGAACTCTGCACTGAGTTTAGTTTGGTCCATTGGGCAATCAGGGAGGTTTTCGGCTGGGCCAGGCTACATTTTGGCGGCCTGACCGAACCCATGGCAGCTATTGTCAGAATGACTTCAGAGTCGGCTGACAAATAAAATAAAATGGCGTCCGCGACAGTATGTCCTCCCCTTTGAGGGCGGATGCGCCGCCCAGCCACACACAGCTTCCCACAGGGGAAACCTGTCAGTGGCATCGACCAGTGGCTGCTCCGCTATCCGGAGCAATTCCGCACGTGGCAATTTCCCATGGGGCAATTTGCAGCGGGGGTCAGAAAGCGGGTTACCACCAGTCGGAAGGGGATCAGCGCATGCCCGATGGGGCAGCAGCAGGTTCCCGCCACTTCCAGCCTGGGGGAAATTTCAGATGGGTCGCCCATCTGTCTGCCCCCGGTCGGTGAGGCCTATCCATTCTATTACTGCCTCTTAGATGCAGTAATGGGCCTTCAGGAAGGGGGCAATTTCGGTCCCTTTGTGTCCTCCTCACAGCTTCCTGTCACACCTAGCTCTGTATCGTCAACAACCTTGGATACATTACACTCTGTCCCTTCATCTAAGTCATTAATATAGGTTGTAAATAGCTGAGGCCCCAGCACTGATCCTTGCAGCACCCCACTCGTTACAGCCTGCCAACCTGAAAAAGACCAGTTTATCCCTATTCTCTGTTTTCTGTCCATTAACCAATTCTCTATCCATTCTAATATATTACCTCCAATCCCATGATCCCTTATCTTGTATAATATCCTTTTACGTGGCACCTGTTTGAATGCCTTTTGGAAAGCCAAATATACTACATCCACTGGTTCCCTTTTATCTATCCTGCTCGTGACATCCTCAAAAAACTCTAATAAATTTGTCAAACAAGATTTCCTTTTCATAAAACCATGTTGACGCTGCCTAATCATGTTATGATTTTCTAAGTGCCCTGATACCACTTCCTTAATAATGGATTCCAACATTTTCCTGATGACTGATGTCAGGCTAACTGGCCTGTAGCGGTGTTACATTTGCAACCTTCCAATCCACTGAGACCATTCTAGAATCTAAGGAATTTTGAATGATCCACTATCTCTGCAGCCACCTCTTTTAGAATTACATATAAAATTCTGACGGGATTGGACAAGTTAGAGGCAGGAAGAATGTTCCCGATGCTGGAGAAATCCAGAACCAGGGGTCACAGTCGAAGGATAAGGGGTAAGCCATTTAGGACCGAGATAAGGAGAAACTTCTTCACTCAGAGAATTGTGAACCTTTTGGAATTCTCTACCACAGAAAGTTGTTGAGGCCAGTTCATTAGATATATTCAAAAAGGAGTTAGATATGGCCCTTACGGCTAAAGGGATCAAGGGGTATGGAGAGAAAACAGGAAAGGGGTACCGAGGTTGAATGATCTGCCATGATCTTGTTGAATGGTGGTGCAGGCTCGAAGGGCCGAATGGCCTATTCCTGCACCTAATTTCTATGTTTCTAGCCCTTGGATGTAGGCTTTTAGTCCCATTAGTTTCTCTAGTACTTTTTCTCTACTTATATTAATTATATTAAGTTCCTCACCCTCATTAGACCCTTGGTTCCCCACCATTTTACATATGCTTTTTGCATCTTCGACTGTGAAAACAGATGTAACATTTTTGTTTAACGTTTCTGTCATTTCTTTATTCCCCATAATAATTTCTCCTGGCTCAGCCTCTACGGGACCAATGTTTACTTTTGCTACTCTCTTGTTGTTTACACACTTGTAGAACCTCTTACAATCTGTTTTATATTTTTTGTTCGTTTTCTCTCATAGTCTATTTTTTCAATTTTTAACAATTTTTTGGTCATCCTTTGCTGGTTTCTGAAACTCTTCCAATCTTCAGGCTTACTTCTATTCTCTGAGCAGAGGGGCCAACAACCAGGGGGCACAGATTTAAAGTAATTGGTAGGAGGTTTAGAGTGGATTTGAGAGAAAATGTTTTTACCCAGTGAATGGTAGGGTTCTGGAACTCACTGCCTGAAAGGATGGTAGAGGAAGAAACCCTCACCACCTTTAAAAAGTACTTGGATGTGTACTTGAAGTGCTGCAACTACAAGGCTACAGACCAAGAGCTGGAAAGTGGGATTAAGCTAGATAGCTCTTTGTCGACCAGTGCAGAAATGATGTGCCGAAATTGCCTCCTTCCAAGCTGTAAATTCCTATGATTCTATGATTCTATTCTTCACAACATTATAAGCTTCTCCTTTCAATCTAATGCTATCCTTAATTTCTTTAGTTAGCCATGGATGGAACACTTTTCCTGTGTAGTTCTTGTTTCTCCATGGAATGTATTTTTGTTGAGAATTATGAAATATTTCTTTAAATGCTAGCCACTGCTTATCTACTGCCATACATTTTAACCTATTTTTCCAATCGACCTTAGCAAACTTGCCTTTCATATCTATGTAATTGGCTTTATTTAAATTTAAGACTCTAGTTTCGGACTTAGGCAAGTCACTCTCAAACATAATGTGATCACTCTGCCCCAGAGGATCCTTTACTATGAGATTGCTAATTAACCCTGTCTCATTACACAATACAAGATCTAAAATAATCTGTTCCCTGGTTGATTTCTTGATGTGGAGACATATTGTTCAAGGAAATTGGCCTGAATGCACTCCATGAACCCATCCTCCACACTACTTTTGCCAATTTGATTTTTCCAGTCTATATGAAGATTAAAGTCCCCCACGATTATTGCATTACCTTTGTTACAAGCACCTACTATTTATTGATGAGTATCCTTTCCAAAGGTATAGCTACTGTTAGGGGGCCAAAATATTACTTCCACGAGTGTTTTCTGCCCCTTGTTATTCCTTATCTCCACCTATACTGATTTAACTTCCTGATTTTCTGAGCCAAGATCCTTTCTCTCTACTTTCCTTATGTCAGGCTTTATTATCAGGGCTACCCGCCTCCCCCCCACACCCCCGCCCCTTTTCGCATTCTACCCGTTTTTTAAAAACATCAAGTACCCTGGAACATTTAGCTCCCAACCGTAGTCACCTTGCAACCACGTCTCTGTAATGGCTATCAGATCAAACCCATTTATCTCTATATTTGTGCTACTAGTCCATCTATCTTGTTATGAATGCTCCATGCATTCAGATAAAGAGCCTTTAATTATTTTTTTTACCATTATTCCCTGCTTTGATCTTATTCTCTGCTGCACTACCATTAAACTTTCTGCCTTTACCTGTCACACTCTGCTTGTTTTTACCCAAATTGCTACACTGCTCCAATGCATTGACCTTTCTCTTTAAATATTTAAATTGCCCCTCACCTGACCCCTCTGCCCCACCCCCCTCCCACCTCATTTTTTAGTTTAAAGCCCTATCTATAGCCCTAGTTATTCGATTCGCTAGGATGCTGGTCCCACAGCCCGTCCCAACGGAATGGCTTCCTCTTTCCCCAGTACTGGTGCTAGTGTCCAATAAATTGAAATCGCTTTCTCCCACACCACCCCTTGAGCCACGCATTTAAATCTCTGATCTGCTTGACCCTATGCCAATTTGCACATGGCTCAGGTAGTAATCCAGAGATTATTACCCTTGAGGTTCTGCTTATTAATTTAGGCCCTAGCTCCTCAAACTTCCTCAGCAGAACCTCATTCTTAGTTCTACCTATGTCATTGGTTCCTACATGGACCACAACAATGGCATCCTCCCCCTCCCACTCCAAATTCTTCTCCAGCCGCAAGGAGATATCCTTAACCCTGGCACTGGACAGGCAACACAACCTCAGGAACTCCCTGTCATGGCTGCAGAGAACCATATCTATCCCCCTGACTATACTGTCCCCTACCACGACCACATTCCTTCCTTCTCCCCCCACTTGGATGGCCTCCTGTACCACGGTGCCATGCTGAGTTTTCCCTTCCTCCTTGCAGTCCTTTTCCTCATCCATACAGGGAGCAAGTACCTCATACCTATTGGACATGGTCAAGGGCTGAGGCTCCTCCTTCACTGTATCCTGGATCCCCATACCTTCCTGACTCGCAGTCACACCTCCTGTTCCTGATCATTGATTAACTCTAAAGTACTATTGAACTTTAAAGGTTCGATATGTGGACACTGTTGTACTGTAGCCTATAATCTACTATAGAGACAAATTTAAATGAGATCCAGGAGTTGAAATGGCCCAGACCTCAGGCCAAGGAGGCCATGCGGGATTTCCAACTGTCCTGAACCTGCCCAGGTTAAAATCAAGGCTAATGTGTTGAGACTGCATTTGTTTCACTAATTCGCAGTTGCCCACCTCCCCGAAAAGATCAATTTATTCTATTGAAGCCACACTTGTAAATTTGCAGCTGCACTGAAGAATCTTGTCTCAGAATTTGCTGTGGTTAATAACGGTGAGCTAATAGCATTTGTTGTTAATACCCCTTCGACTTGAAACATGAACTCTGTTTCTCTCCCCAGATGCCCCTGGCCTGCTGAGTATTTCCAGCATTTTCGGTTTATAGTTCAGATTTCCAGCATCTGCAGTATTTTGCTTTTGTTGTAGAAACCCTTCTCCTTCTTTAGCACTTAGATTTCTCTTACCCCAGCCTATTGTTGAATAATTAGTACCTGTTATTATGGCTCTATTGTTTCTGCATTTATCTCTAATTTGTCTACATATTTCTTATCTCTATCTCCTTTACATTCTTCGGTGATCTATAATAAGCTCCCAATAAGTGATCGTTCCTTCTTATTCCTTCCAGCCAATTAGATTCAACATTTTTACCATCCCATATATAAGTCTGTTACTCTGGTCCTGTAATGGAACCTTTAATACAACCACCCTCTCTTTTTCCTGCACTATTCCTGTTGAATATTTTGCAACCAGGAATGCTTAACTCCCAGCCCTACCTTACTCTAAGCCACATCACTGTTAATGCTGTCATATCACACCCTTCACAGTAATTTGTGTCTCTCGCTCACCAATTTTATTCAGAATACTTTGTGCATTAATGTAGGTTCAACTCAAACCTGCCTCTGTCTGTTTAGCAATCTATTTTTAATCCATTCTCCTTCTGATCAATTCTTTTATGCTTCCTATTGTTAACATTGACTTTCATATTAAAATGAGCCTGTCTGAAACAGAGGAAGAGCCAGTGAGCAAAATCTCTACTCAATTTCCTAATCCTTGTAATATGTCCTTACTATACAGTATAAATGCACACGAGGCCCATACTTGAGAGAAGATCACTCTGTGACCAGTTACCTTTATTACCAAGACCTCAAGAGACAGACGGTGGGTGAAGCTTCCCCTTTTATACCGGAAAGTCCAGGTTAGGAGTGTCTCCCACAAGTTCGCCCCCTGTGGTCAGTGTTCTCAAGGTGTACAACTTAGGTCAGCTTATACATGGGTTACAATGACAGTTGAATACATGACATCACCTCCCCCCAAAAGTCTTATTGGGATCACAGGTTAAGTCTCTCTGGTGGTTTACGCTCCCTTGTAGAGCGCCTGAGTTGGGGCTCCGGTTGTTGGGCGCTGGCCTGAGTGTCTGCTGTTTGCGGTGCCTCAGGCCTGTCCGGACTGCCCACAGTGACCGGGCTCTCCTCCACTTGGTTCTGGTGTTCGGTCACCTGTGGTGGAGTAAACTCTACGTCGTGTTCTTCCTCTGCTTCTTCTATGGGGTTGCTGAACCTCCTTTTAGTTTGATCCATGTGTTTGCGGCAGATTTGTCCATTGGTAATTTTAACTACCAAAACCTTATTCCCCTCGTTGGCACTCACAGTGCCTGCAAGCCATTTGGGCCCTGCAGCGTAATTAAGGACAAAAACAGGGTCATTGACATCAATACATCGCGCCCTCGCATTCCTGTCATGGTAGTCGCATTGTGACTGACGCCTGCTCTCAACCATTTCTTTCATAGTAGGGTGTATAAGGGATAACCTGGTTTTGAGCATCCTTTTCATTAGCAGCTCTGCGGGTGGAACCCCTGTGAGCGAGTGTGGTCGGGATCTATTGGCCAACAGGAGGCGTGATAAGCAGCTTTGTAGGGAACCCCCTTGGATTCTGAGCATCCCCTGTTTGATTATCTGCACTGCTCGTTCTGCCTGGCCGTTTGAGGCCGGCTTGAACGGTGCCATTCTGACATGGTTGATTCCATTGCCTGCCATGAAGCCCTGGAATTCAGTGCTTGTGAAGCACGGGCCATTGTCACTGACCAAGACGTCCGGTAGACCATGGGTGGCGAACATTGCCCGTAGACTTTCTACCATGGCAGAGAATGTGCTTGAATTTAAAATGTCATGCTCAATCCATTTGGAGTAAGCATCTACTACAACCAAAAACATTTTTCCCATGAAAGGACCTGCGTAGTCCACATGGATGCATGACCATGGCTTGGCGGGCCAGGACGAGGGGCTAAGGGGGGCTTCCCTGGGTGCGTTGCCCAGCTGAGCACACGTGTTGCACCTGCGAACACAAAGTTCCAGGTCTGCATCTATCCCTGGCCACCAAACGTGTGCCCTTGCAATTGCTTTCATCATGAAAATGCCCGGGTGCTCATTGTGAAGTTCTCTGATAAATACCTCTCTGCCCTTCTGGGGCATGACTTTTCGGTTTCCCCACAGTAGGCAATCAGCCTGAATCGAGAGTTCATCCTTGCGCCTATAAAACAGTTTAAACTCCTCAGGGCATGCCCCGTACGTGGCTGCCCAGTCTCCATTAAGGACTCATTTCTTAACTAAAGACAGCAGCAGGTCTTTATTTGTCCAGACTTTAATCTGACGGGCTGCCACAGGTGAGCCTTCACTCTCGAAAACTTCAACAGCCATGACCATCTCAGCATCATGCTCAGCTTCCCCCTCAGTGGTGGCTAGTGGTAGCCCGCTGAGTGCATCGGCACAGTTTTCAGTGCCCGGTCATAGTGTAGTCATAGGTGGCTAACGTAAGTGCCCACCTCTGTATGCGGGCCGATGCATTCGCATTTATGGCCTTGTTGTCAGCCAAAAGGGACGTTAGGGGTTTGTGATCTGTCTCCAGCTCAAATTTCCTGCCAAACAGGTACTGATGCATTTTTTTACTGCATATACACATGCTAGCGTTTCCTTTTCTACCATCCCGTAGCCCCTTTCTGCCCAGGACAAACTTCTGGAAGGATAAGCTACCGGCTGTAACTGACCATTGGCATTCACATGCTGCAACACACACCCGACCCCATAGGACGACGCATCACACGTTAAAACTAGTTTCTTACACGGGGCATATAACGTTAACAGTTTGTTGGAGCATAACAAATTGCGTGCTCTATCAAAAGCCCTTTCCTGGCTGTCCCCCCAGACCCAATTGCGACCTTTGCGTAGGAGCATGTGTAGCGGCTCTAACAGCGTGCTCAATTTGGGAAGAAAGTTGCCAAAATAGTTCAGAAGCCCCAGGAACGAACGCAGCTCTGTCGTGTTATAGGGTCTGGGTGCTCTCTGAATCGCTTCCATTTTGGACGCAGTAAGTCTGATCCCGTCTGCTGCTACCCTCATCCCCAGGAATTCTATCTCTGGAGCTAGGAAGACGCACTTCGCCTTTTTCAGTCGCAGCCCTACTCGGTCCAGTCTGCGTAGCACCTCCTCCAGGTTGTGGAGGTGTTCTTCAGTCTCACGACCCGTGATGAGGATGTCGTCTTGAAAAACCACTGTCCTTGGAATCGACTTGAGGAGGCTTTCCATATTTTGCTGAAAGATCGCGGCGGCCAAATGAATCCCGAACGGACATCTGTTGTACTCAAACAACCCCTTGTGTGTCGTGATGGTGGTCAGCTTCTTCGACTCACTCGCCAGCTCCTGGGTCATATAAGCTGAGGTCAGGTTCAATTTTGAAAAAAGTTTGCCACCGGATAGCGTCGCAAAGAGGTCCTCCGCTTTTGGCAGCGGGTACTGGTCTTGGAGTGACACCCGATTGATGGTGGCCTTGTAATCGCCACATATCCTGACCGACCCATCCGCCTTGAGCACCGGCATGATCGGGCTTGCCCAGTCACTGAATTCGACTGGCGAGATGATGCCTTCCCTCAGCAGGCGGTCCAATTCGCATTCTATCTTTTCCCGCATCACATACGGCACTGCTCTGGCCTTGTGGTGTACTGGCTTGGCGTCTGGGTTTAAGTGAATCACTACCTTGGTCCCGATGAAAGTGCCGATGCCGGGTTGAAATAATGAGTCAAATTTGTCCAGGACCTGTGAGCATGATACTCGCTCCACAGAAGAAATTGCATTGACATCGCCCCATTTCCAGTTCATGACAGCAAGCCAACTCCTCCCCAGTAGTGCGGGACCGTCCTCTGGGACAATCCAGAGTGGCAACTTTGTGGGTCACGACTACCATGGCGCTGCCTAGCACCGGAATTATCTCCTTTGTATAAGTGTGTAGCAATGCGTCAATCGGCAATAATTTTGGTCTCCTGGCCTTGGGCACCCACAACCTTTCGAACTATTTGATACTCATCAGGGACTGGCTGTCCCCCGTGTCCAGCTCCATTAATACTGGGATGCCATTGAGGAGCACTTTCATCATTATCAGTGGCGTCCTGGTATATGAACTGTATATGTGCTCCACATGAACTCGCTGAACTTCAGCTTCCAGCGATTTCCTCCAGTATTCATTTGGCCTCTTAGGGCTTACATCGGGCCGGTCGTCCTTGTACCTCAACCTGGCTGCAGGCTTCCTGCACATACGCGCCAAGTGACTGCTGATGTTGCAGTTTCTGCAGGTATATTGCTGATACCTGCAAGCTCTGGCTGGGTGTTTGCCTCCACACCTTCAGCATGAGCCAGAGGCCCCATTGTTGGAAACAAAAGGTCTATTACCAGTCGATCGTCTCTGACTGTCTCTGTAACTGTCCTTAAGCGCACCATTAACAGGTGTTGATGGCCCCATTACTGGCTGCATTTTCCATTGCGATGGCATGAATCGCCATTCAGCCAGCCATTGTCTCTGTTGAATTCCCCCTTTGGGCTTGACTGCATGCTGGGGCATGTCCGATTGCCCTTGTCTGCCTAGAGAACTGTGTGCCGCATTAACAATGTTGACTCCCTGGTCGTTTGCCGCATTTGAGCCAAGATTTTTGCCATAAATCATTCTGGTCTCTTCCTCCCCTGAGATAATTGGCTGGGCTATCAGAGCCGCCGCTTCCAAGGTCAAGTCTTTGGTCTCAATCAGTTTCCTGAAAATCCCAGCGTGCTCGATGCCCTCAATAAAAAAGTCTTGCAGCATTTCCGCTCTGCATGCATCTGGGAACTTACATAGGCTCGCCAGTCGCCGGAGATCTGCCATGAAGTCTGGAACGCTTTGCCCTTCTCGCCGCCGGTGTGTGTAAAACCGGTGTCTCGCCACGCGCATGCTGCTCGCCGGTTTAAGGTGTTCCCCGATCAACTTACTGAGCTCTTCGAATGTCTTGTCCGCCGGCTTCTCTGGTACTAGAAGGTCCTTCATCAGGGAGTACGTTCTGGATCCACAAACCATCAGGAGATGAGCCCTGCGCTTGCCTGCCGAATTCTGTCCCAACCATTCCTTAGTGACAAAACTTTGCTGTAGTCTCTCAATAAAGTCATCCCAATCATCACCAACACAGTACCTCTCTTCTGTGCTGCTAGTGGCCATGCTTGCGTGGTTTAAATCCCAGTTTCTCGTCGCCAATAATATATCCTTACTATACAGTATAAATGCACACGAGGCCCATACTTGAGAGAAGATCACTCTGTGACCAGTTACCTTTATTACCAAGACCTCAAGAGACAGACGGTGGGTGAAGCTTCCCCTTTTATACCGGAAAGTCCAGGTTAGGAGTGTCTCCCACAAGTTCACCCCCTGTGGTCAGTGTTCTCAAGGTGTACAACTTAGGTCAGCTTATACATGGGTTACAATGACAGTTGAATACATGACACCTTGATTGCCCATTACACTTCCAATTCACTGGAGATAACGACCAGAAGTTTGGGCCAGTATATTTTATCGCACTCAAAGCAAGTTGGTATATATTTCATACACCACACACAACATATCAATAGAAATGCTTTATATCTAGCTCTCTCTGCAACTCAGCTGGTTAAGGCAGTGTGTTTGAATAAGCTCTGCTGGCTTCGATTATCTCAACCAGGATAGCTGTTGGGGTGCTATAATTGGCCAATATCGTTGGGATAGGGAGGAGAAAATCAGTCAGACTTCCACATCTGATCACTGTCCAAGACAAGATTGGGCTAGTTGTGAAACCAACCTTTCTATTTTCCCCCTCCATCACCCAGTTGAATAGTCTGCTAACACCCATTGTCTAGGTTCACAAATGAAGAATGGCCACTGAAGTAAGAAGTACTTCAGAATGACTAGTGCTAATAAAACCATGCCCGAGCAAGGCAACCATTCCTCAAAGGGCAGAGAGAAACATTGACAAAGAATGGGAAGAGAAAATGCTTTATTTCAATTCAGCCAACATCTTCATCATAAAGGCATTTTGTTTGTGGTTAATTATTTATCTGTCCTCACAAGAATATGTTGTTCGATCATTTCCTGCTTGGTAGTCGGTAATTCTTTGGGGACTGCATCGCAATTGTGATGTTGGCCCATTAGCACTAAACAGCCTCCCGTTATCCAGCCTCGGACAATGCAGGTAACTGGGAGGAATGTAAATTAGTTTAGGAAGTAGTAATTATTTAAGTCCTCAATAACATTTGTGCTGTAGGTTGTATGGAGTTTGCTTAGCAGCATTATGGTTGTTTATTATGAATTCTCAGAATTAAATGCTGCTTCATTACTGATATTTTTACAGTATACATCCAAATTCTGCAAATATAACCAGTGCTTTTTCTGAGGAGAGTAACACTCTACAGCAATGCTGAAGAGACAACAGAATAATTGGCACTTCAGCCCAACATGTCTCTGCTTTGCTTGTTTCACAGATCAGCTTGGCATGGTTCAGCTAGGGCCTAGCTTTGCAGTTTGCTTATCAAACTGATAACAAGTATAATAACATTAAACAGATCTTGTGGATCTATATTTTCACTTGCAGGTGAGATGAGAACTAAGGGCCATAAATATAAGATAGTCTCTAACAAATCCAAAAGAGAATTCAGGAGAAACTTATTTACCAGAGAGTGGTTAGAATGTGGAACTAGCTACCACAGGGAGTGTTGAGGTGAATAGCATCGATGCATTCAGAGTAAGCGAGATAAACACATGAGGGAGCAAGGAATAGAATGATATGTTGATGGGTGGAAGGAGGCTCATATGGAGCATAAACACTGACATGAACAGTAGTAGTGAGGTTGGGGACAGCATCAAACAAGAAATTAGGAATGCATGCAATAAGGGTACAGCAGTTATCATGGGTGACTTTAATGTATATATAGATTGGGCAAACCAAACTGGTAGCAATGCGGTGGAGGAGGATTTCCTGGAGTGTATCAGGGATGGTTTTCTAGACCAATACGTCGAGGAACAAACTAGAGGGCTGGCCATCCTAGACTGGGTGATATGCAATGAGAGAGGACTAATTAGCAATCTTGTTGTGCGAGGACCCATGTGGAAGAGTGACCATAACATAGTAGAATTCTTTATTAAGATGGAGAGTGACACAATTAATTCAGAGACTAGGGTCCTGAACTTAAGGAAAGGTAACTTCGATGGTATGAGATGTGAATTGGCTTGGATAGATTGGCAAACAATACTTAAAGTGTTAATGGTTGATAGGCAATGGCAAACATTTAAAGATCATATGGATGAACTTCAACAATTGTACATCCCTATCTTGAGTAAAAATAAAACGGGGAAGGTGGCTCAAACGTGGCTAACAAGGAAAATTAAGGATAGTGTTAAATCCAAGGAAGAGGCATATAAATTGGCCAGAAAAAGCAGCAAACCTGAGGACTGGGAGAAATTTAGAATTCAGCAGAGGAGGACAAAGAGTTTAATTAGGAGGGGGGAAATAGAGTATGAGAGGAAGCTTGCTGGGAACATAAAAACTGACTGCAAAAGCTTCTATAGATATGTGAAGAGCAAAAGATTAGTGAAGACAAACGTAGGTCCCTTGCAGTCAAAATCAGGTGAATTTATAATGGGGAACAAAGAAATGGCAGACCAATTGAACAAATACTTTGGTTCTGTCTTCACGAAGAAAGACACGAATAACCTTCCGAATGTACTCGGGGACCGAGGGTCTAGTGAGAAGGAGGAACTGAAGAAAATCCTCATTAGTCAGGAAATTGTGTTAGGGAAATTGATAGGATTGAAGGCCGATAAATCCCCAGGGCCTGATCATCTGCATCCCAGAGTGCTTAAGGAAGCAGCCCTAGAAATAGTGGATGCATTGGTGATCATTTTCCAACAGTCTATCGACTCTGGATCAGTTCCTATGGACTGGAGGGTAGCTAATGTAACACCACTTTTTAAGAAAGAAGGGAGAGAGAAAACGGGGAACTATAGACCTGTTAGCCTGACATCAGTAGTGGGTAAAATGTTGGAATCAATTATTAAAGATGAAATAGCAGTGCATTTGGAAAGCAGTGACAGGATCGGTCCAAATCAGCATGGAAGTACGAAAGTGAAATCATGCTTGACAAATCTTCTGGAATTTTTTCAGGATGTAACTAGTAGAGTGGACAGGGGAGAACCTGTGAATGTGGTGTAATTGGACTTTCAAAAGGCTTTTGACAAGGTCCTACATAAGAGATTGGTGTGCAAAATTAAAGCACATGGTATTAGGGGCAATGTATTGATGTGGATAGAGAACTGGTTGGCAGACAGGAAGTAGAGAGTCGGGATAAACGGGTCCTTTTCAGAGTGGCAGGCAGTGACTAGTGGGGTGCCGCAGGGCTCAGTGTTTGGACCCCAGCTATTTACAATACACATCAATGATTTAGATGAAGGAATTGAGTGTAATATCTCCAAATTTGCAGATGACACTAAGCTGGGTGGCAGTGTGAGCTGTGAAAAGGATGCTGAGACTGCAGGGTGACGTGGACAGGTTAGGTGAGTGGGCAAATGCATGGCAGATGCAGTATAATGTGGATAAATGTGAGGTTATTCACTTTGGTGTCAAAAACACGAAGGCAGAATATTATCTGAATGGCAGCAGATTAGGAAAGGGGAGGTGCAACGAGACCCGGGTGTCATGGTACATCAGTCATTGAAAGGTGGCATGCAGGTATAGTAGACGGTGAAGAAGGCAAATGGCATGTTGGCCTTCATATCTATGGGATTTGAATATAAAGGCAGGGAGGTCTTACTGCAGTTGTACAGCGCCTTGGTGAGGCCTCACCTGGAATATTGTGTTCAGTTTTGGTCCCCTAAGCTGAGGAAGAACGTTCTTGCTATTGAGGGAGTGCAGCGAAGGTTCACCAGACTGATTCCCGGGATGGCAGGACTGACATATGAGGAGAGACTGGATCAACTGGGCCTGCATTCACTGGAGTTTAGACGGATGCGAGGGGATCTCATAGAAACATATAAAATTCTGACAGGACTGGACAGGTTAGATGCAGGAAGAATGTTCCCGATGTTGGGGAAGTCCAGAACCAGGGGAATCAGTCTAAGGATAAGGGGTATGCCATTTATGACCGAGATGAGGAGAAACTTCTTCACTCAGAGAGTTGTTAGCCTGTGGAATTCTCTACCACAGAGCGTTGTTGATGCCAGTTCGTTGAATATATTCAAGAGGAAGTTAGATATGGCCCTTACAGCTAAAGGGATCAAGGGGTATGGAGAAAAAGCAGGAAAGGGCTACTGAGGTGATGATCAGCCATGAACTTATTGAATGGCAGTGCAGGCTCGAAGGGCTGAATGGCCTACTCTTGCGCCTATTTTCTATGTTTCTATGTTTCTATGACCTGTTGGGTCGAATGGCCTGTTTCTGTGCTGTAAATACTTTATAATACTATGTAAGCTTTATGTCGGCTCACTTTTTTCACTGCTATCTTTTTTTGTTACAAACTGGATAGTTGGAGTCCTCACACCCTATCTTGGATTCTGAGCTTCCTACAGCTCATTAAGTCTAATTATTATTCCTAGAGATATAACAATACCTTTAAATTCTGCACATCTTTCATTGTACTCTATTTTATAAGCCTTTTCCTTGCTCCCTCTTGTGCCCAAAGAGAGCACCTCATATAACAGGTAGGTACAGCATAACATTAATTAGGGCCAGAGTTATCTCCTGCACTAGCTTTGATCGCCTAAAGGGATCGGAGAGGTATTTTCCAGATTTCTTTCCCCGCACCCTAATTGGCCTGGGTGTTTTTCTGTTTTTTGCCTCTCCCAAGAGATTACATGGCTTTTGGGTGGGGTTGGAAGTGAATATATTGTGACGCACAGGGCATTATAGTTATGTGGGGCAGGTTGGTTGGACCAGTGGGTCTTTCCTGTCTGTCATTGTTCGTATGTTATCTCCCACAATTTAGTTGATATTGTAGATTCAACTGCTTGGATATGCCTATCTGTTTAATGGAGATCATACCAGATATTTATAGGATTATTGTTTTCTAAAATGTGAAGCGTTAGCCCATCTTATTTCCAAGCAGAGGCTTTTCTGGGTATTAACATGAAGCTTATCATTCTATCCTTGATCAGTACTGGTATTTTTACTCACGGTGGTCCACCCATAGCAGCACCTGAATGGCCTTTCGGAGGGATGCACAGAGCAGCTTCCAAATTATCTTTGCATAGTCTCTCCAAGTCCTCACGTGGCCAGGAAACATAGTTGGGGGAAGGGCAATCATCTTTGTTTCTTTGGCTGTTTAAAAGTAGTTTAGTACACGGGTTAGTTGGGTGTTCATTCAGCAGCTATTTGTTCACTAAAGGTTTTTGCTTGTTCCCTTTAACATCGTGTGGACACAGAGAAATAGTGTAAACTAATTGGAATTGATGCATATGTACAATGGAAAGCAAATTACATTGGGTTCAAAAAATCCCAGGTAATTCTTTTACTGAAAAATACTTACAGCTGTGACCTTCTTTATTAAATCTGAATCAAGGCTCAAGAATTCTAAAATTAAGTATATTGCAAGTGTTAGTTACAAGCTATCTATTGCAATAGACTATTAATTCAATTTAAAAAAAAATCAGTAATTGCAGTTTAATAGCCCTTATAGTTGCAAAGATCAGCAGCTAAAACAATTTACTGTTCTTGACTGTGAGTCAGCCTTCCCGAGACCCATCTCATTGCTCTGTTAAGCATCTTAGCAGCCAAATATCTTTTTATATATTGTATAAAAAGAAAATTGAATACTAATCATAGAATAGTACAGCACAGAAGGAGGCATTTGTTCCATCAAGTCTGCATTGGCTCTTTCGAAGAGTAATCCAGTTAGTCCCACTCCCACACACTTTCCCCTTATCCCTGTAATTTTTTTCTTTCAAGTATTTACCCAATTCCCTTTTGAAAACTGTTATTGAATCTGTATCCACTGCCCTCAGGCAGAGCATTCCAAATCCTAACTACCATTGTGTAAAGATGTTTTAATAAGAGAAAATCTGAAAATGCTGGGAATGCTTATGAGAGCAAGAGGGCAAAATTGCCCTGCGCCCCGACTGGGGGTGGTAACCTTCTGGGGCTGGGGCAATTTCCCGGGAGGCGGACCATGCTAGGGCCGCCATCGTTGAGCTTACCCGAGAGTCGGCATATGAAAAAAGGTGGCGACCCGGAGCGCTGGTGCCCTCCCCTTTAAGGAGCATCCCGAGAGCGGATGTCGGCCAGCCTCGCAGCCCGCGGGTCAATTTCCTCCGCAGGGCGTTAAGGGCTCGGCACAGGATGGTGAGGGGTCACTGTACACGGCAATGACGTCATCGCTGGTTGCGCGGTGGCCCAGGGCATTAACCATGGGATGCAGCGCTGCCAGGACAGCGCCTCCAAAACCCCTGGGGCAATTTCCCGGGAGGCAGTAGCCCCCTCCCCAACCCCTCTCCCCGGGCAAAAAGTATCTTGCCTGTTAGCGCCCCCTGAAGGTGCTAATGGGGCTATAAAAAGGGGCAATTTTGCCCCTCTAAAGTTCTGACAAGGATTTATATTTGAAATGTCAACCTGTCTTTTCTCTCTGTCAACTTGAACAGTGTGTTTCTTAAAAGGACTGTTCTTTTCTGATCACTAGATGGTGCTGATGATTCATCAAATTACATTATGCTGCCAATTTCTGTCCTTAAGCAACCAGTTTACAAACCTTTTTTATGTATAGGACAGAAATATTCAGTTATCTATAACTTACACATATTGCAAGTGTTATTGACAACAATGAAAGATGAATAAGATTCAATTCTGTCCTCTTGCACATTCCCCGATTTTCATCACTCCATTATTGGCCGCCGTGCCTAGGTCCTAAGCTCTGGAATTTCATCCTGAACCTCTCCACCTCTCTACCTTCCTTTCCTTCTTTAAGTCGTTCATTAAAACCTACCTCTTTGGCCACGCTTTCGGTGAAATGTTCTAATATCTCTATGTGGCTGAATGTCAAATTTTGTCTGATTTAGGCTCCTGTAAAGTGCCTTGTGCCAGTTTTACTGCGTTATAGGCACTATATAAACACAATACAATCAGCAACCTGGACCTTGGTGACTTCCAATGCAGTCACCCTCGTCACAGCCATCGCCCTCCTGCACCAGCTCGCGCTTCTCCCTGGAGTGATATGCTCCTTTTAAGGCCCTGACCTGCCACAGATGTTCCCTCGCAGGTCGAGGCCATCACGCTGCATACAGCAGGAGCGGCGAGGTCATGGCGAAGGAGCGGCAAGGTTGGGGCAATGTAGCTGCAAGAGATCGCAGAGCGATGTGAGCGGGGTCCAGGAGAGGCGTGAGTTCGTGGCCCAGAAGAGGCATGGGCCCAGGGGCAGCACGGGCCAGCCCACACTGCGATATGTGTGTGCACTAGGTCCGTGCAGCAGAACTGGTCTCCAGTCATCTTGGTTAACCCTTGCCATTGGACCAAGACCTAGCTCTGTCAAGCCCGTGTGGTGGTTGGGTGCAACGGCCATCACACGTTAAAACAAATCCATGCACAGGCATCTTCCACCCTTCAGGATGTAGTTCAGGACCTGGAATATTAGGTCCTTCATTGAAACACCTGTAAACTCATCGAACTCATGGACTTTCAGAAGGCTTTCGACAAGGTCCCACACAGGAGATTAATGTGCAAAGTTAAAGCACATGGGATTGGGGGTAGTGTGCTGACGTGGATTGAGAACTGGTTGTCAGACAGGAAGCAAAGAGTAGGAGTAAATGGGTACTTTTCGGAATGGCAGGCAGTGACTAGTGGGGTACCGCAGGGTTCTGTGCTGGGGCCCCAGCTGTTTACATTGTACATTAATGATTTAGACGAGGGGATTAAATGTAGTATCTCCAAATTTGCGGATGACACTAAGTTGGGTGGCAGTGTGAGCTGCGAGGAGGATGCTATGAGGCTACAGAGTGACTTGGATAGGTTAGGTGAGTGGGCAAATGCGTGGCAGATGAAGTATAATGTGGATAAATGTGAGGTTATCCACTTTGGTGGTAAAAACAGAGAGACAGACTATTATCTGAATGGTGACAGATTAGGAAAAGGGAAGGTGCAACGAGACCTGGGTGTCATGGTACATCAGTCATTGAAGGTTGGCATGCAGGTACAGCAGGCGGTTAAGAAAGCAAATGGCATGTTGGCCTTCATAGCGAGGGGATTTGAGTACAGGGGCAGGGAGGTGTTGCTACAGTTGTACAGGGCCTTGGTGAGGCCACACCTGGAGTATTGTGTACAGTTTTGGTCTCCTAACTTGAGGAAGGACATTCTTGCTATTGAGGGAGTGCAGCGAAGATTCACCAGACTGATTCCCGGGATGGTGGGACTGACCTATCAAGAAAGACTGAATCAACTGGGCTTGTATTCACTGGAGTTCAGAAGAGTGAGAGGGGACCTCATAGAAACGTTTAAAATTCTGACGGGTTTGGACAGGTTGGATGCAGGAAGAATGTTCCCAATGTTGGGGAAGTCCAGAACCAGGGGTCACAGTCTAAGGATAAGGGGTAAGCCATTTAGGACCGAGATAAGGAGAAACTTCTTCATCCAGAGAGTGGTGAACCTGTGGAATTCTCTACCACAGGAAGTAGTTGAGGCCAATTCACTAAATATATTCAAAAGGGAGTTAGATGAAGTCCTTACTACTCGGGGGATCAAGGGGTATGGCGTGAAAGTAGGAAGTGGGTACTGAAGTTTCATGTTCAGCCATGAACTCATTGAATGGCGGTGCAGGCTAGAAGGGCTGAATGGCCTGCTCCTGCACCTATTTTCTATGTTTCTATGTTTCTATCCCTTTTTGGCGTGGAAGCAAGTCATCCTCGATTCGAGGGACCGCCTAAGAAGAAGATATAAATAGAAGTTGTTGATGAGAGCACAGTCACAGAGAGTGCAGCATGCTTATAGAACGGTGTTGAGCATTATGGTGGAAATAATCATCAGGTTCGAGATGCCACAGTTTAAAGCTCCAATGTCACATGCCATTTCCTACTTGCAAGGTGCCATTTTATATGACAAGTGGGTCTCCCATGGCATTGCACACAGTGGGCTGGATTGTACCAACCTCGGTGGGTCCAGGGCGGGTGACCTCAGTGGCGAGTCCCAGGTTTATTGCTGGCTCCAGCCCGCTGTTAAAAATTATTTTCCCTGATTGGCCAATTGAAGGAAGCGGGTCTAATGGTATCATTTGATGATGCATCATCAGCTGGTTTCCTTAAAAGGACCATGACCAACTTTAATTTGACAGTTGTGCTGTCAGCATTCAGGTGCTGCAAACACTGAAAAGCACTGCACTGAGGCATAGGGCTGCACCCAGGCTGTCCCATGATTCCCTTCATATGCTTTTGGGAGGAATAACAGCACGCAGGGAGGTTTTCTTTCCTTCCCATGGGTGGAAGAGACCTCCCCAGGACACCAACACAGCCTGGTTGCACATTGCACAGGAGAGCACAAGCAGGGATGTCGTCAGGAGGACCAGGCAGCAGTGGTGCAAACCTTTCAATGATTTCAGTAGATCCCGAAATGTTACTGCAAAGCCAAACTCATCCTCATTCTGTTGTGCCACTCATCACATCCCCATCACTCTGCCTTCCCTACACTACTCCTGCACATCCTTACTTACACCAACTTACCTTGCACCTCCACCCATTCTTCTCTCTCTATCTACATTACCATTTCCCCATCTTCCCAGCCACCTCTCAAACGCGCCCTCATCCTAGTCCAATCATACTAACTAACGACTCACAAGGGTAGGCACTTGGGTGTTTTAGCCAATGTTCATGTAAAGTTTCTGTTAATGTGGTGTCAAACATTGAAACCTTTATTTTCAACACTTTGCATTCTTGGACAGATTTGTGTGCACCTTTGGAAGTGGCTGAGTGAGTTGCAGTGAATCGTGAAACATAAGGGTACCTCCACAATGATGATGAGTGTGAAAGGAATAGTTTGGACATTGCAGGGATGCTTTATGGTGCTGGTGTGGGTTGGTGCCAACCTGGCGCATCATGTGGCAGTCAGGGTGTACAGTGTCAAGTGAAGTAAATGTGGCCATGGTGAAGCCATCCCTGGCGTCCAGGCAGCAATGTGGTCGGGTGCTGATGCCCTGTGTCCTGTGCAGCATCAGTTGATTGTGGAGATTGTTGGTCCTGCTGGTGTTGGGGCTGATCGTGGTGGGATTCTGAGGACCAAGATGAGAAAGTTTCAAGGGCATTGATGCTGATGTAATATATGGCAGGTGAAGTAGAGATGACAGATGCAACCTGTCAATGGTGGGAGAGGTAATAAGGTCAGACTGGATGAAAACTTGTGTAAAGACTTGCAGCATTCTGAATCTGCAGTGGAAATGCAGTTTAGAGAAGCTAGTTGCTAAGAGAACATTTCTCAATCAGCTGGGCGCTTTGACTTGAGATTTGAAACAGTCAACTCATCACCTGAAACAATGGGAAGTCACCTCCCGCCTCAGCTTCACTGACGAGGTCTAGACACAATGGGAAACCGGTGGGTGACTTGTCAAAATCAAAAAGCTGTGGAAAAAGCATTATTAAGTGGCTATAAATTGCCTCCCTCACCGCTGCATGTCGGGCGTGCTCAGCATTGGCATAACCCGACATTTGGGAAAGGTGCGTGGCGGCAGGTTGACAGCGGGGTCCCGATCTGCTGTCAAAAAAACATTTTCCCACCGACCTGCCACCGATCACGCCCGCTGACACCCCATAAAATTCTGCCCAGTAACTCAGATAATCGACTAAAAATAGGACAAAAGATGCGCACTTACCTTTTGGCCGAACGCTCACCAGAGATCCCGGACTCGGGGCCTCCTCTTCTTGCGCAATGGAGCACTTTCACGTTGGGACGTCCGTAGGAGTCACGTGGGCCTGGACACCCAATCACAATAAAGTATTTTCTCATTCATAGTAAAAAGAATTTCGTAAATCCAAAACTCCTTTTACTGTGAATGAGAAACACCCCCAAACACCCAAACACTACATAAAAAATAAAAAATACCTCACATAAATACACTGTAGAAATTAAACTTGATAGAAATGATTTGGAAAAAAAAATATTTGCCGATTTTTAAAAAAAAGTTTTAATTATGGTTTAAAATAAAATTACCTGAGTGGGAAGGGTTTTTAACAAATATGTAATATTAAATTTTATTTTTATATGTTTTTGATATGTTTTAAAACTCTTATGCTGGTAAAAGTAGGCTATGCGCCTGCTTTTACCAGGCGCAAGAGTTTTAAGGATATTCGCAGGACAAGAGATGGGCAAATAGCCCAATCACTGCCATGAGAATGTCCTTCTCCCCGAGATGCATGTAATCTGTCAAGAAACTTGACAGATCGGAAAAGCCGGTTTTCGGCACATGCTCATTGCGCACCGAAAACCGGCTTTTGCGATGCATTCCCGGATCCATACACACTCCGTATGGACCCGGGAGGCCGGAATTTCAGGTTAAATATGCTGTTATTTTGTATGATGTCATGCAATGTACAATATATTATTCTGCTAAGGTTGGTGTCATTTAAGCTGGCCTGTCGCTATAAGGCCAGTAAGACTAACTGCTACAACTAAACACAGCATGAGGTCAACTCGGATTAATTGTTGTTAGGGCAGTGAACCTTGCAAATTTAAATAGTATGGTAGTTCATTTCAAGCTGGAGGTTAGCATACAGTTCAGAAGGAGACAGCATTTTAAAATTGTTCTGCACCTGTAACAAAGTGGGATGTTTAGATTATGGTGCCTGTAAATGCTGATATTCAATTTTAATATATTATGGACAGATAATTATGTGTCTTTAAATATGATTTTGTTAAATAAATGCATTGCCAGGCTTACAAAAATGTTTGGGTTATTGTAAAATGTCACACATATAGGCTCCGGTTTTCATGAGCTGCAAGGCCCACCCATTTGCCGCCCAAAGGACCATGGATGGCCGCCGAGAGACCGGGTGCTACTTTGCCTGAAAGATTCCTCTAAAAGAGGTGGTGGTACTGCCTGGCGGTAAAATAACGCTCTGCACTGTCAATCTGGGCGGCAGCAGGCGGGAGCTCTCAATCTCAGCAGCAAAGGAGCTTGCCACCCATGTGCCACCGAAGATGGAGTCAGGCCCAGGGAGGGTGGAAGACCTGAAAAGTAAAAATATCACAAAAAAAAAATCACCGGAACACCTTCAGGGCACCCCATCCAGGTAAGTCGCTGTAAAAACAAAAATTTGAAAGATGTTCACTAACCTTCTTTTACAGTTTTTCATACCTACCGTCGGGGTTAGACCTGCCTCCATGTTGCGGTCCTTCCCCCCGCTGGCGCCAACTCCCACTGGCATCAATCTGGCAGCTCAGCGGGCGGGAGGCCACTTATGCTACTTGGCCACCAGAGGACGTCAGCGGGCAGTTCCCGGCAGTGCTCCCCTCCCACCCGCTCCAGCCCAAGTGGAAACTGGGAGCGAGAGGAAAACGGCAGGAAAGCTTGGCGGTAGTTGACGGCAGCTGGCGGCAGTGGGCGGCAAGGCCACCAATATCGGAGCCATAGTTTCAGTATTTGCAAAATCCATTTTAGAGCAAACCTGTAGAGACTGCTATCTTATTCCAAACTTAACAATACACTCAAATAAGTATGATCTATAAAATCTATAAAAGCAACTGGAAATCTTTTAATTATTGCAAGACAAATGGGAATTATCACAGCTTAAGTGAACCTCAAAGCCAAACATATATGAAAATCATTCTGTGTGTCTCTTTCCCCTCTCCCATCCTTTTCTGGAGTGGAATGTACAATGTAATTACACCTGGAGACACGTGTAACCGAGGCATAGAGCAAATACCTAGAATAAAGGATTGAGGAAACCGCATGTAATTATGCTACGCTTTAATTTCCTCGCTCTTTACACCCGTCGATCCGTGTTGCTGAATGCATCTCATCTCATTATAATGGCTCCAACCCCCCAGTCTAAATGTTTAATTGCGGAACTTTTTTGTGTTTTTTATTATTCTGAAGGAGACCTATTGTCTGCTTCTTTGAATTCATTTTTTATGACATCTGTATAAGTCACATTAAAATTTGAAAAGCTTCCACAATTGCATATTGCTGTGCCTAATGGGCATGAATAATAATTAAATGGTTTGAAACTTTAATCTTCATGCTTAAAATTGGAACATATGGTGTGAGTTCCATGCTTTCCTCAAACCCCGATTGTTTATGCCCATTTTTGCATTAATGAGATTGACAGGACATTTAGGTGTAAATAGACATCAGCAAAAATGGGTGCACGAGCAGGCGTAATTCCGAGTGTAACCTATCAATTATGCCCCCACAGGAAATTCCATCCCTTGATGTCAACTAACCTGCCAAAACCAATTTGGTAGGATCATTGATGAAGACTGGCTAGTTGTTGAAGATCCAACAAGGCGTCTGGTACCACCAGTGCTGGTTGCATAGAGTAATGTTTTCCTACCTTTGGCCTCACCATGGGGGCAGGTGAGAAAGATTTGCTGGGCTGCACAAGGTTTCAAAGTAAATGCGCTCATACTTCGCATAATTTAACAATATTGCAATCAGCACTTCAAGATGCAATGGCCTGCTTCACCGAAATCCTGTGGTGCAACAGTGCCACATTATATCACTCATGGTCTTGGCCTTATATGCCTGAATGAGGTAGGTAGCCATGGCTGCAGTGAATAGCCTTGGTGTTCCTACACCCATCCTTCCATTCTCTCTAGCCCTTGAAATAATGGGTTTGGTTTAAAAATAATATATTGCAGCAACTTCAAGACAACTGGGCAATTCTATGGATGATTCTGGTCCCAGACCAGGTGCACATTGAAGGAACACCTTCTGTTCATAATGAAGGTAATGGTATTGATGGTCCCGATAATACGCGTCCTCTTGCATGTGCTTCCATGGGGAAATGGATGAATAAATTGGACTGGGCAAAATGAGGCATCTCCTCTCTGCATGATGTAACTGTGCACTGAAGGTTCCGAGGGCTAGACTTTCCACGAGGTGGCCATCGCCCCAAAAAATGGGCCTTGTTCGAGCGAAGTTTGGCAGATATCTCCTGGTGTTGCTAAAAAGAACCCAATGTTGTAAAGTCCTGTCCCCTCAGTACAGATTCACACGAGGCATGTAGTGAAGTCAAGGTCACTCTGGACCTGCACCTTTATTTCACAGCTCTGGAATGCTGCACTTGCCTGAGACCTGTGCTTATATACCTGTCTCTTGCAAGTGCACCCCAGGTGGTAAGGTATGCTGGTGGTTACAGGTCATATCTTATTACAGTCATGTATAGCATGTTGGGATACAGTTATATATAATAATGTAAGATACATGACATCACCCTCCCCCAAGGAATTATTGTCTTTATAAGTTCAGTCTCTCAGGCGGTCTACGCTCTCACGTGGAGCGTCTGAGTTGTGGTTCAGTTGTTTGCCTTGGTGTCTGTTTTTCTTTGGGTATGGTTGCTGGTATCTTGCCTGGGCTGTCTGTTTCGATTGGTGTGATTGTTGTTGACTCGCCTGGGCTGTCTGTTGGGATTGCCCTTTCCTCAGGTTGTTCCCTCTGTCTGTCCACCAGGTGTAGTGCGAGTTCCACATTGTAGTCTGCCTCTGGTTCCACAGTGCTGTTGGTAAATCTGCTTTTGACTTGGTCTACATGCCTCCGGCAGATTTTGCCATTGTCCATTTGTACTACCAGTAGCCTGTTTCCTTCCTTGCCCGTTACGGTCCCTGCAAGCCATTTGGGACCCCTGCCATATTTTAGTACAAACACTTTGTCCCCTATCTCATTCCATCTCCCCCTCGAATTTCTGTCATGGTACTCAGTCAGCTTACGGTGCTTTGCCTTAACGATTTCGTGCATGTCCGGGAGGATTAATGAGAGCCTTGTTTTTAAAGTCCTTTTCATCACTAGTTGCGGGGGGGGGATCCCAGTCAGTGAGTGCGGACGCGATCTGCACGCCAACAGCAGTCGCGACAGGCGACTCTGCAGCGTGGGACCTTAGATTTTAAGCATGCCTTGTTTAATGATTTGCACTGCTCTCTCCGCCTGGCCGTTGGAGGCCGGCTTGAACGGTGCCGTCTTGACGTGATTTATGCCGTGGTCAATTATTAAGTGTTGGAATTCTGCGCTGGTGAAGCACGGACCATTGTCACTGACTAATATGTCAGGGATTCCGTGCGTTGCAAACATGATTGCGAGGCTCTCCACAGTGGTGGAGGTTGTGCTCGAGTTTAAAATGGTGCATTCGATCCACTTTGAAAATGCATCTACAACTACGAGGAACATTTTGCCCATGAATGGACCCGCATAGTCTATGTGCACCCGCAACCACGGTTTGGTAGGCCAGGGCCAGGGGCTCAGTGGAGCCTCCCTGGGGGCATTGCTGAGTTGGGCACAAATGGTGCACCTTTGGATGCAGAGCTCCAAGTTCGCGTCAATACCAGGCCACCAGACGTGGGATCTGGCTCTGGCCTTCATGAGAACGATCCCCGGGTGCTCGCGGTGGAGCTCCCAGACAAATGCCTCTCTGTCTCGCAGAGGCATGACTACTCGGCTGCCCCACATCAGGCAGTCTGCTTGTAGTGATAGCTCATGCATGCGCCTGTGAAAGGGTTTTAATTCCTCGGGGCAGGCATCGCGAACCTCTGCCCAGTCACCGGTTAGGACACAGCTTTTTACTAAGGATAACGTGGGGTCGCTGGCCATCCAGGCTCTGATTTGGCGAGCCATCATGGGCGAACCTGTGGACTCAAAGGCATTGATTGCCATGACTATCTCACAGTCCTGTTCGTCAGACCCTTCCGTGGTCGCCAGGGGTAGCCTGCTGAACGTGTCGGCACAGTTGTCTGTGCCTGGTCTGTGCCTTATGGTATAGTCGTAGGACGCCAGCCGAGGCGTTGGCATTTATTGCCTTGCTCTCGGATAGGAGGGACATGAGGGGCTTGTGGTCGGTTTCTAATGTGAACTTGGCCCCGAAAAGGTATTGGTACATCTTTTTGACACCATACACGCACGCGGGCGCCTCCTTCTCTACCATTCCGTACCCACACTCTGCCCGCGAAAGTGACCTGGAGGCATAAGCTATGGGTTATAATTTGCCCGCACTATTGACATGTTGCAAAACGCACCTGACCCCATACGTTGACGCATCGCATGTGAGAACTAGCTTGTTACCTGGGTCAAAGAAAGTCAATACACTGTTGGAACACAGAAGATTGCGTGCCTTATTGAAGGCGCGTTCCTGGGCATCCCCCCAAAACCAATCGCACCCCTTCCTGAGTAGCACGTGGAGAGGCTCCAGCAGCGTGCTTAAGTTCTGCATAAAGTTCCCAAAGTAATTGAGTAGCCCGAGAAAGGCGCGCAGTTCTCAGACATTCCGGGGCCTGGGTGCCAGGCGAATTGCTTCTGTTTTGGACTCTGTTGGGCGGATTCCATCAGCGGCAATCCTTCTGCCCAAAAATTCAACCTCGGCTGCGAGAAACAGGCACTTGGGTTTCTTGACTCGTAGGTCTACCCGATCCGCTTTAGTACTTCCTCCAAATTTCGGAGATGGGAGTCGGTGTCCCTGCCCGTGATAAGTATGTCGTCTTGAAATACAACCGTCCCCGGGATGGACTTGAGCAGACTCTCCATGTTGCGCTGGAATATGGCAGCTGCCGACCTGATGCCGAATGGGCATCGATTGTACATTAAAAGGCCTCGATGTGTATTGATGGTGGTGAGTAGCTTGGATTCCTCGGTCAATTCTTGTGTCATTAAAGCAGATGTGAGGATTAATTTTGAGAAAAGTTTACCTCCAGCCAATGTGGCAAATAAGTCCTCTGCTCTGGGCAGCGGGTACTGGTCCTGTAGGGAGACTCTTTTTATGGTAGATTTGTAGTCCCCACAGATTCGAACGGATCCATCAGGCTTCATGACTGGGACGATGGGACTTGCCCAGTCGCTAAATTCCACAGGTGATATAATGCCTTCCCGCAGAAGCCTGTCTAGTTCGTGTTCAATCTTTTCCCTTAGCACATAGGGTACAGCTCTGGCCTTGTGATGGACCGGTCTAGCATCCTGTGTGATGTAGATTTGGATTTTGGCCCCTTTGAAAGTGCCCACACCTGGCTGAAAGAGATGTTCAAATCGCTTTATAACTGTTGAGCAGGAGATCCGTTCCTCTAATGACATGGCATGGACATCATCCCATTTCCAGTTTTGTTTTGCCAGTCAGCTTCTCCCCAGCAGTGCTGGGGGGTCTCCGGGGACAATCCACAGGGGAAGTCGGTTCACTGTCCCTTTGTGTGTGACAGAGAGTGTGGTGCTGCCGAGGACTGGTATGATTTGTTTGGTATAGGTCCTTAGTTTGGTGTCGACCCTTGAGTTTTGGTCTGTATCTTTTATGCGGCCACAGTTGTTCAAATTGTTGAGCGCCCATGAGAGATTGACTCACTCCTGTATCCAGCTCCATGTTGACAGATATCCCGTTGAGTAGGACCCTCATCATTATAGGAGGCGTCCTGTCATAGGAGCAGCGGCCATTGATCGTGTTGACCCGCTGTACATCGGTGTCCCGGGTACTGTCCCCACCATCTTCTGGTCCGCTTTCCAATCCATCCGATTCATATACCAGCCGAGTTGCCGTTTTTTTGCACATGCGGGCCAAATGCCCTGTATATTCACAGTTCCTGCAAACAGCCTGTTGAAATCGACATTCCCTTGACGAGTGCCCAACCCCACACCTCCAGCACAGACTGCTTGCAAAGAATGAGCTGTGTCTGGCTGATCTCTCCTGAGCTTCTCTCAGTTTGTAGTTGATTGCTCACATTGTGGTTTGATGAGCTGTGAACGGCCGTTCCTGTGGCCCTTGATGGCTTCTGTTGCCACTGCTTGCTGTCGAAAGCCTGTTCTGCCGGTTTTGTCTGTGTGTGGGGGTAGCAGCTTTTCTAGTGCTGTGAACTCCTTGTTCCATTATTTTGTTAGTTGTCGTATCTGCATTGTAAATCAACCTCGTTTTTTCTTCCCCTACCAAGAATGTCTGTGCAACCAGTGCTGCTGCCTCTAAGGTCAGGTTCTTGGTCTCTATGAGCTTTCGGAATATGCTTGTGTGGCCTATTCCTTCAATGAAAAAGTCTCTCAGCATTTCTCTCCTCAGTTCATCGGAAAACTCACATAAACTAGCCAACCTCCAAAGTTCTGCCACGAAGTCGGGTATGCTCTGGCCCACACAGCGTCTGTAGTTGTAGAACTTGTGTCTGGCCATGTGTCGGCTGCTCGCTGGCTTCAGGTGGTCTCTTACCAGTGTGCTCAATTCTTCAAACGACTTGCTTGCTGGTTTCTCAGGTGCCAACAGATCCTTCATTAAAGCGTATGTTTTCGAGCCACAGCTGGTCAAGAGATGGGCTCTTCCCTTGTCTGCCGTATCGTCGCCTAACCAGTCTTTGGTTACAAAGCTTTGCTGGAGCCTTTCTATAAAGTCCTCCCAATTGTCTCCCGCATTGTACTTTTCATCTGATCCGTTGTTCGCCATTCTGTAGATTCTGTAATCCCGTAACCCGTCGCCACTGTAAAGTCCTGTCCCCTAAGTACAGATTCACACGAGGCATGTAGTGAAGTCAAGGTCACTCTGGACCTGCACCTTTTATTTCACAGCTCTGGAATACTGCACTTGCCTGAGACCTGTCCTTATATACCTGTTTCTTGCAAGTGCACCCCCGGTGGTAAGGTATGCTGGTGGTTACAGGTCATATCTTATTACAGTCATGTATAGCATGTTGGGATACAGTTATATATAATGTAAGATACATGACAAATGGTATAAAGGTTCAATGCAAAGAGAAATAAAGAAGCAGTAAAATAGGTGAAAAAATACACAGCAGGTTCTGTCTGCAAATCATAAGAACATGAGAAGATAAGAAATAGAAGCAGGAATGGGCCATACAGTGCTTCAAGCCTGCTCCGCCATTTAATAAGATCATGGCTGATCTTCTACCTCAACTCCACTTTCCTGCCTGCTCCCCATATCTCTCGATTCCCTTAGAGTCCAAGGCCCCGAAATTGCCCTTCGCCCCTAACGCTGAATTGGGCCATGCGTCCCTCAAAGGAAACGGAGAGCTGTCTCCGGTGCTCTGCTCCAGGGGCAGCAGCGCAGCACTGAGCAGGCCAGCGCTACAACAACCCTCCCCTTCAATTAAAGGGGAGGGCCGGGGCGCTAAAGGCCTCCTTTCTAAGGGGAGTCCCAGTGGCGGATGTCCGCCAGCTTCGCGACCCGCAAAGCTGGCATTGACATCCGCGCGCACCAGCCTCGCAATTTTCCCCGCGGGGCAGAAAGGGGTCGGCGGGGGACGGATAGTGGTCGGCGCTCACGGTGATGATGTCATCGCCGGTTGCGCACCACCCGGGGCACTAATTTTGGGGCACAGTGCTGCTGAGACACCGCCCCCCCAAAGCTCCAGGGCAATTTCCCCGCAGGAGCTAGCACCCCCCTCCTCTGGGCGAAAAGGCCATTGCGTCCCGTTAACGCACATTGCAGGCAATAACGGGGCTATAAAAAGGGGTAATTTCGCCCTCCCCAAATGTCTAGAGATCTCAGCCTTGAATATACGCAACGACTGAGTATCCACTGTTCTCTGGGGTAACGAATTCCAAAGATTCACAACCATCTCCATGAAGAAGTTACATCACATCTCAATCTTAAACGGCCTACCACTTATCCTGAGACTATGCCCCCTAGTTCTAGACTCTCCAGCTAGGAGAAACAGCCTCTCAGTATCTACCCTTTCAAGCCCTCTCAGAATCTTGTATGTTTCAATCAGATTACCTCTCATTCTTCTAAACTCCAGAGAGTATAGGCTCAATTTTCCCCAGTGATTTGCACCATTTTTTTGGCGTGCGCCACTTTTCTTGGCCTAAATTTAAAAATCCAAGTTTTTCCAAAGACTATGCGCCAGCATAACGATTTTTTAATGTTTTTTTTGCATCATAGGGAGCGTAACCTGATGTCTGCGCCACTTTTTTACAATTATGGAAATCTGCCCAATTTAAATTTCTCCTAGGACCGTGTATGTGACCATTCCCGAAAAACCTCTGGCACTTAAGAGAAACCAGTGCACATCAAAAAATCGGCGCAGAAATACGCCATCGTTTTTATGTGAAGTTTTGGAGGGAGTCAAGAACACATAAATATCTATAATCAAGCTTAAATTTTTAAAACTTAAAATGCAGGAAATGGAAGTTTAATGGAATTCTTTAAGTTTTCATTTTTTTTAAACTGACACACCACCACCAAACGTATCCAAACTGGGCTCGAGGGGCGGAGCGCGGCTGGCAGAATCAGTCACTCACCTGGACACAGTGTCTCGGGGGCTCAGCTTGAAAAGAAGCCCGGGGGGGTGGGGGGCTGTGGAAGGCGAATGGAAGGCATGAGAAGCCTTACACAATACATCAAATGAAGCCCGGAGGGGTCCCGATCATTGCGCCTGCTCAGACCTAGGTGTGGTCCATACTATGGCATCAACCTTGGGGAGAGAGAACAGAGAACCTTGTCCTGTCTGCCATTTTGAGCTTCTTCCAAAGGTAAAACGTAACCATGGGGCAATACTGACAATGCCATACCTTGTGCAAGCCTTCTGCATGATGGTGCTGCGGAGGAGACAATTGATTCGACATCATCGCATGAGGAACCTCAGAGCATGTAGGGTGATGGGCAGGAGGCCTTACCTACGTGGGTATATTGAGACAGGCATTCCTTCCTGCACCTGAGTGATGTAGACTGTGTCAGAAGGCTGCGTTTCCACAAAGAAGTTGTAATCGATATCTGTGAGTTAGTAAAAGCAGACCTGCAACCTAGAAGCATCAGGAGGACTGCTTTGTCAGTTGAAGTGAAAGTTACAGCTGCACTTTCATTCTATTCATCTGGATCCTTCCAGGCTACAACTGGGGATGTGTGCACCATTTCTCAACATGCAACACATATCGGCATTCAGCAGGTAACTCTGCACTATATGCCCGGAGGAATGACTACATAAAGTTCCCCATGACTGCCCAGGCAAGGCGTAAAAGGGCTGTGGGCTTCGCCAGGATTGCTGGCTTCCCAAAGGTACAGGGCTGCATTGATTGTACCCAGATCGCCTTGCGAGCACCTTTGGAGGATTCCGAGATGTACAGGAACAGAAAAGGCTTCCACTCTGTTAATGTGCAGCTTGTGTGTGATGACATGCATCGCATCATGTCAGTTGATGCAAGATACCCTGGGAGCACCCATGATGCATTCATCCTACGCGAGAGTGTTATATCTGCCATGTTCCAGCAGCAGCCAGAAGGGCAGAGCTGGCTACTGGGAGACAAAGGGTATGGCCTCGCCAGCTGGCTCATGATGCCCCTACGCCGTAACCCGGACCAAGAATACAATATGTCGCACATTGCGACGCGCAGCATAATAGAGAGGACCATTGGCATCTTGAAACGGTGTTTCTGATGCCTGGGCCATTCCGGAGGCTACTTGCAATACTCCCCTGAGATTGTCGGTCAGTTCACTGTTGCCTGCTGCATGCTGCATAACTTAGCCATCATGAGGCAGCAGCAGCTGGTAGTAGAAGACCCACCTGAGATGAGAGTGACTGATGATGATGAGGAAGGTGCAGATGATAAGGAGGAGGAGGAGGAGAAGGTGGACGAGGATGTGTAAGCCATGCAACTACCTGAACCCGGAACACAACAGTGGAGGAGGGCAGGCCATCGTACCCCGTTAATGATTGCTCGAGCCTTGCACCAGCAGCTCATGCGTGAACGATTTGCAGCCTGAAGGCTCAGCGGCAACTATTCCACATGGACCATCTTTACTGTTTGGACGTGTTCCATAATGTTGTGTTGTGTTATCATCATCATCATCGTAGGCAGTCCCTCGGAATCGAGGAAGACTTGCTTTCACTCCCAAAGTGAGTTCTTTGGTGGCTGAACTGTCCAATACGAGAGCCATAGACCCTGTTACAGGTGGGACAGACATTCATCAAGGGAAGGGGTGGGTGGGGCTGATTTGCCGCGCGCTCCTTCCACTGTTTGCGCTTGACCTCTTCACGCTCTTTGCATTGAGACTCGAAGAGCTCAACGCCCTCCCAGATGCACTTTCTCCACCTCGGGTGGTCTTCGGCCAGGGTCTCCCAGGTGTCAGTGGTGATGTCGTACTTTACCAGGGAGGCTTTGAGGGTGTTCTTGTAACGCTTCCGCTGCCCACCTTTGGCTCGTTTACCATGAAAGAGTTCCGCATAAAGCATTTGCTTAGGGAGTCTTGTATCTGGCATGTGAACTATGTGGCCTGCCCAGCGAAGCTGATCGACTGTGGTCAGTGCTTCAATACTGGGGATGTTAGCCTAGACGAGGACACTGATGTTGGTGTGCCTGTCCTCACAGGGGATTTGCAGGATCTTGCGGAGACATCGTTCGTGATATATCTCCAGTGACTTGAGGTGCCTTCTATTCATCGTCCATGCCCCAGGTCCATACAGGAGGGCAGGTATTACTGCAGCCCTGTAGACCATGAGCTTGGTGGTAGATCTTAGGGCCTGGTCTTTAAACACTCTTTTCCTCAGATGGCCGAAGGCTGCACTGGTGCACTGGAGGCGATGTTGAATCTCCACATCAAAGTCTGCCTTTGTTGATAAGAGGCTCCCGAGATATGGGAAATGGTTCACATTGTCGAGGGCCGCGCCATGAATCTTGATGATTGGAGGGCAGTGCTGTGTGGCGGGGACAGGCTGATGAAGGACCTTTGTCTTACGGATGTTAAGCCTAAGGCCCATGCTTTCATATGCCTTAGTGAATATATTGACTATATCCTGGAGTTCAGCCTCAGAATGTGTGTTGTGTTAATGGAACAAATGATGGCAATGATTCTTGTTTACTTCAAAAAGTTGTGTTAATAATGGAACAAATAATGGAAATGATTCTTCTTTAGCTCAAAATGTTGTTAATAACGGAACAAATAATGTAAATGATTCAATTATAATGTAAAATCTACTTTATTCAAAAGTTTAACAAACATTTGTTTGTACTTAACTGAACTTTCATAAAAATATTCTTGCATCAAACTTTAAAGTTTTCAGTTAAGATCACTTGCAAACTTTCAGATCACTTTGAAACTCTAAGATCACTTAAAAACTTTAAGATCACTGACAAACTTGTTACATGTTACAAAAAATCTTTAATTTGAGAACAGTTACAAAAGTAACAACAATAATAATAACAACAACAGCAGCAAAAAAAGGCTGCACCCATCTCTCCTCCACCTTATTCTAAGAAGCCCGATGCACGTGGTCTTGTTGATTCCACCACTGCCTGCAGGCGGTGGCACAGCGTTTCTCGGGTTAGTACTAAGCTTATTCTTTCGAGCATCTCGGGTAATGCGCACTTCTTGATGGGGGGCGTGGGCAGGCAGTAATGTGGAAGGCCCAGCTTGGGCCTCTTAAGAGGCTGGTCTGGGGATTGGAGTGGGAGCGGCAGTTGATTCTGTCAATGGCCGCAGGATCTGAGCGTGTTCCCTTATTGCAGCAGCTAACTCCGACAGTCCCTCCATCATGTGCCCTGAAAGTGTCTCAACTACCTGCAACATTCCCTCTCTCATGTATACCAACATTGTATCAGCTACCTGCGACATTCCCTTTCTCATGTTCCCGGACTGTGTTCCCATTTCTTGTGCGAGTGTTGTTACTTCTCCCAACAGTTCTGATACCTCATCACCCACCCACTGATGGTGTCCAGGAGTGATCGTGTAAGGTGAATGCTTTCTGCACTCATTGCCATCATCTGAACCACATCTGTTAGATCCTGGACCTCAGGAGAGCGCTGTCGAGCTCTCCTTCCCCTCCTCACCCTGGGTGTGGCTCGCTGCATTCTACTGGGACTCGCAGCCTCAGATGGTGGGGCCCTGGATGTGCCTCACTGCATCCCACTCGGACCCGCAGCCTCGGACGGTGGGGCCCTGGGTGTGCCTTGCTGCATCCTACTGGAATCCCCAGCCTCGGACTGTGAGAAACCATGGAATGTCCCAACAGTCGTACCGCACAAGAATGAGCCTGGCACCTGAATGGGCGGCACCTGCACCTCCTTCAGAGTGAGTACAACAGTGGGGGCTTTATCCATCCCCTTCCCCTGTCCCTCCTCCTCACCCCTATGCTCTTGGTCTGGAAGGTGGGATTGGAAGATGTTCTCCTCTTCAGGCTCGTCCGCGTCTGAATCTTCTTCTGCATCGGTTTCTGCCTCGTCAGGGTTGGCCTCAAGTTCTACAAAATATAACAGAACAGATAAATGGTTAGCAGCAGAGGAGGGGGCAGGGTGGGTGGCACACACAGTGCAGGCAGCAGGCTCATTTAAAGGACCACAATGAATGATAGCACATTGCATCAACCGAAGCGTAGCTGACAGAGACATCCCCAGGAACCGAAGCATGGCTAGCCCACACAGTACTTAACATTTAGCAAAGCCAGACTGTGGAATTTGCAGGACGTACCCTCTCCCTCGAGTGTGGGCCCAGCTTGTGCAGTGGTGGTTGCTTTTCTCCAGGCAGGGCCCATCAAAGCAGCGACCTTCTCATCCAATGGTGTCAGTGGCTACAGATTTGTCAGGCCTCCTCCTGTTCGAGTTCTTTCCCTTTTGTTGTGTGCCACCTTTCTCTGCAAAGATTAAAATATAACTTTTTAGAGAGGGTGTCTTTCTGCTGGGTGGGACATATATAGTTGGTCACATTTACAATTGCAATTCCAGTGAATAAATGAAAATATTATTTACACTATCTACTTGACCAAGATCCTGCCATTTCTTTTTGCTTTGGCCTCCAGACTTCAGGGTAGACACCAATGCTTCGTAATTTTCTGCAAGTTGGTTCCAGCGTTTCTTCATTTCTTTTGGTGAAACTTTTATGTGACCTTTGTTGGTGTCCAGCTCGTGCCATCTGCCTTCAATTACAGTAACTAGTGCCTCCACTTCATCCTGTAAGAAACTCTTGGTTCTTGTGCTGCGTTGCATCTTGTATTACAGCTCTGATTTTTTCCAATGAGAATTAAAGTCCTCACACACATTCAGCCGAATGCAGACCGGGAGCTGTACTGGGCATGCGCGCCCGTACGAATCACGTCAAAAATGTCCTTTTTATTTCACGCATGCGCAGAAGGGGGGGGCACCGTTTTTTCAGCGCAGACTTTAGGCTCCACCCCCCAAGGCTACAGGACAGGCTGCTTGGCGCCAATTTCAAAAAATAGAACGGGGAAACTTGCTACTTTTTTTTGGAGTACTCCGGGCCAAGAAAAATGAGCATAACTCTAGCAATACGCCAAAAAATGGCATTGGGGAAAATTGAGCCCCTAAGGCCCAATCTATTCAATTTCTCTTCATAGGACAACCCTCTCAACCCAGGCATCAATCTAGTCAACCTTTGTTGCACCACCTCTAAGGCAAGTATATCCTCTCTTAGGTAAGGAGACCAAAACTGTGCATATTACCCCAGGGTTTGGTCTCACCAAGGCCCTGTACAATTGCTGCAAGACCGTCTTACTCTTGTACTCCAACCCCCTTGCAATAAATGCTGACATTCCATTTACCTTCCGAATTGCCTGCTGTACCTGCATGTTAACTTTCTGTGTATTTTGTACAAGGACACCCAAATCCCTATGAACACCAACATTTGATAGATTCTCACCATTTAAAAAAATTTGTTTTTCTATTCTTCCTATCAAAGTTAATGTCACATTTGCCCACATTATACTCCAACTGCCACCTTCTTGCCCACTCACCTAACCTGTCTATCCCTTTCCAAACTCTTTGGGGTGAATGGGTGGGTTTGGGGTGGTTGGGAGGTTAAAGTGAAATCTTAATCTCGATCACAACCCGCCTCCAATCCGCCCACTTCTGGTTTTAACACGGGGTGGGGGGGGGGGAGAGAGGGGGGGGTATTGTCCGATCCTTGGGTGGGGTCCCCATAATATATGATGCCAGTGCGTGATGCACAGAAATTGTGGGCATCAAAGCTTCAAGTCACACACCATCCCAATCGCTGATCCTTCATTGTTACTGGCTCAAAATCCTGGAACTCCTTAGCTAACAGCACTGTTGGAGAATCTTCACCACATGACCTGCATTGGTTCAAGAAGGCCCACCACCACCTTCTCAAGGGCATCTAGTGATGGGCAATAAAGGCTGGCCTTGCTAATGATGCCCTTGACCCGATAATGAATAAAACGAAACGTAATAAAACAATTATAGAAGCACAATAGAGAATATCTGTGTGGAAATATGTTTTTTTAATCGAAACTAGCAATGTCTTCTCTTCCTTGTCATTCCTGCTTCTTCACTGCCACCACCACATACTCTGTCACTCTGTGAGATTTACCTCATGTTTATCCTCAAACTAAATCCCTGGGGTGGTTATACCTGTACTGGTGCTTGCGACAGTTGGACTGGGTGCTAGTGGGTGCTGTGAGAACCCAGTTTCTTCCATTTAAGTGGGAACTCAGGCTAGCTCCCCATGGTTGCTGATAAAAATAGAGGAATCTTTGTGAGAACGCTGGCTACAAAACATCCCTTGAAACGGAGCTTACACACCATGTGTAATTAAAATGTGCTGCAATGTGTGCCTGTGGGTGACATAGGAACGCCACCTAATGAATAGAGGAGAAAGAAAAACAAGGAAAGGATGATACTAGTCCTGAGCTTGGGGAAGGAGTCCAGCTTCACCTTCCCTCACTCACTATTTTATATTTCCCACTATACCCTAATTCCCTATGATTTTAAAAGTGGCTTGTCCCTTCATAATTCCTTCCCCGCTGAGCATGCACGATCTAGCAATGGAAGTGGATGATCCCACAAGATCAGTAAAGTGCATAAACCCCACAGCTTTGCCTCAGCTTCCAAAGTTTTTAACCAATAAGAGACACTGCTGTTCCCAAACTGCTTACTCGCTAGGACAAGTCCCAGCCTCGCCATGCTGGGATTGGTTGGAAGACCATCGTTGCTGACGTCATTGAGCCCCTTTTCATGCTTCCAATTGGTCAGCACATCACATCAAACAACACTGCGCCACAATCAGGCTATCAAGTTAGTAACACGCACACAAAAATAAAAGAGGCCTGGTCAGTTTTGCCCAGAATCACAGACCTGAATTTCAATTCATAATTATAAATCCAAAATGTTTGTTTTATTTAAAACACAACAGAATAAATCATTGTTTCAATTTTAAAAACAATCATTTTCTTTAAGTTTATTAAAGTGGTGGCTAAGGACCTGGGCTCTAAAGAATCTTTGACTTTATATATTATGACTCCATCCACACTACTTCCTCCATTTGCTCAAGTGAACCGAATTACGAAAAACAAATTTTTTGTTTCGTACTTTCCCCTTTCTTTGGAGGTGCATCCTCTCCAAGCTGCTCTGTGTGGCCCTATCTCTATTAGAGGAGTTTAGTGCTCGGGTGCAGCTGAAGCTCATTACCCGATCCTGGTACAAAGTCGTACTTTTAGTTTTGAACCTCATGCAACATAAGTGATTTTCAGGCTCCTGTTCTTACTCCATTGTTTATTGCTTTCCTCTCCCAAACTCTTGGACATCAGGATTTGGTATCTCACTTTGCTTGCTCCCCATCCCAATGCCACGTGACCAAGCAATTGTGATCGAATGTCACGTGTTTTAACCTCTCGGAATACATCCCTGAAAGTGTATATTGTAAACTTATCACACCCAGGCAAACATTAACATACTTCGGGGATATCCTTTTCATAAATTCTGCACCAAATGTCAGTTATCAAATGGAAAAAAATTCAGAATATGTTTTTATTAATACACAGCAAAAGAAACACAGTACAAGTCAAATATATAAAAATACAGAAAAAATATGGAATATCCAGCTCCCGGCTGACAGACATCTGATGACTTCATGAACTCCCCTATGGTCTGGGGACTCCAGTTTGAAACATCAAGAGGAGCATTAGAAATATTGAGGGACAATTTGCATGCACCCAACCAGGCTGTCCTTGGGCCTTGTTAAAACTTTTTGTGCGAGCTGCCAGTGACTGCCGTGCCTCCACAGGCAGCTCATGCTTTTAATTACAATAATATTGAGATGCTTGCCTCACGAGCAGCGGCCCCAAGGTAAGTCCTGGGAGGGGAGTTGGTACGGAAAACGGGGTGGGGGCAATCACAACCATGGAGTCGGGGGAGCATTCCTACTTCTCATTGCTAACCAGGTGGGGTTGCTGACCAGGCTGGATGTATTCCTGGAGGTTTCATCACATGACCTCTCGCCAACTGCCCTGCCCACACACTCCCGCCATTAGTCGCCCAACACGTCCATCCTCGTGGTGCACCGCTTTCCCACGCCAATTGGTGAACAGGCTCTTCATTACCCAATTAAATGATTCTTGACCATTAGTCAAACAGACTTTTCTTCCTCATCTCCAACAGTTTTATAACTAATAAACAAGAGAGTTGAAAGAAAAAGGGTTTTTTTGAGCCCCTATGATTTTTCTCAATGGGTTGCTCCCAGCAGTGTCCTGGAGATGAATCTGTAATTCCTGGAGACTCCTGGAGAATCCTAAAGGGTTGGTAACCCTACTTACAAGCTTCGTCCCATATCAGTAGACCAAACAATTATTTCAAACAACATTGAGATGTCTCCAGGTTAAAGACAGGGATGAATGTCTTTTAAATCAAGAATGACAAATAATGAAATTATGTAGCAGCATACAACAATATACCCCTCGCAAACATGCATGTCTGCAATACTAGAAACACATTTAAGTTTATTGTTTGTGTATACTACTTAGCAATAAAGATAAAGTATTAAAGTTATCATGTAAATTGTTCTACTCCTCAGCTGTTTTAGAACGATTTTCCCAAGAATACAGCAATGACACATCATGATGGTAAGAGAAAACGTATATCCAAGGAAACATCACCATCGACTAACTGTAAATGCTAATTGATCATTGGAGAATTTCAGTCCCGGTATCCAGATATTAATTAGCCCTTGAATTGCATCCTGTGAGTCCTTTCAACCAGATTGCTGGCTTAGCATCCAGTCATGGGTACCTTTCGTCTTCTGTTCAATCAGTCGGTATATATTAAAATCAATCTCAGCACTAAACTGATTTCGTGAAATCTGATTTACAAAGCTAGCCTCACCCAAATCTGATTTACAAAATTACTTTTACATTACAGTCAAATCGTCACATAAAATTAGATATGTTTTTATACAAATTGTAAACAGCTCGGACCTAGTTTCTTAATATGAAATTAGATTTTGGATTTATCCTATGAGAAAAGTTAAACTAACTCAATTTCAAAAGGAAACCGTTTGTCAAATCTGTAAATATTGTACAGCATGGAATTGCTCTTCTCCTTGCTTAACAATGGAGCCTGGTGTTTGCAACCTTCTGGTGTCCTATTGTGTTGAAGAGATGGGAGACAGAAGCTACCTGTAGTAAAGCATGAAAATGAAAGCCCATCATGAAGTATAATTAAGTAGTTTGTCAAACAATATTTTTATGAGATTGTTTCCTCATTGAGCTATTGTTCTTTATATGCCTATATAAGATTCTTACACCCCAACACCATCTGCTGCAGTTGTCCACAAACCATAGATGTAATGATGTTCATTGAGTTTAAGCTCATTAGTTTAGACCTTTAACCTGTTGCGGGAGAAAATTGGTCTAGGTAATGAAACAGATTGCACGCGGCGTGTGTGGGGGGGGGGGGGGGGGAGGGGAAAAGGGATTGTAGATTAACATTGCCATCAAATTCATAAAGACATCTATGCAGAAGTAACACAAATTTTAATGAAATTATTCTTCTGAAAGCAAGGCTATCTACAAAAATGATTTCTTTGCACAGAGTCTGCAGCACAGAAACAGACCATTTGGCCCAAATGGTCTGTGCTGTGTTAATGCTCCATTCAGTCACCTCCCATCACTCTTCATTTAACCTTATCAGCATACCCTTCTATTCTTTTCTCCCTCATGGACATATCTAGCTTCCCCTTAAATGCATCTATGCTATTTGTCTCAACTACTCCTTTTGGTAGCGCATTAACATTCTAACCACTCTTTGGGTAAAGGAGTTTCTCCTGAATTCCCGACTTGATTTATTAGTGGCTACTTTAGATTTATGACCCATAGTTTTTCAATCACCTACAAGTGGAAACATCTTTTCTATATCTACCCTATCAAACGCCTTCATCATGTTAAAAACCTCCATCAGGTCACCTCTCAGCCTTTGCTTTTCTAGAGAAAAGAGCGTCAGCTTGTTCAGGCTTTCCTGATAATTATAACCTCTCAGTTCTGGTATCATTCTTGTAAATAATTTTTGCACCTTTTCCATTGCCTCTATATCATTTTTATAATATGGAGACCAGAACTGTGCACAGTACTCCAAGTGGGATCCAACCAAGGTTCTATACAAGTTTAACATAACTTCCCTGCTTATCAATTCTATCCCTCTAGAAATAAACCACAATGCTTGGTTTGCTTATTTTATGGCTGTATTAACCTGCAATACTACTTTTATTGATTTGTGTTTCTGTACTCCTGGATCCCTTTGCTCCTCCAGATGTATTCTTCTTGCTTCCTACTAATATGATTTCTAAGGTGACAACTGAGTCCAATGTGGGATCAACAGACTTTGTCACAGGTGGGGCAGGTATTGGTTGAAGGGACGGGTGTATGGGGTGCCTGGTTTATCGTACGTTCCTTCCGTTGTTTGTACTTGGCTTCCGCGTGCTCCCGACATAGATACTCAAAATGTTTGGTGCCTTCTTGAATGCTTCTCCTCCACTTTGAGTGGTCTTGGGCCAGGGATTCCCAAGACTCGGTGTGGATGTTACATTTTTTCAAGGAGAATTTGAGAGCATCCTTGAAGCATTTTCTCTGCCCTCCTGGGACTCGCTTGCCGTGATGGAGCTCAGAGTAGAGTGCTTGTTTCAGGATTTTTGTATCAGGCATGTGGACAATTTGGCTCATCCATAGGGACTGATTGAGCGTGATCAATGTCTCGATGCTGGGAATGTTGCCTGAGAGAGAACACCGACATTGGTACGACTATCCTACTAATGGATTTGCAGGATTTTGCGGAGGTAGTGTTGGTGGTGCTTCTCCAGTGCTTTGAGGTGCCTACTGTGCCTTGTCCATGTCTCTGAAGCATATAGGAGGGCGGGTACCACTACTGCTCTGTAGACCATGAGCTTGGTGCCGGGTTTGAGATCTTGGTTTCAAACACTCTTTTCCTCAGGCGAACGAAGGTTGCCCTGGTACACTGAAGGCGGTGTTGGATTTCGTCATTGATATCTGCCCTCGCTGACAGAAGACTCCCAAGGTATGAAAAGTGGTCCACACTGTCCAAGGACTCGTCATGGATCTTGATAATCAGGGGTCAGTACTATGTGGCTGGAGCAGGTTGGTAGAGGACCTTTGTCTTACGGATGTTTTTCGTACGGCCCAGTCTCTCGTATGTTTCGGTGAAGGTGTCACTGATGGTTTGGAGTTCGGCCTCCGAGAGTGCATAAACACAAGCGTCATCTGCATACTGTAATTCAATGACAGAGGTTGGAATAACCTTGGTTCTGGACTGGAGGGGACGGAGATTGAACAATTTCCCATTCATCCTGTAGATTAGTTCCACTCCAGCATGGAGCTTGATAAAGGTGTGTTGTCTCGCTGGGCTGCTCAGGGCCCGCTGTGTGTGGTTCTACTGGGGCCCGGGACTGGTGTGGAGCCCTTTCGGGCCAGGACAGAAGCGGCCGGCACCAGGTCCCTTCAGCCTGGGACAGAAGCAGTCGGCACGGGGTCCCTAAGCCGCGCTTAGCGGGGAGCTCCAATGTAAAAGCCAGTGGGCAGCCCCAGCAGGCCCTGAGCAGCCCAGCAGGACAGCACACAGCAGGCCCTGAGCAGCCCAGCGGGACAACATACAGCGGGCCCTAAGCAGCCCAGCGGGACAACATACAGCGGGCCCTAAGCAGCCCAGCGGGACAACACACAGCAGGCCCTGAGCAGCCCAGCGGGACAACATACAGCGAGCCTGAGAAGCCCCAGCGGGACAACACACAGCAGGCCCTAAGCAGCCCCTGCGGGACAACATACAGCGGGCCCTAAGCAGCCCAGCGGGACAACACACAGCGGGCCCTGAGCAGCCCCTTCGGGACAACATACAGCGGGCCCTGAGCAGCCCCTGCGGGACAACATACAGCGGGCCCTGAGCAGCCCCTGCGGGACAACATACAGCGGGCCCTGAGCAGCCCCTTCGGGACAACATACAGCGGGCCGTGAGCAGCCCCTTCGGGACAACATACAGCGGGCCCTAAGCAGCCCCTTCGGGATAACATACAGCGGGCCCTAAGCAGCTCAGCGGGACAACATACAGCAGGCCCTGAGCAGCCCCTGTGGAACAACATACAGCGGGCCGTGAGCAGCCCCTTCGGGACAACATACAGCGGGCCCTAAGCAGCCCCTTCGGGACAACATACAGCGGGCCGTGAGCAGCCCCTGCGGGACAACATATAGCAGGCCCTAAGCAGCTCAGCGGGACAACACACAGCAGGCCCTGAGCAGCCCCTGTGGAACAACATACAGCGGGCCCTGAGCAGCCCCTTCGGGACAACATACAGCGGGCCCTAAGCAGCCCAGCGGGACAACACACAGCAGGCCCTGAGCAGCCCCTTCGGGACAACATACAGCGGGCCCTGAGCAGCTCAGCGGGACAACATACAGCAGGCCCTGAGCAGCCCCTGCGGGACAACATACAGCGGGCCCTAAGCAGCCCAGCGGGACAACACACAGCAGGCCCTGAGCAGCCCCTGCGGGACAACATACAGCGGGCACTGCAATATATTTTGCTGGAGAATTCCTATTAGCTCAAGGTGCTTTAATCTTTTCTGAACCAAAGTGACCATTGGACCGATCTTCCATAGAAAATTGCAGCCCCCATCAGTGATTAATCTCAACTCAGTTCCTAATTTATAGATTACATGGATGAACTTCAACAATTGTACATTCCTGTCTGAAGTAAAAATGGGGAAGGTAGCTCAACTGTGGCTAACAAGGGAAATTAGGGATAGTGTTAAATCCAAGGAAGAGGCATATAAATGGTCCAGAAAAAGCAGCAAACTTGAGGACTGGGAGAAATTTAAAATTCAGCAGAGCAGGACAAAGGGTTTAATTAGGAGGGGGGAATAGAGTATGAGAGGAAGCTTGCATGGAACATAAAAACTGACTGCAAAAGCTTCTATAGATATGTGAGGAGAAAAAGATTAGTGAAGACCAACGTAGTCCTTTGTAGTCAGAATCAGGTGAATTTGTAATGGGGAACAAAGAAATGGCAGACCAATTGAACAAATACTTTGGATCTGTCTTCACGAAAGAAAACACAAATAACCTTCCGAAAAAAATTAGGGTTCAAGGATCTAGCGAAAAGGTGGAACTGAAGGAAATCCTTATTAGTCAGGAAATTGTGTTAGGGAAATTGATGGGATTGAAGGCCGATAAATTCCCAGGGCCTGATAGGCTGCATCCCAGAGTACTTAAGGAAGTGGCCCTAGAAATAGTGGATGCACTGGTGATCATTTTCCAACAGTCTATTGACTCTGGATCAGTTCCTATGGACTGGAGGGTAGCTAATGTAACACCACTTTTTAAAAAAGGAGGGAGAGAGAAAACACAGAATTATAGACCGGTTAGCCTGACATCAGTGGTGGGGAAAATGTTGGAATCAATTATTAAAGATGAAATAGCAGCGCATTTGGAAAGCAATGACAGGATCAGTCCAAGTCTGCATGGATTTATGAAGGGGAAATCATGTTTGACAAACCTAGAATTTTTTGAGAATGTAACTAGTAGAGTGGACAAGAGAGAACCAGTGGATGTGGTGTATTTGGATTTTCAAAAGGCTTTTAGCAAGGTCCCACACAAGAGATTAGTGTGCAAAATTAAAGCACATGGTATTGGGGGTGACGTGGATAGAGAACTGGTTGGCGGACAGGAAGCAGAGAGTCTGAATAAACGGGCCCTTTTCAGAATGGCAGGCAGTGACTAGTGGGGTACCACAGGGCTCAGTGATGGGACCCCAGCTATTTACAATATACATCAATGATTTAGATGAAGGAATTGAATGTAATATCTCCCAATTTTGCTGGGTGGCGGTGTGAGCTGTGAGGAGGATGCTAAGAAGCTGCAGGGTGACTTGGACAGGTTAGGTGAGTGGGCAAATGCATGGCAGATGCAGTATAATGTGGATAAATGTGAGGTTATCCACATTGGTGGCAAAAACAGAAAGACAGAATATTATCTGAATGGTGACAGATTAGGAAAAGGGGAGGTGCAACGAGACCCGGGTGTCATGGTACACCAGTCATTGAAAGTTGGCAAGCAGGTACAGCAGGCGGTGAAGAAGGCAAATGGCATGTTTGCCTTCATAGCTAGGGGATTTGAGTATAGGAGCAGGGAGGTCTTACTGCAGTTGTGCAGAGCCTTGGTGAGGCCACACCTGGAATATTGTGTTCAGTTTTGGTCTCCTAATCTGAGGAAGGACGTTCTTGTTATTGAGGGAGTACAGCGAAGGTTCACCAGATTGATTCCTGGGATGGTAAGACTGACATATGAGGAGAGACTGGATCAACTGGGCTTGTATCCACTGGAGTTTAGAAGAATGAGAGGGGATCTCATAGAAACATATAAAATTCTGACGGGATTGGACAGGTTAGAGGCAGGAAGAATGCTCCCGTTGCTGGGGAGATCCAGAACCAGGGGTCATAGTCTAAGAATAAGGGGTAAGCCAGTTAGGACCGAGATGAGGAAAAACTTCTTCACTCAGAGAGTTGTTACCCTGTGGAATTCTCTACCCCAGAAAGTTGTTGAGGCCAGTTTGTTAGATATATTCAAAAGGGAGTTAGATATGGCCCTTACGGCCAAAGGGATCAAGGGGTATGGAGAGAAAGCAGGAAAGGGGTCCTGTAGTTGAATGATCAGCCATGATCTTTTGAATGGTGGTGCAGGCTCGAAGGGCCGAATGGCCTGCTCCTGCACCTAATTTCTATGTTTCTATGTTTCTAATGGGCATAGGCGCACAACGTTTTTTTATTCATTCATGGGATGTGGGCGTCGCTGGCAAGGCCAGCATTTATTGCCCATTCCTAATTGCCTTTGAGAAGGTGGTGGTGAGCTGCCGCCTTGAGGTAAAGGTTAGGGTATTTTCCAAGATGCTATCAATAATCATCTAAAAGACACACTTGGGGGAGAAATTCAGGAGTGCCCCGTTTCGGGGGCAGGCACTAATGGTTTCTAACTTTTTTTAAATTCGGCATTTGCACCAAATCAAGCGCTCCACCTCCTTACTGGAGCGCAAGAGGCACCAGGCAGCGCAGTACTCGTTCAGTGATGCACACTGGGCCATGCAGCGCTGTGGTGTTGGAAGGCTGCTTCCCTCCCTTAAAGGGAACGTCCATCGTTGCAGGTTCTGAAAAAGAACTTACCTGGCCGCCGATGGCAGCCATGATCCAGCCCGATCAGTCCAATGCACTGTAACAGAGTGCCGGGTTGATTGATTGATGGAGAAGATTGAAAAAAAATCAAAATCAGCACGGGTAATTTTTTTTTTATTATTACCTCGGCCACCTCGCCTTTAAGAATCACCCCCTGTAAGGGAGAACAAAAACCCCTCATTTTTCCTAGAAGAAAAGGAGCTGTGGGATCTGCCTGTGCTGCAATAAAACAGAAGGCCAGTGTCCTGGAAGGAACAGAGAACCCAGATCCAGGCATGGGTCACGACCGAGACGATGTGGCCTTGGCAGAGCAGTGATTGGATGGGGGAGGACACCGGAGGGCCAGTGATGGGGCAGAGTGAGCCCAAAGCAAGGGGCTTCAAGCCAATGGGAGAGCACTTGCTCAAAAACTGTGGGATTGATTCATCACCATTATCGGGCTATTGTCTTCCCCATGTTTACACCATTATCGGGAAATTATGCAGACCTTCAGAAAACTAGGGAACCCAAAACAAACCAAGGGCCTACACAATGGCTACAGGAGGCCCACACCCTGCCAACCCAATCAACACCTACTCAACCCTTGAGTAGGTTAACATCTGAATGGTCAGTGGAAAAAACCCGCAAAATCTAACACAAAGCCCACCAATGGGAATGATTGATTTCAGCACGAGAGGCGGACTGGATATCTGGCTATAAGAAGGGGGTTCTGACCCAGTGTGTGTGTGTGTTCTGCTCTCGTGATTCAGCAACTAGCAAGCCTCTCGACACAGAAGGAAGACCAGTGTCCGAAGAAACCGAAGACAGAAGAAACAAACCACCAGACTGCAAAAGGCACAGCAGTGAGTACTACCTCTGGTCCCCAGAACTCCCAACTCAGTTAGGTCAGGAAAGGTGGGAGGTTGGGCATTGTACTGCTAATACTTGTGTAAAAATTTTTGTTGTGTCCGTTTAGTGGGATTTAGGGGCATTGTTTTGTTGGTGTATTGCTGTTTGTTGAGATACACCTTGTCAAATAAATTGGAAGCTTAAAGTTCCTCTAGGAATCGCCTCATCTCAGTTCTGTTGTATTACATCTCCTGATCGTGAGTCTTGTGTCAGAACAGTGTAAGGGAAGCCAGGAGTGCCTCGAAAACGCTCAACTGTGTGCCACAGGCTAGGGAAGAAAGCGGTTAGGAGTGTTTGACACTCACAGGTTTGTCACAGGCTAGTCATAGGCTGTGAGGATGCACGAGTCTCAAAAGCCCCTTCATAAGCTGTGGATACAGTCTCTACAGGAGTGCTCTTGCAGCACTCAGGGTACCTCACAGGCCAGGCATAAGTTGTGAGGGCAGAAGCCCAGAGAGAGACACCCAAGGCACAACAACACTCCCCAGAACCCCTTACAGAATATGGTGACCACGGCAGGACATAAGCAAACAGGAGATGTTAATATAACAGATAAGAGAGGAAACTAAAATGGAGGAGAGAATTTCCTCATACATTTTTGGCAAGGTGAACCTCACCAAACCTTGCGTGCAAGCCCTCACACGGGCTGCTACTCAGAGAACAGCAGGGAAGGACCACAACCGCAGGGTGGAAAAGGCCATCTGGCTTATCTGATTCACCCGCCAAGTCCAAAAGCTCGGCCAGTGGGTGAAGGACTTGGAACAGAGTCTTCAGAAATCAGAGGAGCTCTCTGCTATCCGGGTTGCGGTTGGGGACAACCTGCTGGCCGAATTAGCTGAGGAGCAGCAAAGGAAAAGGCAGTTGGAGGAGACCTTCCGAAATAGCCGGGACTATCTTCAGTGTCAGGTCACTGAGGCCAAGGGTAGTGAGGGGTCCCTCCGGGAACTCTCGGTACGCCCAGAAAATTAGGGAATTAGAAAATAAATTAAAAGATGTACAGGCAGCCTATAAGGGGTAAGCCATTTAGGACCGAGATGAGGAGAAACTTCTTCACTGAGAGAGTGGTGAACCTGTGGAATTCTCTACCTCAGAAAGTTGTTGAGGCCAATTCACTAAATATATTCAAAAAGGAGTTAGATGTAGTCCTTACTACTAGGGGGATCAAGGGGTATGGCGAGAAAGCAGGAATGGGGTACTGAAGTTGCATGTTCAGCCATGAACTCATTGAATGGCAGTGCAGGCTCGAAGGGCCGAAAGACCTACTCTTGCACCTATTTTCTATGTTTCCTAATGTGGCCAATAGCAGTGAGTTTGCAGATCACAGCCCCAGCCAGGAGAGGATTAAAACTCTCACCCACGCTCTATCTCAGGCAAAGGGGATGGTCGCCCTGATAGGACCTGGAGGGTCCATAGGGGACAAAGGAGAGTATTGGGGGCTAGAGGAGAATCCAAAGACAAGAGGTGCCCGACCACCTCCTGAGGCACCGGTGGTTTGTCCGGTGGGGTACCAGGAGGAGCAGGGCGCGCAGGTAGTAGCATACCCAGGGCTGGGAGCAGGACCAATTTGTTCCGCTCGGCAGCAGGGATGTGAGCCGCCCGCTGAGCGTCAGCTAAGGGCTGGATCAGGCGACCAGGCACTGTCTGCTGCACCGGGTATGGTGGGACAGCTGGAGGTTAAGGGACCAGCGCAGAAAGATCCTGAACCAGGGCGGATGTGCCCGGTCAGGCAGCGCAAGTACGGTCCTCCACAGGCAGGTGGCCAAGGTCGGGGAGCGCTGGAGAGCGACTTTATTATTCCCCATGGAGTTCAATCACTCAGGGCCATGGTGGCCCATTTGGCCAAACTCACTCGCACTGGGGACACGTCTATCCACTTCATGGAGGTGGTGCAGGCAGGGGAAATTAATGGGTGTGATGAGGAAGAGACAGCCAAGCTGCTGCTCTTTTCTCTGGATAGTAAATTGTACCAGGCCCTCCCGGCAGAATGCCGGAGGGGGCAGCGCACATTTACTGAGGTCCAGAGGGCCGTCCTTGAGGCTATGGGTTTCAATGACGGCAGTCCTTTCGAACGCAGCCTGCTGGGAGCTCCTCGACCGGGTGAATCTTTCCGCGGTACAGACCAGCCACTGGCTGAGGATGCTGGTGGCAAACTGCTTGCCCCGGCTCAAGGCCGGGACCTCAACCTCACCGAGGAAGCAGTGATCAGGCAACTGGCACTGATCCAACGGAATGGAGGAGGGGATGAGGAGAAAACCTCCAAAGGTCGGATAAATGAAGTAAAACCCAACTCGATTCCCAAAAGGGAATGGCTCCAGGAGGGTGGCCGCTCGTCTGATAAGGAGGGTGTGTGCTACGGGTGCGGGAAAGCTGGGCATTTTAAAAGGGATTGCAGGAGCCCAGTAAAGAGATATGGGGGGAGAAGTCCTTCAGGAGTGGGGGAAGTGGAGGAAGCTCCTCACCATCCCTTGACGAGATCGTAGCTGCAGTGAGGACAGTGCTGGAGGAGACTGAGAAGGTAGCCACGGCAACAGGCAGGGAAGCATCAGCAACCCTGCCAGTACAGAGGCCGTGACTAGCCCAGACCCAGCCTGCATACCTGTGCCCACTAGTATACGACCCCTGGGGACGACCCTGGGTCAAGATGGAGGTTGAGGGTGTATTGGGTACTTACCTTTTGGACACTGGTGCTTCCAGCACGATAGTCCATTCGGAGGACCCTGCAAACTCACCTCTATCAAACGGGGTGCCGTATCAACTAGTTGGGTTTACAGGAAATGAGAAGGCTTGGTTTTTCTCAGTCCCGCTCGTAGTTTGTTTAGAAGCACTCCAAACGCAATGGAAGTGCATCCTGATGAACTGGGAGCAGGTGGGAAAAGGGATCTTGGGGGCTGATTTTATCATCGCTCGCCGGATCCTAGTAGACTTGAGGAATCACTATCTATGGGGTACAGTGAGCACGGGTGCAGAAGGAGAAGTCATGGTTATTGATAAGAAACAGGGAAAAGGGACTCTGTACAGTGAAGCCAAAAGGGGGTTACGACCTGGAGGTTCAGGCCGGTAACACCCCGGCCGAGTACCGGGCCTATGTGCAAGCAAATCTTGCAGCATTTGCCACCCATAAACACGATTGTGGGAGAGTCACAGGAGTGGAGGTTAGAATAGATGGGGATCCCTTGTCCCGGCCGCAAAAGCAGTATGGCTTTCCCCGAGAGGCAGAAGCAGATTGGAGCAAGCTTTAAGCTCGCTTGTCGAGCAGGGTGTTTTGAGACCCATAGCCACCCATGTCAACTCCCCGCTTTGGCCGCTTAGGAAACCGGGCAATTCTTGGAGGGCTACTGTGGATTACAGGGTGCTCAATAAAAACATCCCAGCTTGTGCTCCCACAGTAGCGGCGGTTGCGGATCTGATAGGGGGAATCCCTGCATCCGTAACCACGTTCACAGTGTTGGACATATCCAACGGGTTCTGGTCTATCCCTGTACGGAGGGAAGACCAGTACAAGTTTGCCTTCGCCTTCAGGGAACAGCAGTATACATGGAGCTGCCTCCCACAGGGCTTTCATAACAGTGCCAGCATTTTTCACCAATGCATGGCGAACTGCTTAAAAGGCTTCAGCCAGCCACACCAGCTGGTCCAGTATGTGGACAACCTGTTGTTGTTCACGGACAGCAGTGAGGAACACGGTCCACTGCTGGCCGAACTGCTGGTCTTACTGAAGGAAGGGGGTTTTAAAGTTAACCTCAAGAAAGCCCAGATAGGTCTAGGAGAGGTAAAATTCCTGGGCCTGACGATAAGGGCGGGAGAAAGGATCATTGATGAGGCTAGAAGAAAGGCAGTACAGGAACTCCCTGTCCCTAGGAATGTATCGGGGGTGAGGTCTTTCTTGGGAGTCACTGGCTACTGTAGGGACTTCATCGAGGACTATGCAGCCACTGCCGCCCCTCTGCTGAGACTCCTACACAAGCGGGTCGAGTGGGAGTGGGACAAGGGCTGTGAGGCAGCATTTGTCCGTCTGAAAGGAGACCTGCAGGTAGCGCCAGCCCTAGGGGCAATTGATGGGGGAGAGGTGGCGACAGCTTAAGTGCAGTGTTGCTCCAGGGGCGAAACGGTCAGCTGAGACCAGTGGTGTACTCCTCAAGGGTCCTCACGGAGGTAGAAAAGGGATACTCCAATTGTGAGAGGCACTTGCTTGCCACTCACTGGGAAGTAAAGAGAGCTCAGATCTTTACAGGAGTATCCCCCATTACATTCCTCACCCATCATACCCCGACGCAAAAGCTGTTGGACGGGAGGATTAAGGACGGGACAGTGAGCAGTGCTAGAATCACTCTCTGGACCCTCCTCCTCTCCCATATGGCATTAAAGGTCAAGGGCCTCTGCGAGCCCAGGCTCGCAGCAAATTTAATCTATCCAGGGCAGCCGCATCGATGCTCTGTGGAGGGGGTATGGGACATCGACTTTGGATTTCGGGCAGGGATACACCCCACAGGCCGTGAGATCTACGTTGATGGCTCCAGTTCAGTGTCCGCGGGTACAAGACTCACGGGCTGTGGAGTTTGGGATCCTAAGGCAGGGATTGCCTTGGCTCTTAAACTCCCATGCACCCTGAGTGCCCAGCAGGCGGAACTCTCGGCGGTGATGTATGTGGTCACACACCCCGAGGAATTCCCTACCCCATACACGATTTGCTCGGACAGCATGTTCACTTGCAATTCGTGTACAGAGTATCTGGCAATTTGGTCACGCCGGGGGTACACCTCTGCGGATGGGAAGCCCCTTGTGACCAAACCCCTGCTAGAAAAGATCGTAGCTGCAGTGGGAGAAACCGGGGATGTATATATCCATAAGGTAAAGCCCACTCCAAAACTGAGCCACGGGGGGAAGGTAACCAGCAGGCAGACCTGCTGGCAAGGGAAGGTGCTCGTACAGGTCGCCCATGGGACTCATACGAGGCAGGCAGGATAGCAGCAGCAAGAAACAAGCCAGGTACACAAGGGAGCGTAGGGGCGGCTGTGGTCGCGGACCTTAAAGTAGTCCAGATGCAGGATATGGTCCTGAAGGCTGCCTTGGCTGCTAGCAAAAAGTGGGAAAAGACTGAGGGCCCGAACAGTGCTGCAGATATTGCTGTGCGGGAAGGCATGTTGTTTAAAGGGGACAAATGGGTAGTGCCACCACAACACAGGAGGGAGTTCCTTCAGCTGGCCCATGAGGGTCCAGGTGCGGGACACCCCGGGCCGGAGTCTACCTGGTAACGGATAGAAAAGGCAGGGTGGTGGCCAGGCCTCCGGAAAGACGTCCGCGACTTCTGTGCGGGCTGTCTGGTTTGCGCTGCAAACAACCCAGACCCTCAGAAAAGGAAGGTGTCTATGGGACACGTCAGGCAGGTAGAGGGACCGTGGCAGTCGATCCAGATTGACTACATCGGACCCCTACCGGCCATCCAGGGAGGTTATAAATACTGCCACGTCCTGGTGGATGTGCTTTCCAAGTGGGTGGAAGCCTTCCCTTGCCGAACAGCTACCGCGGTGGGGACTGCAAAAATCCTGGTGAGGGAGGTGTTCTCTCAGTGGGGTCTACCACAAATCGTGGCGTCCGACCGGGGAAGCCACCTCACCGGCCAGGTGATGCAGGCCACCCTAAAGGTGCTGGGGATAAGAGCCAAATGTCGCCTACAACCCTCAGTCCTCAGGCCCCGTAGAACAACTGAACCGGACCCTAAAGGAAAGGCTGCGCAAGGAGACGGGAGACTCACCGAACAAGTGGGTGGAGGTCTTACCTTTGGTCCTCATGAGAATCCGGGCCAGTCAGTCAAAGAGCACAGGGTACTCACCCCATGAGCTGATGACTGGCCGGATCATGAGAACCCCAGTGCATGTGTTGGTGCCGGTTCTCACCGAAGGGCAGCTTCGAGAGGTGAACCGGGACCGCTTCGTCAGGAATCTGTTTGAACAGCTTTAACAGATTCACTGGCAGGCGGCCAACAACATGGGTAAACAGCACCGTGCCAATCGGCTGCTGCTGGAACCCCGCAGTCACCATGATTGGGAGGTGGGCGACCAGGTGATGGTGAGAAGCTTCGCCCGGGTCGGGGTATTTGAACCACTGTATATGGGACCATACAGCATAGTCGACAAGGCTAGCTCTATGGTCTATGCGGTTCAATTGCCTCGCCGGGTGAAGTGGTATCACATTAATCAGTGGAAATTGTTTGACTCCAAAAGAGGTAAAAAACAGAGGGGACGAGCAAGGGAAGGGAACCAGGCACTGGGGGAAGATCAGGCCCCGGTGGATGTGGAGGCTCCGGAGGAGGCAGCGGGCCCCGAAGCTCTACAGCCGGGGCTGGTTCACTGCTTCTGTAAGGCTATCCCACCACTGGGTAGGGGTTCCCAGCCCACTAACAGAAGTAGGGAGAAAGGCTCTACCATTAGCAAGGTCCAAGGGGAAGCTGAACCTCCCATGGTGGATCAGCTGGGGTTAGCCCAAGAGGTGGAGGAGATAGCATTGCAGCCCATAACGTGGGACTCTGCACCGACAGTAAGGAGGAGTAACAGAGTGCCACAGCCCAGAGCGCCGTGGTCCCCTGTTTACTTAGCCCCCCGCCCCAGACCGAAAAGGCGAAAGACAACAGGGAGGGTGCTCTGTTGCGCTAGCAAGGGTCTCCCACCGATTATCCGGGTCTCGGGAGGGCCTTGAAGGGCAGCACCAGACCCATTCAGGGGGACTATACGAGCCCCTCAGCGGAGGGCATCCTGGTTCCCAGGGTACGGTCAGCCGAGTGGTCGACGACGCCTGTACAGTGACAGGATATAGCCTGGCCACCCGGGGAGACGGGTGGCGGTGTGTATATTTTCCCTTCCTGTTTTGTTACTTTGTGTTGTGCGCATATGTGTTTAGGTAAGGCAGTGACGGTTGGGTACAGCATTTTGTGTTTGGAACATGTTACGCGGGCCGAGCCTGGAGAGGTCTCTCAAGGCAAGGCCATGTTCTTCTTGCCTTTCAGATGTCCACACCTCCCTATTGGACATTAGTGATGCTGGTATCGCTAAGGATCTGCACCGGGCACCGAGGGGACACCGAGGACTCCCTGGTTTTCGGATGCTCCGGGGGCAGAGCGCCGACAGTGACCACAGGAGAAGGGACTCCGGCAGCGGATGGCCGGGTCACCTACTCCCACGAGGGGAAATGGCCTGGGTGGTTGGGATCGAACTCCACCAAGTACTCCAACCATAAGGACTTTACCTACGGAGAGGCCTCCATCCACTGCCCGGAGATCACTGTGGCCACTTCCAGAGTGAGAGTGACAGAAGGCAGGAAGGTATGCCTAACTTGCCAAGGGGACATACCTCTGGGACGGTGGTGGTGGCTCAGAAACCTCAAGAGGGACATGGGAGACCGACACTCGGACTGGGAATGTCTGGATAATGATACCTACCGAACCATCATGGGGTCATCTGGCGGGGTCACGGTGTGCTGGGAGAAATGGTGGGCGTACGACCAAGGAATTTATTTGTGTATGTGGGGATCCACTCACGTGTGTTCAGCGGGGGTCTCCATTGCTTTCTATAGGTGGTGGTAGGATGTCGGGGATGGAGTGGTATGGGATCACAGCGGGGAGGCGTGTGTGACCCCCAATCCCCGGGTACCAGTAACCGCCACCGAACTAGTAGTTCGGGAAAGGAAACCCCCACCCACGGCCAAGCCCACCGTCCCACACGGGTGCCCGGGGAATGGTTTAGTGTTGGTCCCGACCGAGAAACTACTTTATCAGTGGGTACACTACGCGGTGGCATCAGTGGTGCTAAATCTGACAGAATCCGCCTACCTACGTGGTGTCCCCGGGAAACCAAGCTGTTATACCAGGCTCTGCTGCGGGAGATGTTCCGGAAGTTCTACGAACTGGGATGTCAAGGTGACAGACTTGTAAAAACAGTGGGATAGGGCCAAACCGGGCAGGCAGAGGCGTGGCATTTTAAATGACATTTTCACTGGGTTTAACACCGGGGCGTCCGCCTTAAACAGTTTGGATAACATGCAGCTGGCCCTCCAGATAAATAGGTTAAAGAATCAGCTGCGCAAAATCCTGGGGGGCGAGAATACCGTATTGGGATCCGCGCTCCACAAAGAGGTGGCAATGACAGTTCACTTAAAGGAGATTATCTCTCAATTGGAGGCACAGGCCAGGGCTGTAAACGCTTTGATTCGGGAGAATAGAAACGCCTCCGATCAAGCTGCCCAAAATGAGGTATGCATGCTCTATGGGGCCTGGTTGTTGGGAGAGGGACGGAGTAACCTCGAGGATCTGAGATAGGGACAGGTCCCCTCCTGGATCAGCAACCTGCACTTAGCAGCACTGCACCCTCATGATAATGTTTTGAGTCCTTGCCAACTTCATGTAGCGTCGGAAGCCTACCTGGTACCGGTGGACTGTGGAAAGTCAAACCATACCATCATGGGTGTGGTGGTCAGGATGCCCGTGATGGGGCGTCCCCACGACCAGCACCCCTGTACCGAGTGGAGAATGTGAGTGTTATTCGTGGAGGGGTGCATGTTCGATTCCAAGAGGTCCCACCTTATGTCACAATGTGGGAGCACACTGTGACAGGTACAGACCTCTCGGGTTGTCGGAGCAGGGGAGCACAGGTAATCCTGTGCCCCCAGCACTTGAACACTTTTGCAAGGCCACAATGCGGGTTCAGCACTGCTGGGGCAGAGCCTATCAATTGTACAATGGAGGTAATGGCCCCTAACCACATGCCTCCACAGGTAGCATATGTAGGCAGTAGGACATATTGTGTCACCACAAGTGCCCAACAGTATGAACACAGACCGGGAAGGTGGTGTCCAATACCGTACAGCAGCTTTTGCTTTCAACCCAGGGCAGAGGTTCAAGTGGCACACATCAGAATCACACCCATCCCTGAACCTTCCACGATTCACCTCAGTCACCTACAACAATATGTCGCCCATTTTGGCTATCCCATTGCCCCACTACCTGAGAAACTTACAGCTCTCCTCCAGGCAGTGGATTTGTCTCAAAAACATTTTTACACCATCGAGCAGAAAACTGAAGTTCTAGCAGGGGAGATTGCCCAGATTAAACCCCCAGCATGGTGGGATTTGGGGATATGGGCAGACATACCTGCGTGGATCCAGGTGGGATCACATGTCTTGGTAATCGGCCAACTCCTGATTGTAGCTTATCTGCTAGTTACAAGCTGTCAGCTCAGGAGAAAAAGAAAAAGAAAGCAGTTCCTCAGGCTACTACGCAGACAGGAGAGCCGCTGCTAAACCCTCAAAGCGTGTAAACAAAGCTTGACCGCAATACTCAGGTGGTTTTGTTATTTCCAGGGATGACCGCGTTTTCATACATGGCCCCTTGGAAGTTTGCAGGGCAGGTTTGTTTGTTTTGCTGTTAAGACTGAAATGAGACTCAATGTACAATTACTGCTGTAACCTTAAGTACATGTATGTATATTGCTGTTGTACATTATTACCTGTTGGATTCTGTGTTTTGCACCGCGTTAAAAGGAATTACGATATATATATCGATGGGATCAGTTTAGAGTTAAACTTGGAAAAGTTGGGCAATTTGGGAGACCAAGGGTTTTCTCACCACCCTGAACTTTGACACACTCGAGTGGTGTCTGACTGTGTCAGATGGGGGATTATGTAGGGGAGGACGAAAACCCCTCATTTTTCCCAGAAGAAAAGGAGCTGTGGGATCTGCCTGTGCTGCAATAAAACAGAAGGCCAGTGTCCTGGAAGTAACAGAGAACCCAGATCCAGGCGGGGGTCACGACCAAGACGATGTGGCCTTGGCAGAGCAGTGATTGGATGGAGGAGGACACCGGAGGGCCAATGGTGGGACAGAGTTAGCCCAAAGCAAGGGGCTTCAAGCCAATGGGAGAGCACTTGCTCGGACTCTGGGGAGATACCAGTGGATTGGAAAGCAGCTAATGTAACGCCTCTGTTTAAAAAAGGGGGCAGACAAAAGGCAGGTAACTATAGGCCGGTTAGGTTAACATCTGTAGTGGGGAAAATGCTTGAAACTATCATTAAGGAAGAAATAGCGGGACATCTAGATAGGAATAGTGCAATCAAGCAGACGCAACATGGATTCATGAAGGGGAAATCATGTTTAACTAATTTACTGGAATTCTTTGAGGATATAACGAGCATGGTGGATAGAGGTGTACCAATGGATGTGCTGTATTTAGATTTCCAAAAGGCATTCGATAAGGTGCCACACAAAAGGTTACTGCAGAAGATAAAGGTACGCGGAGTCAGCGGAAATGTATTAGCATGGATAGAGAATTGGCTGGCTAACAGAAAGCAGAAAGTTGGGATAAATGGGTCCTTTTCAGGTTGCAAATCGGTGGTTAGTGGTGTGCCACAGGGATCGGTGCTGGGACCACAACTGTTTACAATATACATAGATGACCTGGAGGAGGGGACGGAGTGTAGTGTAACAAAATTTGCAGATGATACAAAGATTAGTGGGAAAGCGGGTTGTGTGGAGGACACAGAGAGGCCGCAAAGAGATTTAGATAGGTTAAGCGAATGGGCTAAGGTTTGGCAGATGGAATACAATGTAGGAAAATGTGAGGTCATCCACCTTGGGAAAAAAAACAGTAAAAGGGAATATTATTTGAATGGGGAGAAATTACAACATGCTGCGGTGCAGAGGGACCTGGGGGTCCTTGTGCATGAATCCCAAAAAGTTAGTTTGCAGGTACAGCAGGTAATCAGGAAGGCGAATGGAATGTTGGCCTTCATTGCAAGAGGGATGGAGTACAAAAGCAGGGAGGTCCTTCTGCAACTGTACAGGGTATTGGTGAGGCCGCACCTGGAGTACTGCATGCAGTTTTGGTCACCTTACTTAAGGAAGGATATACTAGCTTTGGAGGGGTACAGAGACGATTCACTAGGCTGATTCCGGAGATGAGGGGGTTACCTTATGATGATAGATTGAGTAGACTGGGTCTTTACTCGTTGGAGTTCAGAAGGATGAGGGGTGATCTTATAGAAACATTTAAAATAATGAAAGGGATAGACAAGATAGAGGCAGAGAGGTTGTTTCCACTAGTCGGAGAGACTAGAACTCGGGGGCACAGCCTCAAAATACAGGGGAGCCAATTTAAAACCGAGTTGAGAAGGAATTTCTTCTCCCAGAGGGTTGTGAATCTGTGGAATTCTCTGCCCTGGGAAGCAGTTGAGGCTAGCTCAGTGAATGTATTCAAATCACAGATAGATAAATTTTTAACCAATAAGGGAATTAAGGGGTATGGGGAGCGGGCGGGTAAGTGGAGCTGAGTCCACGGCCAGATCAGCCATGATCTTTTTGAATGGCGGAGCAGGCTCGAGGGGCTAGATGGCCTACTCCTGTTCCTAATTCTTATGTTATGTTCTTATGAAAACTGTGGGACTGACTCATCACCATTATCAGGCTATTGTCTTCCCCATGGTTACACCATTATCGGGAAATTATGCAGACCTTCAGAAAACTAGGGAACCCAAAACAAACCAAGGGCCTACACAATGGCTACAGGAGGCCCACACCCTGCTAACCCAATCAACACCTACTCAACCCTTGAGTAGGTTAACATCTGAATGGTCAGTGGAAAAAACCCGCAAAATCTAACACTGCTGCATTTTTCAAACTCACAATGGGAAGGATCGATTTCAGCACGAGAGGCGGACTGGATATCTGGCTATAAGAAGGGGGTTCTGACCCAGTGTGTGTGTGTTCTGCTCTCGTGATCCAGCAACCAGCAAGCCTCTCGACACAGAAGGAAGACCAGTATCCGAAGACACCGAAGACAGAAGAAATAAACCACCAGACTGCAAAAGGCACAGCAATGAGTACTACCTCTGGTCCCCAGAACTCCCAACTCAGTTAGGTCAGGAAAGGTGGGAGGTTGGGCATTGTACTGCTAATACTTGTGTAAAAATTTTCGTTGTGTCTGTTTAGTGGGATTTAGGGGGATTGTTTTGTTGGTGTATTGCTATTTGTTGAGATACACCTTGTCAAATAAATTGGAAGCTTAAAGTTCCTCTAGGAATCATCTCGTCTCAGTTCTGTTGTATTTGTTATGTATTGATGTGTGTATCGTCCTGGTACCTTAAATGTATAATAAGCACAATGGTACACCACAGAGGGCGCTGTGGTGGGAAACATGAAAGTACCTGCAAGAGGCAGTATAAAAGGCTGACCACCACACCTGAGAGTCACTCTGAGGCTGTTCAATAAAGGACGAAGGTCACAGCAGTTAGATTAACACCAGACCGTGTGGAGTCAGTGATTTGTGTGCTGCATACACCACAGTATTACATCTCCTGATCGTGAGTCTTGTGTCAGAACAGTGTGAGGGAAGCCAGGAGTGCCTCAAAAACGCTCAACTGTGTGCCACAGGCTAGGGAAGAAAGGGGTTAGGAGTGTTTGACACTCACAGATGCCTCACAGGCTAGTCATAAGCTGTGGGGACGTATGAGTCTCAAAACCCCCTACATAAGCTGTGGACATAGTCTCTCCAGGAGTGCTCTTGCAGCGCTCAGGGTACTTCACAGGCCAGGCATAAGTTGTGAGGGCAGAAACCCAGAGAGAGACACCCAAGGCACAACACTCCCCAGAACCCCTTACACCCCCGAAGTGCACAGCTTCCCGACAAAGGCCTCCTGCAGCTGCCAATGTTTTCATTGGGCAATGCTGCAGGGGGCGGAACTGAAGTTCGGGTCCGGGACGCTACTGGGGCGATGTGCACGGCGATGACATCACGATCTCCAGGCAAAGGAGATCAGGGCACAACGCCATACCGTCGCCACAAACCTCCCGCCGAATACAGCAGGAGTTGCACTCGGTTGGTAGGTCGTTAGCGCCCTGTTATCGCCTCCGGAGGTGATAACGGGAGGCGCAAAGGAGGCTCATTTCTAGGCCAAGAGCTGTAGGAATAGCCACCAAGGATCTGGAAGGGACATATTGTGCCTTACAGCTGCACTAAATTCTTAGAGGAGACAACTAAATATAAGGGGGTCATAATTCAGGTGCACCAGAAAGCTGGTGCACCTATGAGTTTTGGAGTGGTACTTACCGCTGGAACTCCTGGTACAGTAAGTAGAACCATTTTCAGGACTTTGACATTTTTTCAAAGTCCTACAGGAAATGGATCATAATGGGGCAGACCTTAGATTCAAAGCCAGGCTGACTGGCTGAAAATGGGTCGGTCAATCAGCGGTGGCGTCGTGGTGATGTCACAGCGCATGTGCGTCACTACACTCCCTCCCTTCCGTTAAAGGGGAGAGAATCTACCATTTTTTTTACTTTGGCCACCATGGAGAGTTTCGACTGGGCCAGTGGTCTGGCACCCAAGATGGGGTGCCAGGCTGCCCGTTGGCAGCCGGGCCGAACCCGGGGGCAGTATTTTGCCGGCCGATCAGCAAGTCGGCCGGCAAAAATGTCTCCATTGCTGCTGCAGCAGTGGGCCTTCCCCTTTAAGAGTGGCTGCACTGCCGAGCCACACTAAGTTCGGAGGTGGTGCACTGGCAGAAAAACCGATGGATGGAGCCGAAAATCGCTGGGAAGTATTTTTTTATTGCTTTAAATTGGCGGTGCAACTACTTGGACGGAATGGGGTCCTGGCCAAAAAAACCCTGACTGAAATTTAGGTCGAGTCAGCCTGTTGACCCCAAAATGGCGGCCATTTGATTTTTAGGAATGGCCACCGCAAACGGGCATTAACGGGTCTGTTTGAAACCCTGAATTTCGGCCCCAAGGAGTATCCGTGTTAAAATGTATTTGTTAAAGTACCGTTTGTGTGTATTTTAAAGAACATTAAAGTTAAATAAATTAATGCTAAATGCTATTTGGGTGGAAACTGCTTGATTAAAAAAAACAGATGTTCATTGGAAATAGCTCCAACCTACTGGAGTTCTTCAGGCTTCGGTTCTTGGAGCCTGATGTTTGCTCTATTTGTAAGTGTATTGGAGGAAAATGCTTCTTGAAATATAAAGTTTGCTGATAATGCCAGGCAATGTGGCCAAATGACATGGGTAAGAAGCATTGACAACATTCGAAGAGCCTTGGCTCAATTAAGCAGATGAGTTATGGAATAAATGATTGATTTTAGTGTCAACAAATGTACGGTAATGGACATTGGACCAACAAACGTGCCCACCCCAGGACTCCATTGGCAAAGTGTCATGTATATCACACTACTGTATATAACTGTATCGTACCATGCTATACATGACTGTAACTAGATATGACCTGTAACCACAAGCATACTTTACCACCAGGGGTGCACTTGCAGGAGACACTGCATACCTGTTCCACACAGGTATATAAAGGCAGGTCTCAGGCAAGTGTGGCACGCGAGAGCTGTGAAATAAAGGTGCAGGTCCTGAGTGACCTTGACTTCAGCATGTGCCTCGTGTAAGTCTGTACTGCAGGGTCAAGACTTTACAGTGGCGCTGAGTTACGGGATCACAGAATCCACAGAATGGCTACCAACGGCTCAGATGAGAAATACAATGCTGGAGACAATTGGGAGGACTTTATAGAATGGTTACAAAGCTTTGCTGGAGCCTAAGACTGGTTGGGCGACGATAAGGCAGACAAGAGAAGAGCCCATCTCTTGACCAGCTGTGGCTCGAAAACATACACCTTAATGAAGGACCTGCTGGCACCCGAGAAACCAGCAAGCAAGTCATTTGAGGAATTGAGCACACTGGTGAGAGACCACCTTAATTCAGCGAGCAGCCTACACATGGCCAGACACACGTTCAACAACTACAGATGCTGTGTGGGCCAGAGCATACCCGACTTTGTGGCGGAACTTCGGAGGCTAGCTAGTTTATGTGAGTTCTCCGATGAACTAAGGCGAGAAGTACTGAGAGACTTTTTTATTGAAGGACTAGGCCACGCAGGCATATTCCGAAAGCTTATAGAGACCAAGAACTTGACCCTAGAGGCAGCAGCACTGGACGCACAGACATTCTTGGCAGGAGAAGAAGAAATGAGGTTGATCTATACTGCGGGTACGACCACTAACGAAACATCGGAACAAGGGGTTCACAGCGTGAAACGAGCCGCTACCCCCACACACAGACAAAGGCAGGAGAGCAGGTCTTCAACAGCAGGCAGTGGTGCCAGAAGCCATCAAGGGCCACATGAACGGCCGTTCACACCTCATCAACCCACAATGCGAGCAATCAACTACAGACTGAGAGAAGCTCAAGAGAGATCAGCCAGACGCAGCTCATCCTTCGGAAACAATGGAAGCGGTCTGTGCTGGAGATGTGGGGGAAGCCACTCAACAAGGGGATGTCGATTTCAGCATGCTGTTTGCAGAAACTGCAACTATACAGGGCATCTGGCTCGCATGTGCAGAAAAACAGCAGCTCGGCAGGTATACGAATCGGAAGGGTCGGAAAGCGGACCAGAAGACGGTGGGGAGAGTGCCCGGGACGCCAGGGTCAACACGATCAATGTCCACTGTTCTTACAACAAGACGCCTCCAATAATGATGAGGGTCCTACTCAATGGGATACCCATCAACATGGGACTGGACACGGGAGCTAGTCAATCTCTCATGAGCGTCCAACAATTTGAACAGCTGTGGCTGCACAAAAGCAACAGACCAAAACTCACAAGGATCGACACCAAATTATACCAAAGAAATCGTCCCAGTCCTTGGCAGCGCCATGCTCTCAGTCACACACAAAGGGACGCGGAACCGACTTCCCATGTGGATTGTCCCCGGAGATCTCCCAGCACTGTTGGAGAGAAGCTGGCTGGCAAAACTAAATTGGAAATGGGATGATGTTCACGCCATGTCGTCAGAGGAACGGACCTCCTGCTCAACAGTTCTAAGTCGTTTTGAACATCTCTTTCAGCCAGGTGTGGGCACCTTCAAAGGGGCTAAAGTTAAAATCTACATCACACAGGATGCCAGACCGGTCCATCACAAGGCTAGAGCTGTGCATTATGTGATGAGGGAAAAGAATGAATACGGGAAGGCATTATCTCACCCATGGAATTTAGCGACTGGGCAAGTCCCATCATCCCTGTCATGAAGCCTGATGGATCCGTACGAATCTGTGGGGATTACAAGTCTACCATAAACAGAGTCTCCCGACAGGACCAATACCTGCTGCCCAGAGCGGAGGACCTATTTGCCACATTGGCTGGAGGAAAACTTTTCTCGAAATTAGATCTCACATCTGCGTATATGACACAAGAACTGACCGAAGAGTCTAAGCTACTCACCACCATCAACACACATCGAGGCCTTTTTATGTACAATCGATGCCCATTCGGCATCAGGTCGGCAGCTGCTATATTCCAGCGCAACATGGAGAGTCTGCTCAAGTCCATCCCGGGGACGGTTGTGTTTCAAGATGACATACTCATCACAGGCAGGGACACCGACTCCCTTCTCCGCAATTTGGAGGAAGTACTAAGTCGATTGGATCGGGTAGGCCTCAGAGTTAAGAAATCCAAGTATCTGTTTCTCGCGCCCGAAGTTTAATTTTTGGGCAGAAGAATTGCCGCTGATGGAATCCGCCCAACAGAATCCAAAACCGAAGCAATTCGTCTGGCACCCAGGCCCCGGAATGTCTCGGAACTGCGCGCCTTTCTCGGGCTACTCAATTACTTTGGGAACTTTATGCAGAACTTGAGCACGCTGCTGGAGCCTCTCCATGTGCTACTCAGAAAGGAGTGCGATTGGTTTTGGGGGGACGCCCAAGAACGCGCCTTCAATAAGGCACGCAACCTTCTATGTTCCAACAGTGTTTTAGCCTTTTTTGACCCAGGTAAAAAGCTAGTTCTTACATGTGATGTGTCAGCGTACGGGGTCGGGTGCGTTTTACATCATGCCAATGATGCGGGTAAATTACAACCCATTGCTTATGCCTCCAGGTCACTTTCGCGGGCGGAGCGCGGGTACGGTATGGTTGAGAAGGAGGCGCTCGCGTGCGTGTACAGTGTCAAAAAGATGCACCAATACCTTTTCTAGGCCAAGTTCGCGTTAGAAATCGACCACAAACACCTCACGTCCCTGCTATCCGAGTGCAAGGCAATAAACGCTGACGCCTCGGCGTGCATTCAGCAGTGGGCACTCATGCTGGCGTCTTACGACTACACAATAAGGCACAGACCAGGCACAGACAACTGTGCCAACGCGCTTAGCAGGCTACCCCTGGCGACCACAGAAGGGTCCGACGAACAGGACTGTGAGATGGTCATGGCAATCAATGCCTTTGAATCCACAGGTTCGCCCATGACGGCTCGCCAAATCAGAGCCTGGACGACCAGCGACCCCACGTTATCTCTAGTTAAAAGATGTGTTTAAACTGGTGACTGGCAGAGGCCCGCGATGCCTGCCCCGAGGAGATCAAACTTTTCCATAGGCGCATGCATGAACTATCACTACAGGCAGACTGCCTGATGTGGGGCAGCCGAGTAGTTATGCCCTTGTGAGGCAGAAAGGCGTTTGTCCGGGAGCTCCACTGCGAGCACCCGGGGATCGTCCTTATGAAGGCCATAGCCAGATCCCATGTCTGGTGGCCTGGCATTGACGCGGACTTGGAGCTCTGCGTCCGGCGGTGCACCATTTGTGCCCAACTCAGTAATGCCCCCAGGGCAGCCCCCCCTAAGCCCCTAGCCCTGGCCCACCAAACCGTGGTCGCGGGTGCATGTAGACTATGCGGGCCCATTCATGGGCAAAATGTTCCTCGTAGTCGTCGATGCATTTTCAAAATGGATCGAGTGCACTATTTTAAACTCGAGCACCAACTCCACCACTGTGGAGAGCCTTAGAACCATGTTTGCAATGCACGGAATTCCTGACATATTGGTCAGTGATAATGGTCCATGCTTCACCAGCGCAGAATTTCAAGATTTCATAGTTGACCACGGCATAAATCATGTTAAGACGGCACCGTTCAAGCCAGCCTCCAATGGCCAGGCGGAGCGAGCAGTGCAAATTGTTAAACAAGGCATGCTAAAAATCCAAGGTCCCACGCTGCACAGCCATCTGTCGCGACTGCTGCTGGCATACAGATCTCGTCCGCATTCGTTGACTGGGGTTCCCCCTGCGCAACTATTGATGAAACGGACCTTAAAGACTAGGCTCTCGTTAATCCTCCCAGACATGCATGAAATTGTTGAGGCAAAGCGCCGGAAGCTAACTGAGTACCATGACCGAAATTCGAGGGGGAGGTGGAATGAGATAGGGGACAAAGTGTTTGTGCTAAACTATGGCAGGGGTTCCAAATAGCTTGCAGGGACAGTACAGGCAAGGAAGGAAACAGGCTACTGGTTGTACAAATGGACAATGGCCAAACCTGCCGGAGGCATGTAGACCAAGTAAAAAGTAGATTCAGCAACAACACTGCAGAACCAGAGGCAGACTACAATGTGGAACTCACACCACACCTGGTGGACAGACAGAGGGAACAACCTGAGGAAAGGGCAGTCTCAACACACAGCCCAGGCGCGATACCAGCAATCATACTGAACGAAACAGACAGCCCAGGCGAGATACCAGCAATCACACCAAAAGAAAAGCAGGCACCAAGGCAAACAACTGAACCACAACTAAGACGCTCCATGCGAGAGCGTAGACCACCTGAGAGACTGAATCTATAAAGACAATAAGACCTTGGGGGAGGGTAATGTCATGCATCTCACACTACTGTATATAACTGTATCTTACCATGCTATACATGACTGTAACTAGATATAACCTGCAACCACAAGCATACTCTACCACCAGGGGTGCACTTGCAGGAGACACTGCATACCTGTTCCACACAGGTATATAAAGGCAGGTCTCAGGCAAGTGTGGCACTCGAGAGCTGTGAAATAAAGGTGCAGGTCCAGAGTGACCTTGACTTCAGCATGTGCCTCGTGTAAGTCTGTACTGCAGGGTCAGGACTTTACACAAAGGAAATGGATGTGGCTGTGATTATTGATTCACAAAGTGCCCAGTTATTGAAAAGCTGTTATTAACAAAGCAAATCTAATATTACGCTACATCTCAAGGGGATTTAACTACATGTTAAAACAAATTGTTCTAACCTCATATAAATCATTGGAAAACATGTTTGGACTGTTGTGTGTAGTTTTAGATGCGATCTTTAAAATAATTAGAATGAATAATTTCTTTCGAAAACCAAAAATCCTATAGCCACTAGCTTGGGAGAAAATTCTTTTAAATTGCTTATCACATGTACTTCTGTCCTCTAGTTCTATGCTCACAGTCCAAGTGGAATAACCTGCTTACATCTAGATAATTCATTTTTTCAGGGTTTTAAGGACCTGGATCATATCTTTCTTTAGTAGTTTCGAGCATTAATTTATGCAAGTGTGCCTCTGTCACATTAGCCAGAATTTCACTCTGAAGGCATGCAGGGATTGGTGGCAGGGGGTGGGGGGCGGCTAGAAAGCAGTTGGGAAACCCGGGTCAACAGGGGGTGGGGGAGAGCCGAGGCCTCACGGGTCAGGATTGAAGGCCTCAGGGTGGTTGACGAGAGATCGGAGGCCTCATGGGAAGGGGGAATTGGCGGCCTGGGGAGGTACGTGGGGGGATCAGAGGCCTCGGGGAGTGGGTGCAGGTCGAGGGGAGATCAGAAGGTTCAGGCGGTCGTGAGGGTGGGTGAGGCAGGGACACTGGATCCAGCAGGTAAGTGTAAAGGCACTTGCCTCCTGGATTCAGCAGTTCTCGCCTCCCTTTAGCTGGTGGGTTCCCTGGGGAAACCCAACCAGCCAGAATTGAATTTGAAATGGTGGATCACCATGAGGCACACCAGCCTCATTATAATATTTAAATGAGAGACTTGCCTCCTGGGTAGGCTGCCCGCCCTCCATCACACCTCCGTTAAAACCGGAAGTGGAGGCGGGTCAGGGCGAGGATTCAGATTTTTAACTCTTTACCCTCCCACCCTACCTTAACCCACCCGTTGTTTGAGGTTAACATTTCCCCCATTGAGCCCTAAACCCCAAAATTATAATTTCTGCAAACCCTTTTCTGTAAACCCTCTCCAATACATCTGGGTCTTTTGAAGGTTAGCTTTGTTGTTGAACACTTCACATTAACTGTATACTTTTAGTGACTGGTCAATGAGCACACCATACTTTACTTTTCTAGTTTTGTAAATGGGTGCACTCTCATCCTATCACGAAGGTCTGTGGACAGTGGTTAGGAGCAGGAACCTGGCTGATATTTCCCTTTCAATTCTCACCTCCAAGTCAGAAAGCTGTGGGTTCAAGACCCACAAATCACTTGAGCAAATAAGCTAAGCTGATACTCGAATACAGTTCAAATGGAGTGCTGCGTCATTAGAGGTGCCGTCTTTCGGATGAGATGCTAAACTGAGGTGCCTTCTGCCATCTCAGATGACAATAATTAGAGAAGAGCATTGAGTTTTCCCAACACCTTGGCCGATGTTCCCTACCAACATCACCAAGTAGAACTGATTACTTGGTCATTCATTCACATGCTGTTTGTGCAATCATGCTATGCACAAATTGGCCATCATATTTCCCTCTTAAAACTGTGACTACATTTTTTTTAAAAATCCATTCATTGTAAAGTGCTTTGGGGCATCCTAAAGACATGGTATGACACAATATAGATGCAAATTATTCTTTCCTTTCGTAACCTAGGGCACTGAGGCCAATTGTATCATATGATCACTGCAGTGACTCAGATCAGCCAGCTCAGCACAGGCTAGGAATAAAATCTGGGACATTACTCGACTGTATGATTTATACCTTGCTGAACAAACTGTGTTTCCTGTTCTGAGATGGATTGCCTTACATTGATATCTATTCTAAAATTCATGCATCCAATGTATTTGCATACTTAGATTAATATGCTGAGGATAACAACTTGAAACAGTTCCCAAATGTCTTTATATTAAAATTGCATTTATGGAAGTGTATTTCTGCAGCCTATATATTTTTATTCAACTGGAGAATGATGTGTCAGATGGTTTATATATTTACCCCATGCGGATCAAGCAACAGTGGAGTGTGTCTGGATAATCACATGAGAAAATTTGAATGTGTTCTGACTGAACTGGTAAACTCATATGAAGAGACAGCCAACAATCGCAAGGATTCAACCGAAAAGATATGCGCGGATTTTAACTCGGGATGCAGTCATGCGGGCGGGGGCGAGGTGAGCGACAAACTATTCCAACCAAGACAGGGTGAGGCCCAGAGATTTTAACAGGAAGCCACCACTGGGGACCTGAAGGAATCGTCCTTGGCATTGAGGTAAGCGGCTGGGAGGGGCTTTGGGAGGGCCTTGCAGTTGGACAGGGCAGGGGAGGCCAAATATTTATTTGTGGAGCTGCAGAGGAGCACTCTTGGTCCTCCTGGCCCCACAAAGAAAGTCAAAGAAAGTAAAAAACACTTAGCTTTTTGGTGTGGTATTTCAAATGGAAATGATTTTCAGTGGCTTGTGCAGTGCCTTGCAAATGATTGCGTGGCCACACACACACGCAGCTCAGAGGGAATATTGCTGATGACTGTGTAAAGAACAGCAAAAGGCTTTTTTAAAGAAGTCAGAAGGCCCGAACTTGGTGAAAGCCAAGGCCCGCCCAAGTGCCGCCCAAAGGACCGCCGAGAGACCGGGTGGTTTGGCAGGAAGATTCCCCTAAAAGATCTGCCAGTACCGCCCACCAGCAAAATACCGACTTACGCCCTAAATCTGGGCGGCAATGGGCAGGAGCTCTCAATCTCAGCAGCAAATGCGATCCTCGCCAAAGTGCCGCCCAGGGAGGGGGAACACGTAAAAATTAAAATGAACACTAAAAAAAACAATTGAACACCTTCAAGGGACCCCATCCCCCTGATTCGCTGAAACAAAAATAAATAACAGAAGTTCACTAACCTTTTTTTGCAGGTCTTCATACTTACCGTTGGGGTTAGACCTGCCTTCACGCAGTGGTCCTTCCACTTCTGCTGCTGCCGACTCCCGCCCGCACCAATATGGCCGCTCGGCGGGCGGGAGGTCACTTACGCGACTTGCTCACCAGCAGCCGTCAGCGGGCGGTTCCCAGCGGTCCTCCCCTCCCACCGGTGGGAGACCTCCACTAAAATGGTACCGAGGGGAGACCACCCAGAAAACTCACCGGCAGCCGACGGCAGTAGTCGGTAAGGCCATCAAGTTTGAGCCCAGAGCATGGTACTTGTTTCAGCTTTCTGAAACACGTTTTGATTTTAAAGTTTATTTTATTCTATGAAAGAATCTATATAAAATTGTTAACTAAATCACAATTGACATGCATATTTATTGAGGTATACAGTACATCTTTTTAACACAAGAAATTATGTTGACATACCTACTGAAGTAACCAGTCCGCAATATGTATGTGTGTATACCCATGGTTCACAATCTGGGCATGCACAATGTATTCTAAATGCACCAGCTTTGGTCTCTTTCTTTGGAAACAATAGGAGCACACAGCATGCACCAAACTATACACCAGCCTGGCCCTGATTCAGCAACGAGAACAGCTGGGTAGCACGTCTTTGTAATTTGTACCAGTTCGCCGTACATCTATTTTACATCTGTCAATGTGCACTTTAAACCAAAGCATTAAATTGGGTATATTCTGCTCTTGAAAAAGCAGTCCTGGTAAAGGAACATAACAACAACAACAACAACTTGTATTAGTATCGCATCTTTAATGTAGTAAAACGTCCCAAGGTGCTTCACAGGAGTGACATAAGACAAAAAATTGACATCGAGCCACATAAGAAATTAGGGGAGATGACCAAAAGCTTAGTCAAAAGGTAGGTTTTAAAAAAGAAAGACTTGGATTTATATAATACCTTTCACAATCACCAGATGTCTCAAAGCTCTTTACAGCCAATGAAGTACCTTAGGAGTGTTGTCTCTGTTGTAATGTAGGAAATGCGGCGGCCAATTTGCGCACAAGGAAGCTCCCACAAACAGCAATGTGATAATGACCAGATAATCTGTTTTTTGTTATGTTGATTGAGAGGTAAATATTGGCCAGGACACCCGGGATAACTCCCCCACTCTTCTTCAAAATAGTGCCATGGGATCTTTTACGTCCACTTGAGAGAGCAGACGGGACCTCGGTTTAACGTCGCATTCAAAAGACGGCATTTCCGACAGTGCAGCTCTCCCTAAGCTCTGCACTGGGGTGTCAGCTTAGATTTTTGTGCTCAAGTCCCTGGAGTGAGACATGAACCCACAATCTTCTGACTCAGAGAATAGAATGCTACCCATTGAGCCACAGCTGACACTTTCCTCCTTTTGTCTTAAAGAAGGAAAGAGAGGTAGTGAGGTTTAGGAAGGGTCTTCCAGAGCTTAGGGCCCGGGTAGCCGAAGGCACGGCCACTAATGGTTGAGCGATTATAATCAGGGATGCTCAAGAGGGCAGAATTTGAGGAGCACAGATATCTCAGGGGGTGGGGGTGTTGTGGGGCTGGAGGAGATTACAGAGATAGGGAGGGGCAAGACCTTGGAGGGATTTGAAAACAAGTATGAAAATTTTGAAGTCGAGGCGCTGCTTAATCAGGACCCAATGTACGCCAGTGAGCACAGGGGTGATGGATGAACAGGACTTGGTGCAAGTTAGGACAAGGTCAGCCAAGTTTTGGATCACCTCTAGTTTACGTAGAGTAGAATGTGGGAGTCAAGTCTAGAGGTAACCAAAGGCAGCGGATGAACTGAGGCAGGGATGAAGAAGGGCAATGTTACGGAGGTAGAAATAAGCGGTCTTAATTATGCTGCAGAAATGTGATCGGAAGCTCATTTCAAGATCAAATATGACACGAAGGTTGCGAACAGTCTGGTTTAGCCTCAGACAGATGTTAGGGAGAGGGATGGAATCAGTGGCTAAGGAACGGATTGTGGTGGTGCCCGACGACAATGGCTTCGGTCTTCCCAATAATTAATTGGAGAACATGTTTTTCTGTTCATCCAGTACTTGTCAGACAAGCAGTTTGACAATTTAGAGACCATGGAGGGGTCGAGAGAAGTGGTGGTGAGGTAGAGCTGGGTGTCATCAGCATAATGTGGAAACTAATGCTGTGTTTTCGGATGATGTCGCCAAGGGGCTGCATAAAAATGAGAAATAGGAGGGGGCCAAGGATATATCTTTGGGGCACCTCAGAGGTAATGATGCAGGAGTGGGAAGAGAAGCCATTGCAGGTGATTTTCTGGCTACGGTTAGATAGATAAGAATGGAACAGGCAAGTGCAATCCCACCCAGCTGGATGATGGCGAGGCATTGGAGGAGGATTGAGTGGTCAACCGTGTCAAAGGTTGCAGTCAGGTCGAGAAGGATGAGAGATCGTTTACCTTTGTCACAGTCATTATAGTAATCACGTGTTCAAATAAATTACAATTAAAAACTATGTTGCCTCCAACAACAAAAACAGATGGGATATTATCTGACTCCATAATCGGCCTGCCATCTTGGAGGTGAATCAGTGTAAAGAGATGTTTAGTACAAATATACTGCTTTTCCCTATTTTGCAGACATAGATATGATAGATGCTGTCACGATTCCTGACACTGGACAAGCATTTGAAAATTAGGGTGGCAAGTTGTTTGAGTTTGAAGCAGAAAGTCCAAATTCTGGTCATTTTAATGATGCACCTGGGATTAATGTGCTTACTAATTGTCTGTCAAAGTATGTTAAAGTATTAACAAATTAAAATAGCTCTAAGCCCTGAGGCGGATAAATTTTGAATTGATCGATTTACTCCATTATCAGTGACAAATGAATCAGCATGGAGAACTGTCTGCCATGATCTCTACTGCCATTGTCTGTCAGTTCACTTGGGTCAAGCATAAGATTGCTCTACAAATGACATGCAATTAAATCAGTATAATAAAGTTTACACATCAACAAATTAGCAAACACCTTGTATGTCAAAAAACTGTAAATTGTCAGCAAGTTTGTAGAAATGGTGCAAACATGTAGATTTTAGAAAAGAATGGCTTTTCTGAGAAAGCAATTTTCTGGTATACTAAGATACTAATGATCTGAATGGGGCCATATCATGATGTTGTTTGATGAATATTTGAATGCTGCCCAACTTGAATAATCTTGAGTTGACTCATAAATATTTTTCAAAACAATAATTTGATCATTTACAGACGGGGTCAAGATATCTTTATGACTTTGTGCACACATAGATTATCACTGTGTATATTCTGGTACTCATGTCCCTGTCATGGCATTTACTACTGGAAGAACAACAACATCACTATTTTTATTTATTTCTACCTGGTAGCCTAGTGAGGATTCTGGAGAGGTCCCAGCGGATTGGAAAACCGCAAATGTAACGCCCCTATTTAAGAAATGAGGGAGACAGAAAGCAGGAAACTATAGACCAGTTAGCCTAACATCTATCATTGGCAAAATGCTGGAGTCCATTATTAAGGAAGTAGTACCAGGACATTTAGAAAAGCATAATGCAATCAAGCAGAGTTAACATGGTTTTATGAAAGGGAAATCATGTTTGACAAATTTGTTGGAGTTCTTTGAGGATGTAACAAGCAGGGTGGATAAAGGGGAACCAATAGATGTCATGTATTTAGATTTCCAGAAGGCATTTGATAACATGCCACATAAAAGTTTACTGCACAAGATAAGAGCTCATGGGGTTGGGGGTAATATATCAGCATGGATAGAGGACTGGCTAACTAACAGAAAACAGAGAGTCGGGATAAATGGGTCATTTTTAGATTGACAAACTGCAACAAGTGGGGTGCTACAGGGATCAGTGCTGGGGCCTCAATTATTTACAATCTATTTTAATGACTTGGATGAAGGGACTGAGTGTAATGCAGCCAAATTTGCTGATGATACAAAGATAGGTTGGAAAACAAGTTGTGAGGAAGATGCAAAAAATCTGCAAAGGGATGTGGATAGGCTAACATTTGGCAGATGGAGTATAATGTGGAAAAATGTGAGGTTATCCACTTTGGTAGGAAAAATAAAAAAGCAAATTATTATTTAAATGGGGAGCGGCTACAAAATGCTGCAGTACAGAGGGATCTAGGGATCCTTGTACATGAAATTCAAAAAGTTAGCATGCAGGTACAGCAAGTATTTAGGAAAGCAGATGGAATGTTGGCCTTTATTGCAAGGGGGATGGAATATGAAAGTAAGGAAATCTTGCTACAACTGTGAGACCACACTTGGAGTAATGAGTACAGTATTGGTCACCTGATTTAAGGGGGGATATACTTGCATTGGAGGCAGTTCAGAGAAAGTTCACGAGGTTGATTCCTGAGATGAAGAGGTAGTCTTATGAATAAAGATTGAGCGGGTTGAGCCTATACTCATTGGAGTTGAGAAGAATGAAAGGTGATCTTATTGAAACGTATAAGATTCTGAGGGGGTTTGACAGGATAGATGCAGAGGGGATGTTTCCTCTCGTGGGGGAATCTAGAATTAGGGAGCATAGTCTCTCTTTTCTTCTCTCATAGGGTCGTGAATCTTTGGAATTCTCTATCCCAGAGAGCTGTGGAGACTGGGTCATTGAATATATTTCAGGTGGAGATAGACAGATTTTTGAAGGATAAGGGAGTCAATGGCTATGGGGAGAGGGCAGGAAAGTGGAGTTGAGGCAGAACTGCAATGATCTTATTGAATGGCGGAGCAGGCTCAAGGGGCCAGATGGCCTACTCCTGCTCCTATTTCTTATGATTACTGATGGTCCTCTAATACATCTGCTCACCCTGGCAGCTCAGCTGGTGATCCAGTAACAAGTACATATCTGTTTTACTAGAAAGTCAAGTTGGTGGGTGGGAGCAGATATCTGATCCAATGTGATCTAATGGTTTTCTCTCTCCTCCTTTAATACACCTGTCCTAATATCTCCTCATGTGGTTCAATGCCAAATATTGTTTGATAATGTTCCTATGAAGCACCTTGGGACATTTTACTACATTAAAGGTGCTATATTAATGCAAGTTCAATGGGAATCTGGAGGAAAACTCTCCACTGGCTGGCGTCATACCGAGCACAAAGGAAGATGATTGTGGTGGTTGGAGATCAATCATCCCAGCCCCAGGGCATCACTGCAAGAATTCCTCAGGGCAGTGTCCTCGGCCCAACCATCTTCGGCTGCTTCATCAATGACCTTCCCTCCAACATAAGGTCAGAAGTGGGGATGTTAGCTGATGATTGCACAGTGTTCAGTGCCATTTGCAACTCCTCAGATAACAAAGCAGTCCACGCCCACATGCAGCAAGACCTGGACAACATTCAGGCTTGGGCTGATAAGTGGCAAGTAACATTCGCACCACATAAGTGCCAGGCAATGACTATCTCCAACAAGTGGGAGTCTAACCACTGCCCCTTGACATTCAACGGCATTGCCATCACCAAATCCTCCACCATCAACATCCTGGGGGTCACCATTGACCAGAAACTTAACTGAACCAGTCACATAAATACTGTGGCAAAAAGAGCAGGTCAGAGGCTGAGTATTCTGCAGCAAATGTCTCACCTCCTGGTTCCCCAAAGCCTTTCCACCATCTACAAGGCACAAATCAGGAGTATGATGGAATACTCTCCACTTGCCTGGATGAGTGCAGCTCCAACAACACGCAAGAAATTTGACATAATCCAAGACAAAGCAGCCCACTTGATTGGCACCCCATCCACCACCTTCAATATTCATTCGCTCCACCACCAGCGCACCATGGCTGCAGTGTGTGTATCATCTACAAGATGCACTACAGCAACTTGCCAAGGCTTCTTCAGCAGCACCTCACAAACCAGCGGCCACTACCAGCTAGAAGGACAAGGGCAGCAGACGCATGGGAACACCACCAGCTCCACGTTCCCTCCAAGTAATACACCATCCTGACTTGGAAGCATATCGCCATTCCTTCATCGTCACTGGGTCAAAATCCTTGAACTCCCTCCCTAACAGCACTGTGGGAGTACCTTCATCGCACATACTGCAGAGGTTCAAGAAGGCGGCTCACCACCATCTTCTCAAAGCAATTAGGGATGGGCAATAAATGTTGGCCTTGCCAGTGATGCCCTCATCCTATGAAAGAATCTTTAAAAAGTTATTGTTGTATATGTCCTTTTTCTCCAGCACAGATGCTAGCATAAAGGTGCTCTATAAATGCAAGTTGTTGGTCTGATTGATTGAGGTAGAGGCTGCATTCAATCCCGAGAAAAAATACAATTTCCCCTAGGGGGTAAAAGAACAGAGGAATACTTCTATGGTAGGCCCGAAGGTCTTGTTCAGCTACTAACAGGATCAAGGAATAAATCTTTGATTTTAGCTTCACAAATATCTAAATATTAGGACATAAACTTTAAACTGGCAGCTAAATAGTTTGAAGTTACATAAATCTAGCAATTTTCTATAAACTGAGCTCTCAAAATTGAACAAATATTAGATGAAAATTTCAGTTTAAGCTGTATACTGGTACCTCATAAAGCATAAACATGGATAAAACTCTAAAGTTGCATATGTCAAATGGGCCATGTCGGATGGACTGCCTGAGCTTTAGTCCAAGTTCACTGTGGAGTTATCATACATCAAGCCACTCTGTCATTGATTTTCTTTAGTTATCAGAAAAATAATCCAGTCCTGCAGCCTGTAACCATCACCAAATATCTTTACTTCAGACTTCAGTTTTATACTCATCTTGTAATTATTATTCTGAAGGAACATCAGTACAGGGAGATTTAGATAAAACCATCTTTAAAAAAAAAGGTCTTGATTTTAATTACTTCCATTTAGTGTGAATATTTTCAGAAATGGAGATCTGTGGATCCTCCATCAATAGCAAACTGGAATACTTCAGTTGCAGTGTGGAGACTTATAATGGCAAAGAATGTACAGTAAATCCAACAGTAATTGGACAATTTTGGAAGCAACCAGAAAAACTTTCATAGAGATTCCTGAACAGTATCAATATTAATAGCATAGCATAAAATTCGAAGCCCTGTCTGATGAAAGCCCTGCTGTTACTGTGAGGATGGAGCAGTGGCAGTATGTAAATATAATGGAACTTAAATCACCTTGTTTTTGGTAACATAATTACTATCCATTTAGTATTACAACATTGTAGTTTTCCTGACGTGTTAACTTTAGTTTTGATGTAATTCAAACTCACATAGTTTAAATTTAACATAATATATTACAGCATATTATAGGGATAGATAAACTGGATCCCAGACAGTTGTTATATTAACATTAGCAAGAGAGCATATATTCAAGCTTAGATAAAAAAAGGTGAATACACAGTTAAGATGTAAATTCTTTACACACACAATGGTGAATGTCATGTATCCTACATGGCTACCGTTGGTACTATCACAAGGTGTGCCACCAGAGGGTACAGCAGTGGGAGACTTGTAGGTTACCTGTACAAGTGTGCCTGGCCTAGTATAAAAGGCAGGCCACCAGGTGTGATCCTCACTCTGGAGCTAACTAATAAAGGACTAAGGTTGTTACAGTTCAAGTACAACACATTGCTTCATGGAGTCATTGTTAGAGCATCTAAGGACACAACAGTGAATGCGTGGAATAGGCTTAACTGGGAGGCTGGGGAGGTAATACATTTTGTGAAGGAAACAACTATATTTTTTTTGGCAAACAAAGCTATTGAAGGGTACAAGAAATAAAGTAGAGTTTAAAGTCTGAGGGTGGGGCGAAGTTCAGTAGCGCCCCGTTTGGGGGCGTTAACGGCGGCGGGGCGGGACTTCCCACTCCCTAGCAGAAATGGAGCGCAATGTTGGGTGCTCCACTTCCTCTCAGCAGTGAGACCGGGGCGGTAAGTGCGTGAATTTTCCAGCACTACAATGTGCATTTCTCCCCCTGGGACTTTTGGAGTGGGGTAATGGAACCTGTAAAGTGGTGTATAACAGGGTGAGGTGGTAAATAAGTAGACCTTGTGATTCATCATGGATAACCATGGTTGCCTTAAGTTTATTTAATTGCACGAGGGAACTGGAGAGGAATATCCAAAAGTTTTTGCACAATTGGCCATAGGGGTTTTTTTGCCTTCTTTAGGAGTTGTATTTATTAGTGATGAAAGTGATTGATGCATGAGGTTGCACTAATGAATAAAATGAATATTATGGGCCTGGTGGACTCATTCTTCTTTCTGTGTGTTCATATATATTCTTTGAACTGAAATGAATGGTAAAATGCTCCTTTTGCAACATCTGTATAATTAATAGGACTACATCAAAATAACTTTAAAATGTTGTTAGACCCGATTACAGCGTTGGCTTTCAAATCTTGGAGTATCTTACCTGCGGATATCTCGCTGCACTCCTACACCAGTCGAGTATCTCACTGCACTCCTACAGCAGCGGAGCAGGAAGGGGGATTTTTTCCATCCCTCCCTAATGTAGGGTATGATACTAGAATCTATGGTACGAGACTGGCAACCCAGACATTGAGAGCTCAAATTCCAACACGGCAGCTGGGAAATTTTCAGTTAATTAAATAAATCAGGAATAAAAAGCCAGTATCAGTAAAGGTGACCATAAAACCCATCTGTCTCGCTAATTTCCTTTAGGGAAGGAAATCTGTCGTCCTTACACATCGGGACTATATGTGACCACAGGGGCCGAAATTCCTCCCTTCCTTAAGGTCCATTCCCGCCTCTAAGGGACAGTAAGGCCTTTCCGACCGAGGGCAGGCAGACGGACTGACCCATCAGAAATTGCCCCTGGGCCAGGAGCAGCAGAAATGGGTTTCCATCCCGCCCGGCGTGCCCGCCCCATTGGACACGCGCCGGCCCCTTATCGCCCGGCAGTGACCCCTTTCCGCTCTGCAAGAGAAATTGCCCCGTAGGAGCGGAACCGCCGACGGTCAGTGTCCCTGACAGCTTTTCCCAACGGAAAGCTGCCAGTGGCTGGGCGGCACGTCCACCCTTAAAGGGGAGGGCGCACCACCGTGGCCGCCATTTTATTTTAATTGTCGGACGACTCTGAAGTCGGCCCGACAATGGCGGCCACGTGTTCTTGGGCGCTGGACCACCGGTTCGGCCGAAGCCTTCCGAGGTGGCCCAGTGAGCGCCACTGCAGTGGCTGCAGAGCTCGCAGTGGTGCTCACCTTTAACTGAAGGGGAGGGCCGCTGCTACACATCAGCGCAACATGGCATGTTCGCATCGCGCTGACGTCATCAGCATCGCGGTGGCATGCTCAGCTCGGCGCTGATGACAACACCCGCCTTCCGCTCCACTCCTGACCCACCTCCACCCCGCAGCCGCCCGAAACACTGCCCCAAAGAAATCAATGATGAAAAGAGGGCGAAATCCCTCTATTCTCCACCCCATGGATTGGGGCAAAGAATAAGGATTTACTTCAAATTGTGCGCCCCCTTTGGGCGGAGGGCAATTTCGGCCCCACAGAGTCTTAAATGCGCTCTGAAATGGCCTAGCATGCCACTCAGTTGTACGAAACTGCTACAACAAAGTAGAATAAAAATAAAACCAGATGAACCTAGGCATCGGATTTGGCCACCCAGAACTGTCGACCCTGCACTAACATCTGGAGACTTGTGCCAAAATTGGGAGAGCATTCCCACAGACTAGTCAAACAACAGCTTGACATAATCAATCACCAGATCTTTCAGCCAATGTCCCAGACTCCTCTATCACCATCCCTGGGTATGCCCTGTCCCACCGGAAGGACAGACCCACCAGAGGTGGCAGCACAATGGTATACTGTCAAGAAGGAGTGGTCCAGGGATTTCTCAACATTGACTCCGGACCCCATGAAGTCTCATGGCATCAGGTTAAACATGGGCAAGGAAACCTCCTGCTGATTACCATCTATCGCCCTCTCTCAGCTGATGAATCAGTAGTCCTCCATGTTGAACACCATTTGGAAAAACCATTTGAGGGTAGCAAGGACCCAGAATGTACTCTGGGTGGGGGACTTCAATGTCCATCACCAATAGTGGCTCAGTTGCACCACTACTGACCGAGCTGGCCAAGTCCTGAAGGAAATAGCTGCCACACTGGGTCTGCAGCAGGTGGTGAGACAAACAACACGAAAGGAAAAACTTACTTGATCTCGCCCTCATCAATCTACCTGTCCCCGATGGTTGGATGACCACCACACAGCCCTCGTGGAGACGAAGTCCCATCACTGAGGACAGTCTCCATTGTGTTGTATGGCATTACCACTGTGCTAAATGGGATGGATTCAGAACAAATCTAGCAGCTCAAAGCTGGGTATCCATGAGGCACTGTGGGCCATCAGCAGCAACAGGTCTAAGTTAGATTTGAAGTGCATGTATGTACATGCATGAAGTCTGATTAATAAGGTTGGTGCAAATAGCAACAACAATTTTTATTTATATAACACCTTTAATGTAGTAAAATGTCCCAAGGCACTTCATAGGAATGTTATAAGACAAAACAAATAAATTTGACACTGAGCCACATAAGAAGAAATTACGGCAGATGACCAAAAGCTTGATCAATGAGGGATGTTTTAAGGTGCATCTTAAAAGAGGAAAGAGAAGTAGAGAGGCAGAGAGTTTTAGGGAGGAAATTCCAGAGCTTCGGGCCTAGGTAGCTGAAGGCACGAACACCGATGGTTGAGCGATTATAATCAGAGATTCTCAAGAGGGCAGAATTTGAGGAGCACAGATATCTCGAGAGATTGTGAGGCTGTAGGAGATTACAGAGATAGGGAGGGGCGAGGCCATGGAGGGATTTGTAAACAAGGATGAGAATTTTGAAATCAAGGCATTGCTTAACCGGGAACGTGGGAATATGATGTAATGGCGATAACTGAGACCTGGCTCAAAAAAGGGAGGATTGAAAGCTTAGTATTCCTGAGTACTAGGAAAAGGTATTTAGGAAAGATAGGGAAGGAAAAAAGGAGGAGAGCTTGCAGTTTTGATTAAGGAAAATATTACCGTGCTAGAAAGAGTGAATGTTGTTGATGAATCAGAGAGAATCTATTTGGTACCCTTAAATGAAGCCACCCTGCCTGGCTATACCTTCCACCACTTGCCCTGTTCAGACCGCCGTGGTGGCGAATCACACCTTGGTCTTTCCCCCTACTCCTCCGGCACTTTCTTCTCCTTGCAGCATCTCACCCTATTCCACCCCTCTGATCTCTCATTTAAAGTTCTTGTTCTGTACCGCCCACCAAAGTACCATAAAAATGTTATAACCGAGATATCTTCACTGCTTTCCTCCCTCTGCCTTTACATCGAAGGACTTCTCATCCTCGGTGATTTCAAACTCCATTTCAATTCATCCTGCGCTCTCTCCTCTGAGTTCACTCGTCTCGTATCCTCCCTTAAGCTCTCCCTCCATGTAAACTCCCCAACCCATTCTCATGGCCAGCCCCTCGACCTTGCCATTTCTCATGGCCTCGCTACTCCCATTGTGTCAATCACAGACAAGGCCATCTCCGACCATTTCCTCGTATCTCTCTACCCACATCCCCCTTCCATGCCCCACACCAACCCTACCTTCTACTGTGTCCCCCCCTGGAAAAAACTCTCTCCCAACTTTCTTACAACTGCACTTATGAACTCCCAACTGTCCAGCATTTGGCCCTCCATTCACCATGACATTTCTTCAGCTACCAATCTGCTCAATCACAACCTCAACACCACCCTTGATGCCCTAGTCCCTGTTAAAACAATTACTCTCTCTCGCCCTGGCCGTTCCCCCTGGTACAGCCCTGATCTTCGCTCCTTTATGTGCAAGGGACGCAGACTTGAACGGATATGGCGTCAACTGGTTTAGCCATTCGCCGCCAGATCTGGCTGGACCACATAAAGTACTATCGGGTCCTTCTCTCGTCTGCCAAAATCGCTCACTTCTGGAATGTAAAGATAAACCCCGCTTCTATTCTCCACTGCTAACTGTCTTTTTAAACCCCTTTCCCCAGTCTCCACCCTCCGAAAATAAGTGTGAGGAGTTCATGGACTTCTTTGTCTCTAAGATTGAGACCATCCATTCGGCCGCCTCTGTCTCTTCCCTTCCTTCCCCTAGCACACCAGGCCAAACTTCCTCTAAGGAAGCCCCCTGCCCTAGCTCTGACCTCACATCTTTCTCCAGTTTCTCTCCGATCTCCCCTCATGACTTTTCCAAGCTCATCCTGTCCATGAGATCCACTTCCTGCTCCCTTGACATTATTCCCACCAAACTACTGACCACCCAATTTCATTTTCTGGCTCCCATGTTAGCTGACATTGTTAACGGTTCTCTCTCCTCAGGTACTCTTCCCCTCTCCCTCAAATCTGCCATCATCACCCCTCTCCTCAAAAAACCAACCCATGACCCCCTCCGACCTTGCAAACTACCGCCCCATCTCCAACCACCATTTCCACTCCTAAGTCCTTGAACGTGTTGTCACCTCCCAAATCCATGCCCACCTTTCCCGCAATTCCATGTTTGAATCACTCCAATCTAGTTTCCACCCCTGCCACAGTACTGAAACGGCTCTCATCAAAGTCACAAATGTCATCCTTTTTGACTGTGACAAAGGTAAACTATCCCTCCTCGTCCTTCTCGACTTGTGTGCAGCCGTTGACATGGTTGACCACTCTATCCTTCTCCATCACTTCTTCACCGTCGTCCAGCTGGGTGAGACTGCACTCGCCTGGTTCCATTCTTATCTATCTAATCATAGATAGAGAATCACCTGCAACAGCTTCTCTTCCCACTCCCGCATCGTTACCTCTGGTGTCCCCCAAGGAACTATCCTTGGCCCCCTCTTATTTCTCATTTACATGTTGCCCCTTGGTGACATCATCCAAAAACACAGCATCAGTTTCCACATTAATGTTGATGACGCCCAGCTCCACCTCACTACCACTTCTCTCGAACCCTCCACGGTCTCTAAATTGTCAGACTGCTTGTCCGACATCCAGTTCTGGTTGACCAGAAATTTTCTCCAATTAAATATTGGGAAGATGAAAGCCATTGTTTTCGGTCCCACCATTCCCTAGCCACTGAGTCCATCCTCCTCCCAACTTCTGTCTGAGGCTGAACCAGACTGTTCTCAACCTTGGTGTCATATTTACCCTGAAATGAGCTTTCGACCACATATCTGCAGCATAACTAAGACTGCCTATTTCCACCTCTGTAACATCGCCCATCCCTGCCCTTGCCTCAGCTCATCCGCTGCTGAAGCCCTCATCCATGCCATTGTCACCTCGAGACTTAACTATTCCAACGCATCCCTGGCTGGCCTCCCACATTCTACCCCACAGTAACTAGAGTTGATTCAAAACTCGGCTGCCCATGTCCTAACTCACACTAAGTCAAGCAAGTTCAGCAATGCCTTGATTTCAAAATTCTCATCCTTATTTTCAAATCCCTCCATGGCCTCGCCCCTCCCTATTTCTGTAATCTCCTTCGGTGCCAGAACCCTCCGAGATGAGTGCGCTCCTCTAATTCTGCCCTCTTGAGCATCCCTGATTATAATCGCTCAGTCATTGGTGGCCATGCCTTCTGTTGCCTAGGCCCCAAGCTCAAGAACTCCCTGCCTAAACCACTCCGCCTCTCTACCTCTCTTTCCTCCTTCAAGACACTCCTTAAAACTTCGACCAAGCTTTTGGTCACCTGCACTAATTTCTATTTATGCGGCTTGGTGTCAAATTTTTTATATCATAATATTCCTGTGAAGCGCCTTGGGATATTTCACTATGTTGTAGGTGCTATATAAATGCAAGTTGTTGTTGTTAGAGTTGAGAAACAATAAAGGAGCCATAACATTACTTGGTGTACTCTGTCTTTGAGTATATTCAAGAAAGAAATCGATAGATTTTTGGATATTAAGGGAATCAGGTAATAGTGCAGGCGAGTGGAGTTGAGATAAAAGATCAGCCATGATCTCATTGAATGGCAGAGCAGGCTCAAGAGGTCAAATGGCCTACTCCTGCTTCTATTTCTTATGTTCCTATGTTCTTATTTTATAGGCCACCAAATAGTGGGAAGGAGATAGAGGAGCTGATTTGCAATGAAATTACTGAGAGGTGCAAGAACTATAGAGAAGTGACAATGGGAGACTTTAACTACAGGTAGAACGCCTGAAATTGAAGTTCTAAAAACCATAATTGTCCGAAAACCGAACATTGGGCAGATTGCAGGAGTCATCATCTGTAATCCGGAGATCTGTTCCGAAAACCAGACATTTTTTTTTTATGGCACATGGAAGGCAAAGAGTCGTTCGGAATCCGGAAATCTGTTCTGAAAAAATGGACATTTTTTTCTTTAAACGGCGCAAATACAGACCTGCTCGATCTGTGCATTTCGGAATGCCCATGACCCCAACCCATGTGAGACCTGAGCCAACCCGACCTAAACCCGATCCAACCCATGTACTTCCATTGATCAGGCCCCACCCAAGCTGACTCAACCATTGTGGTTTTTCCAATTTAAAAGTGTGCACAGGTACAGGGTATTGTGAATTTGTGTTGTTTGCCATTGATTGCACACATGTTAAAAAGGTCAACAGATATCCCAATGGATAATACAGGTAGTGCAAAGAGGAAACATAATTCATTGTCAACTGCCAAAAAAGTGGAGTTACCTAGAGATTAGATGGAGGTGTGTCAGTGCGAAGACTGAGTGAGGTGTATGGTGTTGGAATCTCCACCATTTATGATATAAAAAAACAGAAAGAACAGATCATGAAGTTTTATGCAGAAAGTGACGTTTGGTAAGAAATGAGTAAGAGTAAAACTATGCATAAGCCTAAAAGTGATGAGTTGGATCGAGTAATGACAGGGTGGTGGCAGAGGAGAAGTGAAAAGGTTCCTTTGACTGGCCCAATGGTGATGCAACAAGCCAAAATATTCCATGCAGAACTGAAAATTGAAACTCCATGCTACTACTCTTCAGGTTGGCTAACCAAATTTAAAAGGCGTCATGGCTTCAGGCAATTGAAAGTATGTGGTGAAAAAACCTCAGCAGACCATGAGGCAGCTGAAGGTTATAGATGAGTTCGTTAAACTAATTGCTGATAAAAAGCTTTCGGATGAGCAAATGTATAATGCTGATGAGACAGCACTGTTTTGGCGCTACGTACCACAAAAGACATTAGCAGCAGCAGAAGAATCGCAGCCAGCAGTTGTAAAAGACGCCAAAGATAGACTGACTGTGCTTACTGCTGCAAATGCGGCTGGGACACATAAATGTAAGCTTATGGTCATCGAGAAAAGCCAGCGTCCAAGATGTTTCAAGGGTGTGTGAGTATTCCCAGTGCATTATTATGCCAATAAGAAAGCATGGGTAACCAGGGTAATCTTTCTGAACTGGTTTGAGAAACATTTTCTTTCCCAGGCTCATTGCATGGCAGCTGGCCTTGAAGAAAACTGCAAAATATTCTTGCTACTAGACAATTGTTCAGCACATCCCGATGCTGAGCTTCTAGTAAAGGATAATGTCCATGGAATCTATTTACCTCCCAACATCACTAGTGCAACTATCTGAGCCAATGTGCTGCAAGGTTTTGTTAAATAAAACATTTAAACCGAACATTACTCTGAAATCATCAGTATTTCTGTACAAACCAACCCGCCCCGCCCCCCTGCCGCTCCCCAAACCCCCCCCTCCCCCCGGCTTCTCCTCCCTACCTCTACCCCTTCCCCTTCCCCTCCTGACATAGAAACATAGAAACATAGAAAATAGGTGCAGGACCATTCAATATGATCATGGCTGATCTTGCAACTTCAGTACCCCATTCCTGCTTTCTCTCCATATCTCTTGATCCCTTTAGCCATAAGGGCCACACCTAACTCCCTTTTGAATATATTTAACGAACTGGCCTCAACAACTTTCTGTGATAGAGAATTCCACAGGTTCACAATTCTCTTGAGTAAAGAAGTTTCTCCTCATCTCGGTCCGAATGGCTTACCCCTTATCGTTAGACTGTGACACCTGGTTCTGGACTTCCTCAACATCGGGAACATTATTCCTGCACCTAACCTGTCCAAGCTGTCTGGCTGAGGAAGTCTTCAGGCGATGCTTCATTGGAGTTGGGGGGGGTGGGGGGGGTGGTGGTGACTGCCGAAGCGTTGCTTGGATGGATATGGGAGCGGACAGTCCCGAGATGCTCTGAGCCATAAGCAAGATGTTGCTGCTGGCTCTCATGTGTGGTTGGCAATGGAGGTGCGTCACCTTGGGGTGCAGTGCAGTGCTCCAGGAGCACTGGGAGGTCTCTGCCACCAGTGTTCCTGGCTACCAGCTCCAGGGCCTCCTCCATCCCTTCCATTTTATACGTTATTTGTTGGACAAAAACTCGGTGCCAACTATGTTTTTGGTGCTTAGTGGGCATTTTGCTGCTGGTGAATCTCCGTCGTTCCTCCCACAACAGCCAAACAAGCCACACATGCTTTCAGTGCCTCTGAGCTCCCTCTCTCTCTGTCTCCTCTTCTGCACATGTCATGATGACCCTTGACCTCCTGAATCGCGGGAATCGAGCATTGCCATGCCGTTGCTAAGGACGGCCACACTTTACGGCAGAAGGTCAGAAAATGTTAACGCTACCGCCCATTTGATATCACTCACGGTAACGCCCATTTTCAAAAATGTAAACTAGGTGTTTTGAGAATGGCCGAGAAGCCGGCGATCTGAAAACCCTTTTTTACCGCCCACGCCAGAAATAACGCCCATTTTTGGGCGATAAGCACAAAAGTGAAGGTTCTAGCCTGATGTCACAGAAGTCATGGACATAGACAATAATGCTCCCATTGTGCATACAATGACAGTTGAAGAAATTGTCGGCATGGTTTTGCATCCGGAGGAAAAGGATGAAAGTAGCGAGGATGACTATGCTGATGTTGATAATCAAGTTGAAAAAATGTCCATTGACAAAGCTATCAATCTTTGTCAAGAATTAATTACGACCCTAGAACAACAAAACTGCATAAGTGAAGAGGAAATAATGCTGGTGTATAAAATTCAGGAAAAATTAATCAAACAAAAGACCAAATTACTTAAACAATTAAAATTAGTTGATATGTTTCGAGGGGTATCGCAGTAGACTGCCCAAGACCTACAGCCTGCAACTACACCAGTAATTTCCACATCTGAAAATCCTATTGCTGGCCCATCTTCAGCCCTAGACATCATAACTGAGCCCTCTACCTCAAGCACAACCTCCAGCTAATTGTAACCTGTACCTATTTCTGCGCAGCTTAGTTAGGAAGTGGATCACAGGAAGGAAGATTATTCTTTATACATTACAGGGTACCTGCATTCTGTTTCATAACTGTACTCTGTTTAACAAATAAAAACCTTTATTTATTATATGTCATGCTTTGATTACATTCCTTTTCATATTTTAAGTACATTTTAAGCTGTATATACCATTTCAAAGATAAATCCGGGAAAAATACGCAAACCGGCTTGGCCCGGCCTCGAGGCTGCCGACTTCGGGCCATCAGAATTTCTGCTCCGAAATCCAGAAACATCTGAAACTCGGACCAAGGGTTTCCGGATTCAGGACGTCGGATTTCTTCTCCGAAATCCAGAAATACCTGAGACTCGGCCCAAGGGTTTCCGGATTCAGGACATGGATTTATTCTCCGACATCCGGAAAAACCCAAAAACTGGAATGGCCTCGGTCCGGAGGTTTCCAGTTTCGGAACGTTCTACCTGTACCACAATATTGCACGGGCCAGTGATTGTGTAGAGAAGGGGAGGAAATTTTGAAGTGTGTTCAGGAGAATTGTTCTTTATCAGTATGTTCCATACCCAATGAGGAAGGAGGCATTGCTGGATCTAATCCTGGAGAATGAAATAGATACGAAATTGGCAAAGGGATAGAAAAAATGTGTTCTGGTGAATAGCTGTTTTTCAGAATGGAGGGAGGTATGCAGAGGCATTCCCCAAGGTTCAGTACCAGGACACTTCTGTTTTTGATATACATTAACGACTTGGACTTGAGGGTACAGGGCACAATTTCGAAATTTGCCGAAGACACAAAACTTGGAAGCATAGTTAATCGTGAGATAGTAATAAACCTTGGAATAGTAATAACGTCGGAAAACTTTGATAATCTTTCTCTGCACTGTTGAGCCACGACTGAGTGCCAGTTGCTTTGACAAGCACTTCCAGCAGCTGCTGAATTCAGAATGCAGCTCACCTTTAAGAGGTGCAGATTGCCTTTAAAAGTGGAGGCGAGCTTTAAATAGAGCTAGCCTCGCACGAATTTCGGCTCCCTGCTGAGCGCTCGGTGGGCTGCGTGCATCAATAATGATAATTAGCAGGCAGCACGAATGTCTGGTCCCCGCGCCCATTTTCAGGCCTAATTGAATTTTTAGTCCTGCATGTCTCAGTGCGGAATCTTTAATCTGATCAGTTGAAGAGCATCGCTGTATCTTGCCTGCTCACAGATGCCACAGATCCCCTGTAGAGGGTGTCGTGCTGAATGAGACGCCTGATGACAGCAAGTCTACACTCAACAGCCCACAAAAACTCTGTGAGCAGCTTTCAGCGTAGTGAATGGTGAGTGCCGTTCCTTCACTGCTGACCGCAAAATTCAGATCCAAGTGCTGTCTTCAAGTGAAATAGGATTCCAAGGTGGAGGATAATTGGACCAGGTCACACTGATGTCATTCAGTCCAAATTTTAAAGTCATATATTCTGTCCTTATTTTTATAGAATATTTTGATTTTATGTAATTTATAGTTAAATAGCAAAACATACAGCAGTTTGAGAAGCAGAAAAGTAGAGTTGCTTGCAGCATCGGGCTTTATCTGCAGTATATGCTGAAGAGCTGGGAAATGCAAACCTGAGGTGCTACCATGCCACGACTGGCAGGAATGCAGCAAGTTTAAATAGACAATTTCCATTTTAATTGTGGATTTGGGATTAATAATGGAAAAGGTTGACAGGAAGTGTAAGCAGACATAAGAGTTTTGAGAATCTGGCCAATAATAAAGCAGAAATACTGGTAATGCACAGTAAGTCAATCAGAATCAAAATAGAAAAATCAGTTATTATTTTAGAGTAATCCTTCATCAGAATCAACACTGTCAGATTGGGGAATCATGTAAGACTGACAGGACAAATCAGCCCAAGAAAACATGATTTTGTGATTTTTGGCCATTTTTCCATCGAAAGGATTTGGAAATAAGTTACATTGAAGTGGTGTGTTTTAAATGACAGTGTGTTTGCACAAAGTTAAAATGCTCCTTAATCCTCAGAGGCAGGGAGGCAAAGGGATGTTAATGAGCCAAGCATCCAGTAAGCATCCACACTTATTGTTGTTTAGGTGACTCTAATTATTTGAGCCCAGCATAGGGTGTCCAGACTTTGTTGGGGAGGGCGGGGGCCGGGTCTCTGAACATGGAAGAAATCAGATAGATAGCTCCTCCCACTTTGTGTGATCAGCAATAACAAAACAAAAAGTAAAACACGCGTTCAACATCAATCAGTTGTGGAGTCTGTTAAGAGGGTAGGTCCTTTAAGAAGAATGCTGGCCTTGGCTTAGCTAGTTGGCCAGCATTCAGAAAAAAAGACTGTCCAAGAAAATTTATATTTTTAAAGCTCGCTATGAGTGTCAAACTGGTATATGTTTATTACTTTCCTTGTTTGTGACGAGGAAAACTAAATGAGTTGGATTAAAATGAGGGCAAAAGGATATGATATCAATTTAATTAAGGTCCCCAGGTTACACTACTGAATTATTATATATTGGGCAATATGGGCGCACCCCTGGACATAAGATGTGGAGATCGTTTACAAGTATGACTAGTACTGAAGGGATACCTAAGGCAAACCCAAAGGGCAGCTGCTTGGTATACTGTTTTGTGCTGGTGATAAAAGTGACTTAAAATAGATAAAATAATCAGCTCCAAACACAGCAGTGGCATGCGGAATGGAGTCTGGCAGCCACCGGCACTGCAGGTTGAGAGTATAAAGAGCTGGAGCGCCAAGCCCCTGCAACATCGTGGGCCACCCTGACCTGCGAGAGGACACCACCGCATGTCGGGAGTATAAAGAGCTGGAGCATGCCACTGCAGCTTCCAGTGCGAGTCGTCCCAAGTGTGACGACTTTGAGGTGGGCGACTGGGTGAAGTCATCAAGGCCCAGGTCGCCGGTTAGAGCGTGGACTGGAACATCGACGGGGCCCAGGCACAGCGGAGGAGCCAGAAGGTCGTAGCAGAGGTGCAGCAAATGAGGGTACGGGGCCCAGAAGGGCTGAGAGCCCAGGGGCAGCACGGGCCAGCCCACACTGTGATTTGTGCGCGCACTAGATCCGTGCAGCAGAGCAGGTCTTCAGTCGTCCTGGTTAACCCTTGCCACTGGATAAAGGCCTAGCTCTGTCATGCCCGTGTGGTGGCTGATGTGCAACGGTCACCACATGTTAAAAAAATCCACACACAGACATCTTCCACTCCTGGAGTTCAGGACTGGAATATCGGGTCCTTCATTGAAACATCTATGAACTTATCCCTTTTGGTGTGGAAGCAAGTCATCCTCATTCGAGGGACCGTCTATGATAGGGATGATGATGTGTAATAAACTTCAAGAAGACAGAGACAGGCTAGTGGAATAGGCGGACACATGCAGGTGAAATTAAACACAGCAAAGTGTGAGGTGATAGTTGGGAAGAATGAGGAGAGACCATACATTCTAAAATGGTACAATTTTAAAGATAGTGCAAGAAAAGAGAGACCTCGGGTGCTTGTGTACACATCTTTGAAGGTGACAAGACAGGTTAACAAAGTAGTTAATAAAGCATATGGGATCCTGGGCATTATAAATAGAGGCATAGAACACAAAAACCAGGAATTCATGCTAAACATATAAAATACTCGTTCGGCTCCAGCTGGAGCATTGTGTACAATTCTGGGCACCGTACTTCAGGAAGGCTTTGTAGAGGCTACAGAAGAGATTTACCAGAATAGATCCAGGGATGAGCGAATACAGTTACATGGATAGGCTAGAGAAACTTGGGTTGTTCTCGTGGGAACAAAGAAGACTATGGGGAGATTTGAAAGAATAAATAAAGTGAAACTGTTTCCAATGGCTGAAGGGTCAATAATGAAAGGGCACAGATTTAGGGCGATTGGCAAAAGAACCAGAGACCACAAAAGGAAAACTTTTTTACCCAACGAGTGGTTAGGATTTGGATCCATCAGTATCCGTTCTTCTGAATCGTTGACAGCTGAAAATGTGGTATAAAAGCTACCATTTCACAGCTGTTCACTTTTCAATCTCAGAATCTGGAGCCCTCAGAATTTGGAAGACACAGTTGAGGTTTTTGTAAGTGTTGGAAGTGTTTGGCATAAACTCTCTATCCAGTGACATCTCCTTGGAACAACCTCTCTCATCATTGACAGATCACTTCTGTCATCTCAAACTCACCTGCAACCTATTCCATCAGCATCAGTGCCCTTAAAAAATCTCACCATGGTCCTCAGAATCCCACCACAATCAGCCCCAACACCAACAACATCAGGCACACCAGCATCACCAGGCACACCAGCATCAACAGGCACAGAAGCATCACCAACAACAACACCAACCGTCTCTAAAATCAAATGATGCTGCACAGAACACAGGGCACCAGCCACATTGCTGCTCGGGAGGCCAGGATGGCTCACCATGGCCACATTTACTTCACTTGATGCTGTACATCCTGGCTGCCACATGATGTTCCAAGTTGGCACCACCCCACACCAACACCATAAAGCATCCCTCCAATGCCCAAGCCATTCTTTTCACACTCATCACCATTGGGAGAGTATCGTTATGTCTCACCATTCACTGCAACTCACTCAGCCACTTTCAAAGGTGCACACTGTCCAAGAACGCAAAGTGTTGAAAATAAAGATTTCAATGTTTGACAACACATCAACAAAAACTTTGCATGATTGTTGGCGATAACATGCATGTGCCTACCCTTGTGTGTTGTTAGTTGGTATGATAGATCTAGGATAAGGGTGAGTGTGAGGGGTGGCTAGTGAGATGGGGAAGTGGTAATGTAGATAGAGAGAGAGGGATGGGTGCAGGTGCAAGTTAAGTTGGTGTGAGTAAGGATGAGCAGGAATAGGGTAGGGAAGGCAGAGTGATGGGGATGTGATGAGTGGCACAGCAGAATGAGGTTGACTGTGGCTTTACAGTAATATTTCGTGATCTACTGAGATCATTGAAAGGTTTGCACCACTGCAGCCAGGTTCTCCTGACAGCATCCCTGATTGTGCAGAAGATAGAGGTACGCGGAGTCAGAGGAAGTGTATTTGCATGGATAGAGAATTGGCTGGCGAACAGAAAGCAGAGAGTCGGGATAAATGGGTCCTTTTCGGGTTGGAAATCGGTGGTTAGTGGTGTGCCACAGGGATCGGTGCTGGGACCACAACTGTTTACAATATACATAGATGACCTGGAAGAGGGGACGGAGTGTAGTGTAACAAAATTTGCAGATGACACAAAGATTTGTGGGAAAGCGGGTTGTGTAGAGGACACAAAGAGGCTGCAAAGAGATTTGGATAGGTTAAGCGAATGGGCTAAGGTTTGGCAGATGGAATACAATGTCGGAAAGTGTGAGGTCATCCACCTTGGGGAAAAAAACAGTAAAGGGAATATTATTTGAATGGGGAGAAATTACAACATGCTGAGGTGCAGAGGGACCTGGGGGTCCTTGTGCATGAAACTCTTTTGAGTTAAACTGCAAAAACATAAAACATGTATCCGTGCCACCCGACCTGGATGACACACACAAGACATTTACAAGGCCCCTTTTTTATTTATTTTTTTTGTGGTTTTTTTTTTTTTTTTTTGGGGCACTAAAATCAAATTTTTCCTTTTTCCAGTGCCCCCTATAAAAGGAGAGGGGGACACTAAAAGCACCGGCAATTAAAACAAATTAAACTTTAAAACGTAAAATCAAATTAAAATTTGGTTGCCGGGCGTGATGATGCACTCCAGTCCCTCCGGTGCCCACCTCTCGCGGAAGGCCGCGAGCGTACCGGTGGACACCGCGTGCTCCATCTCCAAGGACACCCTGGACCGGATGTAAGAGCGGAAGAGAGGCAGGCAGTCAGGTTGAACGACCCCCTCGACCGCCCGCTGCCTGGACCGGCTGATGGCACCCTTGGCCGTGCCCAGGAGCAGTCCTACGAGGAGGCCCTCGGACCTACCCGCTCCCCTCCGCTCAGGGTGCCCAAAGATCAGGAGTGTGGGACTGAAGTGCAGCCAGAATTTCAGGAGCAGCCCCTTCAAATAGTGGAACAGGGGCTGCAACCTCGTACACTCAATAAAAACATGGAACACGGACTCCTCCAGACCGCAGAAATTGCAGGCGGCCTGGGAGTCCGTGAACCGGCTTAAAAATTTATTGCACGGCACTGCTCCGTGCACCACCCTCCAGGCCAAGTCCCCGATGAATAGTGGGAGGACCCCTGCGTAGAGTGCCCTCCATCGGGGACCCCCGCCTCCTCCGGATGGCAAGATGGTACGCCATGGCGTGTCCGGACGGCCGGCGAGGATGGCAAAGTTGAGGGTGTGCAGGAGCAGCCCGTACAGGAAACCCCTCCGCGCGGAACTGAAAGGCACGGAGGGGATTTCCCCGAGGCGGCTCAAGTTGTGAGGCGCCGGCCCCCGAGGGAGGTTCCGGGGTTTGGCGCCGATGAGGAATTCCGTCCGGACGGGGGTCAGTTCGGACGGGATCTCCCCACGTGCTTGAGCCTCCTCGATACACCTAACCGAGTCAGGGCCCAGAGCTGTTTTTAGCGACTCGATGGCATCGGCCGCGTGGCGGACGTTGGCAGAATTTAGGCGCCGCGCCAGCGTGACTGGCGCCATCCAGCCCGCTCCTCCGCCATCGAGCAGGTCCCTGACCCTGGTCACCTCACCAGCCACAGCCCTCTCTTCCGACCGCCACATGAAGCCTCGGCCGTGGAGGTACGGATTCCCGAGCAGCGGCTCCTGCAGGACGGCCGCCACTCCAGCCGGTGGAGAGCTGCGCTTGGTGGAGACTTTGTTCCAGACCCTGATGAGTTCCCTGTAAAAGACAGGCAGCTCCCGGAGGGCGGTCCTGGCACCCCCCAAGTTCACAAACAGGAGCTGCGTGTCATAATTGAGGTCGAGCTGCTGGCGGAAGAAATACCTCGCCAGAGCGCACCACCTAGGAGGGGGCTCGACGTAAAGGTATCTCTGCAGGGTCTGAAGACGGAAAGTCGCGAGCTGGGCGCTGACGCACACCAACGACTGACCGCCCTCCTCAAGCGGGAGACTCAAAACCGCGGCAGAGACCCAGTGCTTCCTGTTGTTCCAGAAGAAGTCCACCAGCTTCTTCTGTATCTTGGCGACAAACGCAGGGGGAGGGGTCAAAGTGACCAGCCAGTACCACAGCATTGCGGCCACCAGCTGGTTTATGACTAGCGCTCGACCCCTGTAGGACAGCACTCGGAGCAGTCCTGTCCAGCGCCCTAGGCGAGCGGCGACCTTGGCCTCCAGCTCCTGCCAGTTCGCCGGCCAGGCTCCCTCGTCGGGGCTAAGGTAGACTCCCAGATAGAGGAGATGGGTCGTGCTCCAGGCAAAAGGCCTGAGCTCCTCCGGCAGGGAGTCCACCCGCCACTGACCCACCAGGAGTCCGGAACATTTCTCCCAGTTGATCCTGGCGGAGGACGCGGCCGAGTAAATCTCCTGGCACTCACGCATCCTCCGCAGGTCAGCGGGATCCTCTACCGCGAGGAGCACGTCATCGGCGTAAGCCGAGAGGACGACCTCCACGCCCGGCCCTTGCAGAGCCAGTCCCGTCAACCTCGTCCGCAAGAGGCGCAGGAAAGGCTCCACGCAAACGGCATATAACTGGCCGGACATGGGGCATCCCTGGCGCACCCCTCTCCTAAAGCGAAGGGGCGCCGTCAAGGACCCGTTAACCTTAATCAGACACTCCGCGGCGGCGTACAAAAGTCGGATCCGGGCGACGAAATGCGTCCCGAACCCGAAAGCGCGCAGAGTTCCGAGCAGATAGTCGTGATCCACCCTGTCGAACGCCTTCTCTTGGTCGAGGGATAGGAAGGCGACCGACAGACCAGCCTCCTGGGAACAATGGATGAGGTCCCGGACCAGATGGATGTTGTCGTGGATTGTCCGGCCCGGGACCGTGTATGACTGGTCGGGGTGGATCATGTGGTCCAGCACGGCACCAAGGCGAGCAGACATCGCCCTGGCGAAGATTTTGTAGTCCGTGCTGAGGAGGGAGACCGGGCGCCAGTTCTTAAGGAGGCGGAGATCGCCCTTCTTAGGCAGCAGGACGATGACTGCCCTGCGCCAAGAGAGGGGCATCTCCCCGGTCGCCAGACTTTCCCCCAGGACCCGCGCGTAGTCGCTCCCCAGGACGTCCCAGAACGCCCTGTGGAACTCTACGGTCAGCCCGTCCAGCCCCGGGGATTTTCCCCTCGAGAGCCGGGCGAGGGCACCGGTCAGCTCCGCCAGGCTTAGCGGAGCTTCCAGATTTTCGGCGCCCTCCGGGCCGACCTTCGGCAGGTCCTCCCACAAAACTCTACGCGCTTCCTCGCTGGACGGATCCGGAGAGAACAGAGCCCCGTAATATTCACGGACCCTGTTGTTGACGCCCTCCGGATCCGAGACGAGAGAGCCGTCGTCGGCCAGCAGCGTCAAGAGCTGCTTACGGACACTCTGCCTTTTTTCCAGCGAGTAGAAGAAGGGGGAGCCGCGGTCCAGATCCTGCAGGAACCGGATCCGCGACCTCACGAACGCGCCTCGGGACCCGACGAGCTGCAGGTCCTTCAGCGCGGCCTTCTTCGCTTCGTACACCGTCCGCAGGGCCGGGTCCTGGACGACTTGACCGAGACGGGCTTCCAGGTCGAGCACCTCTTTTTCTAGGCGCCCGACTCTGGCCGCCCGCCTCTTGGTCGACCCCCTCGCGTACTCTTGACAGAAGACGCGGACGTGAGCCTTGCCCACGTCCCACCATAGCCTCAAGGAGGGGAAGCCCCCCTGCTTCCTTCTCCAGTCGGACCAGAATCGACGGAACGAGTCCTGGAACCGCACGTCCTCCAGCAGCCGGTTGTTAAAGTGCCAGTACGCGGACCCCGTCCTCGCGTGGAGCGAAGCGAGCTCCGCCCACACCAGGTGGTGGTCCGAACACGGCACCGGCCGCATGGAGGCCGCCGGGACGCAGGAAACGTACGCCCGAGACACGTAAAGGCGGTCGACTCTAGACCATCCAACTCCAGGCCTCACCCAAGTAAAGGCGCTGGAGTCGGGGTGGAGATTTCGCCAGACGTCCACCAAGTCGAAGGACCCGACCAGGTCCCTCAACTTCTCCATCGCCGTCATGCACTGCGGGGCACCGGAGCGGTCCCTCGCCTCGAGGGTGCAGTTAAAATCCCCCCCGAGGACAATGCAGTCGCCGACGTCGACGGAGCCAAGAAGAGCGGACACCTCTTCAAAGAAGCGCGTTTGCTGCGGGCCGGGATGAGGGGCGTACACGTTCACGAGATGGAGCGGCACGTCCCCCAGGCGAACCGTTACGTGCAGCAAGCGGCCTGGCACGGGCTCCTCGACCCCCAAGATCTCCGGCTGAAAATGCGGGCCCAGCAAGTCCTTGTGCATGAATCCCAAAAAAAGTTAGTTTGCAGGTGCAGCAGGTAATCAGGAAGGCGAATGGAATGTTGGCCTTCATTGCGAGAGGGATGGAGTACAAAAGCAGGGAGGTCCTGCTGCAACTATATAGGGTATTGGTGAGGCTGCACCTGGAGTACTGCGTGCAGTTTTGGTCACCTTACTTAAGGAAAGATATACTGGCTTTGGAGTGGGTACAGAGACGATTCACTAGGCTGATTCCGGAGATGAGGGGGTTACCTTATGATGATAGATTGAGTAGACTGAGTCTTTACTTGTTGGAGTTCAGAAGGATGAGGGGTGATCTTATAGAAACATTTAAAATAATGAAAGGGATAGACAAGATAGAGGCAGAGAGGTTGTTTCCACTGGTCGGGGAGACTAGAACTAGGGGGCACAGCCTCAAAATACGGGGGAGCCAATTTAAAACCGAGTTGAGAAGGAATTTCTTCTCCCAGAGGGTTGTGAATCTGTGGAATTCTCTGCCCAAGGAAGCAGTTGAGACGAATTTAAGGAGCTAGGAGCTAAATTAAAAAGTAGGACCTCAAAAGTAGTAATCTCGGGATTGCTACCAGTGCCACGTGATAGTCAGAGTAGGAATCGCAGGATAGCGCAGATGAATACGTGGCTTGAGCAGTGGTGCAGCAGGGAGGGATTCAAATTCCTGGGGCATTGGGACCGGTTCTGGGGGAGGTGGGACCAGTACAAACCGGACGGTCTGCACCTGGGCAGGACTGGAACCAATGTCCTAGGGGGAGTGTTTGCTAGTGCTGTTGGGGAGGATTTAAACTAATATGGCAGGGGGATGGGAACCAATGCAGGGAGACAGAGGGAAACAAAAAGGAGACAAAAGCAAAAGACAGAAAGGAGATGAGGAAAAGTGGAGGGCAGAGAAACCCAAGGCAAAAAACAAAAAGGGCCACTGTACAGCAAAATTCTAAAAGGACAAAGGGTGTTAATAAAACAAGCCTGAAGGCTTTGTGTCTTAATGCAAGGAGTATCCGCAATAAGGTGGATGAATTAATTGTGCAAATAGATGTTAACAAATATGATGTGATTGGGATTACGGAGACGTGGCTCCAGGATGATCAGGGCTGGGAACTCAACATTCAGGGGTATTCAACATTCAGGAAGGATAGAATAAAAGGAAAAGGAGGTGGGGTAGCATTACTGGTTAAAGAGGAGATTAATGCAATAGTTAGGAAAGACATTAGCTTGGATGATGTGGAATCTATATGGGTAGAGCTGCAGAACACCAAAGGGCAAAAAACGTTAGTAGGAGTTGTGTACAGACCTCCAAACAGTAACAGGGATGTTGGGGAGGGCATCAAACAGGAAATTAGGGGTGCATGCAATAAAGGTGTAGCAGTTATAATGGGTGACTTTAATATGCACATAGATTGGGCTAGCCAAACTGGAAGCAATACGGTGGAGGAGGATTTCCTGGAGTGCATAAGGGATGGTTTTCTAGACCAATATGTTGAGGAACCAACTAGGGGGGAGGCCATCTTAGACTGGGTGATGTGTAATGAGAGAGGATTAATTAGCAATCTCATTGTGCGAGGCCCCTTGGGGAAGAGTGACCATAATATGGTGGAATTCTGCATTAGGATGGAGAATGAAACAGTAATTTCAGAGACCATGGTCCAGAACTTAAAGAAGTGTAACTTTGAAGGTATGAGGCGTGAATTGGCTAGGATAGATTGGCGAATGATACTTAGGGGGTTGACTGTGGATGGGCAATGGCAGACATTTAGAGACCGCATGGATGAAGTACAACAATTGTACATTCCTGTCTGGCGTAAAAATAAAAAGGGGAAGGTGGCTCAACCGTGGCTATCTAGGGAAATCAGGGATAGTATTAAAGCCAAGGAAGTGGCATACAAATTGGCCAGAAATAGCAGCGAACCTGGGGACTGGGAGAAATTTAGAACTCAGCAGAGGAGGACAAAGGGTTTGATTAGGACAGGGAAAATGGAGTACGAGAAGAAGCTTGCAGGGAACATTAAGGCGGATTGCAAAAGTTTCTATAGGTATGTAAAGAGAAAAAGGTTGGTGAAGACAAACGTAGGTCCCCTGCAGTCAGAATCAGGGGAAGTCATAACGGGGAACAAAGAAATGGCGGACCAATTGAACAAGTACTTTGGTTCGGTATTCACTAAGGAGGATACAAACAACCTTCCGGATATAAAAGGGGTCAGAGGGTCTAGTAAGGAGGGGGAACTGAGGGAAATCTTTATTAGTCGGGAAATTGTGTTGGGGAAATTGATGGGATTGAAGGCCGATAAATTCCCAGGGCCTGATGGACTGCATCCTAGAGTACTTAAGGAGGTGGCCTTGGAAATAGCGGATGCATTGACAGTCATTTTCCAACATTCCATTGACTCTGGATCAGTTCCTATGGAGTGGAGGGTAGCCAATGTAACCCCACTTTTTAAAAAAGGAGGGAGAGAGAAAACAGGGAATTATAGACCGGTCAGCCTGACCTCAGTAGTGGGTAAAATGATGGAATCAATTATTAAGGATGTCATAGCAGTGCATCTGGAAAATGGTGACATGATAGGTCCAAGTCAGCATGGATTTGTGAAAGGGAAATCATGCTTGACAAATCTTCTGGAATTTTTTGAGGATGTTTCCAGTAAAGTGGACAAAGGAGAACCAGTTGATGTGGTATATTTGGACTTTCAGAAGGCTTTCGACAAGGTCCCACACAAGAGATTAATGTGAAAAGTTAAAGCACATGGGATTGGGGGTAGTGTGCTGACGTGGATTGAGAACTGGTTGTCAGACAGGAAGCAAAGAGTAGGAGTAAACGGGTACTTTTCAGAATGGCAGGCAGTGACTAGTGGAGTGCCGCAAGGTTCTGTGCTGGGGCCCCAGCTGTTTACATTGTACATTAATGATTTAGACGAGGGGATTAAATGCAGTATCTCCAAATTTGCGGATGATACTAAGTTGGGTGGCAGTGTGAGCTGCGAGGAGGATGCTATTAGGCTGCAGAGTGACTTGGATAGGTTAGGTGAGTGGGCAAATGCATGGCAGATGAAGTATAATGTGGATAAATGTGAGGTTATCCACTTTGGTGGTAAAAACAGAGAGACAGACTATTATCTGAATGGTGACAGATTAGGAAAAGGGAAGGTGCAACGAGACCTGGGTGTCATGGTACATCAGTCATTGAAGGTTGGCATGCAGGTACAGCAGGCGGTTAAGAAAGCAAATGGCATGTTGGCCTTCATAGCGAGGGGATTTGAATACAGGGGCAGGGAGGTGTTGCTACAGTTGTACAGGGCCTTGGTGAGGCCACACCTGGAGTATTGTGTACAGTTTTGGTCTCCTAACTTGAGGAAGGACATTCTTGCTATTGAGGGAGTGCAGCGAAGGTTCACCAGACTGATTCCCGGGATGGCGGGACTGACCTATCAAGAAAGATTGGATCAACTGGGCTTGTATTCACTGGAGTTCAGAAGAATGAGAGGGGACCTCATAGAAACGTTTAAAATTCTGACGGGTTTAGACAGGTTAGATGCAGAAAGAATGTTCCCAATGTTGGGGAAGTCCAGAACCAGGGGTCACAGTCTGAGGATAAGGGGTAAGTCATTTAGGACCGAGATGAGGAGAAACTTCTTCACCCAGAGAGTGGTGAACCTGTGGAATTCTCTACCACAGAAAGTAGTTGAGGCCAATTCACTAAATATATTCAAAAGGGAGTTAGATGAAGTCCTTACTACTCGGGGGATCAAGGGTTATGGCGAGAAAGCAGGAAGGGGGTACTGAAGTTTCATGTTCAGCCATGAACTCATTGAATGGCGGTGCAGGCTAGAAGGGCTGAATGGCCTGCTCCTGCACCTATTTTCTATGTTTCTATGTTTCTATTGAATGTATTCAAGTCACAGATAGATAGATTTTTAACCAATAAGGGAATTAAGGGTTACGGGGAGCGGGCGGATAAGTGGAGCTGAGTCCACGGCCAGATCAGCCATGATCTTGTTGAATGGCGGAGCAGGCTCGAGGGGCTAGATGGCCTACTCCTGTTCCTAATTCTTATGTTCTTATGTTCTTATGTTCTCCTGTACAATGTGCAACCAGGCTGTGTTGCTCTCCTGGGAGGTCTCTTCTGCCCATTGGAAGGGAAGAGAATCTCTCTGCATGCTGTGGGAGAGCCTGGGTACAGTGCTTGTCAGTGTTTGCAGCACCTCAATGCTGGAAAACACTAACAACAAAACTGCCAAAATCAATGTGGACATGGTCCCTTTAAGGAACTGGCTGATGGCGCATCATCAAATGATATCATCTGACCCGCTTCCTTTCAATTGGCTGAGAACCTAGCCGGGTGGGTTGAACAAGCCCAATCAAGGTAAAAGCACTTGTTGAGAGAAGCAGGCCGGGACCACCTTACTGACGTCACCAGCCCGGACTCGCCTTGGGAGGCAAAATCACAGCCTATGATTCTCTGCAGTCAAGCCACATCCAGTCGTGAATAGTGATGGACAATTAAACAACTAACAATAGGAGGAGGCTCCATGAATATTCCCGTCCTCAATGATGTTGGTGCCCAGCATGTGAGTGCAAAAGACATGGCTGAAAATTTGCAACCATCATCAGCCAGAAGTGCCGAGCAGGTGATTCATCTTGTCCTCTTCCTGAGATTCCTACCATCACAGATGCCAGACTTCAGCAAATTTGATTCACTCCATGTGTTATCAAGAAACGGCTAAGCATATTGGATACAGCAGAGGCTATGAGCCCCAACAACATCCCGGCTATCATGTGAAGACTTGCGCTCTAGAACTAGCTGCATTTCTATCCAAGCTGTTCCAGTACAGCCACAATACTGGTATCTACCCGACAATGTGGAAAATTGCCCAGGTATGTCCTGTCCACAAAAAACAGGACAAATCCAATCCGGCTAATTACCTCCTCATCAGCCCACTCTCAATCATCAGCAAGTGATGGAAGGTGTTTTCGACAGTGTTATCAGGCAGCACTTACTCACCAATAACCTGCTCACCGTTGCTCAGTTTGGGTTCTGCCAGAACCACTCAGCTCCAGTCTTAGTCCAAACATGAACAAAATATCTGAATTCCAGGGGTGAGGTGAGAGTGACTGCCCTTGACATCAGGCAGCATTTGACCAAATGTGGCACCAAGAAGCCCTAGTAAAATTGAAGTTAATGGTAATCAGGGGAAAAACTCTCCGCTGGCTGGAGTCATACCTACCACAAAGGAAGATGGTTGCAGTTGTTGGAAGCCAATGATCTCTGCCCCAGTACATCGCAGCAGTAGTTCTTCAGGGCAGTGTCCTAGGCCCAACCATCTTCAGCTGCTTCATCACTGACCATCCTTCCATCATAAGGTCAGAAGGGGAATGTTCATTGATTGCACAGCATTTAGTTCCATTCGCAACTCCTCAGATGATAAAGCAGTCCATCCCTACATGCAGCATGACTTGGACAATACTCAGGCTTTTGCTGATAAGTGGCAAGTAACATTCGCATCACACAAATGCCAGGCAATGACCCTGTCCAACAAGAGAGAGTCTAACTACCTCCTCTTGATATTCAATGACACTACCATCATCGAATCCCCACCATCCTGGAGGTCACTATTGACCAAAAACTCAATTGGAATTGGACCAGCCACATAACTACTGTGGCTACAAGACCAGGTCAGAGGCTGGGTAGTTTGCAATGAGTGACTCATCTCCTGACTCCCCAAAGCCTATCCACCATAAACAGCGTTTCAAGAAGGCAGCTCGCCACCACCTTCTCAAGGACAATTAGGGATGGGCAATAAATGCTAGACATTCATCCCATGAATGAATAAAAACAAAACAAGGCTCAAGTCATGAATGTAATGAAATACTCACTACTCGTAGATGGGTGCAGCCACAATAATGTTTGAGAAGCTCAACACCATCAAGGATGGAGCAGTTCACTTGATTGGTAGTTCCTGTCATCAAGGTCAGTATCCACACCCTTCATCACTGGCATAACATAGTCGAACAATATGCAGGATGCACTGCCGCAACTCACCAGACTTAGTTCAGAAACACTTCCCTCCCCTGCAATCTCTATCACTGAGAGGGACAAGGACGGCAAAGTAGTGAGAACACCATCATCTCCATGTTCCCCTCCAAGTCAGCTAACATCCTGACTTGGATATATATCGCCATTCCTTTCTCGTAACTGGGTCAATATTCTGTAATTCCTTAGCACCATTTTTGGAAGCACTGTCACCACAAGGATTCCAGCTGTTCAAAGCAAAGTCTTACCACCACCTTGGGGCACCTATGGGTGGGTAATAAATATGGTCTTGCCTGCATCGACCACATCCTGCATTGACCATACCCCATGGACAAAAGATATATACCTTGTGAAATTGCTCCAAGAGGAAGACTAATATAATTGCCAATTATACCAACTGTACTTCCCATGTTTCTGCATGAACCTGTGATGCATTAAGGAGGCCCTCCTATCTTCATGGAAAGTGTATCTGGTCAGTGGTGCCTGGAAAATGTATTTGGAAAATCTTCGTCATTTATTTACCAATACATGGCAAATTGCACTGAAATGTACCATTATGTGTGTTAAGTTCATTTTAAAGAAAATTAAATCTAACTCTCTGGCTTTTCTTCATTTCCAAACAATCCCAAACAATAAAAAATTTGTTAACTACTATTTTGTATAATTCGTGATCTGCTTAAATGATGTTTTAATAATTCATTTTTGAGTTCATTACACCCTGTCATACTCACATATTCGGAAAACAAGCGAATGTGTACTCCTCTTTTCCAGGCAACACAAAATGATCCACTCTGGGTATTGTGCCCGTCGTATCCTTGTAACTCTCCCGGTGTTGTTGTGCTAGCTATAATGAAAATATATTTTTTGTTAACTATATTATAAATAAACAACTAAAAACTGTCTAATGTTATTCCTTGCTCCCAGTTTGCTTATGCATCAGTATGATGTCCAAGTTCTCCTAATTAATTTGTTCATTCATCATTTTCCTTGACAATGTTGTGATGTCCAAACTTTTCCTTTGGGACTTCAGTTCAGCAATAAGATGTCATTGCTTCCTGTCTGGCATTATGATGTCATTGTTTCTTTTGTTGTATTATAATCTCCATACTACTAATTTTGTAGAACATCATAAATTTATTATCTCCATGTACAGTTTTAATCTTTGTTTTGTCACCAAAACTCCCAAACGTTGGAAAAGAAATGAGTAATTAAACGAATTATGACTGAATAATTTATAAATAATGAAAATATTATTTTTTCAGATATAATTCTCACAATACTTTTTGATTGTTTATATTGGTCTATAAACAGCCAGAAGAAAATCAAATGAGAATGGACCCTGATACTTATTAAGAACTCAAAAGCTCTGGAAAAGGTATGTGGTAATGTTAACTCTATGCATTGAATTTCTGAGCAGAAAGGACAGAAGCTGGGCAATGGCAATGTTTGGGAAAGAGTGTGGCAGGCAGGAGAAGTGGAATCGGAAGCTTTGCATGTATGCTGCATACACTTTATAGAATGATAGAGTTTTAAGCTGCAGTTGCTGTGTTCATAGTATAAACACACAGGCTTTATTTGCAGATGGGTAATATTATCCTGATGTTCAAAAATGAAGTGATTATAGACCGGCAGCAGAAAGATACTTCAGTATTTTAGAATAGCAACTTGCATTTATTTACGTGGCGCTTCTTGTCAAATGCTCCAGGATTTTTAATACAAGAGGTGGCGTCCAAGCAGAAAAGAAAGAATTTGGGGGTGGGGGAGATAATGAAGATATAGTTGAAGGGAGGGGTTTTAATAGGCTTTGGAAAACAAGGAGAGGGTCAGATATGCAGCAGTGGTTTGGGAACAGAATTTCAGGAGAGATAGGGTGTAATGACTGAAAGAGTGGCCTCTGATGGAGGTGCAGAGGGCACAGGAAATAAGCAGTAATCCAGAGTCAGAGGAATGCATGGATGCTGCCTGGGACACACAACTGGGGGAGGGCAGGGGGATTGTGCAGACTGAGTGAAACAAGGCAATAAAGAACAAGAAAGGGGATTTTAAAATTGATACAGTGGCTTAAGGAGCCAGTGGAGTTTGGTTCGTTGTGCAGGAGAGGATGATGTTCTGGAGATGGAAAAATGTGCTCTTGGCAAGAGACTGGATGTGGGATAAAAAGCTGCGCTCAACTTTGTAAATTAAAAGTACTGAATAAAGTTTCAGCACATTCCCAGAAATGTTCGTTTTCTGGGCTTTCATTTTAATTTAGAATATTTCTGGCAAATACGGGAAAGTCCAGTACATGACAGTGCGAGTCAGTTATAGCAGGGCAATATTTTTTCTGCCTGCTGCTTGAATAAATGGAAAGAGCCAGTAGGAAAATAACTGTTGGAACCAGGACTCCAGGAGCTGTTCTTGATATAGGCATCAGGACCATGACCGCTGCATGGGAAATGAGCATTGACTTCTACAATCCTGTGATGATGGTCACAAACAATCGGAACATTCAGAGAGTGGAATCCTTCAAGATTCATGTAGGCAATTGTAATATATTCGCTTCATGGGTTCTTTTCTTAAGAATTCATAGCCACACATTGCTAGTAAGAACTAGTTGGTTTATTCATCATCATCATAGGCAGTCCCTCAGAATTGAGGAAGACTTGCTTCCACTCTTAAAGTGAGTTCTTCGGTGGCTGAAGAGTCCAATACGAGAGCCATAGAGCCTGTCACAGGTGGGACAGATAGTCGTTGAGGGAAGGGGTGGTGGGACTGGTTTTCCGCATGCTCTTTCCGCTGCCTGCGCTTGGTTTCTGCATGCTCTCGACGATGAGACTCGAGGTGTTCACCCTCCCGGGTGCACTTCCTCCACTTAGGGCGGTCTTTGGCCAGGGACTCCCAGGTGTCAGTGGGGATGTCGCACTTTATCAGGGAGGCTTTGAGGGTGTCCTCGTAACGTTTCCGCTGTCTACCTTTGGCTCGTTTGCTGTGAAGGAGTTCCAAGTTGAGCACTTGCTTTGGGAGACTCGTGTCTGACATAGAAACTATGTGGCCTGCCTAGCGGAGCTGATTAAGTGTGGTCAGTGCTTCAATGCTGGGGATGTTGGCCTGGACGAGGATGTTAATGTTGGTGCGCTTGTCCTCCAGGGGATTTGTAGGATCTTGCGGAGACATCGTTGGTGGTATTTCTCCGGCGACTTGAGGTGTCTACTATACATGGTCCATGTCTCTGAGCCATACAGGAGGGCGGGTATTACTGCAGCCCTGTAGACCATGAGCTTGGTGGCAGTTTTGAGGGGCCTGGTCTTCAAACATCCTTTTCCTCAGGCGGCCAAAGGCGGTGTTGGATCTCATCGTCAATGCCTGCTCTTGTTGATAGGTTGCTCCCGAGATATGGAAAGTGGTCCACGTTGTCCAGGACCGCGCCGTGGATCTTGATGACTGGGGGCAGTGGCGGCAAGGACAGGCTGGTGGAGGACCTTTGTCTTATGGATGTTTAGCGTAAGGTTCATGCTTTCATATGCCTCAGTAAATACTTCGACTATGTCCTGGAGTTCAGCCTCTGCATGTACGCTGAGGTTGGGTAGTCTTGGATCTGGCCTGGAGACGGCGAAGGTTGAACAGGTTCCCACTGGTTCTGTAGTTTAGTTGCACTCCAGCAGGGAGCTTGTTGACTGTGAGGTGGAGCATGGCGGCGAGGAAGATTGAGAAGAGGGTTGGGGCGATGACGCAGCCCTGTTTGACCCCGGTCCCGACGTGGATTGGGTCTGTGATGGATCCATTGGTAAGGATCACGGCCTGCATGTCGTTGTAGTGCAGGTGGAGGATGGTGACGAACTTTTGGGGGCATCCAAAACGGAGGAGGACATCCCATAGACCCTCACGGTTGACAGCGTCAGAGGCCTTTGTAATGTCGAAGAAGGCCATGTATAAGGCTGGTGCTATTCCCTGCAATTTCCTGTAGCTGTCGCGCTGTAAAAATCATATCTGTTGTGCCCCGTAGAGGACAAAATCCGCACTGTGACTCCGGAAGGAGCTCCTCAGCCACAGGAAGAAGACGGTTGAGGAGGACTCTAGCGACGACTTTCCCAGTGACTGATAGCAGGGAGATTCCCCTGTAGTTGCCGTAGTTGGACTTGTCCTCTTTTGTAAAGATGGTCATGATCACTGCATCTCTGAGATCTCCCGGCATGCTCTCCTCCCTCCAGATGAGAGAGATGAGGTCATGTATTCGCACCAACAATGCCTCTCCACCATACTTCAATGCCTCAGCAGGGATTCCATCCGCACCAGTAGCCTTGTTGTTTTTAAGCTGTCTTATGACTTTTATTTACCTCGTGCAGTGTTGGGGTCTCACTGAGGTGGTGGCGGGTAGCATGCTGCGGGATGGAGTCAAGAACACTCGAGTCAAAGGCAGAGTCTCAATTGAGGAGATCTTCAAAGTACTCCTTCCAGCGGGCCCTGACTGCCTCGGTGTCCTTGATGAGTATTTCCCCGTTCTTGGCCTGCAGTGGGGTGGGCCCTTGGATGTTTGGACCGTAGGTGGCCTTGAAGAATCCTCACACATCATGGCTGTCGGCCAGCTGCTGTATCTCTTCTGCTTTCTCCATCCACCATCTGTTCTTTAGGTTTTTTGTTGGACCTCAGCCTTGAGCCGCCTGTAATGCTGCTTTGCTGCTCCCGCGTTGGGTTGTTGTTTAAGGCTCAGAAATGCCCTGCGCTTGCGATCTACTAGCTCTTGGATCTCTTGATCATTCTCATCAAACCAGTCCTGGTGTTTCCTGGTTGAGTGACCGAGCGTCTGTTTGCAGGCACTGGTTATCGAGGCCTGGAGGGCAGACCGTGCGCTGTGGGCATTTTGCGTCTTGGGGTCATCAAGGCACTCCAGGTTAGCTGTGAGGCGCTGGCTGTATAGGGCTCTCTTAGCTGGGTCTTTAAGTGCTCCGGCATTGACTTTTTTGCACCACTGCTTCTGCTGCCCCCTCCGCTTTGGGGCTATGTTGATATCAATGATGGATCGGATTAGGCAGTGGTCCGTCCAGCAGTCGTCAGCTCCTGTCATTTCGTGGGTGATGTGCACATCCTTGCGATCCCTGGCTCAGACGATGACATAGTCGAGCAGGTGCCAGTGTTTGGAGCGAGGGTATTGCCACGATGGCTTGTATTTGTCCCTCTGGCAGAACAAGGTGTTGGTGATGACAAGTTCATGCTCTAGACATTTTGTCAGGAGTAGGGTTCCACTGGAGTTGGCTTTCCCTACCCCCTCTCTGTCAATCACAGCCCCCCACAGGTTTGTGTCCTTACCAACCCTGGTGTTGAACTCACCGAGGAGGATCAGTTTGTCGCCCACGGGGACGTAGGACAGGGATTTTTCACGGTTGGAGTAAAAATCCATCTTTAGCCTCATGTTGGGGCTTACGCACTGATGACTGTGGCGCATTGATTCCGAGATAGGGTGGGTCGAAGAGTCATGAGATGTTTGTTAGTCCTGCAGGGGTAATCTTTAAGCAGTCGACCAGCTTGTTTTTGATGGCGAAGCCGACTCCGTTCTTCCTCTGCTTTTCTTTCCCAGAAGAAGGTGTAACCTCCACCTTGGTCCTTGAGCTGGCCTTCCCCTGCCCACCAGGTCTCGCTTAGGGCAGCGATGTCAATATCAAAGCGTCTAAGTTTCCGGGAAACTATGGCGGTGCAGCGTTCCTGCCTGTCGCTGTTAGGGTTGTCCACGAGGGTCCTGATGTTCATGTTAGAGGAGTGGAAGATGCCTGTGCGTGAGTTTTTTTAATGTGGGGTGGTCGTTGCACATCAGCTACCACACGGGCTTAGCTGAGCAAGGTCTTGCTCCAGTGGCAAGGGGGTCCAAGTCGACTGGAAACCAAGCACTGCTATATAGGCTTATTAACAAAGATTTAACAATCACACTGCACATTATCAGTTCATCCACTAGGCTCACAATTGCATACCTCATCGCGAATGACCTAGACCCAACTGACTAGGGTTTTATTGAGTCTTGTAAACATCATGTGACTGGCTAAGCCACTCCCAATTCAACAGCTCTACAACTATTTTGTTGTAAACATTAATCAATTGCTCCCTGATTAAAGGGGGGGTTACACTCCACAAACTTTTCAAGTGCCCCCTTGTTTTTTTTTGAGGGCACCACAAACACAAAGTATAATTGCCCCCTGGCTAAAAGGGTGTGCACTAAAACCGACAAACTTAAACAAATTAATCTTTAGTTATTGTAGTTCAAATTAAAATTTGTTTGCCGTGGGTGATGATGCACACCAGTCCCTCCGGCACCCACATCTCGCGGAAGGCCACGAGCATACCGGTGGATACCACGTGCTCCATCTCCAGGGACAATCTGGCTCGGATGTAACCGCGGAAGAGAGTCAGGTAGTCGGGCTGAACGACCCCCTCAACCACCCGCTACCTGGACCGGGTGATGGCCCCCTTGGCCGTGCCCAGGATCAATCCTATGAGGAGGCCTTCCGACCTGCCCGCTCCCCTCCGCACAGGGTGCCCAAAGTTCAGGAGTGTGGAACTGAAGTACAACCAGAATTTTAGGAGTAGCCCCTTCAAATATTGGAAGATTGGCTGCAATCTCGCACATTCAATATATACATGGAACACGGACTCCTCTAAACCGCAGAAATTCAACAGCTCAACAAACCTGTGAGCATACTGTACAGCAGTGGCATTTTGCAATGAAGCAGACAAGCTGTGTGGGTGCAATCTATAATCAGCCAGAGCTTCACAAATCCTGCCATTTTCTAAAATTCCATAACCTTCTCATACTTTGCTGGTTGTTCATAGAAAATATGAAATTGCTTGCTTGAGCAAACAAAGCATCCATCAATTGCTTTATATATATCTCTGTACAGCAGATGACAAATATGGCTGATATTACCAGTAGCACTTGGAAATGATCTAGAAGCATAGGATTTAAGGGCTGTTATGATCATCGCAACTACTGGCAGGACCAAGCCTATGGATGAATTTGGCTGCAGGTCGCTCCATAGCATGTGACACAAATCAGACACAATCTCCCTTGTGAATAGCAGCCTTTGCAAGTGCTGCTGCTCTGACACTTATGCTATGTGTGCCTCACTGTGTTTACGTGTGTATGAAGGCGCAGACAGTGGACACAAAGTGCCAGTGATGGAGCCGGACCTGTGTTGCATCCTTCTGTTAATCCACCTTCTTTTTGTCAAAAAATCCACAAGTATAGGAGGACTCCTATCGAAAAATCCACTGTGCTATTCATGAGGTTGGGGCAAAAGTAACAACGGCAGAACAGTTGGCCACAAATTTACCTCAAGAGCTAAGTTAAAAGACGAAACAGAAAAAAATTGAGGTGTAGAACGTCCTTACAATCTTCATGAAGGGCTCCTTAAAAGCATTTCCATCAACAGCTGAGGGCCGAGCTACCCTGGACCCATTTTATGTGTGTGCGTAGATGAATCAGTCATAATTCAGCAGAATTCAAAGGAAATTGCCTGAAGGATGATAACATGCCTTTCAAGGCTTATTTACATATTGAAAGTGACAAACTCCTAAGGGACCAGAAGGAAATGCAAGCAAAAAATTACATGGGTCGCAAAATTGGCAGAAAACCAATAAGACTATTTTCTACCTAAACTTTCATTCAGTTTTGCTCAATTTATGCCATTTTTATGGTGAAAATGATTGGAAAATCTAGGCTAAGATATTTTCACAATAGTAAACACGGGGTTGAAATAGGTCTGCCTATTCAACAGATTCATAACAGGTTCATAATGAATGGGCAGCCCGTTTCACATTGAAGTCAATGGAAATGAAAATCTGGTGGGGTGGAAAACGGGCAGCCCACTCGCTCTGAGCCCAATTTGTTCCACAGTAGCATTGCATTACCTATGGACCATTCATCTTTGCAGCCCATTTTCTTTACATTTTGTGGTAATGCAAAGTAATTTCCGCTTTGCGCTGATAACTGGGTAATGAAATCAACCACACTGACTCTTGACAAGCGATGTGAGATCCCGTCAAGGAGGCAGTCTGACAACACTTTATCAGCTGCAGGAGAATTGCAAACTGCACAAAGCAAACTGTAAAAGGCCCTTATGCTGTCAGCTGCACAATCTGCAGAGTTCATAAACTTGAGTTTCAAATTGTTTGATATTGTACGCAGGTGAATGGAGTCCTGTGATAATATTTCTGAACTTTGGGGAGAATAGCCATCCATCCAGAACTTTCAAACATCAGCCCAGTGGTAGAATATCAGACCAGAGTCTGCTTTGTATGGCCAAGGGACAATGTGAAGCCAGCAAGAATGTGGGCTCCAATTACCCTAAGTAGGTACTGGTGTCAAATTGGTACATGCAATATACCAGCACCATTAGTTTCTCCTCAGTAAAAAGAAAATACTATTATTGTTTGTCATCTTGGTCTTACCTTACCAAACGTTTTCAGTTCTTCATTCCTGTCAAAATCCACATCGTATCTAGACCACTGTGGGGCATACAGCCATCTGTCCCTGTTGTGGGCCCTATCTGCTATTACAAGAGAGGGATCATTGGAGTAAATGGTTGGGAATTGCCCTCCTTTGCTGTAAGGGCTCTGACTTGAATTCAGAGCCGACAATCGGAAATCTTGGAAGTATTTCCTGGTGGCATTTCCATAGGTATCACCATACGTAAAATTTATAGTAGGGACATAGCCACGGTATCTGGAAACAAGAATATAATAAATATCAATACTTCTATTCAGTCCATAAAATGTCTCATTGATAGTGCACTGTCCCAATTATTCTTCAATGATACCTAAAGATTATATGGTAATGAATTAGAGAACGCATGGCGATCTGGTCAGGTATCCTATTACATCCACTTTGTCAGGCTGACATTTAAAAGTTCTGGAATAGCATGCAGCTCTCCACAGTATATAATGGAGAAGGTTTAGCCGGAGAAGAGCCAGCTCAGGGGGCAGCACTTTGTTGAAGTTGGATGGGAAGCCATCGGGCAATGGGGCTTTTTATAGCCAGCATCACTGTCTGTGAATAGGGAATTGAGTAATGTTGCACTCTGCTAGAGAACTGGAAAAGGGCTGGATTGGCTAGGTCAGTATTGTGTAGTTTACTGTTGTATGGCCTGGGACTCAGAGGTGTGGAGCAAAGTATAGTCATTTGTAAATTCCCTATTAATCTCAGTAGGGTGAGAAATAAGATTACTGTTCGTTTTTGTACCGACTGCAACACTTCTGCTTTGCGTTTATAGTTGTAGCATATATGTGTAGTACCATCCCAGATTTTTGCTCTGTTTATGGTATTTAGGTCTGGTCTGCCAGAGGAACTCTATAATGTCTATTTTACCCACCATCTGGTCTGGAGCAGGGCTCATTCAATGCTCTATGTTCATTGTCTCCTGTGCTTGGTTTCTAGCTTTTATGTTTCTTTCTCTGGGTTTGCAACCCTTTGTCACTCTTGGCAGCAATGAAAATGATGCTGAAGGCCTCTCTGGCCTCCCACAATGCTGTCTCCGTCTATCAGGGAGGGGGGCATCCCTTGTTCTTGGTTATTGTAGCAAATGTTGAGATGTGCTCTTCCCAACATTGACAATAAAATACTAGCCAAAGTTCTGGCTTCCAGCCTAGTCCACAAAGATCAGACAAGTTTTACACAGCACTGCCACATGAGGCACAACACTTACTGGTTTTTCAACGTCATGAACCACTGTGATAGTACTAACATCTTTTTGTTGGTGCTCTATCTGATTGCAGAAAAAGCAGGTGGAATGGAAATTCCCTCTGGCAGTAGTCAAAAGAAATGGACTTTGGTATTATACTGAGGAAGTGGATTAATATTCTGTCCTCAACCCACATCCATAGTTTGCACCAATAGCCTCAGCTCTCTTGCATTCTGCCTCCTACAAGGACCAAGTATCCATGGAGTGGCTGCTGGAGGGCTGAACAGAAAATATCCCTATGTGCTAATGACACAATGCCATATGTAACTAACTCTCCCACCTCACTTCCAACATAGATAAATGCTTAGTCAAAGAAGCAGTGGGACCACTTAGAAATGACTGGTGCCACCTTGTACTTGAGAATGAGGGAATGATGGAGATGAATAATAAGTATTTTACTTCAGTTTTCACAAAGGAGGGTGAAAGTGGGATTATGGGGGCTCTGCCATTCAATAAGATCATGGTTGATCTTTTACCTCAACTCCATTTTCCTGCACTATCCCCATAGCCTTTGATTCCCTTAATATCCAAATATGTATCGATCTCTGTTTTGAATATACTGAAAGACTGAGCCTTCACAGCCCTCTGGGGTAGAGAATTCTAAAGAAACTTGAGGAGAGGGTGAGAGAGGAAACTGTATTAAAAATAATTTATTAAATTAAAAAGACAAGTTAGTCGGCCCAGATGATAAGTATCCCAAAATACTGAGCAAAGTTGGGGAAGAAATAGAAGAGACAGTTCAATGCAGATAAACCTGAAGTGGTACATTTTAGGGAAAAAAACAGTAAAAGGAAGTCTGTACTAAACATTAACATTTTTGAGAGTGGAGCAATGGAGATCCAGGATGCATATACATCATTTTTAAAAGTAGGTGCAGGAAGGAAACACCATAAAAAAGAGAATTGAAACTATAGGTTTTATATACAGAGCAGTGGGTATCTGACTCTGGCCTTATGTGTATCTGCCCTCCCTTCATCCTCCCCATTGGCAACCATGCCTTCAGCCGCCTAGGATCCACATTTTGGAATTCCCTCCCTAAAACCTTCCACTTCTCAATCTCCCTCTCCTCCTTTAAAGCCCTCCTCTGATCAAGCATTTGGTTATTCTTCCTAATATCTCCTCCTTTGTCTCAGTGCCTCATTTTTGTCAGATTACAACTCTCTGAAGTGCTTTGGGGCAATCTTCTACATTAAAGTGCTATATAAATGCAAGTTGTTGAATATAAAAGAAAGTGATGATAAACTGGTACAAGACATTAGTTATGCCACATTTGGAGTTCTGTGTGCAGATCTGTGCATCCCATTATTGGAAGGTTATTGCAGCTATGGAAAAAATATTGTGAAACTTCACGAGAATGATACCAGGAATAAGAAATTACAGTTTTGAAGAAAAGCTCAAAAGATTGGGCCATTTTTCACCGGAAGATGAAAGTAGGTGCAGAAAGGAAACACCATTAATTTTTCAACGGGAGTTGTAATAGAAGCTTTCAAAATTCTGAATGAGGATAAATAGCAAACGTTTATTTCCTCTGGTTGGCAAATTGGTAATAAGGGAACATATGCTGATTTTGTGCTCCCAGTGAGGAATCTCATTCAACAAAAGTATACATCAGAAGTTTGGGCACATGCTGCATATGATATTCGGACCATTTAAATAAACAGTAAGATTAGGCTGGCATTTAGGATGCCTGTAACCAAAGAGTAGCGACATATACTCTGTACAGGTATGAAGACTTTCCTCAGACTATTACAACTATCCAAATATACTTCATGAGAAATGACCCGGACTGGTTCCTCATTTCATCCTAATGAACTGATTACTTACAGTAATCTCAGTACTAGAAATGCTATTATTTCGATCAAAGGAGAGGTTTAAGGATCTTTATTCACTGCAATTCGTTCAGTGTATGGAATTTTATTTTCATCAATAACAATACAAAACTATTACTTTGTAATGTTCTGATGAATCTTCAACTCTTCTGCCATGACATCAGACATATCATATTCTCTCAGAAGGAACGGAGCATAATCCATGAAGGTTTATGAAAATGCTTACTCTGCTGATGCATAATAGATTAGGTTTTCACTTGCAGCATTAGATATATATGGTTCATTAATAATGATTAGATTTCAGCCCATTTAACATGACAAAAAACATTTCAAAGTGTTGGGATCTCCGTCTTAATAAGAGAATACTGCAACAAAAAATATTCTTCACAACAGCACTAAAGCGCACACACTCAAGATGGCTCCAATCTGGAACTTTCTTTATTGTATAAACATCAGTGGCTGCATTACCACAGTAGTCCACTAGGTGGAGCAGTAGTCTACTAGGTGGAGCTATATTATTCTTCTCCCTCCTTAATGAAGAAATTATTAGAACAAAATAATCATCATACATAATTTGCATGCATATATATAACAAAAGATATGAACTTATTTTGCCATATTTACAAATCAAACTGATTTTCTATTTCAAAGAGGATACCTTCCCTCTCGAACAGAGCTTTCCAAACTTGGTGTCGGACTTAGACTCAGTCTAGGCTGAGCCTGAGGAGCGTTTTCCTCCAAGGGCAACCCTTGATCTACATTTTGACTCTCTACAACTTCAGACTGTTTGTCTGCTTGACGGACTCAGACTTAAATTCTGACTTTCTCTTGGACTTGTTTCTAGTACACCTGATGTAGGATTTGCTACTGGTACCTCACTTGTAACAAGACTATCTGATCAGTCAGAAATAATCAAATCATTCCAACTTTCAACTCCTTCCACATCTGTAGGTAAAATATGATCAACGTGAACAAACCTAATCTTTCCATGATCGAACATCTTGACCAAATATGTGCAAGGACCACATATTTTCACTATTCTTCCTGGTAATCACTTTAACCATTTATGTGATGGTTCTTCACTCTCACCTTTTGATTCAATTTCACACTTCCCTCTCTCACTCTGTCATAATTTTCTTTCTGATTGGTTCTCTTCTACTGACTGTGCCAAGTTTGGCTTTAACAACAAGAACCAGGTTTGTGGTTGTCATTTGAGAAACAATGGTGCTGATGTTCTACCAGTAGTTGTATGAGAAGTATTACAATAAGTAATTAGAAAATTTGCCAATTTGTGGTCCAATGGCAACTGCCATTTCTTTGGATTTGGACCCAACATTTGTTTGATGATGGCACGTTTTATAATTTGTACTGTGCGCTCTGCTGCACCATTTGAAGCAAGGTGCTACGGTGGAACTTTGCTATGTTTCACACCGTTTCTGCTTATGAACTGTGCAAATTCTTCTGAACAAAATTGCGGCCCATTATCAGACACAATTTCTTTTGGGAGGTCATATGAAGAAAACAATCCACAAATTATCTAGTGTTTTACTTGTTATTTTCTGCATCAGAAACACCTCTACCCACTTTGAATGGCTAGCAATCACAATGAACTATTGTTGTCCTTCCAGCTCAGCAAAATCTATGTGTAACCTTTGCCACACCTTGGGAGGCCATTTCCATGGCTGTAATGGTACTGATGGTGGTTTCTTGCTTATCGATTGACACGTTGTACTCTATGGGCCCAACTTTGGTGGACCGCCTAATTTTCGGCAGTCTCGCAGTGGTCGGTCAATCTTCACCGCCTGGTACCGCTGGGGCGGAGTGCTGGCAACATTGGTCCGGGCGGTCCTAAGCGGTGCATCAGCGGAGTGTGATGGACGGTCTGCTCTGGCGGTGCAGGGTAAGTTGTCTGGGACTCTGCGCACGCGTGCTCTTCCATCAACCTCCATCCCCGTCCCCTCTTCCCCCCAAAGAGAAGAGCAGTCCATGGTCAGAGACTGCCGACATTGGATCACAGGTAAGTGTCTCAAGTTAAATTTAGATTTTTAATTGTTTTGTGCAGTGTTTTTGATTAATTTATAATAGTTATATTCGTTTTTATTTATTTATTTTCATGTTTTTTGGGGGGGCAGAATACATCTCTGGGGGGGGGACTAGATCTCTGGGGGATTAGATCTCTCTGGGGGGATTATATCTCTCTGGGGCAGATTAGATCTCTGGGGATGGGGCGAGAGAAATAGATTGCTTGGGGGAGGAATAAATCGCTGGAGGCGGCAGGGGGGGAGGAACATTGTAGTTTACATACCGCCGACATACCATCGGCATAAAACCACCTTTTTGCAGATGGTGTGCAGCTCCGGTGGTATGTCGGCGGAATGCTACCAATGTCGAACTTTTGGGCGGTCTGTGGGGTGTTCTGTGTGGGCGGACAGAATGCATACTGCCCGACGGTATGCCGCTGATGAATTTCCCTCCGGGCGGAATGTGTGCAGTATGTAGGTATTTTTTAATCAATTTCACAATTTTGGGTGGTGTGTTGGCAATCCGCGGGCGGTATGCGGCGGCATGTCTGCCAATTTTGGCCCCTATATCTTTATCTAGACGTGACCACCATAAGTAACTTCATGCAAAACGCTTGGTCAAGCACATTCCTCGGTGTTGGTCATGAAGATCTCCGAATTATTTGGACCTGAATTTATTTGGGATAACTATTCTTACACCCCACATGATACAATCTTTATCCACTGATAATTCATTCCTACGAACAAAGTATGGATGAATATCCTTCTCTGATATCTGGTTTGTGTCATGTATCCTACATGGCTACTGTTGGTACTATTACAAGGTGTGCCACCAGAGGGCACAGCAGTGGGAGACTCATAGGTTACCTGTACAGGTGTGCCTGGCCTAATATAAAAGGCAGGCCACTAGGTGTGATCCTCACTCTGGAGTTAACTAATAAAGGACTAAGTTCACTACAGTTCAAGTACAACACACTGCCTCGTGGAGTCATTACTAGAACATCTAAGGACACTACAATTGGCGATGAGATTACGAACTTTCACGCGGAAATGGCTACCCTTGGTGCGTTGCAGCAGTTCACCGATGGTGATGATTGGGATGTCTTTGTGGAGAGGCTAGAGCATTTCTTCACAGCAAACGACCTGGCAGGAGACGAACCGCCTGCACCGGCTGATAAGTGCCGTGCTATCCTGCTAACCAGTTGTGGGCCCAACGTCTATGGCCTCGTCAGGGACTTGCTGGCACCAGCCAAGTCATATAAGGAGCTCGTAACCATGATCCAGGAGCAACTCAAGCCCAAGGAGAGCATCCTCACAGCCAGACACTGGTTCTACAGTCCCCTGTGCACTGCTAGACGACAGCTCCTCAGGGAGCAGCTGTGACCCAGGGCACAAAGAAAGGACAGGGAGGACACAGACATCTGTGAACCGGCCCGAAGCTAGGGACCACGGCAACAGCCCCGAGAGCAGGCTACGCAAGCCAACCGGGTTTCCACTGCCAGCACCGGGTTTCCACTGCCAGCACCGGGCACTGAGCCGCCACTGGACTGCAGGGATACAACCCAGCAGCTCCAGAACTAGCTTGTCCTCACTCACTGGTCACTGCATCGATAAGGCATCTAACGTACTTGTCGCACCACGGAACCACACGAAAACAAAACAAAAAAAATGCAAAACCCACTTACCCTGAACTTGAATGTACATGAATGTTAGGAGCCCCCACCATAATCGGTGTGGGGGGGGGGCGGAGAATGGAGTGGTCAGGGACAAACACATACAAACAGCAACCACCAGCATGCTACTGCACCAACTACTCACCCAAGGTTGAAGTAACCCGCCAAGGGTCAACCAGACAGAGCCCACATAGAGCTAAGCCCAGAGCACAGTCAATGCAGAAGCGATTTGCACTGAGGGCTCAGGGGGGAGTGATGTCATGTATCCTACATGGCTACTGTTGGTACTATCACAAGGTGTGCCACCAGAGGGCACATCAGTGGGAGACTCGTAGGTTACCTGTACAGGTTTGCCTGGCCTAGTATAAAAGGCAGGCCACCAGGTGTGATCCTCACTCTGGAGTTAACTAATAAAGAACTAAGTTCACTACAGTTCAAGTACAACACATTGCCTTATGGAGTCATTATTAGAGCATCTAAGGACACTACAGTTTGGCCAGCCATTTGCAATTTAATCACACACCTTTGACATAATTGGGTCACATTTGGTTGCTCTACCAATCTCTTCAGCTGTGACTGGCAGTTCATCAATGTATGAAAAATAGAACACTTCTTCCCTATTTTCTCTATTGGATGTAACTTGTGATGGGGATGGCAACCTGCATATAGCATCAGCATTATTATCTGACTTAGGTACAACAACAATGGGTGTAGCCCAATTACTTAGGTGCCATGATAGCCATCCTTTCAGATGGCAATCAGAATTGCACACACTACTCCAATGGCATGAACAGTCCTCTGTATATAGTACCCAAGATCTTATTTGCTTTATTTATTGTTTCTACACACTGTATAGATGGTTTCAATAATCTGTCCACCAATAACCCCAAATCCTTCAAATCCTTTCCCTGTGATGTATGCTGTAGATTGAAACCGAGGCCATAATTTTCATCGGGGAGGCTGGTTGGAGTGGGGGATGGAGGGGTCCGAGGTGGATGGGAAACCCGGGAGGCCATTAAATTCTGTCAGTGGCCTGTTACGAGAAGGGGAGGGACGTTGAGACGCAGCGCCATGATGGCAGTTAAATTCAAAATGGAGGGAAAAATAGAGACTTCCATCCTCATTACAATATTTAAATTAAGGTAACGCCCCTTGAGAGCAGGTTGGTCGCACAAGCCCGACCTGCCTACGGCAAAACCGGAAGCGGGCGGATTGGAGGCGGGATCAGGTCAGAAATGCCATTTTTTTAAATGTAACTGCCCCCACACTCCAAATCCACCCATTTTGTTTTATTGGTAGTTTATAGCTCTATTGTTTGTTCTTTTTCTTTAATCTCATCACTTTGCACTTGCTGACATTGACTTTCACTTGCAATTTCTCAGCCCAGCTTCCCAATCTAACCAGACCCCTTTTACACCTGCTCAGCTTGGCCTTGATTGTTTGCACTCTGCCCTCCCCAACACACACACTTTGGGGTCATTGGCAAACTTTAACAGTTTGGTCGATCTGCACTTCCAAATCGTTGCTATTTAATATGGATAGCGAAGGTTCTAACAATGATCCTTGAGGCACCCCACTAGTCATCTCCCACCACTCCAACTTGGCTCATGCATGACCAGCTCTGATTTCATTCAGGCAGGCAGTTACCAATCCACTTCAATAATTACCCACCGATTCTGTGATTTTTTTGACCTTATGAACCGAGCACCTATATGGTAGTGTTTCAAAAGCCTTATTGAAGTCTGGAAAAACAATGTCCAAGGAGTTCTCTTCATGCAAAAGTTCTCATACCTCCTCATAGAATTCTAATAGGTTTGTTTTGCATGATCTTCCCTCGCAACACAATGCTGACCAGCTCTGATCATTTCGTACTTCTCTGGGTGTTAATGAATTTAGTGACACAGAAATTAGCACTTTGGCCTTTATAATCCACTCAAGCATATTTTTGTAGGGAAAATGTTGGGAAAAGAGTTTATCCACCATTAATACCAGGTTGCTTCCTTGTAAATATGTAGTGTAATTAAGTCTGATAATAAACACAACATATGTAAATACTGTTTATTCATAGGACAACCTGTGCAATATGAATGGACCCCGAATAATGCAATCATCTAAATTCTAAATAACATGTTCTGCACTTCTTTACAGACAACACAGAAGCATAGAATAACACCGCACAGGCCATTCTGCCCATTGTGCCTGTGCTGGCTCTTTTGAAAGAGCTATCCAGTTAGTCCCATTCTCTTGCCCTTTCCCCATAGCCCTGCAATTTTTTCCTCTTCAAGTATTTATCCAATTCCATTTTGAAAGTTATTCCAGATCATAACAATTTGCTAAATCTGTGTCCTCTGGTTGATGACCCTTCTGTCATTGGAAACAGTAACTTCTTATTTACTCCATCAAAACACTTAATGATTTTGAACACCTCTATTAAATCCTCCCTTTACATGCTCTGCTTCTTAACAGTCTATATAACAGTGTGGTTGCAGAAGATGTATTCAAAGAGCCATCTAATGCGATACATTAGGTGACTCACAGCACATTCAGTATTGTATTGATATTCAGCACAGTGATGGTGATTGTAATGAAAGACTGACACCATTGAGATTTCACAAAAAAATAGAACTGAAAGCCATTTCCGTAACTGGAATTTTAAGTGCGCTTTATTTGTATTCATTAGTGAAAAAGCATGAATAGCACCCTTTTTACTGGGCTAGAAATTCAACTCATTTACGCCTCCTGTTCGGGGAGGGGAGGACTAACGGGGCACAAATGAGTTTGCGACCAGGTGCCGCACAGGCAATGACACCTGCCATATTGGGCGGGAGTTTAGTGGCAGCGCTGCGGCTTTGCACCTGGAGATTGTGACGTCATCGCCGTGCACGTCGCCCCATTATCCCCCCAGCCCCGAAATTCACTTTCACCCCCTCCAGCAGCGCCGGGCGGAAACACCGGCAGCTGCAGGAGGCGTGTCTCGGGCGGCCAGCTGCTAGTGGTGCGAAAATTAAAGGCGAGGTGGTCGAGTAAAATGTTTTTTAAACTTACCTTCGTTTTCCCGCTGCTGATCTGGTTTCTTCACGGGATCCTGGCCGCGATCGCTCAGCCCGCCACTCTGCTTGAGTTAGGTCCGTTTTTCTTCTGCAGAGTTGGCAGTATGGGCCCTTCCCTTTAAGTGAGGGAAGGGCCCCTCGGATGTGGCAGCACTGCGTGGCCCAGTGCGCAGCGCTGCTGAGGCGTCCGCTCCGTGCGGTGATGACCCTCCCCTTTAAGGGAGGGAAGAAGACTTTCAATGCGGCAGCACTGCACGGCCCAGTGTGCAGTGCTGCTCCATTCACCGCCTCACCTGCTGCCGATTGCACTCCAGGAAGGAAGTGGAGCACTCGATTTAGCGCTCCACTTCCTTCCGGGGGCGATAACCCGAATTTCTGGAGAGGAGCTTGGCGCTAAGTCTCGTGCCTCCCGACGGGGCAATACTGCACTTTTCCCCGTAAATATTTTAGTTTCCTGCCATACCACACCAAGCTTTATTTCTATAATACTTGACAAACTCTTTAATTTCAAATTAATTGGTTAATGGATAGAAAACAGAGTTGTGGTGAATTACAGTTTATCCGACAGGAGGGAGGTATACAGTTATGTTCCACAAGGTTCGGTACTAGGACCACTGCTGTTTGTGATATGCATTAATGACTTCGCCTTGGAAGTACAAGGCACAATTTCAAAATCTACAGATGACACAAAATTTGGAAGTGTAGTAAACAGTGAGGAAGATAGCAATAGACTTTAAGAAGGCAGACAGGCTGGTGGAATGGTCGGACATATGGCTGATGAAATTCAATGCAGAAAAGTGTGAGCTGATAGATTTTGATAGGAAGAATGAGGAGAGACAATACAAATTAAATGGTACAATTTTAAAGGGGGTGCAAAACAGAGAGACCTGGAGGTGTGCACAAATCTTTGAAGGTGGCAGGACCGGTTAGCAAACAGTTAATAAAGCATTCAGGATCCTGGGCTTTAACAGTAGAGGCATGGGGCCAAAATTGTCCCTTTGTGCAGGGCCAGTTAGCACCGGCGGCCGTCGACAAGGGTGCGCTAAAGGGTTTTCACCCGGGTGCAGCACACAAAGTGTTTCTGCGGGAATTGCCCCGGGGGTCGTGGGCAAAAAGGGCTTTGCGCTGTGCCATGGCGATGACGTCATCGCTGTACGCGCCAACCCATTTGTGCCCCGCGGGGGAAATTGCCCCATGGGAGCAAGGTCTGCGTGGGGCGATGCCGTCGACAGCTTCTCAGGGCAAGAAGCTGCGGTGGCTGTGGTGCCCCAGCTGGCCTTAAAGGGGAGGTACCGCCGGTGCAGCCGCTATATTTTTTGTGTCGGCCGCGTTTTCAGTCGTACCCGACAATGGGGTTCAGCCGGGCCACCGACAGGCAGTCTGGCACTCCCTCTTGGGTGCCAGGCCGCTGACCCAGTCGACCCCCTCCCTGGTGGTCCACTGGGCGGCACTGAATGTGCCGCTCAGATCACAGCGGTCCTCCCCTTTAAGAGAAGAGGAGGGGCATTACAACGCACTGAGATCAGCACCAACGCACTGAGGTCATCAGCGCTGTGCTGATGTGAGTAGCACGGCGCTAAGCGTTGTCCAAGCGCCCCGGGAGCTCAGCAAGAATGCACTGTTACCGGGCCACCTTTGTTTTCTGCAAAAGAGGGCAAATCCGCACCGGCTCCGGCATTTCCAGCGCCGGCGCAACGCGACCTACTAATTCGAATGATGCACTGCAAATCCAGCGCAGTGCAAGTTCGGCCCCATAAAGTGCAAAAGCCAGGAAGGTATGCTAAACCTTATAAAAAAACATTAGTTCGGCCCCAGCTGGAGAATTATGTTCAATTCTGTGCACATCACTTTAGGAAGAATGCGAAAGCTTCGTAGAGTGTACAGTAGAGATTTACTAAAATGGTTCCAGGGTTGAGGGATTACAGTTACATGGATAGACTGGAGAAACTGGGGTTGTTCTCCTTCGAGCCGAGAAGGCTAAGAGGAGATTTGATCGAGGTGTTAAAATCATGAAGGGTTCAGATAGCATAAATAAAGAGAAACTGTTGCCAATGGCTGAAGGGTAGATAACCAGAGGGTACAGATTTAAGGTTAACTGGCAGAAGATCCAGAAGCGACATGAGGAAAATTGTTTTTACACAATGAGTGGATAGGATTTGGAATGTACTGCCTGAAAGGGAGCCGGCAACAGATTTAATAATAGCTTTCAAAAGGGAATTGGATAAATACTTGAAGGAGAAAAGATGGCAGGGGTATGGGGAAAGAGTGGGGGAGTGAGACTAACTGGATTGCTTTTCAAAAGAGCTGCCACGAACTGTGTGGTGAACTTCTGTGCTGTACTTACATAAGATTACATAGGATATCATCATCATCATAGGCAGTCCCTCAGACTCGAGGAAGACTTGCTTCCACTCTTAGCATGAGTTCTTAGGTGGCCGTACAGTCCAATACGAGAACCACAGTCTCTGTCATAGGTGGAACAGATAGTCGTTCAGGGAAAGAGTGGGCAGGGAGCCTGGTTTGCCGCATGCTCCTTCCACTGCCTGCGCTTGATTTCTGCATGCTCTCGGCGACGATACTCGAGGAGCTCAGCGCCCTCCCGAATGCGCTTCCTCCACTTAGGGCAGTCTAAGGCCAGGGACTCCCAGGTGTCAGTAGGGATGTCGCACTTTATCAGGGAGGCTTTGAGGGTGTCCTTGTAATGTTTCCTCTGCCCGTCTTTGGCTCGTTTGCCGTGGACGAGTTTCGAGTAGAGCACTTGCTTTGGGAGTCTCGTGTCTGGCATGCGAACTACGTGGCCTGCCCAGCGGAGCTGATCAAGTGTGGTCAGTGCTTCAATGCTGGGGATGTTGGCCTGGACGAGGACACTAATGTTTGTGCGTCTGTCCTCCCAGGGGATTTGCAGGATCTTGCGGAGACATCGCTGGTGGTATTTCTTCAGCGACTTGAGGTGTCTACTATACATGGTCTACGTCTCTGAGCCATACAGGAGGGCGGGTATTACTATGGCCCTATAGACCATGAGCTTGGTGACAGTTTTGAGGGACTGGTCTTCAAACTCTTTTCCTCAGGCAGCCAAAGGCTGCACTGGCGCACTGGAGGCGGTGTTGGATCGCGTCGTCAATGCCTGCTCTTGTTGATAGGAGGCTCCCGAGATAGGGGAAGTGGTCCACGTTGTCCAGGGCCATGCCGTGGATCTTGATGTCTGGGGGGCAGTGCTGTGCGGCGAGGACAGGCTGGTGGAGGACCTTTGTCTTACTAATGTTTAGCGTAAGGCCCGTGCTTTCATATGTCTCGATAAATACGTCGACTATGTCCTGGAGTTCAGTCTGGTGTGTGCACAAACGCAGGCATCGTCCGCGTACTGTAGCTCGACGACAGAGATTGGAGTGGTCTTGGACCTGTCCTGGAGATGGCGAAGGTTGAACAGCTTCCCACTGGTTCTGTAGTTTAGTTCTACTCCAGCGGTGAGCTTATCAACTGTGAGGTGGAGCATGGCAGCGCTGAAGTATGGTGGAGAGGCGCAACTGGCGCGAATACACGACCTCATCTCTCTCATCTGGAGGGAGGAGAGCATGCCGGGAGATCTTAGGGGTGCAGTGATCGTGACCATCTTTAAAAAAGGGGTCAAGTCCGACTGCGGCAACTACAGAGGAATCTCCCTGCTATCAACCACTCAGAAATTCGTCGCTAGAGTCCTCCTCAACCGTCTTCTCCCTGTGGCCGAGGAGCTCCTCCCGGAGTCGCAGTGCGGATTTCGTCCCCTCCAGGGCACAACGGACATGATTTTTGCAGTGTGACAGCTGCAGGAAAAATGCAGGGAACAGCACCAGCCCTTATACATGGCCTTCTTCGACCTTACAAAGGCCTTTGATACTGTCAAAGGTGAGGATCTATGGAACGTCCTCCTCCATTTCAGATGCCCTCAAAAGTACGTCACCATCCTCTGCCTGCTCCACGACCAAATGCAAGCCGTTATCCTTACCAATGGATCCATCAAAGACCCAATTCACGTCCGGACCGGGGTCAAGCAGGGCATAGGATATACAACACAGACACAGGCCATTCAGTCCAACCAGTCCATGCCGGCATTTATGTTCCACTCGAGCCTCCTCCTGTCTTTCTTCATCTAACTCTATCAGCATAACCCTCTATTCCCTTCTCCCTTAAATTCATCTATACTATTCACTTCAAGCACTCCCTGTGGTAGTGAGTTCCACATCCTCACCACTCTCTCAGTTATGAAGTTTTCTTCTGAATTCCCTATTGGATTTCTTGGTGACTATCTTATACGGATGGCCTCTAGTTTTGCTCTTCCCCACAAGTGGAAACTCTCTCTCTATCCACTCTATCAAAACCTTTCATTATTTTAAAGACCTCTATTAGGTCACCTTTCAGCCTTCTCTTTTTAAGAGAAAAGAGACCCAGACTGTTCATCCTTTCCTGAGAGATATAACCTCACATTTCTGGTTATGTCCTTGTTATGTTCAGAATAAATCCACAGGACTATATCGCAAGCTCAAACTGTTGTGACCTTGGTCTCTTTATTCAGACTCCAAAGCGAGGAATCAGTATGGTGAGTCACCTTTTATACCTCCTTACCCCAGGGTGCACAGGTGACCTTTAGGTCTCCCACAGATCTTCCCCCTAGTGGCAAGTCTTACATTTTGGTAAGGTTTACATACATACATAACAGTCCTTATAAATCTTTTTTGCGCTCTCCAGTGCCTCTATATCCTTTTTATAATATGGTGACCAGAATTGTACGCAGTACTCCAACTGTGGTCTAACCAAGGTCAATACAAGTTTAGCATATAAAAGGGGTCAGAGGGTCTAGTAAGGAGGAGGAACTGAGGGAAATATTTATTAGTCGGGAAATTGTGTTGGGGAAATTGATGGGATTGAAGGCCGATAAATCCCCAGGGCCTGATGGACTGCATCCCAGAGTACTTCAGGAGGTGGCCTTGGAAATAGCGGATGCATTGACAGTCATTTTCCAACATTCCATTGACAATGTAACCCCACTTTTTAAAAAAGGAGGGAGAGAGAAAACAGGGAATTATAGACCGGTCAGCCTGACCTCAGTAGTGGGTAAAATGATGGAATCAATTATTAAGGATGTCATAGCAGCGCATTTGGAAAATGGTGACATGATAGGTCCAAGTCAGCATGGATTTGTGAAAGGGAGATCATGCTTGACAAATCTTCCGGAATTTTTTGAGGATGGTTCCAGTAAAGTGGACAAAGAAGAACCAGTTGATGTGGTATATTTGGACTTTCAGAAGGCTTTCGACAAGGTCCCACACAAGAGATTAATGTGCAAAGTTAAAGCACATGGGATTGGGGGTAGTGTGTTGACGTGGATTGAGAACTGGTTGTCAGACAGGAAGCAAAGAGTAGGAGTAAATGGGGACTTTTCAGAATGGCAGGCAGTGACTAGTGGGGTACCGCAAGGTTCTGTGCTGGGGCCCCATCTGTTTACATTGTACATTAATGATTTAGACGAGGGGATTAAATGTCGTATCTCCAAATTTGCGGATGACACTAAGTTGGGTGGCAGTGTGAGCTGCGAGGAGGATGCTATGAGGCTGCAGAGTGACTTGGATAGGTTAGGTGAGTGGGCAAATGCATGGCAGATGAAGTATAAATGTGAGGTTATCCACTTTGGTGGTAAAAACAGAGAGACAGACTATTATCTGAATGGTGACAGATTAGGAAAAGGGGAGGTGCAACTCGACCTGGGTGTCATGGTACATCAGTCATTGAAGGTTGGCATGCAGGTACAGCAGGTGGTTAAGAAAGCAAATGGCATGTTGGCCTTCATAGCGAGGGGATTTGAGTACAGGGGCAGGAGGTGTTGCTACAGTTGTACAGGGCCTTGGTGAGGCCACACCTGGAGTATTGTGTACAATTTTGGTCTCCTAACTTGAGGAAGGACATTCTTGCTATTGAGGGAGTGCAGCGAAGATTCACCAGACTGATTCCCGGGATGGTGGGACTGACCTATCAAGAAAGACTGGATCAACTGGGCTTGTATTCACTCGAGTTCAGAAGAATGAGAGGGGACCTCATAGAAACGTTTAAAATTCTGACGGGTTTAGACAGGTTAGATGCAGGAAGAATGTTCCCAATGTTGGGGAAGTCCAGAACCAGGGGTCACAGTCTAAGGATAAGGGGTAAGCCATTTAGGATCGAGATGAGGAGAAACTTCTTCACCCAGAGAGTGGTGAACCTGTGGAATTCTCTACCACAGAAAGTAGTTGAGGCCAATTCACTAAATATATTCAAAAGGGAATTAGATGAAGTCCTTACTACTCGGGGGATCAAGGGGTATGGCGAGAAAGCAGGAAGGGGGTACTGAAGTTGCATGTTCAGCCATGAACTCATTGAATGGCGGTGCAGGCTAGAAGGGCTGAATGGCCTACTCCTGCACCTATTTTCTATGTTTCTGTTTCTATAACTTCTCTACTTTTGAATTCTATCCTTCTAGAAATAAACCCTAGTACTTGGTTTGTATTTTTATGGCCTTATTAACCAGCATCGCTATTTTTAATGATTTGTGTATTTGTACTCCCAGATCCCTTTGCTCCTCTACCCTAGTTAGATTCGTATTTTCCAAGTAATATGTGACCTCCTTATTTTTCTTACAAAAATGTAATACCTCACATTTATCCGTGTTGAAATTAATTTGCCAATTTTATGGCCAGTTTATTAATGTTGCCTTGTAATTTGTTGCAGTACTCCCCAGTATTGAATACCCTACCCCCAATTTGGTGTCATCTGCATATTTAGAAATTGTGCTTTTGATTCCAAAGTCTAAATCATTTCTATAAATTGTGACCAACATAATATAAATTGTGAGCAACATATAGAAATTGTGAAAATCATGACTATTCTATGATTCTATGATTCAACACTTTGAGCCTGTTTTATGTTGCCTAACCAGTTTGCCAATTGTTCACTGGACAGTTAGGACATATGACATATGAACGACAAGGGTGAATGTATTCATATCTTTGGTAGGTCAAACGATGAATATATATAGTTAATGTAGCCTGCCTACTGACTTCACAAATTTAATGTCATCTAAAACTAAACTATGATTCTATGATAAATCTAAATCTGAGCAACTGCTATCATAACCAAACTCTTGACAGTGCACTTTCAATGCATGTTTGTACAGATGCATAGTACAGTCTCAATCAGTGACTCTCAGAACCTTGTTTTTTTTTGTGTGGGATGAGGTGATTTTACTTGTGTGTGACTATCTTTGATTCTATTTCAATGGGAATGACTGAATGACCTTGGAAATCTCAGGGCAGTTGTGGCTTCTGAAGCCTTATGAACTAGAACAGAGAAGTTTAGTAATTTAATATGGCAAACATTTGTTTATCTGTATAATAAAAATGTAACTATTATAACAGACCTAAAAAGTAGTAATCTCTCTTAAGGTTGTTATGTTATTTCTGCAGTGGTTGAAAATCTCCAAACAATACCTGTACTGGATTCTGTAATTGAATAAAGTGAACAGTAACACTGGCAGTCGTTGCAGTTATCATTCGAACCGCCGAATACAAATTCTGACATCTAATATAATCACTGCGCCATTATTCTTACCCGGGCATTAAGGCGGGAGGAATGTAGGTCGCATTGTAGTTAGTTATGAGTGTCCCAGCACTACGGGAAGCCATGATTCCACAACGTTTGTCTCGGGAATATTGAGAGCCAAACAAAACGGATGAAAACGATTTGCTTTTTATTTATTTTGTCTTGCACACACGACGTTTCCCCATGCCCTGTGAGCACTCCTCTGTGTAACAAACTGTAACCAGGCAACCTGGCCGCGCTGCCCGAGTGCATCACATGGATAGGAGGCAGTGGGAAAGCCGGGCCAGGCAACGAGCTTTCACAGTCCTGGAGCATTCTCCGCTAAATCCGGCTTTAGAAAGGCTGCTTTACCGCATTTATCATCCACTTCGTCAATTTCACTTCCTTCCTATAGCCGTGGCCTGTGTTCCTTCTTTCTTTTGTTTAGACTTTTTATGCAATCAAGATATTATTTAAGCAGTTACAAAATAAAAGACGTCTGTTCCTAATGTATCAATTTAAAGGACAGTTATCAATAATATCATTTTCTCATGCTAAATAACGGGCTGACATGCATGCAGGCTATACATACACACAGCGAACTTCCCCACAACTGTGGTTTGAATAGTATAAATACTACACACGAGTAAAACCCGCCTGCAGACTTGTAATGAATGATCTGCCTGTTTCTGTTTTGAGAGAGAGTCGAGCGAAAGGAACTAGACGTCACATTGTCCTGACCACATCATTCTGGAGTGTATTTCAATGCCGTTTATCTATTTGATTGTGTCATATGTTTCCAATCTAAAGAAATGTTGCTCAAATACATTTTCATGAACATTATGTCAAGATGAGGTGACAAGGCCATAATTGGTCGTGTTTTGTGCCGGCTGTGTTCTGAGAGCCGCCTGCAGTGAAAACTCAGTTTAAATTGTTGTCATTATGGTTGCTGGGTAAATTGATCCTGCAACATATCTGCTGCCAATACAAATGTTGCAATGTGATTATTCTGGTTAGATTTTAGCTAAAAGTTATGCAGTTTCTAACAACGTATATCTATCTATATATACACCTGTAGCACAATTATGGTTGCATCGCCATTATATGATTGCACATTCATCTGTTGTCAAGCTGGGCAAAGTGCATTGTGGAGTGAAGGATTCTGTGCTTTTCTATGTTTCTTTGAATTAAACCTTTGCTTTAAATATAGATAGGTTATTTGTGTTCATAAGTTCCTATGTACAAAATGTAAACATACATTTTCAGAAGCCTGGTGTTCAGAAGAAATTAAATCATCAATTGCATTTAGTACCTGTCTGAGCTTCATTTTTCATCTCTTTCTTTCTTGAATATATTTTCCCTTGTTTTCTGTCACCCTTGTAATGATTCATTTCCCTCTTTATTTCATTACTGACATGAGATTGCCCTTTGCCTTCTCTTTCATAGCTGAATTTTTGACCTTGACTATTTACTTCCCACTATCTCCTTCTGTAAGGCAGTAAGTAATACTCGCTACCTCATCCAAGTCATTATTCGTTTTGGGGCATTGAATATCGACAGTCCATTTAACTATGGGGTCCATCACTAGCAAGCCTGATACTTTCCTTATCCAATGCACACATGCACCTTCCAGCAAAAGTCAATGAATAGCAAGCAAGAGCAGGAACCTTAGATGGCTTTTTGTACGCTTGTTTCCATCAGTACTGCAACAAAGATCACCATTGTCTAGGAATCCAATCTGGAACCTTATGGTCTTTTTGGCCTAAGACCCTACCACGCAGTACTGGGCCGGAATTTCCTGAAAACTTGGGCTAAAACAATGGCGCAAGTATAACGTAATACCAATTTTTGCCACAAAGGGTTGAGGACATTTTGGCAAAAATGACATACACCTGTTTTACATTATGCCCGAATTTCCTTGATCTTTTGCACTGATTCCTTGAAACCGTCACAAATCCACCACTCAACATAACTCCACTCATCCATACAAAAATGCAGCTCATACAAATTTCCTGAATTTACATCAATTCTGAAATAGATGTAAATTTACTCCTAAAAGCTTAGGTGCAACAGGACTCAAAATCATATTTCTGGCATTTCCTGGAAATTTTTTAAGCATTTAAAAAATCTTTCTCCTCACTGTGACCCATAGGGGGAGAAAATAGGGAGCGTCCTGTTTGGGGCACTAACTTTAAAAAGAAGAAAAAATTAGCAGCAGGTGCTAATCTGTTTCAAATTTGAAAGAATTTGGGGGTAGCGCTCCAGAAAAGAAGTGCAGCACTAAATGAGGTGCTCCATTTCCTCCCTGGAGTGCAATCGGCAGGAGGCGAGGCGATGAGTGGAGCAGTGCTGCACACTGGACCATACAGCACTGCCGCATTGAAAGGTTCCTTCCCTCCCATAAAGGGAAGGGTTATCACTGCAGGCTCTGCAAAAAAAAACTTACCTCTCCCCGACTGCAGCCGCGATCCCACCCAATCGGCCCGATGCACTCAAGTAGTGTGCCGGGCTGATCGATCCCAGGCAAAGAAGATCGGTCAGAAATCTGAAAGGAAGGTCAATTTTAATTTTACTTACTTCGGCCACCTCGCCTTTAAATATCGCTCCTGACGCGCCCGGCCTCCCGATGAATGCCTTCTGCAGCTGCTGGTGAGTTCGCCCGGTGATGCTGCTGGGGTCGGAATCGAAGTTTGGGTCCGGGGCGCTACCGGGGCGATGCGCACAAGAACATAAGAACACAAGAAATAGGAGCAGGAGTAGGCCATTTAACCCCTCGAGCCTGCTCTGCCATTTAATAAGATCATGGCTGATCTGATCATGGACTCAGTTCCACTTCCCTGCCAGCTCCCCATAACCCTTTACTCCCTTATTGCTCAAAAATCTGTCTATCTCTGCTATAAATATGACCCAGCTTCCACAGCTCTCTGGGGCAGAGAATACAACAGATTTATAACCCTCTGAGAGAAGAAATTGCTCCTCATCTCAGTTTTAAATGAGTGGCTCCTTATTCTGAGACTACGCCCCGTAGTTTTAGTTTCCACTATGAGTGGAAATATACTCTCTGCATCCAACTTGTCGAGCACTCTCATTATCTTATATGTTTCGATAATGTGTATGGAGAAAGAGTCAGACTGAACACTGTGAGCTCAAAGCAAAGTGTGACCGTAGTCTTTTATTGCAGGTCTTCAGAGTGCTTCTCCAAGCTGTGAAGCCTCCTTAAATATCTGTGCTCCCAAGGGATTATGGGATCCCTTGGGACTCCAGGGGATGAGCCCTCTGGTGGCTGTACAGAGTAAATACAAATCCACATATATAATAACACTCCCCCACCCCCCAAAGTCAATAGTGTAACTATTTACAATGTGAGTCGATCTGGGGCCCTTCTTGCTCTGGTTGATCGTCTCGTTGTGAAAGCTGGTGTTGTTGAATCATTTGTTGGGCCCACGCTGGGCTGCTATGTTGCTGGCCTTGCTGGGCTGCCTGATGTGTTGGGCCCTGCAGGGCTGCTGTGGATGATGGGTTCTGCTTCGTGGTCAACCGTGGTGTCGGTTGCCACTGGTGTATATGTTAGGGGATCTAAAAAGATAGGGTCCAAGGTGGGTTGCTCAGGATAGTCTGAGTTTCATTTGGTCCAAGTGTTTCCGGTGAATGAGTCCATTTGAAAGTTTGACCCAAAACACCCTGCTTCCCTCTTTGGCCATAACAGTGCTGGGAAGCCACTTGGGACCTTGTCCATAATTTAGTACAAATACAGGATCATTGATTTCAATCTCACGTGACACATTTGCGCTATTATGGTATGCACTTTGTTGAAGCTGCCTGCTCTCTACCTGTTCATGTCGATCAGGGTGAACTGATGAGAGCCTTGTCTTAAGTGCTCTTTTCATGAGCAGCTCAGCAGGTGGGATCTCAGTGAGTAGTGGGATGTTGTGCGATAGCTAAGCAGGACTCGGGATAGGCGAGTCTGCAGTGAGCCTTCACTTACCCTCTTCAAGCCTTGCTTGATGGTTTGCACTGCTCTCTCTGCCTGACCATTGGACACTGGTATAAACGGGGCTGATGTGACATGTTTGATCCCGTTACGGGTCATGAATTCTTTGAAATCAGCACTAGTAAAACATGGCTCACTAGGACATCGGGTAAGCCGTGTGTGGCAAACATGGCCCGCAGGCTTTCAGTAGTGGCAGAGGACGTGCTAGCCAGCATGATCTCACATTCAATCCACTTGGAGTACACGTCTACAACCATAAGGAACATTTTACCCAAGAACGGGCCTGCATAGTCGACGTGTACCCTAGACCACGATTTGGAGGGCCAAGACCATAAACTTAGCGACACCTCCCTGGGTACATTGCTTAACTGTGAGCATGTGTTAGATCTGTGAACGCAGGACTCTAAGTCCGCATCGATACCGGGCCACCACACGTGGGATCTGGTTATCGTTTTCATCATTACGATGCCTGGGTGGGTACTGTGGAGGTCATTGATGAAGGTGTCTCTGCCCTTCTTGGGGACCACTACTCAATTGCCCCACAGAAGGCAGTCTGCCTGTATAGACATTTCATCTTTGCGCCACTGGAATGGCTTTATCTCTTCCTGCATTTCCACTGGGACACTGGACCAGCTCCCGTGAAGCACACAGCTTTTGACTAGAGATAATAAGGGGTCCTGGCTTGTCCAGGTTTTGATCTGCCGGGCAGTGATGGGTGATTGCTCAATCTCAAATGCTTCCATAACCATGGCTAGGTCTGCGGGCTGCGCCATTTTCACCCCCGTGGTGGGCAATGGCAATCTACTGAGAACATCAGCGTAGTTTTCTGTGCCTGGCCTGTGACGGATGGCGTAGTTGTATGCGGACAACATGAGCGCCTATCTCTGGATGCGGGCCGATGCATTGATATTTATCCCTTTACTCTCAGAAAACAGGGATATAAGTGGCTTATGGTCAGTTTCCAATTCGAATTTTAACCCAAACAAGTATTGATGCATTTTCTTTACCCCATAGACATACGCGAACACTTCTTTTTCAAACATGCTGTAGGCTCTCTCAGCCTTAGACAGACTTCTGGATGCATAAGCAACTGGTTGCAGTTTCCCGAAATCATTAGCTTGTTGCAATGCACACCCGACGCCATATGACGACACATCACATGCTAGTACCAAACGCTTACATTGATCATACAACACAAGCAATTTGTTTGAGCATAACAATTTTCTCGCTTTTACAAAGGCATTTTCTTGGCTTTTGCCCCAAACCCATTCATCCCCTTTTCGTAGTAAGACATGTACTGGTTCTAGCAGGGTGCTGAGACCCGGTAAGAAGTTACCAAAGTAGTTCAAGAGTCCCAGAAACGACCGCAGCTCTGTCACGTTCTGTGGCCTCGGTGCATTCTCGATTGCCTCCATCTTTCCGTTGGTGGGCCTGATCCCATCCGCCGCAATCCTCCTTGCCAAGAACTCCACTTCAGGCGCCAGGAAAACGCACTTCGAGCGTTTTAACCTGAGCCCCACGCAGTTGAGTCGACTAAGAATCTTCTCCAGGTTCTGCAGGTGCTCGACTGTGTTCTGACCTGTGACGAAGATGTTGTCCTGGAAGACCACGGTGTGCGGGACTGACTTCAGTAAACTTTCCATGTTTCTCTGGAATATCGCCGCCGCTGATCGGGTTCCAAACGGGCATCTGTTATAAACAAAAAGACACTTGTGCGTGTTGATGCAGGTGAGGGCCTTCGATGATTCCTTCAGTTCCTGCGTCATGTAGGCTGAAGTCAGATCCAGCTTCGTGAACGCCTTTCCTCCCGCCAGCGTTGCAAAGAGGTCGTCGGCCTTTCGTAATGGGTATTGGTCCTGCAGGGAGAAACGATTGATAGTTGCTTTGTAAGCGCCACAGATTCTGACGGTGCCGCCTCCCTTGAGGACTGTGACGATGGGACTGGCCCACTCACTGAACTCGATCGGTGAAATGATGCCCTATCGTTGCAGCCGGTCTAGCTTGATCTCTACCCTTTCTCTCATCATGTACAGTACTGCTCTCGCCTTGTGATGGATGGGTCATGCCCCTGGAATTAGGTGGATCTGCACTTTTGCTCCTTGGAATTTCCCGATGCCTAGTTCGAACAGCAAAGGAAATTTGTTTAAGACCTGGGCACGCGAAGTGTTGTCAGCGGGCGATAGCGCTTGGACGTTGTCCCAGTTCCAGCGTATCTTTCCCAGCCAGCTCCTGCCGAGCAGCGTGGGACCATCGCCCGGTACCACCCAGAGTGGTAGCTTGTGCACCGCTCCATCATAGGAGACCTTTACTGTAGCACTGCCGATTACAGGAATCAGTTCTTTAGTGTAAGTTCTTAGTTTTGTGCGAACTGGAGTGAGGCCTTGTTGCACCACAACCTTTCGAAAATCTTTTTGCCCATGATGGACTGGCTCACACCCGTGTCCAGCTCCATTGACACTGGGAGTCCATTTAGTTCAATATTCAACATTATCAGGGGACAATTCATGGTGAATGTGTGCACCCCATGTACCTCTGTCACCTCTATCTGAGGCTCAGGTTCGTCGTGATTCTCGTGGATCTGTCCTCCTCTGCAACATGGTGGTTTGCAGGTTTAACAGGCTTAGCAGCTTGCCTGCACACTCATTGGAGGTGTCCCATTGTTCCTCAGCCCTTGCAAACGTATCCTTTGAATCAGCATGAATGGAAACGATGATCCTCCCTGCAGCACCAACAAGATGTTAATGGCCTTGCATTCATCACCCTTGATGGTTGATTCTGAGTCATCTGCGGACGTGCAGCTGCAGGTATGTGTGACCTGCCCTGTACGTTATGATTGGAAAACAACATCACTTTGTTGACAGTACTTATAACAGCACTTGCGTGCTGAGAGATTTGCTTCGTATTTTCACTGGTGGCAATGAACGCCTGAGCTATCGTTATGGCCTTACTCAAGGTTGGGGTCTCTACAGTCAAAAGTTTGCAAAGTATGGTTTCATGGCCTATGCCAAGTACGAAAAAGTCTCTGAGCATGTGCTCCAAATGTCCTTCAAATTCGCAATGTCCTGCAAGGTGTCTTAGCTCGGCGACATAACTCGCCACTTCCTGGCCTTCAGACCTTTTGTAGGTGTAGAACCGGTACCTTGTCAACAGAACGTTTTCCTTTGGGTTCAAATGCTCACGGACCAGTGTGCACAAATTGTCATATGATTTCTCCGAGGGTTTCGCTGGAGTGAGCAGATTCTTCATGAGGCCATACATTGGTGCCCCACAGACGGTGAGGAGGATCGCTCTTCATTTGGCAGCACTCTCTTCCCGTTCACCACGAAGTATTGGTCGAGCCACTCCACAAAAGTTTCCCAATCATCTCCCTCCGAAAATTTCTCCAGGATGCCCACTGTCCTCTGCATCTTTGGGTTCGCTGTCTGTATCTCATCACCAGTTGTTGTGTATGGAGAAAGAGTCAGACTGAACACTGTGAGCGGGGGATCAAGGGGTATGGCGAGAAAGCAGGAAGGGGGTACTGAAGTTTCATGTTCAGCCATGAACTCATTGAATGGCGGTGCAGGCTAGAAGGGCTGAATGGCCTGCTCCTGCACCTATTTTCTATGTTTCTATGTTTCTAAAGCAAAGTGTGACCTTAGTCAGGCCTCCAGAGTGCCTCTCCAACCTATGAAGCCTCCTTAAGTACCTGTGCTCCCAAGGGATTATGGGATCCCTTGGGACTCCAGGGGATGAGCCCTCTGCTCGCTGTACAGAGTAAATACAAGTCCACATCTATAACAGATAAGATCACCTCTCATTCTTCTGAACAATGAGTATAGTCCCAACCTACTCAATCTATCTTCATAAGTCAACTCCCCTCATCTCCAGAATCAACCTCATGTAATGCAAATATATCCTTCCTTAAATACTGAGACCAAAACTGTGTGCAGTACTCTAGGTGTGGCCTCACCAATACCCTGCACAGTTGTAGTAGGACATCTCTGCTTTTATACTCTATCCCCCTTGCAATAAAGGCCAACGTTCAATTTGCCTTCCTGATTACTTGCTGTACCTGCATACTAACTTTTTGTTTTTCATGCACAAGGACTCCATTTAAATTATAATTTGCTTTTCTATTTTTTTTGCCAAAGTGGATAACCTCACATTTTCCAACGTTATACTCCATCTGCCAAATTTTTGCCCACTCACTTAGCCCGTCTAAATCCCTTTGCAGATTTTGTGTGTCCTCCTCACAATTTGCTTTCCCACCCATCTTTGTATCATCAGCAAACCTAGCTACATTACACTCGGTCCCTTCATCCAAGTCATTAACATAGATTGTAAATAGTTGAGGCCCCAGCACTGAATCCTACTGCACCCTACTAGTTACTGTTTGCCAACCGGTAAATGACCCTTTTATCCTGACTCTCTGTTTTCTGTTAGTTAGCCAATCCTCTATCCTTGCTAATATATTACCACCGACCCAGTGAACTGTTACCTTGTTCAGTAACCTTTTATGTGGCACCTTATTGAATGCCTTCTGGAAATCCAAATACACCACATCCACTGGTTCCCCCTTATCCACCCTGCTCGTTACATCCTCAAAAAACTCCAGCAAATTTGTCAAACATGATTTCCCTTTCATAAAACCGGCCTATATTTTCCTGCTTTCTGTCTGCCTCCTTTTTTAAACAGGAGCTTTAGATTTGCAGTTTTCCAATCCACTGGGACCTCCCCAGAATCCAGGGAATTTTGGTAGATTACAACCAATGCATCCACTATTTCTGAAGCCACTTCTTTTAGGACCCTAGGATGCAAGCCATCAGGTCCAGGGGACTTGTCCACTTTTAGTCCCATTATTTTACCGAGTATTATTTCTTTAGTGATAGTGATTGTACTAAGTTCCTCCCTCTCTATAGCCCCTTGATTATCCCCTATTGGGATGTTTTTAGTGTATTCTACTGTGAATGCAAAATATTTGTTCAAAGTCTCTGCCATTTCTCTGTTCCCCATTATTAATTCACCAGTCTCCTCCTCTAGGGGACCAATATTTACTTTAGCCCTACTAACTTAGTGACTAATTGTTTTTTGCAGTGCTAGACACAACTGCTAAAGCAATGCATCCATCACTGTCAATCTAATATTAAATCCTCCTCGATGCACAAATAAAATAAAGTGCCTTAGAAGAGACTTTTACCATGGCACCAAATCCTTTTTCAAGGACTCATACCATGAATGGTGAGTTATGGCATCCAATGTTTATGATCTTATTCCAAATAACACTTTCTATTGCTGCTCGCTACCAAGTACTTTCTTTTCCTACCTGCTTTTTGTTGATATTCATATATAAATACCTAAATATGTCTTTCATCATCGGTATAAAATGCTACAGAATGAATCTGAAAAGACTGATGTTTACTTGTGCTAATATCTGCTGCTGGAGCTGCTATGTTGATTTCCACGGCTTATTGTTGGTAGCTGGAGAGTCTCAGGATTTTCTGGTTTCCACTCGGTAAATTGCTTCAGAGAATGATTCATTGCGGGTGTTGGAAGCATGCCTAGAGATCTCAATGTGTTCTATGGATATTCCCAATGTCCTCAGCATTATTTGTTAGTGTCCAGGAATGGTATAATGCTTCCTTTATGTAATTATACTTGATTTCATTAAAAAAAATGTAAAGGAAATTAAGAGTAAAACAGCCAATAAAACAAAGATATAAAGAAAAACTGTGAATGCTGGAACTCTGATATAAAATCAGAAAATGCATAACAAATGAATCAAGTCAGGATGAGAAAGATACTTTAATACATTACATTAATTTCCTACATTACAACAATGACTACACCTCAAAAAGCACTTCATTGGCTGTAAAGCACTTTGAGACGTCTGGTGGTCATGAAAGGCGCTATAGAAATGCAGGTCTTACTTACAAGTCTTATCGGAACCTGCCAGTTCTGATGAAGGGTCGACCAGAATAGATTAGCTAATCTTTCTCTTTAAGGTGCTGAATAACCTACTGTCCAAAACTGGAGCACACAAACCAGGCCGATCCTTCAGTGCAATATTGAAAGAGTTCCACATTATCTCAGGTGACATCCTTCTATTGACAGTCTGCCTGTTCACTGCTCTTCATTGTACTGGACGTACTTTGGAATGTCTCTGAGACCCACAAAAAGGTGTGATATAAATGCAAATCTTTATTTCCTTTTTCATTTCTACCACTTTATCTTTATATATTCCATAAAGCATAATAAAGTTTAACTACAATTTTCTGCTATCCTATTTGTAAAATCCACTATCCCCAGAGGAAGCCCCTGATCCATGGTAATGCCAGCCTTTTGCAAGTGAATCATGAATTTATTAAAGTCAAATCACACTCCTGCACACAAAGTACTTTTATGTTTCTATCTCTCTCTCCCTTTCTCTCTCTCTATCTATTCATTGGAATGGAATGAAAATCAGATGAATCCTATAAAGTGCAGGCAATCCACTTCTCCAATTTATCTCCCAGGGAGCTTAAGAGAAAAATTTACTCCAATGATCAGATGTATGAGTTTTAATGGGCTGACTGATCTCTTCTCATACCCATCTTTGCTCCACAATCTATCTGGGACAGTTGCTTGCCATTTAAAAGCTCAGGTTTTGTGAACATGACTGAGGATAGTAAAGAATATTTAGTGTAAAGATTATAAATAGTGATCAGCAACTTTTCAGTTCTTGTAAGATATTTTTAGGGACACACATTCATATGGCCTTTTCATTCAACAGTGTTTGCCCCACATAGTTTTAGGTTATGAGAATGTTAAAAGCTGACTTACCTTGATTTAATCCATAAAAGTTATAATTGTTTGAACAATACCAGACTGGGCAGTATTTTTGAACTGTATACAAAGTATTATGAACATCTATATCATATTAATCAACACGTGAGCAATGCATACTAGAATTTTGTTCACAGATCGTTCAATGGAAATAGTGGAGCCTTCAGTAGTACAGCTATGAAAATATAATATGCTACAGTAAAGACGCATGAAAGCATGAAATTCAAAAAGGGAAATGACCCATCAAACCTGTTCCTTTCACTGACCATGTACAACCTGCCCTATAATGGACTTTATCCCACCCTGCAGGAAATCTCTGGCTATGGTAAAACAAAATCATAATGGCTAATTGGTGATGAAGTGGAAATATTTTACCAGGCACAAGCTAAGTAACTCTCAAGACAATATAGAAAGTTTTTGGATTCAGGTGAGGACAACAAAACTTACTATCAGTTTGGCTAAGAGGGCAATGGCGAAAAGGATAGTGGATAGGTATAGGAACGATAACAAGGCCTCTTTTTAGTGATGTTAGTACTCAGAGGACCATTAACTATGTGTAGGACCATTAACAGATTCTGCAGGACTGATTTCAATGGGATAATTTACCCAACACATGATGAGGTGCAGTGCAGTAGATTTCATTACTCGTTTATGAAATACTAGTGGCTCTCCTATGCCATTGCTCATAATGAGTTGGAGCATAGGTGTCAGCCAGGATTAGAGCTGGAGCACTGGTGGAAAACTAGCATGGGTGGCAACAGAGGACGCTGGGATGCTGGGAAGGATGGCAGTAATGAGCTCGCCGAGAGCTTTTCAGGTTTAAGCAGAGTACTAAATGAAAATGGTTCAAATGAGAAGAATTTTGAATTGGCCATACCATGAAGTATACTAGGATAGGTTGGGCCAGACCAGTCGAGAGAGACAGGCCAGTAAGTACATGAAGCTGAGTCAGGCCAAGCCATATTGGGAAGAGCATTAGGCTGGTTTAAAGCAGGCTATTTAAGGAAACATTTGTGGCCTGGTTGTGCTAAGCCAGGAAGCTTGGGGACTAGAAAGCAATGCATTTATGAAAATCCCAGTGAAGGACAGGAAAGACCTTGGTACTCAGATTGCGCGCACATTGAAGCTTCAAAAGCTAGATGTGGGCAGAGGGTCAAAAGGCACAGCAGACAACAGCAAGCTCCAGAAAGGAACTAAACACAAATCCGAGTGCTGAGTGATGATCGGTCCCTGGAGCAAAACATATTTAAAGGATTTACAAATAGGACAGCCTTGCTCCAGCACGGACTCTCATGACTGTGCTCGGAGAGTACTTCAGTGCCGTGACAGCTCTCAGGCATCTGACACCAGCAGCACTGTGGTAGTGAAAAACTTGGAGGAGGTGAAGGATGTTTCTGCCTTTCTTCCTGCTCTTGTTGATTATAAAGTGTTACAAAGTGTTAATATAGTATTATGAAAGAAAAAGTCAACATTTGCTGTAACATGTGAAGAAGAAATAAATGTATCTATATTCTTGAACTGCAAAAATCTATTCATTTAACATTAACAGTTAACAATTGGAGATTGTAATAAATCTCTTGATTTCCGAGTTTTCTTCTGCTTCAGCACGGGGGTTGGGGGGTCATGGGCATGAGGTGGGGCTCATTACACAGAAAAATGCTGGAGCAACTGAGCCCTGATAGCCCTGCCCTGTCAAGCTGTTCCCAAGGCACAACATTTAACTCGACCAGCTCCTCTCCCGGGTTGTCTAGATCTTGACCTTGCTCGAGAACAAAGTTATGTAAGGCACAGCACACGAAAGTGATCCTGGCCACTCTCTCAGGAGAATACTGCAGTAGATTTGTCCAAGCACCTGAAGCAGCTCTTCAGGACCCCAGTAGCTTTCTCCATGACCGGGAAAGATGGGCTTTATTAAAGTTAATCTTTGCCTCAGTGTGTGGTGCTCGAAATGGTGTCATCAGCCTGTTCAAGTAGTTCTGTGAGTCCTCACGGGGGACCTTCTATGCCATGTGACTGCCATCAGTTGCCCCTGGCAACTTGGGGAAGCCAGCTATTCTATAAAACTCCAGTGACCTCTGCCATTGCTCCACGGGTATTAAATCGAATTTAATAAAGTCATTCAATCCTGCGGAACTGCATCAGTCACCTGCCAAATGCTGGCCTTCACTGCCCCATGGTTGTTCCGGCACAAGTCGCTCGTCGACACCTGGAATGAACCACTCCTATAGAAATTTAAAGCTGTTGTGAGTTTCATCTCCACATTGATGGCTGTGCTTGTTGCCAATTGAGGCCTCAGGTCTTTCCTCAGTAAATCACAGAGCTGGTCGATTGCCAACTTGGTGAAGCGTAGATAGCGCATATCCCACTCCTCCAACATTTCCTCGTAACTCAAGCAAGGCCTGTAAACACGAGTGGAGTAACTGCTGATGGGGTGGTAGCTCTGCACTCGTGAGACTCAAGTCTGCAGCTCTCTCCTCCTCCTCTAGCTTTATAAAAACGGGAAGGATAGCGAGAAAGTGCGCCATTTTAAACTCTCAAGTATAACTCAACAAAAATAAACAGCGGAAATTCCTAACAATATAATGAGGTTATAATAATGCAAATATTAACTATATTAAACTATTTAATTATTTCTCTGATGTATGTGGCTCAATTTATCTAAAATGTAATCTTGCTGAAATGATTGCTGGTCACTGCATAAATGCTGGAATCACATGACTATGGGTGACAGCTGATGTATGTGCGCTGAAAAAAATGACGCAATTTGATGACCCTCCTCAAACGGATGCTATCGGCGGAAGCTATTCATCCTCATTATTTAAATCTTGGGCCATGGCCAGTTTTGTGGGCGAGGCCGGCTTCCAGCACATTGATTTCTAAGTCCGTGTCAAAGATCGCGGAAACCCGATTTACGCTTGACATAATTTATGCTTGAATTTCCACAATCTTTTGCGCTGGTTTAGCCAATTTCACCCGGATTGTGCTGATAAGGCTAGCGGAAACTCTAGGTCATATAGCGTTAATTGATGAGGCAGATAAGAAGTTATAAAGGCATTTCCGTTATGCTATATTAATTCAGCATTAGCTGCTTTTTGATTATAAATTTACAGTTGAGGTAAACGTCAAAATTGTTATAAATTGGTGAGGTTAGTTTAGAATTAGACACTTTGGATAGCTGACAAGTTAACAGCATTAGATTGTTAGTCTATTGAACAGATATGTAATTAGCAATGTTTCCAGAATTTATACAACCTCATCCTTATGAACTGTCATTGATGAACTGGTTGCCTCACCTTCTTCTTGGAGGATGGGATTAGTTTTCTAAGATGTCAGAGTGATAGATTTTCTTCCTGCATCTTCTGCTCCTGGATAAATTCACCTTCTATGCTGGTAACTGTATCGGGACTCGCTGTATTAAATCTCATCTCCCTTGATCTCAGGGAAAATTGTATATCTAATTGATGCACTTATATCTGCCCGGTATAGAATCAATTAATCTTACAGCACAGAAGGAGGCAATTTGGCCCATCATGCCTGTTCTAGCTCTTTGAAAGTTATGTCCAACTTAGTCACACACCCTAGCTTTTTCCCTATAATGCTGCAAATTTGTCCTCTTCAAGTACATGTCCAATTGCCTTTTAAAAGTTTCTTTGGAATCTGATTCCGCTACCTTTTCAGGTAGTGCATTTCTGTTCTTAACAACTCTCTATGTGGAAAAATTTCTCCTAATTTCTCCTCTAATGCTTTTGGCAGTGATTTTAAATCTATGTCTTCTGGCTACTGACCCACTTGCCACAGGAAACAGTTTCTCCCTATCAAATCCCCTCATAATTTTGAGCACCTCTATTCACCTTCTCTGTCTAACGACAACAATCTTTAGATTATAGCTATACAAGGGGTCAGCTGTGGGCCAGTGGTAGCGCCCTTCCCTCTGAGTAAGAAGGGTGTGGGTTTAAGCCCCACACTATCAACCTGAGCACATAATCTAGGCTAACACTTCAGTGCAGTACTGAAGGACCTCAAAAGTAGTAATCTTGGGATTGCTACCAGTGCCACGTGCTAGTCAGAGTAGGAATCGCAGGATAGTGCAGATGAATACGTGGCTTGAGCAGTGGTGCAGCAGGGAGGAATTCAAATTCCTGGGGCATTGGAACCGGTTCTGGGGGAGGTGGGACCAGTACAAACCGGACGGTCTGCACCTGGGCAGGACCGGAACCTATGTCCTAGGGGGAGTGTTTGCTAGTGCTGTTGGGGAGGAGTTAAACTAATATTGCAGGGGGATGGGAACCAATGCAGGGAGACAGGGAAACAAAAAGGAGACAAAAGCAAAAGACAAAAAGGAGATGAGGAAAAGTGGAGGGCAGAGAAACCCAAGGCAAAGAACAAAAAGGGCCACTGTATAGCAAAATTCTAAAAGGACAAAGGGTGTTAAAAAAACAAGCCTGAAGGCTTTGTGTCTTAATGCAAGGAGTGTCCACAATAAGGTGGATGAATTAACTGTGCAAATAGATGTTAACAAATATGATGTGATTGGGATTACAGCGACGTGGCTCCAGGATGATCAGGGCTGGGAACTCAACATCCAGGGGTATTCAACATTCAGGAAGGATAGAATAAAAGGAAAAGGAGGTGGGGTAGCATTGCTGGTTAAGGAGGAGATTAATGCAATAGTTAGGAAGGACATTAGCTTGGATGATGTGGAATCTATATGGGTAGAGCTGCAGAACACCAAAGGGCAAATAACGTTAGTGGGAGTTGTGTACAGACCTCCAAACAGTAGTAGTGATGTTGGGGAGGGCATCAAACAGGAAATTAGCAGTGCATGCAATAAAGGTGCAGCAGTTATAATGGGTGACTTTAATATGCACATAGATTGGGCTAACCAAACTGGAAGCAATGCGGTGGAGGAGGATTTCCTGGAGTGCATTAGGGATGGTTTTCTCAACCAATATGTCGAGGAACCAACTAGGGGGGAGGCCATCTTAGACTGGGTGTTGTGTAATGAGAGAGGATTAATTAGCAATCTCGTTGTGCGAGGCCCCTTGGGGAAGAGTGACCATAATATGGTGGAATTCTGCATTAGGATGGAGAATGAAACAGTTAATTCAGAGACCGTGGTCCAGAACTTAAAGAAGGGTAACTTTGAAGGTATGAGGCGTGAATTGGCTAGGATAGATTGGCGAATGATACTTAAGGGGTTGACTGTGGATGAGCAATGGCAGACATTTAGACACCGCATGGATGAACTACAACAATTGTACATTCCTGTCTGGCGTAAAAATAAAAAAGGGAAGGTGGCTCAACCGTGGCTGTCAAGGGAAATCAGGGATAGTATTAAAGCCAAGGAAGTGGCATACAAATTGGCCAGAAATAGCAGCAAACCCAGGGACTGGGAGAAATTTAGAACTCAGCAGAGGAGGACAAAGGGTTTGAAAATGGGGCAGGGAAAATGGAGTACGAGAAGAAGCTTGCAGGGAACATTAAGATGGATTGCAAAAGTTTCTATAGATATGTAAAGAGAAAAAGGTTAGTAAAGACAAACGTAGGTCCCCTGCAGTCAGAATCAGGGGAAGTCATAACGGGGAACAAAGAAATGGCAGACCAATTGAACAAGTACTTTGGTTGAGTATTCACTAAGGAGGACACAAACAACCTTCCGGATAAAAGGGGTCAGAGGATCTAGTAAGGAGGAGGAACTGAGGGAAATCCTTATTAGTCGGGAAATTGTGTTGGGGAAATTGATGGGATTGATGGCCGATAAATCCCCAGGGCCTGATGGACTGCATCCCAGAGTACTTAAGGAGGTGGCCTTGGAAATAGCGGATGCATTGACAGTCATTTTCCAACATTCCATAGACCCTGAATCAGTTCCTATCGAGTGGAGGGTAGCCAATGTAACCCCACATTTAAAAAAAAAAGGGAGAGAGAAAACAGGGAATTATAGACCGGTCAGCCTGACCTCAGTAGTGGGTAAAATGATGGAATCAATTATTAAGGATGTCATAGCAGAGCATTTGGAAAGAGGTGACATGATAGGTCCAAGTCAGCATGGATTTGTGAAAGGGAAATCATGCTTGACAAATCTTCTGGAATTTTTTGAGGATGTTTCCAGTAGAGTGGACAAGGGAGAACCAGTTGATGTGGTATATTTGGACTTTCAGAAGGCTTTCGACAAGGTCCCACACAAGAGATTAATGTGCAAAGTTAAAGCACATGGGATTGGGGGTAGTGTGCTGACATGGTTGTCAGACAGGAAGCAAAGAGTAGGAATAAATGGGTACTTTTCAGAATGGCAGGCAGTGACTAGTGGGGTACCGCAAGGTTCTGTGCTGGGTCCCCAGCTGTTTACACCGTACATTAATGATTTAGACAAGGGGATTAAATGTAGTATCTCCAAATTTGCAGATGACACTAAGTTGGGTGGCAGTGTGAGCTGCGAGGAGGATGCTCTGAGGCTGCAGAGTGACTTGGATAGGTTAGGTGAGTGGGCAAATGCATGGCAGATGAAGTATAATGTGGATAAATGTGAGGTTATCCACTTTGGTGGTAAAAACAGAGAGACAGACTATTATCTGAATGGTGACAGATTAGAAAAAGGGGAGGTTCAACGAGACCTGGGTGTCATGGTACATCAGTCATTGAAGGTTGGCATGCAGGTACAGCAGGCGGTTAAGAAAGCAAATGGCATGTTGGCCTTCATAGCAAGGGGATTTGAGTACAGGGGCAGGGAGGTGTTGCTACAGTTGTACAGGGCCTTGGTGAGGCCACACCTGGAGTATTGTGTACAGTTTTGGTCTCCTAACTTGAGGAAGGACATTCTTGCTTTTGAAGGAGTGCAGTGAAGGTTCACCAGACTGATTCCCGGGATGGCGGGACTGACCTATCAAGAAAGACTGGATCAACTGGGCTTGTATTCACTCGAGTTCAGAAGAATGAGAGGGGACCTCATAGAAACGTTTAAAATTCTGACGGGGTTAGACAGGTTAGATGCAGGAAGAATGTTCCCAATGTTGGGGAAGTCCTGAACCAGGGGTCACAGTCTAAGGATAAGGGGTAAGCCATTTAGGACCGAGATGCGGAGGAACTTCTTCACCCAGAGAGTGGTGAACCTGTGGAATTCTCTACCACAGAAAGTTGTTGAGGCCAATTCACTAAACATATTCAAAAAGGAGTTCGATGTAGTCCTTACTACTAGGGGGATCAAGGGGTATGGCGAGAAAGCAGGAATGGGGTACTGAAGTTGCATGTTCAGCCATGAATTCATTGAATGGCGGTGCAGGCTAGAAGGGCCGAATGGCTTACCCTGCACCTATTTTCCATGTTTCTATGTTTCTATGTAAAACTGCACTATCGAAGGTGCTGTCTTTTAGATAAGACATGAAACTGAGGCCTCTCAGGTGAATGTAAACAATTCCATGCACTTTTTGAAGAACAGCAGGGGAGTTCTTCTGGTGTGCTGGCCAATATGTATCCCTCAACCAACATCACCAAAAAAAAAAGATTATCAGGTAATTTATCTCCTTACTCTTTGTGGGACCATTCTGTGCACAAATGGACTGCCACATTTCCCTACATTACAACAATGACTACACTTCAAAACTCATAAGTTCTGCAATCTTTGTCTCTCTCTTTTAGTGATGCACGTTCCAATTTTACAGAGACATCCTTTGTACATACACTAGACAAAGTATCCATACACCTTCTACCACAAAATTGTAAAAGAACTACGAAAAGAACTAGAATTAGACTAAGAACTAAGAGTGAAAACTGAAACTTTGGCGTCAAAAGCAGCATCTTCTATATTCTTAATTTCCAAAGAAACCTCCTCAATTCTATTGATCAATCTGAGTGACATGCATTGGAAGAGTTTTGGTGTCACTCATCTTGCACAGCCCTGGAGGTCTCTTGCTGGCCTCCAAATCAATGAAGTACTGGCACCGAGACATGCCTAGCACTAGTTTATTACCTAGCTTCTCAGGTCTTTTCTCACAAAAGTCTCGCACAGATCAGATAAGTCAGAGCATCTTTATGTCCCCTTAACAATCTATCTCCAGGCTTGAGATCTTGAAGGTTTGTCTTCTATCACGGGTAAGGAACATTTTGTTTACATAAGCCTTCGTAGTTTAATTAGCATTAAGTCCTTCCTGGCATTCAGTCTAACTACTGAGTACATTTTGAGGACACATTTAAAGCAATTCTTAGGCCAGTTCTCCTAAACTGGATCTCCTAATGTTTAGTTTGAAGTACCGCAGAGCATTAATTACAGCCATTCAGACCAGGCATTAAAGATAAGCTGCACAGGTAAGTCAACTTAAAAATACACTGGCTTTTTTACATAGGATTACATAGGATATATGGCACAGAAACAGGCCATTCGGCCCACCAGTCGATGCCGGCGTTTATGCTCCACACGAGCCTCCTCCTGTCTTTCCTCATCCAAATCTATCCGCATAACCCTCTATTCCCTTGTCTCTCTTATGCTTGTCTAACTTCCCCTTAAATGCATCTATACTATTCGCTTCAACCACTCCCTGTGGTGGCGAGTTCCACATTCTCACCACTCTTTGGGTAAAGAATTTTCTTCTGAATTCCCTATTTGATTTCTTGGTGACTATCTTATATTGATGGCTTCTAGTTATGCTCTTCCATACAAGTTGACTAAGGAGGTGGTACTCAGTAAGATAATGGGACTAAAGGCAGATGCATCCCCTGGACCTGATGGCTTGCATTCTCGGGTCTTAAGAGAAGTAGCAGCAGGGATTGTGGATGCATTGGTTGTAATTTACCAAAATTCCCTGGATTCTGGGGAGGTCCCAGCAGATTGGAAAACTGCAAATGTAATGCCCCTATTTAAAAAAGGAGGGAGACAAAAAGCAGGAAACTATAGACCAGTTAGCCTAACATCTGTGGTTGGGAAAATGTTGGAGTCCATTATTAAAGAAGCAGTAGCAGGACATTTGAAAAAACAAAATTCAGTCAGGCAGAGTCAGCAAGGATTTATGAAGGGGAAGTCATGTTTGACAAATTTTCTGGAGTTCTTTGAGGATGTAACGAACAGGATGGATAAAGGAGAACCAGTGGATGTGGTATATTGGGACTTCCAGAAGGCATTTGACAAGGTGCCACATAAAAGGTTACTGCACAAGATAAACGTTTACGGGGTTGAAGGTAATATATTAGCATGGATAGAGGATTGGCTAACTAACAGAAAACAGAGATAAATGGTTCATTCTCCGGTTGGCAATCAGTAACTAGTGGGGTGCCACAGGGATCAGTGCTGGGATCCTAACTATTTACAATCTATATTAATGACTTGGATGAAGGGACCGAGTGTAATGCAGCCAAGTTTGCTGATGATACAAAGATGTGAGGAAAAGCAATGTGTGAGGATGACACAAAAACTCTGGAAAAGGACATAGACAGGCTAAGTGAGTGGGCGAAAATTTGGCAGATGGAGTAAAATGTTGGAAAGTGTGAGGCCATGCACTTTGGCAGAAAAAAAATCAAAGAGAAAGTTATTATTTAAATGGAGAAAAATTGCAAAGTACAGTGGGACCTAGGGGTACTTGTGCATGAAACACAAAAGGATAGTATGCAGGTACAGCAAGTGATCAGGAAGGCCAATGTTAACCTTTATTGCAAAGGGGATGGAGTATAAAAGCAGGGAAGTCTTGCTACAGTTATATAGGTTATTGGTGAGGCCACACCTGGAATACTGCGTACAATTTTGGTTTTCATATTTATGAAAGGATATACTTGCTTTGGAGGCAGTTCAGAGAAGGTTCGCTCGGTTGATTCCGGAGATGAGGGGGTTGACTTATGAGAAAAGATTGAGTAGGTTGGGCCTCTACTCATCGGAATTCAGAAGAATGAGAGGTGATCTATCGAAATGTATAAGTTTATGAGGGGGCTTGACAAGGTGGATGCAGAGAGGATGTTTCCACTGATAGGGGAGACTAGAACTAGGGGGCATAATCCTAGAAAACTGAGATGAGGAGAAATTTCTTCTCTCAGAGGGTTGTAACTCTGTGGAATTCACTGCCTCAGAGAGCTGTGGAAGCTGGGACATTGAATAAATTTAAGACAGAAATAGACAGTTTCTTAACCGATAAGAGAATAAGGGATTATGGGGAGCGGGCAGGGAAGTGGACCTGAGTCCATGATCGGATCAGCCATAATCGTATTAAATAGCAGAGCAGTCTCGAGGGGCCGGATGACCTACTCCTGCTCCTATTTCTTATGTTCTTATGTTAAGTGGAAACATTCTCTCTGCCTCCACTCTGTCAAAACTATTCATAATTTTAAAGACCTCTATTAGGTCATCCCTCAGCCTTTTTTTTAACAAGAGAAAAGAGATCCAGCCAGTTTATTCTTTCCTGATATGTATACCCTCGCATTTCTGGTATCAACCTTGTAACTCTTCTCTTCATCCTCTCCAGTGCCTCTATATCCTTTTTATAATATGGCGACCAGAACTGTACGCAGCACACTTTGGGCTGGATTTTCTTTTTGATTGTGTCTCTGTTAATATCCTGGAAGAAATGATTGCCGCCTGGGCAGCCAGCTTCCAGCACACCGTCGGGAAATTTAGTGCTGGTTTTGCCGCGGCGCTGAGCAGTACCGCCCGAGAGCTTCGCACCGGTGTGCTATGCCCCTGTTATCGTCCCGAGCTGAAAATTTGTTTCACGCTGACACCGTAACGCCCCGTAGCCAACCCGCCAGAGAAAGCTGCCGTTCAGAGCTGTACCGGCAGCGGTGAGGGAAGGGATGACTGTAAGAGGCAATTTATCTTTATTTGGGGTGAGGATGGTATTGTGAATGTTTTTTGTGCCGATTTTCTTTTCCAGGGAGGCCTCTCTTAGGGCGTTTCGAGGCCGGGTCTTTAGCAATGGATTTTTGGTTGCTCACCCGGCCTAGCACCCTAAGAGAAGTGTGGAACGTCTCTCCACAGGATGCAGCAACTGAATTTGTTGGCTGCCGTCACAAACCATTTCCCGGCGCAAAATTTACCAACCCGCCGCCATTGGCGTCCAAAGATGCCTCCAACCGAAAATCGAGCCCTGTGTGTGGTCTAACTACAGTTCAATACAGATTTAGCATAAATTCCTATTTTTCAATATGTCTAGAAATAAACCCTGTTGCTTCGTTTGCCTTTTTTATGGCCTTGCTAACCCATTGCGCAACTTTTAGCGATTTGTGTATTTGTACTCCGAGATCCCTTTGTTCCTCTACCCCACCGAGACTCTCACCCTGCAAGTAATAAGTGTTCTCCCTATTCTTCCTACCAAAATGTAATACCTCACATTTATCTGGGTTGAACTTAATTTGCTAATTATATGCCCATTCTGCAAGTTTATCAATGTCCTCCTGTAATTTGTTGCAGTCCTCCTCAGTATTGCCTTTCCCCCTAATTTGGTATCATCCGCAAATTTAGAAATTGTATTTTTGATTCCAAATCTAAATTGTTAATATAAATTGTGAACAACAGTGGTTCCAGCACTGATCCTTGTGGAACACCATTACCCACCTTCTGCCACTGTGAATAGCTACCCTTTACCCCTACTCTCTGCTTTCTGCCTTGGAGCCAACAAACTATCCATTCTGCTACTTGTTCCCTGACTCCACATTCTCTGAACTTGTTAATCAGTCTTTTATGGGGTACCTTATCGAAGGCCTTTTGAAAATCTCGATAAATTACATCTACAGCATTACCATTGTGTACTCTCTCTGTTACCTCTTCAAAAAATTCAATGAAGTTGGTCAAGCAAGACTTTCCCTTTTAAAATCCATGCTTCTATTTATTATTATATTTTTGGTTTCTAGATGTTCTTCTATTTTCTCCTTCAATAGGGATTCCATTATTTTTCCTACCACTGATGTTAAGCTGATTGATCTATAATTCACTAGACATGCTCTATCCACCTTTTAAATATAGATATTACGTTAGCTATCCACCAGTCCTTTTAGGTAAATTATTTTAGATACATTTTCCAATATAGCTCTTGAGGTTATTTTGGATGTATTTTACTTTGTGTTTTGGATCACAACATGGAGGAAATGTTTCTGCTGGACAAGAAGCCCAGTCATTGTTGCCAGTCTCAGAAAAAACTAACCATGAAGAAATCCTTTTCAAGAATTGAACAGAATAGGAAGATCTTTGAAAAGAGGAGATGTGTAAATTGGTAGTCACAATTCCAATGCCCATTCCACCTCAGGGTGCACCAAAGCACTAATAGAGTTCAATTGGTCTTTGGCAAGTTACTGTTAAGTTAATGTTAGGAGCTGTATGAAAAGTGAGCCAATTACTAAAATAAAGATATTTGCTGGCAATTTAATAGATGCACTTATTTGTACTTCCAAAATTGCAGCATTGACTCTGATTGGCTCTCAATTATCACATGACCTATTGCTGATTGGTCCCATTGGAGGGTAAGCCACACGCTGAAGTTTCTCTGGAATGTGTAATTGGAACTGCCCAGCCCAAGTACTGACTGACTTTGCAATGTGTAATTCAATCCATTCTGACTTCAGAAGCCAGAGAGGACAGATTGCCACCAACCCAGCAAAAGCCTCCCAAGTTCCAGCCGAAGTCCCTTACCCCAGCAAAAGTTCATGACCTTATGCCCCCCACCCCCCCAGCTAAAGTCCCTTACCTCAGTGCTAGTGCTGCCTCCCCCAGCCAAAGTCCTTTACCCCAGCGAAAGTTCATGACCTTATGCCCCCCACCCCCCCCCCCAGCTCTCCCTCTTCCCCCCTCCACTGCCCCCCACCCCCCCTCCGGCTCTCTCTCTCTCCCACTACCTCCAACATTTTCTCTCCCACAGAAGGATGCAGCAGAAAATGTTTCAGCAGCAATGAGCTCCACGCAGGCTCGTGGCACCTACTTCCAACTTCCGGCCACCACATACATCGCACTGAGCATACGTGACCGAATCGTGGGGTCCATGCTCAAAAAGGGGACCGGTTCCAATGTGCACATGCGCAGAAGAACACACAGAACTAGTACAAACAGTCACTCTTTAATAGGCAACAAGAGACTCTCTGGACAAAACAATTATAAGTGAATCCCAATTTATTTTTCTCGAAGTGCTCTGTGCATTGTACCCCTGTACTTTCTCGTTGATGAAGTAGCCACTCCACCCACTGGTTCAGGCTGGCATGACACCCCAAACAATTTTGGGTTTGGGCCTAATATAAATGCTTTTGGCAAACTGCAGGAATCAAACTGTTGCCCAGCTGCAGTTCGCTGGTTGTGGGAGGGCAGGAAATCAGCTGCTCCTATGCAGCACCAGCCAGAAGGTCAAGTCTGTGGGGGGAAGGGGGGGGGGGCGCATGCTGGGGGAAGAGGGGCAATCCTGGAGTGGAGCTCGAGTATTTTTGTGGGCTTAGGAGGAGAACTCTTACTTTTCCCGGGCCCACAAAAATAAAATTTCAACATTTCCTGGCACAGTTTTATGAACCTCCAGTGATCTCTCTTTTACCTGAATTTTGCAATCAGGATCTTACAATCAACACAGGTCCCCGATTATGTATTTAAGCAGCCTTACAGTTGTTTTACACACATATTTTGGCACCCATCATGGTTGTGAGTACATGCACGTAAATAATACCACTATATTTTGTTTGAATCATTTTTTGCATAAAGCCCATTCAGGATGTCAGTGTGGCAAGATGGTGCAGAATAGGTATGCATGGCAAGCATTTAAAGGATTGTTAGGTAATCTGAGTGAGAGGAAAATATTTGTAGCATGCATAATTGCCAGTCTACTTGGTATATGGTAATGAGCAGTCTTACCTTGTCTGATTTGTAGCCAACTATTTTTGGTGGTGGAAACAGCGTGGTCAAGAACTGCGACATCTTCCCGTACATATGCTACAGCTTGCCTGTATGCATGGTGCCCTGCAGTACCAAATAGGGCAACCATCTTTTGCCAGAATACAAAGGTAAATACTGCAGATGCTGGAAAACTGAATTAAAAACAAAAAATGCTGCAAACACTCAGCAGGTCAGGCAGCATCTGTGGAGAGAGAAACAGAGTTAACGTTCCAGGTCAATGACTTTTGGTCAGAACTTGAAAAAGTTAGAGATGTAACAGGTTTTAAGCAAGTGCAGAGGCAGCGAAATAGGAAGGGGAGGAAAGAACAAATTGGATGGTCTGTGATAAGATGGAAGGCAGGAGAGGTTAAATGACAAAAGGTATGCTTGTACAAGGCAAAAGGATATGGTAATGGAACAAGTAAAGAAACAAAAGATGGGTCTAAAAGAGTTGTAACTGGAATAGCAGAATCATCAACAGCTACCATCTGAAAAAATGGGACCAGAGATTATGATCTGAAATTGTTGAACTCAATGTTGAGTCCAGAAGGCTGTAAAGTGCCTAATCGAAAGATGAGGTCCTGCTCCCAGAGCTTACATTGAGCTTCATTGGAACAGTGAAGGAAGCTGAGGACCGCGAGGTCAGAGTGGCAGTGGTGCGGGGAATTAAAGTGACAGGCAACTGGAAGCTTGGGGTCACGCTTGTGGACTGAACCCACTCAGCCTTTTTGTCTCCCCAATGTAGAAGATACTGGATTGTGAGCAGCGAATACAGTAAATTAATTGAAAGGAGGACAAGTAAATCGCTGTTTCACCTGGAAGGAATGTTCAAGGCCCTGGACGGTGGGAAGGGAGGAGGTAAAAGGGCAGGTGTTGCATCTCCTACGCTTGCACGGGAAGGTGCTGTGGGAAGGGGAGGGGATGTTGGACGTAATTAAGGAGTGGACCAATGTGTCGCAGCGGGAACGGGCCCTTCGGAATACTGAAAGCGCAAGGGAAGATGTGTTTGGTGATGGGATCATGCTTGAGGTGGTGGAAATGGTGGAAGATGATCCGTTGAATGTGAAGGCTGGTGGAGCCCTATTGTGGTTCTGGGAGAGAGGGGAGGAGATAAGAGCAGAAGTGCGGGAAATGGAACAGACACAGTTAACCTCGGTAGAGGGGAATCCTTGATTGAGAAATAGGAAGTCATATCAGAAGCACTAGTATGGAAGGTGGCATTGTCAGAACAGATGTGACAGAGATGGAGAAACTGTGAGAATGGAATGGAGTCCTTATAGGAAGCGAGGTGGGAAGAAGTGTAGTCAAGGTAGCTGTGGGAGTGAATGGGCTTATAGCGAATATTGGTCAATAGCCTATCCCAAGAAATGGAGACAGAGAGATTGAGGAAGGGAAGTGAAGAGTCAGAGATGGACCATATGAATTAGAGGGAAGGCTGGAAATTGAAAGCAAAGTGAATGAAATTTTCCAGTTCGGGCTGAGAGCAGGACACGGCACCAATAGCCATCAATGTACTGGAGAAAGAGATGAGAGAGGAGACCTGAGTGGGACTGGCACAAAGAATGTTCCACATATCCCAAGAAAAGGCAGGCATAGATCCCATGTGGGTTTCGATAGCAACAACTTTTATTTGGAGGACGTGAGTGGAGTCAAAGGAGAAGTTGTTCAATGTGAGAACAAGTTTAGCCAGGCGGTGGATGAGGACTGGTTGGGCCTCTGTTCAAGGAAGAAGCAGAGCTCCTTCAGGCCATCCTGGTGGAGGGTTAGAGGTGTAGAAGGATTGGACGTCCATGGTGAAAAGGAGATGGTTAGGTCAGGAAACTGGAAACTGGTAAAGTGGCAGAGGATGTTGGAAGAGTCGCAGATGTAGGTGGGGAGAGACTGGACAAGGAGAGAAAAAATAGAGTTGAGAGGGGGAGTTAGGAGGAGGTGTTGGAGAGTTGCCATTCAGCCTCCACAAGGTAGAGGTGGTGTGCGAAACAAAAGCAGCGCCATTCTTGTCAGCAGGTTTGATGACAATGTTAGGGTTCGATCTGAGAGAACGGAGATCAGAGGAAGGTCGACTGAAGTGAGTGAGGTAAACAGAGAAATTGAGATGGCCGATGACACACCCACAGTTTGCAATGACAAGCTCTTGAGAGGGTAAGAGACCAGAGAGAGGGGTCTAGATAGAACCAGAGTTCTGAAAATGGGAGAAAAGGTCAGTTGTGTGGGGGGAATACTCCTCATCAAAGAAGAGGGCATGGAGGTGAAGGTGACGGAAAAAGAGCTTGGCATCTTTTGCCACATTTCTTCCAGCAGTACATGGACTGGTGCATTGGCAAATCAGGGATTTATGTATGCCTCTGCTCCATTGTGACAATGATTTGTATTGCGGTCAAAGTCATCTACCAAAAATTCCCTGTCCTTGTTTCTAAATTCCTGCACCAGCACTACATATCCTGCCATCCAAACATCAGGCTCCCACTGCTTAGTACCTTCCATGCTGAGAATTAGCTATACATACATACTTAGGCCGAACCCCAGAAGATTTAGCATGTGCAACTCTAGTAGGTGAAAGTTTGCTGCACTTGACTTCTTCTCAATCCATGCACACGCAGGAAATCTACACTGATCTGTAATTAAACTGCTCACAGATGTAAAAAGCTTCAACATTTCTTATCTAGGGACAATTTTGCTTAATTTTTAATGTAGATTTCATGATGAATTTGACATAAACCAAGGTATTTTGTACATTTATAGTATCATCTCAGTCATCATTATAGGCAGTCCCTCGAGTCGAGGATGACTTGCTTCCACGCCAAAAAGTTCACAGGTGTTTCAATGAAGGACCTAATATTCCAGGTCCCGAACTAAATCCTGAAGGGTAGAAGATGCCTGTGCATGGATTTTTATTTTTAACATGTGGTTACTGTTGCACACCAGCCACCACATGGGCTTGACAGAGCTAGGTCTTGGTCCAGTTGCAAGGGTTATCCAAGACGACTGGAGACCAGCTCTGCTGCACGGACCTAGTGCACACACATATCGCAGTGTGGGCTGGCCCGTGCTGCCACTGGGCCCTCGCCTCTTCTGGGCTCCAAACTCACGCCTCTCCTTGGCCCCGACCTCGCCGCTCATGTTGTACCTGCCCACGCTCCAATCAGCCATCTGGATCTTGGTGACGTCCAATCCAGTTGCCCTCTTCGCTGCCATTGCTCTCCTGCTCCAGCACGTGCTGCTCCCTGGAGTGGTATGCTGTCACACTGCTCCTTCCACTCCCCGGCTTGCTCGCAGGTCGGGGGCCGGTCAGTAAAGTACCAGATGGACAGTGGAACAATATCCCAAGCATGAGTCAGCAATTTCAGGAGACATGGGGAAACTCAGAGTCCCCCTCATCACCGGCCGCTCTCCTCCTCCGTCGGTATGTCAAATGACCTAAGCAATGTCCTCTGGTAGTTCCAGTTAAAAAAAAACTTATGCCATAGGTTCTTTTTCTGAACTGTACATTTTCCGCCTAAGCATTTTGTTTAACTTCGGATAATTCTGAAGATCTTTCTGGAGAGGGAGGGTGAACAGCCAGTTGTTGTGGTACATGTAGGTACCAACGATATAGGTAAGAAGCAGGAAGCTGAATTTAGGGAGCTAGGAGTTAAATTAAAAAGTAGGACCTCAAAGGTAGTAATCTCTGGATTGCTACCAGTGCCACGTGCTAATCAGAGTAGAGGGAGCAGGATAGTTAGAATAAATACATGGCTTGAGCAGTGGTGCAAGAGAGAGGGATTCAAATTCCTGGGACATTGGAACCAGTTTTGGGGGAAGTGGGACCTGTAAAAAGGGACAGTTTGCACTTGGGCAGGACTGGAACTGATGTCCTGGGGGTAACATTTGCTAATGCAGCTCGGGAGTGTTTAAACTAATATAGCAGGGGGAAGGGAACCTATGCAGTGAGACAGGGCGAAGTAATATGGAGTCAGAAACAGATGGTAGAAAGGTAAAAAGCAATAGTGGAAGGCCGAGTAAACAAAGGCAAGAAACAAAAAGGGCCACACTACATCATAATTCTAAAAGGACAAAGGGTGTTAAAAAAACAAGCCTGAAGGCTTTGTGTCTTAATGCAAGGAGTATCTGTAATAAGGTGGATGAATTAACTGTGCAAATCGATGTTAACAGATATGATGTGATTGGGATTAAGAGACGTGGCTCCAGGATGATCAGGGCTGGGAACTCAACATCCAAGGGTATTCAACATTCAGGAAGGATAGAATAAAAGGAAAAGGAAGTGGGGTAGCATTGCTGGTTAAAGAGGAGATTAATGCAATAGTTAGGAATGACATTAGCTTGGATGATGTGGAATCTATATGGGTAGAGCTGCAGAACACCAAAGGGCAGAAAACGCTAGTGGGAGTTATGTACAGACCTCCAAACAGTAGTAGTGATGTTGGGGAGGGCATCAAACTGGAAATTAGGGGTGCATGCAATAAAGGTGCAGCAGTTATCATGAGTGACTTTAATATGCATATAGATTGGGCTAACCAAACTGGAAGCAATACAGTGGAGGAGGATTTCCCGGAATGCATAAGGGATGGTTTTCTAGACCAATATGGGGGGAGGCCATCTTAGACTGGGTGTTGTGTAATGAGAGAGGGTTAATTAGCAATCTCGTAGTGCGAGGCCCCTTGGGAAAGAGTGACCATATGGTGGAATTCTACATTAGGATGGAGAATGAAACAGTTAATTCAGAGACCATGGTCCAGAACTTAAAGAAAGGTAACTTTGAAGGTATGAGGTGTGAATTGGCTAGGATAGATTGGCGAATGATACTTAAGGGGTTGACAGTGGATGGGCAATGGCAGACATTTAGAGACCGCATGGATGAACTACAACAATTGTACATTCCTGTCTGGCGTAAAAATAAAAAAGGGAAGGTGGCTCAACCGTGGCTATCAAGGGAAATCAGGATTGTATTAAAGCCAAGGAAGTGGCATACAAATTGACCAGAAATAGCAGCGAACCCAGGAACTAGGAGAAATTTGGAACTCAGCAGAGGAGGACAAAGGGTTTGATTAGGGCAGGGAAAATAGAGTACAAGAGGAAGCTTGCAGGCGGACTGCAAAAGCTTCTGTAGATATGTAAAGAGAAAAAGGTTAGTAAAGACAAACATAGGTCCCCTGCAGTCAGAATCAGGGGAATTCATAACGGGGAACAAAGAAATGGCAGACCAATTCAATAAGTACTTTGGTTCGGTATTCACTAAGGAAGACACAAACAACCTTCCGGATATAAAAGGGGTCAGAGGGTCCAGTAAGAAGGAGGAACTGGGGGAAATCCTTATTAGTCAGGAAATTGTGTTGGGGAAATTGATGGGATTGATGGCCAATAAATCCCCAGGGCCTGATGGACTGCATCCCAGAGTACTTAAGGAGGTGGCCTTGGAAATAGTGGATGCATTGACAGTCATTTTCCAACAGTCCATAGAATCTGGATTAGTTCCTATGGAGTGGAGGGTAGCCAATGTAACCCCACTTTTTAAAAAAGGAGAGAGAAAACAGGGAATTATAGACTGGTCAGTCTGACATCGGTAGTGGGTAAAATGATGGAATCAATTATTAAGGATGTCATAGCAGAGCATTTGGAAAGAGGTGACATGATAGATCCAAGTCAGCATGGATTTGTGAAAGGGAAATCATGCTTGACAAATCTTCCGGAATTTTTTGAGGATATTTCCAGTAGAGTGGACAAGGGAGAATCAGTTGATGTGGTGTATTTGGACTTTCAGAAGGCTTTTGACAAGGTCCCACACAAGAGATTAATGTGCAAAGTTAAAGCACGTGGGATTGGGGGTAGTCCGCTGATGTGGATTGAGAACTGGTTGTCAGACAGGAAGCAAAGAGTAGGAGTAAATGGGTACTTTTCAGAATGGCAGGCAGTGACTAGTGGGGTACCGCAAGGTTCTGTGCTGGGGCTCCAGCTGTTTACACTGTACATTAATGATTTAGATGAGGGGATTAAATGTAGTATCTCCAAATTTGCAGATGACACTAAGTTGGGTGGCAGTGTGAGCTGCGAGGAGGATGCTCTGAGGCTGCAGAGTGACTTGGAGAGGTTTGGTGAGTGGGCAAATGCATGGCAGATGAAGTATAATGTGGATAAATGTGAGGTTATCCACTTTGGTGGTAAAAACAGAGAGACAGACTATTATCTGAATGGTGACAGATTAGAAAAAGGGGAGGTGCAATGAGACCTGGGTGTCATGGTACATCAGTCATTGAAGGTTGGCATACAGGTACAGCAGGTGGTTAAGAAAGCAAATGGCATGTTGGCCTTCATAGCGAGGGGATTTGAGTACAGGGGCAGGGAGGTGTTGCTACAGTTCTACAGGGCCTTGGTGAGGCTACACCTGGAGTATTGTGTACAGTTTTTGTCTCCTAACTTGGACAAGGACATTCTTGCAATTGAGGGAGTGCAGTGAAGGTTCACCAGACTGATTCCTGTGATGGCGGGACTGACATATCAAGAAAGACTGGATCAACTGGGCTTGTATTCACTGGAGTTCAGAAGAATGAGAAGGGACCTCACAGAAATGTTTAAAATTCTGACGGGTTTAGACAAGTTAGATGCAGGAAGAATGTTCCCAATGTTGAGGAAGTCCAGAACCAGGGGTCACAGTTTAAGGATAAGGGGTAAGCCATTTAGGACCGAGATGAGGAGAAACTTCTTCACCCAGAGAGTGGTGAACCTGTGGAATTCTCTACCACAGTAAGTTGTTGAGGCCAATTCACTAAATATATTCGAAAAGGAATTAGATGTAGTCCTTACTACTAGGGGGATCAAGGGGTATGGCGAGAAAGCAGGAATGGGGTACTGAAGTTGCATGTTCAGCCATGAACTCATTGAATGGCGGTGCAGGCTCGAAGGGCCGAATGACCTACTCCTGCACCTATTTTCTATGTTTCTGTGTTTCTATGTTTCTATAACAATCTCAAAGTGTTGGAAGATGATGCTATCAATGCAGGTCCTTACTGAATAAATTAGGATTCTAAAGGCAGATATTGTAAACTGGCGGTCAGATGCACCGTCTTTTGGTCACGAGGCTAATTTACAGTGTCAGGCGAATGAGTTGAGAAAAGATCAGAAAAAATTGAGTTGTGAGAAAAGATCGGAAAAAATTTCAGCTTGGAAATGAGCCATCTGGAAGGTGGTCTTATAGAGGTATATAAGATTGTTAAGGGTATAGAAAATTTTAACCTGGAATATTACATTAAATGAACTGCAGAAATACAACTAGGGAACACGGGTTAATACTGGAGAAGGATACTTTTCGGACAGATCTCGGGAAATGCTACTTAAAAACAAAAAATGATCAACATGTGGAATGAGCTTCCAGATAAAGTAGTGGAAGCAAAAGCCTAGAATAATGTCATCATCATAAGCAGTTCCTCGAAGCGAGGATGACTTGCTTCCACGCCAAAAAGGAATGAGTTCACAGGTGTTTCAATGAAGGACCTAATATTCCAGATCCCGAACTACATCTTAGAAGATGGAAGATGCCTGTGCTTGGATTTTTTTAACGTGTGGTGGCCATTGCACACCAGCCACCACACGAGCTTGACAGAGCTAGGTCTTGGTCCAGTGGCAAGGTTACCCAAGATGACTGGAGACCAGCTCTGCTGCACGGGCTGAGCGAGTGTGGGCTGGCCCGTGTTGTCCCTGTGCTCTCGCCTCTACTGGGCCTCAGACTCACGCCTCTCCTGCAGCCGTCACCCTCCTGCAGTGGTATACTGTCACACGCTACTCCCTCTGATGGCCCCGGTCTGCTGATGGTCTTTCAGGCCGGGACCGCGCACGTTGCTCCCTCTAATGCAGCATTTAACTAACAGTTGGATGCTGCAATGGGGCGGGAGGGTTTGCAACCTCTCCGGATTGATAAATCAAATAGGCCAATTGCCTTCCTCATTGGTAATTATGTTGTCATCTTGTAAATCAGACTGATCCTTGGATGAGCTGGACTTGCTGGTTGGACAACACGGATCCCCCTTTATACACCCTGATGTCATTGTCACTTGTACCTTCCACTTATCAAGGGCAGTCTTCATCTCTGTTTTGTATCTTATCCCTGCTTGATCATGTCCTAACCTGGTTTTATCTTTTCCTGAGTTCCACGGAAAAGGATAAGTTTTACTTGTTCCTATCAGTTGCACCTTCTCTTCTTCGTTCATTTCCACGTATTGACTGCCCAACTGGGCAACCAATAGATTATATTACAAAATGCACATTGTAAATCTACAGCATGTCACTGTATCTGAGACTACTGCCATATTCCGGTCCTCGGGGCTTCCAAGGATATAACAAGACAGGAATATGACATAAATAGAATTAATTATGTGTCACAATTCATCATAACCCTCAATGCACCAGGAACTCCTTTCAACATATATGTGTCTAGATAAAAGTGCAAAGAGATCTCGTGCACACATTAAAAATGCATCCGCTGCAGTTTCAAAACGAGTCAACGTCCCCAACAGCTGGATTAACCCAACTGACGGATGTGGAATGATATTACTGCGGCAGTAGAGCAGCTTTAAAAAAACATGTCAACGATACACGAAACCCGCTCTGTTAATGAAGCTTCTAAATTATTTAGGGATTCTTAACAACAAACTGGATGAACTGCAGTGACTTGTACAGAGGGGCGGAGACGCTGGGCAGCGGGTTCTCTGTGTGTAACTGAGCGAGAAACGCGAGTCAGAGTGCAGCGGTACTTACTCCGGGAGCAACACTAACTCTGGCCGGACTCGAGTCAGCATGGCTCTCATAGTCCACCTGAAAACCGTCACCGATCTCCGGGGCAAAGGCGACAGGATCGCCAAAGTAGCCTTTCGAGGTAAATGGAGAGACCTGTTTGTAACTCTAATATGCAGAGTGCATTTGCACGGCAATACGCCGCATCTGGATGCAGTGGTGTGTGTTTGTAATGATGCCAGATAATAAGAGGTGGCACAGACCAAGGTGTCCATGTGTCAAGTGACACCTTAGCCAGTCGGGTGTATTGACTGCGTTGTATCGAGCTTCGGTCTGACCCTGATGAAATCCATCCAATTTTGGCACCAAAGAAAGTTGTGATGCCCAGAGAGCTGGCGCTGCGATTGTAGACTCGAGCTCCGGGTATTGAAGTCGGTCCAAACAGTGGTGCCAAGCCGAGTTAACTAATTATGCTAACTATGGTGTATTATGGTAGTTCATCTATTTAACTAGGTATGACAACTATGGGGTATTATGGTATTTCAACAACAACAACTTGTATTTATATAGCGCCTTTAACGTAGTGAAACGTCCCAAGGCGCTTCACAGGAGTGTTATGTGATTTTAAAAATTGACACCAAGTAGAAATTAGCGCAGGTGACCAAAAACTTGGTCAAAGAGGTAGGTTTTAAGGAGTATCTTGAAGGAAAGTAGAGAGGGGGAGAGGTTTAGGCAGGGAGTTCCAGAGCTTGGGGCAGAGGCAACAGAAGGCATGGCCACCAATGGTCGAGCGATTATAGATTCTCAGGAGAGCATTCCATCTTTATATATATATATATACACACATATATATCATATAAATGCCAGTTCTTTCTGTTTTAATATATATTACTATTGGTTACCACAGTAGCAGTTAGACATTTTGTAATATATTATGCACTGTGATGTGCACACAAATCCTCAGTTAAAATCTTTATGACTTATGCAGCCACTGGCGCGGTGACTGGAGGAAGTAGCGGGTGCCCTGGTACTTATGGCAATGTTTCCCGTTGTACTGGATAGTGTGGGGAGAGCTGTGTGATTCAGTGTGTGCTGGACCATTTCTTTCGCAGATTAGTATTGGCTCTCGGCGCTCCTTGTCCTTCCTAGAGATTGATTTGCACGAGTTCAGTTTTTGGAAGCTGTCAGTCCGGTTTGTGGGACCGGTGGCTAGGGGGACGTAGAGTCGGCAAAGAGGGAAGGAGGAGCAAGGGGAAGCAGACAGTGTTGAAAGTTGGATCTGATGGGAAGGCGGTTAGTCACCAAGTGGTCAAATGAATTGTATACCCGAGAATGGAGAAAGGCAGACTGAAAGGGAAAACAAAGGAAGTCAACGGGCAAATCCCGAAAGAGAACCTCCGGTGGCTCCTCCATTCCCGATTTCCCGTTCTGCGGATAGTGAAGAAGGGAATAGTCAGATTGTGTGAGACTCGGTTTGGGCAAAACATTTATGCAGTGATTGTCCGTGTCTCATCGCACTTTCCAGCTGGAGGTCCGTAGCCATGCAGGTTACAGCACATCCAAGCACCCGTTAAATGTGGTGAGGGTTTCTGCCTCGACCACCATTTCAGGCAGTGAGTTCCAGACCCCCACCACTCTCTGGGTGAAGACATTTCCCCTCATATCTCCTCTAAACCTTTTACTGATTACTTCAAATCGATGTCCCCTGGTTGTTGACCCCTCTGCCAAGGGAAGTAGGTCCTTCCTATCCACTCTATCTAGGCCCCTCAATTTTATACACCTCAATAAATGTTTTGCCCAAACCAAGTCTAACACAATCTGATTATTCCCTTCTTCACTATCCGCAAAACGGGAAATCTGGAATGGAGGAACCACCGGAGACTCTCTTTCGGGATTTGCCTGTTCACTTCCTTTGTTTTCCCTTTTAGTCTGCCTTTCTCCACTCTCAGGTATACAATTCATTTGACCACTTGGTGACTAACCGCCTTCCCATCAGATCCAACTTTCAACACTGTCTGGTCCCCTTTTCTCTCCCCTTGCTCCTCCTTCCCTCTTTGCCGACTCTACGTCCCCTAGCCACCTCAGCCTCCTTTGTTCCAAGGAAAACAAACCCAGCCTAGTCAATCTTTCCTCACAGCTAAAATTTTCCAGACCAGGCAACATCCTCATAAATCTCCTTTGTACTCTTTCCAATGCAATCACATCTTTCCTATAGGGACTGAGTGTAACGTAGCCAAGTTTGCTGACGATACAAAGATAGGAGGAAAAGCAATGTGTGAGGAGGACACAAAAAATCTGCAAGAGGACACCGACAGGCTAAGTGAGTGGGCAAAAATTTGGCAGATGGAGTATAATGTTGGAAAGTGTGAGGTCATGCACGTTGGCAGAAAAAAAATCAAAGAGCAAGTTATTATTTAAATGGAGAAAGATTGCAAAGTGCTGCAGTACAGCGGGACCTGGGGGTACTTGTGCATGAAACACCAAAGGATAGTATGCAGGAACAGCAATTGATCAGGAAGGTCAATGGAATCTTGGCCTTTATTGCAAAGGGGATGGAGTATAAAAGCAGGGAAGTCTTGCTACAGCAATACAGGGTATTGGTGAGGCCACACCTGGAATACTGCATGCAGTTTTGGTTTCCATATTTGTTTTGGAGGCATTTCAGAGAATGTTCATTAGATTGATTCTGCAGATGAGGGGGTTGACTTATGAGGAAAGGTTGAGTAGGTTGGGCCTCTACTCATTGGAGTTCAGAAGAATGAGAGGTGACCTTATCGAAACGTATCAGGCTATAAAGGGTCTTGACAAGGTGGATGCAGAGAGAATGTTGCCACTGATGGGGGAGACTAAAACTAGAGGGCATAATCTTAGTTTTAAATGGGCGGCCCCTTATTCTGAGATGAGGAGAAATTTATTTTCTCAGAGGGTTGTAACTCTGTGGAATTTGCTACCTCAGAGAGCTGTGGAAGCTGGGACATTGAAAAAATTTAAGACAGAAATAGACAGTTTCTTAAACGATAAGGGGATAAGGGGTTATGGGGAGCGGGCAAGGAAATGGACCTGAGTCCATGATCAGATCAGCCATGATCTTATTGAATGGCAGAGCAGGCTCGAGGAGCCATATGGCCTACTCCTGTTCCTATTTCTTCTGTTCTTATGTTCATATGTAATGAGATGACCGAACTGCATGCAGTACTCTAGCTGTGGCCTTACTAGTGTTTTATAGAGTTGAAGCATAACCTTACTGTTCTTGTATTCTATGCCTCGACTAATAAAGGCAAGTATTCCGTATGCCTTCTTAAGATAGAAACAAAGAAACATAGACTTAGAAACATAGAAAATAAGTGCAGGAGTAGGCCATTCGGCTCTTCGAACTTGCACCACCATTCAAGATGATCATGGCTGATCATGCAACTTCAGTACCCCATTCCTACTTTCTCTACATACCCCTTGATCCCTTTAGCCATAAGGGCTACATCTAACTCCCTTTTGAATATATCCAACGAACTGGCCTCAACAACTTTCTGTGGTAGAGAATTCCACAGGTTCACAATTCTCTGAGTGAAGAATTTTCTCCTCATCTCGGTCCTAAATGGCTTACCCCTTATCCTTAGACTGTGACACCTGGTTCTCCCCAACATCGGGATCATTCTTCCTGCATCTAACCTGTCCAATCCCGTCTGAATTTTATATGTTTCTTTGAGATCCCCTCTCATTCTTCTAAATTCGAGTGAATATAAGCCTATTTGATCCAGTCTTTCTTCATATGTCAGTCCTGCCATCTCGGGAATCAGTCTAGTGAACCTTTGCTGCACTCCCTCAATAGCAAGAATGTCCATCCTCAGATTAGGAGACCAAAACTCTACACAATATTCAAAGTGTGGCCTCACCAAGACCCTGTACAACTGCAGTAAGACCTCACTGCTCCTATACTCAATTCCTCTCGCTATGAAGGCCAACATGCCATTTGCCTTCTTCACCACCTGCTGTACCTGCATGCCAACTTTCAATGACTGATGTACCATGACACCCAGGTCCCAGGTCTCGTTGCACCTTCCCTTTTCCTAATCTGTCATCATTCAGATAATATTCTGCCTTCTTGTTTTTGCCACCAAAGTGGATAACCTCACATTTATCTACATTTTACTGCATCTGCCATGCATTTGCCCACTCACCTAACCTGTCCAAGTCACCCTGCAACCTCTGAGCCACCCAGCTTGGTGTCATCTGCAAACTTGGAGATATTACATTTAATCAGCATCGAGCTCACAGCTTTTACCACCTAATCTGAGGAAAGACGTTCTTGCTATTGAGGGAGTGCAGCGAAGGTTCACCAGACTGATTCCCGGAATGGCGGGTCTGACATATGAGGAGAGACTGGATCAACTGGGCCTTTATACACTGGAGTTTAGAAGGATGAGAGGGGATCTCATAGAAACATAAGATTGTGATGGGACTGGACAGATTAGATGCGGGAAGAATGTTCCCAATGATGGGGAAGTCCAAAACCAGGGGACACAGGATAAGTGGTAGGCCATTTAGGACTGAGATGAGGTGAAACTTCTTCACTCAGAGAGTTGTTAACCTGTGGAATTCCCTATCGCAGAGAGTTGTTGATGCCAGTTCGTTGGATATATTCAAGAGGGAGTTAGATATGGCCCTTGCGGCTAAAGGGATCAAAGGGTATGGAAAGAAAGCAGGAAAGGGGTACTGAGGGAATGATCAGCCATGATCTTATTGAATGGTGGTGCAGGCTCAAAGGGCTGAATGGCCTACTCCTGCAACTATTGTCTATGTTTCTATGTGCTCACGTCACTGGAGTGAGAATCAAACCTGAAACCTTCTGACACTGAGGCGAGAGTTTGGCCAAGGCTGATACCTAAAATGATTCAATACTAAGTTTATAAAGTGCCCAGGAGATCAAACTGATCACCTGAGTATTTTTAATTCTGGTTTTGCATCAAGCTGGAGTTGTGCTCCATGCATTGTAAAGCCCAGGCAGTATCAAGCGGGAATCTAATACTGCTTGGTTTAGCAGACTCAGGAATCAGATTAGAGCCTGACTCCTGGGTTATACTGATATTTTCACATTGAAAAGCATTTCAAACAGTTTTGATCAATGTAAAAGTGGCTGTAAAACAGCAGCCTTTAAATCCAGACCTCATGACTCTTTTTGCTTTATATTCCAGTTCAGTCAAAAATAACACAAATATAGTTTGAAATACCTGTGTAATTATTTCTGATTCAGTTTCATTCTGATAAGTGTCATTTGTACATATAAATTATGTTGTCAAGGCATCGCTGAATTCCATGCATCGAAACAGGAACAAATTAGGGGTAAGCAAATCAAAATCTGTCGTTCTCTTTTTCGCAAAGGCTTTTAGTCGGTCTGACAACTGAACAAAAGATTTTCAAGGACGTGACAAAATCAATTCGTGGAGATTTCAATTCACCGGAGCTTGAGTTAAATCAGTCAGCTTGTAATTTTCTTAAGGCATTCTGCAACTTGAAAACCAAAGGAATGAAGGGCGTGAAGCATACATTTGATGCCAGTGATGTATTATTCATTTATTGAATTCACATAAGATAGCACAGTTTATAACTGTGATGTTATAAGATGTAATGTGCATGTAATATATCATGACTGCCATTACTTTGTAACAGAAGCTCATTTGCAATGGGCATTATGTTTGGGGTTTTGTTTTTACCCTTTTTACTCTAGATATTTTTGACCTCTGCATTTCAAACTGCACCCACAGTTGTGCCCAGAGAATATTTTCATATGCCCGGATAAGTAAGTAAAATTCATAGCATCCCCAGGAAATGAACAGAGAATCCCATTTCAGATTACCTGAACTTTGGGTTTTATCCCATGTCTTCAGAGAGGATGAACATGTGGCTGGAAAGTTAGTGTAAGAGGGAAGGCTTTAAATTCTTGAGGCATTGGGACCGCTCCTGGGGGAGATGGGACCTGTATAAACCGGACGGGTTGCACCTCAACAGCACCGGGACCAATATCCTCACGGGGAGTGTTGCTAGTGCTGTTGGGGAGTGTTTAAACTAGCTTGGCAGGGGGATGGGAACCTGAGAATGATTCAAAAGGGAAGGAAGTAAAGCAGAAATTGGTTAGCAAGAATCTAGAAAGTGAATCTGTAAGACAGAGGAAACAGGGCTTAGTATGTAATAAGCAAGGAGGTCTTCCTGTGCTGAATGGTATAAACTTTAATGCAAGGAGTATAGTGAATAAGGCAGATGAGCTAAGAGCACAGGTAGACACTTGGAGTATGACATTATAGCCATTACAGAAACATGGCTGAAAGAGGGGCAGGTTTGGCAGATCAATATTCCTGGCTACAGGATTTTTAGACAAGATAGAGAGGGTGGTAAAAAGGCGGCGGGGGGAGGTGGGAGCGGGTGGGGTTGATTAAGGAACTATTACAGCGGTGAGGAGGGATGATATATTAGAGGGATCATCAAATGAGGCCATATGGGTCGAATTGAAAAATAAAAAAGGGGCGATCACACTGCTGGACGTGTATTATAGATCCCCAAACAGTGGGAGGCAGATAAAGGAGCAAATATGTAGGCAAATTGCTGTGACGTCTAAAAACCATAGGGTAATAATAATAGGGGATTTTAACTATCCAAATATTGATTCGGACATATTTAGTGTGGAGGGTATAGAGGGTGTGGAATTCTTGAAATGCATTCAAGGGAACTTTTTTAGTCAGTATGTAGCAAGTCCAACACGAGAGGGGGGAAGTCTTAGATTTAGTTTTGGAGAATGAAGCTGGGCAGGTTGAAGGGGTATTAGTGGGAGAACACTTGGGTGCCAGTGACCATAATTCAGTCAGATTCAAGTTGGTTATGGATAAGGACAAGAATAGGCCTGGAATAAAAGTTCCAAATTGGGGAAGAGCTAATTTTGCTAAGTTAAGGAGTGATTTGGCCATAGTGGACTGGAAACAGCTACTTGTGGGTAAATCAGTGTCGGAACCATGGGAGGCATTCCAGGAGGAGATCGGAATGCTCAGGCCAAACATGTGCCCTTAAAGAAAAAGGCTGGGAAAAATAATTCTGGAGCCCCCTGGATGTGTAGGGACTTACAGGGGAGGATTAAGAAAAAAAAGGGATGCTTATGTCATATACCAATGGCTAAATACTTTAGAATCTTTAGAGGAATATAGAAAGTTAAGAGACAAAATTAAAAAGAATATTAGGAATGCGAAGAGAGAGCACGAGAAATTCTTGGCCAGTAAAATTAAGGAAAACCCAAAGATGTCTATAAATATATTAAGAGGGTAACTAAAGAAAGGGTAGGGCCTATTAGAGACCATGAGGGTAATCTTTGTGTAGAGGCGGAAGATGTTGGTAGGGTTCTTAACGAATACTTTGCATCTGTTTTCACAAAGGAAAGGAGTAATGCAGATACTGCTATCGAGGAAGGGTGTGATATTTTGGATGAAATAAATATAGTGAGAGAGGAAGTATTAAGGGGTTTAGCAGCTTTGAAAGTAGCTAAGTCCTCAGGCCCGGATGAAATGCATCCCAGGTTGTTGAGTGAAGTAAAAGAGGAAATAGCAGAGGCCTTGACCATCATTTTCCGGTCCTTTTTGGATCTGGCATGGTGCTGGAGGATTGGAGGATTGCTAATGTAGTGCCCTTGTTGAAGAAGGGTAAAAGGGATAGGCTGAGTAATTACAGGCCTGTCAGTCTAACCTCAGTGGTGGGAAAATTATTGGAAAAAGTCCTGAAAGACAGGATACATCTGCATTTGGAAAGGCAAGGATTAATTAGGGACAGTCAGCATGGATTTGTTAAGGGAAGATCGTGTTTGACTAAACTGATTGAATTTTTTGAGGAGGTAACCAAGAGCGTTGATGAGGGTAGTGCGTACAATGTAGTACAAATGGACTTTAGCAAGGCTTTTGATAAGGTCCCACATGGTAGACTGGTCATGAAGGTTAAAACCCATGGGATAAAAGGCAAAGTGGCAAGTTGGATCCAAAATTGGCTTGGAGGTAGGAAGCAAATAGTAATGATTGATGGATGTTTTTGTGACTGGAAGGATGTTTCCAGTGGGGTTCCGCAGGGCTCTGTACTGGGTCCATTGCTTTTTGTGGTATATGTCAACGACTTAGATTTGAATATAGGGAGTATGATTAAGAAGTTTGCAGATGACACTAAAAATGGCTGTGTGGTTGATAATGAAGAGAAAAGTCATGGGCTGCAGGAGGATATTAATCTGCTGGTCAGGTGGGCAGAGCAGTGGCAAATGGAATTTAATTCAGAGAAGTGTGAGGTGATGCACTTTGGGAGGGCTAATAAGGAAAGTGTATACACATTAAGTGGTGGGCCACTTAATAGTGTAGATGAACAAAGGGACCTTGGAGTGCATGTCCACAGATCCCTGAAAGTAGCAGGCCAGGCGGATAAGGTGGAATGCTTGCCTTTATTGGCCGAGGCATAGAATATAAGAGCAGGGAGGTTATGATTAAATTGTATAATACTTTGGTTAGGCCACAGCTGGAGTACTGCGTGCAGTTCTGGTCGCCGTATTATAGGAAGGACATGATTGCACTAGAGAAGATGCAGAGGAGATTTACTAGGATGATGCCTGGAATGGAGAATGTTAGAAACATAGAAACATAGAAAATAGGTGCAGGAGTAGGCCATTTGGCCCTTCGAGCCTGCACCACCATTCAATAAAATCATGGCTGATCATTCAACTCAGTACCCCTTTCCTGCTTTCTCTCCATACCCCTTGATCCCTTTAGCCATAAGGGCCATATCTAACTCCACCTTGAATATATCCAACGAACTGGCATCAATTGGATAGGCTGGGTTTGTTCTCATTGGAACAGAGGAGGTTGAGAGGAGACCTCATTGAGGTGTACAAAATATTGAGGGGCCTGGACATAGTGGATAGTAAGGATCTATTTCCATTGGTGGAGGAGGTCTATTACCAGGGGGCATAGTTTTAAGGTGGTTGGTGGAAGCTTTAGAGGGGATTTGAGGAGGCTCTTCTTTACGCAGAGTGTTGTGGGGATCTGGAACTCACTACCTGGAAGAGTGGTGGATGCAGAAACCCTCACCACTTTTAAGAGATGGTTGGATGGGCACTTAAAGTGCAGTAACCTTTAGGGTTACGGACCTAGAGCTGGTAATTGGAATTAGACTGGATGACCTTTCGTTGGACGGCGCAGATATAGTGGTAAGTACTGCAGGGAATAGAATAAGGCCAGGGTGATCTCCTGGACTAGTTTCGATTGCCTGGATGGGTCAGAGAGGAATTTTCCCAAATGTTTTTCTCCCTAAATTGGCCTGGGTTTTTATCTGGTTTCTGCCTTTCCCAGGAGATCACATGGCTCCGGTCGGGGTGGAGTGTAGAATATTTCAGTATAAGGGGTGTCGCTGTTGTGTGAGGCCGACTGGTTGGGCTGGGTGCTCTTTGCCTTTCCATCATTATTCAGGTTTATATGTAACCTTTAGGGCTGCTGACCAAGGGCCTTGCAGCTCTTTGTCGGCCGGCAAGGACACGATGGGCTGAAATGGCCTCCTGCGCTGTAAATTTCTATGTTTCTATGTTTCAAGAGATCCTTCTTTTCTTTGGAAGGAGGCAGAATAACATTACACTAGATAATTTCTCCAGCTTTAACTTCCAAACAATTGTATTAAAGAATAATAGAAGAAACAACTAGTATCAGTAACACTATCTATTTTTATAGTAGTTACGAATCTTTTTGTTGTAATAGAAAATAATAAATAGTTTGCAATTTCAATGTGTAGATTCTTTTTCTTACCAATTACAGAAATTATCTAGTTCAACTACCTCTCTTCAAAGATTCCAGATAGACTCACTGATTTAAAAGGGAAGCTGATAAATACCTTTGAAATAGTCACTTGGACCATGTTAATTTAATAATTGCCTGTTAAATTCAAGAAGAGATGCCAATCAAGCATACCTTTGAACAAATCACACAGAACGTACTTCAACTGAATGGATTGGGTCCTCCCATGGGTACCTGTTCTTCACTCAAAATTGATTAATTCTTCCAACAGTTAACTGGAATATTCTTCTATGATTGAAGTTGGTTTTTAATCCTTTATGTACTGTAAGAAAATTAAAGATTACAATATGAATCTATATCTAAAACAAAAATCTTTTCCTTTTGTCACAATAGCTTCCATTGACAGCAATACATAACAATACAGCAGTCAGTATAGTTACATTGAGGATCAAGACACTTTGTTCAGTGTCATTTCTTGTTATTTAGCTCTTATCTTCAGCATTAGGCCTCATTTATTACTATTTTGATTTGTTGTGTCTAAGATTCTGCTGAAGTAATACATTTCATATCATTCCAAGAGCTGTTTAGCATGATTAAGCTGCAGTGTGACTTTGTTGGCATGACAGGACATCTGATGAACATGTTTTCTCGTACAGAGAAATCTTCAATCAGAAAACTTTCTCAGCTGGTTATCAACAGGAAAACAAATATCTACAGTAATATTGTACTTGGCATGACAATTTATATTTAAATGACAGAAAAATGTTCAATACTTAAACAATGGAAGATGATACCCTCTCAATCGCACACAGCTATATTACTATATAATATTGAACATTTTTAAACAGGATTATGATGGGTAACAGATTACATTCTGAAATATATTTACTTCAACAAAGTTATGGCTATTGGGGGAAAAAAGGTTATGTATGGGCTGATTGTACAAATATTTTATTCAGATTAAAAGATAAAGAAAAAAATTAACAATTATTACATTGCTCTTGGAGGATAACAACGAGAATCTCACTAAGGGCTTTCAATTGAAATGAATCATTAAGCAGGATAGGTGAAGATCATTTAATGATCATGTACAAAACAATAAGAGACTATAGGACTAATTTCCCAAAATGTGCACTACCAATCTTGCAGACACACTTTTTTATCCATTCATTTATGGCAGAAAATCATGAGCAGGGCCCCTATAATTTCCTGATGTATGTGGCTGGTGGGCGAGGCTCCCCACTGGTAGCACACATTCTGAAAAAGAGCTTTTATTGCAGTGGTATATACAAGAGTGTATTTGGGCATTTTATTGAACATGCTGTAATTAGAGCAATTTTAATTTCGGGATTAGTTGTTGAGGCTTGGATAACTGAAGCATCATTTAGGTAGTGCAAGGGTGCCCAAACTGAAACCTATGTAGCAATTGTGTCCAAAAAACTTTGCCAATCCAACTCAGTTCTACGCTTACTCTCTGATTTGCTCTGGTTCAACTTTGTGGGCACAGAGGTTTGGAAAGGGCCATTTTAGTGCTGTTCCAAATCAGCCAACACCAAGAATGCAGTTTGAGACGAATGTTCATTGATGGGAGCATTGATTTCAATTTTATATGTGGCTCACGAAGACAAAAAGCACAAAATAGACCTTAAATAGTTAGATTTTAAATTCGAACTGAGGATTGGTGTGCAGAAGATTGAAGATAGTTTGAAGGCAAGTTGAAAGGCCATGGAAAGGCAAGTTGAAAGGCCATGGAAAGGCCACGAAGACAAATTGTTTAATCCTAAAGCAATGTATTTTATGATACATTATGAAAATACAGGTTTACTCTAGCCTGAAGAACCTTTGATCATTATCTTTTTAGTAACGTCTGGATGGTTTGTCTGATTTGAGGGTGTGTTATGGGTGCTGGGACATAACCACACAGGCAACACAAGGAATCACAGACTATTACAGCCCAGAAACAAGCCATTCGGCCCATAAAGTCTGTACTGGTGGTGTTCTCTACATGAACTATTTAGTCTAATTCCACTCATCTGCTTGCCCCTTAAAATTATTTTTTTTAAGCAATTACCCAATTCCTTTTTCGAAGAACATATGGAATATGTTTCAAAAAGTTTGTGATAGAGAATTTTAAAAAAACAACCTCTGTGCAATCAAATTTCTCCTAACCTCCCCTTTAGTTCTTTTTGTGATTATCTTAAATTAGTGCCCACGTGTTACCATCTTACCAACTAGTGGAAACAATCTATCACATTTTCCCTGCTAATGAACCTTCATAATCTTGAAGGCTTCTCATCTTTAGTTCTCAAGTGTCTCTTTATAACAATAACCCATCATCCCAACTAACATGCTAATGAATCTACACTGCACTTTTCAATTGATGATATATCAATTCTATACTGCAATACTCTAACTGCAACCTCAGGTCAGGGACATGTTCAACATTATCTCTTTGCTTTTGTATTCTCTACCTCTAGTTACAAAACCAAGTATTTGGTTAGCCTTTCCATGGCCTTTCAACTTGCCTTCAAAGTATCTTCAATCTTCTGCACACCAATCCTCAGTTCGAATTTAAAATCTAACTATTTAAGGTCTATTTACTTTTCCTATTCTCAATTCAAAAATATATTACTTCACATTACTACACATAACTGCATCAAAGCCCCTCCACCCCAATATTATTTTGCATTTTATTTTTCATTACTTGCCAAATATAAAACAATCTATGTCCCTATTGGTTTGATTGTTTTGTACCTCTTCTCTTCACCACTAGCTACATATGGCAATGTATAGAGATGAAATTCTTTCGGCAAAGTATCAGTGATCTACAAAAAATATTTTCCACCATATTATTTGTATTGTTATCTTTTGTATAATGTGATTAGAAACTGTTAAGAATGAATGCTAAAACTATTCCTTTTTTTTAAATAGTCAGTTTATTGAATTTATAATTGTTTTACAAAATTCTGATGGGATTGGATAGGTTAGATGCAGGAAGAATGTTCCCGATGTTGGGGAAGCCCAGAACCAGGGGTCACAGTCGAAGGATAAGGGGTAAGCCATTTAGGACCAAAGTGAGGAGAAACTTTTTCACCCAGAGAATTGTGAACCGATGGAATTCTCTACCACAGAAAATTGTTGAGTCCAGTTCAATGGATATATTCAAAGGGAGTTAGATGTGGCCCTTACGGCTAAAGGGAGCAGGGGGTAGGGAGAGAAGGCAGGAGTAGGGTACTGAAATTGCATGATCAGCCATGATCATATTGAATGGTGGTGCAGGCTCGAAGAGCCGAATGGCCTGCTCCTGCACCTATTTTCTATGTTTCTATGTTTCTCATACAGGTAATATATAAATCCTCAACTGGCTCAGTGATGAATATAATTATTGGAGAGAAGCATAGCTCCAAATCATCCCAAAACGTTTCAACAAAAATGATGTTTGTACCTGTAAATAGGTCAGTACACAATTATTAAAGGTCCCCTGTAAAAAAAATCTCTTGCTCTCCATCCTAAATCTCTTGCATTTAATATTGTAGCTATATTTCCTTGTTATATACCCCCAAAGCACTGGAAGCAATCTATTCCTATCTGCTTTGTAACATCCATTCATAATTGAAACATCAATATCAAATCACACCATAATCTCCTCTTTTCAGGCAAAAACAGCCCCAATTTTTCCAAGTCTTTCTTCGTACTTGTGTTTCCTCATACCAGGCAGCAGCTTAGTGAATCTGCGATGTACAGTTAGGCACTTGTGTGCAATACTGTGGCCTCCATGAGCCAAAAGGAATTTTATTCTATCAGTGTGCAGTTCATGCACAGAATCATGCAGGTCATTGCCTGCTTTCTGGCAGTTCTGACAGTGATTTTGTTTAAACAAATCAACTCTGCCAGCTTTACCTAAAGAGGATGGAAGAGTGGAAGGATGGTGTTGTGCATGCATTCCTGTTCACTGTGTGATGTCTGTAACACTGTCATGCCACACTGAATGTACCCTTATATTGTACATACCTGTACACCAGAGGGTGTTGCTGCTGGAGACCTAAGGGTTACCTGCACACTGCAGGTAACCCAGTATAAAAAGGAACTCACAGCTTGTTGTCCTCACTCAGGAGCTGCAAATAAAGGACTACAGGTCTACACAGTTTAAGTATCATACCCTGCCTCGTGGAGTCATTACTAAAGGTGCCTACATACACTACAACTGGCAACGGGAATATGAGGTCACAAACTACACGCTCACCTCAGCAATTTCCAGCAATTTACAGAGGGGGAAGATTGGGACACTTTTGTGGAACAATTGGAACATTTCTTTATAACCAACTACCTGGATGGGGACACACCGGCTACACTACCGAACAAACACAGGGCCATTCTGCTCAGCAGTTGTCGGCCCACAATCCATTGTCTCGTCAGGGACGTACTAGCCCTGGAGAAGACAACCACCAAGAGTTATGAGCAACTTGTAACAATCATACAGGAACAACTAAAACCGAAAGAAAGCATCCTCACAGCCAGCCACTGGTTCTACACTTAGCGGCGACCTGAGGACCAAGAAATTGGTAAGTATGTTGCACACTTAAGAAGACTAGCTGCTCTGTGTGATTTTGGCAACCACCTTAATGAAGCACTAAGGGATATATTTGTCATGGGAATCGGCCACAAAGGCCTCCTACACAAATTGCTCTCGGCTGACAACACGGTTACCCTGCAGAAAACAATCCAAGTGAGCCAGGCCTACATGGTTTCGGCCAGCAACTTCAGGCGAATACTGACCCAGGACTCTAAACCAACGAGCGCAGTGCACCGCATGGATACTTCTAAAAGCAGAAATGCTGCCCCGAGTCCCGCAACCCTGAATCCACCACCTGGGGCAAACCGGATGGCCCCGTGCTGGCGCTGTGGAAGAAAAGACCATCACAGCCCACCTGCAGAAAAGCCAGGAAATGGCTGCAAAACCAGTACCACGAGGAGAAAAACTTGTAATCAAAATGGCCGCAGCCATGCCACGAGGAGCATTGGAGGAGCATCACGTGACACCGAGCGGCCAATCGGATTTGAAGGCTCCCTTAAAGGAATTTAAAGGGGAAGTTTCAACTATTTGAGTAAACGGACTTTAAAGCTAAAGAAGCGATTAAAGGGTGCAAATATGAAAATATATACAATGTAACCATGAATTGTGATGCTGGTTTAACGAATGTGACTAATGAGATGAATGCAGGTGTCAGTAAGGTTAAGAACAAGTTTGTTATACTTAACAATAATGATAGAGAATGTGAAATGCCTAATGTAACCATGTCTGTTGAAACCAGGACACCCAAAAGTGATGCAAATGCTAGAATGTATAATGCAGACTCGACTATGTATGATCAGAGCCAAGGTGTCATGTATACCGGTAGGACACTGCCAAAGGACATTGGGCCCGACAGGGACCATGCCGGTGCTAATGCAATTCCCCTGTGGGAGACCTCCCAGGTCCAGCAGGCTACCTGACCATGCAGCCTGGACCTTTGGAACGAATGTGATGCCCCTTGCAGGACACACAGACAGCCAGTGGGAGCAGACCCACTACAGGGACAGTGGTCAATGGGCAGCCCAGCCACTACCAATGGCAATCTGCACTAGACCAGCCCTACAGTCCCTGGCCACCAGGGCCAACACCAGGGGCATGAGGCCAATACCCTCCAGCTTCCCTGGCAAACCCTGGGATGACGTGACCCTCATCCCAATAGGTGGACAAGGAGCCCACCCAGTCTTGTGGCCCTGCCCACCACCCCACAACTACCCACATCACAGTGTATACACACCACCCACTGCTGCTGTGGCTACCTCCCCGAGGGATCCCACAACAGTGACACTCACTTGGTTTGTGTGTGAGGGAGGGGAAACATATGAGGCCAGCCTCAAGCACAGGGGTCACACTTGGCAACCACACAACCCTCACCACAACCTCCCATAGCCCACCAATGATCACCTCCCCTGGTCATGACAATAAGGATATGAAAAATGCTTAGGAGGGAGTATTGTTGTGTATGCATGTCTGTTTACTGTGTGATGTCTGTAACACTATTATGCAACACTGAATGTACTCTTATACTATAAACACCTTACCTGTACACCAGAGGGTGCTGCTGCTGGAGACCTAAGGGTTACCTGCACACTGCAGGTAACCCAGTATAAAAAGGAACTCACAGCTTGTTGTCTTCACTCAGGAGCTGCAAATAAAGGACTACAGGTCTACACAGTTTAAGTATCATACCCTGCCTCGTGGAGTCATTACTAAAGGTGCCTACATATGCTACAGATGGCTTCTGGGAACATGGCTCATAGCCTTACACCAACCAAGGACAGAAAACTAAATGTAGATACAATGAGATGCATTCTGCTACCAGGATGACTATAGAGCATACATTTGGAATCTTGAAGCACCACTACAAATGCTTTGACAGATTCGGGTACACTGCAGTACAATCCCTTCCAGAGTAACAAGATTCATTATTATCTGTTACATAGCTTTGCTGTGAAATGAGGCCTCTACATAGAGTAAGGACAGTAGAATGCTTAAACCATGCAGAGCAAGAGGGTGATAGTGACACCGAAGAAGTAGTTGCTGAAACATCATTGCAGCTGGCAGAATGGTGCCCCAGGCAGGTACACAAAATACATTTAATAAGAGCCTAAGCTGCCCCCTCTTTGAAATCTCGTGTCCGTATCTATAATAAAATAACCCATAGCACTTTTTTCTAGTTTCCTGCCCATTTTATCAACTACCATAAATGAGCATCTTTTGCATGGCTCCTATAAATTTGCATAAATATGCAGCACAATGTTCAAATTAACTGCATTGAATGTAGCGGATATGGCGATAAGGGGTTATGGGGAGCGGGCGGGGAAGTGGAGCTGAGTCCATGATCAGATCAGCCATGACCTTATTGAATGGCAGAGCAGGCTCGAGGGGTGACATGGCCTACTCCTGCTCCTATTTCTTATGTTCTATTCTGTTGTCTCCTATGTGATTGTTGCTGGCACGGTTTGCCATGGGGATTTCCCTTTGTGGTTTTTGGCATGTGGCACCTAACCTACGACTGCTTGAAGTGATTCCCTTGTGGAAGAATGAAGTATGTTGGCTGGCTGCAAGGTTTCACTGACAGTCTGCTGGGATTTGGTGGCCCGAGGCTTCAACTGCACTGTAATAGTCCTCCATCTGAGTTAGCCATTAGCCGTTACTTTTGAGGTCCTGTTTGCTTTCTGCTATATCTGCTGTAATTTACATCTTTATGGATCAGATGTGACATTTCCTTGAGAGAACAATCAGTTCCTATTACAGTCAAGCCCCTGTTGCTGGACACACCCTCAACATAACCACTGATATGTGTGTGATCAGAATGTAGGCATCTATGGGGGTCTGTCAGACCCTGGCTCAATGTTATCTCTATGTGTAGTCACAACATTTTCAACACAACCAAAAGTGCAAGTTTAAGATTGGATCCTAAGGCCTCGATAACAACAGTGTGTGCATCCATCACAAATACTCCCACTGTGCTAAGGCATGCAACACTGAATGCTTCACGGCACATGCTACAGGCGATGCCGTGCACTTCAAGGCATACTGCAATGCAAACAGCCATTCATCCATGACTGTACCATTCTGACGACTGGTTTATTTCATACTTCTGCCAGACACAAGTGAAACTTAATCACCTTCAAGCACTACTTCCATTGAATGATATTCTTCAGTGATGTTACGGAAGTTGTGTGTGTGCCTGTATTAAATAACATAAACAGTATGGTACTAGTCATGAGCTCCAAGGCTACCTCCAGATTCACTGTCCTTTGCTCCCTTGATGTGCTTTAAGCCTATGATTTCTAGACTGGCCTCCTGAAAGGTGTGAGTGGCTTGAAATGTATTGGGCCCAACCCATGTGAATCTGCTTTCATCAATGATATGCCATCTTGTCCTGCAAACAGAAGAATAGTTGTGTGTCCAATTCTGGGCACCACACTTCGGAAGGATTTAAAGGCCTTAGAGAGGTTGTAGAAAAGATTGACGAGAATGATTCCAGGAATGAGGGTCTTCAGTTACGTTGATAGACTGGAGAAGATGGGGATGTCCTCCTTGGAGCAGAGAAGATGAGAGGAGATTTGATAGAGGTATTCAAAATCATGAGGGGTCTGGACATGGTAGATAGAGAGAAGCTGTTCACATTGGCAGATGGATCGAGTACTAGAGGGCACAGTTTTATGATGATTGGCAAAAGAACTAAAGGCGCATAAGAAAAAACTTTTTTATGCAGCGAGTGGTTAAGATCTGAAATGCACTGCCTGAAAGGGTAGTGGAGACAGACTCAATTTTATCTTTCAAAAGGGAGTTGGATAAGTTTCTTAAGGGAAACAAATTGCAGGGTTATGGGGAAAGGACAGAGGAATGGGACTAGCTGAGAGTCTGCATGGGCTCGATGGGCCGAATGGCCTTCTTTCATGATCGTCCATGCTGTAACCATTCTATGATTCTATAATAGATCAGACATAGAGCAGTGGCAATGTCACACAGCTGCACAACCTCAGGGACTGGAACTTGAAGATACACATTCTGTATGTGAAGCTTTTAAGAATTGCTGACATGCACTCAAGTTGTCATAAACATTTGTAAACAGAAAATACACATAACTGTTCCTATTCGTACAAAGTATTCCTTGGGCTGCTTATATTCTGGCATATATCTACCTGTGGCAAGCGCTTGACATATATGATGATATTGTCAGCTTACCTTAACAGAATTCTTCAAGTCTGATATATTTGTATGTCATTCTATGGCCTGAGGGGGTTTAGACAACAATGACCCTTTCTATGATTTGCTCCCAAGCCTGCTGCAAAAAGTGCTTTTGGGAGGGTGTGGGGAGGCATTGGAGACATTTGTCCCATAGAGTATTTCACTCCCCTCCTTCATTCCTTCAAGCAAGGCTGTGAATCTGGTCTTCCTTTGCTTTGATGGCTGTGTTCTACAGATTGCTGTAGCATAGCTCCTGTGCTGTTTCAATGGTTTAAAGGCTTCATCATTGCACTTAGCAAGTACTCCTCCACATTAATTCATGCAATTCCCCACTGTGTGGGTGTTAAAGTGAATAGTTTCAGTACACCTACTCAAATCAGTAACATCATGTTAAACAACTTTCTTTGTTGCCCTGAAAAATTCAGTTCACCATTGATCTGAGAAATTTCTAGCCTATAATTTTTATTTCCACTCATGAAAGTAACCACATCCTTCATAAATGTATAAGTTATATGGAGTAACTTTCAACATTGGCAACAGCAGTATAGTCATCTAGGCCCCTACCAACAATCCCATGGTCCACAAGAATAGGAAATGTTTCCATTGCCTAACTATAAGAACTAAACAATGCAGCTGAACAAATGATACCCACAGGAACGATATGATGCCATCATTGCGTGGCAGTCCACTGTGCTATCCTTATTTGAAGGAATGGACTAAACTGGACTGGTGGCTGTTAGCAGATTAAGGATTCTGTGGAGAATTTGGATTCTGAAAAGTTCTTCTGCCCAGCACAGAAATTAAGGACGAAGGACACAGTTTAAAATTAGAAATAAATTAGATAAAAATAAGAAATATAGATAAAAAAATTTGTTTGTAGAAGATGATAGAATTGTAGACTAGATTATCAATGTGAATGTTTGAATTGAAAACCATTGCTAATCATTCTTAAAAAAGGACTGGATAAATTCCTAATAGTTAAGGTGATACAGTGTTATTAGTTTCAGAATCATGATAAGGAGCCTGATGGGAGATTTGGAAGATCGGCTAGATGAACCAATATTCTTCTCTTATCCAATACATTAGTATTTTATTACATTAATATGTATGAAAGTCAAAGCCAGGCACGTAGATGAGCAGAGCCAGCAACCCCCCACCCGCCCCACCCCCGCAATTGAGAAAATGGAGAAGAAATGAAACACTCCATCCTGGTAATTAAAATGAATGATAACCAGATAACTATGAACATTTCAGAAATGATCAGCTCCAACAAAATAATTAACTTTTCAGCCTGTTTTCCCTATTGAGAAGTGTTGGAGGCTTTAACAATACATCTCCCTGAACCTATCAAGTTGAAAAAGAAATGCTCGACCAATCCATCATCAGAAAGAAATGCCAAAAATTCCCCCCACTAGCCCCCCCCCCCCCCCTCATCCCGTAAAGCTGCTGAGCTGGAAAGATTTACCTGTAAACCTTTTGAGAAGTTGCCAAGATTCTTATTCCTGAATCAATAAGCACGATCAAAATTGTGGTGATACACAATGAAAAGAATCCATTGATGTTTGGTAGTTACCTCAGATATTGATTAGATATTGGGGTTGATAATATGCCTTTGGTGCCCATAGTGCTACTGCATATCGGGCACTGGTTCCTGGTATCATTGGGCACAGATATCTTTTAAACACCTCATCAGAGGCAATCCCTCAAAATCCACTTCCACTTTTCAACTTGCTTCCACCCTAAAAGTGAGTTCTCAGGTGACTATACAGTCCAATACAGGAAATACAGTCTCTGTCACAGGTGGGACAGATAGTGGTTAAAGGAAAGACTGGTTTTCTGCACGCTCCTTCCGCTGTCTGCGTTTGGTTTCTGCATGCTCTCGACGACGAAACTTGAGGTACTCAGCGCCCTCCCGGATGCTCTTCCTCCACTTAAGGTGGTCTTGGGCCAGGGATTCACAGGTGCTGTTGGGGATGTTGCATTTTATCAAGGAGGCTTTGAGGGAGTCCTTGAAACATTTTCTCTGCCCACCTGGGGCTCGCTTACCGTGTAGGAATTCCGAGTAGAGCGCTTGCTTTGGGAGTCTCCTGTCGGGCATGTGGATGATGTGGCCTGCCCAACGGAGCTGGTCGAGTGTGGTCAGTGCTTCGATGCTGGGGATGTTGGCCTGATTGAGAACACTGATGTTGGTGCGTCTATCCTCCAAGTGGATTTGCAGGATCTTGCGGAGACAGCGCTGGTGCTACTTCTCCAACATTTTGAGGTATCTACTGTATATGGTCCACATCTTTCAGCCATATAGGAGGGCGTGTATCACTACTGCACTGTAGACCATAAGCTTGGTGCCAGATTTGAGGGCCTGGTCTTCAAACACTCTCTTCCTCAGGTGTTGGACCTCATCTTCGATGTCTGCCCTTGCTGATAGTAGGCTCCCGAGGTATGGAAAATGGTCCAAGTTGTCCAAGGTCACGCTGTGGATTTTGATAACCGGGGGCATCAGGTTGGTGGAGGACCTTTGTCTTACGCATATTTGGTGTAAGGCCTATGCTTTCGTATGCCTCGGTGAAGATATTGATGATGGTTTGGAGTTCAGCCTCTGAATGTGCGCTGATGCAAGTGTCGTCTGCGTACTGTAGTTTGATGACAGAGGTTGGGACAACTTTGCATCTAGCCTGGAGGCGACGAAGGTTCAACATAGGTAGGCAACTAGGCCTATACAGTCAAGCCTGTTCTCCATTTGTCTTGGACCCCCTTGCCACTGGACCAAGACCTTGCTCTGCTAAGCACCTGATATGCATATCAACTGCAATGTATTCATCCATAACTATAAAAATGGAAAACCTCTCAAGATTTCAATTAAATTCACTTACAAATCTTTCTAAAGAAACTTTTCTAATAAAAATATCTATTTTGATTGTCTATTGGTACATTATTGAAAGCTGTTAGTCTCAGATTGTATCTTCCACTCCATCATTTAATACTAACCAATATTTCGTAATGAACCCAAATAATATCTGGGCTGGAGATTCATAACTGAAAGCTCCAAATCTCTTACTGCAGAAAAAAGATGTCAAAAATTAAAACACAATAAGAAAAAAATGCTTTTTTTTAATATTCAGAAAGATATGCTTTAGAAACAGCACAAGAGCTTCTCTATTTAACTGAAAGGAATGTACAGGTACTTGGAAGTCACATGCTGATGTTCCAAGGAGGTGGGGAACAGTACCATTGATTAACACGATCTTAATTTTTCCATAAGATTTCTTGCCCAGCCGAATTAACTAAAATAATACAATATTTCACTCTTGATCTCCATCAACGGCAGAGCATATTGCTAATGCTATGTACAGAGCAGACTACTTTGTCTTTCTGAAAACCTATAGTTGATTGAAAGTAGTTTAGTCGTCAAAACTTGCAATAAAAACACCCCATCCCACAGTTATTCATACACTTGTATCATGCCTTTAAATTGAAAAAAAATCCCATAGTATTTCACAGAGGCATAATGAGAAAACATGGACAGTGAGCCAATCAGGAGTCATGAACAAAGGCTTGGTCAAAGAGGTGGATTTAAAGGAGTGTCTGAAAGGGAGGTGGAGAAGATTAGGGCAGGAATTCCAAAGCATGAGCTGTAGATCGTTGCAGGCAATGGTGGGGTGAAGGGAGAGGAGGTGTATGAGAGGCTGGAGTCAGAAGAACAGAGAGTTCAGGGGTTCAAGCAATGGAGGAAATTACAAAGCTAGGGAGAGACAAGGCCATGGAGGGATTTCAACATAGAATAAGAATTTTTAATTTGAGGCATTGGGGGATTGGGAGTCAATGTAGGACAACAAGGACAAAGGAAAGGGGCAAGTGGGACTTGCTGCAGGATAGGATATGGTCAGTAGCATTTTGGATAAACTGAAGTAGATGCTTCAACCACAGGTTTGTTAGTGGGTGTAGAGTGCCTTCATGTAGCTAGTATGGACTGGGTATTTTTAAAGGGAAACTCCAAGTAGATAACCTCATTTTGATGCTTGTTTATAATCTTCTGCAAAATAGGTCACACAATATTTTAAATTGAAAAATTTGTCTTTTCATTTATGCTAATGACCTTCAGTCTGTGCTGGAAAAAACTATTTTAAATTAATTAATGATGAGCGTATTAAGCTAGGTTATTGAGGAGATCCCTTGTATTAAAAGTGAAGGCAGAAAGTGAGTTACATTTTTTACAGCAAAAATACTTTGAGACAGTTTCCAAAATGTATTCTTATTTTTGGCTATCAATCCCTTCATTCGAAACACATACTATATGAAATAGACAATTGATTTCACAAGTTGTTAATTGTAAGGTTTTTTAAATTAATTGTTGGCATTAATTTAACTTGTTTCTATTTACTATGTTAGTTAGGATCACGATAATTGGAGCTGTAATGTTGGCAATGTTTATTAGTGAGTCACAATTAATCAGATACTTTGATCAATACACTATTGAAATTTCCTTTTAAGTAGGTTAATACTTTGGATCCCATGTTTAAGCTAATCCTTGCTGTGCCTGTGTCAATTGTTTCATGCTGTGCTTTCAAACTGAACATTTGTAGGGTGTTCGTTTTCCACTCTACTTTGATTCATAGACCTCTGGAATTACAGGAAGGACTCCACATAATGCAAAGTTTAGGCTTAAACCCAATTGTTAGTTTATTGCACAAAAACCAACTAAAAATTACAGAACAAGACTTCTTAGAGATTGATCGAAGACATACAATCACCCATCCAGCCAGTTGTTGCTGTTGTCGATTGTAGGCTCTTGGAACTAGGGAAGGTGCTGCTGCTTCATGGTCGTTGTTCCTTTAACCTTCTGTACTGAGGTGTTTCTTCCATCTGTGGTTCCTCTCTGATGTTCTCCTTCCCGTTCTCCTTCTCGTTCTGAGCTGTTGTTCTCAGCTCTTGCATATATATCCATTTGATGAATACATCTCCTGCTGGGCTGCTTTTCAGTTAAGGCGTCTGGATGAGTCTTGATGGCTGTGATGATGGGTCTGGATCTGTTTGGATGGCCACAATTTGCACACTGAATTGACAGGGCAAAAGATAACTCCTTATCTTTTGTGCCCCGTTATCCAAAATGCACGCCTTGTGGGATCCTTCGTTGTTCTGGGTTTTCACAGACTTGTATCTCCATAGGGAACTGGTTTTCCCCCTCTGGCCAATTAATCCAGGGGCTTCTCTGCTTAATTGTATCAAACCCTTTGTCTCTGGTTAATCAGGTCTCACTCCTGATCGCAGAAATTGCATTAATCAGTGATGAGTCACCATCTTCCCCAGACTGGCGCTCTTTTCTCCCGCCCAACAGTCACAAAGGTTTCTTTTAAACCATTTTAGTCCGTGGCCTCTTGCTGTGCCTTGATCATGAAAATGTGTAACCTTACACATTTAATGTCTCTTGTTATAAACTCAGAGCCATTACTCTAGGTGGCTTTTTCTTCTTTTCCCTGAACCTTTTTGGGTGTATTGCAGTCTTCAGTCAAATCTCCAGATGACTTACTTTTTACAACAAAACAATGTTTGGCCTTAATCCATCTGACTTCAGTTTATACTTTTACAAACACTTTGGCTTTGGTTCATTTTAATAACCCTTCAAGTTTCCCTTCCCTTGTCTTTTGCTTTAATTTACAGGACAAGACGAATAGACACAACATTATTACCAACTGTACAATTACTAGTGCGTGTGATACGATTCAAACCCGGGGGGGGGGATCTCAATATTGGGTCCCATATCCCATCGTGGAGGGGCAATCATTTCTTCAAATTCCTCCCTTACTTTTTCGTTCTTTTGGTGTAATGTGTAATAATGTTTGTGGGATAGCTCGATGTTCTTTAATAGTTCAGTCAAATGTTCGGGTAACGGCGGGGTATCGTATCCAAAATGTGATATGTATCCCTGGAGGTTTGGTAACATATCATTGACTGTAATACTGTATGTTTGTGGTCTGAGATAGGAATTATCCATTCTTGTGCTATTTGTGTCTCCACCTGGGGTTTGAAGCAAAAGGTAGAATCTTTCACTGGGCACCAAGTGTCATGGTGTAATCTATACCAACTTTCGCTGGTGGTGACACAGTATGTCCCATTCCCCTTGTACGCAACCAGGGGGCAGGACATGGTTGTGAGCCGTCACTTCCATGATACAGCTTATAGGTTGCCCGTCCTTGTACTTGATCCCACATACCGGCCGGTCGAAAGGATTCAGATGATAGGGGCACAATACCACATATGTACCTCCTCTCTGATATCCCTCCAGACTAGCACCGGTTATTAAGTCTCCCAATTTCACAACATACTGAGGGGTTTTATGATGTTTCTGAATTACCCCAATGTTTTCCACTCCATTTTGAATTACCCCAATGTTTTCCACTCGGTATACCGGTACGGGTCATTGCAACTAATCCATCACCGGTATTCTAAGCACTATCCCCATTATAGACTGTTTACTCTGACCACAGTTGACTGGGACTGGGTACGCTTCAGAGGCTGACCATAGCTGGCATGAAATCAGGAGGTTATTATAGACACTCAAAGCTTTTAGGTGCTTGTTACTGACCCACGATGGTACATGACCTTGTTTTAAATCCTCTAAGTTACTGCGTCCTTCATTTAACAACCAAGCCCCGTACATGACACACATTCATTCTGAGCAGCTTGATCTGATGCATTTCTATCCTCCTTTATTAAAGCATTGATGGTCTGAGCGTGTGTCTCCACCTCAGCTATCATCTCCTTCAAATGGATTGTCATTACCTGGTCTTCCTGTAGTTTGTGACCTTCTGTCACTACCCTCCCTCAGTATTTTCCTTAACTGGTCCCTTAAGGTATTTACTTGGACTTGCAACTGTGCATTGTCTACACTATTGATCAGTGATGTCCCTGTATTAAACGCCGTAGGCACATCAATCATCAGTCCCCTTTTTCATCTCCCCAGCCCATCTGGCTGTTGCTTATCAGTTTGTACGCTTCCCCCTGACTTTCATCCTCATAATTCTTCTGATAGAATTGCTTAAACAGTTCTCTTAACAATCGCTCATATAACTTTTCCGTTTCTGGCGGACACCACCGGGGTAATTGTAACTCTGTTAAATTCAGAATAACCAACGCTACTTCGTAATGCACAGTATGATACAACATTTTCCCTGTTGGGATTAACACCAGCCCATTCTTAGGCCTGGGCGTTAGAACAGGACAGAGAACTTCTTTGTTTGGAATCTCCAGCGTTTTAGGGAGAGGTTTTAATCTGATCGCGATCAGCTCGGTTGCATTGACTGCCTTTGGAGGGTTCAAGGTCACACAAATCAAAACCCTGCGTCCAATTCATACTTGACCTGGAATCCTACCATTGTCATTTTAAAAACAATCGCCACACCTCCTGTGCACTTGTGGCTTGATCCAGCCACACAGACATAAATCCCTTGTTCCTTCTTCCACCATTTCTCCCAACACAATTTTGCCCCTTCTTTTGTTCCTGTGGTCCGCCTGTTTGAACTATTAGCCAATTTCTCCCAGTCTGTGGATGCATTAATTTTCCTCCTGTCTGTTTTCCGTAACCAACACCACCCTCCCATGGGGGTACTTCTTTTACATTCCAGACAAACTCGTCTACCCTCTTTCACCCATATCTTTCTGGTCATAATGTTTTCCTTTGGGCAGGACACTGATACCTCTCCAAGTTTACCCTTGGCTTGTCTGGAGTACTTGGTCGAATTTTGACCCCAACCACCCTGGCCAACTCCCAGTGTGTGCATAGGCGTTTGTGCCCTTGTTGCTCCATATTGCTCCCCCTTGAGTTACTGTGGGGCTGGTTCCTCCCATACACCCATATGTAAGGAATGTCTCGGTGTCTCCCCGATCTCCCCATCCTGTGATAATCAGAGCCATCCATATGCTCATCCACAATGTCCACCTCATCTCGTATCCCTGGCTCGATTCGTTCCTGAAAAGACAAAATGAAATAAATAACCTTGCTCTGTGAGGGGGCTCCCCTCACAGGTCCTCCTTCAGTTATACATATATGTACATTTACATGATTTAGATAACTGCTTCCCTCTTCCTTTATCCCGATGCTTGGGCTTTCGGAGACCCGGGGGTGGAGATGGAGGAGGCGCCCAGAGCATCCAAGGTCGCGGCACCCGACCACTCCATCTTAATGCTCCGTCCCTTACATCTCCATCATCATCATCATCCCACAGCATTGGTGGAAGGCTTACATTGATCACACTCATCACAGTTCCTTGGGCCTTGGCCCGCTTTATACATTTCTCTCCGGAGTTGTACAGCTTACATTGGTTTATGTGAAACCACTTTATTCGTTTTGGCAGCTGGATCACATAGACCATAGGGCTTGCCTTGTTTACTATGTTATATGGTCCTTTGTACAACAGTTCAAATGCCCCTACTCTGAAATAATTACTGACCATCACCTGATCCTCTACGCTCCATTCCTGTGTAACCCAGGGTTCCAGCAGCAGTTTATTCTGCTGGTGCTGCCTGTCCATTTTGTTAGCTGCTTCCCAATGCAGCCCCTTCAGAGTATCGTACAGATCTCTGATAAACCTGTCCCGTGTGATCTCTTCAACCTGCGTTTCGGTCAGGATTGGTGCTAATATGTGTCGGAGTCCTCATTAGTCTCCCTGTCATAAGCGCATGTTGGGAGTGTCCCGTACTTTTAGAGAGACTGGCTCGGTGATTCATCCATACTAGGGGTAGGATCTTATCCCATTTCTTCGGGGTATTTCCTATCTCCTTCCTAAGCCTCTCTTTTAAGGTCCGGTTCGACCTCTCTATTGGACCTGACAATTGGGGGTTATACACCACATGCCATTTCCCCTGTATTCATAACAGCTTTAGGATGGCCAGCATTACCACTCCGGTGAAATGACTCCTTTGATCTGATTCCACTATCAGGGGCAGTCCCCTTCGAAAAAATACTTCTCGCACTGTGACTAATGCGATGGCCGTCCTATAAGGAAAAGCTTCTACCCATTTTGTGAAAAGATCTACTAACACCAAGCAATATTTATTGCCTCTGCCTGAGATGGGCAGTGGCCCAATGAAATCTATCTGTAAAGACTGCCATGGCCCCTCTATCCTCCTTGTGTGTCCCAACAGAGCCTTCATCCGGTGGAGGTCTGGATTGTTTGCGACTTGTACTAGACAATTCTGACAATAATCCTTTACATCGTTTCTAAGCCCGGGCCACCATCCCACAGCCTCCACTTCATTCCACATCGTTTCTGGCCCTGGATGTCCAGCCTCTGGACCTCCATGAGTTAGCTGCAAGAATTCCTCCCTGCACTGCCCATGCACGATCTAACTGTCTCCTTCAGACATAGCAGTAAGACAGGGAATACTATTACTGCTATGTCTGCAGCTCCTAAAGGTCCCGTCTATCTTGTCTCTAATCACTACTCTAATGTCTGCATCCCGTAGCTGAGCCAGTTTTAAATCAGAGGGCAATGGTACTTCTTTGGGCTCCTCTCTGCCGGTTACAGCCATGATCTATCCACAGTGATATAGGTCCCAAGGTGTCCCTTCTCCTGCCCCTGTTTGGCCAGTGTGTCAGCTTTCTCATTCCTTTCCCACTTGGGCTCTGTCTTAGAGTGTTCTTTGACCTTTTGGATGTAATAATCCTTCTGGTCCCTACCTGTGATGTCCAGAATGACTTTTAACAAAGGAGCCGTCACCAATGGCTTCGCGTCCAAGGACTTAAACCCTTGCCTAGCCTAAATTGCTAAATACTCTGTACAGGAGTTACAAGTGAACATGGAGTCTGAACATATCGTGCAGGGAGTTAGAAATTCACTAGGGTATGTGACCACATACGCTATGACTGCCAGTTCGACCTGCTGTGCATTAAAATGTTGGGGAGCTTTATGGCCTTTTATATCCCTGCCTCTGAATCATAAATCCCGCAGCCTGTTTTTCTCTCTCCATTTGTCACTGAACTAGACCCATTACATAAATGTCTCTGCCTGTCGGATGTTCCCCTGCTCGGAATCCCACATCTCCATCCCACACTCCTTCCACTGAACACACTTGAGCTGCCCCCAGATAAACCAGGTTCGGGACTAGCTTTGGTTCTCCTAGCCTTTCTACCTTCAGGTCTAACTGAGTAAGCAACAATGTCCAGCGGGCAATCCTGTTACTGCTCACTGTCCTTTCTTTCATCCTACCATCCAGTAACTTTTGTGTCGGGGTGTGACAGGCCAGTAGAGTCACTGTAGCTAACCCTGTGAGCGACCGAAAATGTTTTACTGCCCAAAAAGTTGCTAACAGATACAGCTCGCAATTCGAAAAGCTCTTTTCTACTTCTGTGAGAACTCGGGAGGCAGAGGCACCGGTCTCAGCTTGTCGTGTCGCTCCTGGAGTAACGCTGCACCATTACTGTCCCAAGCAGCTGCTACCTCTAGACTAAAGTCCTGGTCCCCATTTATTGCTCCCAAAGCTGGTGCTTTCTCTAACTCCTCCTTTAAATGAATGAAAGTTTCCTGACAACAAAGGAGCTGCCATGGGTGCAAATCCTTCGATAAATTCCCTGCAGTAACCCGTTATTCCCAGAAAAGACCTTGCCCCAGACACATCCTTAGGAACGGATAGCTCCTGAACTGCCTTTTTCCAAGTTCCATCTATAGCTCTCTCTCCTGCTCTAATGGTCAATCCTAGAAATTGCACCTCCTCTTGGCCGACTTGAGCTTTCTTTGGATTCACCTTAAAACCTGCTTCCTTTAACAAATGCAACAATTCACTCAATAATGGCCCATGGTCCTCTGCACTTTCGGAGAATAACAACAGGTCGTCCACATATTGGACCAACCGATTCGGCTGACTAAAACCTTTTAGTGCCTTGGCCATACTCTGGTGAAAGATTGAGGGACTGTTGTGAAACCCTTGTGGAAGGCATGTTCACATGTACTGCTGACCCTTAAAGGTAAAGGCAAATTCATACTGGTCCTCCCGTCTCAGGGGAATGGACCAAAACCCATTTGAAATATCCAGCACGGTAAAAGTTGTTGTGGCCGCAGGGATACTCCCTATCAGATCTGCCACTATTGCTACCATGGGTGCACAGGGTGGAATATTTTTATTCAGGACTCGGTAATCTACCGCGGCCCTCCATGAGTTATCGGGCTTCTTTACTGGCCAGAGGGGTGAATTTACAAGCGTGGCTCAGGTTCTTAGCACACCTTACTCCACCAGGGAATTTAAAGCAGTTTCCAAATCCTTTTCTGTTTCCCGGGGAATATTATACTGTTTCTAGGACCATGTCATTGGGTCCCCGTTTATCTTCACCTGTACCCCAGTTACTTTTCCCGCAATTCTGCTTGCGTGTTGCAAATGCATCTATATTCTCCCGTACATGCCTTTGATACCTGGCCGGAATGTTATCGACTAATCGTTCCAGGTCATAACTCCCTTTCGGCTTCATTGTGCAGGTGCTGCCTTTATCTGTACTGTCCTTGGGAATCACTGCAATCTTCATTATCCTATCTGCATCAACTGCCCCCCATAGACAATTGTTCTTCATATCCACTATAGCGTGGTGTGCCAACATGTAGTCGGCCCCGAGAACTCCCGAACCAGGCTGCTCCCACTTCATTAAAATGCACTCCCACTCTGTTGTGTTCGGTCCTAATTCTATGGTTAAGGGTTTTGACATTGCCCCAGCCTATTCGTTACCCGTAAAGCCTGCCAGTGTAAATGGGACTCCTCTCGACCAAGGGGAAGTGGTCAGATTCGGTGGGTGGACCACCGTACTAGAGGCTCCTGTATCTACCAGATACCTTCTCCTAACGGCTTCCACCTTTACATCTACACATGGCCTGTCCCACTCATCATAGATGAGCAGACACAGATACTCTGGCTGTGCGCAACATCAAAGTGGGGGTTCCGAAGCATTGGGTCCCTTTTCACCCATTGCAGCGTCCAGCTTTCCTCCACCCGTGCCCATAACTTGATGTAATGAGGCCACTAAAACCTGCACTGTGTCACCAGCTACCTTCCTTTGGCCCTTTTCTGCCTCAGCACCCTTGTAACCTGGCTTCCCTTCTCTCGAGAGCCTAACAATCCTTGCTCCAGTGCCCCAACTTCCCACAGTTAAAACACCCTCTGGATCGACCCACATTACCTCCCTCTTGTCTCCATTCTCTTTTTTCCCTAAAATCTCTTTTTACTTTGTGCACTTTCCCTTTTTGTTTCTCCTCTTTCTCTTGTCTATACTTAAATGCTAGAGTCAATCTTCTCAAAACCCCAGCCGCAGTATTCTGGAGATCATCTGGGTCAAACCATGTTTCGACCTTTGCTCTGAGCCGTGGCGAACTGTTAGCCATTACGGTTCTCAGCCAATGGGTTCTGGGTTCCCCTATTAAGTCTGCCCGTATCAGATTCCCTCCAGTGGCCTGAAATAAATAGGCCACAGTCTACCTGCAAACGTATCGGGTGATTCGTTTACTTGCTGCCTAGTCTGTTCTACTTGCCAGAATGGATTACCTTGTCTGTACCCGAACGCTGCCAAGATTTCCTCCTTTAAGCCCTGTGGGGTTCTTCCCCCGAACTTGGTGGCTGTCAACAAACTCTGATATAGCTTCCCTTCCAAGGAGAGCAGTGTTAACTTCACTATCTCCTCCTCGCTGCAATTATTGATACCCCCTATCTGCTCTATGTTGGCAAAGTGAACGGAGGCATCCCCTCCTTGCTTTAATTTTGCCATACCCGCCAGCAGCTCCTGCAGCTGAAGCGGCATGTATGGGATCACATAGTCGCTCTGTAATGGTGCTGCACCACCAATTGGTGGGGGTGGGCCAAATTTCTGCTGTCTCAAGGGACACATCGGTCTCGGGGGTCCCGATATCTCGGGAGCCGACCGATGCTCACTATACTGGGGCCCATCGTCTGACTCCTTCCCCTCTGGGTCCCAAGCTTCCTCGCCTTCCCCCTGGTGCCATGAGACAAACCATCTCTTTGGTCCCATCTAACTCTGCCATTAACTGGCGGGTCTTTTCTTTACAAGGTCTGTGATCTGTCCTCTCGTAACCCTGTTTCTGCGCTACCTGATGTACTATCTTTATCCTTCTTAGCTGTTCTTCTGCTTCTTTGGCTCTCTCTAAGTGCCTTTCACTTTACTCGATGTACAACTGCTGCTGCCTTTTGCGCTCGGTGACCTGACACTGCAAATATCCAAGGTGATTACACGTCATTTCTTCTTTAATGGCCCTGAAATTCCGATGTCCCGGGTCCGTACGAAGGACCCGGGAAGGCATCGGAAAAACCGGTTTTCAGCGCGCAATGTGCATGCGCTGAAAACCGGCTTTTCCGATCTGTTAAGTTTCTGGCTTGGCAGATCCTCCATATCTCGGGAGCGAGGACACTTGCAGAGCAAGATTTCCGATATTTACAAATATTTTGCAAATGTCCTTTAAAATCTTGCACCTGAAAAAGCAGCCATACAGCCTACTTTTACAGGCGGAAGTGTTTAAAAATACACAAAAACATTTTAAAATAAAGTTATAAAAACACATTTTATTGTTAAAAACCCTCCCCACTACGGTAAGTTTATTTTAAGGCTTAAAAAAGTCGGGAAAATATATTTTTTTATAACAACTTTAATTTAAATGAATGTTAAATATGTAGTTTATTTTCTATTTTTTATTGTGTTTTGTGTGTTTGGGGGGAGTTTCTCATTCATAGTAATAGTCGTTCGGACTTATGGAATTCCGATTACTATGAATGAGAATCTATACTATCCCTGATTGGCTGCTACCTTCAGCTCCCGGCCTGCACAAGTCCCCATGTGCACATGCTGCGATGAGAGGCCTCAGGCTCAGAGGTTCCAACGGGCGCAGCAGCAACAGGCAAGTGCACATCTTTTTTCTCTTTTTCTGTCGTTTGCCCGCGGGAAGAGCTCGACCGGAATTTAAGGGCCAATTCTTTGGTCCTGCTTTTCTGAATTCAAATGGCTTATCTCACCTTTTAATTCCCTAATCACATCCTCCAGCTGTCCTACCTTTTCCTTTAACAGTTGCGTTTGCTTCTGCAGGCACATGAGCCAAATCACCTTCTCTTTTGACCCTTTGTGGTTACTATTAACTGTCCACTCTGCTGCTTTTTCCAGCAAATCCCCAGAGTATAGCATTTCTCATGCCCATGGCTCCGAAATGTCCAGTTTGTTGCATTTATATGCAGCTACCTTAGCCTCCACGGACTTCCTACGGCTACTCTTAGCCGCTGGCTCTACCGCGTTTCGTTGCGGTGAGTCCATTTCCAGTGCCTCTGGCTGAGAAATTAACCCTGACTACACCTCGCAGTGATTTGCGGTTACTGCTACTCTGGCTTCTCTCTGTGGCTACCCTAGTCGACCCAAGGTTACTCCAGCCTATCCGAGACTATTTCTCTCCTCCGGTTGCTCTGGCCGTCCGTGAGATTACTTCTGGCTTCCCTGAGACCCTCTTCGCAGACTACCTGCGATTACTTTTCTTGGTGGCTGCCCAAGTCAGCCTGCACTCTTCGGCTACCCTAGTCGCCCTTGAGATTACTTTGGTCTCCCTGAGACCCCTTCACAGACTACCTGCGATTACTTTAATACCTGAGACTTAACCAAGCCCAGGGTTTCTTGCCCTTGATTTGTGTCCGTGATCCTATTCCAAACTCCGAGGTCCTGCCGCAGCTGCCATTTTATGTAGGGTGTTCGTTTTCCACTCTACTTTGATTCATAGACCTCAGAAATTACAGGAAGGACTCCACCTAATGCAAAGTTTAGGCTTAAACCCAACTGTTAGTTTATTACACAGAAACCAACTAAAAATTACAGAACAAGACTTCTTAGAGATTGATCGAAGACATACAATTACCCATCCAGCCAGTTGCTGCTGTTGTCGATTGTCGGCTCGTGGAGCTAGGAAAGGTATTGAGCCCCCGCTGCTTGCTTTGTGGTTGTTGTTCCTTTAACCTTGTGTACTGAGGTGTTTCTTCCACCTGTTGTTCCTCTCTGATGTTGCTCTCCGATGTTCTCCTTCTCGTTCTGAGTTTTTGTTCTCAGCTCTTACATATATATCCATTTGATGAATACATCTCCTGCTGGGCTGCTTTCCAGTTAATGTGTCTGGATGAGTCTTGATGGCTGTGATGATGGGTCTGGATCTGTTTGGATGGCCACAATTTGCAGACAGAGTTGACAGGGCAAAAGATAACTCCTTATCTTTTGTGCCCCATTCTCCAAAAATGCACGCCTTGTGGGACCCTTTGTTGTCCTGGGTTTTCACAGAATTGTCGTCTCCATAGGGAACTGGTTTCCCCCCTCTAGCCAATTAATCCAGGGGCTCCTCTGCTCAAACCCTTTGTCTCTGTTTAATCAGGTCTCACTCCTGATTAGAAATTGCATTAATCAGTGATGAGTCACCTTCTGCCCCTGCTGGCTTTTTTCTCCCCAACAGTCACGACGGTTTCTTTTAAACCATTTTAGTCTGTAGCCTCTTGCTGTGCCTTGATCATGAAAATATGTAACCTTACACATTGGGTTGCTTGTAAACAATGAGACTTCCCTTTAATTTAATCGGCAGTTTAGTATCCTCACAAGAAGGTAAAAAATAGAAACTCACATAGAAATTCTGCAACTTCTACTTCCAAAAATAAATAAAAGATCAAACCAGCTCCAAACAAAAGTTCTGTACCATTCTCTATGGAAGTCAGTCCCATGTGAACTTTTCATTCTCTTTCTTACTGAAGCAAAGATAAGGAAGTGGCACCTAAGTGCAACATCCAAATGGATGCAAAATCAAGGGGAACATGCTAACAGTTTCCTAATACGGGCCTTTCTTCTTCGGCAGTCCCTTGGAGTCGAGGATGACTTGCGTCCACACTAATATGAGTTTCCAGGTGACTGATGAGTCCAATGCGGGACCTACAGTCTCTGTCACAGGTGGGGCAGATGGTGGTTAAAGGGACGGGTGGGTGGAGGACTTGGGTTGATGTGCGCTCCTTCCACTGTTTGCGCTTGGCTTCCGCGTGCTCCTGGTGAAGAGACTTGAGGTGTTCGACACCTTCCCTGATGTTTCTCCTCCACTTTGAGTGATCTTGGGCCAGGGATTCCCAGGTGTCAGTGGGGATGTTGCACTTTTTCAAAGGAGGCTTTGAGGGTGTCCTTGAAGCTTTTCCTCTGCCCACCTGGGACTCGCTTGCCGTGTCAGAGCTCTAAGTAGAGCTCTTGTTTTGGGAGCCTAGTATCGTGCATGCGGGCAATGTGGCCCATCCATCGGAGCTGATCGAGCGTGGTCAATGCTTCGATGCTGGGGATGTTGGCCTGAGTGAGAACACTGCTGCGCCTATCCTGCCAATGGATTTGCAGGATCTTGCGGAGGCAGCGTTGGTGGTACTTCTCCAGTGCTTTGAGGTGCCTGTTGTACATAGACCATGTCTCTGAAGCATATAGGAGGACGGGTATCACTACTGCTCTGTAGACCATGAGCTTGGTGCCGGGTTTGAAGTCCTGGTCTTCACACACCCTCTTCCTCAGGTGACCGAAGGCTGCACCGGCACACTGAAGGTGGTGTTGGACTTTGTCATCAACATCTGCCCTTGTTGATAGTAAGCTCCCTAGGTATGGAAAATGGTCCACATTGTCCAAGGCCTCGTCGTGGATCTTGATAATTGGGGGGCGGTGCTGTGTGGCGGGGGCAAGTTGGTAGAGAACCTTTGTCTTACGGATATTTAGTGTAAGGCCCATACTCTCGTACGCTTCGGTGACGGTGTTGTCAATGGTTTGCAGTTCGACCTCCGAGTGTGCGCAAATGCAAGCGTTGTCTGCATACTGTAATTCAATGACAGAGGATGGGAAGGAGGAAGAAGGACAGTAGGAATATGTGTGTGTGTGTACTAGGCCCATGCAGCAAAGCCTGGTCTCCAATCGTCTTGGATCCCCTTGCCATTGGACCAAGACGTTGCTCTGCCATGTGGTAGCTGGTGTGCAACAGCCACCGGCTGTTAAAAGAAATCACGCACAGGCATCTTCCATACTTTAAAATAAAGTTCGGAACCTGGAATATCAGGATCCTCATGGACAATTCCAACAGCGACAGACCGGAATGCCATACTACTATCGTTGCCCGGGAACTCAGATGATTCGACATAGACATCGCTGCCCTAAGCAAGACTCGGCGGGCGGGGAAGGCCAGCTCAAGGAATAAAGTGGTGGTTACACCTTCATCTGGAAAGGTAAACCAGAAGAAGAACATCGACTCCATGGGGTAGGCTTCGCCATAAAAAATGAACTCTTTGGGCGACTCAGATCCTTGCGGGATGAACGAATGCCTCATGACCCTTCAGCTCACCCTAGCCCGGAACCAGTGTGCTACTGTCATCAGTGCATATGCCCCAACACTGGAGATGGGCCTTTGGTGACTAAGGCATTTCCACTGAATGAGCACATTCATAAATTTAGTCCTCTACAAGGCATGGTTCAGTACTGAGGGTAACATGCATTTACAGAATATCAAATGTTAAAGTATCGGCCCAGATTTTGCTGCAGTAGGGCACCTCATGGCATACCCTGTTAGTTATGCTTAGGGTTTAAACATTTTTGCCCACAACGTTGCTGGAAGTGTGAGCTGATTTCCTAAATTACAACAGTGACTACACTCCAGAAGTACTTCATTGACTGTAAATCACTTTGAGACATCCGGTAGTCATGAAAGGCGCTATATAAATCCAAGTCTTTCTTTCTTTTCTTTCTGATAACGGTGCAGCGAGGGCAACAGGATATCTGGAGCCTTGGCGATCAATGGAACCAACTGTGTATCTCCTTAACCAATGAGTTTTAAGCATTGAGAAACAAACGGAGAAAGGACTGAGAAAGAGGATGAATTAGAGTGGGTTAATTCAATGTCAAATCAGGCATATAAAGAGAGGGAAAGAAATATTGGATTAAGAGAGAGAAAAAAATACAGAAAGGAAAAGTAAGAAAAAAAAATTACATTAAAAAATTGACATTTATAAGAACATAAGAAATAGGAGCAGGATTAGGCCATTTGGCCCCTTGAGCCTGCTCTGCCATTCAATAAGATCATGGCTGATCTGATCATGGACTCAGCTCCACTTCCCTGCCCGCTCCCCATGAGCCTTTACTCCTTTATCGCTCAAAAATCTGTCTATCTTCATCTTAAATATATTCAATGACCTAGCCTCCACAGCTCTCTGGGGCAGAGAATTCCACAGATTTACAACCCTCTGAGAGAAGAAATTCCTCCTTATCTCAGTTTTAAATGGGCAGCCCCTTATTCTGAGACCATGCCCCCTAGTTTTAGTTTCCCCTATAAGTGGAAATATCCTCTCTGCATCCACCTTGTCGAGCCCCCTCATTATCTTATACGTTTCAATAAGATAAAATTCCTAAAATAATACACAACCTGAAGGAATGAGACACCATACCTGTAATTGTTCACTTTCTGGGCAAGAGAGGTTGATAGTTATTAACAAGTATCACGTCATTAAAATTGTACTACGCTATTGAGTACAAGACAACTTTTGTGGTGAGTTTAATGGACAATCAGGGGGGAATTTTAACTCCCAAAAATGGGTGTATTTGGGTCGGGAGTGGGCAACCAAACTGCTCCCAGGAGGTGTGTCACCCATTTAAATACTATAATGACATTGCTGTGCCTCATGGTGATCCAACATTCACTGTGGGCGGGCGGGTTTCCCTGACCTTGGGGAACCCGCCAGCTAAAGAGAGGGGAGGTCTGCTGGATCCAGGAGGTAAGTGCCTTTCCACTTACCTCCTGGATCCAGCATCCCTACCTCACCAGCTCCCCACAATCAGACATCCCCTGATCCTTCCTAACTCCCACCCCCTCCCCGCCCCGACCTCGCCCACTGAGGCCTCTGACTGCCCTCTGCGAGGCCTCCTATCTCCCCTCCAGACCCCTACCAGGTAGAAACACTATCCTACAGCTAGTGAGTTATTGAGAAAATAACAAGTGCTGAGAGAATTATGGACTTGTGGCCAAATCTTAGTTTGAAGCAGAAAAAGCATTCTTTAAAGACCACTTTTCTAAGCATTTTTGTTATTCCCCTCCCCCAAAGAGAACACTTCCTGTACTCTCACATAACCAGTCACATCCCTGCCTTCCACATTAGTTTAATAGATGTGCTGGCAATGTACTGAGATAGTTTAATTCACTGCAATACATGATTCAAAACCCAACTGGGAACTGCTCAGTTCATTATGCTTTTGGCTGTAGAACTTGCCTGTAGAATAGCACTGGCTCTGAAGAATCATCATAGGCTTGAAATTTAATGTTGGCAGTAATAGTGCATACAGCTGCATATGAAATTGCTCTGTCCACTATTTTAATGGAAGCATTAATCCATTTAAAATGAATGACTTAGCCATTAACAGGTCATACAAATGTATTAAATGTTCTCCAATGATATTGTCAACAGTAATTTCTTGCCTCATAAGAGATGTCCTCCTCCTGACATGGCTTTTAATTGTAAGCTTGTGATTCTTTTACAGTTGGTGATCCATTTGAAGGTTCAACAGTAAAGGACTATGTGGCGAGTGCATAGCACTGGGATTAGTCTTAGATTGCTCTAGTAAAGACCAATGCAAACAAAATGGGCCAAATGGCCACCTTCGGTGCTGTACCTCCTTGGTTCTAAAGTACTAGATCATTTTTATAGGTGTTTTTAGATTTTGCTTGCGCCTGGCTTTGTTGTGGTCCCAAATAGCTGATTTCCAAAGTTATTTGTTATCCTTGTGGTAGTCAATACTCCTAAAGATATCCCCGAGGGCCGTTTGCAAGTTTGAGTTTATTTTGAATGTATAAAATTGCTCACACTACTTTAACCATCTGTGTGAAAACAGTGGCTATAATAGCCGATGAACAATTAACACATTTGTATGGTATTCCTCTGTCTGCTATTTTAACAAAGCTATTAATCTGTTTATTTGTTAAAATAGTGAATGGAGAAACAGCTGCTGCACATATTGAACCTTGTCTGCTATAATTACTGACAGAAATCTCTGATCTCTATTAATGTTCTATTAAATCTGAGTTCCAAGGAATTCCCTGTGATGCTTACAGATCATTATTCGGAGTTGGCAGTGGCGTGCCAATTAACATACTATTTGGGATGAGCAATCTAGGCTCGACTCGGTAGTTAAATTCATTTGGAATCAAAGGGCCCAAGTTTCCACATGATTCGCGCCTGATTTTTAGGAGCAACTGGTGGAGAACGGACTATTTTAGAAATCGCAATTCTCCACATTTTTTTTTCTGCAGTTCTAGTCAGGTAGAACAGTTCTAGCTCAGAACAGAATTTTTTCTTCAAAAGGGGGTGTGTCCGGCCACTGACGCCTGATTTGAAAGTTTCCACAGTGAAAACGTACTCCAAACTAAAGTAGAATGGAGCAAGTGAAGATTTTTGTAGAACTGAAAAAACCTGTTCTACACAGTAAAAAATCAGGCGCAGGTTACAAATTAGGCGTCCAGAACGAGGTGGGGGGGAGGGGGGGGGGGAGGGAACTCATTAAATTCGACAATAAATCCTTATTTATACTTCTACAAATATTATACAAATAAATCCAACCTGAATAAACATTTATAAGCCAAGAAAAGATTAAATAAACCATCTTCCTACCTGTGTGAAAGTGCTTCAGCCAGGGAGAATTCTGCAGCCGTTCGTGCCGCTGAGCGGGAGGGGGAGAGAGAGAGAGAGAGAGAGAGAGAGGGGGAGGGAGGGAGAGGGGAGGGGAGGGAGATAGAGAGGGAGGGAGGGAGAGAGAGAGAGAGAGAGAGGGAGGGAGAGAGAGAGAGAGAGAGAGAGGGGGAGGGAGGGAGAGAGAGAGGGGAGGGGGAGAGAGAGGGGGGAGGGGGGAGAGAGGGGGAGAGGGAGGGAGAGGGGGGGAGGGAGAGGGAGGGGGAGAGGGAGGGGGAGAGGGAGGGAGAGTGAGAGGGAGGGGGAGGGGAGGAGAGGGAGGGAGGGGAGGAGGGGGGAGGGGAGAGGGAGGGAAGAGGGGGAGGGAAGAGGGAGAGGGAGAGGGGGGGAGAGGGAGGGAGGGGGAGGGAGAGAGGGGAGAGAGGGGGAGGGGGCGTCGGGTCGGGGAACAGTCGGGTCAGTCGGGGGTGGGGGGAGCGGGTCTCGGGTCGGGGCGGGGGGGGGGAGCAGAGGTCGGGTCTCGGGTCGGGGGGGGAGCGGGGGTCGGGTCTCGGGTCGGGGGGGGGCGGGGGTCGGGTCTTGGGTCGGGGGGGGGAGCGGGGGTCGGGTCTCGGGTCGGGGCGGTGGGGGAGCGGGTGTCGGGTTGGAGCGGGGAGGGGAGCGGGTCTCGGGTCGGGGTGCGGGGGGGGGGGAGCGGGTGTCGGGTCGGGGCGGGGGGGAGCAGGTCTCGGGTCTCGGGTCCGGTGGGGGGGGGGGGGAGCGGGTGTCAGGTCGGGGCAGGGGGGAGCGGGTGTCGGCTCGTGGGTCGGGGGGAGCGGGTGTCTGGTCGGGGGGGGGGGGAGCGGATGTCGGGTCTCGGGGCAGGGGGGAGCGGGTGTCGGGTCGAGTCTGGTCGGCAGGGGGTGGGTGGGGGAGCCAATGTCGGGTCTGGTTGGGCGGGGAGCAGGAGCTGGCCGTGGGAGGAGCCTCATTCACGCAGCCCCAGTGAGGCCATTGGGCCAGGGCTAGGGGCTGCGTGCTCCGGGCCCCTCCCACACAGTTCGGCGCCTGGAGCTACTGCACTTGCGTGCCGACTGTAGCGCGCATGTGCAAAGGTCCCAGCACTGTTTTCAGCGCCGGGACCTGGCTCCGCCCCCCCCACAGCTCGTGCTGACTGCGCCGAGGGCCAGAGGACCTGTAAGTCGGTGCAGAATACCGAGGATTTTTTTAGGCGCCGTTTTAGGCGCGAAAAACGGGCGCCCAGCTCGGAGGGGCGCCCGTTTTTTTTCTTGTGGAAACTTGGGCCCAAAATAACCAAACAATTGAATTTGTGGCGAGAATATTTTAGTTTAAGTCCATTCTCCTCAACTGCTAAAAGAATCTAAGTACCTTGAAAAACAGGAAAACTACATGCCAATAATAACAGACTAAACCTCCCCATATGCATATTATAGTGATTCCTGATTATACCTTTTCTAATTGGGGTTACATGTGCTTCACCCCATCGTTTCGCTAACTGATTCCAGAATGCAATATCTCAATAATTAGATCATTAATGCTTCATGAAATATTTCTCTAAAGTTTCTTCCAAACCATCTATTTCTTTCCCCTCTTCATCCTCCAAATCATCGCCTGCCTTTATAATCTAAAACTAACGTTGGCATATTCAAATTACTACTAAGCAGATAACCATTTGCCCTTCACGCATGTACATAACATAAACTAGGCCTCTGGAACCCTGAGTTTTGTCACACATTATTTCACTGAGAACATGCCAACACAAATTTGCTTAAAGTGCTTAGTGCTCATTGGTTAAATTGACAAGGCCCAATCAAGAGTCACTTTGAGTGATTTAAGCAGATTAATGTTCATTTTAAATTGTAACTATAATTGTATTTAGTTTGTGAAATGTCATTTCATTCTGTTCCAGTTGTCTTTTTTGACTGATTTTTGATTTTTTATGAAATTTCAAGGACTCTCATTTTATACAAGAGTTCTAGAAAACTGTGAAGATGAGGCACAATTTGATGAGGTAAGAATATTTTATCTGTCTTGTCAATTTTTCATTATTCAAACTGCATTGAAGTTAGAAAAAATGTGTGTTCTGGCTGACACCAGATTCATATGCACTCACTGGTTCAATTCTTCAAACTGTATGCACATGAGTTTAAATAATTTTAATCATAGATCATCTGTATTTACTGTATTTTTTATTAGAATAAATGATATTACTGTCGTAACTTAAGTGATCCTGGAGTATTTCTTCATTATACAAAACTTGTTAAAGTGTTTCTGTGTAATTTTATTGTTGAGTAGAACTGAGGTACCCTCTGGAGCTATTGTTCAATTAGACTCGGAAAGGTTTCACAGTAGTGGCTGTTAATAATTATACATATGAGAGGCTTTGCTGAGTTTTGTTATGTATTGCGTGATGATAATGGAGATTAAACAATCACTGAATACATAAAAAGACCATATTTAAATCTGGAGGAAGAGCTTGTTTGAGCACAATGTTTTTTGTATTCTGGCAGCTATCAAACAGATATATATATATATATAAAATATCTAAATTCGTTATCTAATTATAATTATATAGTAAAGTTTGATTTTTTGAAAAGGTTAACCATTCATAGATACCTTACTTCCCCAGCGTGCAGATAAATGTGGTGGTAGTGGTATACATATATTTGATTGTGTAGAGAAAACAAATTCTGATGCCTTAGCTTTGCTAGCTTATGCCATTTCATGTAACGGAATGAAGCTTGGTGTGGGATGAATAACAAGGGGATCCAGAAAATTGTACCTGCTTTGCATAAAAGTAAGGAGATTTGAAATGATTTATTTTGATCAACATCCTTCTGCAACTGGCATAAGAAGAGGTGTTTGCTTCACAATTCAGAATCAGAGAATAACTTCTCATCTGGAAACAGAGACGAGCAAGTTTAAGAAGATTTCAGTTCAGCTCTTTGGTGAATGTCCTCACAACAAAAATAACAGAACTTATGTAGCCCGATCTATGTTGCTGCAAGTGCACTTCCTGCTAACAGTTTAGAGTGGCATTGCTGACAGACTCTTAACGCCTGCATCCTCAAGTGCCCTATTCTCTCACACTTATATAGTAGGTGAGCAGCCATTCTGAACAAAGGAGGAAGTAACTGATGTTAAGTCTGCTCAACGGTAATGCAGAACCAAAGATTAAACCTATTATAATATTGGTAGGAACATGCAAACCAGCTGCAAGCTTCAGGCCCAATCCCACAGAGTTAATCCACAAATGAGACACAATAAAATATCAAATGAAAGCAGCATTGTAACCTTATTATTTGAACTGATTTTCAAAGATATTCTATTCGTTGCATTAGATATTTGTCTACGAATTTCTACGAATTTCTAAGAACTGTCCATTGCTAATACACACATAATGGAAAATAATTGCAACAGTTTTCATATTTTTATACTAACCTGACATTTAGAATGTTTGGTCTCAGAATTCCAGTTTCCATTATGCTTGGGACTAAAGGGCACACTTTGTACATCTTTAGTAATATTTTAGTTACATTTAACTGAAGCCATTTGTCTCTTCTGATAGTGCCAAGAAACTGAGCTTAAGGTAAACTCAGCTGATTATGAGATTTTTATTTGTGGTTCTTTTTGGCAGTGAAGAAACTTACTTGAATCTATATACACTGGCTGTTTGACAATATTGCAGTCCAATAAACAACAACTTCATGAGTACAAAAATTCACCAAAAATAGAAAGTTGAACAGTTTATGCAGTCATCAATCAGTACGGTCCCAGTACCCTCACTCTCCCTGCACCCTCACTCTCCCTGCACCCTCACTCTCCCTACACCCTCACTTTCCCTGCACCCTCACTCTCCCAGTACCCTCACTCTCCCAGTACCCTCACTCTTCCGGTACTGTCACTCTCCCAGTACCCTCACTCTCCCAGTACCCTCACTCTCCCGGTACTGTCACTCTCCCGGTACAGTCATGCTCAACATTTAAAATAACTAAAAAACAAATCTCTGGTTAGTAGGAACATCAGTGCTAAGCAGCTGTGCAATCCCTGATTCAGCTCATTTTGAACATTCTTTAGTCTCAATAAAATAAGCATCTTTTAATTTAAAACATGTTTTCTCATTCCAGATACTGAATGTACTGAAATTCACATGTTGATCAGCGCTATAGTTCAGGCTGGGTACTTTTTATACTGTGGCTTCTCACACATGGATTTCAATGCCCACAGGGTTCGATTAAAGATATATAAGCTCCAGTGATCTTCAGTATGAAGTGCCACACAAGCTTCCACTATCTTTGCTGATGGTAGAACATGTGCAACTATAGGCTGTTAAGTGGAATATGTCAATATCTGAAGAACCTGCAATATGCTGCATTGCTGCACAAATTTTCCTGCAGAACTAATATTTGAAAAATCCTAACTTCTGAGAGTCTGAAATTGTCTCAGAGCAAATCTTAATACAGAGCAGCTTATTAGTAGATTGTAAGATTTCTGTTCTGTCTTGTGGAAACTAATAAGATCAGATCAGCTTCTAAGCTCTTTGGGGGATAGAATTTGTAATTTAAATACACATTTTCTATGGGAATGTCTTTATTTCTGTTTGGGGAAGAAGTGCCAGTGACTCTTGTATTGTGATTGTAATGATATCACTTGCAATTGATATGATGCTAATGTGGTTTGTCTTGATTTTCCTCATTGTGTTTGTTTATGAACATGTGAATGAAATGCTTGCCAATCACATTTTCATGAAGACACTGCATTCCTTCGAAAAAACAAAATGGCTGTTTCTTAAACTTTCAAAAGAGAATTGGATATATACTTGAAAAGGAAAAAAAAATCAAGGCTATGGGGAATGAACAAGGAAGTGGGACTTCCTAGATATCACTTTTGAAGAGCCGATACAGGTATGATGGGACGAATGGCCTCCTTCTGTGCTGTATAATTCTTTGATTCTGTGATTTGTAGAATTGCATTCAATGGTTGAATAGCGCTTACCTTCAAAATAAGATCTGCTTTATCTCAATCCTCTCCAGGAAAGCAGTTTTAAAGATAATAGACGGAAACTTCAAATTATCTTTTTTACAATTCAAGTGCAATCCAGTATATAAATCAACTTCTTAAAAAACAACGTTGGGGGGTGGGGGGTGTCTTGTGACCTTCTCCTGTGAAGGAAACTGAACAATACCGGAGTTAAAATCAAGAAGGGAAACTTACCGCCCTCTTCCTGCTCCCCCATCATTTTTACTGGGGCCTTTCACCAGGTGGCCGGAGTACCCACCTGAATCAAGCTAAAGTCTCACTAATCTATGCAAATTGCAGTCCTATAAAAAAGAAAAGAAAAACTTGCCTTAATATAGGACCTTTCATGACCACCGGACGTCACAAAGCGCTGTATAGCCAATGAAGTACTTTTGGAGTGTAGTCACTGTTGTAATGTGGGAAATGCAGCACAGCAAGCTCCCACAAACAGCAATGTGATAATGACCAGATAATCTGTTTTTGTTATGTTGATTGAGGGATAGATATTGGCTTGGACACTGGGGCTAACTCCCCTGCTCTTCTTCGAAATAATGCAATGGGGTCTTTTCATCATCATCATCATAGGCAGTCCCTCGAAATCGAAGATGACTTGCTTCCACTCTAAAAGTGAGTTCTCAGGTGACTGAACAGTCCAATACGGGAATTACAGTCTCTAGAAACATAGAAACATGGATACATAGAAAATAGGTGCAGGAGTAGGCCATTCGGCTCTTCGAGCCTGCACTGCCATTCAATGAGTTCATGGCTGAACATGCAACTTCAGTACCTCATTCCTGCTTTCTCGCCATACCCCTTGATTCCCCTGGTAGTAAGGACTACATCTAACTCCTTTTTGAATATATTTAGTGAATTGGCCTCAACAACTTTCTGTGGTAGAGAATTCCACAGGTTCACCACTCTCTGGGTGAAGAAGTTTCTCCTCATCGCAGTCCTAAATGGCTTACCCCTTATCCTTAGACTGTGACCCCTGGTTCTGGACTTCCCCAACATTGGGAACATTCTTCCTGCATCTAACCTGTCTAAACCCATCAGAATTTTAAACATTTCTGTCAGATCCCCTCTCATTCTTCTGAACTCCAGTGAATACAAGCCCAGTTGATCCAGTCTTTCTTGATATGTCAGTCCCGCCATCCCAGGAATCAGTCTGGTGAACCTTCGCTGCATTCCCTCAATAGCAAGAATGTCCTTCCTCAAGTTAGGAGACCAAAACTGTACAAAATACTCCAGGTGTGGCCTCACCAAGGCCCTGTACAACTGTAGCAACACCTCCCTACCCCTGTACTCAAATCCCCTCGCTATGAAGGCCAACATGCCATTTCCTTTCTTAACCGCCTGCTGTACCTGCATGCCAACCTTCAATGACTGATGTACCATGACACCCAGGTCTTGTTGCACCTCCCCTTTTCCTAATCTGTCACCATTCAGATAATAGTCTGCCTCTCTGTTTTTACCACCAAAGTGGATAACCTCACATTTATCCACATTATACTTCATCTGCCATGCATTTGCCCACTCATCTAACCTATCCAAGTCACTCTGCAGCCTCATAGCATCCACCTCGCAGCTCACACTGCCACCCAACTTAGTGTCATCTGCAAATTTGGAGATACTACATTTAATCCCCTCGTCTAAATCATTAATGTACAATGTAAACAGCTGGGGCCCCAGCACAGAACCTTGCGGTACCCCACTAGTCACTGCCTGTCATTCTGAAAAGTACCCATTTACTCCTACTCTTTGCTTCCTGTCTGACAACCAGTTCTCAATCCATGTCAGCACACTACACCCAATCCCATGTGCTTTAACTTTGCACATTAATCTCTTGTGTGGGACCTTGTCGAAAGCCTTCTGAAAGTCCAAATATACCACATCAACTGGTTCTCCCTTGTCCACTCTACTGGAAACATCCTCAAAAAATTCCAGAAGATTTGTCAAGCATGATTTCCCTTTCACAAATCCATGCTGACTTGGACCTATCATGTCACCTTTTTCCAAATGCGCTGCTATGACATCCTTAATAATTGATTCCATCATTTTACCTATTACTGATGTCAGGCTGACCGGTCTATAATTCCCTGTTTTCTCTCTCCCTCCTTTTTTAAAAATTGGGGTTACATTGGCTACCCTCCACTCGATAGGAACTGATCCAGAGTCAATGGAATGTTGGAAAATGACTGTCAACGCATCCGCTATTTCCAAGGCCACCTCCTTAAGTACTCTGGGATGCAGTCCATCAGGCCTTGGGGATTTATCGGCTTTCAATCCCATCAATTTCCCCAACACAATTTCCCGACTAATAAGGATTTCCCTCAGTTTCTCCTTCTTATGAGGCCCTCTGACCCCTTTTATATCCGGAAGGTTGTTTGTGTCCTCCTTAGTGAATACCGAACCACAGTACTTGTTCAATTGGTCTGCCATTTCTTTGTTCCCCATTATGACTTCCCCTGATTCTGACTGCAGGGGACCTACGTTTGTCTTTACTAACCTTTTTCTCTTTACATATCTATCGAAACTTTTGCAGTCCGTCTTAATGTTCCCTGCAAGCTTCCTCTCGTACTCTATTTTCCCTGCTCTAATCAAACCCTTTGTCCTCCTCTGCTAAGTTCTAAATTTCTCCCAGTCCCCAGGTTCACTGCTATTTCTGGCCAATTTGTATGCCATTTCCTTGGCTTTAATACTATCACTGATTTCCCTCGATAGCCACGGTTGAGCCACCTTCCCTTTTTTATTTTTACGTCAGACAGGGATGTACAAATGTTGTAGTTCATCCATGCGGTCTCTAAATGTCTGCCATTGCCCATCCACAGTCAACCCGTTATGTATCATTCGCCAATCTATCCTAGCCAATTCACGCCTCATACCTTCAAAGTCACCCTTCTTTAAGTTCTGGATCATGGTCTCTGAATTAACTGTTTCATTCTCCATCCTAATGTAGAATTCCACCATATTATGGTCACTCTTCCCCAAGAGGCCTCGCACAATGAGATTGCTAATTAATCCTCTCTCATTACACAACACCCAGTCTAAGATAGCCTCCCCGCTAGTTGGTTCCTTGACATATTGGTCTAGAAAACCATCCATTATGCACTCCAGGAAATCCTCCTCCATCGTATTGCTTCCAGTTTGGTTAGCCCAATCTATATGCATATTAAAGTCACCCATGATAACTGCTGCATCTTTATTGCATGCACCCCTAATTTCCTGTTTGATGCCCTCCCCAACATCACTACTACTGTTTGGAGGTCTGTACACAACTCCCACTAACGTTTTTTGCCCTTTGGTGTTCTGCAGCTCTATCCATATAGATTCCACATCATCCAAGCTAATGTCATAGAAACATAGAAACATAGAAAATAGGTGCAGGAGTAGGCCATTCGGCCCTTCTAGCCTGCACCGCCATTCAATGAGTTCATGGCTGAACATTCAACTTCAGTACCCCATTCCTGCTTTCTCGCCATACCCCTTGATCCTTCCTAACTATTGCATTAATCTCCTCTTTAACCAGCAATGCTACCCCACCTCCTTTTCCTTTTATTCTATCCTTCCTGAATGTTGAATACTCATGGATGTTGAGTTCCCAGCCCTGATCATCCTGGAGCCACGTCTCTGTAATCTCAATCACATCATATCCGTTGACCTCTATTTGCACAGTTACTTCATCCACCTTATTACGGATACTCCTTGCATTAAGACACAAAGCCTTCAGGCTTGTTTTTTTAACACCCTTTGTCCTTTTAGAATTATGATGCAGTGTGGCCCTTTTTGTTTCTTGCCTTTGTTTACTCGGCCTTCCACTATTGCTTTTTACCTTTCTACCATCTGTTTCTGACTCCATATTACTTCGCCCCATCTTGCTGCATAGGTTCCCTTCCCCATCCTCTGTCACAGGTGGGACAGACAGTCATTGAAGGAAAGGGTGCGTGATGAGTCTGGTTTGCCGCACGCTCCTTCCGCTGCCTGCGCTTGTTTTCTTCATGCTCTCTGTTATGTATTTAACCCTTTGTAACCTGCATGACACCTGACCACCAGAGGGCCCACCTTTTGGAGTCTCAAGCTATCCCAGCATCCCTTGGGTGCACAGTATATAAGCAGGCCACCCACGAGGTACCTGCACTCTGGAATCTTATTAAAGGAGCTAAGGTCACACTTGCTCATTGTACACAGTACTCAGTTTCACCCTTTATTATGAGTGTATCAATTGGCGACGAGGTAACGAACAACTGCGTGAAAATGCAAAGAATAGTCGGCATCCTGGAGAAGTTCTCAGAAGCGGACGATTGGGAGGCCTTCATGGAAAGACTCGACCAATACTTCGTGGCCAACGATCTGGAAGGGGATGAGAACGCTACCAAATGAAGGGCGATCCTCCTAACTGTCTGTGGGGCAACAAGATATGGCCTCATGAAGAACCTCCTGGCCCCAGCAAAACGAACAGAGAAATCCTATGAAGAATTGTGTATGCTGGTCCGGGAGCACCTAAATCCTAAGGAAAGCGCTTTGATGGCAAGATATCGGTTCTACACGTGTCAACGATTGGAGGGCCAGGAAGTGGCGAGTTATGTCGCCGAACTAAGGCGCCTCGCAGGATATTGTGAGTTTGAGGGATTCCTAGAACAAATGCTCAGAGACTTTTTTCTACTGGGCATTGGCCATGAGAAAATCCTTTGCAAACTGTTGACTGTAGAAACTCTGAATCTAAGTAAAGCCATAACGATAGCCCAGGCATTTAGGTCCACCAGCGACAACACCAAGCAGATTTTGCAGAATAAAGAAGTTTCAGTCAGTACTGTGCATAAAGTAACGTCGGTCTCGAGCAGAAATGTACATGGCAGAATGTACACGCCGGCTGCTGCTGCCCGACCTCAGATAACCCAGAGACCATCATCAATCGTTAATGCGAGGCAGTTAACACCTTGTTGGCGCTGCGAAGGCCCCATCAATGCCACTTTAAGCACTATGCGTGCAGTGGTTGCCGAACAATGGAACACCTCCAATGAATGTACAGGCATGTTGCAAACCCTGCAAACCCTGCAAACCACCACATTGTAGAGGAAGATCAATCTCCAGTGGATCAGGCTGAATTGGAGACAAGTACTGAGGAGGCAGAAGTGTACGGGGTACATACGTTCACTACGAAATGTCCACCAATAATGTTGAAAGTTGAACTGAATGGTATTCCAGTATCTATGGAGCTGGACACCGGGGCAAGTCAGTCCATAATGAGTAAAAAGGCCTTCGATAGGCTGTGAGGCAAAAAGTCACACAGGCCCAAGCTTAGCCCCATTCACACCAAACTAAGGACTTACACCAAGGAACTAATCCCTGTAATTGGCAGTGCAGAAGTCAAAGTCTCCTATGACTGAGCAGTACACGAATTCCCGCTGTGGATTATACCAGGGGATGGCCCCACGTTTTTTGGCAGAAGCTGGCTGGGAAAAATCCGCTGGAACTGGGACGACATCCGAGCGCTTTCGTCCGTCGACAACGCCTCATGTACCCAAGTTCTGAGCAAGTTCCCATCGTTGTTCGAGCCAGGCATCAAAAGCTTCTCGGGGGCGAAAGTGCAGATCCATTTGGTTCCCGGTACGCACCCATCCACCACAAGGCTCGGGCGGTACCGTACATGATCGTGAAAAAGTGGAAATTGAGTTGGACAGGCTGCAGTGAGAAGACATCATCGCACCAGTGGAATTCAATGACTGGGCCAGTCCGATTGTCCCAGTACTTAAGGAGGACGGCACCGTTAGAATTTGTGGGGACTATAAAGTAACGATAAACCGATTTTCGCGACAGGACCAGTACCCACTACCCATTTGCGACCTTGGCTGGAGGGAAGATGGACCTGACCTCGGCCTACATGATGCAGGAGCTGGAGGAGCCTTTGAAAGGCCTCACCTGCATCAACATGCATAAAGGTCTGTTTATCTACAACCGGTGCCCGTTCGGGATTCGGTCGGCCGCGGCGATCTTCCAGTGGAACATGGAGAGCCTGCAAAAGTCGGTTCCTTGTACAGTGGTCTTCCAGGACAACATATTGGTCGGGATACCATGGAGCACTTGAAGAATCTGGAGGAGGTTGGATCACATGGTGCTCAGGTTGAAATGCTCGAAGTGTGTTTTCCTGACACAGGATGTCGAGTCCTTGGGAAGGAGAATCACAGCAGACAGCATCAGACCCACCGACGCCAAGGCGGAGGCCATCAAGAACGTACCGCGATCACAGAATGTGACGGAGCTGCGGTCGTTCCTGGGATTCTTTAACTATTTCGGTAATTAAGCACCCTGCTAGAACCCCTACATGCGCTACTGCACAAGGGAGATGACTGGATATGGCGGAATTCACAAGAGGCTTCCTTTAAGAAAGCCAGAAATCTGTTGTGTTCTAACAAACTGCTTGTCTTGTATAACTCTTATAGACGATTAGTGCTAGCTTGCGTTGCGTCGTCATATGGGGTCGGGTGTGTGTTATAACAGGCTAATGAATCGGGGATTTTGCAACCGGTCGCTTATGCGTCCAGGCGTTTGTCCAAGGCCAAAAGGACCTACAGCATGGTTGAAAAAGAGGCTCTGGCGTGCATTTATGGGGTCATTATTTGGCCTCAAGTTTGAGCTTGAAACTGACCACAAGCCGCTCATATCGCTGTTCCCTGAGAGCAAAGGGATTAATACCAATGTCTCTGCCCGCATCCAAAGGTGGGCGCTCACGCTATCGGCATACAACTATGTAATCCGCCACAGACCGGGCACAAAGAACTGCGCAGATGCTCTCAGTCCGCTGTCATTGCCCACCACCGGGGTGGAAATGGCACAGCCAGCGCACTTGCTCATGGTCATTGAGGCATTCGAGAATGAGAAGTCCCCCGTTACGGCCCACCAGATCAGGACCTGGACCAGCCAGGATTCTTTACTGTCCTTGGTAAAAAACTGTGTCCTCCATGGGAGCTGGTCCGCTGTCCCAGCGGAGATGCAGAAGGCGATTAAGCCGTTCCACAGACGCAAAGATGAGTTGTCCCTGCAGGCGGACTGTCTGTTGTGGGGCAATGATGTGGTCTTACCCAAGAAAGGCAGAGACATATTCATATGTGAACTGCACGGCACCCACCCAGGCATCGTAATGATGAAAGCCATAGCCAAATACCGTGTGTGGTGGCCGGGAATCGATTCAGATTTAAAGTCATGCGTGCGCCAGTGCAACACTTGCTCTCAGCTGAGCAATGCACCCAGAGAGGCAGTGCTAAGTTTGTGGTCGTGGCCCTCCAAACCGTCGAGGATCCATGTAGACTATGCGGGCCCATTTCTAGGCAAAATGTTTTTGGTTGTCGTGGATGCTTACTCAAAATGGATTGAATGTGCTATAATGTCTGTAAGCACGTCCACGGCACCATTGAAAGCCTACGAGCCATGTTTGCCACGCACGGCTTGCCTGATATCCTAGTCAGCGACAAAGGGCTGTGCTTCACCAGTGCTTAATTCAAGGAATTCATGACCCGCAACGGGATCAAACACGTCACAACTGCCTTGTTCAAGTCCGCATCCAACGGCCAGGTAGAACGGGCAGTTCAGACCATCGAGCGAAGCTTGCAACGTATGTCAGAAGGCTTCCTGCAGATCCGGTTGTCCCGAGTGCTGCTCAGCTACCGCACCAGACCCCACTCACTCACCGTGGGTTCCCCCAGCTGAGCTGCTCATGAAAAGGGCGCTTAAAACAAGGCTCTCTCTTGTCCACCCTGATCTCCTCCACGATCACGTGGAGGGCAAGCGCCATCAATAAAGCATGTACCATTACCGCACAAATTTGTCACGCGATATTGAGATCAATGATCCTGTGTTTGTGCTCAATTACGGACATGGTCCCAAATGGCTCGCTGGCACGGTCACAGCCAAAGAGGGGAGTAGGGTGTTTCAGGTCAAATTGGCCAATGGACTAACGTGCAGAAAACATTTGGACCAAATCAAATTGCGCTTCAACAACTACGAGCAACCCGATGAAGACACCACCAACTTTGACCCTCCAACACACACACAAGTGGCAACTGACATCATGGTTGACCACGAAACCAAACTCATCATCCCCAGCAGCCCGGCAAGGCCAGCTGCCCAACAGACTAGTGAAGAACTGACCAACCCACCCACACCCGCATTTGTACCGAGACGATGGACAAGGAAGCGAAAAGCCCCAGATCATCTCACCTTGTAAATAAGTGTACTGTTGACTTCACGGGGGAGTGATGTTATGTATTTAACCCCTTGTAACTTGCATTACACCTGACCACCAGAGGGCACACCTGTTGGAGTCCCAAGGGATCCCAGCATCCCTTGGGTGCACAGTATATAAGCAGGCCACCCACGAGGTACCTGCACTCTGGAATCTTATTAAAGGAGCTAAGGTCACACTTGCTCATTGTACACAGTACTCAGTTTCATCTTTTATATTGAGTGTATCACTCTCGACGACGAGACTCAAGGTGCTCCTTCCGAATGGTCTTCCTCCACCTAGGGCGGTCTTTGGCCAGGAACTCCCAGGTTACGTCTACCTGAGAGAGCAGACAGGACCTCGGTTTAACATCTCACCTGAAATACAGCATCTGGGACAGTGCAGCACTCCTTCAGTACTGCACTAGAGTGTCAGCCTAGATTTATGTACTGAAGTCCCTATGACAGACATAGGACCCTGATACAATTGTAATGGCCTTCTGGGCAGAGTCTGCACCATGGATGCTCTGCTCAGTAAAATCTGGTTGTTAAGAGGAAGAAGCCCCAAAAAGGTAAGTCTAAATGTATTTTTATGGGAGGAGCATAGGAAGAGCAGAGTGCTTCTCCAGTCTCCATAAGAATGACTTGGACAGCCACCCTGTCTTCCCCCTCCATGATCGCTCCCTCCTAGGGACTGACATTCCTGTCGGCCAGGTCAGTTTCTGTGCCGTCCAACTATTTACAACAATCTATATAAGCGACTTGGAAGAAGGGACTGAGCGTAACGTAGCCAAGTTTGCGGATGATACAAAGATGGGAGGAAATGCAATGTGTGAGGAGGACACAAAAAATCTGCAAAGGACATAGACAGGCTAAGTAAGTGGGCAAATATTTGGCAGAAGCAGTATAATGTTATAAAGTGTGAGGTCATGCACTTTGGCAGAAAAAAAATCAAAGAGCAAGTTATTATTTAAATGAATAAAGATTGCAAAGTGTCACAGTACAGCGGGACCTGGGGGTACTTGTGCATGAAACACAAAAGGATGGTATGCAGGTACAGCAAGTGATCGGGAAGGCCAATGGAATCTTGGCCTTTATTGCAAAGGGGATGGAGTATAAAAGCAGGGAAGTCTTGTAACAGTTATACAGGGTATTGGTGAGGCCACACCTGGAATACTGCGTGCAGCTTTGGTTTCCATATTTACAAAAGGATATACTTGCTTTGGAGGCAGTTCAGAGAAGGTTCATGAGGTTGATTCCGGAGATGAGGGGGTCGACTTATGAGGAAAGGTTGAGTAGGTTGGACCCTCTACTCATTGGAATTCAGAAGAATGAGAGGTGATCTTATTAAAACGTATAAGATTATGAGGGGGCTTGACAAGGTGGATGCAGAGAGGATGTTTCCAGTGATGGGGGAGACTAGAATTAGAGGGCATGATCATTGAATAATGAGCTACTCATTTAAAACTGAAATGAGGAGAAATTTCTTCTCTGAGGATTGTAAATCTGTGGAATTCACTGCCTCAGAGAGCTGTGGAAGCTGGGATATTGAAAAAAATTTAAGACAGAAATAGACAGATTCTCAAACGATAAGGGGATAAGGGGTTATGGGGAACGGGCAGGGAAGTGGAGCTGAGTCCATGATCAGATCAGCCATGATCTTATTGAATGGCGGAGCAGGCTTGAGGGGCCGTATGGCCTACTCCTGTTCCTATTTCTTATGTTCTTATGTTCTTATATTGGACCGGTTCAATGTCGGCGACTTGCAGCGGGATGCCCGTTCAGGGCATGCAGTTCACCAGTGACATTTTAATGGAGGCCAGGCCCCTGACATGGACTGGGCCTCCAGGCTGAAAGAACCGTTGACCAACCCAATTTGCTCTGCCAGCCAGTTGCCTGATAGCTAAAAGCTGCCCTCTCCCGTTTCCTTTATACAGTCTTAAAGAATCAGGAATAGTGTAAAAATGCTAATACTTTACAGAGTGAAATGTGATTTACTGCTACAGGTAAAGTTCACTCTAACTGTTGCCCAGATAATGACCCCAACAAGTGCAATATAATTTTTTTTAAATTAGCTCTATGAAATGATCACAGAGCACATTTATCCGCTGACGATTTTAGTCACTTGTAAAAGCTGGAGAAAAAAATGCTGAGTATAGCAGCTTATGGTTAGGGGCACATGAGTCATGTACAATAATACCAGAGGGCTAATGTTTTCAGAATTAATCTTAAAGAAACAACATAGAAACATAGAAGCATAGAAATTTACAGCGCAGAAGGAGGCCATTTCGGCCCATCGTGTCCATACCAGCCGACATAGAGCCGCACGGCCCTTGGTCAGCAGCCCTAAAGGTTACATATAAACCTATGAACAATGACGAAAAGGCAAAGAGCACCCAGCCTTACCAATCCACATCACACAACTGCAACTGAAAGGGAAATCATGCTTGACAAATCTTCTGGAATTTTTTGAGGATGTAACTAGTAGAGTGGACAAGGGAGAACCAGGTGGACGAATTAATTGCGCAGACAACAATTAACGGATATGATGTAATTGGCATCACGGAGACATGGCTCCAGGGTGACCAAGGCTGGGAACTCAACATCCAAGGGTATTCAGCATTTAGGAAGGATAGACAGAAAGGAAAAGGAGGCGGGGTGGTGTTGCTGGTTAAAGAGGAAATTAATGCAATACTAAGGAGGGACATTAGCCTGGATGATGGGGAATCGGTATGTGTGGAGCTGCAGAATTCCAAAGGGCAGAAAACACTAGTGGGAGTTGTGTACAGACCACCAAACAGTAGTAATGAGGTTGGGGACAGCATCAAACAAGAAATAAGGGATGTGTGCAGTAAAAGGTACAGCAGTTATCATTGGCGAATTTAATCTACATATTCATTGGGCTAACCAAAATGGTCGCAATGCGGTGGAGGAGGATTTCCTAGGGTGTATTAGGGATGGTTTTCTAGACCAATATGTCGAGGAACCAACGAGAGAGCTGGCCATCATAGACTGGGTGATGTGTAATGAGAAGGGACTAATTAGCAATCTTGTTGTGCGAGGCCCCTTGGGGAAGAGTGACCACAATATGGTAGAATTCTTTATTAAGATGGAGAGTGACACAGTTAATTCGGAAACTAGGGTGCTGAACTTAAGGAAAGGTAACTTTGACAGTATGAGGCGTCAATTGGCTAGAATAGACTGGCAAAGGATACTTAAAGGGTTGACGGTGGATAAGCAATGGCAAACATTTAAAGATCACATGGATGAACTTCAGCAATTATACATCCCTGTCTGGAGTAAAAATAAAATGGGGAAAGTGGCTCAACCATGGCTAACAAGGGAAATTAAGGATAGTGTTAAAGCCAAGGAAGAGGCATATAAATTAGCTAGAAAAAGCAACAAACCTGAGGACTGGGAGAAATTTAGAATTCAACAGAGGAGGTCGAAGGGTTTAATTAAGAGGGGGAAAATAGAGTACAAGAGGAAGCTTGCAGGGAACATAAAAACTGACTGCAAAAGCTTCTATAAATATGTGAAGAGAAAAAGATTAGTGAAGACAACCGTAGGTCCCTTGCAGTCGGATTCAGGTGAATTTATAATGGGGAACAAAGAAATGGCAAACCAATTGAACAAATACTTCGGTTCTGTCTTCACAAAGGAAGACACAAATAACCTTCCAAATGTACTAGGGGACAGTGGGTCTAGTGAAAAGGAGGAACTGAAGGATATCTTTATTAGGCGGGAAATTGTGTTAGGGAAATTGATGGGATTGAAGGCCGATAAATCCCCGGGGCCTGATAGTCTGCATTCCAGAGTACTTAAGGAAGTGGCCCTACAAATAGTGGATGCATTGGTAATCATTTTCCAACAGTCCATCGACTCTGGATCAGTTCTTATGGACTGGAGGATAGCTAATGTAACACCACTTGTTAAAAAAGGAGGGAGAGAGAAAACGGGTAATTATAGACTGGTTAGCCTGATATCAGTAATGGGGAAAATGTTGGGATCAATCATTAAGGATGAAATAGCAGCGCATTTGGAAAGCAATGATAGGATCGGACCAAGTAAGCATGGATTTATGAAAGGGAAATCATGCTTGACGAACCTTCTGGAATTTTTTGAGCATGTAACTAGCAGAGTGGACAAAGGAGAACCAGTGGATGTGGTGTAGTTGGACTTTCAAAAGGCTTTTGACAAGGTCCCGCACAAGAGATTGGTGTGCAAAATCAAAGTGCATGGTATTGGGGGTAATGTACTGACGTGGATAGAGAACTGGTTGATAGACCGGCAACAGAGTCGGGATAAACGGGTCCTTTTCAGAATGGCAGGCAGTGACTAGTGGAGTGCCGCAAGGCTCAGTGCTGGAACCCCAGCTCTTTACAATATACATTAACGATTTAGATGAAGGAATTGAGTGTAATATCTCCAAGTTTGCGAATGACACTAAACTGGGTGGTGGTGTGAGCTGTGAAGAGGACGCTAAGAGGCTGCAGGGTGACTTGGACAGGTTAGGTGAGTGGGCAAATGCATGGCAGATGCAGTATAATGTGGATAAATGTGAGGTTATCCATTTTGGGGGCAAAAACACGAAGGCAGAATATTATCTGAATGGCGGCAGATTAGGAAAAGGGGAGGTGCAACGAGACCTGGGTGTCATGGTTCATCAGTCACTGAAAGTGGACATGCAGGTACAGCAGGCGGTGAAGAAGGCAAATGGTATGTTGGCCTTCATAGCGAGGGGATTTGAGTAGAGGAGCAGGGAGGTCTTTCTGCAGTTGTACAGGACCTTAGTGAGGCCTCACCTGGAATATTGTGTTCAGTTTTGGTCTCCTAATCTGAGGAAGTACGGTCTTGCTATTGAGGGAGTGCAGCGAAGGTTCACCAGACTGATTCCAGGGATGGCCGGACTGTCATACGAGGAGAGGCTGGATCAACTGGGCCTTTATTCACTGGAGTTTAGAAGGATGAGAAGGGACCTCATAGAAACGTATAAGATTCTGACGGGACTGGACAGGTTAGATGCGGGAAGAATGTTCCCGATGTTAGGGAAGTTCAGAACCAGGGGACAAAGTCTTAGGATAAGGGGTAGACCATTTAGGACTGAGATGAGGCGAAACTTCTTCACTCAGAGAGTTGTTAACCTGTGGAATTCCCTGCCGCAGTGAGTTGTTGATGCCAGTTCATTGGATATATTCAAGAGGGAGTTAGATATGGCCCTTACGGCTAAGGGGATCAAGGGGTATGGAAAGAAAGTAGGAAAGGGGTACTGAGGGAATGATCAGCCATGATCTCATTGAATGGCGGTGCAGGCTCGAAGGGCCGAATGGCCTACTCCTGCACCTATTTTCTATATTTCTATGTTTGTATGTGGTGTATTTGGACTTTCAAAAGGCTTTTGACAAGGTCCCACACAAGAGATTGGTGTGCAAAATCAAAGCACATGTTATTGGGGGTAATGTACTGATGTGGATAGAGAACTAGTTGGCAGACAGGAAGCAAAGAGTCGGGATAAACGGGTCCTTTTCAGAATTGCAGGCAGTGACTTGTGGAGTGCCGCAGGGCTCAGTGCTGGGACCCCAGCTATTTACAATATACATTAATGATTTAGATGAAGGAATTGAGTGTAATATCTTCAAGTTTGCAGACGACACTAAGCTGGGTGGCAGTGTGAGCTGTGAGGAGGACGCTAAAAGGCTGCAGGGTGACTTGGACAGGTTAGGTGAGTGGGCCAATGCATGGCAGATGCAATATAATGTGGATAAATGTGAGGTTATCCACTTTGGGGGCAAAAACACGAAGGCAGAATATTATCTGAATGGCGGCAGATTAGGAAAAGGGGATGTGCAACGAGACCTGGGTGTCATGGTTCATCAGTCATTGAAAGTTGTCATGCACGTACAGTAGGCGGTGATGAAGGCAAATGGTATGTTGGCCTTCATAGCTAGGGGATTTGAGTATAGGAGCAGGGCGTCTTGCTGCAGTTGTACAGGGCCTTGGTGAGGCCTCAACTGGAATATTGTGTTCAGTTTTGGTCTCCTAATTTGAGGAAGGACGTTCTTGCTATTGAGGGAGTGCAGTGAAGGTTCACCAGACTGATTCCCGGGATGGCGGGAATGACAAATGAGGAGAGACTGGATCGACTGGGTCTTTATACACTGGAGTTTAGAAGGATGAGAGGGAATCTCATAGAAACTTACAAGATTCTGACGGGACTGGACAGGTTAGATGCGGGAAGAATGTTCCCGATGATGGGGAAGTCCAGAATCAGGGGACACAGTCTAAGGATAAGGGGTAAGCCATTTAGGACTGAGATGAGGAGAAATTTCTTCACTCAGAGAATTGTTAACCTGTGGAATTCCCTACCACAGAGATTTGTTGTTGCCAGTTCATTGTATATAGTCAAGAGGGAGTTAGATATGGCCCTTGCGGCTTAAGGGATCAAGGGGTATGGAGAGAAAGCAGGAAAGGGTTACTGAGGGAATGATCAGCCATGATCTTATTGAATGGTGGTGCAGGCTCGAAGGGCCAAATGGATTACTCCTGCACCTATTTTCTATGTTTCTATGTTTTCTATGTTTCTAACACCCCTTACACTGAAACATTCTACACTCCACCCCAACCAGAGCCATGTGATCTCCTGGGAGATACAAAAAACAAAGCAAAACCCAGTCCAATTTAGGGAGAAAAAATCTGGGAAAATTCCTCTCCGACCCATCCAGATGATCGAGCTAGTCCAGGAGATCACCCTGGCCGAATTCTATTCCCTGCAGTGCTTACCATTATATCTGCGCCATCCAACAAAAGGTCATCCAGTCTAATTGCAATTACCAGCTCTAGGTCCTGCAGGTTACTGCACTTTAAGTGCCCATCCAACCATTTCTTAAAAGTGGTGAGGGTTGCTGTATGCACCATTCTTCCAGGCAACAAGTTCCAGATCCCCACAACCCTCTGCAGAAAGAAGGCCCTCCTCAAATCTCCTCTAAACCTTCCACCAACCACCTTAAAACTATGCACCCTCTGAATAGACCCCTCCACCAATGGAAATAGGCCCTTACTATCCACTATTTCCAGGCCCTTCAATATTTTGTATACCTCAATGAGGTCTCCTCTCAACCTCCTCTGTTCCAATGAGAACAAACCCAGCCTATCCAATCTGTCCTCATAACTAAGATTCTCTATTCCAGGCAGCATCCTAGTAAATCTCCTCTGCACCCTCTCTAGTGCAATCACATCCTTCCTATAATACGGCGACCAGAACTGCACGCAGTACTCCAACTGTGGCCTAACCAGCGTATTATACAATTTAAGCATAACCTCCCTGCTCTTATATTCTATGCCTCGGCCAATAAAGGCAAGCATTCCATATGCCTTCTTAACCACCTTATCCACCTGGCCTGCTACTTTCAGGGACCTGTGGACAAGCACTCCAAGGTCCCTTTGTTCATCTACACTATTAAGTGGTCTACCGCTCAATATGTGTACCCTTTCCTTATCAGCCCTCTCAAAGTGCATCACCTCACACTTCTCTGAATTAAATTCGATTTGCCACTGCTCTGCCCACCTGACCAGTAGATTAATATCCTCCTGCAGCCCATGACTTTCCTCTTCATTATCAACCACACAGCCAATTTTAGTGTCATCTGCAAACTTCTTAATCATATCCCCTATATTCAAATCTAAATCATTGATATATACCACAAAAAGCAAGGGACCCAGTACTGAGCCCTGTGACACTCCACTGGAAACATCCTTCCAGTCACAAAAACATCCATCAATCATTACCGTTTGCTTCCTACCTCCAAGCCAATTTTGGATCCAACTTGCCACTTTGCCTTGTATCCCATGGGCTTTAATCTTCATGAGCAGTCTACCATGTGGGACCTTATCAAAAGCCTTGCTAAAGTCCATATATACTACATGGTACGCACTACCCTCATCGACTCTCTTGGTTACCTCCTCAAATAATTCAATCAGGTTAGTCAAACACGATCGTCCCTTAACAAATCCGTGCTGACTGTCCCTAATTAATCCTTGTCTTTCCAAATGCAGATTTATCCTGTCTTTCAGGATTTTCTCCTATAATTTTCCCACCACTAAGGTTAGACTGACAGGCCTGTAATTACTCAGCCTATCCCTTTCTCCCTTCTTAAACAAGAGTACTACATTAGCAGTCCTCCAATCCTCCGGCACCATTCCCAGATTCAAAGTGGACTGGAAAATGATGGTCAATGCCTCTGCTATTTCCTCTTTTACCTCATTCAACAGCCTGGGATGCATTTTTTCCAGGCCTGGGGACTTACCTACACTCAAAGCTGCTAAATCCCTTAATATGTCCTCTCTCACTATATTTATTTCATCCAGAATATCACACTCCTCAATAGCAGTATCTGCATTGCCAGTTTCCTTTGTGAAAACAGATGCAAAGTATTCGTTAAGAACCCTACCAACATCTTCCACCTCTACACAAAGATCGCCCTCATGGTCTTTAATAGGTCCTATCCTTTCTTTAGTTACCCTCTTACTCTTAATATATTTATAGAACACACCTTAGAACACATTAATACAGAGCCCTGCATAAGCAATTTTATGTTGCTGCATAAACCTTTGAAAGCACTGTGCATCTGGTCAGAGGCGTAATAGATTAGCATGCTGTGCAGTGTTTTGACATTGACATGTCATTATCATCATAGGCAGTCCCTTGGAATCGAGGAAGACTTGCTTCCACTTAACATGAATTCTTACATGGCTGTACAGTCCAATAGGAGAACCACAGTCTCTGTCACAGGTGGGACAAATAGTCATTGAGGGAAGGGGTGGGTGGGACTGATTTGCCGCATGCTCTTTCCACTGCCTGCGCTTGATTTCTGCATGCTCTCATAGGAACATAGACATAGAATCATAGAAAATAGGTGCAGGAGTAAGCCATTCGGTCTTTTGAGCCTGCACCGCCATTCAATGAGTTCATGGCTGAACATGCAACTTCAGTACCCCATTCCTGCTTTCTCGCCATACCCCTTGATCCCCCTAGTAGTAAGGACTACATCTAACTCCTTTTTGAATATATTTAGTGAATTGGCCTCAACAACTTTCTGTGGTAGAGAATTCCACAGGTTCACCACTCTCTGGGTGAAGAAGTTTCTCCTCATCTCGGTCCTAAATGGCTTACCCCTTATCCTTAGATTGTGACCCCTGGTTCTGGACTTCCCCAACATTGGGAACATTCTTCCTGCATCTAACCTGTCTAAATCCATCAGAATTTTAAACGTTTCTATCAGATCCCCTTGCATTCTTCCGAGCTCCAGTGAATACAAGCCCAGTTGATCCAGTCTTTCTTGATATGTCAGTCCCGCCATCCCAGGAATCAGTCTGGTGAACCTTCGCTGCACTCCCTCAATAGCAAGAATGTCCTTCCTCAAGTTAGGAGACCAAAACTGTACACAATACTCCAGGTGTAGCCTCACCAAGGCCCTGTACAACTGTAGTAACACCTCCCTGCCCCTGTACTCAAATCCCCTCGCTATGAAAGCCAACATGCCATTTGCTTTCTTAACTGCCTGCTGCACCTGCATGCCAACCTTCAATGACTGATGTACCATGACACCCAGGTCTCGTTGCATCTCCCCTTTTCCTAATCTGTCACCATTCAGATAATAGTCTGTCTCTCTGTTTTTACCACCAAAGTGGATAACCTCACATTTATCCACATTATACTTCATCTGCCATGCATTTGCCCACTCACCTAACCTATCCAAGTCACTCTGCAGCCTCATAGCATCCTCCTCGCAGCTCACACTGCCACCCAACTTAGTGTCATCTGCAAATTTGGAGATACTACATTTAATCCCCTCGTCTAAATCATTAATGCTCTCGGCGAAGAGACTCGAAGTGCTCCCGGATGCACTTTCTCCACTTCAGGCAGTCTTTGGCCAGGGACTCCCAGGTGTTAGTGGGAATGTCGCACTTTAACAGGGAGGCTTTGAGGGTGTCCTTGTAACGTTTCCGCTGCCCACCTTTGGCTCATTTGCTGTGAAGGAGTTCCGAATAGAGCACTTGCTTTGGGAGTTTCGTGTTAGCTTGGATGATGTGGAATCTATATGGGTAGAGCTGCAGAACACCAAAGGGCAAATAACGTTAGTGGGAGTTGTGTACAGACCTCCAAACAGTAGTAGTGATGTTGGGGAGGGCATCAAACAGGAAATTAGGGGTGCGTGCAATAAAGGTGCAGCAGTTATAATGGGTGACTTTAATATGCACATAGATTGGGCTAACCAAACTGGAAGCAATACGGTGGAGGAGGATTTTCTGGAGTGCATAAGGGATGGTTTTTTAGACCAATATGTCGAGGAACCAACTCGGGGGGAGGCCATCTTAGACTGGGTGTTATGTAATGAGAAAGGATTAATTAGCAATCTCGTTGTGCGAGACCCCTTGGGGAAGAGTGACCATAATATGGTGGAATTCTGCATTAGGATGGAGAATGAAACAGTTAATTCAGAGACCATGGTCCAGAACTTAAAGAAGGCTAACTTTGAAGGTATGAGGCGTGAATTGGCTGAGATGGATTGGCGAATGATACTTAAGGGGTTGACTGTGGATGGGCAATGGCAGACATTTAGAGACCGCATGGATGAACTACAACAATTGTACATTCCTGTCTGGCATAGAAATAAAAAAGGGAAGGTGGCTCAACCGTGGCTATCAAGGGAAATCAGGGATAGTATTAAAGCCAAGGAAGTGGCATACAAATTGGCCAGAAATAGCAGCGAACCTGGGGACTGGGAGAAATTTAGAACTCAGCAGAGGAGGACAAAGGGTTTGATTAGGGCAGGGAAAATGGAGTATGAGAAGAAGCTTGCAGGGAACATTAAGACGGATTGCAAAAGTTTCTATAGATATGTAAAGAGAAAAAGGTTAGTAAAGACAAATGTAGGTCCCCTGCAGTCAGAATCAGGGGAAGTCATAACGGGGAACAAAGAAATGGCGGACCAATTGAACAAGTTCTTTGGTTCGGTATTCACGAAGGAGGACACGAACAACCTTCCGGTTATAAAAGGGGTCGGGGGGTCTAGTAAGGAGGAGGAACTGAGGGAAATCCTTATTAGCCGGGAAATTGTGTTGGGGAAATTGATGGGATTGAAGGCCGATAAATCCCCAGGGCCTGATGGACTGCATCCCAGAGTACTTAAGGAGGTGGCCTTGGAAATAGTGGATGCGTTGACAGTCATTTTCCAACATTCCATTGACTCTGGATCAGTTCCTATGGAGTGGAGGGTAGCCAATGTAACCCCACTTTTTAAAAAAGGAGGGAGAGAGAAAACAGGGAATTATAGACCGGTCAGCCTGACATCGGTAGTGGGTAAAATGATGGAATCAATTATTAAGGATGTCATAGCAGTGCATTTGGAAAGAGGTGACATGATAGGTCCAAGTCAGCATGGATTTGTGAAAGGGAAATCATGCTTGACAAATCTTCTGGAATTTTTTGAGGATGTTTCCAGTAGAGTGGATAAGGGAGAACCAGTTGATGTGGTATATTTGGACTTTCAGAAGGCGTTCGACAAGGTCCCACACAAGAGATTGATGTGCAAAGTTAGAGCACATGGGATTGGGGGTAGTGTACTGACATGGATTGAGAACTGGTTGTCAGACAGGAAGCAAAGAGTAGGAGTAAATGGGTACTTTTCAGAATGGCAGGCAGTGACTAGTGGGGTACCGCAAGGTTCTGTGCTGGGGCCCCAGCTGTTTACACTGTACATTAATGATTTAGATGAGGGGATTAAATGTAGTATCTCCAAATTTGCGGATGACACTAAGTTGGGTGGCAGTGTGAGCTGCGAGGAGGATGCTGTGAGGCTGCAGAGCGACTTGGATAGGTTAGGTGAGTGGGCAAATGCATGGCAGATGAAGTATAATGTGGATAAATGTGAGGTTATCCACTTTGGTGGTAAAAACAGAGAGACAGACTATTATCTGAATGGTGACAGATTAGGAAAAGGGGAGGTGCAAAGAGACCTGGGTGTCATGGTACATCAGTCATTGAAGGTTGGCATGCAGGTACAGCAGGCGGTTAAGAAAGCAAATGGCATGTTGGCCTTCATAGCAAGGGGATTTGAGTACAGGGGCAGGGAGGTGTTGCTACAGTTGTACAGGGCATTGGTGAGGCCACACCTGGAGTATTGTGTACAGTTTTGGTCTCCTAACCTGAGGAAGGACATTCTTGCTATTGAGGGAGTGCAGCGAAGGTTCACCAGACTGATTCCCGGGATGGCGGGACTGACCTATCAAGAAAAACTGGATCAACTGGGCTTGTATTCACTGGAGTTCAGAAGAATGAGAGGGGACCTCATAGAAACATATAAAATTCTGACGGGGTTAGACAGGTTAGATGCAGGAAGAATGTTCCCAATGTTGGGGAAGTCCAGAACCAGGGGTCACAGTCTAAGGATAAGGGGTAAGCCATTTAGGACCGAGATGCGGAGGAACTTCTTCACCCAGAGAGTGGTGAACCTGTGGAATTCTCTACCACAGAAAGTTGTTGAGGCCAATTCACTAAATATATTCAAAAAGGAGTTAGATGAGGTCCTTACTGCTAGGGGGATCAAGGGGTATGGCGAGAAAGCAGGAATGGGGTACTGAAGTTGAATGTTCAGCCATGAACTCATTGAATGGCGGTGCAGGCTAGAAGGGCCGAATGGCCTACTCCTGCACCTATTTTCTATGTTTCTATGTTTCTATGTTTCTATGCAAACAATGTGGCCTGCCCAGCGGAGCTGACCAAGTGTGGTCAGTGCTTCAATGCTGGGGATATTGGCGTGGACGAGACACTACCATTGGTGCATCTGTCCTCCCAGGGGGTTTGTAGGATCTTGTGGAAACATCGTTGATGGTATTTGACATTGACATCTATAGAATGCAGCGTAGTGATATCTTTAAATGCTGTGATTTTTCTTTTTACATAGATTGCAATGTTTTTTATATAAAGTACATAAAACTATCATAGATTCCGTTAAGGGTGCTGTCTCCTTTTGTTTCTGCAACATTGTCGTTCTACACTATTGAGATTGTCACATTTTACACTTCACATAAATCTGGAAATTTATCACTAAATTCTAATACTACGTTTCCTACAGGAAAATTATATTGTTGAAAAATTTCCATTGTGCAGAATTTCCATTATGCAGATTTTCTTGTAAAAAAAAATGTGCTTCCTTGTGAACACAGCCCCAATTCCCATTTCAACATGTATCCCACACCTTACCTTCCCTATGTTACTGACCATCACAGCGTCTTCTTGGCCACAATGCTGAAATAAAAGCCACCACAAAGCAAACTTTCCAATCCAACTTTATCCATTTATGCATCCAATATTACATCAAACAATCAGCTAATAAACCCTCATGGATTCCCTAGTGAGTGTCTTGCATGTACCTTTGCCTATCCCAGTGATGTGACGCAGTGTTACCCAAGTGGCTGCAGCATGGCTGGTGGAAGGCTGCTGACTTTCAGTGGGGGACACTGCATATGGCCTTGCTGCAGATGGCCTTGCAGGATAACCTCAAAGGAGCTGGTGGCTGCGAGTGGGAAATCGACTGACAGTGTTTCTTCTTCATCTTCTTCATCACTGTTTACTTCCTCTTCTTGGTTAACCATTGGCTGGGCAGACTGGATTTCGTGGATGTCTGAAATGAGGAAGGCACAAGGGTGCGGTTGTGGTGAGGGGAGGTAGATAAAGCAAGAGGTGTATGCTTATACCACATGCAACTTGTAAATCAGAAGAGATGGTGGGATGAGGGGGGAAGTGGGATGTGAGAAGGAGGATAATGTATGAGAACACTGACAGCTTGTATCCTTTCAGCCCTGAAGCTGGCCAAGGGCTCAGTCACGCCCTTGCCAAGAATGGCCAGATTGTTGGTAGAGATTGTTGGTAGGTGAGTGATGGTGGAGGTGGGGAATGGTGCATTGAGCAGTGTGTGAGGCTAGTGGTGCAGTTGGTAGTCGACGGCTTTTGAAGATGCATTCACTGAACTTGACCAGTGGTCTGTGGTCATGAAACTTCTTTAGGCACTGGAACCAGGTCGTGGGGGCAACACTGCTGGAGTGACAGCCTTGGTGATCAAATCCCACATCCTTCTTTCTGGAGGTCCTCCTGGCCCCTGTGGGTAGAGGACCTCTCTTCCAGTGTTCACCTCCTACACAAAGCTAGAGTGCTGCGTCTGAGACCCTGGGTGCCCTTTCCTTGGCCTGTGGAGCCATTTGTGAAGCCCTTTTAGCACTTTTATGTGCAGAAGGCAGTTTAGCTTTAAAAACTACAGACTGTCTAGTGCTGAAAGATTTTTAAGTTTTTTATTTGTAGAAGGTAGGTTAGCTTTAAGAGCTAGAGATTGTCTTGAAAAGGAGCTGGCGAGCTTTATGTAAAGCCAGCCTCGTTCCAGCGACGCAAACTTCAGCCCCCTGCTGAGCCCACAGCACGTCCATCGATAGGCTGTACACTCCTATCATGTTAGTTAGCAGGCAGCACCAAATTGACGTGCTGCCTGTGCTTTCTGAATGGGCGCAGACATATCTTGCATCGAGATTCCCTCTTTTTTTGGTCGTTATCGAATTTTCCAGCCTCAGTTACCATATTTAAATAATAGGAGTTTGAATAATAATCTGATACTTGAATAACCAGTTGCATGTCTGGTGACTTTCTCAGCCTGAAACAGCTGGTGAAACAGCTTGTAGTTGTGATCAGCATCATAAAGGGAGGGGAAACACAACATAGAACATCTCACCACACTGAGTGCAGAGCAGTTAGTGCTGGGAAAATGCGAGAAGTGAGATTCCTAATCAAAACGTGTGCCACCCATTCAAGCGTGTGGGCCTGTGTTTATTTGTCAGAGTGATGTACATTAAATGTATGATAAACTAAGCTGAGTAGTTGCCACTTCTAATGAGTAAAGTAAAAGTTTTCGCAGTGAAGTAAAAATCTATCCAGTAAAACTGGGTGTGTCCACAGACAGCAAAGACATTCATCTCATCGTTCTGGCCCGGTTAGAACCCAGATCCTGGAAGTCAGGAAGGCAGTGCACTAACCTACTGCCTTTACTGCTTTCCCATTAAAGATCAAACAACTACTTTGCAGCAGACAGGCACTTAACAGTTTCACATCTTTATCATCAACGGAAGAAAGGTCTGGCTGTTTTGACAACAAATTACATTTTACATCAACCAACTGCTCTGTTCATTAGCATTTTAAACATGATCAAAGGGAATCTTTTCAACAGCTATCTGTTCCTTGCAGATTGAATGCCATTGTGTTCTGTTTATATCATATAAATCCAAAGACAAAACATCACTATTTTTGTCACAATGAGTACTTGAAGAAAATCTAAAACAGAGCAGTTAAAATCTTCTGAGGCTCGAACCACTGGCAGGGTCTCACATGCAGCAAGGCCACAAACCGCCGTAAGTGAAGGAAGAGCATCTGGGAGGGCGCTGGGCAACTCAAGTCTCGTCACCGAGAGCATGCAGAAAGCAAGCACAGGCAGCGGAAGGAGCGTGCGGCAAACCAGACTCCCCACCCACCCTTTCCTTCAACGACTGTCTGTCCCACCTGTGACAGAGACTGTAATTCACGTAGAATGAAAGCAAGTCTTCCTCGATTTTGAGGGACTGCCTATGAGGATGATATGCAGCAAGGTGACTTTCCAAACCACAAGTGCTTTGTCTGCAATTTATTGTCCATTGACACAAACGACTGGAAAGTCACAGGCAATGTACCAGCGATCTTCCCATAAGCTGCTCACTGCGTGGTGCACTGAACTTCTCTCTCTTCTATTTTTCATTACTATAATTAAAATAGTCTTTCATCTTTGGAAGGAAACATTCATCAATGGCCTCATCAGTCATCAGTCACCTAAGAACTCATTTTAAGAGTGGAAGCAAGTCTTCCTCGATTCCGAGGGACTGTCTATGATTCCCACAGAAAGGCTTTCAATTACTTCTAAGGAGCTATGAATGGCTACACTCCAAACATAGTGGAAGTTGTTTGTTTTGCACCAATGCACTGAGTAGATCAGCCAACCTGCTCTACCAACTGTGCCCAAATCAATTGCCCACTGTTATGCAAATAAACCATATCAGCGTACATCTGAGCATTGTCAGATTGCAATCCAGCATGGACATTGCTTATCGCTCACTCATGAAATATAAACCCTACTCCACATAGCTTATAGATGTCGGGAGTATTGAAAGCCAAGAACTATCTACATAGAATTTACAGCAGAGATACAGGCCATTCGGCCCAACTGGTCTGTTCTGGTGTTTATGCTCAACACGAGCCTCCTCCCACCCTACTTCATCTAACCTTATCGGCATATATTCCTTTCTTGCCCATGTACTTACCTAGGTTCCCCTTAAATGCATCTGTGCTGTTCACATCAACTACCTTACATGATAGCAAGTTCCACATTCTAACCATTCTATGAGATATTAGTGACTATCTTATATTTATGATTCCGCAGTTTTAGACTCCCCACAAATTGAAACATCTTTTCCACGTCTATCCTATCAAACCACTGCATAATTTTAAAGACCTCTATTAAGTCACCACTCAGCCTTTTCTTTTCTAGAGAAAAGAACTGTAGCCTGTTCTGTCTTTGCTGATAGTTACAGCCTCTCAGTTCTGATATCCTCCTTGTACATCTTGTTTGCACCTGCTCCAGTGGCTCTATATCTTTTTTGTACGATGGAGACTCAAACTGTGCACAGTACTCCAAAAGTGGTCTAATCAATGTTCAATGCAAATTTAACATAACTTCTCTGCTTTTCAATTAAATTCCTCTAGAAATAGACTCCAGTGCTTTGTTTGCATTTCTTATGGCCTTCTGAACCTGTGTTGCTACTTTTAATGATTTGTCAATCTGTACCTCTTTGCTTCTCTGCTCCATTTCGACAATTTATTTTCCAAGGTGTACGTGGCTTCTTTATTTCTCCTACTAAAATGCACCACCTCACACTAAACGATATTGAAATTCATTTACCTTTGTCATGCCTATTAATGTATTCTTGTATTTTGTCACAGTTTTCCTCAGTATTTACTATACCCCCCAATTTAATGTCATCTGCAAATTGGAAAATTATGCTTCTGATTCCCCAGTCCAAATCGTTTATGTAAATCATGAACAGCAGTGGTCCCAGCCCCAATTTTTGTGAAACACCACTTGCCACCTTCCGCCAGTCTGAGTAAATACCTTTAACACCTTCTCTTTCTTTTCTCTTTTGTAACCAGCTTGTTATCCAATCTGCTACTTGCACCCCTTCTTTGCTTATGCAAAATCTCTCAAGCTTTGAGGTAGCTCCAGTTACACCTTATAGAAGATCCAATGAGAACTGACAGATCTTCAACAACAACAACTTGCATTTATAGAGCGCCTTTAACATAGTAAAATACTCCAGGCGCATCATCCTAGGCATTTCACGGGAACATTATCAAACAAAATTTGACACAGAGCCATATAAGTAGATATTTGGACATTTGAGCAAAAGCTTGGTCAAATAGGTAGGTTTTAAGGAGTGTCCTAAAGGAGGAGGGGAATGTAGAGAAGCAGAGAGGTTTAGGGAGAGAATTCCAGAGTTTAGAGGCTAGGCACGACCACCAATGGTGGAGAGATTAAAATCGGAGATGCGCAAGAGGCCAGAGATCTCGGAGGGTGGTAGGGCTGCTTCGTAGCATAATGAGCACTCTCCTCCCTAAGTGGGTATTGTTTGGTGGTTGCACTTGAATCTATAATTTGTGACTTACATGGCCAAACTCACTTATGGAAATGATCTTCATGTAACAACTAGGTATAATGTGGCCTTTCTTTATTTTGTATTTTTACACAATTAACTGTCACAAGATGTGTTAGTTTGATTTTGTGACCTAAGAAATATTATTTTTGTATAGTTTTTAGAGTCAAAGTAAGACAAGTGCTATAAATGTTCAACAAGTCTTGCAAATTTGCTCACAAAGACACAGTGGCCAATCAGTTGTGCATGAATATATCTTGGGAAAACTTGGAATCAAATGATTTCTATACTTGGTGTGATTCTGCTCGTAAATACAGCTGAATACACAAGAACGATGCAGGAAGAGGCTGATTGTGATGTTGGCAAACTGTTAGTTCCTACAACAGTGACTACACTCAAAAGTACTTCATTGGCTGTAAAGCACTTTGGGATGTCTGGTGGTCGTGAAAGGCATTATATAAATCCAAGTCTTTCTTTTCTTTAGTGAAAATGTTCCTTGAAATGGTTTGCAGATCTGAAGTAACTGTGGTAGTTATTTAGCCAAATTATCTGGCATGATCCATCCACTTTCTGAGGAGACTGAAACAAACGTTATTCCTCCATACAGAATATATTCCAATCCCCTTCTTGACGGCAAAGTATATATAATTCATTCAGATGCTGGTTTCATGCTGAATGATGCTACTTGATGAATCCACTGTGCTATAAATAAATAAACAAATAGAAAGACTTGCATTAATCAAGCGTTGTTCATGACCTAAAATCGTCCCAAAGCGCTTTACAGCCTATGTGGTACTTATGAAATATAGTCACTGTTGTAATGTAGGAAAAGCGGCAGCCAATTTGGGCACAGCAAGCTCCCACAAACAGCAATGTGATAATAACCAGAAAATCTGTTGTTGTTATGTTGATTAAGGGATAAATATTGGCCAGGACACCGGGGATAACTCCCCTGCTCTTCTTCAAAATAGTGCCATGGAACCTTTTATCTCCTTAGAAAGCATAAGTTTCTGATGAGACAGTTTAACGTCGGCACCTGCGACAGTGCAGCACTCTCAGTACGGTACTCGAGTCTCAGACCAGATTTTTTGCTCAAGTCTCTGAACCCACAATCTTGTGATGAGTGAAACGTGGTACTGAAATGATCAATCTTAGGCTTGCTCATAAGATAACATTTTGTAAATTTACATTCAAAAAATCAAAAATTAAGTTGATATTGAATATTACAAATTTAACCATTACAAGCGCTTTTAAGTCTTTGAACTGATGTACCAATGAGAAAAATGACAGAAAAAATGAAAACTAGAAAGAAAATATATAATGGATTTTGGATTCAAATTGGATGGTGACCGAATTAAAAATAATGAAATTATAGCCTGTGACTTTCAGAGGTGTAACTTCGGTCTGTTGCCATCTCTGTTTGCACCCCGGAGGGGCATTACTGGTGGCGGAAATAATTTATGGGTGGACGGCCAGCTTCCAGCGTCCTGCCGGGACATTCGGTGCGGTTTTGCGGGGGCACAGAGCAGTACCACCTGGGAGAGGTGAGCTGGTGTGCAACGCCCCTGGCTGCGACACCATTTCAAAATTTGTTTTCTGGGAGACCGATAGCGCCTCGTAGCGCGCCCTAGTGGGACCGCCTGGGAAATTGGGCGGTCCGAGCAGTACCGGCGGCAGTGAGGGTAGGAATGTCTACCTGGGGTAAGTGTGATTGTTTATTTATTTATTTATTTTTGCGATTTATGTTTATGTGGCAGCATTGAGAATGTTTTTGGTGGGTTTTTTGATGATTTATTTTTTTCCATGGAAGCCTCTCTTAACGCGCTCCAAGGCCGACTCTTTAGCTTGGGATTTTCAGTCATTCAGCCAGCCGTGCACCTTAAAAAAGGTGTGGAATGCCTCCCATAGCACTTCTCTCCACATGCAGGACCCAGCTGGTGAATTTTGTGGCGGCAGACGAAAACCATTTCCCGGCGCAAAATTTACCGCCCCATCGCCATTAGCGCCTCAAAATGGGCGGTACCGAATTTCCACCCCAAAGTGTTTCGTTCTTATAGTTCACCATTATGAATTTGGGTTAGCCATAGTTATCTACTCTGTTTCAGTGGTGTTGATGGCTCCCTTAAGTCATCTAGTTAACGGCTTCCTATGGCAGTAGACTGCCACTGACAGTAGATACTCACTGGCCTGTATCTACTCATGCGGTAGTGGGACCAAGGTGTGCAACAATAATACTCTCTTGTGCTGTGCACACACAAGATTTCCAACACCAAGGCGTTAAGTGTCTATCAATAATCAGACATGCGTCTATTGACATCCATATCTCTCCTTGAGAAGGTGGTAGTGGGCCTTCTTCTTGAATCCTTAACTCCTTTGTCTTTATCCTCACTAAGATACTATCTGGGGGTTTACCACCAAGTTTTAGATCTGGCAATGAGTGATGCCTGAGTCAGCTCACCAAAGGGTACTTACACTAACCAATTCAGGTTAAATTTAAGTTTTGTTTTCAAATCGCAATTTCATCTGCCCTGTTTACTAACTTGTCTACATTCCAAAGAAGTTGCTAAGTTTCCTGTTCATAGTTAACCATGCTTCTTATTTTTGTTTCATCTGCAAGCTGTAATATTGCACCTCCTATACCCGACTCCTGATCATTTATATACAGTATTGAAAAGAGCAATAGTTGCAACACTGCCCCCAAAGGACACCACTGTTTGCGACCCTGCAATCCAAAAAACATCCATTAACCACTACTTTCTATTTTCTGTTCCTTAACTAACTTTTTAGCCATGCTTCTAGACTTCTTTTAAAACCATGTGCCTTAATTCTATCAATAAGCCTTCTATGTGGCATTTTATCAAAAGCTTTTTAAAAACCTTACACGCAACATCTGTGGCATTTCCTTTGTCAGCACACAGTATTATTTCCTTAAAAAACTGCATTGAGTTTGTTGGATACAACTTGCTTTTACAAAATCCTTAATTAACTCATGTCTCTCGAGGTGAGTATTAGTTTTATCCCATATTTTGGCCACACTAGTGTCTACAAGCAGTTGAACATTAGTTAACTTGAGAGTACGGGAAAGATATCAATAGACACTTAATTGGCACACAGTTTAGATTAGCATAATTTAGCCAGGGTAAGTAACAACAAACTTGAATTGGAAATTATCTTTGGATAAGTGTTATTTTCATGAAATTACCACAGTTACCTGTATTATGTGGTCCTTTTACTTGGCATTTTAAGAACTTTTAATATTGAACTTTTGAAATTAATTCATTTCCGAAAACATTTAGGGGCTGAAATTGCCCCTTTCAGACCTCCCCACGAACGGCCGATTACTGCTCGACACATTTTGTTGCCTCTAAGAGGCCAATTCCGTGCCGGAAGCATAACTTCCCGCCCCGGCACTAAACTTTCATTTAATTCTAAGTGAGCACCCCAAACCCAGCGTGGGGCAATTTCCTCCCCTTAGTATTCCCAGGAGAATATCCACTTTTACAATGACTAATCTCACAGTTACTAATGGAGTCAGGTAAACTCAATAATTCAGCTACTGTTTGCTACTTATGTATGTCGCAGGACAAAATGGGTGCGTACCCTAGCTACAGTTGATGAATAAGCTGGGTTTATTCCCAACACAAATCTCATTTAGACTCATTTCTGGGGTCCTACTGAAGGCCTCCACATGCCCTTTTCCAGATGGTATAGGAAGACATTTGGGGATTTTCTCATAGCCACTTACAAACTTATTTTATTTTCAGCTGACACGTAACATGTCATTATTTGATAAGGTAAAAAATTGAAGCTTTCCTTCCCCAAGTCGAAGTACTGTTCCCAAAGGGACTCTAAATACTGCGTTGATTTTGTTGTAAGCTTGATGCACGCTAACATTTTCATGCATGCCAACCATCAACATTTTATGTTGGTAGTCAACATTTTGGGAGACTGGGTCAGCATGTCAGTGTTTGTTGACAAACATTGCATAGCCAGGCCCCTTTCCTCTTAGTCTTGCTCCTATTTGAGTTTGGTTTCTATTGCATCAGATCAGGGTCCCTTCTCTCAGCACTAGTAGCAGGAATTGTAACAGCTATGAATTGTATGTGGGCACAGGAGTTCCTCTTTCTCAGAGGCACCATATTCAGAGGCACAATCCCTGCCATTAGTGCTAGCAGTGTGTAATATATGTACCTGTGAGCATGCTCACAGGGTTGTGGAGCTGTTGCACTGTGAGTGGCTTAGCGAATCATGAGATGTTCACAAGACTCAATAAAACCCCTGTTAATTGAGTTCCGGTCGGTTCTCCATGATGAGGCATGCAGTTGTGAACCTGGTGGATGAATTGGTATGGTTCAGTTTTATTGCTAATAAACCAGTTAGTTCGTTACAGCAAATGTGTATCTGTGAATTATTAAGCACAGAAACCATGAAGCAAAGACACTATACAGTGGCACTGAGAAAGATGAACAAAATACAGTTCATTAGCAGCTGACAAGACCAGGCTTAGTGGGTGCCAGGAATGGTTGGCATAGAAAAGAGGCAAATGAATGGCAATGGGGGAATGGAAGAATGGATGATAATGAAGGGGAGAAGAAAAGAAAGAGAAGCTATGACTAATGCCTTGGGGGGTAAGGAAGGAGACTGCACTAGCTGAGTTGCTATGGGGACTGAGAGTTCTAGCTTGAACTGGGGAGTGGAGGAAGAGTGCCGTGTTGAATTTAGGAAGAAAGGGGGAAAGAGTGCCAGTAAGAATTTGTAAGGTTGGAGAAGACAGTGCAGATGAAATTAAGTCTCTTTGGGGGCACAAAATGGGCAGTGTCAGATCAGCTGCCTGTTCTACTTCCCACCCAATTTTCTTTACTTTTTATGACTTCAGTTTTTATTAATCACTGTTTAAATGTTTTAAAGATTAAAAATCAATTGTGATGTAGAAAAGTGTGTAAAATTAACCACACTGATTACCCCCTGGACTGCTCTAGAAATGTTTGGGATGTTTTTCTACATTAAAGGCACTATATCAATCCAAGTTATTGTTGTTATTGTGCCTTCAATATCTGGATGTCTCCTTCAGGTGTTCATGCACTTATGTATTGTTCACCCAACACAACAACAACAACTTGTATTTATATAGTGCCTTTAAAGGAGTGAAACGTCCCAAGGCGCTTCACAGGAGTATTATGAGACAAAACGTTTGAAATCGAGCCACATAAGGAGAAATTAGGGCAGGTGACCAAAAATTTGGTCAAAGAGATAGGTTTTAAGGAACGTCTTGAAGGAGGAAAGCAAGGTTGAGAGGAGGAGAGGTTTAGGCAGGGAGTTCCAGAGCTTGGGGCCAAGGCAACAGAAGGCACGGCCACAAATGATTGAGCCATTCAACACAAATGGAACAATATTGGGTATAGAAACATAGAAACGTAGAAAATAGGTGCAGGAGTAGGCCATTCGGCCCTTCTAGCCTGCACCGCCATTCAATGAGTTCATGGCTGAACATGCAACTTCAGTACCCCATTCCTGCTTTCTTGCCATACCCCTTGATCCCCTTAGTAGTAAGGGGACTACATCTAACTCCTTTTTGAATATATTTAGTGAATTGGCCTCAACAACTTTCTGTGGTAGAGAATTCCACAGGTTCACCACTCTCTGGGTGAAGAAGTTTCTCCTCATCTCGGTCCTAAATGGCTTACCCCTTATCCTTAGACTGTGACCCCTGGTTCTGGACTTCCCCAACATTGGGAACATTCTTCCTGCATCTAACCTGTCTAAACCCATCAGAATTTTAAACGTTTCTATAAGGTCCCCTCTCATTCTTCTGAACTCCAGTGAATACAAGCCCAGTTGATTCAGTCTTTCTTGATAGGTCAGTCCCGCCATCCCGGGAATCAGTCTGGTGAACCTTCGCTGCACTCCCTCAATAACAAGAATGTCCTTCCTCAGGTTAGACAAAAACTGTACACAATACTCCAGGTGTGGCCTCACCAAGGCCCTGTACAACTGTAGCAACACATCCCTGCCCCTTTACTCAAATCCCCTCGCTATGAAGGCCAACATGCCATTTGCTTTCTTAACCGCATGCTGTATTTGCATGCCAACCTTCAATGACTGATGTACCATGACACCCAGGTCTCGTTGCACTTCCCCTTTTCCTAATCTGTCACCATTCAGATAATAGTCTGTCTCTCTGTTTTTACCACCAAAGTGGACAACCTCACATTTATCCACATTATACTTCATCTGCCATGTATTTGCCCACTCACCTAACCTATCCAAGTCACTCTGCAGCCTCATAGCATCCTCCTCGCAGCTCACACTGCCACCTAACTTAGTGTCATCCGCAAATTTGGAGATATTACATTTAATCCCCTCGTCTAAATCATTAATATACAGTGTAAACAGCTGGGGCCCCAGCACAGAACCTTGCGGTACCCCACTAGTCACCGCCTGCCATTCTGAAAAGTACCCATTTACTCCTACTCTTTGCTTCCTGTCTGACAACCATTTCTCAATCCATGTCAGCACACTACCCCAAATCCCATGTGCTTTAACTTTGCACATTAATCTCTTGTGTGGAACCTTGTCGAAAGCCTTCTGAAAGTCCAAATATACCACATCAACTGGTTCTCCCTTGTCCACTCTACTGGAAACATCCTCAAAAAATTCCAGAAGATTTGTCAAGCATGATTTCCCTTTCACAAATCCATGCTGACTTGGACCTATCATGTCACCTCTTTCCAAATGCGCTGCTATGACATCCTTAATAATTGATTCCATCATCTTACCCACTACCGATGTCAGGCTGACCGGTCCATAATTCTCTGTTTTCTCTCTTCCTCCTTTTTCAAAAAGTGGGGTTACATTGGCTATCCTCCACTCGATAGGAATTGATCCAGAGTCAATGGAATGTTGGAAAATGACTGTCAATGCATCTGCTATTTCCAAGGCCACCTCCTTAAGTACTCTGGGATGCAGTTCATCAGGCCCTGGAGATTTATCGGCCTTCAATCCCATCAATTTCCCCAACACAATTTCCCGACTAATAAGGATTTCTCTCAGTTCCTCCTCCTTACTTACCCTCTGACCCTTCTTATATCCGGAATGTTGTTAGTCTCCTCCTTAGTGAATACCGAACCAAAGTACTTGTTCAATTGGTCCGCCATTTCTTTGTTCCCCGTTATGACTTCTCCTGAATCTGACTGCAGGGGACCTACATTTGTCTTTACTAACCTTTTTCTCTTTACATATCTATAGAAACTTTTGCAATCCGTCTTAATGTTCCCTGCAAGCTTCCTCTCGTACTCTATTTTCCCTGCCCTAATCAAACCCTTCGTCCTCCTCTGCTGAGTTCTAAATTTCTCCCAGTCTCCGGGTTCACTGCTAATTCTGGCCAATTTGTATGCCACTTCCTTGGCTTTAATACTATCCCTGATTTCCCTTGATAGCCACGGTTGAGCCACCTTCGCTTTTTTATTTTTATGCCAGACAGGAATGTACAATTGTTGTAGTTCATCCATGCGGTCTCTAAATGTCTGCCATTGCCCATCCACAGTCAACCCCTTAAGTATCATTCACCAATCAATCCTAGCCAATTCACGCCTCATACCTTCAAAGTTACCCTTCTTTAAGTTCTGGACCATGGTCTCTGAATTAACTGTTTCATTCTCCATACCAATGCAGAATTCCACAATATTATGGTCACTCTTCGCCAAGGGGCCTCGCACAATGAGATTGCTAATTAATCCTCTCTCATTACACAACACCCAGTTTAAGATGGCCTCCCCCCTAGTTGGTTCCTCGACATATTGGTCTCGAAAACCATCCCTTATGCATTCCAGGAAATCCACTTCCACCGTATTGCTTCCAGTTTGGTTAGCCCAATCTATGTGCATATTAAAGTCACCCATTATAACTGCTGCACCCTTATTGCATGCACCCATAATTTCCTGTTTGATGCCCTCCCCAACATCACTACTACTGTTTGGAGGTCTGTACACAACTCCCACTAACGTTTTTTGCCCTTTGGTGTTCTGCAGCTCTACCCATATAGATTCCACATCATTCAAGCTAATGTCATTCCTAATTATTGTATTAATCTCCTCTTTAACCAGCAATGCTACCCCACCTCCTTTTCCTTTTATTCTATCCTTCCTGAATGTTGACTACCCCTGGATGTTGAGTTCCCAGCCCTGATCATCCTGGAGCCATGTCTCCGTAATCCCAATCACTTCATATTTGTTAACATCTATTTGCACAGTTAATTCATCCACTTTATTACGGATACTCCTTGCATTAAGACACAAAGCCTTCAGGCTTGTTTTTTTTAACACCCTTTGTCCTTTTAGAATTTTGTTGTACAGTGGCCCTTTTTGTTCTTTATTTTGCATTTCTCTGCCCTCCACTTTTTCTCATCTCCTTTCTGTTTTTTGCTTTTATCTCCTTTTTATTTCCCTCTGTCTCCCTCCATTGGTTCCCATCCCCCTGCCATATTAGTTTAACTCCTCCCCAACAGCACTAGCAAACACTCCCCCTGGGACATTGGTTCCGGTCCTGCCCAGGTGCAGACCGTCCGGTTTGTACGGGTCCCACCTCCCCCAGAACCGGTTCCAATGCCCCAGGAATTTGAATCCCTCCCTGCTGCACCACTGCTCAAGCCATGTATTCATCTGTGCTATCCTGCGATTCCTACTCTGACTAGCACGTGGTACTGGTAGCAATCCCGAGATTACTACTTTTGAGGTCCTACTTTTTAATTTACCTCCTAGCTCCTTAAATTCGTTTTGTAGGACCTCATCCCTTTTTTTACCTATGTCGTTGGTACCAATGTGCACCACGACAACTGGCTATTCTCCCTCCCTTTTTAGAATGTCCTGCACCCGCTCCGAGACATACCTATAGCTTAAGTTACAAACTTGCTTTCACATGTCAGGACCATTCTTGCTGTCACTTTTTTTGAGGGCTACATCAGATTATTTTAATATGTTAGTCGGCCTTTGCTAGTTTTCATGGTTGTATGCATTATATAATATTTATTCATTTGAAGTTATTTATCTAGAATAGCCCAATGAAACTACACATCTTCTTCACTTTGGAGCCTACGTGGGAATAGGGCACTTGGGAGTGTTTAATTCTTGATAGAGTTCTGACCAGAATACTGAGTACTTTCTGCTTTTTGTGAATAGCCTTGCAATCTTTCACCAGGATGAACTGACTGGACCTGATTTCACATTTCATCCAAATACCTCTCTTAACACTGCACCAGGGAGGGGACAGTAGGGGCTATCAATCTAAGATACCTAACAGTTGCTCTATCGCTCCAACTAAGCAGTTCTGCATCCTTACATAATGATCAAGAGCACTTCATCTGACTCCGCCCTAGCCTGCCATTTCAGTGCGGCACAATCTGGTACGTGTGTTAACCAATTTTACCTCTGATAAAATTATTTAGGCCTACATTCTGTTTTGTTAACTTCTTTTTTAATTTCTAACTCAGAAAAAAATAAAAGGGCCATAAATATAAGAAAGTCAGCAGGAGATCCAATAAAGAATTCAGGAGAAACTTCTTTTCTCCGAGAGTGGTCAGAATGTGGAACTTGCTACCACATGGAGTGGTTGAGGCAAATATCATCGATGCATTTAGCATAGAAGCTAGATAAGTACATGAGAGAGGATGGAATAGAAGGATATGTTGATGGATTGAGATGAAATAAGGTGGAAGGAGGCTTGTGTGGAGCATAAACATTGGCATAGACCCGTTGGGCCAAATGACCTGTTTCTTTGCTGCTATTTTTATGTCATCTTATGTACTTTTGTCCCACACAATGGTGGATTGAAGTGTTAATTGTTTAACCATCCCAGGGGAGCCATTATTTGCAAATCCAAACAATTCGTGCTTTGTCAGCGATGGCCTCGTCACTACACGGTATACACAGACATCTGAAAGCACTAGAGAAGTACCACCAACACTGCCTCCGCAAGATCCTGCAAAATCCACTGGGAGGATAGACCAACATCAGTGTTCTCGCTCAGGCCAACATCCCCAGTATCGAAGCACTGATCACGCTCGACCAGCTCTATTGTATGGGCCACATCGTCCGCATCCCCAACACGAGATTCCCCAAGCAAGTGCTCTACTCGGAACTCCTACACGGCAAGCGAGCCCCAGGTGGGCAGAGGAAATGTTTCAAGGATACCCTCAAAGCTTCCTTGATAAAGTGCAATATCCTCACCGGCACCTGGGAATCCCTGGCCCAAGACCACCCAAAATGAAGACAGAGCATCCGGGAGGGTGCTCAGCACCTTGAGTCTCATCACCGTGAGCATGCAGAAACCAAGCGCAGACAGCGGAAGGAGCGTGCGGCAAACTAGACTCCCCACCCACCCTTTCCTGTAACCAATGTCTGCCTCACCTGTGACAGAGACTGTAATTTCCGCATTGGACTGTACAGGCACCTGAGAACTCACTTTTAGAGTGGAAGCAAGTCTTCCTCGATTTTGAGGGACTGCCTATGATGATGATGACTACATCACAGCAGGCGAGTCCCAGGAGGGCAGAGAAAATGTTTCAAGGACACCCTCAAAGCCTCCTTTTTAAAAAAATGGAACAGCCCCACCGACCAGTGGAGAAGCATCCGAGAAGGTGCTGAACACTTCAAGTCTCTTTGCCAGGAGCACGCGGAAGCCAAGTACAAACAGCGGAAGGAGCGTACGACAGCGTACGACAAATCAAGCATCCCACACACCCGTCCCTCCAACCACCGTCTGCCCCATCTGTGACAGAGACTGTAGATCCCGCATTGGTCTCATCAGTCGCCTCAGAACTCATTTTAGTGTGGGAGCAAGTCATCCTCGACTCCAGGGGACTGCTTAAGAAGAAGAAGAAGATGCCACAGAAGTGCCAATGCAACACCTTGCTGTTTATGGCATCATTCTATTCAATTCACAGAGCCAAAAGGAAAGGCCCTCAACCGAAAGGTAATGACTTTGATTGACAGCTAGTTGAGTCATTTGCCAAGAGGGCTAAGCCCTTGATTGGCTCAAGTCCTCTGATCATTCAGTGGGCAGAGACTTCATCTCACATATGACAGAAGAAAAAAAGACAGACAGAAAGAAAAAGAAAGAATGAATTCATTTCTATAAGTCTCTTTCATGACCTCAGGACTTCCAAAGCATTTTACAGCCAATTAATTGCTTTTGAATTGTACTCCCTGATAGAAACATAGAAAATAGGTGCAGGAGTAGGCCATTCGGCCCTTCTAGCCTGCACCGCCATTCAATGAGTTCATGGCTGAACATTCAACTTCAGTACCCCATTTCTCGCCATACCCCTTGATCCCCCGAGTAGTAAGGACCTCATCTAACTCCTTTTTGAATATATTTAGTGAATTAGCCTCAACAACTTTCTGTGGTAGAGAATTCCACAGGTTCACCACTCTCTGGGTGAAGAAGTTCCTCCGCATCTCGGTCCTAAATGGCTTACCCCTTATCCTTAGACTGTGACCTCTGGTTCTGGACTTCCCCAACATTGGGAACATTCTTCCTGCATCTAACCTGTCTAACCCTGTCAGAATTTTAAATATTTCTATGAGGTCCCCTCTCATTCTTCTGAACTCCAGTGAATACAAGCCCAGTTGATCCAGTCTTTCTTGATAGGTCAGTCCTGCCATCCCGGGAATCAGTCTGGTGAACCTTTGCTGCACTCCCTCAATAGCAAGAATGTCCTTCCTCAGGTTAGGAGAGCAAAACTGTACACAATACTCCAGGTGTGGCCTCACCAATGCCCTGTACAACTGTAGCAACACCTCCCTGTCCCTGTACTCAAATCCCCTTGCTATGAAGGCCAACATGCCATTTGCTTTCTTAACCACCTGCTGTACCTGCATGCCAACCTTCAATGACTGATGTACCACGACACCCAGGTCTCTTTGCACCTCCCCTTTTCCTAATCTGTCACCATTCAGATAATAGTCTGTCTCTCTGTTTTTACCACCAAAGTGGATAACCTCACATTTATCCACATTATACTTCATCTGCCATGCATTTTCCCACTCACCTAACCTATCCAAGTCGCTCTGCAGCTTCACAGCATCCTCCTCGCAGCTCACACTGCCACCCAACTTAGTGTATTTTGGTTGAGGAATACATATTGACCGTAGCCATATTTGACCCTGAAAGGAGCTTCTGGCCAATTATCCACGGCATACCTAAAACCGCCTATTTCCATCTCCATAATATTGCCCGTCTCCACCCCTGCCCAGCTCACCTGCTGCTGAAACCCTCATCAATGCCTTTGTTACCTCTGGACTCGACTACTCCAACGCACTCCTGGCTGGCCTCCCACATTCTACCCTATGTAAACTTGAGGTCATCCAAAACTCGGCTGCCCATGTCCTAACTTGCACCAAGTCCCATTCATCCATCACCCCTGTGCTTGCCGACCTACATTGGCTCCTGGTTAAGCAACGCCTCAATTTCAAAATTCTCATCCTTGTTTACAAATTCCTCCATGGCTTTGTCCCTCACTATCTCTGTAATCTCCGTCAGCCTCACAAACTCCCAAGATGTCTGCGCTCCTCAAATTCTGCCCTCTTGAGCATCCCTGATTATAACTGCTCAACCGTTGGCGGCCGTGCCTTCAGCTGCCGAGGCCCCAAGCTCTGGAACTCCCTCCCTAAACCTCTTCGCCTCGCTACCACTTTCCTCCTTTAAGACGCTCCTTAAAACCTACCTCTTTGACCAAACGTTTGGTCATCTGCCGTAATTTCTTCTTATGTGGCTCGGTGTCAAACTTAGTTGTTTTGTCTTATAACACTCCTCTGAAGCACTTTGGAATGTTTTAAATGTTAAAGGCGCTATATCAATACAAATTGTTGTTAGCTTAACAGCTCATCAGACAGGAAAGCTCATACTCGGAAGCTGCAAATCATTTTGGTTTAAAAGTTACATGCAAGCTTGACATTTAAAGTCCAGCTAGTTTGAGATTACAGTAAATAACCATATCTTCAAGACTATATTTAGAGATAAAGCAAGTTGTGTCTTGTTATTTTACATATTAAGGAGTACATTGGCAGGATAGGCGCACCAACAACAGTGTTCTCGCTCAGGTCAACATCCCCAGCATCGAAGCATTGACCACGCTCGATCAACTCCATTGCCCGCATGCCTGATACTAGACTCCCAAAACAAACGCTCTATTCAGAGCTCCAACACGGCAAGCGAGCTCCAGGTGGGCAGAGGAAATGCTTCAAGGACACCCTCAAAGCCTCCTTGAAAAAGTGCAACATCCCCACTGACACCTGGGAATCCCTGGCCCAAGATCACTCAAAGTGGAAGAGAAGCATCCGGGGAGACGTTGAACACCTCGAGTCTCTTCGCCGGGAGCACGCGGAAGCCAAGCGCAAACAGTGGAAGGAGCGCACATCAACCCAAGTCCTCCACCCACCCGTCCCTTCAACCACCATCTGCCCCACCTGTGACAGAGACTGTAGGTCCCGCATTGGACTCATCAGTCACCTGGAAACTCATATTAGTGTGGACGCAAGTCAACCTCGACTCCGAGGTACTGCCTAAGAAGAAGATTAAGGAGGTTAGGGAAAAACATATCCCATTGTGTGAAACTGTGTATAGCACATTCGTACATTTGATGTCAATAAAAACATGTATTGGTTCAAGCCTGTCTTCATCCAGTCCACTATAAAGAAAGGAAAAATTCACATGGCAGCACATGATGCATTCCAGTAATCAATGTACAGACTGTGGGTTCTCTGTTATGATCATTGAAATATGCTATTATTTAACTAGATATTGGGCAGAAAAGAAGTCCACTATGGATCGAAGGGTCACAAAGTCTACTTATGGGAGTAGCGCTGAGCCGAAGAAAATATTTTGCATTAAAACCCAAAAGCTGGACAGTGCCTTACAACCTGAACTTGAACAGCTCTTTACAGTGGAATCAACCATACAAAAAGCCAATCAACATACTTATTTACACATCAGCAGTCCAGATTGCAAGCCTAGTTGACAACACTTTTGAGGCAACTAATCTGTGGCAAATTCACAAGGTTGTCATGACATAATCTCCTATTGGGGAGGCAGTGCAGTCTCAAAATGACTATTGCACTGGTTGTTACACAGCTCTCCCTCAGCAGCACATACATTGCTGAGTGAACACCGAAGCTTCTTCATCTGAAAAAACACTTGGGAGGTGAATTTAAATCATCGGGGGAACAAATTCTGACAGTCTTAGTGGGAAAGGTCAGGCAATTCAAAGCACTTCTATTGTAAATGGAGGAATTGTGTACTTATTAAAAAGTACAAGAGGGTAAATACCAAGCAAACAAGAATGTTCAAAGGCTTTGCAAGGTAAATATTGTGAAAACATATCTAGATTTAAACATGTTTTTATAATCTTACCTGCACTGATACTTTGGGGTAGGTTTTAATCTTCACCATCGGGTGGAAGACTGACCGTTGCGAATTGGCTGCTCGTTATACACCCCACCCAATATTTCTTTCCATTGACATCAGTGGAAATCCAACAGGGTGAATAACTGCCGGCTGCTCCATAACTGCCAGTTTTCCACCTGCACCCGTAGTGCAAATTACTCTATTTATGTTTAGTGTTGGAGTTTTGTGCATGTAGAGTATTTGAAACAACATACAGATTAGTATTAACTGCCTTGCATGACTACCAAGAGGGGATCAAATATATAACTTCACACTTCTTATTAACTGTTATGTGAGCATTAGATCTATTCAATAAGTAACAGAAATATTTTAAAAGGGATAATTATGATAAGTTTCAATGTAGACACCAACAAGGCTTTTTTTCTTGTTTCATTTTCTCACAGCTTCATAGCATCCATTGGAAATGCTGTAACTTATGCATCTGACCCTTTGAGACAGTAGACAGTGTAACAGGCAGTTGTAACTGGTACAGGTACACTCTTAATAAAGGATGAAACTGAGTACTGTGTACAACGAGCAAGTGTGACCTTAGCTCCTTTAATAAGACTCCAGAGTGCAGGTACCTCGTGGGTGGCCTGCTTATATACCGTGCTCCCAAGGGATGCTGGGATCCCTTGGGACTCCAACAGGTAGGCCCTCTGGTGGTAGTGTAATACAGATTACAAGGGGTTAATTACATAACAGTAACATAAGTGTGTGGCGAGATTATACTGGAATCCACAGTGGGTTTCTCCACTGGAGCACCACAGTGAATGCACAGACCAGTGCGTGAAGTATGGAATAATGGTTCAATGAAACATGCCTATAGATGTCCGATGGTATTATGGGTTTCAGAGGAAACTGAAATGCACATTAAACACAGTAAATCAGGCTGACATGATGGCAACAATGTTTAAAGCATCTCAGTAAAGCAGCAGGTTAATATGACAAGATTGTTCTTCCCTACTTACATCAGCAGGGTTATATAAGATTGTTATTGTTGTGTATCTGTAAAGCATGCACTCCCACATTACGCCACCAGGGTGCACATCCCCTGAAGTCCCAAGGGATCCCAGCGTCCCTTCGGACCACTGTATATCAGCCAGCCCCTAAAGCCTGTTCCTCACTCTGGAGTGTATTATTAAAAACTGAGATCACACTTTAACCTTCCTATGTTAGGAACACAATAACTGGTGACAAGTATACGAATCCAACGCAAAGATGCAGAAAACTGTGGACATCCTGGAGAAGTTCTCGGAGGGTGAGGACTGGGAAGCCTATGTCGAACGGCTAGACCAGTACTTTGTAGCCAACTAGCTGGACGGAGAAGGAAGCGCTGCAAAAAGGAGAGCGGTCCTCCTCACAGTCTGCAGGGCACCGACCTACAGCCTCATGAAGAATCTTCTGGCTCCGGTGAAACTCACAGATAAGTCGTATGAGGAGCTATGTACACTGGTTCGGGAGCATCTTAACCCGAGGGAGAGCGTGCTGATGGCGAGGTATCGGTTCTACACGTGCCAGCGATCTGAAGGTCAGGAAGTGGCGAGCTACGTCGCCGAGCTAAGGGGACTTGCAGGACAATGTGAGTTTGATGGCGGCTACACGGAGCAGATGCTCAGAGACTTTTTTGTACTACACATTGAGCACGAGACCATCCTATGAAAACTTTTGACTGTAGAGACACCGACCCTCAGTAAGGCCATTGCAATAGCACAGGCGTTTATGTCCACCAGTGATAACACCAAACAAATCTCTCAGCACACAAGTGCTAGCAATGTTCATAAATTAACTGGAATTGTGTTTGCGAGCAGAAATGTACAGGGCAGAAACCACGAGTCTGCAACTGCCAGTAGGCCTCAAGTGACCCAGATGAATCAGAGTCCGCAACAAAGGATGAATGCAAGTCAATTCACACCTTGTTGGCTTTGTGGAGGCTTCCATTCAGCCTATTCATGCCGCTTCAAAGGGTATGTTTGCAAGAGCTGTGCAACAATGGGGCACCTCCAACGAGCTTGCAGACGAGCTGCAAGCTCTGCAAAACCTGCTAACCACCATGTGGCAGAGGAAGATCGGTCCATGGTGGATCAAAGCAATTTCGAGCCTCAGAAAGAGGAGGCAGATGCTAAAGTACACGCGGTGCACACATTTTCGACGCAATGTCCACCTATAATGTTAAATGTAAAATTGAATGGTTTACCCGTAGCCATGGAACTGGACACTGGCACTAGCCAATCCATTATGAGTAAAAAGATGTTTGAGAGACTTTGGTGCAACAAAGCACTCAAACCAGCCCTGAGCCCCATCCACATGAAACTGAGAACATACACCAAAGAGCTCATCACTGTCCTGGGCAGCACTATGGTTAAGGTCGCCTACGAGGGCACGGTGCACGAACTGCCACTCTGGATTGTCCCAGGCGATGGCTCCACACTGCTTGGAAGGAGCTGGCTGGGCAAAATCCGCTGGAACTGGGATGACATCCGAGCGCTATCACATGTCGATGAGGCCTCATGTACCCAGGTTCTTAACAAATGTCCTTCCCTTTTTGAGCCAGGCATTGGAAACTTTTCCAGGGTGAAGGTGCAGATCCACTTGGTCCCAGAGGCATGACCCATTCACCACAAGGCAAGAGCGGTACCTCACATGATGAGGGAGAGAGTGGAAATCGAGCTGGACAGGCTGCAATGCGAGGGCATCATCTCCCCAGTGGAATTCAGTGAGTGGGCCAGCCCAATTGTTCCAGTACTCAAAAGTGATGGCACGGTGAGAATTTGCAGCGATTATAAAGTAACTATTAATCATTTCTCGCAACAGGACCAATATCCGCGACCAAAGACAGACGACCTATTTGCGATGCTGGCAGGAGGCAAGATGTTCACTAAGCTCGACCTGACTTCGGCCTACATGACGCAGGAGCTGGAGGAGTCTTTGAAGGGCCTAACCTGCATCAACACGCATAAGGGACTGTTCATCTACAACAGATGCCTGTTTGGAATTCGGTCGACTGCAGCGATCTTCCAAAGAAACATAGAGAGCCTACTCAAGTCGGTTCCACGCACGGTGGATTTTCAGGACGACATATTCGTCACGGATCGGGATACCGTCGAGCACCTCCAAAACCTGGAGGAGGTCCTCCATCAACTGGATTGCATAGGGCTGCGGCTGAAGAGGTCGAAATGCATCTTCATGGCAACAGAAGTGGAGTTTTTGGGGCGAAAGATCGCGGCGGACGGCATTCGGCCCACAGACGTCAAGACAGAGGCTATCAGGAACGCGTCCAGGCCACAGAACGTCACGGAGTTGCGGTCGTTCCTGGGACTCCTCAACTATTTTGGTAACTTCCTACTGGGGTTAAGCACCCTCTTAGAGCCCCTACATGTGTTATTGCGTAAAAGTGAGAACTGGGTATGGGAAAAAACCCAAATAATTGCTTTTGAGAAAGCCAGAAACATTTTATGCTCCAACAAGCTGCTTGTATTGTATAACCCGTGTAAAAGACTTGTGCTAGCATGTGATGCGTCGTCGATGGAGTCGGGTGTGTATTACAACAAGCTAACGTTGCGGGGAAGTTGCAACCTGTCGCCTATGCCTCCAGGACCTTGTCTAAGGCCGAGAGGGCCCACAGCATGATTGAGAAAGAGGCATTACCGTGTGTGTTCGGGGTAAAGAAAATGCATCAGTACCTATTTGGCCTCACATTTCAGCTGGAAACTGATCACAAGCCCCTCATATCCCTGTTCGCTGAAAACAAGGGGATAAATACTAATGCCTCATCCCGCATACAAAGATGGGCACTCGCGCTATCAGCGTATAATTATACCATCCGCCACAGGCCAGGCACCGAGAACTGTGCGGATGCTCTCAGTCGGCTACCATTGCCCACCACGGGGGTGGAAATGGCGCAACCTGCAAACTTGTTCATGGTGATGCAGCCCGCAGACTTGTTGATGGTCATGGAAGCGTTTGAAAATGATAAATCATCTGTCACGGCCCGCCAGATTAGGACTTGGACCAGCCAAGATCCTCTGCTGTCCCTAGTAAAAAACTGTGTACTGCATGGGAGCTGGGCCAGCATCCCCATTGAAATGCAAGAGCCAATCAAGCCGTTCCAGCGGCGAAAGTACGAGCTGTCCATTCAGGCAGACTGCCTGTTGTGGGGTAACCGCATAGTGCTACCCAAAAAGGGCAGGGAGACATTCATCTCGGATCTCCACAGCACACACCCGGGTATAATAATGATGAAAGCGATAGCCAGATCCCACGTGTGGTGGCCCGGTATCGACTCTGACTTAGTATCCTGTGTACGGTAATGCCGTGTGTGTGCTCAGTTGAGCAACGTGCCCAGAGAGGCACCACTAAGTTTGTGGTCCTGTCCCTCCAGACCATGGTCGAGGATCCATGTCGACTATGCGGGCCCGTTTCTTGGTAAAATGTTCGTGGTGGTGGTGGATGCTTTTTCAAAATGGATTGAATGTGAAATAATGTCGGGAAGCACCGCCACCGCCACCATTGAAAGGCTGAGGGCCATGTTTGCCACCCACAGCCTGCCTGACATACTGGTCAGTGACAATGGGCCATGTTTCACCAGTGCCAAATTTAAAGAATTCATGACCCGCAATTGGATCAAACATGTCATCTCGGTCCCGTTTAAACCAGCCTCCAATGGGCAGGCAGAGCGGGCAGTACAAACAATCAAACAGAGCCTTAAACAAGTTACAGAAGGCTCACTCCAAACCCGCCTGTCCCGAGTACTGCTCAGCTACCGCACGAGACCCCACTCACTCACAGGTGTGCCCCCGGCTGAACTACTCATGAAAAGGACACTTAAAACCAGACTCTCGCTGGCCCACCCCAACCTGCATGATCAGGTAGAGAGCAGACGGCAGCAACAAAATGTAAACGATGGTCGCGCCACTGTGTCACGGGAAATTGATCTGAATGACCCTGTGTATGTGCTAAACTATGGACATGGTCCCAAGTGGATCGCGGGCACGGTGATTGCTAAGGAAGGGAGTAGGGTGTTTATAGTCAACTAGACAATGGACAAATTTGCAGAAAGCACCTGGACCAAATGAGGCTGCGGTTCACAGACTGCCCTGAACAACCCACAGCAGACACCACCTTTTTCAAACCCACAACACACACCCAAAGGATTAATGACACCACCCCGAACCAGGAAATTGAACCCATCACGCCCAACAGCCCAGCAAGACCAGGCTCACCAAGCAGCCCTGCAGGGCCAAGAACACGCTAGTCCAGCGAGGGCACAGCTAACACACCAGAACAGACATTTGTACTGAGGCAGTCCACCAGGGAAAGAAAGGCTCCCGACTCCTCACCTTGTAAATAGTTTTCACTTTGACTTTGGCGAGGGAGTGATGTTGTGTATCTGTAAAGCATGCACTCCCATATTCTGCCACCAGGGAGCGCATCCCCTGAAGTCCCAAGGGATCCCAGCATCCCTTCGGCGCACTGTATATAAGCCGGCCCCTAAGGCCTGTTCCTCACTCTGGAGTGTCTTAATAAAGACTGAGGCCACTGGTACTTTAACCTCCCTGTGTGCAATCTCATCTGTGTTCGGAACACAATAGTTATTATGGCCTCTATTGTATGTGTAAGCACTCTAATTAAGACTAACCGTTCAACAGTACAAACTTGTCACTTACATCACTTTTTGAAGCATTCGTTACATTTCTCCCATTAGCATTGCGGGCATCACCATTCAACATTACATTTATATACCCGCATTCATTAATTACACTTTTATCTTTAATATCACTGGCATCGCTGTGCCAAGAGTGGAACTATCTCTTTAATTTTTCTGGGCTGCCGGTCTCCTTTAAGAGGGCCTTGCAGTCTTTATCCCAATCCGGTTTGCCGCTCAGTGACATATGTTGCTCCCTCAATGCTGCCCCTCGTGGTCTGGTCGTGGCCATCTTGATTCCAGGTGCTTCGCCTCGTGGTGCAGGCGCCATCTTCTCTCTCTCCATGAGGTAGGCTGCGGTGATCCTTTTCTCCCCAGCTTCTGCCACGGACGCCGGGAATCTACTTTATGTGCCGATCTTCCCCCCCTCAGAGTCCTGTCACTGGAGCCCAGAAGGTGAGGTCTGGTCGTTCAGGTTGGATCATCTCGCCATTGAGTTGTGTCGTCGCCACGGTTGAGTCGGACGGTAGGATTTTCAGGTGCTGTGATGGATCCGAGCTTGGGGCCGCGTAGGATGTCGATCGCCGGGCCCCGGGGCCTTCGTCGCTCTGACAGATTTGGACTTGCTTCATCCATCTTCTTCCCAGCAGCGTTAGACCATCACCGGCAACGATGCACAAGGGAAGCTTGTGCATCGCGCCGCCATGGGATACCTGGATCTCCACGCTGCCAACGTCTAGGATGGTGCCTTTTGTGTAAGTGAGCAGCTTTGTCTGGATTGGGGACATTTTGGGTCATTTGGCGGGATTGTCTCAGAGTTTATCAAAGGCCATCTGATTCATCAGCGATTGGCTCGCCCCTATGTCGACCTCCATCGAGACTGGAACCTCGTTGATTTCTACTTCCATTTCCACGGGGATCTCTCGGTGGAGCAGGTATATATTCCGTACTCCTCTTCCAGGGGCTGAACAGCTTCGTCTTCATCAGTGCTGGAGCCCGGGTGATCAGCCAACTCTTCAGCGACTCAGTGAGTAAAACTTTTTCTACACATTCACTGAAAGTGACCTTTAGTGTTGCAGCCTTTGCAGGTATAGTCTTTGTATCAGCACTGGTGGGCCCTGTGGTTTCCTCCACAGCACCAGCATGGGGCTAGCCGGTTGGCCCCATGTGGCGGACTCATGGTTGTGGGACTTGGGGCAGCAGTCTTGCCTCTGAAAGTCGCCATTTGGTTCACTGTACTCATCGGGTTAGAGTCCTGGGTGTGAGTCATCATCCGTTTGGAATTGCAGACCGAAATAATGTAGGCCTGGCTCACTTTGATTGCGTTCTGCAGGGTGACCATAGTGTTCGCAGAAAGCAGCTTGTGGAGGAGGCCCTTGTGGCCGATTCCAATAACAAAGATGTCCCTTAGTGCTTCGGTGAGGTGGTCGCCAAAATCACATGGTGCAGCCAATTTTCTCAAATCTGCAGCATATTTAGCAATTTCTTGGCCTTCGGGCCAGCGGTGGGTGTAGAACTGGTGTCTGGCTGTGAGGATGCTCTCTTTAGGTTTGAGTTGTTCTTGTATTAAAGTTACGAGCTCCGCATAGGTCTTGGTTGTCATCTTCACTGGGGCTAGCAGGTCCCTGACGAGGCCATGGATAGTGGGCCCACAACTGCTGAGCAGGATGGCTCTGCGTTTGTTCACCAGCAAGGCCGGTGAGTCCCTAGCCAGGCCGTTCACGATGAAAAAGTGTTCTAGCCTTTCCACAAAGGCATCCCAATCATCCCCATCAGCGAATTGTTGGAAGTTGCTTAGGTTAGACATATTGTGTGTGGAAATTCGTAATCTCGTCGCCAGCTGTTGTATCTGTAAGCATTCTAATAACGACTCCATGAGGTAAGGGTATTGCACTTGAACTGTGGTGACCTTAGTCCTTTTATTGCAGCTCCTAGAGTGAGGACACCAAGAGGTAAGCTCCCTTTTATACTTGGTTACCTGCAGTGCAAAGGTGACCCTTAGGTCTCCAGCAGCAGCACCCTCACCCTCTAGTGGTACAGGTATAGTGTATACAGGGTGAAGGTACATTCAGTGGTCTAGTGTTACAGTACATACATTAACATGCATACATAAAAGCCTCCATTTGCTTTCTTCCACTTTAATATTCTATTGATTACTTTGCATCTCACTATTTATGTATAACAATTATCTGTGTCCTTACTGATCCTGGCGTTGAAGTCGCCGAGAGGGATCAATTTGTCATCCGTAGGGATATGAGATAGGGATTGTTCAAGCCTGGAGTAAAATCCCTCTTTGGCCTCATCTGTTGCGTCGAGTATTGGGGCATATGCACTGATAATTGTGGCGGACTGGTCCGGAATAGGGTAGAACTGGTGTCTGGCTGTGAGGATGCTCTCTTTAGGTTTGAGTTGTTCTTGTATTAAAGTTACGAGCTCCGCATAGGTCTTGGTTGTCATCTTCGTTGGGGGCTAGCAGGTCCCTGACGAGGCCATGGATAGTGGGCCCACAACTGCATGAGGCGTTCGTTAACCCTGCAGGGAGAGTCTCTGAGGCGGTCAACCAGCTCAATCTTGATGGCGAAACCAACTCCATGGAGGCGGCATTCTTCCTCTGGTTTTCCTTTCCAAAAGAAGGTGTAACCTCCACCTTGTTCTTTGAGCTGGCCTTCCCCTGCCCGCTGGGTCTCGCTTAGGGTGGTGATGTCAACATCGAAAAGTCTAAGTTCCCGGGCAACAATGGTGGTACGGCGTTCCGATCTATCGCTGTTGGATTTGTCCATGAGGGTCCTGACGTTCCAGATCCCGAACTTCATTTTGAGGGGTGGAAGATGCCTGTGTGTGAGTTCTTTTAACGACAAACTGATCCTCCTTGGCAACTTCAACACCAGAGTCGGTAAGGACACAGACCTCTGGGAAGGCGTGATCAGCAGAGAAGGGGGAGGGAAAACCAACTCCAGCAGTACCCTGCTCCTGACAAAATGCCTAGAACACGACCTTATCATCACCAACACCAGAGGGACAAGTACAAGGCATCGTGGCAACACCCCTGCTCCAAACACTGGCACCTGCTCGACTACGTCATTGTTCGAGCCAGGGATCGCAAGGATGTGCGCATCACCCACAGCATGACAGGAGCCGATGATTGCTGGATGGACCATCGCCTAATCCGTTCCATCATCAACATCAATATAGCCCCAAAGTGGCGATGGCAGCAGAAGCAGTGCCGCAGGAAAATCAACACCGGGGCACTCAAAGACCCAGCTAAGAGAGCCCTATACAGCCAACACCTTACTTCTAACCTGGCAACCCTTGATGACCCCGAATGCCCACAGCGCTTGGTCTGTCCTCCAGGCCACTATAACCAGTGCCTGCGAAGAGATGCTCGGTCACTCAACTAGGAAACGCCAGGACTGGTTTGATGAGAATGACCAGGAGATCCAAGAGCTAATAAAGAACAAGCGCAGGGCATTTCTGAACCTAAAACAACAACTCAACTCGGGAGCCGCAAAGCAGCTTTACAGACGGCTTAAGGCCGAGGTCCAGCAAAAAACATGTGACCTAAAGAATAGATGGTGCGTGGAGGAAGCACAGGAGATTCAGCAGCTGGCTGACAACCATGATGTACGAGGATTCAGTCAAGTCCACCTACGGCCCAAGCAGGCAAGGCCCCACCCCACTGCTGGCCAAGAACGTGGAGATACTCATCAAGGACACTGAGGCAGTCAGGGCCCACTGGAAGGAGCACTTCGAAGATCTCCTTAATCAAGACTCTGCCTTCAACACAAATGTCCTCGACTCCATCCCGCAGCATGCTACCCGCCATCTTCTCAGCAATACCCTAGCCCTACACGAGGTAGAAAAGGTCATCCATCAGCTCAAGAACAACAAGGCATCGGAAGTGGATGGAATCCCTGCTGAGGCACTAAAATATGGCGGAGAGGCACTATTGGCATGAATGCATGACCTCATCTCTCTCATCTGGAAGAAGGAGAACATGTCAGGAGATCTCAGCGATGCAGTAATCGTGACCATCTTTAAAAAGGGGACAAGTCCAACTTTGGCAACTACAGAGGAATCTCCCTGTTATCAGCCACTGGGAAAGTCATCGCTAGAATCCCCCGCAACCGTCTTCTCCCTGTGGCTGAGGAGCTCCTCCCGGAGTCACAGTGCGGATTCCATCCACTACGGGGTACAAAGGACATGATCTTTACGGCGCGACAATTGCAAGAGAAATGCAGTGAACAGCACGAGCCCTTGTACATGGCCTTCTTTGACCTCACAAAGGCTTTTGACACTGTTAACCACGAGGGACTATGGTACGTCCTCTTCCGTTTCGGCTTCCCCCAAAAGGTTGTCACCATCCTCCGCCTGCTCCACGAAAACATGCAAGCCATGATCCTGACCAACGGAGCCACCACAAACCCAATCCACGTCCGGACCGGGGTCAAGCAGGGCTGCATCATTGCGCCAACCCTCTTCTCGATCTTCCTCGCTGCAATGCTCCACCTCAGACTCAACAAGCTCCCCACTGGAGTGGAACTAAACTATAGAACCAGTGGGAACCTGTTCAACCTTCGTCGCCTCCAGGCCAGATCCAAGATCGTTTCATCTTCTGTCGTCGAGCTACAGTACGTGGACGATGCTTGCGTCTGCACACATTCAGAGGCTGAACTCCAAGTCATCGTCAACATCTTAACCGAGGCATACGAAAGCATGGGCCTTACGCTAAATATCTGTAAGACAAAGGTCCTCCATCAACCTGACCCCGCCACACAGCACTGCCCCCTAGTCATCAAGATCCATGGCGCGGTCCTGGACAACATGGATCACTTTCCATACCTCGGGAGCCTTATATCAGCAAGGGCAGACATCGACGATGAGGTTCAACACCGCCTCCAGTGCGCCAGCGCAGCCTTCGGCCACCTGAGGAAGTGAGTGTTCGAAGATCAGGCCCTTAAATTTGGCACCAAGCTTCCACGCCAAAAAGGGATGAGTTCACAGGTGTTTCAATGAAGGACCTAATATTCCAGGTCCCGAACTACATCTTGAAGGGTGGAAGATGCCTGTGCGTGGATTTTATTAACGTGTGGTGGCCGTTGCACACCAGCTACCACATGGGCTTGACAGAGCTAGGTCTTGGTCCAGTGGCAAGGATTACCCAAGACTAACTGGAGACCTGCTCTGCTGCACAGACCGAGTGCGCACACATATCGCAGTGTGGGCTGGCCCATGCTGCCCCTGGGCCCTCGCCTCTTCTGGGCCCCAGATTCACGCCTCTCCTGGGACGCAGCAACATTAGTGTTCTCAATCAGGCCAACATTGAACCACTGAACACACTCGACCAGCTCCGTTGAGCGGCCCACATTGTCCACATGCCTGACACATGACTCCCAAAGCAAGCACTCTACTCGGAACTCCTTCACGGCAAGCAATCCCCAAGTGGGCAGAGGAAACGTTTCAAGGACACCCTCAAAGCCTCCTTGATAAAGTGCAACATCCCCACCGACACCTGGGAGTCCCTGGCCAAAGACTGCCCTAAGTGGAGGACGAGCATCCCGAGCCTCGTCGCCGAGAGCATGCAGAAAACAAGCGCAGGCAGCGGAAGGAGTGTGCGGCAAACCAGACTCCACACCCACCCTTTCCTCCAACAACTGTCTGTCCCATCTGTGACAGAGACTGTAATTCTCATATTGGACTGTTCAGTCATTTCAGAACTCACTTTTGGAGTGGAAGCAAATCTTCCTCAATTTCGAGGGACCGCCTATGATGATAACTGTTGTGTATGGAAAAAGAATTAGGCTGAACACTGTGAGCTCAAAGTAAAGTGTGACCTTAGTCTTTTATTGCAGGTTTCCAGAGTGCCTCTCCAACCTGTGAAGCCTCCTTAAATATCTGTGCTCCTAAGGGATTATGGGATCCCTTGGGACTCCAGGGGATGAGCGCTCTGGTGGCTGTACAGAGTAAAGACAAGTCCACATATATAACAACACTCCCTGCGCCCCCGCAAAGTCAATAGTGTAACTATTTACAATGTGAGTCAATCTAGGGCCCTTCTTGCCCTGGTTGATCGTCTCGGTGTGAAAGCTGGTGTTGTTGAATCATTTGTTGGGCCCTTGCTGGGCTGCTGTGCAGCTGGCCTTGCTGGGCTGCCTGGTGTGTTGGGCCCTGCAGGGCTGCTGTGGATGATGGGTTCTGCTTCATGGTCAACCGTAGTGCCGGTTGCCACTGATGTGTATGTTGGGGGATCAAGGGATCAAAAAGGTAGGGTCCAAGATGGGTTGCTAAGGATAGTTCGTGAATCTGAATTTGATTTGGTCCAAGTGTTTCCGGTGAATGAGTACATTTGAAAGTTTGACCCGAAACACCCTGCTCCCCTCCTTGGCTACGACAGTGTCGAGAAGCCACTTGGAACCTTGTCCATAATTGAATACAAATACAGGATCATTGATTTCAATCTCGCGTGACGCATTTGCACTATCATGGTATGCACTTTGTTGAAGCCACCTGCTCTCTACCTGTTCATGTAGATCAGGGTGAACTAACGAGAGCCTTGTCTTAAGTGCTCTTTTCATGAGCAGTTCAGCAGGTGGGATCGTAATGATGAAAGCGATAGCCAGATCTCACGTGTGGTGGCCCGATATCGATGTGGACTGAGTGAGTGAGTGAGTGGGGTCTCGTGCGGTAGCTAAGCAGGACTCGGGATAGGCGAGTCTGCAATAAACCTTCAGTTACCCTCTTCAAGCCTTGCTTGATGGTTTGCACTGCTCTCTCTGCCTGACCATTGGATGCTGGTTTAAACGGGGCAGATGTGACATGTTTGATCTCATTATGGGTCATGAATTCTTTGAACTCAGCACTGGTAAAACATGGCCCGTTGTCGCTCACCAGGACATCGGGTAAGCCGTGTGTGGCAAACATGGCCCGCAGGCTTTCAGTAGTGGCAGAGGACATGCTAGCCGACATTATCTCACATTCAATCCACTTGGAGTACGCGTCTACAACCACAAGGAACATTTTACCCAAGAACGGGCCTGCAGAGTCGACGTGTACTCTAGACCACGGTTTGGAGGGCCAAGACCATAAACTTAGTGGTGCCTCCCTGGGTACATTGCTTAACTGCGAGCATATATTACATCTGTGAACGTAGGACTCTTAAGTCCACATCGATACCGGGCCACCACACGTGGGATCTGGCTATCGCTTTCATCATTACGATGCCTGGGTGGGTACTGTGGAGGTCATTGATGAAGGTGTCTCTGCCCTTCTTGGGGACCACTACTCGATTGCCCCACAGAAGGCAGTCTGCCTGAATAGACATTTCATCTTTGTGCCGCTGGAACGGCTTTATCTCTTCCTGCATTTCCATTGGGACACTGGACCAGCTCCCGTGAAGCACACAGCTTTTGACTAGAGATAATAAGGGGTCCTGGCTTGTCCAGGTTTTGATCTGCCGGGCAGTGACTGGTGATTGCTCACTCTCAAATGCTTCCATAACCATCGCTAGATCTGCGGGGTGCACCATTTCCACCCCCGTGGTGGGCAATGGCAGACTACTGAGAGCATCGGCGCAGTTTTCTGTGCCTGGCCTGTGGCGGATGGCATAGTTGTATGCGCACAATGTGAGTCCCCATCTCTGGATGTGGGCCGATGCGTTGGTATTTATCCATTTACTCTCGGAAAAAAGGGATATAAGTGGCTTATGGTCAGTTTCCAATTCGAATTTTAGCCCAAACAGGTATTGATGCATTCTCTTTACCCCATAAACACACGCTAACACTTCTTTTTTAATCATGCTGTAGGCTCTTTCAGCCTTAGACAGACTCCTGGATGCATAAGCAACCGGTTGCAGTTTCCCGAAATCATTAGCTTGTTGCAATACACACCCAATGCCATATGACGACGCATCACATGCTAGTACCAAACGCTTACATGGATCATACAACACAAGCAATTTGTTTGAGCGTAACAATTTTCTTACTTTTACAAAGGCATTTTCTTGGCTTTTGCCCCAAACCCATTCGCCCCCTTTTCATAGTAAGACATGTAATGGTTCTAGCAGTGTGCTGAGACCCGGTAAGAAGTTACCAAAGTAGTTCAAGAGTCCCAGAAATGACCGCAGCTCCATCACATTCTGTGGCCTCGGTGGGTTCTCGATTGTCTCCGTCTTCGCATTGGTGGGCCTGATGCCTTATTCCACAATTCTCCTTCCCAAGAACTCCACTTCAGGTGCCAGGAAAATGCACTTCGAGCATTTTAACCTGAGCCCCACGCAGTTGAGTCGACTAAGAACCTCCTCCAGGTTCTGCAGGTGCTCGAATATGTTCCGACCTGTGACCAAGATGTCATCCGGAAGACCACGGTGTGCGGGACCGACTTCAGTAAACTTTCCATGTTTCTCTGAAATATCGCCGCCGCTGATTGGATTCCAAATGGGCATCTGTTATAAACAAAAAGACCTTTGTGCGTGTTGATGCAGGTGAGAGCCTTCGATGATTCCTCCAGTTTCCTGCGTCATGTAGGCTGAAGTCAGATCCAGCTTCGTGAACGTCTTTCCTCCCGTCAGCGTTGCAAAGAGATCATCGGCCTTTGGTAGTGGGTATTGGTCCTGCACGGAGAAACGATTGATAGTTACTTTGTAATCGCCACAGATTCTGATGGTGCTGTCTCCCTTGAGGACTGGCACAATAGGACTGGCCCACTTGCTGAACTCGATCGGTGAAATGATGCCGTCTCATTGCAGCCGGTCGAGCTCAATCTCTACCCTTTCTCTCATCATGTACGGTACTGCTCTCACCTTGTGATGGATGTGTCGCACCCCTGGAATTAGGTGGATCTGCACTTTTGCTCCTTGGAATTTCCCGATGCCTGGTTTGAACAGCAAAGTAAATTTGTTTAAGACCTAGGCACACGAAGTGTTGTCAGCGGGCGATAGCGCTCGGATGTCATCCCAGTTCCAGCGTATCGTTCCCAGCCAGCTCCTGCCGAGCAGCGTGGGACCATCGCCCGGTACCACCCAGAGTGGTAGCTTGTGCACCGCTCCATCGTAGCGCTTTACGATAGCACTGCCGATTATGGGAATCAGTTCTTTCGTGAAAGTTCTTAGTTTCGTGCAAACTGGAGTTAAGACTGGCCTTGAGGCCTTGTTGCACCACGACCTTTCAAAAGTCTTTTTGCCCATGATGGACTGGCTCATGCCCGTGTCCAGCTCCATTGACACCAGGAGTCTATGTAGTTCAACATTCAGCATTATCGGGGTACAATTCGTGGTGAATGTGCGCACCCCATGTACCTCTGCCTCCTCGATCTGAGGTTCTGGTTCGTTGTGATCCTCCATGGATCTGTCCTCCTCTGCAACATAGTGGTTTATAGGTTTAACAGGCTTTGCAGCTTTCCTGCACACTCATTGGAGGTGTCCCATTGTTTCACAGCCCTTGCCAACGTACTCTTTGAATCGGCATGAATGGAAACGATGATCACCCCCGCAGCACCAACAAGGTGTTAATGGCCTTGCATTCATCACCCTTGATGGTGGACTCTGGGTCATCTATGGACATGCAGCTGCAGGTACCTGCCCTGTACATTATGATTCGAAAACAACATCACTTTGTTCACAGTACCTGTAGCAGCACTTGTGTGCTGAGAGATTTGCTTCGTATTGTCACTGGTGGCAATGAACGTCTGGGCAATCGCTATGGCCTTACTCAAGGTTTTGACTCAAGTCAAAAGTTTGCGAAGTATGGTTTCGTGGCCAATGACAAGTACGAAAAAGTCTCTGAGCATGTGCTCCAAATGTCCTTCAAATTCGCAATGTCCTGCAAGGCGTCTTAGCTCGGTGACATAACTCGCCACTTCCTGGCCTTCAGATCTTTTGTAGGTGTAGAACCGGTACCTCACCATCAGAACGCTTTCCTTTGGGTTCAAATACTCTCGGACCAGTGTGCACAAATCGTCATACGATTTCTCCGTGGGTTTTGCTGGAGTGAGCAGATTCTTCATGAGGCCATACGTTGGTGCCCCACAGACTGTCAGGAGGATCGCCTTTCGTTTGGCAGCGCTCTCTTCCCCATCTAGCTCGTTCACCACGAAGTATTGGTCGAGTCCCTCCACAAAAGTTTCCCAATCGTCTCTCTCCAAGAATTTCTCCAGGATGCCCACTGTTCTCTGCATCTTTGGGTTCGCTATCTGTATCTCGTCGCCAGTTGTTGTGCATGGAGAAAGAGTCAGACTGAACACTGTGAGCTCAAAGTAAAGTGTGACCTTAGTCTTTTATTGCAGGTTTCCAGAGTGCCTCTCCAACCTGTGAAGCCTCCTTAAATACCTGTGCTCCCAAGGGATTATGGGATCCCTTGGGACTCTGGGGGATGAGCCCTCTGGTGACTGTACAGAGTAAATAAAAGTCCACATATATAACAATAACAATTATATTTATTTCAAAACAATCCTTTTTCCACATGTCTCTCTCCTTATAATGTTTAAAAATCTGTTCCCATGACGTGGCTGACATTCGCAAGGCTGCATTTATCGACCATTCGAAGTTGTCCTTAGCGGGTATTGGGATCCTTGAACTGCAGCAGTCCCTGGGGTGATATGCTGTTAGGTAGGGAATTCCAGGATATTGACCCATGATGGAATGAGATTTACATGTCCAAGTCAGGATGGTGTGTGATGAAGGGAAACTTGAAGGTCATGATGTTCTCATGGCATTGCTGCTTTTGTCCTTCTTGGTGGTAGAGTTTATGAGGCTGGGAGTTGCTATTGAAGTAAGCTTGTTGAGTTGTTGCAGTGCATCCTGTAGATTGTACATACTGCAGCCGCAATGCGCTGGTGAAAATGGAGGGGGTGGATATTGAGCCAAGTGGCAGGAATTTAACAATCTTTCATTTTATTTTAAATGAATTTAACAATTTTGTTAGAATAGCAGACACAGGAATTTGACACAAAACTGTTAACCAGAGTGCTAAAAATTGTGTACAGGGAGATTTCAACCCTTAAATCTCCCTTAAGCAAATGTCCTAAAACGTGTGGTGGTGTGATGCGAAAAATACATTGATTGCATTTCATTTCAACACCAAGGGAGCAAAATACTTTGTCATAAGATAAGAACATAAGAACATAAGAATTAGGAACAGGAGTAGGCCATCTAGCCCCTCGAGCCTGCTCCGCCATTCAAAAAGATCATGCCTGATCTGGCCGTGGACTCAGCTCCACTTACCCGCCCGTTCCCCATAACCCTTAATTCCCTTATTGGTTAAAAATCTATCTATCTGTGTGTCCTTCCAGCAATGTTTCCCTGAGTAAGATTAGTGTGGACAACCTGTTCGATATAGTTGTATCAGGAGCCTATTTTAATGAAAAAGCCACATGAGGTAAGCTAACGAGATATAAATATGAATATCTTATTACACAGAATATGCAAGTCAAATATGGAGGGCAGGAAAAAGAGTTGGAGAGTGATAGTGATAGAGGATTCAATGGTGAGGGGAATACATAGGCGTTTCTGCGGCTGCAACCGAGACTCCAGGAAGGTATGTTGCCTCCCTGGTGCAAGGGTCAAGGATGTCTCGGAGCGGGTGCAGGACATTCTAAAAAGGGAGGGAGAACAGCCAGTTGTCGTGGTGCACATTGGTACCAACGACATAGGTAAAAAAAGGGATGAGGTCCTACGAAATGAATTTAAGGAGCTAGGAGCTAAATTAAAAAGTAGGACCTCAAAAGTAGTAATCTCGGGATTGCTACCAGTGCCACGTGCTAGTCAGAGTAGGAATCGCAGGATAGCGCAGATGAATACGTAGCTTGAGCAGTGGTGCAGCAGGGAGGGATTCAAATTCCTGGGGCATTGGAACCGGTTCTGGGGGAGGTGGGACCAGTACAAACCGGACGGTCTGCACCTGGCCAGGACCGGAACCAATGTCCTAGGGGGAGTGTTTGCTAGTGCTGTTACATAGAAACATAGAAACATAGAAAATAGGTGCAGGAGCAGGCCATTCAGCCCTTCTAGCCTGCACCGCCATTCAATGAGTTCATGGCTGAACATGAAACTTCAGTACCCCCTTCCTGCTTTCTCGCCATAACCCTTGATCCCCCGAGTAGTAAGGACTTCATCTAACTCCCTTTTGAATATATTTAGTGAATTGGCCTCAACTACTTTCTGTGGTAGAGAATTCCACAGGTTCACCACTCTCTGGGTGAAGAAGTTTCTCCTCATCTCGGTCCTAAATGGCTTACCCCTTATCCTCAGACTGTGACCCCTGGTTCTGGACTTCCCCAACATTGGGAACATTCTTTCTGCATCTAACCTGTCTAAACCCGTCAGAATTTGCTGTTGAGGAGGAGTTAAACTTATATGGCAGGGGGATGGGAACCAATGCAGGGAGGCAGAGGGAAACAAAAAGGAGGCAAAAGCAAAAGACAGAAAGGAGATGAGAAGTGGATGGCAGAGAAACCCAAGACAAAGAACAAAAAGGGCCACTGTACAGCAAAATTCTAAAAGGACAAAGGGTGTTAAAAAAAACAAGCCTGAAGGCTTTGTGTCTTAATGCAAGGAGTATCCACAATAAGGTGGATGAATTAACTGCAAATAGATGTTAACAAATATGATGTGATTGGGATTACGGAGACGTGGCTCCAGGATGATCAGGGCTGGGAACTCAACATCCAGGGGCATTCAACATTCAGGAAGGATAGAATAAAAGGAAAAGGAGGTGGGGTAGCATTGCTGGTTAAAGAGGAGATTAATGCAATAGTTAGGAAGGACATTAGCTTGGATGATGTGGAATCTATATGATTGGAGCTGCAGAACACCAAAGGGCAAAAAACGTTAGTGAGAGTTGTGTACAGACCTCCAAACAGTAGTAGTGATGTTGGGGAGGGCATCAAACAGGAAATTAGGGCTGCATGCAATAAAGGTGCAGCAATTATAATGGGTGACTTTAATATGCACATAGATTGGGTTAGCCAAACTGGAAGCAATATGGTGGAGGGGGATTTCCTGGAGTGCATAAGGGATGGTTTTCAAGACCAATATGTCGAGGAACCAACTAGGGGGGAGGCCATCTTAGACTGGGTGTTGTGTAATGAGAGAGGATTAATTAGCAATCTCATTGTGCGAGGCCCCTTGGGGAAGAGTGACCATAATATGGTGGAATTCTGCATTAGGATGGAGAATGAAACAGTTAATTCAGAGACCATGGTCCAGAACTTAAAGAAGGGTAACTTTGAAGGTATGAGGCATGAATTGGCTAGGATAGATTGGCGAATGATACTTAAGGGGTTGACTGTGGATGGGCAATGGCAGACATTTAGAGACCGCATGGATGAACGACAACAATTGTACATTCCTGTCTGGCGTAAAAATAAAAAAGGGAAGGTGGCTCAACCGTGGCTATCAAGCGAAATCAGGGATAGTATTAAAGCCAAGGAATTGGCATACAAATTGTCCAGAAATAGCAGCGAACTGGAGGACTGGGAGAAATTTAGAACTCAGCAGAGGAGGACAAAGGTTTTGATTAGGGCAGGGAAAATGGAGTACGAGAAGAAGCTTGCAGGGAACATTAAGGCGGATTGCAAAAGAGAAAATAGTTAGTAAAGACAAACATAGGTCCCCTGCAGTTAGAATCAGGGGAAGTCATAACGGGGAACAAAGAAATGGCGGACCAATTGAACAAGTACTTTGGTTCGGTATTCACTAAGGAGGACACAAACAACCTTCCGGATATAAAAGGGGTCAGAGGGTCTAGTAAGGAGGAGGAACTGAGGGAAATCTTTATTAGTCGGGAAATTGTGTTGGGGAAATTGATGGGATTGAAGGCCGATAAATCCCCAGGGCCTGATGGACTGCATCCCAGAGTACTTAAGGAGGTGGCCTTGGAAATAGCGGATGCATTGACAGTCATTTTCCAACATTCCATTGACTCTGGATCAGTTCCTATGGAGTGGAGGGTAGCCAATGTCACCCCACTTTTTAAAAAAGGAGGGAGAGAGAAAACAGGGAATTATAGACCGGTCAGCCTGACCTCGGTAGTGGGTAAAATGATGGAATCAATTATTAAGGATGTCATAGCAGAGCATTTGGAAAAAGGTGACATGATAGGTCCAAGTCAGCATGGATTTGTGAAAGGGAAATCATGCTTGACAAATCTTCTGGAATTTTTTGAGGATGTTTCCAGTAAAGTGGACAAGGGAGAACCAGTTGATGTGGTATATTTGGACTTTCAGAAGGCTTTCGACAAGGTCCCACACAAGAGATTAATGTGCAAAGTTAAAGCACATGGGATTGGGAGTAGTGTGCTGACGTGGATTGAGAACTGGTTGTCAGACAGGAAGCAAAGAGTAGGAGTAAATGGGTACTTTTCAGAATGACGGGCAGTGACTAATGGGGTACCGCAAGGTTCTGTACTGGGGCCCCAGCTGTTTACATTGTACATTAATGATTTAGATGAGGGGATTAAATGTCGTATCTCCAAATTTGCGGATGACACTAAGTTGGGTGGCAGTGTGAGCTGCGAGGAGGATGCTATGAGGCTGCAGAGTGACTTGGATAGGTTAGGTGAGTGGGCAAATGCATGGCAGATGAAGTATAATGTGGATAAATGTGAGGTTATCCACTTTGGTGGTAAAAACAGAGAGACAGACTATTATCTGAATGGTGACAGATTAGGAAAAGGGGAGGTTCAACGAGACCTGGGTGTCATGGTACATCAGTCATTGAAGGTTGGCATGCAGGTACAGCAGGCGGTTAAGAAAGCAAATGGCATGTTGGCCTTCATAGCGAGGGGATTTGAGTACAGGGGCAGGGAGGTGTTGCTACTGTTGTACACGGCCTTGGTGAGGTCACACCTGGAGTATTGTGTACAGTTTTGGTCTCCTAACTTGAGGAAGAACATTTTTGCTATTGAGGGAGTGCAGCGAAGATTCACCAGACTGATTCCCGGGATGGTGGGACTGACCTATCAAGAAAGACTGGATCAACTGGGCTTGTATTCACTGGAGTTCAGAAGAATGAGAGGGGACCTCATAGAAACGTTTAAAATTCTGACGGGTTTAGACAGGTTAGATGCAGGAAGAATGTTCCCAATGTTGGGGAAGTCCAGAACCAGGGGTCACAGTCTAAGGATAAGGGGTAAGCCATTTAGAACCGAGATGAGGAGAAACTTCTTCACCCAGAGAGTGGTGAACCTGTGGAATTCTCTATCACAGAAAGTAGTTGAGGCCAATTCACTAAATATATTCAAAAGGGAGTTAGATGAAGTCCTTACTACTCGGGGGATCAAGGGGTATGGCGAGAAAGCAGGAAGGGGGTACTGAAGTTGAATGTTCAGCCATGAACTCATTGAATGGCGGTGCAGGCTAGAAGGGCCGAATGGCCTGCTCCTGCACCTATTTTCTATGTTTCTATGTTTCTATGAAGCGGCCGAAATTCAGGGTTTCAGAATGACCAGTTTCTGTCTGTTTGTGGCGGCCATGTGTTGGAATCCCGTGGCCGCCGCTTTGTGGTCAACTGGCTGACCCGACCCAAATTCGGGTGGGGGATTTTTCGGCCTGGAACCGATACTGATGACCGCCACAAACGCATCATCAGAATGCATACCACCGCTTTCCCTCACTTTAAAAATGCACCGACCGAAATTCAGGTCGACAAATCGATCCCCCACCTCGCAGTGCCCCCGACAGCTTTCTGACAGCGGCAGAGTCCCGGTCCCAACCTAAATTCAGCTCCTCAGCCTGCCTTCCTGTCTATCACCCGCCCCCACTATGACCCATTTCCTTTGGGACTTTGAAAAAATTTCAACGTCCTGAAAATTGAAGCCAATGTAGGTCAGGAAGTACAGAGGTGGTGGGTGAGCAGGACTTGGTGCGAGTTAGGACACGGGCAGCCGAGTTTTGGATAACCTATAGCTTACGTAAGGTAAAATGTGGGAGGCCAACCAGGAATGCGTTGGAATAGTCAAGTCTAGAAGTAAAAAGGTATGGATGAGGGCTTCAGCAGCGGATGAGCTGAGGCAAGGACGGAAACGGGCAATGTTACGGAGGTGGAAATAGGCGGTGTTAGTCATGCTGTGTATATGTGACATCTGAAAAACAACGGAGAGATAAGGATAGAATTTTGGCATCCTCGCTCGTGATCAGATAACTCACCTGCTGCTAGTACAAATAAGAAAATCAGAGGGAGTTGTGCTGATTTTCCAATATGCACTGGCAGCAGATGAGGTATCTTACCGTAGGTGAAGATTCATAAAATCTATTCTGGAATATTGCACTTTGATGAATTCCTTTTATTTCTAATATGAAATTAATGATCTTTCTCAATTCTCAAATTCCTTAAATGACAGAATTGCTGCCAAGCACGCACAGATAAAGAATTGAAGAGTGCGTAATTTGAGGGCCAGGGTTAACCAAAAAATGAGTTACAGGAAGGAAATATGGGAGTTTCTTCAACTAAGTCCATTGTTTTACCATATGAGGAATGGACCCAAATCTAATCAGTCAGAATCCTAGTCTGTGATGTTTGGAAAGAAAGACTTAAAGCACTTAACAGCACATTTCTGCCACTCACTGATCCTTGCTGATGACTGGCTTTATAAAGAAACTGCCTCTATGCTTCAAACTACAATGAAATTCAAATAAGATCATTTCTGTCCAATTATTATAGTCTATATTATAAATGTGTAACTAAATTACATCTGTACTTGGAGCAAGGTTCCAAGCAATGGCTTATGAGCAAAATGCCCAATTTACAATACAGTAATTGTATTTCAGGCTGTGTGCTGATTCTGCTCCTGAATTTATAAGAACACACCAAATATAATAAAATCTATCTTTTTTTACAAATATATATGTTGATGTGTAGACTAATACATTTTTTAAATGATGTCTTATGAATTACGATTTAGGCGCTCTCCACACATTTGTTCTTGTGCCCAAAGCAAAGGATCATCTTCATAGGCTAGCTCACGCTTCCTCTGGTCTAAAAGGTGACCTTATGGATGAAGTATTCTATGTGGTACTGTGCCCTGGGTGAACAATAAACCACTCTGTTGTCAATTTGTACTCTGGAAACAATGGGGGGATTTTAAACCCAAAAATGCAGGGGCAGTTGGGTTGGGTGCGAAGTTAAAATCTTCAACATTTCAAACCTGACCCCAACCCACCTCGAACCCATTATGGTTTTGACGGGGTGGGCCACCAACTCAGGAGGCGAGTTCCTAATTTAAATATTTTAGAGGCTGCTGCCGAAGACTTTTTCTCTGTTCCAGCTTTAACACTGGCCAGGTCTCAGGAAACCTGGCAGCTGAAGGAAGGCGAGAACCATTGGCTGGAACTGTTAAGTGCCTTTCCAGCACTGCTTGTGGGCCAGGTGGAGCAGGAGTGCTTTCCCCTGGCCCTACAAGCTATGGTGTTAACATCCTCAGTGATCGGACCCTCCCATCCTCACCTCCCTGTATCTCCTCCATGTCCCCCACGACCACCCTGCAATCTCCTCCATGGCACCATTGAAATCTCTTCCATGAGCCATCTGAGATCTCCCCTCCTCCCCGATCTCTCCTCCCCGCTCCATGATCTTATTCCCTCCTCCTCCGATCTCTCCAGCCGCCCCCCCCCCCATCGATGTACCCCCAGACGCCAATCTCTCCAGACCCCCCATCAATTACCCCTCGACTCCTGATCGCTCCTTCCCTCCTCTCTGCTCCCCAGCTGCGGCCTAGTGCCGCAGGCCTACCCAGCCAACAGCTAGCGAGCCTCCCAATCTGGCTGGCTGTGACAGAGAATGGATTCCACAAAAGGTAATCAGGTCCTGGTTAGATTCGGCAGGTCCTGAGGTCCTCTGGATTTGTTGAAAGCTTACCAGCCCGCCTGCTCCCTCCCTACCTCCTCGTAAAAAGAAAAAAATTAATATAGCGCTTTTCACGACCACCAGACGTCCCAAAGCGCTTTACCGCCAATGAAATACTTTTGAAGTGTCATCACTGTTGTGATATAAGAAATCAAATCAAATAACAGCAAGTAGAAAAATCACAATGGTTCACTTAACTTGCAAAATCTGTCATGAAACAATGAATACCAAGATGATGTTCACAGCTCTCTAACATGTTAAATTGCCCTCCACCTGTAACGGGGCGCACCTATCGATCTTTAAGTGTTCCGTCCATACCAATGCATGGGGCGGACAATCCAGGGAAATTCAGCTTGGTTTGTTTTGGAGCGGCTGGATGTGGTGTCGTCAGCAGGGCAGAAGTGCAGGCAGGTTGGAATGGCCGTCACTCTGAGTCATCAGCGCCGAGTTGCTGATGCCAGCGTGTCACTGATGATGTCAGTGTCACACGGACATGCCGCGTCGCACTAACACGTCACAATGTCCCTTCCCTTTAGTTAAAGTGCCAAACACCAGGCCACCAGGGAGGGTTTCAGCTGGGCCAGTGGCCCGGTACCCAAGAGTGGGTACCAAGCTGCCTTTTGGCCGAATCTGTGGCCACCATTGTCGGGCCTAACTGGCAGTCGGTCAACAATTAAAATAAAATGGTGGACGCGGCAGTGCACCTTCCCCTTTCAGGGCAGACACGCCGCCCAGCACCAGAAGCTTCCCGCTGGGGAAAGCTGTCAGTGGCACTGACCGGCGGCCGATCAGATCCCGCAGGGCAACTTCCTGCGGGGCAATTTCACACGGGGCGGAAAGGGGTCGCCGCCAGTCAGTACGGGGTCAACGGGGTGGCAACACAGGTGGAGTGGAGACGTTCTCCTCCGGGAAAATCCATGAGGGCAATTTTCAAAATGGTGACCCCTCCGCGCCGACTGAGCGGTGAGCTCCCTACTTAACAGCATTGTGGGAGTACTTTCACCACACTGACTGCAGTGGTTCAAGAAGGCAACTCACCACCATCTTCTTAAGAGCAACGAGGGATGGGTAATAAATGCTGGCCTTTCCAGTGATGCCCACATCCCAAGATTTTTTCCTGATGCTCTTTACTTAATGGTGTGCTCTTCACTGCCCAATAAATGTTGCGATTTTGAGCACAACCATATTGTGCACTTGACAGTTCCCAACTTTAAATAGCATTTGCCAATGATCTGACCAGTTGCTAAATGTAGATTTCTGAATAAACTTCCTTTGTTCAAAGAATCCTTGCTGTTGTCCACCAACATAGACAGTCAATATAAGAACATTATGAACAGTATGAAAGGTTACAGTGAAATTGTTTGGGATATATTTGAATATTGTCAGTATTAATAACCCCCATGTTTTCTATTGTCTAGTCAAAGTATTATTCAGTTTAAAATTTCACATGAATTTTCAATTTGGCATATATATAGACAGATGTTCAGCATTTTGGTAATTTTACTACTCAAGTGCTGCCAGATAGAAATGTTTAGGTTTAAGCGGTACATTCAGTGGCCTCAATGCCACACTCCAAAACATTGGTAATGATCACTGCTTGGAAATTAAAACATTAATTTAGCCAGGCATATGGGAATGGGTCTAGTTTGCCTCTCTCAATACTCTATACTCTTGTATTTCAAATCCCTTATTCATTCAGCTGGGACCAGGATTCATTACCACCAACTTAATTCTCAATATAAAATGAATGATTAAAGCTTACTGATGCATTATATTAAATTGAACTTAAAGAAGACAGTCTGTGATCTGTCTGAAGGCAGAGACCAATGATGAGAAGTAACACATTGTAAGGTGATCTCTGCTCATTTCACCCGAGTGCATTTGTTGTACTGGCTGCTGTAATGGAGAAGGCCTATAAATGGGAATAGTTAGGAAATGTTATATACGTATAGTTATAGTGCTTACCCCAACATCAATGTTTCCCTTTACTCTTTAAATCTGTGACAGTTTTATTACTTTTACTTACGTATTCCCCAATCTTCAACTTTATACCATCTCTAGCTCGTTATCAAGTAATACATGAAATAAAAACCTTTTCATAGTTCCTTTTATAAATCATCTTTGTATCTTTTGGAAGGATTCTCATCCTCATTCCATTTTACTTCTGGGTAATCCAAATTAGCTAAAGTTAACACCTTCCCTTTCCCAGATTCTCAAATAATTCCAAATATTTATTCCTTTTGCTCCAGTACAGATTTCCAATTATTAATTAGTACACCCTGTCTGATTTTCATTCCATTGAAATCAGTGGGATAAATGTTGGGCAGGTTCTATAACAGGCGGATGACCCACGCCCAGGTGAAGATGAAAATGACTCCCATGGCTCAAGAAGTAATGATTAGGTGACTCCAAGCTTTGGGCTTTAACAGCCTGCAAAGTGCAGAAAGTCAGGGGAGGTAAGGCATTCCACAGTTGTGGAAAGGAATGGGTTTGAGCAGGAGATGGCCCGATGAATCTTGAGTTGAACTCGGTAAGGATGCAGGAAGGAGGAACAGTGTATAAGATGATTGCAGTTAACTGCCACATATCTTTCCTGAGCAAATAGTGACAATTGGTGAACAGATTCAATGATGCAGATCAGAGGTTTATCGACAAATGGTTTGTATCCAGGGATCAGCTGCAATTGAACCATACCTAAGCTCCGACACTAGCAATTATTGAAGTTTTTTGTTTAATTTTATGTAAAGCTCACCAAGGATTTTCAAGCAGTGGTATGAAAATGTTGTCAAGCTGTCATGTTTTGTATGAATAATATCACCGGTTGGACACGATGCAGTGCAGTATTTACTTCCAGATATGCATACTGGGAAGTTGCTCGGTGGTTGTGTAATTTAATAAGTAGCTAGATGTCAGATCACAGGAGAACTGAAAACAATCAATAATTTCAGTGCCTTTAGACTTCTCCGTAGCTAATTATGCAACATACAGTTAAACTGGTGTTACAGTGCCTGGCATTCTGCGCGACGGCCCTGACCTGCAAGGACCATCAGCAGGTCGGGGCCTTCAAAGGAGCAGCGTGGAGCATACCACTTCAATGTGTAGCGCGAGCTGGTTCAGGAGGGCGTCAGCTATGAAGAGGACGACTGGATTGGATGTCACCATAACCCAGGTCGGTGATTGGAACGTGGGCAGGTACAGCAGGAGCAGCGAGGTTGAGGCGAAGGAGCAGCGAAAGGTTGCAGAGTGACGTGATCGGTGCCCAAGAGAGGTGTGAGTTCGGGGCCCAGTAGAGGCAAGGGCCCAGGGGCAGCACGGGCCAGCCCACACCGCGATATGTGTGCACACTAGGTCTGTGCAGCAGAGCTGGTCTCCAGTCGTCTTAGTTAATCCTTGCCACTGGACCAAGACCTAGCTCTGTCAAGCCCGTGTGGTGGCTGGTGTGCAACGACCACCATACGTTAAAAAAAATCCACCCTTCAACATATAGTTCAGGACCTGGAATATTAAATCCTTCATTGAAACACCTGCGAACTCATCCCTTTTTGGCATGGAAGCAAGTCATCCTCGATACGAGGGACCGCTTATGATGATGATGATTCGCTATCATTCCACATAGAATTGAAGCTTTTTAGAAAAATTGTTGGATGCCATAGAAACAGTTTTTACAATGCAAACATTTTATTTCATGTTTAAAACTGCAGTTTATATTGGATTCAAGTTTAAGATTAGACAGTGCTCCCTACCAAAATTTCCACTGAGGATAGGAGCAATTTAGAGAGAATTTAAATTTTGTACCAAAGCTTGAGATGCCCTGAAAGCTATTCATGCACTGATTGACAGTAACTAATAGTGGTAAATGTATTTCAATGACTAGGAACATAGGAGCAGAAGTGGACCATTTAGCCCCTCGAGCCTATTCCACCATTCAATGAGATCATGGTTGATCTGCGACCTTACTCCATATACCTGCCTTTGCCACATATCCCTCATTACCTTTAGTTAATAAAAAACAATCAATCACCGATTTAAATTTAACAATTGATCTAGCATCAATTGAAAATGCTTGTTGCAGAATTTCAATCATAGCATCAACATTTTTCGTACCAAGGAATAATCTGAATAGCACTCAAATGAAAATATCTGCCTAAACAATCCTACTGTCAACATAATATTTGGTAGGTAAGTGTGTTGAATTTTAAAGCCTTTTTGGAAGCGATACATGAGGAATTAATAGGGGTGAAGTTCAACCTGTCCAGGGCACAAACCGGAGGAAAGCAGGTTGGCAGTCTGACTTCAGTGGAAAGGAAGATCAGGCTGCTGATCAGCTACTGTCGAATTCCATCCCCGCTGAGGTAGAATTTCACCCCCACTGTTTTCATTCAGTGTTGCCACCAATTCTGCAATTTAACTTTCTTCATTAGAATCTATCATTCCCGTGTATTTTCCCTTCAGATAGGAGGCCAGGATGAGTCAACATTCCTTGAAAATCTGTGGCCTAGAAATTGTGCCACAACCATTTTTGAGCATGCGAGAGGCGTAATTCCGCTCTCGAATCACCACCCGCCCACCCCTCCCCTACATCACGCAACTGCATGGCGAGGCCCAAGGCTCTGCAGATATTGGGCCTCGGGGTTCATGTCAGTATTGCCTGCGAAGAGCTTGCCGGTGAGCTGGACTCCAAGTAAGTGTTGTCGAAGATCGGGGCTTGGGTTGGAGGTCGTGGATCGGGGCTTGGGTTGGAGGTCAGGGATCGGGGCTTGGGTTGAAGGTCAGGGATCGGGGCTTGGGTTGGAGGTCAGGGATCGGGGCTTGGGTTGGAGGTCATGGATCAGGGCTTGGGTTGGAGGTCAGGGATCAGGGCTTGGGTTGGAGGTCAGGGATCGGGGCTTGGGTTGGAGGTCAGGGATCAGGGCTTGGGTTGGAGGTCAGGGATTGGGACTTGGGTTGGAGGTCAGGGATCAGGGCTTGGGTTGGAGGTCAGGGATCAGGGCTTGGGTTGGAGGTCAAGGATCAGGGCTTGGGTCTGGAATTGCGGGGGTTGGTTTTGTCAGGAGTAGATGGGAGATTGGGGCTGGGGATCAGGGGTTGGGCCAGGAAAAGAGGGAAGATCAGAGCTGGTGATCAGAGGTTGGGCAGGGACAGAGGGTAGATTGGAGCTTGGGGATAAGGAGTCAGGCTAGCAGCAAAGAGGTCATTGGGACTGGGGATCGGGGATCAAGTCAGGGACAGAAGGGAGATCGGGGCTGTAGATCAGAGGCTACTTAAATATATAAATCGGGATCCGACACTCGGCGTAGGACACCAAGTGCAATATTTGGGTACACTGAACCGAGCGTGTGACACATATACACCGCCCACTTATACCTAGCATTGAGAAGCCTAACCTGGGGTCCTTAAAGGGGCCACTGGAGGCTGATCAAAAAATGGCCCAGGCTCACTGCTGGCCTGTCCAAGCCTCCCCAACCAGAAAAGTTCCTCCCCACAGCCTGACCACTGGCCAAGCATAGAAGTCAGCCAATATCCCGCCCTCCTAGAACTGCTTGCTGGCGACATGGAAACGTTTGTGCCCCTCTCCAGCACAAACACGTGGGTGTAGCGGCTGTCCAACCAACATTATGCCCGTTTTGCATTCTACTTTAAAATTGCCCCAGTGTTTCTTCAAAATTCTTAATGCCAATATTTATGAGTTCACAGCGTGCGTTTACTTCGCCCCAAACCCTACCAACCCACCAGTGAGTATTATATAGTCATGTCTGTTTTCTTAGCTGGAAAAAATGGACAAGACAGTAAATCGATACAAACCAAGTGCAACACTGATTTTTTTGTCTTTGTCATTTTCTTTTCTTGCTTAGCCCGAACCCATTGTACTTGAAGGCTACAACTTAATTTGTGCCAGGTGCCCTCCAGTACTCATTTGTGAGCCTTCCAGATTGTTCGAGGTCAGAGGGCTTGACACTCTGGCCCAAGTCTGGCCTCATCCGACATTAACATCTGCACACAGCCAGCATGGATCAGAACTGGAAACCTTGGATGATTTGTCCCTCCCTAACCTGGAGCCAGTTGAAGAGTCCCACCTGCTGCCCCGATAAATCCTGAATCTGGAGATTTCTAGGTCTTTGACTCAGTTACTCACCGTGTAAACATACAGAGCCATTGGGCAGGGCAGTGCAATTATTTTCAAAGGTTATTGCTCCCAAAAGTCCTCTGACTTGAAATACGTTTCTCATAACATGTCTTTTCTAGTGCTCAAAATGTCAGAAATTTAATCTCACCGTTTGAAAATGAAATTCAATATATAAAATGAATGCAGCAAGCAGCTGAACTCTTGTCATTGCCCTGTTTTGGGTCCCTCACTTTATCAAAAAAAGTCGTCCGTGACTTTTGAACCAGTTGTTTTGCTAATGGAAATAAATTAATGATTCGTATTTCAAGCCCATAGCTAATTAAGCATTCAGACACACTTGATATTTCTGTAACACAGTTAAATCTTTGAATCAATACAAACTATTGAAAATACTGAGAGTGGGAACTTGAAGAAATTTCAATGGTTGTACTTTATGGGTTGGCGTACTGAGATTTAGTGAGGTCACTTTTGCAGCTATTTTTATTTGTTCTTTGTCTCTCCTGTACCTTATTATTCATCTTCGTTCACACCTCAAACAGAGTTGAAGTGAGACGAAATTGTGCCTTCACCTTTTAATTTCACCGCCCGTGTGACGGGGTAACCCTGCACTGGAGTACTTGCTTTTATTTTGTTGTAAAGTTTTATTTTGTAAGAGGAAATAACAAATCCTGATGATTGATTCTAACCTTTGACATGGATTTTGCAATGACAACTGTGTTGCTGAAATTTCCCCAAGGGACTTGCAGTTAGGGCTTTTGTACTGCTACATTAACAACCAAGAAAAGCAGCCGCTGTGCAGCTTGTGATAATAGCTGTAAAATCCATTAGCAAGTTATCTGGGGAAAAAACTGCATTGCAGTAGAGCATACTAGAAGAATAATTACAGTCCTGTAAGAACAAACTGTGATAGAGCGTGTGTGCGGCGATAAACCCAGTGAATCCAGATTTTTCTGCTGGAATCATCCTCTTGTCACATTCAACAATAACAACTTGCATTTATATTGCACCTTTAACGTAGTAAAGCATCCCAAGGCACCTAAATTCTTAACATGTATAATGGTGCTTTTAATGACAGTAATGGAGGACTCAACAGCATAAAAAATACTAGCCTACGAATGCCTAACATCCTCGTATCCATTTCCTCTTTCTGGTATTTAACGTTAGTATTAACCCATTTAAAATGAAATGGTAAATGCCTCCATAAAGTAGGAGAGATTAATTTTCTACAAATACATATAGTATTCATACAATAACCTTGCTCGCAGTCATTTGCAGGTTATAGCAGCGTGGCGGCCCTGACCTGTGAGAGACCATCAGCGGCAGGTCGGCCTGCACCGCATAGCAGCATACCACTCCAAGGTACAGCACGAGCTGGTGCAGGAGGGTGTTGGCAGCGAAGAGGACGACTGGATTGGAAGTCATCAAGGTCCAGGTCAGTGATTGGAGCGTGGGCAGGTACAGCAGGAGCGGCGAGGTCGGGGCATAGGAGTGGCGAATGATTGTGGAGCGACGCAATTGGGGTCCAGGAGAGGCGTGAGTTTGGAGCCAGAAGAGGCATGGACCCAGGGGCAGCACAGGCCAGCCCACATTGCAATTGTGTGCGTACTAGATCCATGCAGCAGAGCTGGTCTCCAGTCGTCTTGGTTAATGCTTGCCACTGTCAAGCCCCTGTGGTGGCTGGTGTGCAACGGCCACCACACATGAAAAAAAATCCATGCACAGGCATCTTCCACCCTTCAGGATGTAGTTCGGGACCTGGAATATTAGGTCCTTCATTGAAACACCTTTGAACTCATCCCTTTTTGGCATGGAAGCAAGTCATCCTTGATACGAGGGACCGCCTATGATGTATTTGTATTTACTACAAATCTATATTTTCGATCTTGAATTGTGGTTAAATACTGTGGGTTGTGACGTTGGTTTGATATTCTGGAGTTTCACTGGCTATATCTTGGGGATTAGAGACATTTCATAGAGTTTGTCCCTATTGGAAGTTTTGCCTGTGGTTATTCATTTCTGTCAGGAAAAGTCAATGGGGGTCATTTTCAACTCATAGCTGGAGTGTAACACTGGAGTTGTGGGTCAGGTGGCCGTTATAGAAACTGTCCAATATTCCTTTCCATTGATTTATGATTTATGATTGTATGAAAATCTATTTAAAATCATTTGCCATTTTTCATCTCCTCTGTGCACTACATGTACCACACAGTAAGTTGATGCGACTGATGGTATTATTGAACAAATTGGTGGTTTGGCAATTAAATTATGAATTTCAATGCATTTTTGCATTCCACATAGTTGTGTCTCTGATTAATATGTGACGACTATGGGCTGAATCTTGCTGGAAAAATAACAGTGTGTTAACAATGTATACCATTATTAATGTGCAAATCGGCCAGCTGTTTCAGGGGTTTAAAAGATACATCATGAGTTGTGAGTCTCCAGAACTTGCTGGTCGATTTACAACGCTCCACCCATTGCTTCGCACAAACAATATCTCACCCTCAACCTGCCCGTTATTTTAAAGAGCTTGCTGGTTTACACATTGTTTGCCTGTGAAACTAGCCACAAAAGTTAGGGCTGGAAATTAACAGCATAAGTACCTTTCTAACAACGTGATGATAATGGGATACCAATTAAACTCTCTGGCCCAGAAAGGAAACACATTAAACTGTTCAATCTCATTCCTACATGTAGTAAATTTTAAAAATATCAAGTTAAAATTTTCCTTTCTGTCTTTCTTTTTCTCTCTCTTAATTCAGTCCTTCTTTCCCTCTCTCTATTTTTCTTTCTGCACCTGATTTGACTCTAATTCATCCCCTTTCACTGTCATTCCTCTCTTTCTTTCTCAATACTTAAATCTCATTGGTTAAGGAGATACACGGTTGGTCCTGCTGTACACTGAGGCCAACCATGCCCTGTTGCCCTTGCCATGCTGTTTTCAGCTTGCACTTCCAGCAAGCTATGGCTTAAAATAATTTTGAGCTGAAGGGTGCAGAAAAAAATCGAACTAACAGTGTACGCCATGAGATGCCCCGCTCTAGCAAGATTTGGCCCTATGTGTGCGAGCAGTCATTTTCTATTGTAATGGTACATTTTTGGAATCGTGTGATTGCCATTTTATTGCAATTGATAGTACTATTCCATGTAGACTTTCTCTCCTGCAATCAAACATTTTCACCTTTATTTTGCCCTACTTGATCAAATCACATAGCCTTTGAAGCATCATCTCACTGCCACAAGCTAATCCTGTGGAACAAACTGCCAGCCCAATGACATTGTCTATCAGCCTGAACACTTATTGTGAAAAAGAATTAAATGCCATTGATACTGAGGAAGCAGTTTGCTTTTAAACCAGCCTAGCACAGGCAAACTCACCTGCATGGCAATCATTCAACACAAACATTTGCACCAATCTTTAGTGCAGTTGTTTACATTTCTTTCAGCCCAGCTCGTTCGCAGTAATATTTTATGCCTCAATATTCTGGTGGCTGAATCCTATCTGACTAGATAGAAAATTAATTTTCACCATAAGAAGTTATCATCAGAGCCTATGTTTAAATAGGACATTTTTCCTCATGGGCGCACAGCTGCGTAATCTGCATCAATAGTTTTGTAAGCACTGCAATTTTACTAACCCTGAGAAACCCAAAGAAGGCTAGACTACATGAGGGAGAAAAAAAGTGACTAAAAAAAAACTGCCTGAAAGGGTCATGGACACAGATTCAATAGTAACTTTCAAAAGGGACGTGGCTATATACTTAAAAATTTGCTGGGCTATGGGGAAAGAGCAGGGGAGTGGGACTATCTGGATATCTCTTTCAAAGAACCGGTACAGGTACAGTGGGCTGAATGGCCACCTTCTGTGCTGTATCATGTTCTCTGCCAAATATGGTTTGGTATAAGTGTGCTAAGTGAGCAATTTCACATCATCAGCTCTCATTCATAAGAACATAAGGGAAAAACAAGAGTGAGGAAAGGCCCATTGAGCTCATGCCTCTACTATTTCAGTTCACTCAGCCTGGCATCCAACTGAATCTTGAACCTCTCTAATGTCTTTGATTTCACTATATTACCTGATAGATCATTTCAAACATTTAATAACCTTTGTGTTTTTTCCAAAATGCGTTTTAAATGTACTTTTCACTGATATTAAGTTTGTGTCTCAGTGACCTTATTCTAGGTTCTCTTTATTTATGCTTTATACCTTAAACCTCTCTAATATTTCCTCATAGCTCATCCCTCCACACTTAGATAATTTCTAATACATATGTCCCTTTTTGAAGTGTGGTGACCAAATTTACACGCAGTATTCTATATACATCGTAAAGTTTTAGCATAACGTCTGTAGACTTATTTACACTAATCTGACTTTATATCCCAACATTCTAGTATTTTCAAAATGATTTATCTATATTGTCTTAGAATTGAAAGTAACTGCTCTATTGTTACTCCTGGGTCCTTTTCCAAGTCCCCCTGTTCTAAATTGATTCCCTTCAGTATATATGTATGTTGCTCATTTTTTCTTCCAATATGCAATACTTTATATTTGTCAGTATTAAATATATATTCCTTATATTTATCCAATCACAAAATATATTTAACCTTTCTACAAAACTTAACTACATTTTCTGTTCCTACTGTACTTCCTATCTTAGTGTTGTCTACAATTTTAACAAGCTTACAATTGGTTTCTGCATCTATAATATAGAGATCCACCCAGTGGACTACTGAGGTAATGCAGCCACTGATGTTTATACAATAAAAGAAAGTTCCAGATTGAAGCCATCTTGAGTGTGTGTACTTTATTGATGTCATAAAGAATACATCACATTGGCGACATAGGATCAGATTTCTGGATTCCCTAGCCGAAATTTCTGTTGGTGAATGTTCCAGCTAACTAACAGAGAGGCGTTGAGAGGTTCTTTGTTTTGCAGCACAGATAAAAATCCAAGGTAAATTACAAACACACTTGGCTGAACTGAAGAGTCCAGATGGCCATGCCTATGGGACTAATAGGACGCTTGGGTGAGTTCCATCACGTCCGAGAGACTTTCGGAGCATATGTAGAGCAACTAGAAATGTTTTTCACCGCAAATAGTATAGTCGAAGTCCCCGATGATGAAAACCATAATCGGGTGGTGTTAGAAAGAAAACAGGCTATTTTCCTGACTGAAGCAGGCCCCGAGGTGTGTGAAACCATGAAAAATGTACTTGTTCCCATCATGGCAAAGGACAAGTGTCTGACAGAGCTTCTAACCAAGTTAGAACAGCACTACAGTCCTGAGCCCCTGGAAATCGCTGAAAGTTATCATTTTGGAATACGAGATCAGTTAAATGATGAGAATATCAGTGAGTACATTGTAGCTTGAAAAAAGCTATCCATTCACTGTCATTTTGGAAACTTTCAGGACCGAGCATAGGACTGTTTTGTTTGTGGGATGAAAAATGAAGCGATCAGAAGGAGATTGCTGACAGCCCCTAACATGACTTTTGATTCAGCTTGTAAGACAGCTAGGGATATGGCCGACCAATACTCTCAAGAATTTCGCACCATTTCCAGTCATCAGACAACCGAGGTGAATCACCTGCAGGTTGGAAGTAAAAGGCAGTTGGGCCACAGGGCCGCAGCAACAGACAATGGTAACAGCACATTGAAGTCGTGATGTCGGTGTCTGGGACAACACATTGCTCAAAGTTGTCCATATGTGAAGGCAGGATGTTTCTACTGCAAGAAAACTAAACTTCTTGTGAAAGCATGCCGACTGAAGAGTAAACCGACTTTCAAGGCCATAAGTAGAAATTGCCAGAGATGACAAAGCATGAAAGGAAAGCAACAGCAGAAGGAGGTTCTGGAGATACACGTCATCAGGAGCACAAGGGTACCTAACAACATTTTGCGAAGTATCGTCATCCAAGTAGATGTTTCAGAAACCAGGATACCCATGTCTGGACAAGTTGAGTGATTTTCCACTGGAAAAGTCAAAGATAGAGCTGTGAGGCAACTCAGGAGAGCAAATCCCTGTGGTAGGACGTATCACCGTACTGGTGAAATACAAGGATCAGTTTCAGAGCTTGCCTCTCATAGTAGTGTCAGGAGACAAGACTGCCATAATAGGTAGAAATTGGTTGGGATCACTGAAGCTGGAATGGAATGAGATTTTTTTTTGTGTTGAAACTAGATTTGCATTGAAGGATGATATCATCAAGCAGTATCCAAAGGTGTTCAGTGAAACAGGCAGTCCAATCCAAGACTTCAAGGCGAATGTCAGAGTACAGAAGGACGCTAGACCAGTTTACTGCAAGCCACGTCCTGTACCATACGCACTCAAGGAGAAAGTTGAGCAAGAACTCAAAAGAAACTGAGAACATTATCTCCAAGGTAGATCTAAGTAATTGGGCTACACCCATTGTTGTTGTACCTAAGTCAGATGGTAAGGTAAGATGGTGTGGTGATTATAAAGTAACCGTAAACCAGGTTCTAGAGGGTAATCTACCCAATACATTGCCAAATGTAGAAGATTTGTTCACAACGTTGACAGGTGGTCAGATCTTAAAGTTAGATCTCACAAGTGCCGAATTACAACTTGAACAGATGAGGAGTCCAAGTCATGCTTGACTATAAATGCTCATCAAGGCCTATATCAATTTAATAGGTTATCATTTGGAGTGTCTTCTGCCCCTGCTGTATTCAAAGGGGTGATGAACCAGATTTTGCAAGGCCTTGAATGGGTAGTATGTTATTTAGATGACATACTCATTTCAGCACCAAACAGGCAAATCCTTAATAATGTATTGAATTAAGTGCTCAAATGGCTAGAGAAGCACAGAGTACGAATAAGTGTGAGTTATTTCAAAACTCAGTGGGGTACTTTGGGCACAGAGTAGACAAAGATGGTTTACATCCAACCAAGGGACAGCTGGATGCAATCAGAAATGTACCCACTCCCAAGAATATCACTGAAATTCGATCATTTTTGGGTCTTTTGAACTATTATGGGAAGTTCCTACCAAATTTGGATGCAGTGTTACATCCACTGAATGAGCTGTTGAAAAAACAGGTCCATTGGAAGTGGTCAGAAGAATGCGACACAGTATTCTAAGAGTGTAAAAGCCAGTTGGTAGAGAGTACCATGTAAGTTCACTGTGACGCATCTAAGAAGATCAAGCTAGCGTGTGGCGCCTCTCCATATGGAGTTGGGGCAGTGATCTCTCATGTATTATCTAGTGGGGAGGACAGACCAATTGCTTTTGCTTCATGCACTCTCAGTGCCAATGAGTGGAATTATGTGGAGATCGAAAGAGAAGGAGTGGCATTGATTTTTGGGGTCAAGAAGTTCCACAAATACTTGTATGGTTGTCCGTTTACCATCGTTATGGACAATAAGCCCCTGAGAGCAATCCTCCATCCAAAGTCCCCAGTTCTAACCTTAGCTGTAGCCCGAATGCAGAGATGGGCTTTGATTTTATTAGCATATACGTATGACTTTGATTACAGATGATCAGCTGATCGCAGTATTGCTGATGCTATGTCCAGGTTGCCATCCCCATTCACAAATTACACCCAATAGGGAAGAAGTGTTCTATTTGCCATACAGTGATAAACTGCCAGTTACGGCTGAAAAGATTGGTAGAGCAACCAAGCATGATTCAGTTATGTCAAAGATGTATGATTACATAGCAAATGGATGGCCAAATGAAGTATCAGAGAAAGATATGCATCCATACTTCGTTCATAGGAATGAATTGTCCATGGATAATGATTGTATCATGTGGGGTGCAAAAGTAGTTATCCCAAATAAGTTCAGGTCCAAATTGTTAGGAGATCTTCATGACCAGCAACTGGGAATGTGCTTGACCAACAGTTTTGCGTGCAGTTACTTATGCTGGCCAGGTTTAGATAAAGATATAGGGCTAGATTTGACACTTTTGTGCATATCGCCCAAAAATGGGCGTTATTTCGAGCGTGGGCGGTAAAAGTGGGATTTCAGACACTGGCTTCTCGTCCATTCTCAAAGCACCTAATCTCCATTTTTTCAATTGGGAGTTACCGCAAGCGATATGAAATAGGCGGTAGCATTAAATCTCGCTGACCTTCTGCTGTAAAGTGTCACTGTCCTGAGCAACAGCATGGCAACGCTCGATTTCCGCGATTCAGGAGGTCAAGGGTCATCATGACATGCGCAGAAGAGGAAACATAGAAACATAGAAACATAGAAAATAGGTGCAGGAGTAGGCCATTCGGCCCTTCTAGCCTGCACCGCCATTCAATGAGTTCATGGCTGAACATTCAACTTCAGTACCCCATTCCTGCTTTCTCGCCATACCCCTTGATCCCCCTAGTAGTAAGGACCTCATCTAACTCCTTTTTGAATAAATTTAGTGAATTGGCCTCAACAACTTTCTGTGGTAGAGAATTCCACAGGTTCACCACTCTCTGGGTGAAGAAGTTCCTCCTCATCTCGGTCCTAAATGGCTTACCCCTTATCCTTAGACTGTGACCTCTGGTTCTGGACTTCCCCAACATTGGGAACATTCTTCCTGCATCTAACCTGTCTAACCCTGTCAGAATTTTAAATGTTTCTATGAGGTCCCCTCTCATTCTTCTGAACTCCAGTGAATACAAGCCCAGTTGATCCAGTCTTTCTTGATAGGTCAGTCCCGCCATCCCGGGAATCAGTCTGGTGAACCTTCGCTGCACTCCCTCAATAGCAAGAATGTCCTTCCTCAGGTTAGGAGACCAAAACTGTACACAATACTCCAGGTGTGGCCTCACCAATGCCCTGTACAACTGTAGCAACACCTCCCTGCCGCTGTACTCAAATCCCCTTGCTATGAAGGCCAACATGCCATTTGCTTTCTTAACCGCCTGCTGCACCTGCATGCCAACCTTCAATGACTGATGTACCATGACACCCAGGTCTCTTTGCACCTGCCCTTTTCCTAATCTGTCACCATTCAGATAATAGTCTGTCTCTCTGTTTTTACCACCAAAGTGGATAACCTCACATTTATCCACATTATACTTCATCTGCCATGCATTTGCCCACTCACCTAACCTATCCAAGTCGCTCTGCAGCCTCACAGCATCCTCCTCGCAGCTCACACTGCCACCCAACTTAGTGTCATCCGCAAATTTGGAGATACTACATTTAATCCCCTCATCTAAATCATTAATGTACAGTGTAAACAGCTGGGGCCCCAGCACAGAACCTTGCGGTACCCCACTAGTCACTGCCTGCCATTCTGAAAAGTACCCATTTACTCCTACTCTTTGCTTCCTGTCTGACAACCAGTTCTCAATCCATGTCAGTACACGACCCCCAATCCCATGTGCTCTAACTTTGCACATCAATCTCTTGTGTGGGACCTTGTCGAACGCCTTCTGAAAGTCCAAATATACCACATCAACTGGTTCTCCCTTATCCACTCTACTGGAAACATCCTCAAAAAATTCCAGAAGATTTGTCAAGCATGATTTCCCTTTCACAAATCCATGCTGACTTGGACCTATCATGTCACCTCTTTCCAAATGCACTGCTATGACATCCTTAATAATTGATTCCATCATTTTACCCACTACTGATGTCAGGCTGACCGGTCTATAATTCCCTGTTTTCTCTCTCCCTCCTTTTTTAAAAAGTGGGGTTACATTGGCTACCCTCCACTCCATAGGAACTGATCCAGTGTCAATGGAATGTTGGAAAATGACTGTCAACGCATCCACTATTTCCAAGGCCACCTCCTTAAGTACTCTGGGATGCAGTCCATCAGGCCCTGGGGATTTATCGGCCTTCAATCCCATCAATTTCCCCAACACAATTTCCCGGCTCATAAGGATTTCCCTCAGTTCCTCCTCCTTACTAGACCCCCCGACCCCTTTTATAACCGGAAGGTTGTTCGTGTCCTCCTTCGTGAATACCGAACCAAAGTACTTGTTCAATTGGTCCGCCATTTCTTTGTCCCCCGTTATGACTTCCCCTGATTCTGACTGCAGCGGACCTACGTTTGTCTTTACTAGACAGAGAGAGAGGGAGGTGAGAGGGACTGAAGGCGTGTGTGGCTGCGGTGTGTGCTTGTTTGGCTGTTGTGGGAGGCACGAGGGAGATTCACCAGCAGCAAAAAGCCTACTAAGCACTAAGAACATAGTTGGCACTGAGTTTTTATCCAACAAATAAGATACCTCTTCCCCCCCCCTGAAGCATTGGCTGAGGAGCATCTCGGCCAGGCGGCTTGGAGTCAGGAGGGGAAGGGTAGAGGTGGGGAGGAGAAGTGGGGGGGCATGGGGGGAAGAGTTAGTTTTTACAGAAATACTGATAATTTCAGACAACTGTATGGTTTAAATGTTTTTTATTTAACAAAACTTTGTTGTGCATTGGCTCAGATAGCTGCACCGTTACACACTGGTAATTCCTTAATATCAAAGGGCATAATTATACTTAACTTCAATCAACTTAAACTTTAACTGTCACCAAGGTGATGCCACCATTGATGTATGACCTGCACACCCAGCAGTGTGTCAGCCTTGTAAATAACAGCAATGTTCTTTCAGGCAAAGCGCTCATTGATGAGCTCCTGGCGTAAGGCTCTTGCAGCTATCATGCCACCACGGGCCCTTTCATGGGGTCTACAGGGGGGAAGGGGCATGGCTTCAGCATCAGCCTGATGGTGTGGGCCGATGTCAGCGTCCGCCTTCTCGTCCTCCTCTTCCTCTCTCTGATGAGGTGGACTGTCAGACTCATCAGGCAGTTCTTGTCCCCTCCTGATAGCCAAGTTGCGCAGCTTGGAGCACACCACCACAAATTGAGCTACCTGCTCAGGGTGGTATTGGAGCTCGCCTTCTGAGTGGTCCAGGCATCTAAAGCGCTGCTTCAGCACTCCAATGATTTTCCCCACAATATTGCGAGTTGCTCTGTGGCTCTCATTGTATCGCCTCTCGACTTCGGTGTGGGTGTCACACAGTGGGGTCATCAGCCAGGTGGCGAGGCCATAACCTTTGTCACCAAGCATCCAGCATTGACCTTGTGGCTCATTGTTACACAAGTCAGATACAGTGCTCTCACGCAGGATGTGAGCATCATGGATGCTGCCTGGAAATTTAGCATTCAATTATAATTTGCTGGTGGTCGACAACGAGTTGGACATTCAGGGAGTGGAATCCCTTGCGGTTCCTGAAAACCTCTGCATCCTGAAAAGGTGCCCACATCGCAAAGTGTGTACAGTCTGTTGCTCCCTGCACCTTGGGGAAGTTTGCAATTCTGGAAAATTCTAGAGCCCTCTCACTCTGTGCCTCCCTGGTCATAGGGAAGCTGATCAAATTCCCCCTGCATGTGTACAGGGCTTCAGTGACCTGTCTAATGCAGCAATGTGTGGCATGCTGAGACAGTCCACAAATGTCACCAGCTGAGGCCTGAAAAGAACCCGGCATGTAGAACGACAGTGCCGCAGTGACTTTGACCTCAATGGACAGTGCAGTACTGATGGTGCTGGCAGGCTGCAGATCTCCCCTTATGAGCTGTCATACCTCAGTGATAACCTCTTTGTGGAAGTGCAGTCTCCGAAGGCAGGAGGTGTCGGGCAAGTTGAGGTAAGACCGCCAGTCCCTGTACTTGCAGGGGGTGTAACGTCTGGCACGTCTTACATTGGGCACATAATGCTGTGGAGCGTACTTTCGCCCATCTCGAGTCTGCAGCATGTAATTGGTCATCAAGAGCGGGTGAGAAAGGAGAGGCCCCATTGCAATAGCACTCTGTTTTCCACCGATTGGTCACAAACAATGACTGTCCCGATGAAGGCACCTATTAAATTCCAATCGGTCACAATATGGTCAAGGTGTTTGTACAGATGTTCACATCAACTCCAACGACCTCCAGAGTACATCCGAACTCCCCCGAGGTTGAAGCACAGCAGCCTTTTAAAGGATGCGACATGTGATATAGAACATGGTGTCCATAACGCTGATTAGTTCCGGTTAGTTCCACTTTTTCTGGCCGGTTTCTTGGGCAAGCGATATTGTGGGCGATATGTGTGCGAGGTGGTGAAAGTGAAGCTGGGTGATCTCATGGCCGCTAGTTTTGGCAAATATGATCTTTACAACAAAAAAAAGTGGGTGGCTGGTATTATTGAATCTTGGCGTTAATTCCGTGCGGAAAGTAACGCTGGGTGATATTATGGGCGTTGATTTCGCCCATTCTGATGATTCCACTCAAAAAAAGTGGGCGGGTGGTATTTTTTCCCGGCGTTACACACATGGGGAAAGTAACGCTCGGCGATAACGTTCCGAAAAATGCCTGTCAGTTTCCATTTTGTGGCTAAATGGGCGATATATGGGCATTATACGTCATTTCAGCAGTAAAATGGACGTTAAGTGGGCGTTAACCATGCAAAAAAAGTGGAAAATCTAGCCCATAGAGGTAGAGTTTCTTCTCAAATTGCCCATTTTCCTCCCAGTTACCGCCCATTTTCATAAAAAATGGAAATTACCACCCGTGATTAGCGCCGGCGGTAATTTGGGGCTACCATTAAAAAAGTCCAAAAAAGTCGGAAAATTCCCTCCCAGCCCTAAATTCCATTAAAATCTGTTTTTTAAGGCCCACTACTCCCCTTTAACGCTGCACTGGATACCGTCCATTTCTGGAGTTCTGACCTGACTTGGGCCCAGCCTTATCACTCCCTCCATTTTACTTGTAGGTTCACAGAAGGTGGTGAATAATGAGGAAAAGCCATTTTTCATGCAAATGTAATATGTGCTGTACATACTTGATAAAGTGCAACATCCCCACTAACACCTGGGAGTCCTTGGCCAAAGACCGCCCTGAGTAGAAGAAGTGGATCTGGAAGGCCGCTGAGCACCTCAAGTCTCGTCGCCGAGAACATGCAGAAATCAAGTGCAGGCAGCGGAAGGAGCGTGCGGCAAATCTGTCCCACCCACCCCTTCCCTCAACAACTATCTGTCCCACCTGTGACAGAGTCTGTGGTTCTCGAATTGGACTGTTCAGCCACCTAAGAACTCATTTTTAGAGTGGAAGCACGTCTTCCTCGATTCCAAGGGACTGCCTATGATGATGATGACATATTAACAGATATGTGAGGTTTCGACAACATGATCACCACTGTACTGAAGTGATTCTATCCAGAAAATGAACTTTTGTATCATTTGAATGTGATTGGGATAATTGGGAGCACCTTTTCTTCAGCAGGCTTCGGGCTGACATATATGCTGAACTTCTGCTATAAATTGGTTCTGTGCTAGCTGATTGGCACTTAATGTGCAAACATTGTATTAGGAAGTCTATGAAGGATTGTGACCTGTAAAATCGTTTGAAATGATTGCACAATCCAATCAAAAAGTTCTCCTATTCTAACGGTTATTCAAAGAGGCTCATTGTCTAAGACACACACCAGGCACTGAATTAACTCACAGTACAGGATTACAGAAAGAAAGGGGCTCACTATTTTACACAGAGCGGGGAGGGGTTGTGTCCACGCAATGGGGCCTCATCCAAGTCACTGTGTGTACATAATGGCCTGAGGGGGTTGGGGGGGCGGTGGGGGGAGAAGGGAGTCAGTCAGTGGGTGTACAAAGAGGCCTGAGGGGGACGGAGAGAAGGGAGTCAGTCAGTGGGTGTACAAGGAGGCCTGAGGGGTAGGGTGAGAAGGGAGTCACTCACTAGGTGTACATGCAAGTAACCATTGTTCATGTGGCTTGACAGTGTGGTCGTGGAGCTATTCAACTGTAGCAGGCATCACGACTGTAATGTATACACCTGTGAGAATGCTCACAGGTTGGTAGAGTTGTTGCATTGTAAATGGCTTACCCAGTTAGACGATATTCACAAGACTCAAGAAAACCCCAGTCAGTTGTGTTTAGGTCATCTAAGCTAAGGTATGCGATTACAAGGGACACTCTCTGTTATGTTTGTAAACCTGTAAATACCATGTCTATCCACCAGAGGGCTTATCCCCTGGAGTCCCAAGGGATCCCACAATCCCTTGGGAGCACCTGTATATAAGGAGGCCTCACAGGCTGGAGAGGCACTCTGAGATCTGTAATAAAGGACTATGGTCACACCATACTTTGAGCTTGCAGTATCTAGTCTGACTCTTTATTCAAGACATATCACCCTTAATCACACATTTAAAGTTGTCTTTCCTAAAATTTGTCAAATGGGAGATATTTTCCCCTTCCCAGGAGTGAGTGAGACACAGTACAATAATGGTTTAGTTGAATAAAATTTTATATAAAAGTAGTAATTTTTTTAAATGTTAACAATGTAATAAAATAAGATATTTTTGATGAATAAAAATGTTCACAACAACAAACATTACAAAGAATAAACAGCAACAACAACACAACAACAACATCAACAACAGTATCAACAGCACTGAAAAGATCCTGCACCCTTCCACAATTCTACCTGCGGCTACCTTTCCCAATGCCTCTCCTCCCTGATCCCCCCCCCCTCACCCTTGGCCCTGACCCCTTCCTCCTCTTCTCGCTAACAAGATCCCTGGCCCTGCCCACGTCAGAACCAGCACGTTGTGCACCAGCAGAGCACATTGAGCGAGACTGCTGGGGGGGGGGGGCGGTGAGAATGGCAGCGCTATGTTTGGGCATTATGGACAAGATGGAGGTGCTAAGGACCCATCTTCATAGTCAGAAGAAAGTACTTCCTCCCAACTATCAGGTGCTGTCACCATTGGTGGTATGGCACCTTGGGGTGCAGTGCCATATCCCACAACCGTCGATTGCCGCATTGCATTGGCATTGGTGGTCCGGGTGTTCTCCCTCACCGCGGCAATCAGCTCCGCCATGTCCTCCGATTGGCAGGCTGCTAAAGCCGCGATGTTTTCCGACAACCCAGCAATGGACTGGAGGAACTCTCGAATTAATTTGATGCTCATCCTGGATGATCCCACCATGTCCAGGCTGGCATCTGCCTGTCATGCAGCAGTCCCACTTTGGTGGATCAGCTGCCGCAGATTCACCACGGTGGTTGGTGCGCTGTTGCAGTCCGCTTGGTCCCGCTTCCTCGGACGAGAATCCAAGAAAGTTGGTTTCCGATGAGGAACCGGTGGCCGCAGGTAGAAACGACCTTTGAAACCCCGCCATCCCTCCCTCCTCATTCAACAACAGCATCACAACACTTTTGTGAAGTGTTCTCCTGGAGCTCCTCCAGCACTATCTCCTCCGTCTCCTCCACCACCATCTGTAGACTTTGTCTCCCCTGTAATGACTCCTCTCTGGGAGCAGCAGCCGGCTCCACTTGTGCAACTGTAAAAACATAACATTAAGTGTTGGTGACAGGGGAGGGGAGGGGTCAGAGGTAACATCAGAGCAATTCATGTTGTGCAGGCTTCTGTAGAGAACAAACATTTTTTACTGAGAATCATTCCATCAAAGTATCATAAGCAAAGGATAAAGTACAAGACATAACAAAACTTGAGTCCCAAACAGTTTGGTTTCCAATTGGCAGTGTGATCAAACCAAAAATCATGGCGGAACGAGCAACATTTCTTGGTATCACCATTACGTTACATTCTACATTATATTGCTATAAGATTGAATTAGATGACCGCAGTACAGTCCAGGGATTATGCAGACTTACCCTCCAGAGAACTGGTTCGGCACCAACACATGTGGCGCTGCGATCATACGCCCCCATCAGGGCTGCAGCGCGCTGCTCCAGGTCCGTGAGAGGAATCATGTTGGGCGGACCACCACCCATTTTGTGGAGCTCCGCGCTCTTGTTGGCTACTTTCTTCTGCAAAGGTGAGGAAAAATGTGTGAACTAATTTGATACATAGATACACAATATATTGATACATATCCCCAATTAACCGTCCCCCAGCCTTTTCGGCAATGTTGCATGATGAACACATTAACATACAGAGCACTAACACAATGAGATCGATGATGGGAACTAAAAATAACACCAAGCTTTACAACATCATAAAACGTGTCACTATTCAAGAGTAAATCACCGATGATTGATAAAAGTTAGTACTTACTCTCACAGATCCAACGATATCATTTCACCATTTGCGGCACTGGTTCGGCCCCCACATCACGGGCGCGACGGAGGACACAGCCTCAGCGACCTCTTGCCATAACGGCTGATAGATAAACAGTGAGGTTTTACCTCGCCCACCCCGTGTTAGTTAATGCCAACGCGCCTCCACTTTGCCCACCAATGCCTCCTGGGCTTCCTCCGAAAAACGAGTGGCCTTTTTTCTCCCACCTAACTCCCTCTTCACTTGCATTGGTTGACTCTCCATTCTCCGTGTATATGCAATGTATGCTGATGTGTGTATTTATATATATGTAAATAATTAATTAATTATTATTATTTTTCAGATTTTTTATTATTACTACTTTAATTATTATTACTTATGATTAATTATATTATTTTATAATATATAATTCTCAAAATACTGAGCAATACTCAAAAAAACTAACCCAACCCTCACAGCTCGTCTCCCACTAACCTCTGCAGCTTCAACTGACAAGTGCAGTCCTTCGGTTGTCTGCGCATGTGCGGGATCACCTTTGACCCCGCAAACGCGAGAGAATGGCCGCGCATGCGCAGACTACCGTTGCAACTCTTTTCAGCCAGCGGTTCAGCTTTCCTTTATACAGGAAAACTGGTCATCGACTTTGGGCCTGCTTTGGTTGCCCGCTCCACTTCGCTCCCACACCGCTTCGCCGCCGCCGACATGGAGCACCCGAAAACCACGGGAGCACGCACCAGCGGCATTCCGGCAGCTGAAAAAGACGCAACCACCAGAACACCGCTAAGGATTGGGCGGGGACGATTTAAAAGGAAAATCCAGCCCATAGAGTACATAGTCAGTGTACAACATGTCAAATCGGTGAGCAAGAAACCACCATCAGTACCATTACAGCCATGGAAATGGAATCCCAGGGTGTGGCAAAGGTTACATATAGATTTTGCTGAGCTAGAAGGACAACAATTGTTCATTGTGATTGATAGCTATTCAAAGTGGGTAGAGGTGTTTCCGATGCGGACAATAACAACAAGTAAGACAATAGACAAGTTGCGAAGATTGTTTTCTTCATATTGCCTCCCAGAAGAAATTGTGTCTGATAATGAGCTGCAATTTTGTTCAGGAGAATTTGCACAGTTCATGAGCAGAAATGGTGTGAAACATATCAAAGTTCCACCATACCACACTGCTTCAAATGGTGCAGCAGAGCGCACAGTACAAATTGTAAAATGTGCCCTCATCAAACAAATGTTACATCCAAATTCAAAGAAACGGCAGTTGTCGTTGGACCACAAATTGGCAAAATTTCTCATTATTTATCATAATACTCCTCATACAACTACTGGTGGAACACCAGCAGAGTTGTTTCTCAAACAACAGCCAGGAACCAGGTTCTCATTGCCAAAGTCAAACTTGGCACAGTCAGTGGAAGAGAAACAATTAAGACAGAAAGAGAATCATGATAGAGGTAGAGAAAGAGAGAGAAGTGTGAAATTGAATCAGAAGGTGAGAGTGAAGAACCATCACCATAAATGGTTAAAGTGGTTACCAGGAAGAATAGTGAAGACATGTGCCCTCGCACATATTTGGTCAAGATGTTTTATCATGGAAATATTAGGTTTGTTCACATTGATCATATTTTACCTACAGATGTGGAAGGAGTTGAAAGTTGGAATGATTCGATTATTTCTGATGAGTCAGATAGTCCTGTTACAAGTAGAGTACCAGTAGCAAATCCTACATCAGATGTAGTAGAAACAAGCCCACAAGTCAGAATTTAAGTCTGAGTCCAAGTCAGGCACACAAACAGTCTGAAGTTGTAGACAGTTCAAATGTAGATCAAGGGTTGCCCTTGGAAAAAACTTTCCTCAGGCTCTGCCTAGAATGAGTCTAAGTTCGACACCAAGTTTGAGAAGTTCTGTTCGAGAATGAAGGTATCCTCTTCAAAACAGAAAAACAGTGGTTAAGTTTGATTTGTAAATATGACAAAATAAGTCCATATCTTCTGTTGTGTATATCCTCATCATCATCATATGTGAAACGAGGATGACTTGCTTCCACGGCAAAAAAAACGGATGAGTTCACGGGTGTTTCGAATGAAGAACCCGAACGACATCCTCGAGGGTGAAAGATGCCTGTGCGTGGATTTTTTTTTAATGTGTGGTGGCCGTTGCACACCAGCCACCACACAGGCTTGACAGAGCTAGAGCTTGGTCCAGTGGCAAGGATTCCCCAAGACAACTGGAGACCTGCTCTGCTGCACGGACCTAGTGCGCACACATATCACAGTGTGGGCTGGCCCGTGCTGCCCCTGGGCCCCAGCCCTGAACTCACGCCTCCCCTGGGCCCCAATCACATCCCTCCATAATCTCTCACAGCTCCTTCGCCCAGATCTCACCACTCCTACTGTATCTGCCCATGCTCCAATCACCAACCTGGACCTCGCCGATATCACTGTTCGCTGCCGTTGCCCTCCTGCACCAGCTCGCGCTGTACCTTGCAGTGGTACGCCACCACGCTGTCCAGGGGCCGCCGCTTGCTGCCCCTTTTATGGCCCCGACCTGCCGCTGATTGTCTCTCGCAAGTTGGGGCCTCCATGCTGCAAGTTATGTATCATGATTATTTTGTTGTGATTATTTCTTCATTAAGGAGGGAGAAGTGTGATATAGAACTCCACCTAGTAGACGACTGCTCCACTTAGTGCACTACTGAGGTAATGCTGCCATTGAAGTTTATACAATAAAAGAAAGTTCCTGACTGGAGCCATCTAGAGTGTGTGTGTTTTTGTGATGTTATAAAGAATATATTTCAGCATCCAGGTCACTTACAGAGTTAAGAAACAGCAAGGGTTCAAACAGTGACCCTATTCAGTACTGCTCAATAATATTCTGTGTCCCTATTTTTTTTAATCTAATTTCTTCTTCGGTCTATCTACTCTCTTGGATTTCTATGGCCTTTAGTTAATTAGTAATCTTTTGTGTGGGACTTTGTCAAAGGCCTTCTGGTAGTTCATAAATGATATCAAAGAGACTGCCACTATCTATTTGATGTGGCATTCTCAAAATTGAGCAGGGTTGCTAAGCTGGAAGTTAATTTCCTAAATTCATGCTGACTCTCATTTATTGAGTTATTACTATATAGGTCCTCCTCCTACCTACATTCAAGTTTCCATTATTTTATCCAGGGTTATTGTAAGGCTAATAGCCCTATAGTGACCTGGGTCTGATTTGACCATTTTAATTTACTTGCTCCCAAACCTATAGAATCTCTCCAGTACCCAATGAATTTTTCATTATTGAAGTCTTGTAAATCGCTCAATATTCCCCTTCAGTACTTTATGATTATATACCATCTGATCCAGGAGATTTGTTGGTCTTCAGTCTATATAACAACAACAACTTGTATTTATATATAGTGCCTTTCAGGTAGTGAAACGTCCCAGGGTGCTTCACAGGAGGATTATGAGACAAAAAATTTGACACGAGCCATATAAGGACAAATTAGGGCAGATGACTAAAAGCTTGGTTTAAGAGGTAGATTTTAAGGAGTGAGAGGTAGAGAGGCGGTGAGGTTTAGGCAGCGAATTCCAGAGCTTTGGGCCTAGGCAACAGAAGGTACAGCCACCATTAGTTGAGCGATTATAATCAGGGATGTTCAAGAGAGCAGAATTAAAGGAGCACAAATATCTTGGGGTGGGGGTGGAGGGCGAGTTGTAGGGCTGGAGGAGATTACAGAGATAGGGAGGGGCGAAGCCATGGAGGAATTTGAAAACAATTATGAGAATTTTGAAATCGCGGCGTTGCTTAACCAAGAGCCAATGTAGGTCAGGGAGCACAGGGGTGATGGGTGAGCGGGACTTGGTGCAAGTTAGGACATGGGAAGCCGAGTTTTGGATCACCTCTAGTTTACGTAGGGTAGAATGTGGGAGGCCAGCCAGGAGTGAGTTGGAATAGTCAAGTCTAGATGTAACAAAGGCATGGATGAGGGCTTCAGCAGCGGATGAGCTGAGGCAGGGGTGGAGACGGGCATGTTACGGAGGTGGGAACCTGTTCAAACAGCGCCATTTCCAGGCCAGATCCAAGATCACCCCAACCTCTGTCGTTGAGCTACAGTACGCAGACGACACCTGCGTCTGCGCACATACAGAGGCTGTACTCCAGGACATAATCGACATATTTACTGAGGCATACGAAAGCATGGGCCTTATGTTAAACATCCATAAGACAAAGGTCCTCCACCAGCCTGTCCTCACTGCACAGCACTGCCCCCCAGTCATCAAGATCCACGACGTGGCCCTGGACACCGTGGACCACTTCCCATATCTCGGGAGCTTCTTATCAACAAGAGCAGGCATCGATGATGAGATCCAACATCGGCTCCAGTCCGCCAGTGCAGCCTTCGGCCGCCTGAGGAAAAGAGTATTTAAAGACCAGGCCCTCAAAATTGCCACCAAGCTCATGGTCTACAGGGCTGTAGTAATACCTGCCCTCCTGTATGGCGCAAAGACATGGACCATGTACAGTAGGCACCTCAAGTTGCTGGAGAAATATCACCAATGATGTCTCCGCAAGATCCTACAAATCCCCTGGGAGGACAGGCGCACCAACATCAGCATCCTTATTCAGGCTAACATCCCCAGCACTGAAGCACTGACCACACTCGATCAGCTCCACTGGGCAGGCCACATAGTTCGCATGCCTGACACGAGACTCCCAAAGCAAGTGCTCTACTCGCAGCTCCTTCACGGCAAACGGGCCAAAGGTGGGCAGCGGAAATATTATAAGGACACCCTCAAAGCCTCCCTGATAAAGTGCAACATCCCCACTGACACCTGGGAGTCCCTGGCCCAAAACCACCCTAAGTGGAGAAAGTGCATCCGAGAGGGCGCTGAGCACCTCGAGTCTCAATGCCGAGAGCATGCAGAAAACAAGCGCAGACAGCGGAAAGAGTGTGCGGCAAACCAGTCCCACCCAGCCCTTCCCTCAACGACTATCTGTCCCGCTTTCTGTGACAGAGTCTGTGGCTCTCATATTGGACTGCTCAGCCACCAAAGAACTCACTTCAGGAGTGGGAGCAAGTCTTCCTCGTTTCCGAGAAACTGCCTATGATGATGACGGAGGTGGATATAGGCGGTCTTTGTTATGCTGCGGATATGTGGTCAAAAGCTCATTTCAGGGTCAAATATGACACCAAGGTTATAAAGTAACATAAATGATCTCCTCCTCGTGGATTTCAAAAGATTCTATGATGTTAATTGCATGAAAGTAATCTGATGAAAATTAATATTTTCCTCTCTGGTGAACAAATTTAGAAAATAATCATTAAATAATTGACTTATTTTCCTTTCATTTTCATTTATTACACCACTCATCTTTTTAAAAAAAAACTTCCTAACTATTTCATTATTATTATGATATGTAAAAAAATATAAATGTGTTTAACATTCTATGCAATATTCCTCTCTAGTGCACACTTTGCACCTCATTTACATTTTAAACTAGTCTAATCTTATATTATTTCCAAAGTCCACCCCCACCTTTTCCCTGTAAACGTTACATAGTATATTTTCTTCCTTATCTCTATTTTAATTTCTCTGGTCGTCCATATTGGAGACTGCTTGTTGTTTATACTTATTTCTCTTTAGGATACATTCATCTGGTATGTTTATCATTTCCCTTTATCTCCGAATCTACACCACTTCAAGAAGCACCTTGATAATATTATTTCTGAAAAAATGTGTTTACTTTGCCAGCCACGGCTCAGTGATAACACTCTCACCTCTGAATCAGAAGGATGTGGGTTCAAGCCCCACAATGGCAGGTCTGGGCCATAAAAAGAGCGGCGTGTGGCCAAGCCACTACAAGGTATAGCGCGAGCTGGTGCAGGAGGACAACGGCAGCAAAGAATGATGTCAGCAAGGTCCAGGTCGGTGATTGGAGCGTGGGCAGATGCAGCAGGAATGAGAGGGGTGAAGGAGCTGTGAGAGACTGTGGAGGGATGTGATCGGGGCCCAGGGGAGGCGTGAGTTCGGGGCCAGGGGCCCAGGGCAGCACGGGCCAGCCCACACTGCGATATGTGTGCACATTAGGTCCGTGCAGCAGAGCAGGTCTCCAGCTGTCTTGGTTCACCCTTGCCACTGGACCAAGACCTAGCTCTGTCAAGCTCGTGTTGTGGCTGGTGTGCAACGACCACCACATGTTTAAAAAAAACCATGTACAGACATCTTCCAACCTTGAGGATGTAGTTTGAGTTCTTCATTCGAAACACCTGTGAACCCATCGTTTTTTTTGGTGTGGAAGCAAGTCATCCTCATTTCGAGGGACTGTCTATGATGATGATATAAATACAAGTCCTTTCTTCTTTGCTTTTAAAATTGTATTTTGCTGCACACGAGAACCAATGTTTTTTTATCCTGCACACGAAAACCAAAACTCTGCTGCCTGCTTTTTTATCCTGCACCAAGTCCCAATCGCCCATCACCTCAGTCTTCACTGATCTACAATTGCTCCTGATTCCACAAAGCATCAAATTCAAAATTCTCATCTTCATTTCTAAATCCATTCATGGTCCTGCACCTCCCTATCTCTGTAACCTCCTGCAGCTCTGCAAACCCCCACTAAACATTCCGTTCCTTTGATTCTAATCTACATATAGATTGGGCAAACCAAACTGCTAACAATACGGTGGAGGAGGATTTCCTGGAGCGTATTAGGGATGGTTTCTAGACCAATATGTCGAGCAACCAACTAGAGACTTGGTCATCCTAGACTGGGTATTGTGTAATGAAAGAGGACTAATTAGCAATCTTGTTGTGCGAGGTCCCTTGGGGAAGAGTGACCACAATATGGTAGAATTCTTTATTAAGATGGAGAGTGACACAGTTAAGTCAGAGACTAGGGTCCTGAACTTAAGGAAAGGTAACTTCGATGGTATGAGACGTGAATTGGCTAGGATAGACTGGCAAATGATACTTAAAGGGTTGACGGTGGATAGGCAATGGCAGACATTTATAGATTACATGGATGAACTTCAACAATTGTACATCCCTGTCTGGAGTAAAAATAAAACGGGGAAGGTGGCTCAACCGTGGCTAACAAGGGAAATTAGGGATAGTGTTAAATCCAAGAAGGAGGCATATAAATTGACCAAAAAAAGCAGCAAACCTGAGGACTGGGAGAAATTTAGAATTCAGCAGAGGAGGACAAAGGGTTTAATTAGGAGGGGGAAAATAGAGTAAGAGAGGAAGCTTGCAGGGAACATAAAAACTGACTGCAAAAGCTTCTATAGCTATGTGAAGAGAAAAAGATTAATGCAGACAAACATAGGTCCTTTGAATCAGGTAAATTTATAATGGGGAACAAAGAAATGGCAGACCAATTGAACAAATACTTTGGTTCTGTCTTCACTAAGGAAGACACAAATAACCTTCCGGAAATACTAGGGGTCTGAGGGTCTAGTGAGAAGGAGGAACTGAAGGGAATCCTTATTAGTCAGGAAATTGTTGGGGAAATTGATGGGATTGAAGGCCGATAAATCCCAGGGCCTGATAGGCTGCATCCCAGAGTACTTAAGGAAGTGGCCCTAGAAATAGTGGTTGCATTGATGATCATCTTCCAACATTCAATTGACTCTGGATCAGTTCCTATGGGCTGGAGGGTAGCTAATGTAACACCACTTTTTAAAAAAGGAGGGAGAGAAAACAGGGAATTATAGACTGGTTAGCCTGACATCGGTGGTGGGGGAAATGTTGGAATCAATTCTAAAGATGAAATAGCAGAGCATTTGGAAAGCAGTGACAGAATCGGTCCAAGTCAGCATGGATTTATGAAAGGGAAATCATGCATGACAAATCTTCTAGAATTTTTTGTAACTAGTAGAGTGGACAAGGGAGAACCAGTGGATGTGGTGTATTTGGACTTTCATAAGGCTTTTGACAAGGTCCCACACAAGAGATTAGTGTGCAAAATTAAAGCACATGGTATTGGGGGTAATGTATTGACGTGGATAGAGAACTGGTTGGCAGACAGGAAGCTGCGAGTCGGAGTAAACGGGTCCTTTTCAGAATGGCAAGCAGTGACTAGTGGGGTGCCGCAGGGTTCAGTGCTGGGACCCCAGCTATTTACAATATACATTAATGATTTCGATGAAGGAAATGAATGTAATATCTCCAAATTTGCAGATGACACTAAGCTGGGTGGCGGTGTGAGCTGTGAGGCGGATGTTAAGAGGCTGCAGGGTGACTTAGACAGGTTAGGTGAGTGAGCAAATGCATGGCAGTTGCAGTATAATGTGGATAAATGTGAGGTTATCCACTTTGGTTGCAAGAACAGGAAGGCAGAATATTATCTGAATGGTGACAGATTAGGAAAAGGGGAGGTGCAACGAGACCTGGGAGTCATTGAAAGTTGGCAAGCAGGTACAGCAGGCGGTGAAGAATGCAAATGGCATCTTGGCCTTCATAGCTAGGGGATTTGAGTATAGGAGCAGGGAGGTCTTACTGCAGTTGTACAGGGCCTTGGTGAGGCCACACCTGGAATATTGTGTTCAGTTTTGTTCTCCTAATCTGAGGAAGGACGTTCTTGCTATTGAGAGAGTGCAGCGAAGGTTCACCAGACTGATTCCCGGGATGGCAGGACTGACATATGAGGAGAGACTGGATCGACTGGGCTTGTATGCACTGGAGTTTAGAAAAATGAGAGGGGATCTCATAGAAGCATATAAAATTCTGACGGGATTGGACAGGTTTGAGGCAGGAAGAATGTTCTCGATGCTGGGGATGTCCAGAACCAGAGGTCACAGTCTAAGGATAAGGGGTAAGCCATTTAGGACAAAGATGAGGAGATACTTCTTCACTCAGAGAGTTGTTAACCTGTGGAATTCTCTACTGCAGAAAGTTGTTGAGGCCAGTTTGTTAGATATATTCAAAAGGGAGTTAGATATGGCCCTTACAGCTAAAGGGATCAAGGGGTATGGAGAGAAAGCAGGAAAGGGGTACTGAGGTTGAATGATCAGCCATGATCTTATTGAATGGTGGTGCAGGCTCGAAGGGCCGAAGGGCCGAATGGCCTACTCCTGCACCTAATTTCTATGTTTCTATGACTCTGGCCTCTTGTACATGCCCCTTCACAGCACCATTGACAGCCATGCCATCAGCCATCTATTCCCATGCTCTGGAATTCCCTCGCTAAATCCCTCCGCATTCCTCTTTTCAATTAAGCCCTCCTTAAAACCCAGCTCTTTTACCAAGCTTTTGGTCACTCCTCGTAATATCTCCTTCTTCGGTTCAGCATCCATTTTCTTATTGTACCTGTGAAACATTTTGCAACTATTTTTCTATGTGAAAGATGCTGTATTAATGTGGTTGTGATCATTGATCTTCAACTGCCCATTCAACAAGAAGGCAGCAATGTCACTTAAATAACTGAAAGCAATTGACTGCTCTGCTCTAGAATATATTTGTGTGGCAAATTAGGCCTGCACTTGGTGCCCTGAAGCTATCTCATGAAAAACAGGGGCAGTAATTTCTATTTTGGCACAGGAACACACTTAGCTTCCAAAACTCTAAGAAACACAAAACCCGCTTGCTCTTAAGAGTTTTCAGTAAGTTTGCTTTAACAACAAAAACATTGTCAGGCAGCTTGTTTATACCTCATGTCAGTGAACAGTTAGAATAATAGAAAGAAGCCCTTCGGCCTATCGTGCTTGTGCCGGCTCTTTGATCGAACTATCCAATTAGTTCCACTCCCCTGCTCTTCCCCCATAGCCCTCCAAATTTTATTTCTCCAATTCCTTTTTGAAAGTTATTATTGAATCTGCTTCCACCACCTTTTCAGGCTGTGCATTCCAGATCATAACAACTTGCTGCGTAAAAAACTGTTTCCTCATGTCGCCTTTGGTTCTTTTGTCAATCACCTTAAATCTGTATCCTCTGGTTACTGACCCTTCTTCCTCTGGAAAAAGTTTATTTTTATTTACTCTATCAAAACCTGTCATGATTTTGAATAACTCTCTCAAATCTCCCCTTAACCTTCTCTGTTCTAAGGAGAATGACCTAGCTTCTCTAGTCTCACCACATAACTGAAGTCTTTCATTCCTGGATTCATTCTAGTAAATCTTCTTTGCATTCTCTCTGAGGCCTTGATATCCTTCCTAAAGTGTGATGCCCATAATTGGACACAATACTCTGGCTGAAGCCTAACCAGTGTTTTATAAAGGTTTAGCATAACTTCCTTACTTTTGTACTCTGCCTCTCTTTATAAAGCCAAAGGTCCTATTTGCCTTTTTAACAGCCTTCTCAATTTGTTCTGCCACCTTCAAAGACTTGTGTACATACATCCCCTGATCCCATAGAGCCTCAAATTCAAGTCCCTGCAACCCCTTTAAAATTGTATCATTTAGTTTATATTTCCTCTCTTCATTCTTCCTACCAAAATGAATCACTTTACACTTCTGTGTTAAATTTCATCTGCCATGTATCTGCCCCTTTTACCAATCTGTCTTTGTCCTCCTGAGGTCTGTTACTCTCCTCCTCACTTTTTATTACATTTCAGTATTTTGAGGTATCTGCAAGCTTTGAAATTATGCCCTTTATACCCAAGTCCAGATTGTTAATATATATCAAAAAGAACAGTGATCCCAACATTCACCCCTGGGGAACACCACTGTATACTTCCCTCCAGTCTGGAAAACAGCTGTTCACCACTACTCTCTGCTTTCTGACCCTTAACCAATTGTTGCTGATTATTCTCAACCTATAGGGTCGAACAATTGAAAAACATAAGATTTTCACTATGTAAGTGGCAATTTTAGTGCAAAATAATTACATAAATGGGTCATTTGGAACACTGGAGCTCACTCTATAAATGGGATTATATGAGGTGACTGTAAGCAGACTGTATCATTTTGTCATCATATGGAAAAATATTTTTTGGATCATATGTTTAATGTTGTAATCATAGTGCATTCTCTTCACTCCCAAATCAATAGCTGTCCAGGAATGGTGACTGTAAATAAGGCAATGTCTTAGTGTGCCAGATTGTTTGTCATTCTGTTAACTGAAGGATTGTAATTGTTGAGTTATCACGTGTAATGAGAAAGATCAGGTTGGCTGATCCAGTAAAGAGAGCTTGTCTTGTAGCATCTGATTTAGTGTTATGATTTAGCACATCCTTTGCTAATTAAAGGGATAGATTGCCATTCTGTTTAATTGTAATATAAAGTACAGATTGTGATATAAAGTACAGATTTTCCATTAAAATACTGCCTGTAAAATATGCTTTATTACTACAAGTTCAATCATTACATTTGCTTCCTCCTTGTATCTAATGCTCAGAACAAGAGCATTATATATTGTTCCTTGTCATGAGAACAAAAAAGGTTAAAGGTTGTCATCACTTCTGCATTATAGTTTAGTTTTATCAGAGTAAAATATGACACTTGTCGCAATCCATTCAATTTCCATTCTCACTCAATCACCCGTTATCCTTCCTGTTGTTAGTTACATTCTACAATCATCTGCACTGTAAACAAACTATGTAATTCTTTATTTTCACAGCTGCAATCTTGGGTCGGGAAGCCAAAGCACCATGATAACCTCTTTACTCATGTCATTTAGTATCGTATCTCTGCTACTAACCAGAATGAATGGACAGGGTCTTAGGTTAGCTTCTCATCCAAGAGACAGTACTCTTCAGAAAGCAGTGCTTATCTGAGGTCAAAACTGAATGGATTCAAATTCAATGGGAATTGGCATTGAATCCAAAACTTTCTGGTGCATAGTCGGAAAGGCTTATACTAGTTAAGTCAATTAACACCAAATTCAGTTCATGGAGATGTCACAGCTCCAGAATTTAAGCTTACTGTATTTGTTTTCATTTCAGGGTAGAAGTTAAATAATCAACACGTTGTGGTCTGAAATGATAAATTGTTAAGATAGCATTCAATATTTTTTGTACATTATTTATCTCAACATTGAGTCATGTAAATATCTCCTTCAGTGCTGTTAATGCACTTAGCTCAGGGAGTGCAGCCCAAACCACTGCAAAGGCAGGTTGATTAAGATTAGCCTGAGGGAGCAGTTTGTACAATAGTAACAGATGGGATGCAGCTCTAATATACAGCAGAGCATTTGGTTTTAGAGCATTTTTGAGACATATCCAGAAAGCACAGCAGATGCAGAATGGCATATTTTCCAGTGCCCAAGGCTGATGGCACAGGAGTGGATGGGTACCGGGACACAAAAAACATTGGCATGATTCAAGAGGAAGTTAGATGCTGTAATTGGGGCCATTGGTTTCTATGAAAAAATAACTAGGTAGGTAGGTAAACAGCCTCCTTCATTTGTATTTATCCTTATGAAATCTACTCCAATATAGATATTTACAATCTTCTTGAGATGAATTGAAGTCCAAGTGTGAATGTAACTGTGCCACCGAGCTACCACTTCTGGGTTAATGGATGCACAATGGCATGAAAGCCACAGTGTAACAACTATTTGCATTAATTTCACACATCTCATATGCAGAAGTAATCTCAAAATTCTTTATAATGAGGAAAGGATGCAGGGAAGAAAAATAGAATCTAGAGTGGAGAACAAAAAAACACATTTTAGGAAGAAGGTTTTGAGGTGTTTTTTGAAAGCAGTGAGGGAGATGAATAGACAGAACATTTCAGAGGGCAGGGGCACAGTGACTGGTGGAACAGAGGACAAGGGCAAGTCTGGTGTTTGAGAAATAGAGTGTGTGCAGAGGCATAAGGCAAGGGAAGATCATGAAGGTGAGGCGGAATAAGTCTATGAAGAGATTTGAAAGCATAGACACAAATTTTTTATTTGACATTCTGGGGTACTGAGAGTCGCTGGAGTTTCAAAGAATGATGGGAATGTGGTTGAGGATGTGGGCTGTGGTACTTAAGATGAGAGGAGGGTTGGGCTGGCTAGGAAGGTGTGTAAGTTCCAGCTGGGGTTTGGTAATGGAGCAGGTGTAGGGGAGCAAGCTGAGCACGGGATCCAGCAACAATAACAACTTGTATTTATATAGCGCCTTTAACATAATAAAACATCTCAAGGCGCTTCACAGCAGTATTATAAAACAAAACAAATAAATTTGACACTGAGTCACATAAGATGAAATTACGGCAAATAATCAAAAGCTTGGTCAAAGAGGTAGGTCTTAAGGAGCATCTTAAAGGAGGAAAGAGAGGTAGAGAGGCAGAGATGTTTAGGGAGGGAATTCCAGAGCTTAGGGCCTAGCCAGCTGAAGGCACGGCCACTAATGGTTGAGCAGTTATAATCAGGGATGCTCGATGGCAGAATTTGAGGAGCGTAGACATCTCGGGGAAGGAGGGGGGGGGTTGTGAGGCTGAAGGATATTACAGAGATAGGGAGGGGCAAAACCATGGAGGGATTTGTAAATAACTATGAGAATTTTGACAATGCTCCACAGCTCCTCCCTCGATGGCTCAGTGTGCATTGCCTTGACAACTTTTCATTTGTGAAGTGCCTTGGGACTCTTTTATGTTAAAAACAGATATAAATGCAAGTCGTGTAATATTGAGATGCAGTTGCTGCAGATTTTACTAGATTTAGAACCATCTTCTGCAGTAAACTATGTAGTCTCATTCCTGTGAAATATATTTTAAGAAATTTTAAATAGTTAAGTATTGAACTTGATTATGAAATGTTGAGCGATTCTACTATGTATTTGAACACTTGAGGGATAAGGTTTTCAAGTGGTCCATTAGAGCATTAAAACAAAGAAATTAATTAGGTCCCCATAATACGAGAGAATATCGGGCCACTTTACTGGGCCATTTTTTTCACTTTTCTTTTGTGCTACCCAGGGGAAGACCGCTCTTGCTATTATTATGCTGCACCTCACCGATGCTTATAGGTATAACTGAAACGTGGAAAAAAAAAGTTATGGCCACAAAAGATCCAGAATCCTCTCTACTGGCACCACAATGGCAGAGCGGGAATTCCTCAGCCGTCAACATTATATGCCTGACCGCATTGGAATTTCTGATTTTAAATAAAATGAGTGGGCACCCAAACCAGTATCAGCACAAGTGGGGCACCAGCTTGGGGTGAGGAGAAATTGTGCTATTTTCCAGCTGTTAGAGAAGAGTGCGAGCCGGTTCAGTCACAGAAAGTAAACAACTGGCACCTTTCCCAGCCAGCTGCTGTAAGGGAGCTAACCTTTCGCACATGAATCGGCTCCACTTCTTCCAGATTGTAGTAAACTGGGGGCGCCAGAGGCACGAATCCCCGTGGGTAATGTCATCCTGTAAGTCCCACTTTCCACAACACCAGTTCCAAATGGAGAGGCGGCAGGAACCACCCACCCATCCCTGGCCCCGCCAGGAAATCCCAATGTACAACAAATGGGGCAGAGATCTGGCATCACTATGACCTGCCCCAATTCCGCACACAGCTATCCCTCACCCACCCTGATGAAACCCCCAGTAGGCCAGGAGCTCGGAAGAACTTTGGAGGCCGAATTGTCAATGGGGTGCACATGATTTCAAACGGTGAATATTCTGTATTTAAATCCCCAATCTAGATTATTAATTTTCTTTTTTAAATGGTCAATAATGGATCCCATGTTAATAAGTGTTCCAGGGTTTTAAATGCTGAATTTGAGTTGCTCCCATTCTATAGGACCATTCTATTGATGAAGGCATGGGTTGAATTCCAGTCACACATTTCACAATGTCTGTTCAAACCATTTAATCATCTAACTGAAAATTAATTTCAAATGTGGAAACAAATTAATTTGGCAATAACATTTATGATGTAGATTCAGTATTTTGAAGTTTGGAACACAAAGAACCTGTTTACTATCAGACCTTTAAATGTATGTATTTAGTTGATTGACATACTGATTTGCTGTGCCATGAGAATAGCCTACAAGGGTTGATTCTGCAACTGTGTAGGCTTAATTCCTTGTATCTCTTGAAGAGGCCTAGGGTACAGCACTGAGCACTGACCACTGTAAAGTTATGTTTGAAGCTCACATTTGTTTTCAATAGAAATTCTTTAAACGTTCAGCCAATGTGGCCCAAAATCATTTGTTTCAAGAATAATGGACGTTAAGAGGACTCATTGAGGCTGAAATTCTGGCCTCGCCGGATCTATACAAAATGCGGTCGGACCTGGTGAGGTCTCGCAAAAGCTGGCTTTCGGGGCGCGATGCGCATGCGCTGAAAACCAGCTTTTCCAATCTGTCATGATTTCTCTTGACAGATCAATCGCATCCCCGGGAGAAGGACATCCGCGCAGGAGAGATTGGGCTATTTGCCCATCTCTTGCCCAGCTAATGCCCTTCAAACTTTTACGCCTGATAAAAGCTGCCACATAGTTTACTTTTACGAATGTAAGAGTTTTAAAACATACAAAAATTTAATTTTAAAACACATTTTTATATTTAAAAAAAACCCTGTCCATTCAGGTGAGTTTATTTTAAACCGTATTAAAACACATTAAAAAAAATTTCAAAAAATATTTTTTTCTCTAGAACATTTACTTTAATTTCAATTAATATTAAATATGTGAGGTGTTTTATTTATTTATTTATTATGTTGTGTTTCTTGTCTTAGGGGTTTATTCTCACTGATAATAATGGGAACCCGGAGAAACGGAGTTCCCATTATTATCAATGAGAATACTGCAGAGTGATTGGTGGTCCAGGCCCACGTGACTCCAGCTTTTTCGTGCGTACGGGGAAGATTCAAGGAGAATTTAGAATAATGAAAATATTAAGCTGCATTATTATAGCACTTTGGAGCTGAGACAGATTGAGCATTTATCATGTGCTATAACATTGTCCTCAGCTACTCAAAATGCTGGATTCTAATTACCAATAACCTAATGCTCATTATTTTCCTTTCCTACCCAGTTAATGGAAATATTCAGACAAGCTGTACTGATTTTAATCTCTTTTTATTTAATTTACAGACTTTCCGATGGCCTACTGCCAGCAACATTGATGGAAATGAAATGCTGGAGATCCAAGTTTTCAACTACAGCAAAGTCTTCACAAATAGGTGAGGCAGTGCAATCGATTAACCTGAATTGATTCACAGGGTCTGACGTTAGTTGAGCCACTTCTGTTTTTGTTAAGTAGAAATCAATCCAATGGGCTGGATAATCAAGCCTGTCTGCTAATGACACAATATATTTTCTGAATGCGCTCAATGTTTTGTTAGTTCTCCCATTTATACATTTTAAGAACATAATTTCTGATTTCCAATCCAGTTGGGGATTCTAGTTACATGTAATCAAGTAATGATGAGTGGGACCTTAAAAATAGTTGCAATTGTAATGATAACTACATCAGATCTCCACTGGTGAGAATGGGTGACGAGGTCAGCTGGAACATCCTTAACAACTCTTGGCCCTACATGTCACCATCTGTTTCAGAAAGTCTGTATCTATCCAGTGATGCAATATTGTATCCCGATTGGCAGGCTGCAGAGAAAATGTGTATTTTCCTCCAAGGGATAATTTGTTATCTTTAGAACTCTTAGTGCAGTGCTTTGAATACCAGGTTCGCACATCAAGTATTTGGATACTAGCCCAATTTGCAGGTCCACAATTTTCCATCCATTTATTTTAATGGGCAGAAAATCATGGGGCCACAAATAAGGTATGTGCCTGAATCTCAGTACGTGCGCCTGAGCACACAAAGTCTGTGCTGGGAGTGCAAAAGATGAAAATTTACCTCTGGACTCTGTAGTTCAAAGCTATACATACTTTTAAACTTGTTGAGGATGACTTTCTCCATTACAGTGCTCATCCTCTCCATCTTTCAGCCTTAGAGAGATAACTCTGAGATTGCTCCTTAACAAGATTGTCACAAGAATTTCAAATACTGAAGCCAGACCCCTTTCTTATGCCAGAAACACAGGAATTGTAATTGTTGCATAACATTCAACATTAATCAAAAAATCCTTGGACACTACCAATGTCACAGTGTTTTCTTGCTTTTGCAACTTCTTTTCCAAATAGGGTTTCTCTCTGCTCTCTGCTCTCGCTCTGCTCTCTCTCTCCGCCCCCTCTCTCTCTCCGCCCCCTCCCTCTCTCCGCCCCCCTCTCTCTGCCCCCTCTCTCTCTCTGCCTGTGTGTACAAGCTTCCGGGAGGTCACTTTTAACCTATTTTCACGGGTGGGCCTGAATCGGAATATTGACAAAATCTTTTGACCTGTAGAGGGTCCCCTAAAAACTTGCTATCCAATACCGTATCGTGCTCTTTGTCTCGATTCTTGTTTCAAGAACCCGCCTTAAAAATGTCTTACAATTTTAGTCACGTTATTGTTTATACCTTTTCGAAGACACTTTTCTGTGGAATTCCTTTAATCTCTCTCTGTCCCTGCTCTCTCAGATACAATCAATACAAAGCCTAGACCTGTACTCTTTAAACTTATGAAACCAAACCAGAGCTTTCTCACCTTAACCAGTCGTCAACTTCTTTTCAACGTAGCAAACTGCCGTTTTGTTTACATTAATTCCTACAAACTTCGTTCCATTCGAAGTCTTTCTGTACAAATTGTCTTAAAGATACATAAACAAACTGAAGTCTTAACTTGAAAACCACAGATAATTAGCATTTCTAAGCATTCTGAATAGACACTTCGACTCCATTTCAAAACAAACGATTTAAAACGCTGCATTAAAATCAGTTTTATACATTCGTATCAGTTTTATACATTTGTGGACATCTTTAGTTTCTAGCACAGGGTTTAGAATATTCCTGGTAGGAATGTTTCCTCCAGATTTACTCCAGAATAGCTTTCTAGCACTGCTGTTAATTTTGATATAGCCATAAATGTAATTGCTGCTGTTCACCCTGGCACAAGTAGTCTTTTTGTCCTTGTGTATACTGTACAATTTATACCATTATGTTTACATTTTGTTTGAAGGAACACTCCAGGACAAGGTCCTAAAATTGCTTGAATCTCAAGTACGTATCTAACAGATGGCACTATGAGTAATTTAATATTTAGAAGTTAATTTTTTTTTAAATACAGATAGCTGAATTCCTGATATGGCTGGGATCTTTGCATATCGTATAATCATAGAATAGTACAACACAGAAGGAGGCCAATTGGCCCATCAAGTTTTTGCCGTCTCTTTTGAAGAGCAATCCAGTTAGTCCCACTCATAGAAACATAGAAATTTACAGCACAGAAGGAGACCATTTCGGCCCATCGTGTCTGCGCCGGCCAACAAAGAGCCACATGGCCTACGGTCAGCAGCCCTTAAGGTTACCAATAAACCTATGAGCAATGAAACAATGGCGGACAGGTAAAGAGCATCTGGTCCAACCAGTCCACCCCACACAACTGCAATACCCCATGTATCGCAGCATTTTACACTCCACCCCACCCGGAGCCATGCGATCTCTTGGGAGGGGCAAAAAACAGATAAAAACCCAGGCCAATTGGGGAAAAAAAATGGGAAAACTCCTCTCCGACCCATCCAGGCAATCAAAACTAGTCTAGGAGACCACTCTGGTCGTATTAGATTCCCTGAAGTACTTACCATCGTATCTGCACCAGCCAACAAGAGGTTATCCAGTCTAATCCCACTTACCAGCTCTAGGTCCCTAACCCTGCAGGTTCCAGCACTTCAAGTGCCCATCCAAGCACCTTTTAAATGTGGTGAGGGTTTCTGCCTCTACTACCTTTCAAGGCAGTGAGTTCCAGTCTCCCACAACCCTCTGCGTGAAGAAGCTTCCCCTCAAAACCCCTCTAAACCTTCCACCAACCACCTTTGCCCCCTCATAATTGACCCCCTCCACCAAGGGAAATAGGCACTTCCTATCCATTATATCGCGGCCCTTCAAAGTTTTATACACCTCAATGAGGTCTCCCCTCAGCCTCAAGGAGAACAAACCCAGCCTATCCAATCTGTCCTCATAGCTAAGATTCTCCATTCCAGGCAGCATCCTCGTAAATCTCCTCTGCACCCTCTCCAATGTAATCATGTCCTTCCTATAATACGGCGACCAGAACTGCATGCAGTATTCCAGCTGTGGCCTAACCAACGTATTATACAATTTAAGCAGAACCTCCCTGCTCTAGTATTGTACTCCCTGGCTCTTGCCCCATATCATTGCAATTTTTTTCTCCAAGTATTTATCCAATTCCATTTTGAAAGCTAGTATTAAATCTGGTTCCAGGCCCCATCAAGCAGTGCATTCCTAATCCTAACCACTCAGTGCGTAAAAAATGTTTTTCCTCATGTTGCCCCTGGTTCTCTTGCCAATCACCTTAAATCTGTGCCCTTAGCTTATTGACCCTTCAGTTCTCAAGTAGATACTAAAACGTGATTTATCTCTATCTACCTCTTTCCACACATTATACTAATTTCTCTCAATGAGGCAATGGATTGAGCAACAACAACTTGCAATTATATAGCACCTTTAATGTAGAAAAACACCCGAAATGTAAGGCTGCGAGGACCTAGTGCTAGGCAAAGATAGATCATTCTAGGTTTACTGATACTAGCACAGTTTAATTATAGTCAAGGTATGCTGGATGTTGATGACTCTTGAAGTGCCACTGAAAACATAACCTTTTTTAATTGGGTTGCTTCTGCAGTTAGTTAGGCAATCCCATATCATAGTGATCCCAGTGGGCCTTCTGTTACAGCTTCCTTCGGGAACAAGAGCTTACCCGAGTACTAATTGCCTGCTTGAGAATATTTTTAAAGATGAATGCCTGAGATGAAGATTTTTTTAGGGCCTTCCCCTGGAGTACTCTTTAGAATTATGCTCATTTGGCTAAAAAATATCCAAGTTGATAGGGAGCATATAGGAAATACTGTGTTTTACACAATTGAGAAGGTTGCACCGTTTCTCATGTGTCATCTTTTAAGCATTTATTTGAACAGTGGAATAGAAACTTGTATACAAGGCAGGGTGGTAGGAATATTCATCACCGTCTGCAGAGTTTGACAGGACTGATGGACTGTAAGTTGTAAATGTGACTCAGTGGGGGTCATTTTAATCTAACTCGCTTGCTGAAAAACTGGGAAACTCTCAGGATCGGGTGGACACCCTGCCCAATGTTATTCTCCATTGATTTAAAAAATATACACAGAACCAGTTACTAGTTATATTGGTGTACAGAAGTCAGTTTCTTAGTAAATTAAATAAAATTACATTCAAAAGCTTTTAAAACATTCTCATTCGTCCCCGTGCAGCCAAAAGAACGAGATTAATTTTTAAAGCCTCCTCAAAGGCCTGCAACTGTCACACTTAAGGGAAACTCACAATGGTGATTAATTCATCCTGAGGGCCTGACCAGTGTTGTGGGCAGGGCCTGCTTCTAGCGCAATGTTTTTTAAACTAGTGCAAAAGATTGCCGAAATTCTGTTTGTATTGAACGTAATTTGCGCTTTAAATTCCTCCATCTTTTGCACTGGTTATGCCGATATTCGACAAATTTGGGCTCGACACGGTGAATGCAGAGAGGATATTTCCACCCATAGGGGAAACTAACACGAGGGGACATAGGGCCCAAATTTGCCCAGGAGTTGCTCCGTTTTTTTTGGAGCGACTTGATTTTTCCGGAGTATCTTAAAAATCCGCATTCTGCACATTTAATTTGCGCCAGTGTAAGTGAGTTAGTTAGGAGTGTTTTTAAAAGGGGGCATTACCAGCCACCTATGCCTGTTTTGGCCATTTAAGCCAGTTTGGACAGCAAATAGTTGCTCCAAACTAACTTAGGACAGCGTATGTGGCCACTTGTGGCTGCACAGAAAACCCTTGCGGAGAGTTAAGAAATCAGCGCAGGTAGCCAGAGATGGGGGGGCGGGGGGAAGGGAAGCAGAGAGGACCTTGAAAAGCACTAAACACCTTCAAAACAACATTCAAGAAGCATAAAAACCATCAATAATAAATAATAAATAAATAATAAAACTTAAGTCCTACCTTCATAACTCGGCCTGGGAAGTCAGCGGGCCTGCCGGTGCGAGAGACCACTCTAGGTGCAGGTGGGTGGTACGCCCAGGTGGGAAAGAGACCACAGGTAACTGGCCACACACAACACACAGCAGGCTGGGCTCGCAGAACACGGGGACTGCAGGAGTCAACTCTGAGCGACTGGTGGACTTCTCTCTCTCTGAGGACTGCTGACTTCCCTTCCCCTCTCTCCCCACCCTCCCCCCTCCCCCGATCAAAACACTCTCCCCCCTCCCTCCCCCCCCATCCGGCAGCGGGCCAGATCAATCTCCCCACCCCCCCCAATCAAAACTCTCCTCACTAAACAAAGCACAACCATCAATAAATAAAAAATAAAACTCAAGTCCTACCTCGGCCCGGGAAGTCAGCACGCCGGCCAGCCGGTGCGGGACTCTCTCCATGATGTGCAACAGCCCGGCGCGCGTCGTGGGGCCACTCGGCCTGGGATGGGGCGGGACATCGGGTCCCATTCTGCAGAGGAGCTATTGCACATGCGCAAAACATCCAGTGCGCATGCGTTAAGCTGCCGGCACTCTTGAGCGCAGGTCCCTAGCTCCGCCCCCTAATTGAATTGCCATGCCACGCCAAGCACAAGGACAGTCAACAGAGCGGGGAGAACACGGGGATATCTTTTCGGTGCTGTTTTGAGTGTAGGAAGTCGGCGCACCTCACGTGAATGCGCCGAAAAAACCGGAGGGCCAAATTTGGGCCCATAGTCTCAGAATAAGGGGCTGCCCATTTAAAACTGAGATGAGGAGGAATTTCTTCTCAGAGTTGTAAATCTATGGAATTCTCTGCCCCAGACAGCTGTGGAGGCTGGATCATTGAATATATATAAGGTGGAGATAGATAGATTTTTGAGCAATAAGGGAATAAAGGGTTATGGGGAGCGGGCAGGGAAGTGGAGCTGAGTCCATGATCAGATCAGCCATGATCTTATTAAATGACAGAGCAGGCTCGAGGGGCCAGATGGCCTGCTCCTGCTCCTATTTCTTATGTTCTTATGTACTGAAAGACCCAACGCAGCTGAGTTAAAAATCCAGGCCTACATGTTCAAAAGAGGCATCAGAAACAGGGTATAAGTTGTCAGGAAAAGGAAATTGATGTTCAAAAATGGAAAGGTAGAGAATTATTTTTTTTTAATTAAAAAGTAAATTAACATTATTTTTATTCTTTTCCTGTCTTTTGGCTTTTTAACTTTTAATCATTTTCTCCAAACATTCTTTAACTGATGCTGGAAATCTCAGCGGGTCAGGCAGCATCTGTGGAGAGAGAAACAGAGTTAACGGAGTCAGAACGCCGAAGGGTCATCGACCTGAAATGTTAACTCTGTTTCTCTCTCTACAGATGCTGCCTGACCCGCTGGGATTTCCAGCATTTTCTGATTTTATTTCAGATTCCAGAATCCGCAATATTTTGCTTTTGTATTCTCTAACTGATGATATATAACCTATTCTGTTGTCTCTCTTAATTAATCCTGCCTGAGATATTCTCTCAGGTATGGTGGTGCTGGTGACTTCCATAATTGTTCCAAACAGCTTGCATTCAGGAGTGTGCCCCTCCTACTCAATATCTAAGTATACGATAATGCAACCCAGGAATGTACAATAAGACTATCTTGTGATCTGAATTGCATACAGTGTCTTTCACATATGTCCTCTTAAATACTTCTTCAATCTTTCGGAAGGCATTTGGTGGGACAAGGCCAGATACAATTCACTCAGCTGCTTTATTTCACAGACAGCAAGTCAACCTTCAGAGTAACAATAAAACTCAGCAACAATAACAACAAATGGCATTTATATAGTGCCCTTAACGTATTAAAATGTCCAAAGGCACTTCACAGGAGTGTTATCAAACCAAATTTGACACCAAGCAACATAAGGATATATTAGGGCAGAAGAGACAGGTTTTAAGGAACATCTTAAAGAAGGAAAGAGAGGCGGAGAGGCGGAGCGGTTTCGGGACGGAATTCCAGAGGTTAGGGGCCTAGGCAGCTGAAGGCACGGCTGCCAATGGTGGAGCGGTTAAAATCAGGGATGCTCAAGGAGCCAAAATTGAAGCAGTGCAGCAATCTCAGGAGGTTGTGAGGTTGGAGGAGATTACGGAGGTAGGGAGGGGCAGGGCATGGAGGGATTTAAAAACAAGTATGAGAATTTTTAAATCGAGGCGTTGCTTAACTGGGAGCCAATGTAGCTCAGTGACCACAGGGGTGATAGGTGACCGGGACTTGATGCAAGTTAGGACAGGGGCAGCAGTGTTCTGGATGACCGAACATGGGAAGCCAGCCAGGAGTGCATTGGAATAGTCAAGTCTGGTAAAAAGGCATGGATTAGCATTTCAGGAGCAGGTGATCAGAGGCAGGGACAGAGTTGGGCGATGTTAGAGGTGGAAATAGGCAGTCTTAGTGAGGGAGTGGATATGTGGTCTGAAGATCATCTCGGGATCAAATAAGACACCAAGGTTGTGAACAATCTGGTTCAGCCTCTACTTATTTCTACTTACTTCATCAAGTCAAATTCTATTGATTTCATCAAGGTTACTTTTCTCCTCAAAATGTAAAAAATAATAAACCATGCTAATTTACTTGTTTTCGGCATGCCTTTCACTCTAGATAACATCTGGCTGCTAGACCTCTTCCATTTTTTCCTTCCAGCTCTTGGCCAAGAGCAAAGTCCTTTGTTCAAAACCTGAATACTATAGTCATGGGTTTGCCTCTCTTTTTCTGTTGATTCTGACCCCAGAAAGAAGAGGGGCAATGTATCCATTGCCTTCCCATACAGCAATTTACTAACTGGCCTGTCAAACAAACAAACAGCTCCCTCTTCAAGGAGTATATGCTTTGCAGACAAATCACACTGTACTCACATGAAGAATGTCCACACCACAATAGGAATAGGTATAAGTATTTGGCCAACTGCACCAAAATGACTAATTGTTTAACATCCCTAGACACATTGGCCAATGGGTATGAGGTGAAACAACAGAACCTTCAGTTGGATGCGGGCTGTGAGTTGTGACATCTGCAAATCTGGCTTGTCTGACTGTAATACATATTATTCAATGCCTGCAAGCAGTAGCCTTTTTAAACTTATGCCAATTTACATTTTCAAACACAATCTTTAAGCATAACACAATTTCAAAATCCCTTCCCTGAAGAAAACAAGATGATCAAAATTCCCGAAACATTTGGGGGCATTTTCAAGAAAAGATCCATAAAGAAGTACAAGAGTTAGGAGTTGAAATTACCCCTCTCCTTCAGGCCTGTTACCACCGCAAATTGGAGGCCATGCTGCGAAGTGGAGTGGCCGCTGACAGCCCAATTGCCCTTCCGAGGTTTCCGGCGGTGCCCGGAACCTCCCCCCCGCCACCCCCCAGCTGATTCGTGTTAGGTGCACCATCACCATGCACACCGCCGATCTACCCCCCACCCCTCTCCCTCCGACAGCGAAATTCCACTATAAAAATCTTCAGCCCGCCCGGCGGTGCCAAAACAAGCTTTTCCCCAGTGGTCCAGTAAGGCTGTGGCCTATTGCACTGGCGGTGTGGCTTCCCTTAAAGGGAAGGATCTACTGCCACTGTTGCCATGTTTTCTTTTGTCAGCTGACTGCCATGTCGGCCCAACAATTATGCGCCGGTTGTGGCCGGGCCACCAACAGGCAGCCTGGCACCCCCCTCTTGGCTGCCAGGCCACTGGCCCGGCCGAATCCCTCCATGATGGCCCAGTGGACCGAAGTTTTAAAATTACGAAGGCTCTCCCCTTTAAGTGAAGGGGAGAGCCATGGTGAGGCGGCACCGTGATGACCTCATCGCGGCAGTCACTCCACACCGCCCCCAACTTCCGTCCCTCACGTGTTGCCACCACTGTGTATCCGCCCCTCTCGTGTACTCACTGCCCCCATTAAGAGCGACTTCCGGGTCCAAGTAAAAAGAAAACAAAGAGCGGAATTTCGCTCAAGAGGCGACCTCAATCACCGCGGCGGTGAAAACACACAAAACGGGGTGGGTGCGCCCCGTTTCGGGTGGGTGGCAATTTAGGCCCCTTAGTATGTACCATCCCTAATCAATAGACGCAATGCTTACTACCACTTAAAGGAACTGTACTCCCTTTTATTTGAGGAAAGGTGCAACGCAAATAAAGAATGCTGCCCAGTTCCTGCAGAACTTATCATGCCACACCACACATCTACTCGACAGGTATCTCATAGGAAGACGATACCACCACCTGCTCGTGAAGACAATTCAACCTGTTCTAATATTCCATCGAGGAGTTGAGTTTCTTGGCATATTTTAACTTAAGCAATTTGTAAACTGCCTGTATATATCAAAGTGGTTGTTCTTCTCTGCCCACGATGCACATTCAAATTTGATAGAAATTGACTGACACAAGACGTGGAGCCATGCATTTTTTTTAAAAGCAGTCTCACCAAAAAGATGGGGAGAGAAGGGAGAATAACTGTGAAATATGGTTATCATATATCACTCATATAGTTGCAGTTCCAAGATGGACATAAAATGAATATCCATTATTCAGAAAATATAAGGGCACAAAACTCATTCTTCTAAAGTCCCACAAAAGCAGAACACTTTAGGCAGCAAGTAAAGTCTTCTGACCATTGTGCCATGTCATCTATTCATTATTCTTTTGACGTCTGATGTAACCAGGATGCTGCTATCATGTTGTGACAAATCAGACTAACTGGTATAGTATTTGGGTAATGGGCAACAAACGATACTTCGAAATGAGCTTTTCTTGTTTGAACAAAGCCCTTTTCACTCTCGGTAGTAAATGCTGCACACCGGTCATTGTTTCTGTCTAACTCAGTGACACCATTGTCTGTTCTTTGGGCTATCTTATTTTTTCTAATTGTGGCAACACATTTATGAACCGGTTTAATTTCTGGCAGGGAGATTAAAGGTAGCAGCTATTAATAATGCACAGGCGCTGTTCATTTTAATGAACAACAGACACTGGATGCACGCAGTATCAAATGGACACAGATTTAATTACTGAATCTGATTGGATTCAGTAACCTATGTGTCAACATCCCTTTTAGGTTTCAATCGCCATGGGATTAATTACTTGTGTAGCTAGTCCCTCTGTTCAAGCAACTGAGCAAGATAATTATTCGAATGCATGCTGTCCAAAATGCTTTTGTGCTCAATTGTTGTTGTTCATACATTGGAACTTCATCATGAAGGTTTTGGATTACAGCTAGATCTACAATTGAACGGACAACCTTTCTAATCTTTTGTTCATTAATCAATATTTATCTTGCACGCATTTGAGTTTTTTAAAGAAATCAAAATATATTTCTGACCTATATTTTCATTGGCAGCAGATATAAACCCTTAAATTGTGGGACCTCTTAATATTGTTGGGTAAGGGGATCAACAGAAAAGGAGCACTGGTGGGTAAGTGGTGTTGAGGTACTGATCAGTCACAATCTAATTGAATGATAGAGCAGGCTCAAGAGGCTGAATTGCCTACTCCTGTTCCTATGTTCTAAATTTATCCTTATAACACAGGGATCAGTCTCATGGTTTTTCTCTGTAATCCCTCCAGCACTTGAATATCTACCCTAAATCATGGTAACCAGAAATTGGTCACAGTACACAACGGTGCAGTCAGCGCAGAGTACAGGTTGAACATGTCTTCCTCTGACGTGTACTCTACTGCTTTAGTTACATAGTTCAGTTTCTGTTTGCTTTGGTGATTGCTTCTCTGCACTGCTTGGCTTCGTTGAGCATCAAAAAAGTCTTGCCTATCAAGAAACCAGTCACCCCACGGTTCACTACCATTGTGAAAATGCCTTGGACATTGGGGCAGAGAGGTCAATGATGCACTCTTTCAAAAACTTCATCCTTTACTATTTCAACACCATTCATGGAATATGTATGCTGCTTATTTTTCTTTCTACATGCAGTATTTTACACTTGTCTGAATTAAGTTTAATTTGCCATTGCTCTGCCTACTGGCACATTTTGTATTTTCTAAGCTGCCTCATCACAATCAATAACCTCACTTGAGTTGACATCGTCAATTTGCATTGGGTTTCTGAATCCCAATTTATTGATGTAAATTAGAAACAGTATGTTAGAAACATAGAAACATAGAAAATAAGTGCAGAAGCAGGCCATTCGGTCCTTCTAGCCTGCACCGCCATTCAATGAGTTCATGGCTGAACATGAAACTTCAGTACCCCCTTCCTGCTTTCTCGCCATACCCCTTGATCCCCCGAGTAGTAAGGACTTCATCTAACTCCCTTTTGAATATATTTAGTGAATTGGCCTCAACTACTTTCTGTGGTAGAGAATTCCACAGGTTCACCACTCTCTGGGTGAAGAAGTTTCTCCTCATCTCGGTCCTAAATGGCTTACCCCTTATCCTTAGACTGTGACCTCTGGTTCTGGATTTCCCCAACATTGGGAACATTCTTCCTGCATCTAACCTGTCTGAACTCATCAGAATTTTAAACGTTTCTATGAGGTCCCCTCTCATTCTTCTGAACTCCAGTGAATACAAGCCCAGTTGATCCAGTCTTTCTTGATAGGTCAGTCCCGCCATCCCGGAAATCAGTCTGGTGAACCTTCACTGCACTCCCTCAATAGCAAGAATGTCCTTCCTCAAGTTAGGAGACCAAAACTGTACACAATACTCCAGGTGTGGCCTCACCAAGGCCCTATACAACTGTAGCAACACCTCCCTGCCCCTGTACTCAAATCCCCTCGCTATGAAGGCCAACATGCCATTTGCATTCTTAACCGCCTGCTGTACCTGCATGCCAACCTTCAATGACTGATGTACCATGACCCCCAGGACTCGTTGCACCTCCCCTTTTCGAATCTGTCACCATTAAGATAATAGTCTGTCTCTCTGTTTTTACCACCAAAGTGGATAACCTCACATTTATCCACATTATACTTCATCTGCCATGCATTTGCCCACTCACCTAACCTATCCAAGTCACTCTGCAGCCTCATAGCATCCTCCTCGCAGCTCACACTGCCACCAACTTGGTGTCATCCACAAATTTGGAGAGTCTAAATCATTAATGTACAGTGTAAACAGCTGGGGCCCCAGCACAGAACCTTGCGGTACCCCACTAGTCACTGCCTGCCATTCTGAAAAGTACCCATTTACTCCTACTCTTTGCTTCCTGTCTGACAACCAGTTCTCAATCCATGTCAGCACACTACCCCCAATCCCATGTGCTTTAACTTTGCACATTAATCTCTTGTGTGGGACCTTGTCGAAAGCTTTCTGAAAGTCCAAATATACCACATCAACTGGTTCTCCCTTGTCCACTCTACTGGAAACATCCTCAAAAAATTCCAGAAGATTTGTCAAGCATGATTTCCCTTTCACAAATCCATGCTGACTTGGACCTATCATGTCACCTCTTTCCAAATGCGCTGCTATGACATCCTTAATAATTGATTCCATCATTTTACCCACTACTGAGGTCAGGCTGACCGGTCTATAATTCCCTGTTTTCTCTCCCCCTCCTTTTTTAAAAAGTGGGGTTACATTGGCTATCCTCCACTCCATAGGAACTGATCTAGAGTCAATGGAATGTTGGAAAATGACTGTCAATGCATCCGCTATTTCCAAGGCCACCTCCTTAAGTACTCTGGGATGCAGTCCATCAGGCCCTGGGGATTTATCGGCCTTCAATCCCATCAATTTCCCCAACACAATTTCCCGACTAATAAGGATTTCCCTCAGTTCCTCCTCCTTACTAGACCCTCTGACCCCTTTTATATCCGGATGGTTGTTTGTGTCCTTCTTAGTGAATACCGAACCAAAATACTTGTTCAATTGGTCTGCCATTTCTTTGTTCCCAGTTATGACTTCCCCTGATTCTGACTGCAGGGGACCTATGTTTGTCTTTACTAACCTTTTTCTCTTTACATATCGATAGAAACTTTTGCAATCCGTCTTAATGTTCCCTGCAAGCTTCTTATCGTACTCCATTTTCCCTGCCCTAATCAAACCCTTTGTCCTCCTCTGCTGAGTTCTAAATTTCTCCCAGTCCCCATTTCTGGCTAATTTGTATGCAACTTCCTTGGCTTTAATACTATCCCTGATTTCCCTTGATAGCCACGGTTGAGCCACCTTCCCTTTTTTATTTTTACGCCAGACAGGAATGTACAATTGTTGTAGTTCATCCATGTGGTCTCTAAATGTCTGCCATTGCCCATCCACAGTCAACCCCTTAAGTATCATTCGCCAATCTATCCTCGCCAATACAATTTCTGGGTCACCCCAGCCAGCACTTTTTCCCATACTTCGGCATAACTTCTCTAAAAGTATCCATTATATTCTGCCCTTTTGTCAATCTCTTATCCAATCTCAAGGTTTATCCCAAATTCCCACTGCTTTGAGCTTAGATTATACCCTTGTGTGGATTTTTGTCCAATACCTTTTGGAAGTCTAGTACTTACTACAGTCGACTAGGGATGTGACTTCCTCAAAAACTGTCGAGAAGGTTAGTCAGATCTTCCCCTTCTGAATCAATATTGACTGCTACTTACTAGGTTAACATTCTACAGATAATTCTCAAGGTTATTCCTGATAATTCCATTATTTTATTTGATACTGAAGTAAGACTGATGGTTCAATAGTTGCCTTTGTCAGTTTTGTTGCTATATGTCTTTAAAGTTGGAAATATATTAGCCTGTTTCCAATCTACTGGTACCTCACCTCTATGGAGTGACACCCTCACAATGACAGTCAATGATTGTCAAATCACCTCAAGCTTTCTCCCTGAGGGGGGCGCTAATGGGGCACTAATGAGTTTGCGGTGGGGCCGCAAGCCGTACGCGAAATTCACCCGGGATTTAGCACTAGCGCAAACATTTAGCACCTAGGCCTTTAGCAGCTGCCAGATCATGACATCAATGCATTTGGAATGCTCCGTTAACGGCCCAGATCAGGACCATCATGACTCTCTGTGGCAGTCAATGTCATAGTCACCCTCAATTTCTATGCCAGCGGATCCTCCCAGTCTGCAGCAGGAGACATATCTAACATATCGCAATTTGCCATCCATTGTTGCATCCAGGAGGTCACAGAGGCCCTCTACATAAGGAGAAGAGATTACATTTCCTTCCCCATGACCAGAGAGAAGCATGACGAGCATGCATGTGGCTTTTCCAGGATAGCGGGCTTCCCCATGGTGCAGGGAGCCATTGACTGCACCCACATCACTTTGCGGGCACCCTGTAACAATCCTGAGGTATTCCTTAACCGCAAAGGTTACCACTCACTTAATGCCCAATTGGTGTGCGACCACACACAGCCAATCCTCACCATCAATGCCCACTGTCTTGGCAGCATCCACAATGCCTTCATCCTGCTCCAGCACGTTGCCAGCCACCACATCATGCTCGCAGCTGGCTGGTCAGAAACAAGGGCTATCCGCTCTCCACCTGGCTCATGACTCCCCTCCACAAACCCAACACACATGCCCAGCACTCATAATAAGAGCCATGCCGCCACCGGGAACATCATCGAGCACACCATCGGAGTGCTCAAGCAATGGTTCCACTGCCTTGGCCGCTCAGGAGGAGCCCTCCAGTACTCAGCTGAGCGGGTGTCCCTTTTGGTTGTGGTATGCTGCATAACTTGGCCATCGTGTGTCCAGTCATTGCGAGCAGGCATAGTGGGACCACCTCAGGAGGAGGAAGAGGGAAAAGAGGAGGAGGAGGCAGCCACTCAATCGGCTTTCTGGAAGGGTGGTGCGTGACCGCCTCATCAGACTGCGATTCCATTAAATTCTATCCCACATCCCGGATGCTCACCACGTCCATCATTCATCCATTTTGCATGCCATATCATAGTACAAAGCTAAAATGAGATGCCACACAAAATCTGCAACATTCCATAAATAAATTTATCAACATTCATGAAAGATATAAATACACAACAATTTAACTAATCACCTTCGGGCAAACCCTTACTTCCCCTCTTTACAGTGCCTTTTACTCATCTACTGCTCCTGTGTTGTCTGTCCCCAGTGGCTGCAGCAGGGCTGGTGGAATTGTCGGTGCCAGAGACTTCAGATGGCCTTGCAGAATGCCCTTGAACAGTTCTGAGCCTGCAAGGCCCGGCTGTACACTGTACCACCTCAGGATGGACGGCGGCAGTCTCGCCGGGCTGGATGATGGGCAGCAACAAGGGCAACGGAGGAGTTGCAGTGGTGGGATCAGGAATGCTGTCATCCTTAGAGAGGACAGCAGGTTCCTGCTCGACTGACCCACTGCCGCTCCCCCGGGGCAACACCTCAGCATCCCTACCAATCTGCTGGAGCACAGATTGCTGGCCTGCTGCGACACCGTGAGATCCCGAGTGGACTGTGGTGGATCCAGCAACGATGGCAGCAGTCAGAATTTGCGTGGCATCAAGCTGAGACTGCATGAGAATACTCTGAGACTCAATGCCACCAACCAGTAACTGCATGACAGCACTAAGATGTTGCGTGGCTTCCGCCTGTGCTGCAATGGATGTTGCCACATCATCCATGACACGCGTCATGAGGTCTAGGTCCCCACGGTCTCGATGGGAGTCCTTCATCATAGAAACATAGAAAATAGGTGCAGGAGTAGGCCATTCGGCCCTTCGAGCCTGCACCGCCATTCAATAAGATCATGGCTGATCATTCCCTCAGTACCCCTTTCCTGCTTTCTCTCCATACCCCTTGATCCCCTTAGCCGTAAGGGCCATATCTAACTCCCTCTTGAATATATCCTTTGAACTGGCATCAACAACTCTCTGCGGCAGGGAATTCCACAGGTTAACAACTCTCTGAGTGAAGAAGTTTCTCCTCATCTCAGTCCTAAATGGCCTACCCCTTATCCTAAGACTATGTCCCTTGGTTCTGGACTTCCCCAACATCAGGAACATTCTTCCCGCATCTAACCTGTCCAGTCCCGTCAGAATTTTATACGTTTCTATGAGATCCCCTCTCATCCTTCTAAACTCCAGTGAATAAAGGCCCAGTTGATCCAGTCTCTCCTCATATGACAGTCCAGCCATCCCTGGAATTAGTCTGGTGAACCTTTGTTGCACTCCCTCAATAGCAAGAACGTCCTTCCTCAGATTAGGAGACCAAAACTGAACACAATATTCCAGATAAGGCCTCACCAAGGCCCTGTACAACTGCAGTAAGACCTCCCTGCTCCTATACTCAAATCCCCTAGCTATGAAGGCCAACATACCATTTGCCTTCTTCACCGCCTGTTGTACCTGCATGCCAACCTTCAATGACTGATAAACCATGACACCCAGGTCTCGTTGCACCTCACCTTTTCCTAATCTGCCGCCATTTAAATAATATTCTGCCTTTGTGTTTTTGCCCCCAAAATGGATAACCTCACATTTATCCACATTATACTGCATCTGCCATGCATTTGCCCACTCATCTAACCTATCCAAGCCACCCTGCAGCCTCTTAGCATCCCCCTCACAGCTCACACCACCATCCAGTTTAGTGTCATCTGCAAACTTGGAGATATTACACTCAATTCCTTCATCCTTTGCAGACTGTAAATGATGGGTTCCATGGTGTGCGCAGAGCTCTGTGCAATGTTGGAGGTGGACTCCTCCACGCTCCTTACCATTGCTGAGAGGCTCTGGGGCACCCTTGTCATTGCACCTATGATCTCCGTGTGCATGCCCATCACCCTTTAGGTGAGAAGTGGGGGGGTGATGATTTGTGCAATGATTCCCCATCGAGGTCCTCATCAGAATCCTGTGCAGCAGAAAATGCGCGCAAACTCGCCCTCTGGGGAACTGGCTCCTGAACTACCCTTTTCCCCTGGCCTTGTTGCAGCCCACTCGTCCCCGGTGCATCACTCAGTGCCTCTACTAAACTTGCCTCTAAAGATTGCGTAGTCCCAGTATCTGAGGTGATGCCTGAGGGTGAGAGATGCAGTGACGCGATGCTTTGTTCTTCCTCCTCCTCTTCTCCTGCCTCACTCTCACTAGGAGGCTCAGGGACAGGCTGGTCATCTGGTTGCTGATTATCTGAAAGGATAAAGGCACAAGACATGCATTAAGGTGAAGGCAGGGGGCAGGAATGGAGCAAGAAATGCAGACAGTATCAGGAGCTGGAAAGTGGGAAAGGCTTGTGGTGTGAAGGGGAAGTGGGATGAGAGAAGGAGAGGGGATGGACATATCATTGTTGCCCCCCACTGGGCTGACACAGTCAATGGCCACAGCGCCCACCACCTGCTGCCCAATGGCTCTCAGCTCTCGCTCCTCCAGATCTGGAAGCTATTGGATGTCCGCTTCACCCCTGCCTGTTCATTGCTGCTCCCTCCTATTGTGGGCCATCTTGGCCTGCAAGAGAAAGGAAAGTATGCAAGTGAGTGTGCATCCATGTGTTTGGGAGATGTCCCTTCTGTAGTTGAATAACTGTGATTCTAGGCAAGGCATGAGATGCGGATGTGAGTTTTAGTAGGTGGAGATGCTTGCTGGGTGAGAAGTGGGGTGTGATGGTTTGTGTCATGTGTACAGACGGAGTTCAAATGCTGGTATATTGCACTTGTTGAAGCATGTACTTACCCTGACCACGCGAGTGAGGTTGTTGAATTTTTTACGGCATTGGAAGGTCCTGAGGATGACACTACTAACCAAGATATCCTGGGCCACTTCTCCCCACATCGCCCTGAAGACCTGGGGCAATGGTCTCCTGCCAGCACTGCCCTCCATCTTTCGACTGTAACGACCAATGCCTCCAATGCTCGGTCACTGAAACAGTGAGCTCTCTCCCAGGGACTGGGATCAGCCATGAGGATAAGAGTTGTAGCGTTGAGTTGCTTGGAGGTTGCCTTCAGAGCCAGCAATGTTGAGAATGAGGTTGTGCAGAATGATTGAACCTCCCATTTAAGAACTGGAAGGAGCCAGTGTGAATGATGAGTCCCGATTGGCGTTTACCTGAAATTGGTTATCATTCTGCAGGTGCAGAACTCTGTGTGCAGCACCCTAGGTTAGGTGATTAGCACTTGATTCTTCAAATTTTTTATTTTAACACCCCAACCAGGGTGATACAGAATTTTCAGCCCTAAATATTTATTTGTTTTGAGCCCTTTACCCAACTTCCATCTTGTTTCTATCAAAGTTATGCCTGTGAAATAGCCAATAACTCCATGTGCCCTACCATTCTGAAAATACTTTGCACATTGCTGCTGAGAGGTCGAAGGTGCACTCCTACGTATTCACCAACATCCCTTGCAGAATCTTCAGTGCTGCCACAAAGGACGATATCAATTAGTTTTAGTTCTTAATCAAATTCCATCTGATGGCAAGTCCAATAAGATATCAATCATTAACAAATGCAGCCGAGGAATGCCTTAGATTGAAAGCATGGGCAGCATGTTATTTTCTTGCTGCCACCTCTACTTGTTCCTCCTCACTTGAAAACAATGCTTCTCTTAATGCTTTCTTCCCAAACTGATTACCAAAATGCCTCACTGTGCTTGGACCTGCGATAATGCCTGCAACAGGTGGAGTGTTTTGTGCGACCTGCTGTGAGGTACTCTTTTCCTGGCTGCTACTTGCTGGTTCCGCCTCAAATTGGGACGGGCATATAAGAGGAGGAAAGGAAGATGTGTTACATTTGTTTCAGGAAATGATGTCTTGTGGCAGAAATAAAGATGTCAATACCTTGTGCTGTTGTGCAATTTATATCTCCATGTTAGAGTGAGAGAGTGACCAAGGGTATCAATGAGAATAAAAGGGTATTTGCTGACTGGGTACAACACTCCCCTACTCCTTCTGCAGATACAAGTTAAGATGTACCAAGGGCCAGCTTCTCAATTCGGTCAGCTGTTTAGACTGTGGTGGTGGCCTGAACATTTGTTCCCTGTGCCTGTGAGCAGCCTTCTCCTGGAAATACATGTAAGAAATCCAAAGTTTAGATATTGGCAGTCCCCAACCAATCAACTATCTGGCCAGTGCCCATCCCTCCTTGTGTAAGTGAAACCCAATGGAGCATGCGCAAGGGTTCACAGCAGATCTTCTAACATTTTGATATCACTATACAAGCTAGTTCACACGCGACTTATGGAAGGATGGCCGTTTGGCTGTGTTAAGAGTCAGAACAATTCAAGCTTGTAGGCCATATGGTCCCTCGAGCTTGCTCCGCCATTCAATATGATCTTCAATGGCTGATCTTCTACCTCAACTCCACTTTCATACCCTATCCCCATATCCCTTGATACTCTTAGTCTATCGATCTCCGTCTTGAATATACTCAAGGACAGAATATCAACAGCCATCTTGAGGGAGAGAATTCCAAAGATTTACAACTCTCTAACTGAAAAAGTAGGAGAGGTGATGCCATATCCCCATGTGATTGTAGTGCAGGGGAGGGAAGTGTTCTGAGTGCTGGGGAATGGGGGAAAGGGCCATTGCCAGGTGATATGCAAAGAGATGGAGAAATAAGGCCCTTGCTACTCTGCTCAGATCATTGAACCTTTGTCTGCATTGAATTCAGGTCCTGAAGGTGATGCTCCTTGAACTGACAAGCTCAGTCACCTCTCTCCAACCCTGTTTGACATTGGTCTTTGAAATCTTCTTTCTCTTTGTTGGTAAAATAACATCTTTCCATCAGGATCACCAGGGAGGCGTCCAGAGAACGTGAGGGCTTACTAATGACTCATTTCTCACAATCTCCACTTTGCAGCAATGTAACAGCAAACTCTAAGAAGGTGCATTTGTGCTTTAAACCAGCCTCTGGAGGCCAACGTAAAATCCTGCCTTGCGGGTGGGCAGGCTGTTCATTCCCAATGCAGTGCAGAGGGCAGCCCGTCAATCAGATGTAAATGAGGCCGGCAGTTAAAATCGATCTGGCCTCACACCGATGACATTGGGCGGGTTTTCCACTCTCATGCACTCCCACCACCCGACAGTTAAAATTGCTTCAATTGCTTTGATATCAAAATATACTATGTAAAATGATCGGGTGAACCCCTGGAATTCACTCGGGTTCACCCGATCAGATGCCATATCTTTGGCGGAATATCGGTGCAGACTCCAGAAAAACCGCATAAACAAGGTTTGCGGCGATCTTTCTCTGAGATTACAGTCACTGATTGGGAGAATCCCTGGGTAAATTCCTGGTGGTAGTTTTTCTGTTATTTCCTTGTGGATGCTGAGTGGTGGAAATGGGATAGGAGTACACACTTCTAGTGAAAGAGTTTGAAAAATAATACTGTCTGTCGTGGACTGCAGCTGCGTAAACAACCTTTTTGTAAATTAATTTCCAAATATAAACATGTATTCTAATCAGCAATCTGTCTGCCTCTCAACTTGATTCTCTATCCGAGTACAAATTAAGTTGATAAAAGCTTTTGTGTCAAACTTAAGTTCAAAGCTTCTTAATAGCATTGCCCCTGATATTTAAGGGGAGGCGGGGAGGGAGTCTGCAGCAGGGAAACCTGGAAATACTGGGAAGGCAGAGGCCCTGCCGAATTTAACTGCAGGACCTCATTAGAATTGTTTTACTGTTTTCTACCCGGCAGCCGGCCAGCTGGGCAACTGCTGGGCAGGAAAGCCTACTGTAGAAGGTTGCAGGTGGGGACGCTCCCCGACTATCAGAGAAGATCAGAGCTTGGGGTAGTGAGAGATTCAGATTGCGGCAACAAGGAGGGAGGGAGAGATCTCCCGGGGGCGAGAGATCACGGCAGAACCTGCTGTGGTTAAATCTGAAGTAGGTGCATTCGTGGAGGGTTGGGGTCAGGTTTCACAGTTTTAACAATTTAACCCCACCCCACCGAAAAAAGACACAACTCAACATTTGTACTGGAAAATGGTAAATTATTATTTATGAACAGTGTAAGTATAACTAACAGAACAGATGGTGAGCACTGGCGCTGGGAACTACCGCCTAGAGGATCGTTAAGGCACTGATTGACAATTAAATTGCCTGCTAGTGCTAATTAAAGAGGCTGCATGCCATTTTGGTGGCTAGTGCTTGACCCAACACCCTCTCCTAACATCGACCAGCTGATTGGGAGTAAACTAGTTGTTGCAGAGGATTCTGTGTGCTACTTGCAATCATAGCAATTATTGGCACAGAAGGAGGCCATTCGACCCATCGTGTTTGTTCCGGCCAAAGAAAGAGCATAATCCAGCATAAACCCACTTTCCAGCACTTGGTCCGAACGCTGTCGGTTATGGCATTTCAAGTGCATATCCAAGTACTTTTTAAATGTGATAAGCATTTCTGCTTCTACCACCCTTTCAGGCAGTGAGTTCCAGACCCCACAACCCTCTGGGTGAAAATGTTCTCCTCAACTCCCCTCTAATCCTTCTTGTAATTACTTTAAATCTATGCGCCCCTGGTTGTTGATCTCTCTGCTGAGGGAAATAGGTCCTTCCTATCCACTATCTAGGCTCCTCATAATTTTATACGCCTCAATTAAGTCTCCCCTCAGCCTCCTTTGTTCCAAAGAAAACAATCCCAGCCTATCCAATCTTTCCTCATAGCTAAAATTCTCCAATCCTGGTAACATCCTCATAAGTCTCCTCTGTACCCTCTCGAATGTAATGTTGTGACCAGAACTATACACAGTATTCTAGCTGTGGCCTAACTAGTATTTTATACAGTTCAAGCATAACCTCCCTGCTCTTATATTCTATGCCTCAGCTAATAAAGAAAAGTATCCCGTATGCCTTCTTAACCACCTTATCTACCTGTTCTGCCACCTTCAGGGATCTGTGGACATGCACTCCAAGGTCCCTCTGTTCCTCACGCTTCTCAATATCCTACCATTTATCGGGGGGAAATTTGCGGTCAAGGCTTCCTTCGTACTAACGCCTCCGACCCGAAAGTACCTGGTGGTCCCGGAGGAGTGTAGGATTCCGATCGGAGGTCGAGATTCGCTGCGCAGTGCATGGGAAGATGTCTTTCAGGTACATATGTACACGTACATGCTGGAGTCACGTGGGCCTGGACCACCAATCACTATGCAGTATTCTCATTGATAAAAATGAGAACTCCGTTTGATAGTAATGGGAACTCATACAATGAGAATAACCCCACGAAACACAGCATAATAAATAAAAAACCTCACATTTAAAATTAATTGAAATTAAATGTGAATAAATGTTGTAGAAAAAAAATATTTTTTGGCATGTTTTTTAATGTGTTTTAATAGTGCTAATGGACAGAATTTTTAATATAAAAGTTTTTAAATTTAATTTTTATATGTTTTAAAACTCTTACGCTGGTTAAAAAGTAAGCTATGCGCTTGCTTTTACCAGGCATAAAAGTTTGAAGGACATTCACTGGGCATGAGTTGGGCAAATAGCTCAATCTCTCCCGTGCGGATGTCCTTCTCCCGGGAATGCGGTGGATCTGTCAAGAGAAGTCTTGACAGATCGGAAAAGCCAGTTTTCGGTGCAAGCGCATCATGTCCCAAAAACCTGCTTTTGCGAGGTCTCGCTGGGCCTGTGCGCATTTCATACGGACCCGGCGAAGCCGGAATTTTTAGCCCAATATGTTTTCCCTTGCCTTGTTAGCCCTCCCCAAATGCATTACCTTACACTTCTCTGGATTGAATTCCATTTGTCACTTTTCTGCCCACCTGACCAGTCTGATATCTTCTGGCAGTCTACAGCTTTCTTCCTCACTATTAACCACACGGCCAATTTTTGTATCAACTGCAAACTTCTTTATCATGCCCCTTACATTGAAGTCTAAATCATTGATATATACCACAAAAAGCAAGGGACCGAGTACTGAGCCCTGCGGAACCCCAGTGGAATCAGCCTTCCAGTCACAAAAACACCCGTCGACCATTACCCTTTGCTTCCTGCCACTGAGCCAATTTTCGATCCAACTTGCCATTCTCCCTTGGATCTCATGGGCTTTTACTTTTCTGACCCATCTGCCAGTTGGGACCTTATCAAAAACCTTGCTAAAATCATATACACTAGATCAAACACACTACCCTCATCGACCCTCCTTGTTACCGCCTCAAAAAATTCAATCAAGTTAGTTAGACACGACCTAACGCTGACTGTCCTTGATTAATCCGGACCTTTCTAAATGACGATTTATACGGTCCACCATCACCAAGGTTAGGCTGACTGGCCTGTAATTACTCTGTCTATCCCTTTCTCTCTTTTTAAACAACAGTGCAATGTTAGCAGTCCTCCAATCCTCCGGCACCATACCTGTAGCCAGATGTTGGTCAGAGCCTCTGCTATTTCCTTCCTTACTTCTCTTAACAGCCTGGGATACATTTTATCCGAGGCTGGCGATTTATCTACTTTCAAACGTGCTAACCCCTTAATACTTCCTGTCTCACTATGTTTATCGAATGTAATATTTCACTGAGGATTTCACCTAAAAGAAAGTGAGTGCTGTGCTACTCTACCTTATTGGACATCTTATAGGAGTCACCAGGAGAAAGGGTGGTGCTTGGTCATTGGCATCTTGCTAGGGGTCCCCCTTGCTCTGGAAGAGGACTAGGAGGAGGTCATGAGGCCAAGCAGAGCAACACCAGCTGCTGCAGGAGAGAGGGATCCTGCAGGTAGAGGACATCCCTCCTCCTCTGGATCTCCTCCACCAGGACCGTGAGTGCCACGTCTGAGAACTTGTACGTCCTCTCACTCAGTCCCTGAGCCATCCTGAAACGTGCCACTGTGTGTCAGCCAGCGCACTCCACACTTTGGAAGTGGGTGAGTGTAGGCTACATATACAGCTCCAGATAAATTGCGTCTAATCAGCTCGAGTGTTAAACTTGCATTTCTAGGTTTCAGCTCCTGCTGGCATGTTTAAATTATGATAATCATCAATTAGCCCAAAAATTACAATTCTAAATCAACATTTTCAAACAGGCATTTCTTATTCGCATAGCATCTATTTACTGCCTGTTTCCACCCTTTGGCTAACATAACTCCCTAACTCTTTCACCTAATCTTTAGTTTCTTTCGCTTCCGACCCCCGCCCCCCCCTCCCCCCCGCCCCGCCACCCTGCACCCACCCCACCGCCCTGCCCCACCCACCCCCCGCGCCCCTGCCAAGTGTGACATTGAAATTTGCATTAGACATTGTATGATGGATATCTGAAGTGTAATTGGAAGACAGTGTGTGCATGCATAAGGGCGGAAATTGACCCTTTCCAAAAGGCCCGTTCGCCGCAATAAGGGCTTTTCACCTGGGTGCAAGTGGCGAAAGTGACTCCCACAGAATTGCCCCTGAAATGGTGGCGACAGAAACGAGTTTGTGCTGCGCTCCTTACTTTTTGCCCCGAGCAGCGGCACATGTGGCATTGACGTAATCACCGTGCGCACCGACCCCTTTGTGGGGGAAATTGCTCCGCGGGAGTGCGTTTGGCATGGAGCGTGACACAGGAACAGAGAATTAGTAAATGTACCCTTACATCAGTCTCCCTGTACTTGGGTCTGTGCTTCATTTGGATGGTCCTCTTGCTCGCTCTCCCCTTATTCTTCTCGTTCTGATGTCTGTTATCATTGCTTGATCTTGCTCTTTTTGTTATTCTCAGCTTCATTCTATCTCTGTGTGGTTCATAGCTAAATGTTCCCTTACTTACATTCTCGATATCTATCTCGTAATAAGATCTAAGGTATCCGGGAATAAGAGAGAGATACATTTTACCAGGTTGGAAGTGGAGGGGAGAAGAACCTGTTGGAGATGTCCTGCAACATGGACAAAGGTTGATCTTAGGAGAAAATGTGATGGAGGGCCTTAAAGTAAATGGGTTGTAGCTGAAAGTACATGCAGGTTGGTGGGAATATTAATGGGGAAGTTGGCAACTGGGAGTACAATTTTCCAATGCTCTTCGATTCAGGAATTGTGTCTGGATTGGAAGATTGCAAATATCAATCCATTCTTTATTAAGGGAGGGAGGAAGAAAACAGATAACTACAGGCCCATACGTTTAACATCAGTTGTTGGCAAGTTACGGAATCTATCATTGGAGACAGAGGAGGGAAATTTTAACCCCAAAAAACAGGCGAGTGGGAGTTTAAAGTGTTAAAAAACTGAATACCAACTCCAACCGGCCCAGTTCCAATTTTAACAATGGCGGGACAGGGGACAGGCAGCCAACCATACTAAATATGATAGTAACGGTGGATTTAACCAACTTGCTGTGCAGGTTTAACTGTGGTTGGCAGGGGAATCCCGGACCTTGGGATTCCCAGCAGCTGCAGCGAGGTGAGGACAGCCTTAGGGAGCAATCCTTGTGGGCCGAGAGGAGCAGGGGTGCTTCCCCTGGCCTCCCAAGCTCCCCCACCATCAGCCCACGCCCCATACAAACAGCTCCTGGGAGCGTACCCGTCACATGCATCAGGCGTCCCCCAGGTTGGGGATTGGACCAACCGTGGACTGTGGCCTCTTCTCCAGTGTTCCCTGCCTGACTGGAAGCCAAACTTGTCAATCAGGCTAACTTACAGGCAGGGAACCTGTCAGTGATATCACACACATGACAGCAGGTGGGGAGACCCAGACTTCTGGGTTTCCCACACATTACCGGGCGACCCCCTCCCCCACCCACGCCCCGTCCCCGGCGGGTCCAAAAGTTTAAATTCTCGCTAGATTGACTGAGCACTTGAACAAGTATGAGCTGATCAAAACGTCAGTAAGTATTTGTGAAAAGTAGATCATGCCCGACTAATCTTTTGAGGAGGTCACCACTGTGGTGGTTAGAGGAGTGTCGATGGATATTGTCTACATGGACTTCAAGAAGGCATCTGATAAGGTTCCGCACAAAAGATTATCATGAAAAATGACAGGATGCGGAATTGGAGGTAACCTTGTGTGATAGGCCAGTAATTGATTGGGAGGTAGGAGATAGAGAGTAGGTTAAAGGGAATCTGTAATTTGTCATGTATGTAACCTTCATGTAACAACACTGCAATACTGTATATACTTGAGAAATGCACACATTGACCACAGGGGGTGAACTTGTGAGAGATACTCCTCACCTGGTCATCCAGGTATATAAAGGGAGGTCCCACCTCACTTCAGCCTACATGAACCAAGAACTGGCCGACAAATCCAAACGACTGACCACAATCACCACGCACCAGGGACTGTTTGTTTACAACAGGTGCCCGTTTGGCATTTGATCAGCGACCACGATCTTTCAAAGAAACATGGAAAGCCTGCCCAAATCCAATCTTGGAACGATCGTATTCCAGGACGATATCCTCATCACAGGTAGAGACACGGAGGAACACCTCCACAACCTGGAAGAGGCGCTACGCCGACTGGACCGGGTAGGCCTGCGACTCAAGAAGCCTAAGTGTGTGTTTTTGTCTCCCGAACTCGAGTTTCTGGGCAGGAGGGTTGCTGCAGACGGGATTCGGACTACCAAATCCAAAACAGTGGCGATTCGACGAGCGCCCAGGCCCGGCAACACATCGGAGTTGTGTTCATTTCTGGGACTCTTGAACTATTTCGGGAACTTTCTGCCGAACTTAAGCACATTGTTGGAGCCGCTACACGTGCTCCTGCGTAAGGGTTGTGATTGGTTTTGGGGGGACTGTCAAGAATGGGCTTTCAATCGGGCGCGGAACCTACTCTGTTCAAATAAGTTGTTGACCCTGTACAACCCCTGTAAGAAATTGGTTCTGACATGTGATGCGTCGTCCTACGGGGTTGGGTACGTGTTGCAGCAGAGTATTGCTGAGGGGCAACTCCAACCTGTGGCTTATGCCTCCAGGTCGCTCTCTTAAGCAGAACGTGGATATGGGATGGTTGAGAAGGAAGCACTCGCATGTGTCTATGGGGTGAAAAAGATGCACTAGTACCTTTTTGGCAGGAGGTTCAAATTAGAAACAGACCACAAGCCGTTAACATCCCTGTTGTCAGACAGCAAGGCTGTCAATGCCAATGCGTCAGCTCGCATACAGCGATGGGCCCTCACGTTGGCTGCGTATGACTACACCATCCGGCACCAACCGGGCACTGAAAATTGCGCTGACGCGTTCAGCAGGCTTCCATCAGCCACCACTGAGGGGGCAGCGGAGCAAAGCGCAGACTACGCAGGCCCGTTCAAGGGGAAAATGTTTCTCATTGTAGTTGATGCGTACTCGAAATGGATCGAATGCATCATTTTGAATTCGTGCACGACATCCACCACTGTGGAGAGTCTACGTGCGGTCTTTGCGACTCACGGTTTGCCAGACATCCTTGTTATTGATAATGGCCCATGTTTCACTAGCTCCTGACATGGATGATGCCATTACCCGACATGAACTCCCGACAGCACCGTTCAAGCCGGCCTCCAATGGTCAGGCGGAACGTGCGGTCCAAATCATAAAACAAGGCATGCTCAGGATTCAAGGTCCCTCCCTTCAATGTCGCCTATCGCGCCTCCTGCTGGCTTATAGGTCCAGACCGCACTCGCTCACGGTGGTCTCGCCCGCGGAGCTCCTTATGAAACGTACACTCAAAACTCGGCTGTCCCTCATTCATCCTGTCTTGTCCGACATTGTTGAAGGCAAGCTCCAGTCCCAAAATGAGTACCATGAACGTAATTCAAGGGGGAGATGTATAGAAATTGGTGACTCCGTATTTGTTCACAATCACGCTTTGGGGCCCAAATGGCTTGAAGGTACTGTAATAGACAAAGAGGGGAATAGGGTCATCGTGGTTAAACTTAACAATGGGCAGATATGCCGCAAGCATCTGGACCAAGTAAAAAAAAGTTTCAGCGTGGACTCTGATGAACCTGAGGAAGATCATGAGATGGTATTCACCCCACCGCCAGTGAACGAGCAACAAGAACATTCAACAGCCTGCGGTCAGCCCGGACAGGCCGGAATCGCCACAGGGGACAGACACACAGGCCAAGGCTCAACAGCCAGAGCCCCAACTGCGGCGCTCCACGAGGGAGCACAGACCACCCGAAAGACTAAACCTGTGATCCCAATAAAAGGTTGGGGGGAGGTGATGTCATGTATGTAACCTTCATGTAACAACACTGCAATACTGTATATACTTGAGAAATGCACACATTGACCACAGGGGATGAACTTGTGGGAGACACTCCTCACCTGGTCATCCAGGTATATAAAGGGAGGTCCCACACAGGGTCATCACTTCTTGGTCCTGTGAATAAAGGTGCAGGTCACATAGTGACCTTGTCCATAGAATGTGCTTCATGTGGATTTGTGGTATTGTGTAAGGACTTTACATAATTGGTCTTGGTTGAAGGAATAGAGGACTGGAAATTGACCTACGCCCCGACTCAGAGGTAATTTTCTGGGACTTCCTGCGCCCGGCCCGGAGGTCCCGCCCCTGACGTGGAATTGGGCCGTGTGCCCCTCAAAGGAAGCAGAGCACTGTGTCAGGCACTCCGCTTCCTTGGAGGGGCGCTCCCAGGACACTTAGTCCAGTGCAGCACTGAGGAGGCCAGCGCTACGTCGAACATCCGCATAGTGCTAACACGCTACAATGCCCCTCCCCTTCAGTTAAAGTGGAGGCCTAGTGCGCACTTTTTAGGCCCTTTGGTGGCCACCACTGGGTCAGCAGGGAGGTGATCAACCGAGCCAGCGGCCCGACACCCATAACGAAGTGCCGGACTACATGATGGCGAGGGTCGTCATTATCGGACCGATGCAAGAGTCAGCTGACAAATAGATATGGCGGCCCGGGTTGCTAAAGGCCCTTTAAGGGGCACCCCACGTGAAGCTGGTGATGACATCTGCCCGCGCCAACCTTACAGCCCGCAGGGTAATTTCCCCCACAGGGCGCAAAGGGGTCTGCTAGCAGAGCGATTATGTCATCGCCGGTTGCACGCTGACCCGGGGTACTAATCACGGGGTGCTAACCGCGTGGTGCAGTGCTGCAATGTCAGCGCCCCTCCCCCAAACCTCCAGGGCAATTTCCACGGAGGTCTCTACCCCGGATGAAAACGCCATTGTGCCCCATTAGCGCCCCCCCCCCCCCCAAGGTGCTAACAGGGCTATAAAAAGGGGCAATTTCGGCTCCAGAATATGGTATATATAAATTTGCAGATGACACTATTGGCCCGAAACTGCCCTCCATCTGAAATGATGTGCACCTATCGATTTCAAAGGGTTCCGTCTGCCCCACTTTGGTGGCAAACACTGGGCCATCAGGGAGGGTTTCGGCCAGGTCAGCAGCCCAAGAGGGGGTGCCAGGCTGCCTGTTGGCAACCCGGCCGAACCCGTGGGCATAATTGTTGGCCTAACCTGGCAGTCTGTCGACAATAAAAAACAAAATGGAGTTGCCGGCAGCACCACCCTTTAAGGGTCGCCCAGCCACAGAAAGGGTACTGACAGAATAAGCTGTCAGTGGCACCGACGCCGCTCCCGCAGGGTAATTTCGGAAAGGGGTGCTGCCGGTCGGTAGGGGGCAGCGCATACACGACGCAGCGGTAAAATTGGTGCGGCAGTCCCTTACATGGTTCCAAAACTGAAGGAGGGCAATATCCAAAATGGCAGCCCCTCCACGGCAATTCGGCAGTCACTTCGCACCGGGCCTTTTAGAAAGGGACAATTTCGACTCCTATAAGTTAGGAGGCACAGTAAGTTGTGTAGATGGGAGCTGAAATTACAGAGACATAGACAGACTTTGGGTAATTTTAACTTTTTCATGATAGTTTAAAACATGCCATATCAACAACAGCAACTTATATTTATATAGCACCTTTAAAATAGTAAAAGGTCCCAAGGACAGGTGACCAAAGGTCACAGAGTTCGGTTTTAAGGAGCGTATTCAAGGAGGAAAGAGCAGTAGAAATCCAGAGACGCTTAGGCATGGAATTCCAGAGCTTAGGACCTTGGCTGCTGAAGGCACAGGCACCAATGGAGGTGTGAAGAAAATCAGGGACGCACAAGAGACCAAAATTGGAGGACCACAGATATCTCGGGAGGCTGTAGGACTGGAGGAAATTACAGAGGTAGGGAGGGACAAGGCCTTGGAGAGATTTGAACACAAGGATGAGAATTGCTGAACCAGAAGCCAATGTAGGTCAGCGAGCACAGGAGTGATGGTTGAATGGGACTTGGTGCGAGTTAGGACACGGGTGGGGGAGGGGGGCAGAGTTTAGGATGATATTGACTTGGACGCCCATGAAACACCTCTCCCGATTTTTGTTTACCTTGACTGCAGGAAGAGATGTACAATAGGCGGCGATACGATATTGATCGTTTTACCCTATTGCCAAAAGGGCTTAAATGGTTATATTATAATGACAGGCTGCATAAATTTGGTTTATATTAGCTTTAGAAAGCTGAGAGGATTCTAATCTAAATCTTCAAAATGATAAAGGGATTCGATAGGCAATACACAAGAAACTATTTCCCCTGGTGGGGGAATCCAATATAAGCAGGCATATTCTTAAATTAGAGCTAGTCCATTTAGGACTGAAATCAGAAAGTAATTTTCATACAAGGAGTAGTAGAAATCTAGAACTATCGCCCCCAGAAGGCTGTGGATGCCAACTGAAATTTTCAAGGTTGGGATCGATAGATTTTTGTTAGGTCAGGGTATCAAGGGATATGGAGCACAGGCAGATAAATGGAGTTGAGGTACAGATCAGCGATGATCTAACTGAATGGTGGAACAGGTGCTGAATGGCCTACTACTGTTTCTATGTATTCTAAGCAATCATCACGGTCATATTTCTAAAACATTTTTCTTTATTACGGTAGTCTCTAGCCACACCTTGTTGTGCCAGCTCATATAAAAATAAAAACATTTATTTGGTGTAAGGATTTGATTTATCCCTTTTCATCTCCTCCATAATTGGCCCGCAGCACATTGGGATGCTGACTAATGTTAGTAATAACACCAATGGGTACCATTATCTCCGTGAAGCCAATGTCTGTGCTGCTGTTTTAATCAGAGCAAACTGAATCCAAAAAAGGTTTTAGTTAGGCTGATTCTAACTTATAAATTCAGAGCTAGTGGGGTGGAAATTCGGTCACACCTCGGTTGCGGTATTAATCCAGGCGGTGCGGTAAATTTTGCTTTGGGAAATGGTTTGCGGATCCAGTTGCAAAAATTCACCAGCTGGGCCCTGAGTGTGGGGCAGAGTGCTAAGGGAGGCATTGCACACTTCTTTTAGGGCACTAGGCCGGCTGAACAACTGAAAATCCTGAGCTAAACAGTCGACCTCGGAGCGCCGAGAGAGGCTTCCGTGGAAAAAAGAAATCTGAATATAAAAACACCAAAAACATTCCAAATATATTACTGATGCCACATCAACATAATCACAAAATTAATAACATTGAAAACAATCACACTTACCTCAGGTCGACATTACTTCACTCACTGCGGCCGGTACAGCTCGAACCGCCAGCTTTCACAGACGGTCCCACTCGGGGGCGCTGCGGATTGGGTGTGAACCAAATGTCGAGCCAGTGTTGCAACCAGGGGCGTTGCAGACCGGTTCGCCTCTCCCGAGAGTATTGCTCCACACACCAGCAAACCCGGCAGCGAATGTCCCAATGGGGCGCTGGAAGCTGTCCTCTGGGGCGAAAACAGAAGCGGCAACAAGCCGAAGATCCAGCCCCAGATCTTGAGAAAACTGGAATTGTTCTGGCTGTGTAATTTATCTTTGATAGATATTTAAGATCACTGTTATTAGAAAATAAAACTAGAGATCCTCAAAGAGTGTATATACTTTGAAGCACATGATGTCTGTACATATCATAGGTTTCTGTTGGTCTCCACTCAAATTCAGCATGGTAGCGTATGCAAGCCTCCTTTGGGGATATGGTCAAATTGCATTGCTTGAGTTGAATGACTATAAATTTTGGGTAATAAATACTCAAGTGTCCTCCTCGAAGCATGACCAGAGACACCTAAAACCTTCAGTCATGGTTGGTGCACATGGAGAGCCCGTTACTTATGGCAGTGCATTGTTGTGTGAACTGCTGCACATCCTTATGGTGGTCCTGACAGGCAAGTTGTCTTTCAATGCTGGTTTGAGCCAAAGAATAGTGTGGACTATTGTTTGATGGTTAATGTTTCATCTTTCAGACGGGTTTCATTAAAGATGGGGAAAAGTGCCCACAATGACTTGATCCTCTGACTTGAGTAACGGCACATTAGCACTTGACATATAACAATTGTGCAGTCAATAATCATAAGTGGCCCACCATGGGCCTTAATTCATTTCGTATAAACTATAGTTTGCTCACATAGAAACATAGAAACATAGAAAATAGGTGCAGGAGCAGGCCATTCAGCCCTTCTAGCCTGCACCGCCATTCAATGAGTTCATGGCTGAACATGCAACTTCAGTACCCCCTTCCTGCTTTCTCGCCATACCCCTTGATCCCCTGAGTAGTAAGGACTTAATCTAACTCCCTTTTGAATATATTTAGTGAATTGGCCTCAACTACTTTCTGTGGTAGAGAATTCCACAGGTTCACTACTCTCTGGGTGAAGAAGTTTCTCCTCATCTCGGTCCTAAATGGCTTACCCCTTATCCTTAGACTGTGACCTCTGGTTCTGGACTTCCCCAACATTGGGAACATTCTTCCTGCATCCAACCTGTCCAAACCCGTCAGAATTTTAAACGTTTCTATGAGGTCCCCTCTCACTCTTCTGAACTCCAGTGAATACAAGCCCAGTTGATCCAGTCTTTCTTGATAGGTCAGTCCCACCATCCCGGGAATCAGTCTGGTGAATCTTCGCTGCACTCTCTCAATAGCAAGAACGTCCTTCCTCAAGTTAGGAGACCAAAACTGTACACAATACTCCAGGTGTGGCCTCACCAAGGCCCTATACAACTGTAGCAACACCTCCCTGCCCCTGTACTCAAATCCCGTCGCTATGAAGGCCAACATGCCATTTGCTTTCTTAACCGCCTGCTGTACCTGCATGCCAACCTTCAATGACTGATGTACCATGACACCCAGGTCTCGCTGCACCTTCCCCCTTCCTAATCTGTCACCATTCAGATAATAGTCTGTCTCTGTTTTTACCACCAAAGTGGATAACCTCACATTTATCCACATTATACTTCATCTGCCACGCATTTGCCCACTCACCTAACCTATCCAAGTCACTCTGCAGCCTCATAGCATCCTCCTCGCAGCTCACACTGCCACCCAACTTAGTGTCATCCGCAAATTTGGAGATACTACATTTAATCCCTCGTCTAAATCATTAATGTACAATGTAAACAGCTGGGGCCCCAGCACAGAACCTTGCGGTACCCCACTAGTCACTGCCTGCCATTCTGAAAAGTACCCATTTACTCCTACTCTTTGCTTCCTGTCTGACAACCAGTTCTCAATCCACGTCAGCACACTACCCCCAATCCCATGTGCTTTAACTTTGCACATTAATCTCCTGTGTGGGACCTTGTCGAAAGCCTTCTGAAAGTCCAAATATACCACATCAACTGGTTCTCCTTTGTCCACTTTACTGGAAACATCCTCAAAAAATTCCAGAAGATTTGTCAAGCATGATCTCCCTTTCACAAATCCATGCTGACTTGGACCTATCATATCACCATTTTCCAAATGTGCTGCTATGACATCCTTAATAATTGATTCCATCATTTTACCCACTACTGAGGTCAGGCTGACCGGTCTATAATTCCCTGTTTTCTCTCTCCCTCCTTTTTTAAAAAGTTGGCTACCCTCCACTCGATAGGAACTGATCCAGAGTCAATGGAATGTTGGAAAATGACTGTCAATGCATCCGCTATTTCCAAGGCCACCTCCTTAAGTACTCTGGGATGCAGTCCATCAGGCCCTGGGGATTTATCGGCCTTCAATCCCATCAATTTCCCCAACACAATTTCCCGACTAATAAAGATTTCCCTCAGTTCCTCCTCCTTACTAGACCCTCTGACCCCTTTTATATCCGGAAGGTTGTTTGTGTCCTCCTTAGTGAATACTGAACCAAAGTACTGTATAAGAGCTTCAAGAACATAAGAACATAAGAATTAGGAACAGGAGTAGACCATCTAGCCCCTCGAGCCTGCTCCGCCATTCAACAAGATCATGGCTGATCTGGCCGTGGACTCAGCTCCACTTACCCGCCCGCTCCCCGTAACCCTTAATTACCTTATTGGTTAAAAATCTATCTATCTGTGATTTGAATACATTCAATGAGCTAGCCTCAACTGCTTCCTTGGGCAGAGAATTCCACAGATTCACAACCCTCTGGGAGAAGAAATTCCTTTTCAACTCGGTTTTAAATTGGCTCCCCCGTATTTTGAGGCTGTACCCCTAGTTCTGGTCTCCCCGACCAGTGGAAACAATCTCTCTGCCTCTATCTTTCATTATTTTAAATGTTTCTATAAGATCACCCCTCATCCTTCTGAACTCCAATGAGTAAAGACCCAGTCTACTCAATCTATCATCATAAGGTAACCCCCTCATCTGTGGAATCAGCCTAGTGAATCATCTCTGTACCCCCTCCAAAGCTAGTATATCCTTCCTTAAGTAAGGTGACCAAAACTGCACGCAGTACTCCAGGTGCAGCCTCACCAATACCCTATACAGTTGCAGCAGGACCTCCCTGCTTTTGTACTCCATCCCTCTCGCATTGAAGGCCAACATTCCATTCGCCTTCCTGATTACCTGCTGCACCTACAAACTAACTTTTTGGGATTCATGCACAAGGACCCCCAGGTCCCTCTGCACCACAGCATGTTATAATTTCTCCCCATTCAAATAATATTCCCTTTTTTTTTCCAAGGTGGATGACCTCACACTTTCCGACATTGTATTCCATCTGCCAAACCATAGCCCATTCGCTTAACCTATCTAAATTTCTTTGCAGTCCTCTACACAACCCGCTTTCCCACTAATCTTTGGGTCATCTGTAAATTTTGTTACACTACACTCTGTCCCCTTTTCCAGGTCATCTATGTATATTGTAAACAGTTGTGGTCCCAGCACCGATCCCTGTGGCACACCACTAACCACCGATTTCCAACCCGAAAAGGACCCATTTATCCCGACTCCCTGCTTTCTGTTAGCCAGCCAATTCTCGATCCATGCTAATAAATTTCCTCTGACTCCGCGTACCTTTATCTTCTGCAATAACCTTTTGTGTGGCACCTTATCGAATGCCTTTTGGAAATCTAAAAACACCACATCCATTGGTACACCTCTATCCACCATGCTGGTTATATCCTCAAAGAATTCCAGTTAATTTGTTAAACATGATTTCCCCTTCATGAATCCATGTTGCGTCTGCTTGATTACACTATTCCTATCTAGATGACCCGCTATTTCTTCCTTAATGATAGCTTCAAGCATTTTATCCACTACAGTTGTTAAACTAACCGGCCTATAATTACCTGCCTTTTGTCTGCCCCCTTTTTTAAACAGAGGCGTTACATTAGCTGCTTTCCAATACGCTGGTACCTCCCCAGAGTCCAGAGAATTTTGGTAGATTATAACGAATGCATCTGCTATAACTTCCGCCATCTCTTTCAATACCCTGGGATGCATTTCATCAGGACCAGGGGACTTGTCTACCTTGAGTCCCATTAGCCTGTCCAGCACTACCCCCCTAATGATAGTGATTATCTCAAGGTCCTCCCTTCCCACATTCCTGTGACCAGCAATTTTTGGCATGGTTTTTGTGTCTTCCACTGTGAAGACCGAAGCAAAATAATTGTGTAAGGTCTCAGCCATTTCCACATTTCCCATTGTTAAATTCCCCTTCTCATCTTCTAAGGGACCAACATTTACTTTCGTCACTCTTTTCCGTTTTATATATCTGTAAAAACTTTTACTATCTGTTTTTGTGTTTTGTGCAAGTTTACTTTCATAATCTATCTTTCCTTTCTTTATTGCTTTAGTAGTCATTATTTGCTTCATAAGCAAGCTTCATATTTGTGTTTTAGCTCCGAACAACCTTCTTACATTTGCCTTGAGGTAGAAAGACGTTCAGTTCTATTCTGAATTATGTAAGAAATGCATTCAAGATAACAGAAATCCTCCCTCCTCTGTGCTTTTTCTGTACAGGTTTAGCGTCCAAAATCTGGAGTTCCGGAATCCGGTAAATGTTCCGGAATCTGGGCACCCTGCCAAACCACTTATGGCCGCGAGCTGGGCCCAGGGAAAAGCCAAAACTTATAGAACACTCACAGGAATGAAAAAACAAAAAACTCCAATCCATCTCTTCTTCCAGGTCTTCACACCCACAGGAACCGCTGCTTCTGGGTCCGCAACGCAGGCCCCTCCACCCCCTCAGCATCTTCCCAAGTGCCAAGCAAGCACGCCAAAGCATGGTGACTGCAGCACCCCCAGCCTTGCACACCAGCAATCCACCTAAAACCGGCGTTGCAAGACCTCGGCGAAACTCCGCAAACTGCACTTCCCTTCTCTACAAGGGGATGATCCAAGTTTTCCTTTCCCCTCCTTCTACCAGTCTGGTCACAATGCTCCACATAATTCCTGCATTGTTTATTCTTTCAACTTTTCCATTATTTACTTCCAGAATTAAATCCAAAACAGCGTCAATTCATCGTACTCCTCCGATTGAAACCGTGAGTTAACGGGCCCAGTCCTGGAAATGGAAGCAGTTGCGGCCGAATTTCCATACTGGGGGGTTTTGGGGGGTTACTTGTGCTGTGAGTAAGAAATTTTGATTGAAGTATCGCTGTTTATTTCCATTAAACGGCCTTCCGTAAACCGGACATGCACATTGCAGCTCCCCAAACCAACCGGCCCCTGCCTGCCCCCAAATAAAGCCATGCAAATCGGGAGCTGCGATCGAATCACAACGCCCCATGACCCCCAACGGAGTTGGAAAGACGTTCTGAAATCTGGAAATACCCAAAACTTGGCTCGGGCGTTTCTGGATTCGGGACATCAGAAAGACATTCTAAAATCTGGAATGGCCTCGGTCCCAAGGTTTCCGGATTTCGGACGCTCCACCTGTATCATTTATAAGGGATGCCAAAGCTTATTATCGATTTAGACCATTGACTGAAGAACTGTTTGATTTGAGACAATGTATCCCTATGATGTCAGTGATCTAATTTCTTATGTTATAATCCAGGTGAAAAGTTTCAGTGACTGACCAAAATGTATAAGTAATCTATTTGTGTTTGAATAGTGTTTTTCTTTGAGAGGCTTGATTTCCTCTTCATATTTTGCAGTGAACTCAGCAGTAGTTTACATTCCTGTTTATGGTTTCATTGTCAATAGTGTTCACAACAAATCTTCCCCTGTCATCTTTATTTGGACTCTGTTCTCTTATTTGAATCTTTGATGGATTTGGCAGGAAATGGAAGGGCTGGATTTTCAGCTTTGATGTTTTTGGAGCAATAATGGCGGCGGGGCAGAGAAGTTAGCGCCCGGGAATAGTTTGCACTCAGTAATTACGTTTGGGCAGCTGGGCTCTGCGTCAGGGGGCGCAGCACTAAGGTAGGCGTTGTACACCTCTCTTGGGCGCTAGCATCAGAAAGTCCCGAGCTAAAGAGCTGGCCCGGCAGCACTCCTAGAGACGCCTGGGGCGGGGCCGAGGGGGGGGCCTTAAAACAAATTCTACAAAAACATTCCCAAAATATTGCCCACGCCACCACAACACAAATCACAAAAAAAATTAAAAGAAAAAACAATCACACTTACCTTAGGAGTCCATTACTCACCTCTTTGCTGACGGGATAATTGGATCACCCTGATTTCCCAGGCGGTCAGTGCGAGGCGCGCTTTCCGGCGGACGGGTCGGGCAATAGTCAAAACTCGTGCCAGTGTCACAACCAGGGGCGTTGCACACTGGCCGCAAAACCGGACCCGAGGATTCGCTGGAGGCTGACCGCCCGGCCAAAACATCACACCGCCACCATTGCCGCCGCTCCAGGACGAAAAACAGAGCGGAGAAGACCCAAAAATCCAGCCCACAACCACTCCAAAACCAATCAGTGCAGAGTAAAGACAAAAGCAGAAATCTTTCCAATCAGGCTTAATCCCAATCTCACAAGATCATCCACAGCGCCAATGTAAATCTTTCACACAGCCTATCCTCATGGAACTTACAGCTAATGAAAATCAGGGGAATTTTTGTGATGGGAATTGGGTTAAGACCGCCGCATTCATTGAATCCAAGACCTTTGCAGCCTCAGAGTAAAGTGGCCTTCATCCAAGGAATCCAGCAATGCATTTGCACTCCACAAGTTTAGTGACAGTACAAAGACAAACCGCATCACATTGATGTTATACTTGGAGAGTAAGGCTCAAACTGACTCTGATATGAGGCGGACGGAGTGAGACTTCTTCCTGCAGGGAGTCTCGTTGCACTTCATTCTGGTATCACGACAGGTGAGGTCCTGACACAGTTTCAGATTCCATTTACACCATGAGTAAAATTTTCTGAGCCCCTATGCAACCAGTATGCAGCTTATTGGAAAATCGAGAATGCATTGCCTGCAATTTTTCATCCATTAATCATAGGCAGGCCTCCCAATCAGCTACCAGTGGCTCAGCGATGTGTAAAATTTCACTCTATAACTGCAGCACTGATGCGAAGCAAAAGCAACAGTAAGTGTACCCAAGGGTAGGTTCAAAATTGGATAATAAAAATGAAAAATGTTTGCTAATCCTCAGTCCCTCAACAATGGATCCTGTTTATTAACATGCAGTAATTTCCTGTTTAGAGTAAATTCAATTGGCGAGAAATAAATACTTGGATAAGGAATTTTTCTTATTCGGAATTCCAGTGGTGCTTGCTAAATTCAGCGGATTTATGTTGATAGATTTTATTTGCAAGCATAGCAAATTGATTTTGCTAGTTGTGCTGTCAGTGTTCTACAGCATTGAGCTGCTGCAAACACTGACAAGCACTGCACAAAGGTGCGTGGCTGCACCCAAGCTCTCCCATTACTCCCTCAAGATGCTTATGGAGGAAGTCACAGCATGCAAGGAGATTCTCTTCCCTTACAAAAGATGGAAGAAACCTCCCCAGGACACCAACGCAGCCTGGTTGCACATTGCACAGGAGGGCATGAGCAGGGATATCGTCAGGAGGACTTGGCTGCAGTGGCGCAAACCTTTCAATGATCTCAGCAGATCACGAAACATTACTGCAAAGCCACACTCAACCTCATCCTGCTGTGCCACTCATCACATCCCCATCACTCTGCCTTCCCTACCCTACTCTTGCACATCCTTACTCACACCAACTGACCTTGCACCTCCACCCATCCCTCGCTCTCTCTCTCTCTCGCTATATATATATATACATTATCACTTCCCTATCTCACTAGCCTCCCCTCACACTCGCCCTCATCCTTGTCCAATCATGCCAACTAACAACACACAAGGGTAGGCACTTGGGTGTTTTAGCCAAAGTTCATGTAGAGTTTCTGCTAATGTGTTGTCAAACATTGAAATCTTTATTTTGAACACTGTTCTTGGACAGATTTGTGTGCACCTTTGGAAGTGGCTTCGTGAGTTGTAGTGAAGGGTCAGACAGAAGGGTACCCCCTACAATGGTGATGAGTGTGAAAGGAATGGCTTGGGCATTGCAGGGATGCTTTATGTTACTGGTGTGGGGTGGTGCCAACCTGGCGCATCATGTGGCAGTGAAGTAAATGTGGCCATGGTGAGGTCATCCCTGGCCTCCTGGGCAGAAATGTGGTCATAAGCTGATGCCCTGTGTCCTGTGCAGCACCAGATGATTGTGGAGAAGGTTGGTGTTGTTGTTGGTGATGCTGGTATATTTAGTCATGTTGGTGTTGGGGCTGATTGTGGTGGGATTCTGAGGACCAAGGTGTGAATTTTTCCAGGGCACCGATGCTGCTGGAATAGATGGCAGGTGAGGTTCAGATGACAGAAGCGATCTGTCAATGGTGAGAGAGGTTGCTTCAAGGAGTAACAGTGATTATAGAGTTCACTGCAAATACTTCCAACCTGCATGCAGCTCAAATTTCTTCCAAATCCTGAAGGCTTCAGCTCTGACATTGGAAAGTGAACAGCTGTGAAATGGTAGCTTTCATACCACTTATGCAGCTGTCAACTAATCAAAGCCATGCGGAGTCACTTAGAACCCGACGCATTTGCCTGGCGTGAAACCCGAGGGACATTGAAAACATGGTAAAATGGCAAGTGTCTGGGTAAAATCCTTTTAAATAACCTCTTAAGCATCTTAATTGACTGGAGGCGAGTTCAGAGCAGACTTCTACCCTGCTGAAAATCAGGGTCATTTTGACAGCAGGCCCGCCTCCAAACCTGCACTCGCAGGGCTGGGAAGATTCCGGCCTGTGTGTGTAGAAATGTTTCCTAACTTCACTTCTGAAAGATCAGGGTCTAATTTTTAAACTATGCCCCCTAGTCCTAGACTTCCCAGCCAGTGGAAATTATGTCTCTCTATCTACCCGATCAGTTCTCCTTAATATCTTGAAAACTTCCATCAATAACAATGAGGCCATGAACAATATAGTTACCTTTTGACTGTGATTAGTACAAAAAGCTCTGCACTTTCACATAACTAATGTTATTGTTCTACTTACATTAATTGAAAAATCCATTTTTCTAATAAATAAACTTTTATGGTAGGCTCTGGATCTATTTGCTTTTCATTTAACCTGTAAAGATTCAACTTAATGCTTGATTTTTAACAAATGGGGCCCAATCTGAAATCTAGATATTCTGAAATCTTTCAAAATCCAAATAATGGAAGCAATGTACATTCAATAAGAAGCTACAGTTGTAGACATCACAGCCAAATAAAAACTCCACATCATCACAAACATTCAATCAGTTGCTAGTCTGTCAAGGAACATTGGACAAAGACACAAGAATCTTCCCAAGTACTGGTATTTAAAAACAATGGATTCCATTAAGAATTTAAGGAATTATCACTTCCTTGCAATTGCTATGATGGGATGCACACATGTGGCAATATGTGGGCTATGAATTGACTGGAAATATAGTTCTATGCAGGAGAACTTGGGGCGATATGGTGCTATGAAAATGCAGAACAGAAAAACAACATTAAACTGGAACCACAGACACATGGTGGAATTATGTTCAACAGAAAAAAATAGCAAAATTCAAAGGCCGTAAAATGAAATATTTCATAGAATCATAGAAATTTACAGCATGGAAAGAGGCCATTTAGGCCCATCGTGTCCGCACCAGCCGACCAAGAACTATCCAGCCTAATCCCACTTTCCAGCTCTTGGTCCATAGCCCTGTAAGTTACAGCACTTTAAGTGCACATCCAAGTATCTTTTAAATGTGGTGCGGGTTTCTGCCTCTACCACCCTTTCAGGCAGTGAGTTCCAGACCCCCACTACCCTCTGGGTGAAGAAATTTCCCCTCATATCTTCTCTAAACCTCCCCCCAATTATTTTTAGTCTATGCCCCCTGGTTGTTGACCCCTCTGCCAAGAGAAACAGGTCCTTCCTAGCCACTCTATCCAGGCCCCTCATAATTCGGTACATCTCAATCAGGTCTCCCCTTAGCCTCTGTTCCAAAGAAAACAGTCCCAGCATCTCCAGTCTTTCCTCATAGTCAAAATTCTCCAGTCCAGAGATTCTTGTAAATCTCCTCTGCACCCTTTCCAGTACAATCACATATTTCCTGTAATGGGGGGACCAGAACTGCACACAGTACTCCAGCTGTGGCCTAACCAGTGTTTTATACAGTTCAAGCATAACCTCCTTGCTCTTGTATTCCATGCCTCAACATAAAGGTAAGTATTCCATATGCCTTCTTAACCATTTTATCTTCCTGACCTGCCACCTTCAGGTATCTGTGGATCTGCACTCCAAAGTCCCTTTGTTCCTCTACACTTTTCAGTGTCGTACCATTTAATGTGTATTCCCTTGTCTTGTTAGACCTCTCCAAATGCATGACCTCACCCTTGCCCAGATTGAATTCCATTTGCCGCTATTCTGCCCACCTGACCAGTAGAAACATAGAAATTTACAGCACAGAAGGAGGCCATTTTGGCCCATCGTGTCCACGCTGGCCGACAAAGAGCCGCACGGCCCTCGGTCAGCAGCCCTGAAGTTACATATAAACCAATGAACAATGGTGGGCAGGCAAAGAGCACAATCTCCACACTCTCCACACAGCCATGTGATCTCCTGGGAGAGGCAAAAACCAGATAAAAACCCAGGCCAATTTGGGGGAAAAAATCTGGGAAAATTACACTGATATCTTCCTGCAGTCCGCAGCTTTCTTCTTCATTATCAACCACACAGCCTATTTTAGTGTCATCTGCAAACTTCTTAATCAAACCCCCAACATTTAAGTCATTGATATATACCACAAAAAGCAAGCGACCGAGCCCTGTGTAACCCCACTGGATACAGCCTTCCAGTCACAAAAACACCCATCAACTATTGCCCTTTACTTCCTACCTCCAAGCCAATTTTGGATCCAACTTGCCACTTTGCCCTGGATCCCATGGGCTATTACTTTCATGACCAGTCTGCCATGTGGGAGCTTATCAAAGCTTTGCTAAAATCCAGATACACACTGCCCTCATCGACCCTCCTGGTTACCTGCTTGAAAAATTCAATTAAGTTAGTCAGACATGACCTTCCCTTAAAAAATCCATGCTGCTTGTCCTTGATTAATCCATATCTTTCCAAATGAAGATTTATCGCACCGCTCAGGATTTTTTCCAATAATTTTCCCACCACCGAGGTTAATTACTCGGTCTATCCCTTTCTCCCTTTTTAAACAAAGGTCCTCCAGTCCTCTAGCACCGTATCTGTAGTCAGAGAGAATTGGAAAATGATGGTCAGAGCCTCTGCTATTTCCTCTTTTGCTTCTCTTAACAGCCTGGGATATATTTCATCCAGGGCTGGGGATTTATCCACTTTCAAAGCTGCTAAGGCCCTTAATACTTCCTCTTTCACCAGGTTTATCTCATCTAATATTTCACACTCCTCCTCCCTCATTGCAAAGTCAACATCGCCCCTCTCTTTTGTAAAAACGGATGCAAAGTATTCATTAAGAAACCTAGCCACGTCTTCCGCCTCCACACATAGATTTCCTTTATGATCTCTAATAGGCCCCACTCATTCTTTAGTTATCCTCTTGCTCTTAATGTATTTATAAAACATCATTGAGTTTGTCCTGATTTTACTTGCCAACATTCGAGCAACGTCAGTGAGGCAAGCGTGGGGAGGCCTATAAAGGTCCAGTGTCGTTCGGAGAGGCAGCGGGAGATCGAGCAGCGTCGGTGAGGCGAGCGTGGGGAGGCCTATAAAGTTCCAGTGTCGTTCGGAGAGGCATGCTGGTGCAGCTGCAGCAGGGTGAGAAGGCAACAAAGAAGTAGAAAGAAATCCAAAGTTGATGTCACAGCCAAGGGGGTAAGTGATTGGCTGGTGATTGGTAAGTAGCTTTTCTTTTTCTTTTCTTTATCAGTAAGTAACCTTTTAGCCTTGTTGTTGCTAATTTAAGTTTATCTAAGGGTTAAGTCATGGCAGGACAGCTCAGACACGTGTTATGCTCCCCCTGTATTATGTGGGAAGTCAGGGACGCTTCCGGTGTCCCTGACGACTACGTGTGCGGGAAGTGTATCCTGACGGACCGCATTGCGGCACTGGAGCTGCGGGTGGATTCACTCTGGAGCATCCACAATGCTGAGAATGACATGAATAGCATGTTTAGTGAGTTGATCTTTATTGTGTTCCGAACACAGATGAGGCTGCACACAGGGAGATGAAAGTAACAGTGACCTCAGTCTTTAACAAGGCACTCCAGAGTGAGGTACAGGCCTTAGGGGCCGGCTTATATACAGTGCTCCGAAGGGATGCTGGGATCCCTTGGGACTTCGGGGCGGAGCGCCCTGGTGGCGGAACATGTGAGTGCATGCTTTACAGATGCACAACATCACTCCCCCCACAAAGTCAAAGTGAAAACTATTTACAAGGTGAGGTGGTCGGGAGCCTTTCTTTCCCTGGTGGACCGTCTCGGTACAAATGTCTGTTCTGGTGTGTTGGCTGTGCCCTCGCTGGGCTGGCATGTTGTTGGCCCTGCAGGGCTGCGAGGTGAGCCTGGCCTTGCTGGGCTGTTGGGCGTGATGGGTTCAATTTCCTGGTCCAGTGTGGTGTCGTTGATCCTTTGGGTGTGTGTTGTGGGCTTGAAGAAGGTGGTGTCTGCTGTGGGTTGTTCAGGGCAGTCTGTGAACCACAGCCTCATTTGGTCCAGGTGCTTTCTGCAAATTTGTCCACTGTCACTTTGACTACAAACACCCTACTCCCTTCTTTAGCTATCACCATGCCCGCGATCCACTTGGGACCATGTCCATAGTTTAGCACATACACAGGGTCATTCAGATCAATTTCCCGTGACACAGTGGCGCGACCATCGTTTACATTTTGTTGCTGCCGCCTGCTCTCTACCTGATCATGCAGGTTGGGGTGAACCAGTGAGAGTCTGGTTTTAAGTGTCTTTTTCATGAGTCGCTCAGCCGGGGGCACCCCTGTGAGCGAGTGGTGTCTCGTGTAGCAGCTGAGCAGTATTCAGGACAGGCAGTTTTGGAGTGAGTCTTCTATGACTCATTTAAGGCTCTGTTTGAAGGGTTGTACTCCCCGCTCTGCCTGTCTATTGGAGGCTGGTTTAAACGGGGCCGAGGTGACATGTTTGATCCCATTGCGGGTCATGAATTCTTTAAATTCGGCACTGGTGAAGCATGGCCCGTTGTCACTGACCTGTATGTCAGGCAGGGCGTGGGTGGCAAACATGGCCCTCAGGCTTTCAATGGTGGCGGTGGCGGTGCTTCCCGACATTATTTCAAATTCAATCCATTTTGAAAAAGCATCCACCACCACCAGAAACATTTTACTGAGAAACGGGCCCGCATAGTCGACATGAATCCTCGACCATGGTCTGGAGGGCCAGGACCACAAACTTAGTGGTGCCTCTCAGGGCACACACGCTACATTTCCATACACAGGACTCTAAGTCAGAGTCGGTACCGGGCCACCACACTTGGGATCTGGCTATCACTTTCATCATTACTATACCCGGCTGTGTGCTGTGGAGATCCGAGATGAACGTCTCCCTGCCCTTTTTGGGTAGCACTACGCGGTTACCCCACAACAGGGAGTCTGCCTGAATGGACAGCTCGTCCTTTCGCCGCTGGAACAGCTTGATTGGCTCTTGCATTTCAATGGGGATGCTGGCCCAGCTCCCATGCAGTACACAGTTTTTTACTTGGGACAGCAGAGGATCTTGGCTGGTCCAAGTCCTAATCTGGCGGGCCGTGACAGGTGATTTATCATTTTCAAACGTTTCCATGACCATCAACAAGTCTGCGGGCTGCGCCACCATCAACAAGTTTGCAGGTTGCGCCATTTCCACCCCCGTGGTGGGCAATGGTAGCCGACTGAGAGCATCCGCATAGTTCTCGGTGCCTGGCCTGTGGCGGATGGTATAGTTATACGCTGATAGCGCGAGTGCCCATCTTTGTATGCGGGCTGAGGCATTAGTATTTATCCCCTTGTTTTCAGCGAACAAGGATGTGAGGGGCTTGTGATCGGTGTCGAGCTCAAATTTGAAGCCAAACAGGTACTGATGCATTTTCTTTACCCCGAACACACACGCTAATGCCTCTTTCTCAATCATGCTGTAGACCCTCTCGGACTTAGACAAGCTCCTGGAAGCATAGGCGACAGGTTGCAACTTCCCCGCAACGTTAACTTGTTGTAAATCACACCCGACTCTGTACGACGACATGTCACATGCTAGCACAGGTGTTTCACACGGGTTATACAATACAAGCAGCTTGTTGGAGCATAAAATGTTTCTGGCTTTCTCAAATTGTTTTTTTCCCCTTACCCAGTTCTCACCTTTGCGCAATTACACATGTATGGGCTCTAAAAGAGTGCTTAACCCCGGTAGGAAGTTACCAAAATAGTTGAGGAGTCCCAGGAATGACCGCAACTCTGTGACGTTCTGTGGCCTGGGTGCGTTCCTGATAGCCTCTGTCTTGGTGTCTGTTGATGCAGGTGAGGCCCTTTGAAGACTCCTCCAGCTCCTGCATCATGTAGGCCGAAGTCAGGTCGAGCTTGGTGAATGTCTTGCCTCTTGCCAGCGTCGCAAATAGGTCGTCTGCCTTAGGTAGCGGGTATTGGTCCTGTAGCGAGAAACGATTAACAGTTACTTCATAATCGTAGCAAATCCTGACTGTGCCATGACTTTTGAGTACTGGAACAATTGGGCTGGCCCACTCGCTGAATTCCACGGGGGAGATGATGCCCTAGCGCTCGATTTGCACTCTCTCCCTCATCATGTGAGGTACCGCTCGAGCCTTGTGGTGAATGGGTCGTCCCTCTGGGACCAAGTGGATCCGCACCTTCGCCCTGGAAAAGTTTCCAATGCCTTGCTCAAAAAGGGAAGGAAATTTGTTAAGAACCTGGGTACATGAGGCCTCATCAACATGTGATAGCGCTCAGATGTCATCACAGTTCCAGCGGATTTTGCCCACCAGCTCCTTCCAAGCAGTGTGGGGCCATCGCCCGGGACAATCCAGAGTGGCAGTTCATGCACCGTGCCCTCGTAGGTGACCTTGACCATGGCGCTGCCCAGGGCAATGATAAGCTCTTTGGTGTATGTTCTCAGTTTCGTGTGGATGGGGCTCAGGGCTGGTCTGAATGCTTTTTGCACCACAGTCTCTCAAACATCTTTTTATTCATGATGGATTGGCTAGCGCCAGTATCCAGTTCCATGGCTACGGGTAAGCCATTCAATTTTACATTTAGCATTATAGGTGGACATTATGTCAAAAATGTGTGTACCCCATGTACTTCAGCATCTGTCTCCTCTCTCTGAGGCTCAAAATTGCTTTGATCCACCATGGACCGATCTTCCTCTGCCACGTGGTGGTTAGCAGGTTTTGCAGAGCTTGCAGCTCGTTTGCAAGCTTGTTGGAGATGCCCCATTGTTCCATAGCTCTTGCAAACATACGCTTTGAAGCGGCATGAATAGGCTGAATGGAAGCCTCCACAATGCCAACAAGGTGTGAATTGCCTTGCATTCATCCTTTGTTGCGGACTCTGAGTCATCTGAGTCACCTGAGGCCTGCTGGCAGTTGCAGACTCGTGGGTTCTGCCCTGTACATTTCTGCTCGCAAACACAATTCCAGTTAATTTATGAACATTGCTAGCACTTGTGTGCTGAGAGATTTGTTTGGTGTTATCACTGGTGGACATAAACGCCTGTGTTATCGCAATGGCCTTACTGAGAGTCGGTGTCTCTACAGTCAAAAGTTTTCGTAGGATGGTCTCGTGGCCAATGCCCAGTACAAAAAAGCCTCTGAGCATTTGCTCCAGGTAGCCATCAAACTCACATTGTCCTGCAAGTCGTCTTAGCTCGATGACGTAGCTCACCACTTCCTGACCTTCAAATTGCTGGCACGTGTAGAACCAATACCTCGCCATCAGTACGCTCTCCCTCGGGTTAAGATGCTTCCGAACCAGTGTTCACAGCTCCTCATACAACTTATCTGTGGGTTTCACCAGAGCCAGAAGATTCTTCATGAGGCTGTAGGTTGGTGCCCCGCAAACTGTGAGGAGGACCGCTCTCCTTTTTGCAGCACTTCCTTCTCTGTCCAGTTCATTGGCTACAAAGTACTGGTCTAGCCATTCGACATAGGCTTCCCAGTCCTCACCCTCCGAGAACTTCTCCAGGATACCCACAGTTTGCTGCATCTTTGCGTTGGATTCGTATTCTCGTCGCCAGTTATTCTGTTCCTAACACAGATGAGACTGCACACAGAGAGATTAAAGTAACAGTGACCTCAGTCTTTAATAAGACACTGCAGAGTGAGGAACAGGCCTTAGGGGTTGCCTTTTATACAGTGCTTCCAGGAGATGTTGGGATCCTTTGGGACTTCAGGGGATGAGCTCCCTGGTGGCGGAACATGGGATTGCATGCTTATCAGATACACAACAGTCTTACCGCAGGTAAAGCATACACCGCCAGATAGGGGATGGATGACCAACAAGAAGAGCAGTGCAAGGAAGGTAGTGCAAGGGTCCCCTACGGTCATCCCCCTGAAAAACAGATACACCGCTTTGGGTACTGTTGAGGGGGATGACTCATCACGGGAGGGCAGCAGCAGCCAAGTTCATGGCACCATGGGTGGCTCTGCTGCACAGGAGGGCAGGAAAAAGAGTGAGAGAGCTATAGTGATAGGGGATTCAATTGTAAGGGGAATAGATAGATGTTTCTGCGGCCGCAACCGAGACTCCCTGATGCAAGGGTCAAGGATGTCTTGGAGCGAGTGCAGGGTATTCTGAAAATGGAGGGTGAACAGCCAGTTGTTGTGGTGCATATAAGTACCAATGATATAGGTAAAAAACGGGATGAGGTGCTACAAGATGAATTTAGGGAGCTAGGAGCTAAACTAAAAAGTAGGACCTCAAAAGTAGTAATCTCAGGATTGCTACCAGTGCCACGTACTAGTCAGAATAGGAATTGCAGGATAGCTCAAATGAATACGTGGCTTGAGGAGTGATGCACAAGGGGGGGATTCAAATTCCTGGGACATTGGAACCGGTTCTGGGGAGGTGGGACCAGTACAAATCGGATGGTCTGCACCTGGGCAGGACCGGAACCAATGTCCTTGGGGGAGTGTTTGCAAGTGCTTTTGGGAAGGAGTTAAACTAATATGGCAGGGGGAAGTAGAATGGGGGCAGAAGCAAAAGATAGAAAGAAAGAAAAGTGAAAGTGGAGGGCAGAGAAACCTAAGGCATAAAGCTAAAAGGGCCATATTACAGCAAAATGCCAAAGGGGCAAAGTGTGTTTGAAAGAAAAACCTGAAGGCTCTGTGCCTCAATACAAGGAGTATTCAGAATAAGGTGGACGAATTAACTGCGCAGATAGCAGTTAACAGGTATGATGTAATTGGCATCACGGAGACATGGCTCCAGGGTGAACAAGGCTAGGAACTCAACATCCAGGGGTATTCAACATTCAGGAAGGATAGACAGAAAGGAAAAGGAGATGGGGTGGCATTGCTGGTTAAAGAGGAAATTAATGCAATAGTAAGGAAGGACATTAGCTTGGATGCTGTGGAATCGGTATGGGTGGAGCTGCGGAATCCCAAGGGGCAGAAAACACTAGTGGGAGTTGTGTACAGTCCACCAAACAGTAGTAGTAAGGTTGGGGACAGCATCAAACAATAAATTAGAGATGCATGCAATAAAGGTACAGCAGTTATCATGGGTGACTTTAATCTACACATTGATTGGGCTAATCAAACTGGTAGCAATGCAGTGGAGGAGGATTGCCTGGGGTGTATTAGGGATGGTTTTCTAGATCAATATGTCAAAGAACCAACTAGGGAGCTGGCCATCCAAGACTGGGTGATGTGTAGTGAGAAAGGACTAATTAGCAATCTTGTTGTGTGAGGCCCCTTGGGGAAGAGTGATCATAACATGGTAGAATTCTTTATTAAGATGGAGAGTGACACAGTTAATTCAAAAACTAGGGTCCTGAACTTAAGGAAAGGTAACTTTGATAGTTTGAGGCATGAATTGGCTAGAATAGACTGGCAAATGATGAGTAAAGGGTTGACAGTGAATAGGCAATGGCAAGCATTTAAAGATCACATGGATGAACTTCAGCAATTGTACATCCCTGTCTGGAGTAAAAATAAAACGGGGAAGGTGGCTCAACCGTGGCTAACAAGGGAAATTTAGGCTCGTGTTAAATCCAAGGAAGAGGCATATAAATTGGCTGGAAAAATGAGGACAACCTGAGGACTGGGAGAAAATTAGAATTCAGCAGAGGAGGACAAAGTGTTTAATTAAGAGGGGGAAAACAGAGTACGAGAAGAAGCTTGCCGGGAACAGAAAAACTGACTGCGAAAGCTTCTATAGATATGTGAAGAGAAAAAGATTAGTGAAGACAAATGTAGGTCCCTTGCAGTTGGATTCAGGTGAATTTATAATGGGGAACAAAGAAATGGCAGAACAATTGAACAAATACTTTGGTTCTGTCTTCACGAAGGAAGACACAAATAACCTTCCGGAAGTACTAGGGGACCGAGGGTCTAGTGAGATGGAGGAACTGAAGGATATCTTTATTAGGCGGGAAATTGATTGTGTTAGGGAAATTGATGGGATTGAAGGCCGATAAATCCCTGGGGCCTGATAGTCTGCATCCCAGAGTACTTAAGGAATTGGCCCTAGAAATAGTGGATGCATTGGTGATCATTTTTCAACAGTCCATCAACTCTGGATCAGTTCCTATGGACTGGTGGTTAGCTAATTTAACACCACTTTTTTAAAAAAGAGGGAGAGAGAAAACGGGTAATTATAGACAGGTTAGCCTGACATCAGTAGTGGGGAAAATGTTGGAATCAATTATAAAGGATGAAATAGCAGCGCATTTGGAAAGCAGTGACAGGATCGGTCCAAGTCAGCATGGATTTATGAAAGGGAAATCATGCTTGACAAATCTTTTGGAATTTTTTGAGAATGTAACTAGTAGAGTGGACAGGGGAGAACCAGTGGATGTAGTGTATTTGGACTTTCAAAAGGCTTTTGACAAGGTCCCACACAAGAGATTGGTGTGCAAAATCAAAGCACATGGTATTGGGGGTAATATACTGACGTGGATAGAGAACTGGTTGGCAGACAGGAAACAGAGAGTCGGAATAAACAGGTCCTTTTCAGAATGGCAGGCAGTGACTAGTGGGGTGCCGCAGGGCTCAGTGCTGGGACCCCAGCTCTTTACAATATACATCAATGATTTAAATTAAGGAATTGAGTGTAATATCTCCAAGTTTGCAGATGACACTAAACTGGGTGGCGGTGTGAGCTGCGAGGGGGGCACTAGGAGGCTGCAGAGTGACTTGGACAGGTTAGGTGAGTGGGCAAATGCATGGCAGATGCAGTGTAATGTGGATAAATGTGAGGTTATCCACTTTGGGGGCAAAAACACGAAGACAGAATATTATCTGAATGGCGGCAGATTAGGAAAAGGGGAAGTGCAACGAGACCTGGGTGTCATGGTTCATCAGTCATTGAAAGTTGGCATGCAGGTACAGCAGGCGGTGAAGGCGGCAAATGGTATGTTGGCCTTCATAGCTAGGGGATTTGAGTATAGGAGCAGGAAGGTCTTACTGCAGTTGTACAGGGCCTTGGTGAGGCCTCACCTGGAATATTGTGTTCAGTTTTTGTCTTCTAATCTGAGGAAGAACGTTCTTGCTATTGAGGGAGTGTCGACACAAGACTCCCAAAGCAAGCGCTCCACTCGGAACTCCTACACAGCAAGCGAGCCCCAGGTGGGCAGAGGAAACGTTTCAAGGACATCCTCAAAGCCTCCTTGATAAAGTGCAACATCCCCACCGACACCTGGGAGTCCCTGGCCAAAGACCGCCCGAAGTGGAGGAAGAGCATCCGGGAGGGCGCTGAGTACCTCGAGTCTCGTCTCCGAGAGCATGCAGAATACAAGTGCAGGCAGCGGAAGGAGCATGCGGCAAACCAGTCCCACCCACCCTTTCCACGACTAGCTGTCCCACCTGTGACAGAGACTGTAATTCCCATATTGGACTGTTCAGTCACCTAAGAACTCACTTTTAGAGTGGAAGCAAGTCTTCCCCGATTTCGAGGGACTGCCTATGATGTTGCTGCAGAGTGCAATGAAATGTAGAATGCACAGACCATATATTAAAGAAAATGCATATCATATTCTGACAGCATTGTAGAGATGTACAGTTGCAATCTTTACAATATTAAATGTGCAAAGTCTTTGAATTTATTTTCATCGGTTTACAATAAACTACAAGTCCAATGACTTTCTAACTGCTGCTTTTAGTACAAAATTGAATTGGCATAAACGCAGTCAAAAGATTTCAGAGAATAATTAAAAGGACCAGTAAAATAAATAATTAATAACGGTTGTTTATAATAACATTCTGTATGTCAAGGATGATGTGAAATGAATCTAAACCACTCCTAATGTATTGTGTATCAAGGTTGTGGTACATTATTTGATCTAATCTGTTTGAGGAAGTCTGCCCAGGCCTCAGTGAAGAAACTGAAGGATAATGTACAAGGCCCTGAGTAACCTTTTACATCCTGGCCTACATTTATTCATTCCCATCACACAATGAGTCGAGTTGAATGCCTCAGACATTTAAATATAGCATATGCTACTCTAAGTATGAGTAATTTAACTGAGAAAGAAGAGCCAGAATTATTTAGCTGTACAATATGGTTACTGCCCAGTTACCTTGTCTGGCTATTCTGGCAATAAATTTAACTGACATTTGGGGGTCAAGTTTCGGGCCGCACCTTGAACGGAGCAGCCACGCGAGCCACGCCTGATTTCAACGCTCAAAACCATGCCTAAAACTTACCTCAGTATTCTCCCCGCTGCTGGAACATTCCAGGCCCTTGGCATAGTGCAGCAAAAGCTGTGGGGGACCGGATCAGTGCCGGGTCCTCTGCACATGCGTGCTAGAGTGTGCGCGCATGTGCAGTAGCTCCAGGTTCCCGAGGCTGTGTGGGAGGGACCTGAAGCACGCCGCCCCTAACCCTGGCCGAATGGGCCCACTGGGGCGGCGAAGATCGGATTGGATCTCCGTCTTCTTCAGTTCCTGCTCCAGCTCCCACCCCCGTTCAGCTCCCACTCCCTCCGGCTCTGTTCCGCCCCCAACCCCCAGCTCCCGCTCCCGGTCTGGCTCTCTCCTGCCGCCCCCCCAGCTCCCGCTCCCTCCCGCCCGCCCCCTCCCCCCTCCCCCTCCCAGCTCCCGCTCCCGGTCTGGCTCTCTCCCGCACTCCCCCCTCCCCCCCGCCCGTTCAGCTCCCGCTCCGCTGCCTGCTGCTCCCCCCCTCTCCACTCCCTCTCCCCTCCCCCTCCCTCCCTCTCCTCTCCCCCTCTCCTTTCCCCTCCCCCTCTCCTCTCCCCTCCCTCCCTCTCCTCTCCCCCTCTCCTTTCCCCTCCCCCCACTCCTCTCCCTCCCTCTCCTCTCCCCCTCCCTCCCCTCTCCCCCCTCCCTCCCTCTCCTCTCCCCCTCTCCTTTCCCCTCCCCCCTCTCCTCTCCCCTCCCTCCCTCTCCTCTCCCCCTCTCCTTTCCCCTCCCCCCTCTCCTCTCCCTCCCTCCCTCTCCTCTCCCCTCCCTCCCCTCTCCCCCCTCCCTCCCCTCTCCCCCCTCCCTCTCCCTCTCCTCTCCCTCCCCCCTTCCTCCGCCTCTCTCCCTCCCCCTTCCCCCTTCCTCCCCTCTCCCCCCTCCCTCCCCTCTCCCCCCTCCCTCCCCTCTCCCCCCTCCCTCCCCTCTCCTCTCCCCCACACCCTCCCTCCCCCTCCCCCTCTCCTCTCCCCCTATCTCCCTCTCCTCTCCTATCCCCTCCCCACTTCCACCTTCCCCCTTCCTACCTCCCTCCCCTCTTCCTCCCCCACTCCCCCTTTCCTCCCCCCCTTTCCTCCCCCCCCCTTCCTCTCCCCACCCCTCGCTGTCAGAAACACAGAGACACAGACAGACAGGCAGAGAGAGAGACACACACTGGAGGGGCCCGTCCCAGCACACTATTGGAGGGCTCCCGGTGCTGCAGTCGGTGAATAAAAACTTAATTTTTTATTTATTGATTTTTTAATTACTTTTTTAATTTTTTATTAATTTTTTTGATTGATTTATTGGTTGATTTATTGATTTATTTATCATTTATTATTGATGATCGCTCTTTATTTATAAAAGTGATGTGTTTCATGTTTGTAAACTCCCCTTCCTCCCACATCTCTCTTCCTTAAGCCTGATTTATAAGTGTAGGCAAGGTTTTTCTGAGCGTACAAAAATCTACACTTACTCCATTCTAAGTTAGGTTGGAGTAAGTTTTCACTGCCTAAACTTTCAAAATGGGCATAAGTGGCCGGACACGCCCCCTTTTGAAAAAAAAATCTGTTCTAAAATGAAACTATTCTAACTGACTAGAACTGGAGCAAACTAAATGCTGAGAATTGCAATTTCTAAGATGCTCCATTCTAAACTAGTTGCTCCAAAAAAATAGGAGCAACTCAGGCCGAAACTTGACCCCCTTATTTCTGCATCGAAATAGAAGCCTAAAAATTATTGTATGTGCTATTAATATATGAATGCTAAATAAAGTATTCCTCTGCCCATTATTTTAACAGAGAAATGAAGCCATTTAAAACAAATAAATAATATATGAATGTATTAAACATCCACACAGTAATATCACAAACATTAATTTCTTGGCTATCATCAGATTTGTTTGCAATGATTAAATCACAAATTAAATCAAAAATTAAAATGCAATAACAAAATTAAGACAGTGTAACACAGTGTAAGTCTCAATTGGAGTATCATTAAATATTGCTGGCAGACATTGGGGGTAATTTCCAACTTCGTCACCTGGGCAGTAACCTGGCAGAGCAAATCACCCGCACATTGTAGAGCCACAGATTTTCATTGCACTGATTTCAATGGAACAAATGTCAGGGTGTTTTTCCAAAGGGCACATCATCAGATCACCACCCAGGCAGCAAGGTATAAAGTTACCCCCACTGACTCCTTTAGCCTTGTCATTGTACTCAGCAATGTCTCATGTGAGGAGCACTTTATTTTGATAACTGCCAATTTTAAATCACCAAAGGAAGAAGATTCTGGAGAATTAGTTATTTTTGCAGAGATTTTACGATCGGGAACTATTTGAAATTGACTGAGAAAACTTAACTGTACTTTTTCTGCATTACAGAAATGCTTACTGGTGTATAACATCATCTCAAATCTGGCCAGCAGTCATCCTCTTTGATGGTCACTGAGTTATGTGTAGTTGCTTTGAATTTCTGTGCCACAGGCTCGTTCCAATCCGCAGTGAATTATTTATTTTCTGGCTTTTTTCCCTCTATTCTCCTGTTCTCCACTAAAAGAAACAACTTATGCTGGGGTACTCTTCCCTGAAGGCCAGTCACCACCTTCTATCTTGCCTAAGTGGCCTTTCTTGATATCAGCAGACTAAGAAAACGGCTCACCACCACCTTCTCATGGGCAATTCGGGATGGGTAATACTTGCTGGCCTTGCTAGCGACGCCCACATCCCAAGAATGAATCTATTTTTTCTTATTGTAGAAGGCTACACAGCTGAGCCTGATCCTTCCTTCACTCAACATGCAAAAACACACACCTTCCAGCAAGAGTACCTGTATAGCAATGAAAGTGGGAACTCTGGGTTATTGTTTCTCTCCCTTGCCTAGGGTACTAAGATCAATTGTGGAACCCAAATTACTGCCCTAGCTAACACAGCACAGATCAGATCTCTGCACCTACACTTGCCGAATGACAGCCATTGACCATTGCAACCTTCTGGGCTGTATGCTTTAATGCTATATATTGGCTGGTGCCTTTACTCACAAGACCATTGTTGGAGCACTGGGTGATTATTTTTTTATTATTATTCATTCTAGGATGTGGGCCTTGCTTGCAAGGCCATCATTTATTGCCCATCTCTAATTGCCCTTGAGAAGATGGTGGAGAGCCGCCTTCTTGAACTGTTGCAGTCCTTGTGGCGAAGATATTCCCACAGTGCTGTTAGGGAGGGAGTTCCAGGATTTTGACCCAGCGACGATGAAGGAATGGTGATATTTTTCCAAGTCAGGATGGTGTGTAACTTGGAAGGGAACGTGCAGGTGATGGTGCTCCCATGTGCCTGCTGCCCTTGTCCTTCTAGGTGTTAGAGGTCACGGGTTTGGGAGGTGCTGTGGAAGAAGTTGTGGCGAGTTGCTGCAGTGCCTCTTGTAGATGGTATACACTGCTGCCACGGTGTGCCAGTGTTGGAGGGAGTAAATTTTGAAGGTGGTGGATAGGGTGCCGATCAAGCGGGCTGCCTTGTCCTGGATGGTGTCGAGCTTCTTGAGTGTTGTTGGAGCTGCACTCATCCAAGCAAGTGGAGAGTATTCCATCACACTCCTGACTTGCCACAGAATATCCAGCCTCTGACCCACTCTTGTTGCCACAGTATTTATGTGGCTGGTCCAGTTAAGTTTCTGGTCATTGAATATCAGCATTACCATCACCGAATTCCCCACCATTATACAACCAACTCACTGTCCACAGTGTACAATTTACCTCAGGAGACAACGTTACTGTGGACTTCCAGATCCACACATTTACCTAATGGCAACATGTAGCTATGTAGCAACAATTCAATCTGGATGCTGGTTTTACAGTTATTAGGTACAATGGATTGCACCCAGATGATAGCGATTATGCAGTGGCACAATGCCATAGTGTGGATGAATCACAAAGGCTATTTTTCATTAAATATGAACGTTGTATGCACAAAAAGCCAGATTATTCACCCATTAACTATAACTGAATGGAAAATCTACCATGTCTAATCACACATGGTTTTGTCAATTTCCCAGGATCAACTCATTTGATTTTAATGCATTCATCTCTGCTTTAGTATTTGAAAGAGACAACGGACTTTAGGACTGGTTGGTTCATGAAAATGGCTCTGGCAACAAATTCTTGACATTAATTCTATCAGCACAATAAAGTACATGCGTTAACATAGGCAATCATCGAAAGAATGTTTGATATTCTCAATTTTAGATTCTGTAGTCTGGAAACTAGTGTCCTGTAGTACACACACCTAAAAGGATGCAATTCAGATCATGTTCTAACCTGGTAAAATTCAGAAATTTGTTGAATGCTTTGTTTGAGATAATTTAGCAAAGCAGACAAGCATTAGCTTACCTGTAAATGAGAAAACTTATATGTACCCTAGTGACAAAGAGCGTATTTTCAACAGCCTACCCATGTAGCAGATGCGCTGGAAAAATGGTAAGAACTTAATCCTAGACAAATTGCTTACACTGCAGCTATACAGTGAGTTATGCAGTAAGTACAAATCTCAGATCAGTACCGATATTATCAATTCATGATCAGCACTATTTTATTTATTCTACCTGGCTGCAATATTTTGACACATCATCATCATCATAGGCAGTACCTCGGAATCGAGGAAGACTTGCTTCCACTCTTAGCATGAGTTCTTAGGTGGCTGTACAGTCCAATACGAGAACCACAGACAGTGGTTGAGGGAAGGGGTGGGTGCGACTGGTTTTCCGCATGCTCTTTCCGCTGCCTGCACTTAATTTCTGTATGCTCTCAGTGACGAGACTCGAGGTGCTCAACTTCCTTCACTTTGGGCAGTCTTTGGCCAGGGTCTCCCAGGTGTCTGTGGGGATGTGGCACTTTATCAGGGAGGCTTTGAGGGTGCCCTTGTAATGTTTCTGCTGCCAAACTTTGGCTCGTTTGCCATGAAGGAGTTCCGAGGAGAGTGCTTGCTTTGGGAGTCTTGTGTCTGGCATGCGAACTATGTGGCCTGCCCAGCGGAGCTAATCAAGTGTGGTCAGTGCTTCGATGCTGGGGATGTTGGCCTGGTTGAGGACGCTAAGGTTGGTGCATTTGTCCTCCCAGCGGATTTGTAGGATCTTGGAAAGACATCGTTAAAACATCTCCCGAGCAATACATTTTACATAGAATCTCCCGAGCAATACATTTTACATAGTAGGCCATTCGGCCCTTCAAGCCTGCACCATCATTCAATAAGATCATGGCTGATCATTCACCTCAATACCCTTTTCCTGCTTTCTCTCCATACCCCTTGATCCCTTTAGCGGTAAGGGCCATATCCAACTCCCTCTTGAATATATCTAATGAACTGGCATCAACAACTCTCTGCGGCAGAGAATTCCACAGGTTAACAACTCTCTGAGTGAAGAAGTTTCTCCTCATCTCGGTCCTAAATAGCTTACCCCTTATCCTTAGACTGTGATACCTGGTTCTGGACTTCCGCAACATTGGGAACATTCTTGCTGCATCTAACCTGTCCAGTCCTGTCAGAATTTTATATGTTTCTATGAGATCCCCTCTCATTCTTCTAAACTCCAGTGAATACAGTCGATCCCGTCTCTCCTCATATATCAGTCCTGCCATCCCGGGAATCAGTCTGGTGAACCTTCGCTGCACTGCCTCAATAGCAAGAACGTCCTTCCTCAGATTAGGAGACCAAAACTGAACACAATATTCCAGGTGAGGTCTCACCAAGGCCCTGTACAACTGTAGTAAGACCTCCCTGCTCCTATACTCAAATCCCTTAGCTATGAAGGCCAACATGCCATTTGCGCTTTTCACTGCCTGCTGCATCTGCATGCAAATGACTGATGTACCACGACACCCAGGTCTCGTTGCACCTCCCCTTTTCCTAATCTGCCGCCATTCAGATGATATTCTGCCTTCATGTTTTTGCCACCAAAGTGGATATCCTCACATTTATCCACATTATACTGCATCTGCCATGCATTTGCCTACTCACCAAACCTGTCCAAGTCGCCCTGTAGCCTCCTAACATCCTCCTCACAGCTCACACCACCACCCAGCTTAGTGTCATCTGCAAACTTGGAGATATTGCACACAATTCCTTCATCTAAATCAATGATGTATATTGTAAATAGCTGGGGTCCCAACGATTTGTCCTGCAGCACCCCACTAGTCACTGCCTGCCATTCTGAAAAGGACCCGTTTATCCTGACTCTCTGCTTCCTGTCTGCCAACCAGTTCTCTTTCCACGTCAATACATTACCCCCAATACCATGTGCTTTAATTTTGCACACCAATCTCTAGTGTGGGACCTTGTCAAAAGCCTTTTGAAAGTCCAAATACGCCACATCCACTGGTTCTCCCTTGTCCACTCTACTAGTTACATTCTCAAAGAATTCTAGAAGGTTTATCAAAAATGATTTCCCTTTCATAAATCCATGCTGAGTTGGACCGCTCCTGTCACTGCTTTCCAAATGCGCTGCTATTTCATCTTTAATAATTGATTCCAACATTTTCCCCACTACTGATGTCAGGCTAACCAGTCTACAATTCCCTGTTTTCCCTCTCCCTCCTTTTTTAAAAAGTGGTGTTGCATTGGCTACCCTCCAGTCCATAGGAACTGATCCAGAGTTGATAGACTGTTGGAAAATGATCACCAATGCATCCACTATTTCTCGGGCCACTTCCTTAAGTACTCTGGGATGTAGACTATCAGGCCCTGAGGATTTATCTGCCTTCAATCCCATCAATTTCCCTAACACAATTTCCTGACTAATAAGGATTTCCTTCACTTCCTCCTTCTCGCTCGGCCCTCGGTCCCCTGGTATTTCTGGAAGGTTATTTGTGTCTTCCTTCGTGAAGACAGAACCAAAGTATTTGTTCAATTGGTCTGCCATTTTTTTGTTCCCCATTATAAATTCACCTGATTCTGACTGCAAGGGACTTACGTTTGTCTTCACTAATCTTTTTCTCTTCACATATCTATAGAAGCTTTTGCAGTCAGTTTTTATGTTCCCAGCAAGCTTCCTCTCATACTCTATTTTCCTCCTCCTAATTAAACTCTTTTTCCTCCTCTGCTGAATTCTAAATTTCTCCCAGTCCTCAGGTTTGCTGCTTTTTTTGGCCACCTTATATGCCTCTTCCTTGGATTTAACACTATCCTTAATGTCCCTTGTTAGCCACGGTTGAGCCACCTTCCCCATTTTATTTTTACTGCAGACAGGGATGTACAATTGTTGAAGTTCATCCATGTGACCTTTAAATTAATAGGCCATTGCCTATCCACCATCAAACCTTTAAGTATCATTCGCCAGTCTATTCTAGCCAATTCACGTCTCATACCATCGAAGTTACCTTTCCTTAAGTTCAGGACCCTAGTCTCTGAATTAACTGTGTCACTCTCCATCTTAATAAAGAATTTTACCATATTATGGTCACTCTTTCCCAAGGGACCTCGGACAACAAGATTGTTAATTAATCCTTTCTCATTACACATCACCCAGTCTAGGATGGTCAGCCCTCTAGTCGATTCCTCAACATATTGGTCAAGAAAACTATCCCTAATACACTCCAGGAAATCCTCCTCCACCGTACTGCTAAAGTATTTTAAATACTTTGAGAGAATCCAACTGCTTAAATAGCTTGAAATAAGCCTTGCTTGAGTTTACAAAGTATCGAAGAGGTCCAGCTGACATTTTGAAAATAGTCTTGACAATATACTGGAATTATACACCATGTGGTGTCAAGCCGAAGCAGTATGCAAGAGCTTCTTCCAGACAGAAGCTTGAAAGTGGCAGCACTATTGCTCCCTTAACTTTGAGTTGCTTGAAAATTGAAAGGAGAAATTCATCAAAGCATGAAGAAAAAATCTATCTTATCAATCAGTGAGCACTGAGAGCTGCTATTATTTTGAAGGGGTGTGGGAATTCTTGAGATAAGGCAGCTAACAGGACACCACACTTGAGAATTAAAAGAAATAAAGACTTGCATTTATATAGTGTCTTTCATGACCACTAGACATCTCAAAGCACTTACAGCCAATTAAGTACTTTTTGAAATGTAGTCACTGTTGTAATGTAGGAAATGCACCAGCCAATTAGCACACAGCAAGCTCCCACAAACAGCAATGTGAGATCATCTGTTTTAGATGTTGATTAAGGGATAAATATTGGCCAGGACACTGTGGATAATTCCCCAACTCTTCTTCGAAAAAGTGCTATGGGATCTTTTACATCCACTTGAGAGGGCAGACGGAGCCTCGCTTTAACGTATCATCCAAAAAGACAGCACTTCCGACAGTGCAGCACTGGAGTGTCAGCCTAGATTTTGCTTTGTGCTGGAGTGGTACTTGAATCGATAACCTTCTGACTCAGAGGCGAAAGTGCTACTTACTGAGCCATTGGCTGACACATTCATTAATAAAATCATAAAACATCCTCATGAATTAAAATACCAAAAGTTGGGTTCGGTTTGAGCTTAACTTCAAATGTCGTAATACATTAACAGGAAAATTGGGTCGAATAAGCAAAAGGTTCAGAGGGATTCCCACTTTTTTAATATTAAAAGATGCTGAATCTATATTTAACTAGGAAATTGTGGGGTTTTTCTCTTTAATTGAGAGAATATTCAATTGGCAGAATAATTAATTGGATTAGTTGCACCAGGGAACTTGACATTTCTTGAAAAGGCTTCATCATTGAAAAAAATAGTGAAGACATTTAAGGGTTAGAACATGCACAGAGCCAGCCTGCCGGTGCGAAGTGGGCGTCGTGAACGAGCACTGGCCCCTGAAGACAGAGGCCGAAGGGTCGCAAGAAATCGATCCTTGGGCCTCATCTAAATATTCAGGGTGAGCTGCCGGCACCTGTCGCACCTCCACGGGTAGCTCACCTGAAAGAAGCTTGCAATTTCAGCACTCATAAATTGCGGGGGCAGGGGTATGCAGGAGGTGGGAGGTGAAGGACAGTGGGAGGGTGTTCGATCCTGGCCAGCAACAGTCGTTGGAAGTACTGTGGAGCTGGGAGGAGATCTCTCGCTCCTCTTAGTTCTACAGAAACAAAACAATTTTATACTTAGCGTTATGGTATTGGCCCACTGGTTCTGTAGTTTAGTTCCACTCCAGTGGGGAGCTTGTTGACTGTGAGGTGGAGCATGGCAGCGAGGAAGATTGAGAAGAGGGTTGGAGCGATGACGCAGCCCTGTTTGACCCCGGTCCGTACGTGGATTGGGTCTGTAATGGATCCATTGGTAAGGATCACGGTCTGCATGTCATCGTGGAGCAGGCGAAGGATGTTGACAAACTTTTGGGGGCATCCGAAATGGAGGAGGATGCTCCATAGACCGGTTGACAGTGTCAAAGGCCTTTGTAAGATTGAAAAAGGCCATGTATAAGGGCTGTGCTGTTCCCTGAATTTTTCCTGCAGCTGTCGTGCTGCAAAGAAAAGAGTGTTCGAAGACCAGGCCTTCAAATCTACCACCAAGCTCATGTTCTACAGGGCTGCAGTAATTCCCGCCTTCCTGTATGGATCAGAGGCATAGACGATGTACAGAAGACACCCAAGTCACTGGGGATATATCACCAACGATGTCTCGGCAAGATCCTGCAACTCCCCTGGGAGGATAGGTGCACCAACATCAGTGTCCTCGTCCAGGTTAACATCCCCAGCATTTAAGCACTGACCACACTCAATCAGCTTCGTTGGGCAGGCCACAAAGTTCACATGCCAGACACGAGCTTCCCTAAGAAATGCTCTATGCGGAGCTCCTTCACGGCAAATGAGCCAAAGGTGGGCAGCGGAAACGTTACAAAGACACCCTCAAAGCCTCCCTGACAAAGTGCGACATCACCACTGACACCTGGGAGTCCCTGGCCGAAGACCGTCCTAAGTGGAGAAAGTGCATCCGAGAGGGCGTTGAGCTCTTCGAATCTCAATGCCGAGAGCGTGAAGAGGTCAAGCACAGGCAGCGGAAGGAGCGTGCGGCAAACCAATCCTACCCACCCCTTCCCTAGACGAATGTCTGTCCCACCTGTGTCAGGGTCTGTGGCTCTCATATTGGACTGTTCAGCCACCAAAGAACTCACTTCAGGAGTGGAAGCAACTCTTCCTCAATTCCGAGGGACTGCTTATGATTATGAGTAGCCTCTGGTATCCACGTCCCGAAAACCTGAGCCAAGGGCAGCCCAATTCCTTGTAAGGGTCCTTAACTAGGCATTACGCATCTCGTTAGCATATGCCTAATATGTGTTTTAGGCAGACGCCTGAAAAATGGCCTGACCCAACCCAATTTAGGGTCAGGTGATTTTTCAAGCGTCCTTGGAGCACAGTGAATTGCGTTCCGAAATTGGTCATTTTTGCACCCGTTACAACGAGAACTAATTTCTACTCCTAAATGTGTGCTTGGTTACAGGAATTTAATACAAAATAAAGATTTAATAGAAAATAAAGTTAGATTGCAGGAGTCTTTTTTGATTTGAAGTTTTTAACTTGTTTCTTCTTTGGCATCTCCTGACCATGTCAGTTCTATTCAATAGGTAGACCAAATGGTGCAAGAGCCTGAGGTATCATCACTTTATGTATCGATGAGACAACAGCTCTAAGAACAGCTTTTTCCGAACCTCCAGGCCCACAAAATTTAAACAGAATGAAGCAGCGAGTAAAAAATATCACCACGAACACGAACTTGAGTTGCCTGCTTGTTATAATAGTAAAGCACTGAATATGGAGAAGAATATTTAAGGAAGATCTAGCCTGTAGCTAAAATATGGCGACTACAAGTGTTGTACATTTTATAAATATTGCTTAAAACATGGGGGGAACAAAGAACGTGCTAGTTTAATGAATTTCACCCTCACTTGAATACATTATTGGGAGCCAAGCATGTTGTATGTTGCAGCGCAGTATGTCATTAAATTGAAACTCTCTAAGCTTATTTTATAGTTTATAATTTTCCATTTAAAATCCAATATACAGGCATCTGATCTGTTAGGAAAAATTCAATGGGGATCATTAGCAGATTTGTTTCTCTCCTCCAGGCCTGAGGCACTGATTCGGGCTGGAGTATGCAGGTGCTGAAAGCCCTTTGGTATCTCACCTAAGTGAGCATTTTTCAGTAAGTGTCTGAAGGAAATTCCACCATGACTCGCCAAAGTCTAGAGTGATATTGATAATGCCTCTGTGACCTCCAGGCTTGTAGATTCAATGTATGCCATTCATGAAGTTGAAGGTGAATGTTTACTTCCAGGCAAGAGTTATGATTCTTTTATTATAAGGCTCTGTGCCTTGGTTGCTTGAAGGAGAAGGGAGACTTGAAGGATCGATCCTAGGGTCATCTTCTGCAGCAGTGTGAATATTCATGAGGGATGCTTCAACAGTGTGACGGACTCTCAATGAGAGTTGTACTGCAGATTATAGTCTGCATTCAATTCTACACCCAGATGTTGTCAGGGCCCATACTTGTGTCCACTGTACTCAGCCATTTCCTAATATCGTGTGTAGTGAACTGAATTGGCTGGTTATTGACATCTGTGATGCTGGGGGCCTTCAGTGGAGGCTGAGTATGAATGTCCACTTGGCCCTTTTGACAGAAGGTGGTTGCAAACACTTCAGTCTTGTCTTTTATACTCATTACACCCCTGTACTGGTCTTGCTTTGGATCAGCAGAAACACAGGTAAATTAACCGGTTTCTCAAGGCATAAAATATAAAAACAGATAGTAAAAGTTTCTACAGGCACATAAAAAGGAAAAGAGTGGCTAAAGTAAATGTTGGTCCCCTACAGGATGAAACTGGGGAATTAATAATGGAGACCAGGGAAATGACAGAGACATTGAAGAAATATTTTGTATCGGTCTTCATGGTAGAAGACACTAAAACAGCCCAATAGTGGATAATCAAGCGGCCCATAGGGAGGGAGGGATTAAAACAATCACTATCATGAAAGAAGTAGTACTCAGTAAAATAATGGGACTCAAGGCGGACAAGTCCCCTGGACCTGATGGCTTACATCCTAGGGTCTTAAAAGAAGTGGCTGTGGAGATAGTGGATGAATTGGTCGTGATGTACCAAAATTCCTTCGATACTGGGGCGGTCCCAGCAGATTGGAAAGCCGCCCATATTTAAAAACGGAGGCAGACAAAAAGCAGGAAACTATAGACCAGTTAGCCTAACATCTGTCATTGGGAAAATGCTGGAGTCCATTATTAAAGAAGCAGTACTGGGACATTTGGAAAAGCATAATTCAATTAAGCAGAGTCAGCATGGTTTTATGAAAGGGTAATCATGTTTGAAAAATTTGCTAGAGTTCTTTGAGGATGTAATGAGCAGGGTGGATAAGGGGGAACCAGTGGATGTGGTGTATTTGGATTTCCAGAAGGCATTTGATAAGGTGCCACATAAAAGGTTACTGCACAAGATAAAAGTTCACGGGGTTAGGGGTAATATATTAGCATGGATAAAGGATTGGCTAACTAACAGAAAACAGAGAGTTGAGATAAATGGATCATTTTCCGGTTGGCAAACAGTAACTAGTGGGGTGCCGCAGGGATTGGTGCTGGGACCTCAACTATTTACAATCTATATTAATGACTTAGATGAAGGGACCAAGTGTAATATAGCCAAGTTTGCTGATGATACAAAAATGGGTGGGAAAGCAAATTGTGAGGAGGACACAAAAAATCTGCAAAGGGATATAGACAGGCTAAGTGAGTGGGCAAACAGTTGGCAGATGGAGTATAATGTTGGAAAACATGAGGTTATCTACTTTGGCAGAAAAAATAGAAAAGTACATTTTAATTTAAATGGAGAAAAATTGCAAAGTGCTGCAGTACTGAGGGACCTGGGGGTCCTTGTGCATGAAACACAAAAAGTAAGTATTCAGGTACAGCAAGTAATCAGGAAGGCAAATGGAATGTTGGCCTTTATTGCAAGGGGGATAGAGTATAAAAGCAGAGAAGTCCTGCTACAACTGTACAGGGTATTGGTGAGGTCACACCTGGAGTACTGCGTACAGTTTTGGTCTCTGTATTTAAGGAAGGATATACTTGCATTGGGGACTATTCAGAGGAGGTTCACTAGGTTGATTCCGGAGATGAGGGAGTTGACTTATGAAGATAAGTTGAGTAGGTTGGGCCTATACTCACTGGAGTTCAGAAGAATGAGAGGTGATCTTATCGAAACCTATAAGATAATGAGGGGGTTCGACAAGGTGGATGCAGAGAAGATACTTCCACTCATAGGGGAAGCTAAAACTAGGGGACATAGTCTCAGAATAAGGGGATGCCCATTTAAAACTGAGATGAGGAGGAATTTCTTCTCTGAGGGTTATAAATCTATGGAATTCTCTGCCCTAGAGAGCTGTGGAGGCTGGGTCTTTGAATCTATTTATGGCGGAGATAGACAGATTTTTGAGCGATAAGGGAATAAAGGGTTATGGGGAGCGGGCGGGAAAGTGGAGCTGAGTCCATGATCAGATCAGCCATGATCTTATTAAATTGCAGAGCAGGCTCGAGGGACCAGTTGGCCTACTCCTCTTATTTCTTATGTTCTTATGCACAAAATAATTTGAGCAGATGTTCAGACTTCATCCAGCCCTTGCATATCTATTACTGCTTTAATCATGTCTGATTTAATTTGCTCATAGGATAAACTTGTGCATTATGGGTAATCTGTCGATCAAAGCTCCTGTCAGTGCCTTGCAGACTGTTGGCATCCGGTCTCCAACTTGAAATATTATTAGGGAGAGCCAACTTCGTCTTAACTTTGGCTATTTCTAAAATCCATCTAGCCTGTATATGCATGATTATATAAAAATATAATATAGAAGTTCTCCAAATCATGCCAACTTTATAAGTGCATATTAAAACAAAATGCACATGTTAAAAACATCAAAATTTAATCCTGTGAAAACATACCACAAATTTGCAGCAAGTTCGGCCTCAAGCTGTTTTGAAAGACATAGACTGCCGACACTAGCTAATAATATAGACTTTACCAGCATTATGACATCACCTCATGGTATCCTGGTAGTAATTTAAAGTAGTTATGAAAGATGACCAGCAAATACAGAGAGAGCTTCATGCTTTCCAGAAATCACTTTATTTATGGTACTGGCAGTATTGACACATAACGATCAAAAGATTGTTTTTAATGGACAATAGCATTGCATTCATCAATACATGACTTTAAATAGACATAGGTGAGGCTGGTGTGTACATTGTAATATCAAATACAACTGCTTTTAATGATATGTAATGTGAGATCTTCAGAATCCATTGTGAGGTAATTGGTGACCCCAGAAAGGTAAACTTTGCTGAAAACTGAGAGCTTGTGAATTATAAAGCACTTGAGAGTAAATTGGTGCAGAGACAGATGCTGAATATTTTATGCCAGTCTTTCTGTATGTGCTCATTGGCCAAAACATGATACACTGATATTTCAATAATTCACACACTTTGGTGCTGTCAGCTGTATCAGAGAGTCACGAGATGTTTACTTTTCTCAATGTTTCTGTGCTGAAAATGCAATTCTGCTTCAAAATATTCCAAAGAACATAATTGTGCTGTGGGTACATTTTCTGTTGCTGATTTATTTTTAAGCTGGAATGCTGCACATCAGAATTTGTACCCACAGTCGACCCTGCAAGATTTTACTGTTTTGGCCTAATTTAATATCCTCAGTGAGTTCCCAGTCTTGATCAGGCCACCCACCGCGGGCTCACTGGGTTTGGGGTGGGGATGGACACAATTTCCAGGGCTGCTGCTTTACATGTCTGCAGACCCTGAACTGAAATGTGCCTCATTTTTCTGGTTCCTGCACATCTGGACGAAACTGATGAGAATGACCTTGCGAATGGAAAGACCCACCCATTTAAGAGAAGGATCTTATAATGTTACCGGAGCTTTCGACCACATATCCGCAGCATAACTAAGACTGCCTATTTCTAGCTCCGTAACATTGCCCGTCTCTGCCCTTGCCTCAGCTCATCCGCTGCTGAAACCCTCATCCATGCCTTTGTTACCTCTAGACTTGACTATTCCAACGCACTCCTGGCTGGTCTCCCACATTCTACCCTATGTAAACTGGAGATGATCCAAAACTCAGCTGCCTGTGTCCTAATTCGCAACAAGTCCCACTGATCCATCACCCCTGTGCTCGCTGGCCTACATCAGCTCCAGTTAAGCAACGCCTCGATTTCAAAACTCTCATCCTTATTTTCAAATGCCTCCATGACCTCTCCCCTCCTTATCTCTGCAATCTCCTTCAGCCCCACAACCCTGCAAGATGTCTGTGCTCCTCTAATTCTGCACTCCCGAGTATCCTTGATTATAATCGTTCAATCATTGGTGGCCATGCCTTCTGTTGCCTAGGCAACAAGCTCTGAAACTCTTTGCCTAAACTTCTCTCTGCATCTCTACCTCTCTTTCCTCCTGCAAGACTCTCCTTAAAACAAATCTCTTCTTTTGGTCACCTGCGCAAATTTCTACATGCAGCTCGGTGTCAAATTTTAATTACATAATACTCCTGTGAAGTGTCTTGGGATATTTCACTACGTTAAATGCGCTATATAAATACAAGTTGTTGTTGTTTCATGAGTGAGAAAGACACATTGCTGCAGAAGGAGTAAGTTATGAGGATCTTGAACATGTATTCAAAAATGTCTGAAACTCATAATAACTTCTGACAACATCTGGTTTATTCTATGATGGAGAATGATCTGTGCTTTAAAATTAATTGTAGAATGCTATACCACTTTTCAAGGATAATTACTGTGTCCATTACTGTTTTTGTTTCTTCAGTGTGATTTATCAGCCCAGTGAGCAGTGAAATGATTAATTGTCACAGAATAAATAGAAAGGATTATTGGATCTAGTGGATCAATGTGATTCTTCAATACGACAGGCACAAGTGAGCTATTTGGGTCCTTTATATTCCTGCAAGTGTGCTTCATTCAGCTTCTGCTCCATTCCTGGAGCTGAGGTCTTTTATCCGACCCTCCCTCCCAGTGTGTTTGACACATTTATATGTGCAGAAATCCAGTAAGGTTTTTTCAGGCCTTCATGCTTCTATGAAAATCGGTGACTGTTGTAACAATTTTTCTACCCTTTGCACATTAATTGAGATGCAAGGGAAAAGAGACAAAAACATTGAGGGGATGGAGGGGGGGGGGGTGCGGGGGATGGGGAGAGAGGGAAGTGAGAACGAATAGATGGATGGACAAGAGAAATACTGTGAAAGTAAAGAAATTATGGCAGAAAAAAGATCAGAGATGAGAAATTAAGAATGAGTCAAAGAGGGAGAAGCCGAGAGAAAGCAAAACAGATAAGAAGAGAGAACATGTCTAACAGGCAAAAGGAGACGAAATAAAAAAGGCGCACTGAAAGAGTGGAAGTCAAAAAGAAAAAATCTCTACTGTGACACCGCATAACAATTAGCTGAGGTTTTTTTGGAATCCATTTGTTAGTTTTCCTCAGGGCTCCATGTATCATCTGAGACACCATCAGAGCTTTCTGAATCTGATCCTGCTTCATGTACTCAGTTATTACCCAAAGATGAATCCACAGTGTTTCAGTACAGGAACAACAATTGTGCACTGGTGAGCCATCAGATCTAATCACACTTTTGTTTGTTCTCTGTATCCCTTTATATGCCTCTTTTTCAAGCAACTGTTGAGGAATTTATGGACTCTACTTCAACAACTGGTTTTTTCAGAGAATTCCACATTTCAAGAATTCTCTGTGTAAAGAAATTTCTTCTAACCTCCTTTTCTTCCTCTCCCCCAATTTAAACGGGTGTTCTTCGTAAGTTCAAACTGACACTTTTCTCCCCATCCATTTAAGCTGGCACCCTCTCCTTCCCTCGATGAATTAAGATAAACTATTCTTTCTTCCCCCAGTTTAAAGAGCACTTTTACCCCATCCCTTGTCAGCCTTGACTTAGTGTTAATGGGATAGATATTCCGGCCTCCCGGTTCCATACTGAGTGTGTACAGACCCGGGAAAGCATCGCAAAAGCCGGTTTTCAGCACTGAAAACTAGCTTTTCCGGTCTGTCAAGCTTGACAGACCTTCCGTATCTCAGCAGCCAGGACATTTGCATGGGCAAGATTGCGGTATTTACCCATATCTTACCCAGCAAATGTCTTCAAAGCTCTTACACCTGATAAAAGCAGGTGCATAGCCTACTTTTAAAGGCATAAGAGTTTTAAAATACACAAAAACATTTTAAAATAAAATTATATAAACACATTGTATTGTTAAAAACCCTCCCCACTATGGTAAGTTTATATTAAACCATAATTTTAAAAACTTCTTTAAAAATTAGAAAAATATTTTTTTATAATATATAAAAAAACTTTGATTTAAATTAATAAAAATATATGGTGTATTTTTTCTATTTTTTTATTAGTGTTTTGTGTGTTTTGAGGGCTGTTTCTCATTCATAATAATTGGAACTCCACTAAGTTGGAGTTCCCATTATTATGAATGAGAACATACTTTACCTGATTGGCTGCCCAGAGTCATATGACTGCAGCTCCAGGACGTGCGCGCGCTGCGATGTACAATCAGTGGCGGCCTCAGAACTGGGAACTCATGTTGGCGCAACAGCTTCAGGTAAGTGCGCTTCTTTTTTAAGTTTTCCCCTCGATCACCCGCGGGAAGCAGCCGACTGGGATTTCTGGGCCACAAACTCTTGCCTCTGGGCCAGAAGGTGGATTCAAGCCTCACTACAGAGATTTGAGCAGATAATCTAGGCTGACATTTTAGTTCACCACGGTCAGAGATAGTGCCTTTCAGACGTTGAGACATTGTTTACTCTGCTTTTTTTTTAGCAATTACAGACATAAGGCCAAATATCAGTGTGCCTATTTGCATGGACTTTCTAACTTGTCCTTACCACAATCTTTTGGTCATGTTTCTGGTAAGCACAAAGAGAACATCAATGAGGAGATTATTTATACATTTGAATCTGTAGGTTATTGCCATTGGATGATTGATTCATACACTTAGTTCATGGACCCATTAAAACTGACCATTTAAGCAAATTCTCACCCATAACAATAATGGAGCACTAATGTGTGATTTCCAAAGAATGTCTTAAGACCAAAGGAATGAAATTTTAGAAAGTTAATGCCTGTACTGTGGAAGTCTTCTTCAATCAAAGGATTTTTTTTTATCACCACAAATGAGAATAGAAAAATGAATTCTACCCCAATCCAGTGTTGCTTTGCCAATGCAGGTTTACAGGAAATTTGCCATCATGAGCTGCTATAACGTAGTAAACAGTTCAATACAGCAATGAGGTTTGAAAAAGCAATGTCTTGCAATAGAATTTTTATGTAGGTTGGAACTAGACAATACCTAGGGGCCGAAATTGCCCCTCTCAGAAAGACCCATTAGCGCCTCTAACTGAACACGAAAGGGTTTTCGCCCGACGCGGAGGCCAAATCCCCCAGCCCACCCGGAATTGCCCCCGGAGCTCCGCCGACGAAAAGTGGTTTGCACCACGCTCCACGATTAGCGCACTGGCATGGCGCACGCACAGCAATGATGTAATCGCTGTGTGCTGACCCCTTATCGCCCGATGCAGACCCCTTTGCGATCCTTGGGAGAAATTAGTCGCGAGGTCGGTGTGAGGCGATGCCACCTACAGCTTCTAGGAGCAAGATGCTGTGGTGGCTGGGGCGCCCTGGCCGCCCTTAAAGGGGAGGTGGTAGCACGGTGGCTGCCATCTTTGTTCTGTCGGCTGACTTTTTAGTCGGCCCAACAACGGTGATCGCTGGCGTGGCCGGGCTGCCAACTTGCAGATCGCCATCCCCTCTTGGGTGCCAACCTCTGGCCCAGCCGACACCCACATCGGTGGCTCAGTGGATGCCACTACAGAGACTGCAGAGTGCGTAGCGGCCCTCCCCTTTAAAAGAAGCGGGGGGACATTTTGATGCGTCAGCGTGACGTGGCATTTCCACATTACATTGACATCATCAGGGTGGTACTGATGTGCTGAGCACGTGCTGAGCATCGTGCCCAGCGAGCACCGTTCGAATGCATTGCAAACATCCCGTGAGCGCCACGCGAACGCCCGGTTACCAAAACCAACATTTTTTTAACTCAAAGAGGCAAATTCTGGGCCGGTAGCGGTGCTTCCCGTGTCAGCGCTAAAATATCAGGTAATTGAAATTGACCGCCGTAAAGCCAGCGCGGGGCAATTTCGGCCCCTTAATGTTTAATGGCTTATTTGCAGCTTAAGAAGAAAAAGAGTGTTAAGTTCAGAGGAGCAGTGAGCATAGCTCGGCAAGCTATAAAGAAGGGAGAGATGAGCTAGGTTGCAACAGAACACAAGAGATTGGAGGCTAGAGTTGAGGGAGAAACAGTGCATTCGAAGGCTGTGCTTCCAAAAAGAGGTGATCAATGAGATTTGCCAACTAATTAAGGCAGACCTGCAGCCCAGTACCACCAACATTACTGCACTCTCTGTCGAGATGAAAGTGGCTGCGGCACTTTCCTTTTATGCATGCAGCTCTTTTCAGGCATCAGCTGGGGATATATGCTGTATTTCTCAGCACGCTACTCATCGCTGCATCCGACAGGTACCCGAAGCACTATATGCATGTCGGATGGAATTTATAAACTTCCCAATGACCAGTGAGGCACAGAGTGACGGGGCTTTGGGATTTGAACGCATTGCCGGATTCCCCAAGGTGCAGGGTGCTGTTGACTGTACCCATATTGTCCTGTGAGCACCATTACAGGAGGCGGAGGTGTACCGAAACCATAAGGGATTCCACTCCCTCAACGTGCAGCTCGTATGCGACCATACACAGCGCATAATGGCAGTGAATGCTAACTTTCCAGGGAGCATCCATGATGCGCACATCTTGCGTGAGAGCACTGTTGAAGTCTGAGCCACAAGGTAAATGCTGGATGCTGGGGAACAAAGGGTACGGCCTCGCTACCTGGATCTTGATCCCCCCTGCGGAACCTCAGACAGAAGCCGAACAACGATATAATAAGAACCATATAGCACACGTAATATTAGCGAAAAGACAATTGGAGTGTTGAAGCAGCACTTTCGATGCTTGGACCACTCGGGAGGCAGGCTGCAATACTAACCTGAGCAGGTTGCTCAGTTCACAGTGGTGTGCTGCATGTTGTATAATTTAGCAATCATGTGGGGACAGGAATTGCCACAGGGGACTGCGGGACCATCTGAGGAGAGAGTGCAGGAGACGGAGGAAGAAGAAAAGGAAAATGAGGGGCAGGAAGATGAGGAGGAGCTTCCAGATGAACCCATGGCACCCCCCCCCCCCCCATACCCCCAACACCACAGCAGAGGGCAGATGGAGCGTACGCCACTGCAAAATTGTTTTGTCAGTAGCTCATAAATGAATACTTTGCTTGAATGTGGAGAGCTGCGTTTTGGGACCCTGATGACTATTACCCCAAAAGTTTGACACTGTATAAGAGTGCGTAAATTCAATTAAAACATTTATGTAAAAATGTAAAAAATATACAACAATTGTAAAACTTTGTAAAACTTATAACTATAACTTTGAACAACTTTAACAACTTTAAAACTTTAACAACTTGAAATAAACTTTTAAAAATCAAATTCAACTATTTTAAATTAACAATGAACAGTTGACTATAACAAAGCACCCTTTACTGTTCTCGACCTCGACCTCGTATGCCCCCACCCTTCGGACTCGCACCCCCCCCTTTCTTACTCCCGCCCTTCCCTTTCCCACTGCCCCTGAGCCTGGACCTCCCCGTGATGGTACCAAGCCGGCATGCAGCAGTGCACCCTGAGTGTTGTTGCTGTCGTTGGGGGTCAGACATTGCAGGCGCAATTAATGGGGCCTCAGGAGAAGCTCGTGATCCGGAAGGCACGGCTTCAGGGCTGGAAGATACTGGCAGCTCCCCACCCTCAGGTGCTGTCGCTCCGACTACTATGGCACGGGGGGATTCCGCGGCTTGTCCTGATCCCGTCGATTACCACATAGTATCCACGGAGTCGGCGGTTCGCTCCATCGCGGTGATCAGATGCGACATATCCTCCGACTGTCATTCTGATAGCGCCACAATGTTTCCGGCTATTGTAGCCATAGCCTTGAGCAGCTCTCGATCTATATCAATGCTGGCCTGTGACAGACGCACCATGTCCTGGTATGCGCCTATCTATCTTGCAGCAACGGACCTTTTCTGCACCAACCTCCGTCGCTGCGGCAAAGGCGCTGCAACGCTGGGGGTGTGTTGCTGCGCACCGCTTGGTCCTGCAGAATCAGAGGAGGCATGGGAGAATCCCATGCATATGGAGTCGGTGGTGGAGGATGTTCCAGCTGGCCCACATGGAACTGTTATATCCTCGGCCGTTAACGCCCCCACCTCCACCTCCACTGGCTCCAGGATCAGCTGTTCTTCCTCTTCCTCTTCATCATCTCTGGCAGAGGTGAAGTCGGGAGAGGGCTGGGTGACGTCAGAGGTGGATGCTGTGGGTCTGTCATCTGGTCTATCTGCGGAGGTCTGGTCTGAATCCTCCGAGTCTGGAAGTACAAAACAACATTTAAAAGTGCTTGGCACCAGGGGAGGGGTCAGGGGTACATGAGTACAGTGACGTAGTGCAGTATTACTTAAATGTCCACCACTGTTGTATTACTGCATTACATATCGCAGACAAACAATATGCATTACATGCCCCCAACATTGAGGTACATCACATGAGCCCAACATTACAGTGCAATAAACTTACATTACATTTCATGAGGCCAACATTATAGTTACAGTTACATTACATGACATCACAGGGCTGCAACACAGACCGGGAATGGTATTGAACTGACCATCAAGTGTGGGTGGGTCAGCTCCAACGCCGGTGGTGGCACGGTTGCTATCCCCGACCAGCGACAGGGCACGGATCTCAATCTCCGTCAATGGTTCTTGCGTTGGGGATCCCCGCCCCGTATGCCGCTGATCGGCTGCTATTGCAGATGTCTTCTTCTGCAGAAAGTGAAGTAAATGAAAGTAAAAATCTTCAATCCATTTAACATCGCAGACACACAGGTTCACACATACACACATACACACATCAAAACACTGCGTTGATCCTCTTGTCATTGCTTGAAAGCACAAATACATCTCTGTAGCCTTGGGATAAATAACATGATCCGTGTGACACTGAACCTACATTTACATGGTACATGGCACATGGGGGGTGCATAAATAAAATCATTACTTACTCTTGCTACCCTCACCAGGTCATTCCACCTCTTACAGCACCTTTCCCCAGTACGTACCATTGTACTTGTGGAGGACACAGCCTCCCCGATCTCGTCCCATATTCTGTTGTATTCCTTTGGCGGGGGGGGCTTTCCATGACCACCCTTTGTTAAGTCAGAGTATCTCTCCGTGATATTCTCCAGCAGGGCAGGAAGCCTCGTCGAAGGCGGGTGCCCTCAACCTCCTGTTCTTCTCAATGTTCCTGCGCTTCAACTTCTTTTTCAGCATTTCTATTATATTTATATTTATTATATTTATTATATGATTTTTTATTTATAAAATATGTATTGTTATTGTTGATATTGTATAATTATTATTTGTTATTAATATTATTTGACTCTGGAATCTGTAATGAAAACAACTGATCCTCGAATACTTTGCTGCTCCTTCTCACTCTTTCTCCCTCGACTTCAACTCTCTGCGCATGCGCAGGTGACCCCTGAAATCGCAGGGAAAAAGCATCTGTGAGAAAAAAAAGCACAAAACATATTTGCGCATGGGCAGTGCAGAGTCGCACCATCCATCGACAGGAAAGTAATCTTGATCGACTATAATGGTGCATACCGCCCGTTGCACACCACTCACATACCACCGGAAAATAATTCTCCAATCTAGTGCTCTTCGGTCTTGGTGGTATTCCGGTGGTTTTAAACGACGCACCACCGGAATAACGCCAAGAAATGGGCGGACCTTACATCCTGATTAATTTCAGGCCTGAGAAAGGTATGAGAGTTTCCCCAGGTATGGAAGCAGTATTCAAGTCATGGACACAGTTGGGCTTTACAGAAAGCGCTGAAGGGGAGAAAAAGAGTTCATCACAAAAAACACCAAGATTCTTGCAAGTATTTTTAGCAATGCAAGAAATTTGAGGTCAATGGAGATAGAGAAGGCGAATAGATGAACAAATAAAGGTGGTACAATCATAAGCGAGAGTTAATCGGTGTTGGTTGGACATGAAGAAACTGCGCCTTTAAAGAAGTGAAGAAGATTTTCATAACCCCATCAAAAGGTAGATAGATGAGAATTTCCACAAACACATTTAGAGTGGTGGAAGTACGTGAGAGCAAGACTTCCATCCACCAATTTGGCCTTGCCATGATCCCATCCCAAATCACAGGGGTGAGGTCACTTGAATTGTCCCAGGGTGCATGCCCCATACCTGTAGAGATGTTACCAAGGCATCTGCTGTACTGTGTGACCAGAAGCTCAGAGCATCTGATGCCGCTTCAAGAAGGGAGCTCTATGCCCTTAATGAGTAAAGAGAAAACACAAAAAAAATCTGTCAGGCCTGTGGGGACTAAAATGGTAGCATGTTGAATGTAATCAATCCTTCTAAGATCGATTACCTTTCAATTCTTCATTGTTAGGGCTTCTAGTAGACTCAAAGCACAACCCACACAGGCACCCCCCAGGCATGGCAACCATTATATAAAGCAGTGGTAAGCTGGGCAGAATTACCAGGATAGCCAAAGAATGCCCTCAGAGCAGCCTCCAAAATGCTATAAGAACATGGGAAGTGCAGTCAGTAAAAGTGTCAGCCGTGTCTCACTAGTAGTACTCTCATACTTGAGTCAAAGGGTGGTGGGTTCAACCAGAGGCTTGAGCATAAAATCTAGACTGATACTCCAGTGCAGTACAGAGGATGCGTTGCATTGTCAGAGGCCCTGATATTTATCCCACAACCGACATCACTAGAAAACAAATGATCAAATTGTGGGACCTTCCATTTCCTGATGTCGGGTCTGCCAGCACTGAGCACAGCCGACGCACAGCGGCGGGGGACCCAATTCAAATAGTTAGTGGCTTGTTTTGGGCCACTTAACAATGCTATTTTTCCAAGCTTTTTGAATTTAACAGTTTGCTCATTGGTTTCCCGCTGTGCCTAGACCTCATCAGTGAAGCTGAAGTGGAAGGACACTGGTCATTGAGTCAGCTGATGAGTTGACAGCTTCAAATATCAAGTCAAAACTGCCAGCTGATTGAGAAATGTTCCCTTAACAACTAGCTTCTCTAAAATGTATTCCCACTACAAATTCAGAATGCTGCAAGTCTTTACAAAAGTCAGATTCCTTCTGTCATCTCTACTTCACCTGCCATCAGCATGGGTGCACTTTATACTCTCTACCTTGTTCCTCAGAATCTGACCACGATCAGCCCCAACATCAGCATCACCAGGCACACCAGCAGCACCAACTACCACACCAACATTCTCCATAATCACCTGATGATGCATCAGCACTGAACACATTGCTGACCACACCAGTTTTGGCCTCACCATAGCCACATTTACTTCACTTGATGCTGTACACCTGGCTGCCACATGATGCACCAACAACATAAATCATCCCCACAATACCCAAGCCTTTCCTTTCACACTTATCAGCATTGCGAGGGGTACCGTTATGTCTCACTATTCACTGCAACTCACTAAGCCACTTCCAAAGGTGCACAACAGTCTGTCCAGGAATGCAAAGTGTTGAAAATAAAGATTTCAATATTTCACAGCACAATTACAGAAACTTCACAGGAACATTCGCTAAAACACACAAGTGCCTACCCTTGTGTATTAGTTGGTATGATTGAACTGGGGTGAGGATGAGGGTGTAAGGATTGGCTAGTGAGATGGGGAAGTGAAAATGTAGAGGGATGGGTGAAGATGCAAGGTAAGTTGGTGTGAGTAAGGGCGTGTAGGAGTAGGGTATGGAAGGCAGAGTGATGGGGATGTGATGAGTGGCACAACAGGATGAGGTAGAGTGTGGCTTTGCAGTAATGTTTTGTAATCTACTGAGATCTTTGAAAGGTTTGTGCCACTGCAGCCTGCTCCTCTCAACGACATCTCTGCTTGTGCCCTCCTGTGCAATGTGCAACCCAGCTGTGTTGGTGCCCTGGGGAGGTCTCATCTACATAAGAACATAAGAAATAGGCCCCTCGAGCCAGCTCCACCATTCAATAAGATCATGGCTGAACTGATCTTGGCCTCAACTATACTTCCCTGCCCGCTCCCCATAACCCTTGATTCCCTTATCATTCAAAAATCTGTCTATCTCCGCCTTAAATATATTCAAAGACCCAGCCTCCACAGCTCTCTGGGGTAGATAATTCCAAACATTCATGACCCTCTGAGAGAAGAAATTCCTCCTCATCTCCGTTTTAAATGGGTGACCCCTTATTCTGAAACTATACCCCCTAGTTCTAGATTCCCCCATGAAGGGAAACATCCTCTCTGCATCTACCCTGTCAAGACCCCTCAGAATCTTATACGTTTCAATAAGATCACCTCTCAATCTTCTAAACTCCAATGACTATAGGCCCAACCTGCTCAACCTTTCTTCATAAGACAACCTCTTTATCTCAGGAATCAAACTTGTGAACCTTCTCTGAACTGCTTCCAATGCAAGTATATCCCTCCTTAAATAAGGAGACCAAAACTGTACACAGTACTCCAGGTGTAGTCTCACTAACGCCCGGTACAGTTGTGGCAGGAGTTCCCCACTTTTATACTCTATCCCCCTTGCAATAAAAAACAACATTCCATTTGCCTTCCTAATTACTTGCTGTACCTACATGCTAACTTTCTGTTGTTTCATGTACAGTGACCCCCAGATCCCTCTGTACTGCAACATTTTGTAATCTCGCCCCATTTAAATAATAATTTGCATTTTTATTTTTCCTACCAAAGTGGATAACCTCACATTTTCCCACATTATACTCCATCTGCCAAATTTTTGCCCACTCACTTAGCCTGTCTATATCCCTTTGCAGATTCTTTGTGTATTCTTCACAATTTGCTTTCCCACCCATCTTTGTATCATCAGCACATTTGGCTACATTACACTCGAACCCTCCATCCAAGTCATTAACATAGATTGTAAATAGTCGATTGTAAATACTGATCCCTGTGGCATCCCACTAGTTACAATTTGCCGACCTGAAAATGACCCATTTATCCCGACTCTGTTTTCTGTTAGTTAGCCAATCCTCTATCCGTGCTAATATATTACCAACAACCCTGTGAGCTCTTATCTTGTGTAGTAACCTTTTATGTGGCAATTTATCAAATGCCATCTGGAAATCCAAATACACAACGTCTACTGGTTCCCCTTTATCAAAGAACTCCAGCAAATTTGTCAAAAATGATTTCAAGTGTCATAAAACCATGCTGACTCTGCATGGCTGTATTATGATTTTCTAAATGTCCTGCTAGTACTTCCTTAATAATGGACTCCAGCATTTTCCCAATGACAGATGTTAGGCTAACTGGTCTATAGTTTCGTGCTTTCTGTCTCCCTCCTTTCTTAAATAGGGGCATTCTATTTGCGGTTTTCCAATCTGCTGGGACCGCCCCAGAATCCAGGGAATTTTGGTAGATTACAAGCAAAGCATCCACTATCTCTGCAGCCACTTCTTTTAAGGCCCTAGGATGCAGACCATCAGGTCCAGAGGACTTGTCCACCTTTAGTCCCATTAGTTTGCCGAATACTTTTTCTCCACTGATAATGATTGTTTTAAATTGCCCCCTCCCTATAGCCCCTTGATTATCAATTATTGGGATGCTTTTAGTGTCTTCTACTGTGAAGACCGATATAAGATATTTATTCAAAGTCTCTGCCATTTCCCTGTTTCCCATTATTAATTCCCCAGTCTCATCCTCTAAGGGACCAATGTTTACGTTAGCTAGTCTCTTCATTTTTATATGCCTGTAGAAGCTCTTACTGTCTGTTTTATATTTCTTGCTAGTTTACTCTCATAATCTATCTTCTCTCTCATTATTTTTTTAGTTGTCCTTTGCAGGTTTCTAAAAAATTCCCAATCCTTTGGCCTTCCACTAACCTTCACAACATTGTATGCCTTTGTTTTCAATTTGATACAATCCTTTACTTCCTTAGTTAGCCACAGATGGTTTATCCTTCTCTTAGAGTCTTTCTTTCTCACTGAAATATATATTTGCTGAGAGTTATGAAATATCTCCTTAAATGTTTGCCACTGCTTATCTACCATCTTACACTTTAATCTTTTTTTCCAGTCCATATTAGCCAACTCTGCCTTCATACCTTTGTAATTGCCTTTATTTAAGTTCAGGACATTAGTTTGACACCTAAATGTCTCACCTTCAAACTGAATTTGAAATTCTGCCATGCTATGATCACTCTTCCAAAGAGCATCTTTTACTATGAGACCATTAATTAATCCAGTCTCATTATACATTACCATTCCCAAAATAGTCTGCTCCTTGGTTGCTTCCACAACGTATTGTTCTAAGAAACTATGCTGAATACACTCTATGAACTCCTCCTCCTGGCTACCCTGGCCAATTTGATTTGTCCAATCAATATGAAGATTAAAATCACCCATGATTATTGCCGTACCTTTCTTACAAGCCTTCATTATTTCTTGATTTATACTCTGTCCTACAGTGTAGCTACTGTTAGGGGGCCTATAGACTACTCCCCCAGTGACTTCTTTCCCTTATTACTTCTTATCTCGACCCAAACTGATTCTGCATCTTGATCTTCTGAACTAATATCATTTCTCACTACTGCATTGATGTTGTCCTTTATTAACAGCTGCACCACCTCTTTTTCCTTTCTGTCTATCCATCTGAAAAGGCAAATACCCCTGAATATTCAGTTCTCAGCCATAGTCACCTTGCAACCATGTCCTTGTAATGGCTATCAGATTATACCCATTTATTTCTATTTGTGCCGTCAATTCATCTATCTGCCCAAGGGTAGGGAAGAGGACCGCCCAGCATGCTGTGACACCTTCCATAAGCATATGGAGGGAGTCATGGGACAGCCTGGGTGCAGCCGTGCACCTCTGTGCAGTGCTTGTCAGTGTGTGCAGCACCTCATTGCTGTAGAACACTGACAGCACAAATGTCAAAGTAAATTTGCGCATGGTCCCTTTAAGGAAAACGACTGATGACGTGTCATCAAATAACATCGTCAGACCTGCTTCCTTCAATTGGCCGGGAAACTCGCTGGGTGTGTTTAATAAGCCCAATCAGGGGAAAGCCATGTTGGAGGCTGGGATGGAGCTAGGAGCCACCACTGACATCGCCTGTCACAGACTAGCTGAGATATTAGGACAGGTTTTAATGAGTCTTAAAGGAGGAGAATGAGCTAGAGGGATGGAGAGGTTTAGGGAGGGAATTTCAAAGCTTAGGGCTGAGGCAGCTAAAAGCATGTCCTTCAATAATGGGGCCATTGTAGGTCAGCGAGCACAGGGGTAATTGGTGAATGGGACTTGGTTGCGAGTTAAGATACGGGCAACAGAGTTTTGGATGAGCTGAAGTTTATGGAAGGTTGGAAATGGGAGGCTGGCCAGGAGAGCAGTGGAAAGGTAATCCGCTGCTGGGCAGCTCCTTAAAGGGGAGGCCTTTAGCACCATGGGCCGCCATTTTATTTTATCAGCCGACTCTTGCATCGGCACGACAATGGTGGCCCTCACATCGACCGGGCCGCCATCATGCAGCCGGGCATGCCGCTTTGGCTGCCGAACTGCTGGCCCGGTCGATCACAGTCCTGGTGGCCCAGTAGCTGGTCACTAAAGGGCCTGCAGAGTGCGCAGCGGCCTTCCCATTTAATGAAGGGGAGGGGTGTTGTAGCACAGCGGATGCTCCATGTAGTGCTGGGATCAACTTCCAAGCAAGCGGAGTGCTGGAGACAGCACCCGGGCCGGGCGATAACAGTCCTAGCCCCTGAAGAATAGTGCCACCAATCGGGACGAGGGGCAATTTCACCCTCTTTGTGTCCTCCTCACAGCTTACATTACCACCTTGCTTTGTAACATCAGCAAACTTGGATACATTACTCTCAGTTCCTTTATTCATGTCATTAATATAGATTGTAAATATCTGAGGCCCAAACACTGCTCCATGCGGCACCCCACTAGTTACAGTCTGCCAACCTGAAAATGACCTGCTTATCTCTGCTTTCTTTTAATTAACCAATCCTCTATCCATGCTGATATATTACCCCCAACCCCATGAGCCTTTATCTTGTGTAACAACCTTTTATGTGGCACCTTATCGAATGCTTTTTGAAATCCAAATATACAACATCCACTGGTTCCCTTTATCTAACCTGCTAGTCACATCTTGAAAAAACTCTAATAAATCTGTCAAACAGGATTTCCCTTTCATAAAATCATGTTGACTCTGCCTAATCATATGATTTTCGAAGTGCCCTGCTACCATATCCTTAAAAATGGATTCCAGCATTTTCTCGATGACTGATGTCAGGCTAATTGGCCAGAGTTCCCTGTTTTCTCTCTCCCTCCTTTCTTGAATAGGGGGTTACATTTGCTACTTTCCATTCTGCTGGGACCATTCTAGAATCTGGAGAATTTTAGAAGATCACAACCAATGCATCCACTCTCTCTGCGGCCTAGGATGTAGGCCAGGGGATTTGTCAGCTTTGATCCCATTTGTTTCTCAAGCAAAGTACTTTTACTCTGCTGATATTAATTGCTTTAAGTTCATCACTCTCATTAGCCATTTGGTTGTCGATTAATTTTGGTATGATTTTTGTCTCTTCTACTGTGAAGGCAAATACAAAATATTTGTTTAAAGTCTCTGCCATTTCCTTGCTCCCCAATACAATTATACCTGTCTCACCCTCCAAGGGACCAATGCTTACTTTTGCTACTCTCTTCCTTTTTACATACTTTTAGAAGTTCTTACAATCTGTTTTTATATTTCTTGCTCGTATACTCTCATTCTATTTTCTCCCTTTTAATCAATTTTTTGGTAATTTTTTGCTGGTTTCTGAAGCTCACCCAATTCTCAGGGTACTACTATTCTTCGCAACATTATAAGCTTCTTTTAGCATAAGAACATAAGAAATAGGAGCAGGATTAGGCCATTTGGCCCCTAGAGCCTGCTCCCCCATTCAATAAAATTATGGCTGATCTGTTCATGGACTCAGCTCCACTTCCCTGTCCACTCCCCATAACCCTTTACTCCCTTATCGTTCAAAAATCTGTCCATCTCCGCCTTAAATATATTCAATGACCCAGCCTCCACAACTCTCTGGGGCAGAGAATTCCATAGATTTACAACCCTCTGAGAGAAGAAATTCCTCCTCATCTCTGTTTTAAATGGGTGACCCCTTATTCTGAAACTATGCCCCCTAGTTCGAGATTCCCTTATGAGTGGAAACATCCTCTCTGCATCTACCTTGTCGAGCCCCCTCATTATCTTATATGTTTCGATAATATCACCTCTCATTCTTCTAAACTCCAATGAGTACAGGCCCAACCCACTCAATCTTTCTTCATAAGTCAAACCCTTCATCTCAGGAATCAAACTCGTGAAGCTTCTCTCAACTGCCTCCAATGGAAGTATAACCCTCCTTAAATAAGGAGACCAAAACTGTACTCAGTACTCTAGGTGTGACCTCATAAATACCCTGTACAGTTGTAGCATGACTTCTCTGCTTTTATACTCCATCCCCCTTGCAATAAAGGCCAACATTCCATTTGCCTTCATGATTACTTGCTGTACATTCATACTAACTATTGTGTTCCTAGCACAGATGAGACTGCACACAGGGAGCTTAAAGTAACAGTGGCCTCAGTCTTTATCAAGACACTCCAGAGTGAGGAACAGGCCTTAGGGACTGGCTTATATACAGTGCTCCCAAGGGATGCTGGGATTCCTTAGGAGTTCAGGGGATGCGCTCCCTGGTGGCGGAATATGGGAGTGCATGCTTTACAGATACACAACATCACTCCACCCCCAAAGTCAAAGCGAAAACTATTTACAAGGTGAGGCGGTCAGGAGCCTTTCTTTCCCTGGTGGACCGCCTTGGTACAAATGTTTGTTCTGGTGTGTTGGCTGTGCCCTCGCTGGGCTGCTGGGTGAGCCTAGCCTTGCTGGGCTGTTGGGCGCGATGGGTTCAATTTCCTGGTCCAGGGTGGTGTCGTTGATCCTTTGGGTGTTTGTTGTGGGCTCAAAAAAGGTGGTGTCTGCTGTGGGTGTTCAGGGCAGCCTGTGAATCGCAGCCTCGTTTGGTCCAGGTGCTTTCTGCAAATTTGTCCATTGTCTAGTTTGACTACAAACACTCCACTGCCTTCTTTAGCTATCACCGTGCCCACGATCCACTTGGGACCATGTCCATAGTTTAGTGCATACACGGGGTCATTCAGACCAATTTCCCGTGACACAGTGGCACGACCATCGTATACATTTTGTTGCTGCCGCCTGCTCTCTACCTGATCATGCAGGTTGGGGTGAACCAGCGAGAGTCTGGTTTTAAGTGTCCTTTTCATGAGTAGCTCAGCCGGGGAGACCCCTGTGAGCGAGTGAGGTCTCGTGCGGTAGTTGAGCAGTACTCAGGACAGGCAGGTTTGGAGTGAGCCTTCTGTGACTCGTTTAAGGTTCTGTTTGATTATTTGTATTGCCCACTCTGCCTGCCCATTGGAGGCTGGTTTAAACGGGGCCGAGGTGACATGTTTGATCTCATTGCGGGTCATGAATTCTTTAAATTCGGCACTGGTGAAACATGGCCCGTTGTCACTGACATTCAAATCATTTTGAAAAAGCATCCACCACTACCAGGAACATTTTACCGAGAAACGGGCCCGCATAGACGACTTGGATCCTCGACATGGTCTGGAGGGCCAGGACCACAAACTTAGTGGTGCCTCTCTGGGCGCGTTGCTCAACTGAGCACTCACACTGCATTGCCGTACACAGGACTCTAAGTCAGAGTCGATACCAGGCCACCACACGTGGGATCTGGCTATCGTTTTTATCATTACCATACTCGGGTGTGTGCTGTGGAGATCCGAGATGAACATCTGTCTGCCCTTTTTGGATGGCACTACACGGTTACCCCACAACAGGCAGTCTGCCTGAATGGACAGCTCGTCCTTTCGCTGCTGGAACGGCTTGATTAGCTCTTGCATTTCAATGGGGATGCTGGCCCAGCTCCCATGCAGCACACAGTTTTTTACGAGGGACAGCAGAGGATCTTGGCTGGTCCAAGTCCTAATCTGGCGGACCGTGACAGGTGATTTATCATTTTCAAATGCTTCCGTGACCATCAACAAGTCAGCGGGCTGCGCCATTTCCACCCCTGTGGTGGGCAATGGTAGCCGATTGAGAGCATACGCACAGTTCTCGGTGCCTGGCCTGTGGCTGATGGTATACGCTGATAGCGCGAGTGCCCACCTTTGTATGCAGTCTGAGGCATTAGTATTTATCCCCTTGTTTTCAGCGAACAGGGATATGAGGGGCTTGTGATCGGTGTCCAGCTCAAATTTGAGGCCAAACAGGTACTGATGCATTTTCTTTACCCCGAACACACACGCTAATGCCTCTTTCTCAATCATGCTTTCGGCCCTCTCGGTCTTCGACAAGCTCCTGGAGGCATAGGCGACAGGTTGCAACTTCCCCGCACCGTTAGCTTGTTGTAACACACACCCGACTCCGTACGACGACGCATCACATGCTAGCACAAGTCTTTTACATGGGTTATACAATACAAGCAGCTTGTTGTAGCATAAAATGTTTCTGGCTTTCTCAAAAGCAATTACTTGTTTTTTTTCACATACCCAATTCTCACCTTTACGCAATAACACATACAGGGGCTCTAAAAGGGTGCTTAACCCCGATAGGAAGTTACCAAAATAGTTGTGGAGTCCCAGGAATGACTGCAGCTCCGTGATGTACTGTGGCCTGGGCATGTTCCTGATAGCCTCTGTCTTGGCGTCTGTGGGCCGAATGCCATCCACAGCGATCTTTCTCCCCAAAAACTCCACTTCTGTTTCCATGAAGACACATTTCAGCCTCTTCAGCCACAGCCCTACGCGATCCAGTCACTGGAGGACCTCCTCCAGGTTTTGTAGGTGCTCGACGGTGTCCCGACCCGTGACCAATATGTCGTCCTGAAAAACCACCGTGCGTGGTATCGATTTGAGTCGGCTCTCCATTTTTCTCTGGAAGATCGCTGCAGCCGACCGAATTCCAAACGGGCATCTGTTGTAGATGAACAGTCCCTTCTGCATGTTGATGCAGGTGAGGCCCTTAGAAGACTCCTCCAGCTCCTGCATCATGTAGGCCGAAGTCAGGTTGAGCTTGATGAACGTCTTGCCTCCTGCCAGCGTCGCATATAGGTCGTCTGTCTTAGGTAGCGGGTATTGGTCCTGTAGCGAGAAACGATTATTAGTTACTTTATAATCGCTTCAAATCCTACCGTGCCATCACTTTTGAGTATTGGAACAATCGGGCTGGCCCACTCGCTGAATTCCACTGGGGAGATGATGCCCTCGCGGTGCAGCCTGTCCAGCTCGATTTCCATTCTCTCCTTCATCATTGAGGTACCGCTTGCGCCTTGTGGTGAATGGGTCGTGCCTCTGGGACCAAGTGGATCCGCACCTTCGCCCCGGAAAAGTTTCCAATGCCTGGCTCAAAAAGGAAGGAAATTTGTGAAGAACCTGGGTACATGAGGCCTCATTGACATGTGATAGTGCTCGAATGTCATCGCAGTTCCAGCGGATTTTGCCCAGCCAGCTCCTTCCTAGCAGTGTGAGGCCATCGCCCAGGAAAATCCAGAGTGGCAGTTCGTGCACCGTGCCCTCGTAGGTGACCTTGACTGTGACGCTGCCCAGGACAGTGATAAGCTCTTTGGTTTACATTCTCAGTTTCGTGTGGATGGGGCTCAGGACTGGTCTGAGTGCCTTGTTGCACCACAGTCTCACAAACATCTTTTTACTCATGATGGATTGGCTAGCGCCAGTGTCCAGTTCCATGGCTACGGGTAGACCATTCAGTTTTGCATTTAGCATTATAAGTGGACATTTCATCGAAAATGTGTGCACCCCGTGTACTTCAGCATCTGCCTCCTATCTCTGAGGCTCAAAATTGCTTTGATCCACCATGGACCGATCTTCCTCTGCCACGTGGTGGTTAGCAGGTTTTGCAAAGCTTGCAGCTCATCTGCAAGCTCGTTGGAGGTGCCCCATTGTTCCACAGCTCTTGCAAACATACCCATTGAAGCAGCATGAATAGGCTGAATGGAAGCCTCCACAAAGCCAACAAAGTGTGAATTGCCTTGCATTCATCCTTTGTTGCGGACTCTGAGTCATCTGGGTGACCTGAGGCCTGCTGGCAGTTGCAGACTCGTGGGTTCAGCCCTGTACACAGTTCCAGTTCATTTATGAATATTGCTAGCACTTGTGTGCTGAGAGATTTGTTTGGTGTTATCATTGATGGACATAAACGCCTGTGCTATCACAATGGCCTTACTGAGGGTCAGTGTCTCGACAGTCAAACGTTTTCATAGGATGGTCTCGTGGCCAATGCCCATCACAAAAAAGTCTCTGAGCATCTGCTCCGTGTAACCATCAAACTCACATTGTCCTGCAAGTCGCCTTAGCTCGGCGATGTAGCTCGCCACTTCCTGACCTTCAGATCGCTGGCACGTGTAGAACCGATACCTCGCCATCAGCACGCTCTCCCTCAGGTTAAGATGCTCCCGAACCAGTGTACACAGCTCCTCATACGACTTATCTGTGGGTTTCACTGGAGCCAGAAGATTGTTCATGAGGCTGTAGATCAGTGCCCCGCAGACTGTGAGGAGGACCACTCTCTTTGCAGCGCTTCCTTCTCCATCTAGTTCGCTGTCTACAAAGTACTGGTCTAGCCGTTCGACATAGGCTTCCCAGTCTTCACCCTCTGAGAACTTCTCCAGGATGCCCACATTTTGCTGTATCTTTGCATTGGATTCGTATTCTCATCACCAGTTATTGTGTTCCTAACATAGATGAGGCTGCACACAGGGAGGTTAAAGTAACAGTGACCTCAGTCTTGATCAAGACAGTCCAGAGTGAGGAACAGGCCTTCGGGGCCGACTTATATACAGTGCTCCCAAGGGAAGCTGGGATTCCTTAGGACTTCAGAGGATGCGCTCCCTGGTGGCGGAATATGGAAGTGCATGCTTTACAGATACACAACATTAACATTTTGTGTTTCATGCACAAGGACTCCCAGGTCTCTCTGTACTGCAGCATTTTGTAATTTTTCTCCATTTAAATAATAATTTGCTTTTTTATTTTTTCTGCCAAAGTGGATAACCTCACACGTTCCCACATTTTACTCCATCTGCCAAATGTTTGCCCGCTCATTTAGCCTGTCTATATCCTTTTTCCGATTGTTTGTGTGCTCCTCACAACTTGCTTTCCCACCCATCTTTGTATCATCAGCAAACTTGACTACATTACACTCAGTCCCTTCATCCAAACCATTAATATAGATTGTAAATAGTTGAGGCCCCAGCACCGATCCCTGTGGCACCCCACTAGTTACTGTTTGCCAACCGGAAAATGACCCATTTATCCCGATTCTCTGCTTTCTGGTAGTTAGCCATTCTCTATCCATGTTAATATATTACCCCTAACCCCATGAACTTCTATCTTGTGCAGTAACCTTTTATGTGGCACCTTTTCAATTGCCTTCTGGAAATCCAAATACACCACATCCACTGGCTCCCCCTTATCCACTCGGCTCGTTCCATCTTCAAAGAACTCCAGCAAATTTGTCAATCATGATTTCCCTTTCATAAAACCATGCTGACTTTGCTTGACTGAAATATGCTTTTCCAAATGTCTTGTTATTGCTTCCTTAATAATGGACTCCAGCATTTTCCCAATGACAGACGTTAGGTTATCTGGTCTATAATTTTCTGCTTTCTGTCTGCCTTCTTTTTTAAATAGAGGAGTTACATTTGCAGTTTTCCAATCCACTCGGATCTCCAGGGAATTTTGGTAGATTACAACCAATGTATCCATTATCTCTGGAGCCACTTCTTTTAAGACCCTAGGGTGCAAGCCATCAGGTCCAGGGGACTTGTCCACCATATAGTCCCATTATTTTACTGAGTACTACTTCTTTTATGATAGTGATTGTTTTAAGTTCCTCCCTCCCTATGGGCCCTTGATTATCCATTACTGGAATGTTTTTAGGGTCGTCTACCATGAAGACCGATACAAAATATTTGTTCAAAGTCTCTGCCATTTCCCTGTTTCCCATTATTAATTCCCCAGTCCTCTAAGGGACCAACATTTACTTTAGCCACTCTCTTCCTTTTTATAAACCTGTAGAAACTCTTACTATCTGTTTTTATATTTCTTGCAATTTACTTTCATGATCTATCTTCCCTCTCTATATTTTTTTTTAGCCGTTCATTGCTGGTTTTTAAAAGTTTCCCAATCCTCTGGCCTCCCAGTAATTGTGGCCACTTTGTATGCCCTTGTTTTCAATTTGATACCGTCCTTTATTTCCTTAATTAGCCACGGATAGTTATCCCTTCTCTTACAGTCTTTCCTTCTCATTGGGATATATTTTTGTTGAGAGTTATGAAATATCTCCTTAAATGTCCGCCTCTGATCATCAACCGTCCCACACTTTAATCTATTTTCCCAGCCTACTTTAGCTAACTCTGCCCTCATACTTTTATTGCCTCCTTTATTTAAGCTTAGGACACTGGTTTGAGATCCAACTTTCTCACCCTCCAACTAAATTTGAAATTCAACCATGCTATGATCACTCTTTCCTAAATGATCCTTTACTAGGAGATCATTTATTAATCCTGTCTCATTACAAAGTACCAGATCTAAGATAGCCTGCTCCCTGATTGGTTCTGCAATATACTGTTCAAGGAAACTATCCTGGATATACTCTATGAAATCTTCCTCAAGACTACCTTGGCCAATTTGATTTGTCCAATCAATATGATGATTAAAATCACCCATGATTATTGCCGTTATTTTTTACAAGCCTCCATTATTTCTTGATTTATGCTTGGTCCAACAGTGTAGCTACTATTAGGAGGCCTATAGACTACACACACCAGTGACTTCTTCACCTTATTATTCCTTTTAATTTAATACTATCCTTAACTTCTTTAGTTAGCCATGGTTGGGTCACTTTGGGAGGTGACAACACATGCAAGGAATTTAGAGAGGAAAGGGAGGTTGGAGATAGGACAATAAAAGAAAGAAAGACTTGCATTTATATAGCACCTTTCATGACCACCGGACGTCTCCAAACACTTTACAGCCAATGAAGTACTTTTGGAGTGTAGTCACTATTGTAATGTGGGAAATGCGGCAGCCAACTTGCGCACAGCAAACTCTCACAAATAACAATGTGATAATGACCAGATAATCTGTTTTTGTTATGTTGATTGAGGCATAAATATTGGCCAGGACACCAAGGATAACTCCCCTTCTCTTCTTTGAAATAGTGCCATGGGATCTTTTATGTCCACCTGAGAGGGCTGACGTCTCATCTGAAAAACGGCGCCTCCGACAGTGCAGCATTCCCTCAGCACTTCACTGGAGTGTCAGCCTTGATTTATGTGCTCAAGTTCCTGGAGTGGGACTTGAACCCACAACCTTTTGACTCAGAAGCAAATGTGCTGCACACTGAGCCACAGCTGACACTTTAGTTTACAAGGACAAAGGGGTCAAGGGTGGGTTTTTTAAGAAGGGGGGTGATGATGGCAGATTTGAAGGGGAGGGGGACAGTACCTGTGGAGATGCAACTGTTAACAATATCAGCTGATATGGGGGCCAGGAAGGGAAGTTGGGTGCTCAGCAGTTTAGTTTGGGAGTGCAGGTGTGGGTCTCATGGAGAAGCTGGGCTCAGAGAGGGCTTGAGGGGAGATCAGATAATAAGTGGAAGATATGATTGATATGAAGAAGGAACAGACTGGGAGCGATGTCATAGCCTTGGGGAACTTCGGATTTAATGGAAAGAGTCAGGATGAGCCATCAACTACAGCCCGAAGAGGCCATATGAGGGTAACTTGTTTCAAAGAACATAATGCCAGACCCTGGCAAAGGACTCATAGATATCCAAGACAGTGACAAATGATTAATGAAAGTGTTTAACAGCAGAGTTTCAGAGGCGCAAAACAGGAAATAGGTTTCTTGATGGATTGAGCAATGCCCAGTGTTTTAGAGATTCTTTTGAATTCTCATAACTAGCAATAGGTCCAATTTTCCCTTTTGTGCAGGGAGATGAAGAAATGTGTCCAAGTAATCACACAAAAGTTTATTTCTGGACTTTGGATCTAAACCACAATTATTTCAGATGGCCCTCTTTGAATAATCTGAAGTCTGAGTATGCCAAATGCTTACTTCTAATATATGCTTTTGAGAAGATTCATCACAAAAAGCATCAACATAAGATAATTGGTAAAGAACCAGGGGGGAGATGAGGAGACTGTTTAATGCAACATGTGGTTATGATCTGGAATGCACTGCTTGAAAGGAAATAATTGCAGGGCTATGGGGAAAAAGCAGGGGAGTGGTAATAATTGGGTAGCTCAAAGAGCCGGCACTCTCATGATGGGTCAAACACCCACCTTCTGTGCTATATCATTTTATGATTCTATAATTCCATGAAATAGTCTTTGAATGCAATATAAATTGCTGCTGTAACAGTACTGAGGCATTGTGAATCTTTTAGGTTGATATATTGAGAACATTATATACTGGTGGTCAACTGTGTGTAAATCAAATGTGAAGGACCAAACTGACTCCAAGCAAATCATAGCAAGACACTCTCCTCCAGCCAGTCCACTCCACTTCGTTCTGGTGTGCTGAATTTGTACTGAAGTTTGGGCGGTTTTGAGCTGTATGTTCATGCACAGCACCAACTGTTTTGAGGCACCTAAACTTAACACGTGTAGGATCGTAGTAACTTGAATTGAAATTTTAGCAATGTCTTTCAAGCGCATAGCTTGGTAGCATGTTAACTACAGTAGCTTCTTCCAACTGTCAGAGAAAGACTTGCATTGCATCACTCTGAGCTATACTTGAACACTACTGTACCACATAGTACATTCTAAGTGGCGAACCTTAAAAAATATAAATAATTAGAATTCATTAAAAAGTTAATATAAGGACATTTATAAGGACATTTATAAAACAACCAAAGGCAACTATTTACAATCTATATTAATGACTTGGAGGAAGGGACGGAGTGTAACGTAGCCAAGTTTGCTGATGATACAAAGATGGGAGGAAAAGCAATGTGTGAGGAGGACACACAAAATCCACAAAAGGACATAGACAGGCTAAGTGAGTGGGCAAAAATTTGGCAGATGGAGTATAATATTGGAAAGTGTGAGGTCATTTTGACAGAAAAAAAATCAAAGAGCAAGTTATTATTTAAATGGAGAAAGATCGCAAAGTGCCGCAGTACAGCGAGATCTGGGGGTACTTGTGCATGAAACACAAAAGGATAGTATGCAGATACAGCAAGTGATCAGGAAGGCCAATGGAATCTTGGCCTTTATTGCAAAGGGGATGGAGTATAAAAGCAAGGAAGTCTTGCTACAGCTATATAAGGTATTGGTGAGGCCACATCTGGAATACTGCGTGCAGTTTTGGTTTCCATATTTACGAAAGGATATACTTGCTTTGGAGGCAGTTCAGAGAAGGTTCACTGGGTTGATTCCAGAGATGAGGGGGTTGACTTTTGAGGAAAGGTTAAGTAGGTTGGGCCTCTACTCATTGGAATTCAGAAGAATGAGAGGTGATCTTATTGAAACGTATAAGATTATGAAGGGACTCGACAAGGTGGATGCAGAGAGGATGTTTCCACTGATGGGGGAGCCCAGGACTAGAGGGCATGATCTTAGAATAAGGGGCCGCCCATTTAAAACTGAGATGAGGAGAAATTTCTTCTCTCAGAGGGTTGTAAATCTATGGAATTCGCTGCCTCAGAGAACTGTGGAAGCTGGGACATTGAATAAATTTAAGATAGAAATAGACAGTTTCTTAAACGATAAGGAGATAAGGGGTTATGGGGAGCAGGCGGGGAATTGGAGCTGTCCATGATCAGATCAGCCATGATATTATTGAATGGCGGAGCAGGCTCGAGGGGCCGTATGGCCTACTCCTGTTCCTATTTCTTATGTTCTTATGTTCTTATTACCATGCTCGCTTGATACAATGATTGATAAAGTGACATCTTTAAATTAAACTTCCTTGGCTGCCTTCTACTGCTACATGTTTTATTCCCCAAATATTTGGATAGTAATAGGTATTACTAAACTGTGACATTGGTGCTACTAAACCTTTTAGATATTTTTGTACTTTACTCCTTGTTAGTTGAACATGTATTTTTATTCATGCTGAGATTGTAGTTCTGAGGTCTCCACCTCCAAGCTGGGTGTCAATGTAAAGTATTATTGTACCATATAATTAGAATTGCAGTTAGATCCACTTAATTTTATTTTACTGCATGTTACAGCAGAATAGATTTTTATAAGTCAATAAATAATTTTTGTTTGCTTTTTAAAAGCAACACATTATTACCTGGTAAAGTCAACATTTATTTGCATTAAACATTTATAAAAGTCCAAAGGAGTCACTGATGTAGATATGTCTGAGGCACAATAATAACATTGAATGAAACAATTTCTTCTGCACCACCAGCAATAGTAGTGGATGAGGGAACTGTGAAGATATGGGCCGGATTTTCGAGAAGTTTGCGACCAGGTTTTTGTCGCGTTTTGACCCTCCGCGACAAAAACCCGGTCACAAAGCTCGTACGTGATCCTCGGGTACCTGTTTGCGGCATCGCTTCCAAGTACCGCCGGGGAGAAGGGCGCCAACGTGCAAAGACATGGATTGTGTTTGCGATCGACTTTCGGCTCTTTCCCAACCCATACACTGCGCCCAGAATAGCGACAGGTCAAAACTGTCGGTGCAGCCTGCCAATAGCTGTGAGTATGAAAACCTGCAAAAAAGGTAAATTAAAGTTTTAATTTTTTTTCAGCGATTTGATAGATAAGGGTCTCGTAAATGTTTTTGGAATGTTTTCTGGAATTCCCCCCGCCAGCCCCCCCCCCCAAGGCCTCTCTCACAGTGCTCACGGCCCCGGACTAAATTTGGCGAAACTCGAGTTTTTGCACCACGAATGCTTGTGCAACGCCCCCCCTTACTGATGTTGTCATGTATTCAACCAGCATTGTAACCCATGTATAAACTGACCTAAGTTGTATACCGTGAGAACACTGACCACTAGGTGGGAGACACTCCTAACCTGGACCTTCAGGTATAAAAGGGGAAGCTCCACCCACCTTCATCACTTGAGTGCTAAGGAATAAAGGACATGTCACAGACTGACCTTCTCTCAAGCATGGGCCTCGTGTGCATTTATACTGTGTAGTAAGGACGTATCAATGGCGACAAGAAACTGGGATTTAAACCACGCGAGCATGGCCACTAGCAGAACAAACGAGAGATACTGTGTTAAGGAATGGTTGGGACAGAGATTCAACATTGTTAAAGCAGCACACAGTTCTCCAGGCAGACAAGGGCAGTCGGGCATGCCCCAACATGTAGTCGAACCCAGAGAGGGAGTTCGACAGAGACAATGGCAAGCTGAACAGCGAGTCACGCCATTGCAAGGGACAATGCGGCCAGTAATGGGGCCATCAACACCTGTTAATAGTGCACTCAAGGACAATAACAGGGGCAGTCAGGGACAATCGACTGGCAAGGGATCTTTTGTTTCAAACCGCAACTCATGCTGGAGGTGTGGAGGCTTACATTCAGCCGGAGTTTGCAGAGATGAGCAAAATACCTGCAGAAATTGCAGAAATGGACACTGGGGGAAATCGCTGGAAGCTAAAGTTCAGCGAGTTCATGTGGAGCACGTATACAGTTCATACACCAGGACGCCACCGATAATGATGAAAGTGCTCCTCAATGGCATCCCAGTATCAATGGAGTTAGACACGGGTGCCAGCCAGTCCCTGATGGGTATCAAACAGTTCGAAAAGTTGTGGGCATCCAAGGCCAGGAGGTCAAAATTAGCGCCGATTGACGGACAGCTACGGACTTACACAAAACAGATCATTCCGGTGCTAGGCAGCGCCACGGTAGTCGTGACCCACAAAGATTCGGAGAACAGGTTGCCACTCTGGATTGTCCCAGGGACGGTCCCGCACTACTGGGGAGGAGTTGGCTTGCTGTCATGAACTGGAAATGGGGCGATGTCAATGCAATTTCCTCTGTGGAGCGAGCATCATGCTCACAGGTCCTGGACAAATTTGACTCATTATTTCAACCCGGCATTGGCACTTTCATGGGGGCCAAGGTAGTGATTCACATAAACCCGGATGCCAGACCAGTACACCACAAGGCCAGAGCGGTGCCGTACGTGATGCGGGAAAAGATAGAAGGCGAATTGGACCGCCTGTTGAGGGAAGGCATCATCTCGCCAGTCGAATTCAGTGACTGGGCGAGCCCGATTGTGCCGGTGCTCAAGGCGGATGGGTCAGTCAGGATATGTGGCGATTACAAGGCCACCATCAATCGGGTGTCACTCCAAGACCAGTACCCGCTACCGAGAGCGGAGGACCTCTTTGCGACGCTATCCGGTGGCAAACTTTTTTCAAAATTGGACCTGACCTCAGCTTACATGACCCAGGAGCTGGCGAGTGAGTCGAAGAAGCTGACCACCATCACGACACACAAGGGGCTGTTTGAGTACAACAGATGTCCGTTCTGGATTCGCTCGGCCGCCGCGATCTTCCAACGAAATATGGAAAGCCTCCTCAAGTCGATTCCAGGGACGATGGTTTTTCAGGACGACATCTTCAGTACGGGTTACAATACTGAAGAACACATCCACAACCTGGAGGAGGTGCTACGCAGACTGGACCGGGTAGCTCTGCGACTGAAAAAGGCGAAGTGCGTCTTCCTAGCTCCAGAGGTAGAATTCCTGGGGATGAGGGTAGCAGCAGACGGGATCAGCCCTACTGCATCCAAGATGGAAGCGATCCAGAGAGCACCCAGACCCCGTAACACAACGGAGCTGCGTTCGTTCCTGGGGCTCCTGAACTATTTTGGTAACTTCCTTCCCAAATTGAGCACGCTGCTAGAGCCGCTACACATGCTCCTACGCAAAGGTCGCGAATGGGTCTGGGGGGACAGCCAGGAAAGGGCTTTTAATAGAGCACGCAATTTGTTATGTTCCAACAATCTGTTAACGCTATATGACCCATGTAAGAAACTTGTGTTAACGTGCAATGCGTCGTCCTATGGTGTCGGGTGTGTGTTGCAGCATGTCAATGCCAAGGGTCAGTTACAGCCGGTAGCTTATGCCTCCAGGAGTCTGTCCCAGGCAGAAAGGGGCTACGGGATGGTAGAAAAGGAGGCGCTCGCATGTGTATATGTGGTAAAGAAAATGCACCAGTACCTGTTTGGCAGGAAATTTGAGCTGGAGACAGATCACAAACCCCTAATGTCCCTTTTGGCCGACAACAAGGCCATAAATGCAAACGCATCGGCCCGCATACAGAGGTGGGCACTCACGTTAGCTGCCTATGGCTACACAATTCGGCACAGACCGGGCACCGAAAACTGCGCCGATGCACTCAGCAGGCTCCCACTAGCCACCACTGAGGGGGCTACCGAGCATGGTGCTGAGATGGTCATGGCTGTTGAAGCTTTTGTAAGCGAAGGCTCACCCGTGACAGTCCGTCAGATTAAAGTCTGGACAAATAGAGACCCGCTATTGTCTCTCGTCAAGAAATGTGTCCTGAATGGGGACTGGGCAGCCACGTACAGGGCATGCCCTGAGAAATTTAAACCATTTCACAGGCGCAAGGATGAACTCTCGATTCAGGGCGTTTGCCTACTGTGGGGAAACCGCGTAGTCATGCCCCAGATGGGCAGAGAGGTGTTCATCAGAGAACTCCACAATGGGCACCTGGGCATTGTCACGATGAAGGCAATTGCCAGGTCACACGTTTGGTGGCCAGGGATAGACGCAGATCTGGAACTTTGTGTTCACAGGTGCAACACGTGTGCCCAGCTGGGCCATGCACCCAGGGAAGCCCCCCTTAGCTCCTGGCCATGGCCCGCCAAGCCTTGGTCACGCATCCATGTGGACTACGCAGGTCCTTTCATGGGGAAAATGTTTTTAGTTGTAGTAGACGCCTACTCCAAATGGATCGAGTGTGACATTTTAAATTCAAGCACATCCTCTGCCACGGTAGAAAGTCTACGGGCAATGTTCGCCGCTCACGGTCTACCGGACATCTTGGTCAGCGACAATGGCCCGTGCTTCACAAGCACTGAATTACAGGACTTCATGGCAGGCAATGGAATTAATCATGTTAGAACGGCACCGTTCAAGCCGGCCTCAAACGGCCAGGCAGAACGAGCAGTGCAGATAATCAAACAGGGGATGCTCAGATTCCAAGGGGGTTCCCTACAAACCCGCTTATCACGCCTCCTGTTGGCCTATAGATCCCGACCACACTCGCTCACAGGGGTTCCACCCGCAGAGCTACTAATAAAAAGGACGCTCAAAACCCGATTATCCCTTATACACCCCCACCATGAAAGAAATTGTCAAGAGCAGGCGCCAGTCACAATATCACTACCATGACAGGAATGCGAGGGCGCGATGTATTGATGTAAATGATCCTGTTTTTGTCCTCAACTACGCTGCAGGGCCCAAATGGCTCGCAGGCACTGTGGTTGCCAAAGAGGGAAATAGGATTCTGGTAGTTAAACTTACCAATGGACAAATCTGCCGCAAACATGTGGATCAAACAAAAAGGAGGTTCAGCAACCCCATAGAAGAAGCAGAGGAAGAACACGATATAGAGTTCACTCCACCACAGGTGACCGAACACTGGAACCAAAGGGAGGAGAGCCCAGTCACTGTGGGCAGCCCGAACAAGCCTGAGGCACTGCAAACAGCAGACACTCAGGCCAGCGCCCAACAACCGGAGCCCCAACTCAGGCGCTCTACAAGGGAGCGTAAACCACCAGAGAGACTCAACCTGTGATCCCAATAAGACTTTGGGGGGGAGAGGTGATGTCATGTATTCAACCAGCATTGTAACCCATGTATAAACTGACCTAAGTTGTACACCGTGAGAACACTGATCACTAGGTGGGAGACACTCCTAACCTGGACCTTCAGGTATAAAAGGGGACGCTCCACCCACCTTCATCACTTGAGTGCTAAGGAATAAAGGACAGGTCACAGACTGACCTTCTCTCAAGCATGGGCCTCGTGTACATTTATACTGTGTAGTAAGGACATATCAGATGTAAAGGCCGAAAGTTCGGACTAGAAACAGTAAGTTTCAGGTATCACTAGCGTTATCGCTTAAAAACCCCGAAAGCTGAAAATCCGGCCCATGAATTGCACTTTCAAATCCAAATCCTTTGATGATTGTCGAATAGGGGTAGAGTTTCTGATTTGCAATCGATGTTACGGCACAGATTGTGCCCAAAATTGCACTCGTTTTGACAAGTGTTTTTTATTCTCTCAAACTCATTCGCATATCGCTGGACGCATAATCTGTCATAAACCAGTGCAATTGGGCAGCGTTTAGAATGTAATTTTTTTTTAAAGTTTTTGCTTTAAAAAATATTCCTTGATAAATTTAAGAGTGGTAACTTGGTGCAGTTTTATTAATACATCGGAAAATGGGTTTATCGTAAAAAAATAAGCATTTAAAGTCACTATTTCAATTCATCACCTCTGAGTAAGCTGATTTTAAATAACTGAAAATGGCTTAAAAAAAATATCGAACCATTTTCTAGTTAGATTGGGGTACAGTTCCTTAGTAAATTAGAAAAAAATTATATTCAAAAGTTTTAAACGTTCCTATTAGTGTCCTTGCGCCCAAAAGAACCAGCTTATTTTGTATAGCCTCCTCGAGGACCTGCAAACAAGTACAATTAGCGTAAACTCACAATGGTGATTAATTCACCCCGGGGTGTGACCAGTTTTGTGGTCAGGGCCAGCTTCTAGCATGATGTTTTTTAAACTTGCACAAAAGATCGCTGAAACTCAGGTTGCGCTGAACATAATTTGCACTTCAAATTCCACGATCCTTTGCGCTGATTTTGCCAATCTTGAGCGAATTGCGGCAAAAAAACAGCACAATCGAGATGAAACTCCATTTTCAAACCAAAAATAGAATTATATTTTCCAGAGTGATTTTGCTTTTTGGTACTTGAGCAGATTTTTGTTTGTTCATATAAGGATAGTTAACCTTCACAGTTATGCAAACCCCGCCACTCCAACACCCCCCCCCCGCATCCCCACGCCCCCCTCCCCAACCCCAAACCAAAGGAATTGATGTTCCCCTGGGTAGAAGAAAAAGGAGCAGAGGCCTGTTACTTGAGGTCTCCATCCTCTATATGCATTACTGCGCTTCCACCTGTAGTAGGTGAAGACTCAGCGTTGTTTTCCTGAGGTGGAAGTGGGTGTTCCAAGCCTTCCACCTTATCTTCGCCTGATTCTGCTCATTGGACACTCTATCATGGGGTGCCCATTAGGACCCCGGAGCATTAACTCCGGACTCCTGCCAGTAAGATGTCTGTGGGGGTTTACTGGGTCAGGCTGAAGACAGGAAGGTAAGGGTTCTTTAAAATATGACTACCTCATAAAGGTGTTTCGAGGCATCTGGGGCCTTCTGGCTAGTGATTTGAAGCCCCCCAATCTCAGCACAGCTCAGATTTCTGTCCAATTTTTAAGGCCTAGTCAGGGCTTGGGCCTGCACCTAGAGTTTCCCCACCAAGGCATGCAAATGACCAAAGGGTGAACAACAAGGATTATGCCCTCCACAGGCACAGTGTTCCTCACTATGCCCGCCGGCACCGCTGAGCACTTGTAGAGGAAAATCTATCCTCACCTCCTTAAAGAACAAACTTCAAATTCTAATAGCGTTACTTAATTGTGGTCAACTTGCATTTCTATTTCTGTCCATTTAGAAAAATCTGTTTGGAATGAATGCTGGACCTATAATCAGGGGGAAGTTACATAGAGGGATAATAAAATTGGATTACATGAGGAAGCTAAATTGGAGTACATGGTTGAAATGCCATGGTTCCTCAAGCAGCCTAGATTAATGGGTGCACCTAGTGATGTTCATTCTCACCTCTCGTGCATTCAGGCTCTGTGACCACTCGAGCAGATGATGACGTTATCATTCATCATTCAAGCAAGGTACCTTTTGCTGCTGTTAATATAAGTGAAAAAGTTTGTATGAGCATAAATGAGACTTCCCTGTTTTATATTCACAATGCCTTTTTTTTACTAGCCCTAATGAAGGAAAATATACCCAAATGTAAACAAAAAAACCCAGCAACACACTGAATTTTAAATTGCAGTCAGTCAAAACAGTGCTGGAGCGAAATGAATAAGCGCCCCGCTCTATTTTAACTGGCCCCGCCTGGTTTCTGCAGGAGCAGAGGAGTTAAAAATCAACCCCTGTATTTTCCACTACATGATTGATTAGAGGCTTACACTTGATGTTTTTCACAGCCTTTATCCAGGATGTACAAGAACAAACATTGCCAGATCAAGCTCTCAACACTCCTGTAGATGTGCTGACATGCATATCCTTTAAACAACAGGCTATTTCCATGCAGCACAACAAGAAAGCAGCAATATCCATGTTTATTATGAAACATTCACTGCTAATGAGAGGAGAAATTCTTATTTCTGCCAGCAACAGGGAGGCATGTTAAGTTAACTCTAAATTGCAATATCAAGTTCACCAAACCTTTTATGGTAAGGGATATTGCATTAAAACAAAATAGGATATAAATCTAACATTTGAGTGAGGCTTTAAAAAAAAACTGTGTAGATATTCTATTTTTACCCCCTCCTTTTAGTTGGGAGGCTATCAGTATCTGAGTCAGACTTCTCCACTGCTGGCATCAGCGTCATTCTGTGATCAGCTAACCTGAGGTGTATTTCTTCATCTTTTTTTGTGCTATCACCCGGCCCCCCACCTCCCCTTTTCCTCAAAGCCAACACTCAACTTCCATGCCAGGACCTATCCCCGCTGCAGGTCAGACACAAAAAGGAAAGACTGTCAATGGAGATCATGTTTTGCAACAACCGATCAAGTTATCATTGAATGGACAACCCTCCAATTTGGAATCACTTACATTTACCATCATAACAGCTGGGCTAAAGGGCTGTGATTTACAAAAAACAATACCCGGATAATCTCGGGTTACCATTACCGAATTAACATTATACAGTTGTTTTGTTTATTTTAAATGCTCACAGGTCATTTTTCTAATCAGATTTTTTCTCTACCAATTATTTTTTTAAATCTGGTTTATGGATTACAATGAAAGCTAGAATTAGATTAATTATAAAACTTCTAAACAATACAGGGGAAAGAGTTCCAAAAGCAAAATACTGCAGATACTGCAGATGCTGAAAATCTGAAATAAAAACAGCAACAGGGGCAAGAGATAGTTTGTTTTTAATTTTGAGAGACTTTAATGTACTGCGCTGTAAAATATTTTTTGAAATGAATACTTGTGGACTGGATTTGAATTCCTTGGTATAGAATCCTCTGCCACAGGCCATTTCACCACAATGTATTTCCAACCATTTCTTGGACTAAAGCCTGAATCCCTTATCTTTTCATTTCATATTGCTGCAACTAAAATTTCATGAATAATTGCCGAGTCAAACATTGATTTCCAATAGTCACAGGTTCAGTAAAATATCTCCTACATGACCAAGCATCATAGAAACATAGAAACATAGAAACATAGAAAATAAGTGCAGGAGTAGGCCATTCGGCCCTTCTAGCCTGCACCGCCATTCAATGAGTTCATGGCTGAACATTCAACTTCAGTACCCCATTCCTGCTTTCTCGCCATACCCCTTGATCCCCCTAGTAGTAAGGACCTCATCTAACTCCTTTTTGAATATATTTAGTGAATTGGCCTCAACAACTTTCTGTGGTAGAGAATTCCACAGGTTCACCACTCTCTGGGTGAAGAAGTTCCTCCGCATCTCGGTCCTAAATGGCTTACCCCTTATCCTTAGACTGTGACCTCTGGTTCTGGACTTCCCCAACATTGGGAACATTCTTCCTGCATCTAACCTGTCTAACCCCGTCAGAATTTTAAATGTTTCTATGAGGTCCCCTCTCATTCTTCTGAACTCCAGTGAATACAAGCCCACTTGATAGGTCAGTCCCGCCATCCCGGGAATCAGTCTGGTGAACCTTCGCTGCACTCCCTCAATAGCAAGAATGTCCTTCCTCAGGTTAGGAGACCAAAACTGTACACAATACTCCAGGTGTGGCCTCACCAATGCCCTGTACAACTGTAGCAACACCTCCCTGCCCCTGTACTCAAATCCCCTTGCTATGAAGGCCAACATGCCATTTGCTTTCTTAACCGCCTGCTGCACCTGCATGCCAACCTTCAGAATGATCAGTTTATTAGCTGACGACTGAACAATAGTTTGGCCACTGAAAATATTAAGTACTGGATTGTGAGTGCCTCATATTTGCTTTTAAAAAAGCCAAGTGATTTTCTCTGACTTGAAATTGTATACACAGTCAATGAATTATCAGGAATGGAGTACTGAAAAATAAATTGAGTGTCATTGGTTGCATAACCCACAAGTGCAAAGAGCAAGTGGATTTGTAGCCTGACAATGTTGCTTTTTTTTCCCTTAATCACAACAAAACATATTTGACTGCTATTTAATGTGGTTATCAGGTTGAAATGCAAAGAACTGAGACAATTGAAATCATCATTTATCCTTTCAAAAAATCAATATTACCACATGGAAACAGGCAGGTCTGGACTAGTACAGGTGTGATAGCAAGTACAGCAGTAATGTAACACTACACCCAAACTAGGTCAAGGGATTGAAGATGTAGGCTGACAGGCAGTGACTCATTCAGGTGATTTGAAAGACTCAGATCTGTAGTAAAGAGAGAATTCAAGTAGCAGAAATAGTGATGGGCAAAGTATAAAACCAGGAACATCAACAACATGGATAAGACAGCCCAGCAGTCAGGGACATTTAAAAAGGCCATCCTGGGTCAGTGAAGGCAGTGAAACCAACAGAAAAATAAATGACTATGAATAAAAAATGTCTTTGCACTTGCACACAGATCATAATTTAAAGTCTACGGGGTAAATTTGAATCCCAAAAAATGGATAGGTTGGGGATGGGATTCAAATTTTTTATACTTTAGCCTCCCATCCAATCCCAACCCGCTTCCAACTTGCCCACTTCTAGGTTTAACGGAGGCGGGACATGGGGCGGGCAGCTAATCCACTCCCACAGGTAGGTTCGCATATTTAACTGTAGCCGGCCGGGGATCGCCGGCCTCGGGACTCAAGGCACCTGCAGTGAGGTGAGGACAGCCTCGGAAGCAATTATTGTGCGCTGGGAGGAGGTGCGTGCTTCCATCCGGCCCCCCAAGCTATCCCACCATCAGACCACCCCTCCCCGGATTGGTCCTGCAATCTCCTGTCTAGCGTTCCCCACCCAACTGGAAGACAGCCTGTCAATCATAAGAACATAAGAAATAGGAGCAGGATTAGGCCATTTGGCCCCTCGAGCCTGCTCCGCCATTTAATAAGATCATGGCTGTTCTGATCATGGACTCAGCTCCACTTCCCCACCCGCTCCCCATAACCCTTTATTCCCTTATCGCTCAAAAATCTGTCTATCTCCGCCTTAAATATATTCAATGACCCAACCTCTACAGCTCCCTTGGGCAGAGAATTCCACAGATTTACAACCCTCTGAGAGAAGAAATTCCTCCTCATCTCAGTTTTAAATGGCCCCTTATTCTAAGATTATTCCCCCTAGTTCTAGTCTCCCCCATCAGTGGAAACATTCTCTCTGCATCCACCTTGTCAAGCCCTCATAATTTTATACGTTTCGATAAGATCACCTCTCAATCTTCTGAATTCCAATTGAGTAGGCCCAACCTACTCAACCTATCTTCATAAGTTAACCCCCTCATCTCCAGAATCAACTTAGTGAACCTTCTCTGAACTGCCTCCAATGCAAGTATATCCTTTCTTAAATCCGGAGACCAAAACTATACGCAGTACTCTCGGTGTGACCTCACCAATACCCTGTACAGTTGTAGCAGGACTTCTCTGCTTTTATACTCTATCCCCCTTGCAATAAAGGCCAACATTCCATTTGCCTTCCTGATTACTTGCTGTACCTGCATATTAACTTTCTGTTGTTTCATGTACAATGACCTCCAGATCCCTCTGTACTGCACCATTTAAATTATAATTTACTTTTCTATTTTTGCTGCCAAATTGGATAACCTCACATTTTCCCACATTATACTCCATCTGCCAAATTTTTGCCCACTCACTTAGCCTGTCTATATCCCTTTGCAGATTTTTTGTGTCGTCCTCACAATTTGCTTTCTCACCCATCTTTGTATCATCAGCAAACTTGGTTACATTACACTCAGTCCCTTCATCTAAGTCATTAATATAGATTGTAAATAGTTGAGGCCCCATCACTGATCCCTGCGGCACCCCACTAGTTACTGTTTGCCAACCGGAAAATTACCCATTTATCCCGACTCTCTGCTTTCTGGTAGTTAGCCAATCCTCTATCCATGTTAATATATTACCCCCAACCTCGTGAACTTTTATCTTGTGCAGTAACCTTTTATGTAGCACCTTATCAATTGCCTTCTGGAAATCCAAATACATGACATCTACTGGTTCCCCCTTATCCACCCTGCTCGTTACATCCTCAAAGAACTCCAGAAAATTTATCAATCATGATTTCCCTTTCATAAAACCATGCTGACTCTGCTTGACTGAATTATGCTTTTCCAAATGTCCTGCTACTGCTTCCTTAATAATGGACTCCAGCATTTTCCCAACGACAGATGTTAGGCTAACTGGTTTATAATTTCCTGCTTTCTGTCGGCCTCCTTTTTAAAATAGTGGTGTTACATTTGTGGTTTTCCAATCCACTGGGACCTCCTCAGAATCCAGGGAATTTTGGTAGATTACAACCAATGCATCCACTATCTCTGCAGCCACTTCTTTTAAGACCCTAGGATACAAGCCATCAGTTCCAGTGGACTTGTCCACCTTTAGTTCCATTATTTTACTAAGTACTACTTATTTAGTGAAAGTGATTGTTTTAAGTTCCTCCCTCCCTATAGCCCCTTGATTATCCACTACTGCGATGTTTTTAGGGTCTTCTACCGTAAAGACCAATACAAAATATTTGTTCAAAGTCTCTGCCATTTCCTTGTTCCCCATTATTAATTCCCAGTCTTATCCTCTAAAGGACCAACATTTACTTTAGTCACTCTTTTTCTTTTTATGTACCTGTAGAAACTATCTGTTTTCATATTTCGTGCTAGTTTACTTTCAGAATCTATCTTCTCTCTCTTTATTATTAGTCGTTCTTTGCTGGCTTTTAAAAGTTTCCCAATCCTTTGGCCTCCAACTAGTCTTGGCCACTTTGTATGCCCTTATTTTCAATTTTATACCATCCCTTATTAATTAATTAGCCACGGATGGTTATCCTTCTCATTGGGATATATTTTTGTTGAGTGTTATGAAATATTTCCTTAAATGACTGCCACTGCTCATCAACCGTCCCACACTTTAATCTATTTTCCCAGTCCACTTCAGTCAACTCTGCCCACATACCTTTGTAGTCTCCTTTATTTAAGCTTAGGACACTGGTTTGAAATCCAACTTTCTCACCCTCCAACTGAATTTGCAATTCAACCATGTTATGATCTCACATTCCTAGAGGATCCTTTACTAGGAGATCATTTATTAATCCTGTCTCATTGCACACTACCAGATCTAAGATAGCCTGCTCCCTGGTTGGTTCTGCAACGTACTCTTCAAGGAAACTATCCCGGATACACTCTATAAACTCTTCCTCAAGGCTACCCTGGCTAATTTGCTTTGTCCAATCAATATGAAGCTTAAAGTCACCCATGATTATTGCAGTTCCTTTTTTACAAGTGTCCATTATTTCTTGATTTATACTCCGTCCAACAGTGTAGCCTATAGACTACGCCCACCAGCAACTTTTTCCCCTTATTATTCCTTATCTCCACCCAAACTGATTCTACATCTTGTTCTCCTGAGTCAATATGGTTTCTCACTAACGCACTGATCTCGTCCTTTATTAAAAGAGCTACCCTACCTCCTTTTCCTTTCTGTCTGTCCTTCCGAATTGTCAAACACCCCTGAATATTTAGTTCACAGCCTTGGTCACCTTGCAACCATGTCTCTGTAATGGCTATCAGATCATACCCATTTGTATCTATTTGTGCCATCAACTCATCTATTTTGTTACAAATGATGGGTGCTGGCTGGCTGACTTCTGGGCAGGGAGCCTGCTGATGATGTCACACGCAAGCAGTGTGCAGTGTCCCATGCTCTACCACACCCCCCACACCCCCACACCCCACAAACACACACACACACATACACACACCCCACACATACACACACACACACATACACACACACACACACACACACACACACACATGCACACACACACACACACCCCACACACATACACACACACACACACACACATACACACACATACACACACACACACATACATACACACACACACAACCTGTGGGTCTAAACTTCAAAATTTCGGCCTACGATGAAATTTCTGTATCCAAATGAAAATTACAAAAATGAGGGGTATTTCAGTTATGTTGAAGAACCATTTTATGAGTTCAAACATTTATTTAAATCTACTGTACAGTCTGTCTTTTTAGAACTTTTTGTTGGTTTACCATTAAGTTTATCATTCATATAAAAGTGATGCATTTTAAAACAGCATAATTGTTCACAACTCATAGGGAAAAGAATTGAGAGGCTGTGTATATGTTCATTTTGGTCTACTCAAGGCTATTTCATTAATGTACCCAATATAGTACAAATTTCATCTGCCATCCTCTCTAAGCTGGGGCCTCAACTATTTGCAATTTATTTTAATGTCTTGGATGAAGGGACCGAGTGTATTGTAGCCAAATTTGCTGACGATACAAAGATAGGTGGGAAAGCCAGTTGTGAGGAGGACACAAAAGGCTGGATTTTCGGTCTTCTGCTGCCCCTGTTAGCGCTCAGAGGGGCAGCAGTGGCAGTGGTAAGCACTTTTGGGTGGGCAGCCAGCTTCCAGCACCCCTCGGGACATTCAGTGCCACTTTCTAGGGGGCGCAGAGCATTACCGCCTGGAAATGGCGAGCAGGTGCACAACACCTCTGGTTGTGACACCGGCTCGATATTTGAATTGTGTCTGACCTGTAGCGCTGATAGACATCCTGCTAGGAACGCCTGTGGAAGCTGGCATTCCAAGCTGCAGCGGCCCCAGTGAGGTAAGTAATGTCGACCTCAGGTAAGTGTGATTGTTTTTTTTGTTGCAATTTATGTTGTGGTGATGCGAGTTATGTATTGGAAATGTTTCAGGTTTTTTCTCCCTGAAGCCTCTCAGAGCACACCGAGGCCAGCTGTTTAGCTCAGGCTTTTCACTTGCTCAGCCGGCCCAGCGCCTAAAAGAGGTGTGCAACGCCTCCCTTAGCGCTCCGCTCCAAACTCGAAGCACAGCTGATGAAGTTTGCGGCGGCAGACGTAATACATTTGACAGCGCAAAATTTACCGCTCCGCCCGGATTACCAGAGGCGCGACCGAATTTCCACCCCAAAGAGTCTACAAAGGGATATAGATAGGTTAAGTGAGTGGGCAAAAAATTGGCAAATGGAGTATAAGAACAGAAGAATTAGGAACAGGAGTAGGCCATCTAGCCCCTCCGCCATTCAACAAGATCATGGCTGATCTGACCGTGGACTCAGCTCCACTTACCCGCCCGCTCCCCATAACCATTAATTCCCTTATTGGTTAAAAATCTATCTATCTGTGATTTGAATACATTCAATGAGCTAGCCTCAACTGCTTCCTTGGGCAGAGAATTCCACAGATTCACAACCCTCTGGGAGAAGAAATTCCTTCTCAACTCGGTTTTAAATTGGCTCCCCCATATTTTGAAGCTGTGCCCCCTAGTTCTAGTCTCCCCGACCAGTGCAAACAACCTCTCTGCCTCTATCTTGTCTATCCCTTTCATTATTTTAAATGTTTCTATAAGATCGCCCCTCATCCTTCTGAACTCCAACGAGTAAAGACCCAGTCTACTCAATCTATCATCATAAGGTAACCCCCTCATCTCCGGAATCAGCCTAGTGAATCGTCTCTGTACCCCCTCCAAAGCTAGTATATCCTTCCTTAAGAAAGGTGACCAAAACTGCATGCAGTACTCCAGGTGCGGCCTCACCAATATCCTGTACAGTTGCAGCAGGACCTCCCTGCTTTTGTACTCCATCCCTCTCGCAATGAAGGCCAACATTCCAATTGCCTTCCTGATTACCTGCTGCACCTGCAAACTAACTTTTTGGGATTCATGCACAAGGACTCCTGGTGGGTCAGTGGCGGGTGGACTCCCTGCCGGAGGAGCTCAGGCCTTTTGCCTGGAGCACGACCCATCTCCTCTATCTGGGAGTCTACCTTAGCCCCGACGAGGGAGCCTGGCCGGCGAACTGGCAGGAGCTGGAGGCCAAGGTCGCCGCTCGCCTAGGGCGCTGGACAGGACTGCTCCGAGTGCTGTCCTACAGGGGTCGAGCGCTAGTCATAAACCAGCTGGTGGCCGCAATGTTGTGGTACCGGCTGGTCACTTTGACCCCTCCCCCTGCGTTTGTTGCCAAGATACAGAAGAAGCTGGTGGACTTCTTCTGGAACAACAGGAAGCACTGGGTCTCTGCACCGGTCTTGAGTCTCCCGCTTGAGGAGGGCGGTCAGTCGTTGGTGTGCGTCAGCGCCCAGCTCGCGACTTTCCGTCTTCAGACCCTGCAGAGATACCTTTACGTCGAGCCCCCTCCTAGGTGGTGTGCTCTGGCGAGGTATTTCTTCCGCCAGCAGCTCGACCTCAATTATGACACGCAGCTCCTGTTTGTGAACTTGGGGGGTGCCAGGACCGCCCTCCGGGAGCTGCCTGTCTTTTACAGGGAACTCATCAGGGTCTGGAACAAAGTCTCCACCAAGCGCAGCTCTCCGCCGGCTGGAGTGGCGGCCGTCCTGCAGGAGCCGCTGCTCGGGAATCCGTACCTCCACGGCCGAGGTTTCATGTGGCGGTCGGAAGAGAGGGCTGTGGCTGGTGAGGTGACCAGGGTCAGGGACCTGCTCGATGGCGGAGGAGCGGGCTGGATGGCGTCAGACACGCTGGCGCGGCGCCTAAACTCTGCCAACGTCCGCCACGCGGCCGATGCCATCGAGTCGCTAAAAACAGCTCTGGGCCCTGACTCCGTTAGGTGCATCGAGGAGGCTCAAGCACGTGGGGAGATCCCGTCCGAACTGACCCCCGTCCGGACGGAATTCCTCATCGGCGCCAAACCCCGGAACCTCCCTCGGGGGCCGGCGCCTCACAACTTGAGCCGCCTCGGGGAAATCCCCTCCGTGCCTTTCAGTTCCGCGCGGAGGGGTTTCCTGTACGGGCTGCTCCTGCACACCCTCAACTTTGCCATCCTCGCCGGCCGTCCGGACACGCCATGGCGTACCATCTTGCCGTCCGGAGGAGGCAGGGGTCCCCGATGGAGGGCACTCTACGCAGGGGTCCTCCCACTATTCATCGGGGACTTGGCCTGGAGGGTGGTGCACGGAGCAGTGCCGTGCAACAAATTTTTAAGCCGGTTCACGGACTCCCAGGCCGCCTGCAATTTCTGCGGTCTGGAAGAGTCCGTGTTCCATGTTTTTATGGAATGCACAAGGTTGCAGCCCCTGTTTTATTATTTGAAGGGGCTGCTCCTGAAATTCTGGCTGCACTTCAGTCCCACTCTCCTGATCTTTGGGCACCCTGTGCGGAGGGGAGCGGGTAGGTCCGAAGGCCTCCTCGTAGGACTGCTCCTGGGCACGGCCAAGGGTGCCATCAGCCGGTCCAGGCAGCGGGCGGTCGAGGGGGTCGTTCAACCTGACTGCCTGCCTCTCTTCCGCTCTTACATCCGGTCCAGGGTGTCCTTGGAGATGGAGCACGCGGTGTCCACCGGTACGCTCGCGGCCTTCCGCGAGAGGTGGGCACCGGAGGGACTGGAGTGCATCATCACGCCCGGCAACCAAATTTTAATTTGATTTTACGTTTTAAAGTTTATTTTGTTTTAATTGCCGGTGCTTTTAGTGTCCCCCTCTCCTTTTATAGGGGGCACTGGAAAAAAGGAACATTTGATTTTAGTGCCCAAAAAAAAAAAACACAAAAAAACAAAAAAAAAAAAAAAAAAGAAAAAAAAAAGGGCCTTGTAAATGTCTGCTGTGTCACCCAGGCGGGTGGCATGGTTTTAATGTTTTTGTTTTTGCAGGTAAACTCAAAAGAGTTTCATGCACAAGGACCCCCAGGTCCCTCTGCACCACAGCATGTTGTAATTTCTCCCCATTCAAATAATATTCCCTTTTACTGTTTTTTTTTCCAAGATGGATGACCTCACATTTTCCGACATTGTATTCCATCTGCCAAACCTTAGCCCACTAGCTTAACCTATCTAAATCTCTTTGCAGCCTCTCTGTGTCCTCTACACAACCCGCTTTTCCACTAATCTTTGTGTCATCTGCAAATTTTGTTACACTACACTCTGTCCCCTCTTCCAGGTCATCTATGTATATTGTAAACAGTTGTGGTCCCAGCACCGATCCCTGTGGCACACCACTAACCATCGATTTCCAACCCGAAAAGGACCCATTTATCCCAACTCTCTGCTTTCTGTTCGCCAGCCAATTCTCGATCCATGCTAATAAATTTCCTCCGATTCCGCGTACCTTTATCTTCTGCAGTAACCTTTTGTGTGGCACCTTATCGAATGCCTTTTGGAAATCTAAATACACCACATCCATCGGTATACCTCTATCCACCATGCTTGTTATATCCTCAAAGAATTCCAGTAAATTAGTTAAACATGATTTCCCCTTCATGAATCCATGTTGCGTCTGCTTGATTGCACTATTGCCATCTAGATGTCCCGCTATTTCTTCCTTAATGATAGTTTCAAGCATTTTCCCCACTACAGATGTTAAACTAACCGGCCTATAGTTACCTGCCTTTTGTCTGCCCCCTTTTTTAAACAGAGGCGTTACATTAGCTGCTTTCCAATCCGCTGGTACCTCTCCAGAGTCCAGAGATTTTTGTAGATTATAATGAATGCATCTGCTGTAACTTCCGCCATCTCTTTTAATACCCTGGGATGCATTTCATCAGGACCAGGGGACTTGTCTACCTTGAGTCCCATTAGCCTGTCCAGCACTACCCCCCTAGTGAAAGTGATTATCTCAAGGTCCTCCCTTCCCACATTCCCGTGACCAGCAATTTTTGGCATGGTTTTTGTGTCTTCCACTGTGAAGACCGAAGCAAAATAATTATTTAAGGTCTCAGCCATTTCCACATTTCCCATTATTAAATCCCCCTTCTCATCTTCTAAGGGACCAACATTTACTTTAGTCACTCTTTTCCGTTTTATATATTGGTTAAAGCTTTTACTATCCGTTTTTAAGTTTTGTGCAAGTTTACTTTCGTAATCGATCTTTCCTTTCTTTATTGCTTTCTTAGTCATTCTTTGCTGTCGTTTAAAATGTTCCCAATCTTCTAGTTTCCCACTAACCTTGGCCACCTTATACGCATTGGTTTTTAATTTGATACTCTCCTTTATTTCCTTGGTTATCCACGGCTGGTTATCCCTTCTCTTTCCGCCCTTCTTTTTCACTGGAATATATTTTTGTTGAGCACTCTGAAAGAGCTCCTTAAAAGTCCTCCACTGTTCCTCAATTGTGCCACCGTTTAGTTTGTGTTTCCAGTCCACTTTAGCCAACTCTGCCCTCATCCCACTGTAGTCCCCTTTGTTTAAGCATAGTACACTCGTTTGAGACACTTCTTCCTCATCCTCAATCTGTATTACAAATTCAACCATACTGTGATCACTCATTCCGAGAGGATCTTTTACTCGGAGATCGTTTATTATTCCTGTCTCATTACACAGGACCAGATCTAAGATAGCTTGCTCCCTTGTAGGTTCTGTAACATACTGTTCTAAGAAACAATCCTGTATGCATTCTATGAATTCCTCCTTAAGGCTACCCCGTGCGATTTGATTTGACCAATCGATATGTAGGTTAAAATCCCCCATGCCGTTCCTTTTTCACATGCCTCCATTATTCCCTTGATTATTGTCCACCCCACTGTGAAGTTATTATTTGGGGGCCTATAAACTACTCCCACCAGTGACTTTTTCCTCTTACTATCTCTAAAGTATAATGTGGCAAAATGTGAGGTTATCCACTTTGGTAGGAAGAATAGCAAAGCAAAATATTATTTAACTCGAGAGAAACTACAGAATGCTGCTGTACAGAAGGATCTGGGGGTCCTCGTACATGAAACACAAAAAGTTAGCATGCAGGTACAGCAAGTAATTAGGAAGGCAAATGAAATGTTGGACTTTATTGCAAAGGGGATGGGGTATAAAAGTAGAGAAGTCTTGCTACAACTGTACAGGGCATTGGTGAGGCCACACCTAGAGTACTGTGTATTGTTTTGGTCTTCTTATTTAAGGAAGGATAGACTTGCATTGGAGGCAATTCACAGAAGGTTCACTAGGTTGATTCCTGGGATGAAGCGGTTGTCTTATGAGGAAAGGTTGAGCAGGTTGGGCCTGTACTCATTGGAGTTTAGAAGAATGAGAGGTGTTCTTATTGAAATATATAAGATTCTGAGAGGGCTTGACAGGGTAGATGCTGAGAGAATGTTTCCCCTCGTGGGAGAATCTAGAATTAGGGGGCACACCATGTCAAATATTGGAATTAATTGTCAGGTGTAAGCTTGAGTATTATCTGTACAATAATAACTTTGTAAATCCAGGGAATGGATAAGAAATTGACTAAAGTGTGGAAAGCAATAGGAGTCATAGTGGTATGTGGGTGATAAGTGCTGATTGGGGGCCCCAGGGAGTAATACTGTTTCTACTGTTCCTCAACTATATCAACAATTTGAATTCAGAAACTTAGGGCTGATGTTGCAAAGTTCTTCATCAAACAGAGAGTGATTAATGCATGGAATTGACTTCCTGGTAGGGGACTGGAGGTGAAAAATCTGGAATAATTTAAGAGACAATTAGATGCCACAATGAGTGAACTGCAGGGTCTTTCTGGAAGAATGAACGAAGATAAACCTAATGGTCTGCCTCATCTGTATTTATGTGATAAAAGTACTCATTCATTTGTCATTCTAAAAGAAATAAAATGTTAATGAGTGTTTGAACTCATATCATAGAATCATAGAAATTTACGGCACAGAAGGAAGCCATTTGGCCCATTATGTCTGTCACAACTGAAAAAGAGCTATCCAGCCTAATCCCATTTTCTAGCTCTTGGTCCATAGTTCTGTAGGTTTTGGCATATCAAGTGCCTATCCAAGAACTTTTAAAATGTGATGAGGGTTTCTGTCTTTACCACCCTTTCAGGCAGTGAGTCCAGGCCTCCACCACCCTCTGGGTGAAAAAAAGTTCTTCATAATTCCCCTCTAACCCTTATACCAATTACTTTAAATCTATACCCCCTGGTTATTGATCCTTTTGTTATGGGAAATAGGTCCTTCCTATCCATTCTATCTAGGCCCCTCATAGTTTAATACACCTCAATCAAGCCTCCCCGCAGCCTCCTCCATTCCTGTTATGTATTTAACCCTTGGCAACCTGTATCACACCACCACCAGAGGGCCTACCTGTTGGAGTCCCAAGGGATCCCAGCATCCCTTGGGAGCACTGTATATAAGCAGGCCATCCACGCGGTACCTGCACTCTGGAGTCTAATTAAAGGTGCTAAGGTCACTCTTACTCATTGCTTACAGTACTCAGTTTCATCCTTTATTATGAGCGTAATAATTGACGACTAGGTAACGAACAACCGCACGAAAATGCAAAGAACAGTTGGTATCTTGGAGAAGTTCTCAGAAGGGGATGATTGGGAGGCCTTCGTGGAGCGACTCGGCCAATACTTTGTGGCCAACGAGCTGGAAGGGGACGAGAACGCTGCCAAACGAAGGGCGATCCTCCTTACCATCTGTGGGGCAACAACCTATAGCCTCATGAAGAATCTTCTAGCTCCGGTAAAACCAACAACCAAATCCTATGAAGAATTGTGTACGCTGGTCCGGGGGCACCTAAATCCTAAGGAAAGCGTTTTGATGGCGAGGTATTGGTTCTACATGTGTCAACGGTCGGAGGGCCAGGAAGTGGCAAGCTACGTCGCCAAACTAAGGCGCCTTGCAGGACATTGCGAATTTGATGGATTCCTTGAACAAATGCTGAGAGACTTTTTTGTGCTTGGCATTGGCCATGAGGTAATCCTTCGCAAACTATTGACTGTTGAAACACTGAATCTGAGCAAAGCCATAACGATAGCCCAGGCATTTATGTCCACCAGCGATAACACCAAACAAATTTCGCAGCATAAAGAGGTTTCGGCCAGTACTGTGCATATAGTAACGTCGTTTTCATGCAGGAATATATATGGCAGAACATACACACCGGCTGCTGCACAACCTCAGATGACCCAGAGTCCGCCATGAATCGTTAATGCGAGGCAGTTAACACCTTGTTGGTGTTGTGGAGGTGATCATCGGGCCCATCAATTCCACTTCACACACTATGCGTGTAACGGCTGCAGAACAATGGGACATCTCCAGTGAATGTGCAGGCGAGCTGCAAACCCTGCAACCCACCACGTTGCAGAGGAAGATCGATCCATGGTGGATCAGGCTGAACTAGAGACTTGAACCGAGGAGGCAGAAGTGTACGGGGTACACACCTTCACTACGAAATGTCCACCAATAATATTAAAATTTGAACTGAACGGAATTCCAGTATCCATGGAACTGGACACGGGTGCGAGTCAGTCCATAATGAGCAAAAAGGCCTTCGACAGGCTGTGGTGCAACAAGGCACACAGGCCCAAGCTCAGCCCCATTCATACCAAGCTACGAACGTACACTAAAGAACTAATCCCTGAAATTGTCAGTGCAGAAGTCAATGTCTCCTATGATGAAGCAGTGCACGAACTCTCACTATGGATGGTGCCAAGGGATGGCCTACACTGTTCAGCAGAAGCTGGCTGGGAGAAATCCGCTGGAACTGGGACGACATCCGAGCACTTTCGTCCGTCGATGACACCTCATGTGCCCAGGTTCTGAGCAGATTTCCATCGTTGTTCGAGCCAGGCATTGGAAGTTTCTCGGGGGCGAAAATGCAGATCCACTTGGTTCCCGGTACACGACTCAGACATCCACCACAAGGCACGGGCGGTAACATATATGATGTGAGAGAAAGTGGAAATTGAGCTAGACAGGCTGCAGTGAGAAGGCATCATCGCGCCAGTGGAATTCAACGAGTGGGCTAGTCCGATTGTCCCGGTATTGTAAGGTGACAGCACAGTCAGAATTTGTGGGGACTATAAAGTAACGATTAACCATTTTTCGCTACAGGACCAGTACCCGTTACCCAAGCCAGACGACCTATTTGCGACCCTGGCTGGAGGAAAGATGTTCACCAAGTTGGACCTGACCTCGGCCTACATGACGCAGGAGATGGCGGAATCTTCGAAAGGCCTCACCTGCATCAACATACACAAAGCTCTGTTCATCTATAACAGATGCCCGTTCGGGATTCGGTCAGCCACAGCAATTTTCCAATGGAACATGGAGAGCCTGTTAAAGTCGGTTCCACACACCATGGTTTTCCAAGACACATACTGGTTACAGGTCGGAACACCATCGAACACTTGAAGAATTTGGAACAGGTTCTAAGTCGGCTAGATCGTGTGGGACTCAGGTAGAAATGTTCGAAGTGTGTTTTCCTGGCACCAGAGGTCGAGTTCTTGGGAAGAAGAATTGCAGCAGATGGTATCAGACCCACCGACGCCAAGATGGAGGCCATCAAGAACACACCAAGACCACAAAACGTGTTGGAGCTGCGGTCGTTCCTGGGACTTCTCAACTATTTCGGTAATTTCCTACCTGGGTTAAGCACCCTGCTTGAACCGTTACATGTGCTACTGCGCAAGGGAGACGACTGAGTATGGGGGAATTCACAAGAGGCTGCCTTTGAGAAAGCCAGGAATCTGTTGTGTTCAAACAAACTGTTTGTTCTGTATAACCCATGTAAACGATTAGTGCTAGCTTGCGATGTGTCGTCTTACGGGGTCGGGTGTGTGTTACAACAGGCTAACGAATCGGGGATTTTGCAACCGGTCGCTTATGCATCCAAGAATCTGTCCAAGGCCGAAAGGGTCTACAGCATGATTGAAAAAGAAGCTCTGCCGTGCGTTTACGGGGTGAAAAAAATGCACCAGTATTTGTTTAGCCTAAAGTTTGAGCTTGAAACTGACCATATGCCGCTCTATTGCTATTCTCAGAGAACAAAGGGATTAACACCAATGCCTCTGCCTGCATCCAAAGATGGGCGCTCACGCTGTCGGCATACAGCTATGTAATCCACCACAGAACGAGCACAGAAAACTGCGCTGATGCTCTCAGTCGGCTACAATTGCCCGCTACCGGGGTGGAAATGGCACAGCCTGCAGATTTGCTCATGGTGATGGATGCATTCGAAAATGAAAATTCACTCGTTAATGCCCGCCAGATCAGGACCTGGACCAGCCAGGATCCTTTACCGTCCCTGGTAAAAAACTGTGTCCTCCATGGGAGTTGGTCCAGCGTCCCAGCGGAAATGCAGGAAGAGATTAAGCCATTCCAGAGGCGCAAAGACGAAATGTCCTTACAGGCGGACTGTCTTTTGTGGGGTAATCATGTGGTCTTGCCCAAGAAAGGCAGAGAAACGTTCATACGTGACCTACACAGCACCCACCCAGGCATTTTAATGATGAAAGCCATAGCCAGATCCCATGTGTGGTGGCCCAGCATTGACTCAGATTTAGAGTCATGCGTGCGCCAGTGCAACACTTGCTCTCAACAGAGAGGCACTGCTAAGTTTGTGGTCGTGGCCCTCCAAACCGTGGTCTAAGATCCACGTTGACTATGCGGGCCCAGTTCGAGGCAAAATGTTCTTGGTTGTTGTGGATGTTTATTCAAAATGGATTGAATGTGTAATAATGTCTGTAAGCACGTCCACCGCCACCATCGAAAGCCTATGAGCCATGTTTGCCACACATGGCCTGCCTGATGTCCTAGTCAGCGACAATGGGCTGTGTTTCACCAGTGCTGACTTCAAGGAATTCATGACCCGCAATGGGATCAAGCACATCACATCTGCCCCGTTCAAGCCTGCATCCAACGGTGAGGCAGAACAGGCAGTTCAAACCATCAAGCAAAGCTAGAAACGCGTGTCGGAAGGCTCCCTGCAGACCCGACTGTCCCGAGTTCTGCTCAGCTACCACACCAGACCCCACTTGCTCACCGGGGTTCCCCCAGACGAGCTGCTCATGAAGAGGGTGCTCAAAACAAAGCTCTCTCTTGTCCACCCTGATCTCCGTGATCACGTCGAGGGAAGGCGGCATCAACAAAGCATGTACCATGATCGCGCAAACTTGTCACGCAATATTGAGGTCAATAATCCTGTGTTTGTACTCAATTATGGACATGGTCCCAAATGGCTCACTGGCACAGTCATAGCCAAATAAGGGAGTAGTGTTTCAGGTCAAATTGGCCAATGGACTAACGTGAGAAAGCATTTGGACCAAACCAAATTGCGGTTCACCAACAGCTACGAGCAACCCGAAGAGGACACCACCAACTTCAATCCTCCAACACACACACAAATGGCAACTGACATCATGGTTGACCACAAAACCGAACTTACCATCCCCAGCTGCCCAGCAGTCCAGTGAAGAACCAACCAACTCACCCACACCTGCATTTGTACCGAGACATTTGACAAGGGAGCGAAAAGCCACAGTTCGTCTCACCCTCTAAATAAGTGCACTATTGACTTTACAAGGGAGTGATGTTATCTATTTAACCCTTGGCAACCTGTAATACCCCACCACCAGAGGGCCTACCTGTTGGAGTCCCAAGGGAACCCAGCATCCCTTGGGAGCACTGTATATAAGCAGGCCACCCATGCGGTACCTGCACTCTGGAGTCTAATTAAAGGAGCTAAGGTCACTCTTACTTATTGCTTACAGTACTCAGTTTCATCCTTTATTATGAGCATAATAGGTCCAAAGAAAACAATCCCAGCCTATCCAATCTTTCCTCATAGCTAAAATATCATAGCTGTTTTATTACAATAAATTTACTTAACTACAGGTTAAAAAATAACAGGAACAAAAATATGGCCAAAAGATATATTGGAACACACAAAAGAATCCCAAGAAGTATGTAAAGAGGCTAAGCAGTACATGCAGGAGACCAGTTTTACGGCAGTGGATGAAGCTTAGTTATCTTAATGTAAGTAGCCCACACCGAGGTTATGTAAGCTACAGACTAACTGGGTAATACAATTGAAAGCCAAGTTACAAAAATCACCAGGAATAAAGTGGGTGAATAGGCAGATTAATCGTACAAATAAATCGTACCTGACTGAGAGTTGAAACTCCGCCTGCCCACCACACCTTTGCTTGAAACACAATTTTTGAATCCACTTCAAAAAGCAAATTAAAATGTTGATTTTACAATTATAGATGAAATAAATTAGACTTGCAAACATTGTAAAGAGAACAAAAGAACAAAGAAAGCAAAATATAGTCATTGGAGTTCAAAACATTGATTGAATGGATAAGGAGAGTAAAGCAAGGAATTTTAATTATTTGTCTCTTTATTTAAACTTAAATTTTAATAATTAGGATAGCTAAGGGAAATATTTTCAATTCACAGCTCAACTAGGTGAAAAGGTTATTTGGATTTCATTGTCCATTTATTGAAAAGATGAAGCCTACACAATTAGGTTATACCCAAAAGCAACTGCACCTAGACCTGGGATAAAACTACAATGCATTTAACTGTAAAGCACTTTCTAAAATAACTATAAATATAAAACCTCATCTTTACTGACTGAAATATAGAAATATTTTATAGACTTTTTCAATCATGTGGCTGTGACCAGACTGCACCTGATCATCTTCAACTTGTCCACATGATTCACTGGCATGTCTGGTAGAGATAAATAAATGCAACAAACTAAACCTAAAAGGAGTGAAGCTGTTTTTTTTAAGCTGAAGTAATTTTTTTCAAGTGCTGAAGAATAAAATAAACATTAAAGATGTTAGTCTTCCTAACTTAGGCTGGGACTTACAGTGGAGACAATCTATATGCTTGGGAGAATTTATTGAAATAACACAAGAATCTTTACAAAAAGATGGGAGAACCAATAAGAATTATAGCGAATTGGATATATACTTGAAAAGGAAAAATGTGCAGGACTGTAGGGATATAGCAAGGGATTTGGACTAATTGGAAAGCTCTTTCAAAGATCCGGCACAGCCACGATGGGGCAAATGGTCTCCTTCTGTGGTATATGATTCTAGGAAATTAGATTTCAGGCGAGCAGACGTTGAGGGGTCGAAATGCTGTATCATAACCAGAAAGAATTATTTAAAGGAAGGAGTAAAAGGAAAATGGGAGCATTTTAAGCAGATTATTTTTACATTGCAGTTTGTCCCAGAAGTGAGTCAAGGGCCAAAGAAAGAAAGTAAAACCAGCATAGCTGAAAGAAAAGTCATAGAGGCATTAGGGAGAAAGGCCGTGATTTCACCTATCGAGACGGGACGAGGAAGGCGACATCGGTGCCGGAGTCCGACCCCGCTCCTATCTCCATCCCGGCTTCCCACGTGACATTCCCCTGATTGGGCTTGTTAAGCCTGCCCAGTGCCGTTATCGGCCAATTAAAAGGAAGCGGGTCTGATGACGTCATTTGATAATGCGTCATCAGCTGGTTTCCTAAAAGGAACCATGCGCAAATTGATTTTGACAGTTGTGCTGTTAGTGTTTTACAGCATTGAAGTACTGCACAGAGGTGCACGGCTGCACCCAGGCTCTCCCATGACTCCTTCCAAATGCTTATGGAGGGTGTCACAGCATACAGGGAGATTCTCTTCCCTTCCAATAGGCAGAAGAGACCTCCCCAAGACACTAATGCAGCCTGGTTGCACATTGCACAGGAGGGCACAAGCAGGGATGTCAGGAGGACCAGGCTGCAGTGGCGCAAACCTTTCAATGATCTCCATAGATCACGAAATGTTACGGCAAAGCCACACTCAATCTCATCCTGCTGTGCCGCTCATCATATCCCCATCACTTTGCCTTCCCTACCCTACTCCTGCACATCCTTACTCACACCAACTGAGCTTGCACCTCCACCCATCCCTCTCTTTCTCTCTATCTACATTATCACATCCCCATCTCACTAGCCACCTCTCACACTCACCTTCATCCTAGTCCAAGCATACCAACTAACAACACACAAGTGTAGGCTCTTGGGTGTTTCCACCAATGTTCATATATACTTTCTGTTAATGCTCTGTCAAACATTGAAATCTTTATTTTCAACACTTTGCCTTCATGGACAGATTTGTGTGCACCTTTGGAAGTGGCTTAGGGAATTGTAGTGAATGGTAAGACATAAGGATAATGCTGATTTGTTAAGAGGCTAATAATCACAATTTTGAGCTGAATTTACCATTTTTCCAGGTTTTCCATGTGAAACAAAGGCATACAATGTTGTGAAGAATAGTGGAAGGCCAGCGGATTGGGAAATTTTTAGAAACCAGCAAAGGACGACTAAAAAAACAATAAAGAGAGAGAAGATAGTTTGAGAGTAAACTAGTACAAAATATAAAAACAGACAGTATGAGCTTCAACAGATATAAAAAAAGGAAGAGAGTAGCTAAAGTAAATGTTGGTCCCTTAGAGGATGAGACTGGGGAATTAATAATGGGAAACAGGGAAATGGCAGAGACTTTGAACAAATATCTTATATCGGTCTTCACAGTAGAAGACACTAAAAGCATCCCAATAATTGATAATCAAGGGGCTATTGGGATGGGGGAACTTAAAACAATCACTATCACTTGAGAAAGTACTAGGCAAACTAATGGGACTAAAGGTGGACAAGTCCCCTAGATCTGATGGTCTGCATCCTAGGGTCCTAAAAGAAGTGGCTGCAGAGATAATGGATGTATTGATCGTAATCTACCAAAATTCCCTGGATTCTGGAGTGGTCCCAGCAGATTGGAAACCCACAAATGTAAAACCCCTATTTAAGAAAGGAGGGAGACAGAAAGCAGGAAATAATAGACCAGTTAGCCTAATATCTGTCATTGGGGAAATGCTGGAGTCCATTATTAAGGGAGTAGTAGCAGGACATTTAGAAAATCATAATACAGTCAAGCAGAGTCAACATGGTTTTATAAAAGGGAAATCATGCTTGACAAATTTGCTGGAGTTCTTTGAGGATGTAACGAACAGGTGGATAAAGGGGAACCAGTAGATGTCATAGAAACATAGAAAATAGGTGCAGGAGTAGGCCATTCGGCCCTTCTAGCCTGCACCGCCATTCAATGAGTTCATGGCTGAACATTCAACTTCAGTACCCCATTCCTGCTTTCTCGCCATACCCCTTGATCCCCCTAGTAGTAAGGACCTCATCTAACTCCTTTTTGAATATATTTAGTGAATTGGCCTCAACAACTTTCTGTGGTAGTGTATTTGGATTTCCAGAAGGCATTCGATAAGGTGCCACATAAAAGGTTACTGCACAAGATAAGAGCTCACGGGGTTGTTGGTAATATATTAGCATGGATAGAGGATTGGCTAACTAACAGAAAAAAGAGAGTTGGGATAAATAGGTCATTTTTACGTTGGCAAACTAACTAGTGGGGTATCACAGGGATCAGTGCTAGGGTCTCAACTATTTACAATCTATCTTAATGACTTGGATGAAGGGACCGAATGTAATGTAGCCAAATTTTCTGATGATAGACAGAAAGATGGGAAAGCAAGTTGAGAGGAGGACGCAAAAAATCTGCAAAGGGCTATAGATAGGCTAAGTGAGTGGGCAAAAATTTTGAGATGGAATATAACATGGGAAAATGTGATGTATTCAACTTTGATAGGAAAAATTAAAAAATCAAATTATTATTTAAATGGGGAGAGATTACAAAATGCTGAGGTACAGAGGGATCTGGGGGTCCTTGTACATGCAACACAAAAAGATAGCATGCAGGTACAGCAATAATTAGGAAGGCAAATGGAATGTTGGCCTTTATTGCAAAGGGGATGGAGTATAAAAGTAGGTAAGTCCTGCTACAACTGTACAGGGTGTTGGTGAGACCACACCTGGAGTACTGCACACAGTTTTGGTCTCTTTATTAACAAGGGATATACTTGCACTGGAGGCAGTTCAGAGAAGGTTCACGAGGTTGATTCCTGAGATGAAGGGGTTTCTTATGAAGAGAGTTTAAACAGGTTGGGCCTATACTCATTGGAGTTTAGAAGAATGAGAGGTGATCTTATTGAAACATTTAAGATTCTGAGGGGGCTTGACAGGGTAGATGCAGAGATGATGTTTCCCCTCGTGGGAGAATCTAGAACTAGGGGGCATAGTTTCAGAATAAGGGGTTGCCCATTTAAAACGGAAATGAGGATGGATTTCTTCTCTGATGTTAGTGAATCTTTAGAATTCTCTACCCCAGAGAGCTGTGGAGGCTGGGTCATTTAATATATATAAGGCGGTGATAGACAGATTTTTGAACGATAAGAGAGTTGATGGTTTTGGGGAGTGGGCAGGGAAGTGGAGTTGATGCCAAGATCAGATCAGCAATGATCTTATTGCAAGGAGGGCCAAGTGGACTAATCCTGCTTCTTTTCTTATGTTCTTATGTTCCATGAAGTTCCCTCCCGGTAAGGATGTCGGGAGTTGTATCAGCATGAATTCTTTTCTTTACCTGACAGCTGCAAAGGTGCTATAAAAGCTCCCATCTCACAGCTGTTCACTTTTCAAGATCAGAAGCTCTTGTTTATTGCATTGCAAAGGCGCATTGAGCTTTATGCAGGTTGCAAGTCTTTGGAACAATCTCTCTATCCAGTGTCAGCGCATTGGAACAACCACTCTCACCATTGACAGATTGCTTCCGTCATCTCAAGTTCACTTGCCATCTATTACATTAGCATGTGCCCTTGAAACTTAATCACCTAAATGCCTCCCCTGCCGCTGCATGTCGGGTCTGTTCAGCATTGACAAACATGACATCTGGGAAAGTAGCATGGCGGCAGGTTGACAGCGGGGTCCCAACCCGCTGTCAATCATTTTAAATTTAACAGCTGACCTGCCACTGATCCCACCTTGAGTGCCAGCAAAATTCCGGTCAAAGACACGGCAAAGAAATGTCTAAAATGTACTTGGAAGGAACAGCTTTGGGAGATCTATAAAATCATGCAGAGGAAGGGCAAGAAACTGATGAGTCACAAGAAAGAAATACAAGATAAATATAGCGGAAAATATAAAGGACAATAACAACCCATTGTTTAACTATACCAAGAGCAAGACAAGGGTGTGGAGGGTTGTTGGATCATTTACCTGTGGCAGTGGGAGGTGGACTGTGAAGATGGCAATTATTTTGTGACTGCTTTTACCATATGAAAAAATGGAGAGACACCTGAGTTAAGAGAGGAATATAAGGGAGAGAGGATCACACCATCACCTTTACAAGGGAAGACATAATAAAAAGGTTTAGAAAGCTTTCAACGCTCATTCAATTGGGAAACATCACAATGGATTTTAAAGCAGCAAACAAAGGGCAAGAGTTGAGCCCACAAATGACAGACCTCTGAGGCTGACCTCATTTGTGGTGAAAATGTTTACGATGTTGATGAGGGATAGCAAAAGAGATCATCTAGAAGGACAGTGTCTGATTAGAGAGATTCAGCATGTATTCAGAACAAGAAGGTCATGTCTGACAATTTACTATTCTTTGAGGAGTTACAGACATTGTGCATGAGGGTGTGGCACTGGATGTCATTTACCTGGATTTCAGCAAGATATCTGACACTGAGCTACATAACAGACAGATTCACAAGATGTATGTCCATGGGATAAATGGCAAATGTTAGGCTGGGTTGAGGCATGACTGAAAGCTAGACAGCATAGGATGGTGATGTGAGGGGACCTGACATCGTGGAACTTGATTGGTTGTAGAGGCCCACAGGCATCAGTATTGGAGTTGCTGTTTTTCTATTGTTTTTATAAGTGACTTAGAAGGTGGAATATTGTTTAAGGTGTCTAAGTTTTCCAGATGATGTCAAACTAGGAACAATGGCTAATGGTTCTCAGACTGCTGCCATCATGGCTCTGGATGACCGTGTTCAAAGCGGCTTGCAGGGTAGTACAGCATTCCAGCAGTCTGTACTCAAACAGATTACTAGGAAAGCTGAGGTGCTGCCCCTGGGGAGTGTCAATGGATTTGTGGAAGCCGATCCTGCTGTCCTCTTTCAGGATGGCAGCATTCGTCCTCCCACCACTGCCACTCTGCCAGTGCCCTTGCTGTTGCCTGTCAACCAGTCAGCCCAGACTGCTGCCGCCCATGCCGAGATGGTGCAGTCTGAAGACGGGCCCAGAGCTCCTCAAGATCATCCTGCAAAGCCATTTGCAGTCTACCCCATTGAAAGTCAGCAGCCTTCCACCAGCCATGCTGCAGTCACTGGAGTAGCACTGCGTAGGAGCACAAGGATAGTAAAAGCCACATGCAAAACAGTCACTAAGGGAATGCACAAGGATGATTAGTTACATTTTTGATGTAATATTAGATGCATATATGGATAAAGTTTGATTGGAAAGATTGCTTTGTGGTAGCTATTATTTCAGCATTGTGGCCAAGATGACTCTGTGATGGTCAGTAATAGAGGGAAGGTAATGTGTGGGACTAATGTTGAATGGGAAAATGGGGTTGCAATTAATCCAACAGCAGCCGGATGATTCGGTCCCGGATATGACACGGGTTTGATGGGCTGAATGGCCTCTTTCTGTGCTGTAACCATCCTATGATTCTATATGCTTTCTCCATACAGTGCTATTATATACTGCGTGTCGAACTGATTATAAATTGGTTTTGTGTTTTAAAATGATATGATGAGAGTGTGTGATGTAATGTGGGTTTATCAGTTGATACCGTTCCCAAGAGATTCAGGAAATGCGGGAGCTGATGTTCTATTCTTTTGTTACTTGCAGACTAATTGGGACTTTCGGGATGGTGTTACAGCAAGTAGTGGAAGACGGACAGCTGGACATCGCAGACACATTAATAGATGACAACAACAGTTCAATCAGGGTAGGTTTGTGAGCCTTTTTCTCCTTTCTTAGTATTTTTCTCCCTTCATAACCTCTCACCTACCTTTCAGTAGAGAAAACAAAACAGAATGAAAACCGTACGGTCCAAAGGAGGAAGAAGCCTCTTTGAGATCCGAACTGAGAAGACATGTTGGAACTATTGCCAGTCTTGACACAGGAGCATAGGCAGAAAACCCTAACCCTCCGTGCCCCCAACCCTCCTGCCCACCCGCATCTGAGATTGATTTCTAGAGGAAGCAGGAGCATGGCATTCTGACAAATGTTGAGATTTTACATTAAGAAAGGTGCATTCTGGCTAATTTTAAACATTTTTTTTTTAAAGCATCACACCTCCCCTCATTTCACAGGCACAGTCGCCTTCTAAACCTTACTCTTCACTTTAAAGAGGTACTCTTCTCCTCCATTCAAATCAACTTCCTAGTTCACAGAGCTTCACCATCCCCTTGATGTGCTCCCTACCACTGGTCCTGGTTGTGACTGCCATTTAAACTCATCTTTAACTTAAACTTTTTAATATCATATTTTGGCTTTAACTTCTTGAGCACAGGATTCACACACTACCTTGTACCTTATCTGTGAAGGGGAGGCAGAAGCTCTGTGGCCATTGTGCCAGTCCATTCAGTGACAGCTGGTAAAAACACATAAATACTCCCACATTACACCTGCTTCCTTGCCGAATGGAAACACTCTTGCTGACTCCATTTTGTGCAGAGATTTAGCTGTCAGCAGTTTTTCAGGTAATTTCCACAACCTCAGAAGTCACTCTCACCACATTGAAACTCATTATCACAACACTGAAGGACTGGACTTCTGATTTCCACTTGACCTGCCATCTTTTCGATCAGCATGGGTACCGCTTATGCTGTCTCACCCTGGTCCTCAGAATCAGACCAAACTGAGCTCCAGAACCAAAAACAGCAGCAGCAGCAGCCATAATACCAGCAGCCTTCTCCTCAATGACCTGATGCTCCACAGGAAAGAGGGGGTCAGCACAGGGCTGCACTGTGCCAGAGTCGATATCCCCAACACAGGGTATACAGGCAGAGAATGAGCTTCCTCAACATGACTGAGCAGCAGTGCTTCAGGAGGCTCAGGCTATCACACCAGCTTGTAGCAGACATTTGTAGTTTGCTGGAACAAGACTTGCTGCCCAGAGAACCTGGTGGACACGCCTTACCAGTGGCTGTCAAAGTCACCAATGGCCACAACTTCTTCACCTCAGGCTCCTTCCAGGGATCTGCAGCAGACATTTGTAGGATCTCGCAGTCGGCCGCCCACAGATGCATCACCCAGCTGACCGATGCCATGTTTGACAAGTCAGTCATTTATGTAAACTTGACCATTGATGAAGCCGGTGTTACTGAGCAGGCACTCAGCTTTGCAGCTCTGGCTGGCTTCCCACGGGTGCAGGGCATCATCGACTGCACACATGTGGGCATCAGGGCACCCCCACAACACCCAGGATTGTTTGTGAACCACAAGGACATCCACTCCCTCAATGTGCAGCTTGTCTGCAACCATAAAAAGATCATCTTGCAAGTGTGTGTGCCAGAATCCCTGGCAGCTGCCATGACTCTTTCGTCCTGCACCATCCACCCTCCCTCAACTCTTCGCACCTCCAAACAGACTTACCGGCTGGCTGCTTGGAGACAAGGATTATCCACTGAATACATGGCTGATGACACCCCTGAGGAGGCCAAGTACTGAGGCCGAGGAGCATTATAATAGAAACATAGAAACATAGACACCCCTGAGGAGGCCAAGTACTGAGGCCGAGGAGCATTATAATAGAAACATAGAAAATAGGTGCAGGAGTAGGCCATTCGGCCCTTCGAGCCTGCACCGCCATTCAATGAGTTCATGGCTGAACATGCAACCTCAGTACCCCATTCCTGCTTTCTCGCCATACCCCTTGATCCCTCTAGTAGTAAGGACTATATCTAACTTCTTTTTGAATATATTTAGTGAATTGGCCTCAACAACTTTCTGTGGTAGAGAATTCCACAGGTTCACCACTCTCTGGGTGAAGAAGTTTATCCTCATCTCAGTCCTAAATGGCTTACCCCTTATCCTTAGACTGTGACTCCTGGTTCTGGACTTCCCCAACATTGGGAACATTCTTCCTGCATCTAACCTGTCTAAACCCGTCAGAATTTTAAACGTTGCTATGAGATCCCCTCTCATTCTTCTGAACTCCAGTGAATACAAACCCAGTTGATCCAGTCTTTCTTGACATGTCAGTCCCGCCATCCCGGGAATCAGTCGGGTGAACCTTCGCTGCACTTAGGAGACCAAAACTGTACACAATACTCCAGGTGTAGCCTCACCAAGGCCCTGTACAACTGTAGCAATACCTCCCTGCCCCTGTACTCAAATTACCTCGCTATAATGACAGACACATGTCCACCACATGTGTCATAGAGCAAGCAATCGGCATGATGAAGATGCACGTCAGATGCCTTGGCAGATCTGGAGGAATCCTCTAGTACGCACCAGCCAGGGTCTCCAGAATCATCGTATGCTGCGCATTGCAAAACATAGCGCAGCAACGAGAATTGGAGTTGCAAGAGGAGCAAGGCGCAGAGCGCACAGAATCTTCAGAGGAGGAGGAACAGAGGGAAGACAAGGAGCAGGAGTATGAACCTGAGGTGGAGGTAGCACCAGCGGCGGCACACATTGCTCCCCAGGAGGCCCTGAATAGCCTCATAATGGCCAGATTTACTAAACTTGCTCCAGTGCACCCAAATGGCTTCCAGATGCTGCATTAACTTCCCCCCACACCCACTCAGTCCCCAACAACACCACACAGCAGTCCTACAATGAACAAACCATTCCTCTCAGCCATACCGCCAGTGCTCGAGGTGAAGTAATGTCTCACCATTCACTCCAAGTGACAAAGCCACTTCCCAAGTACCAGGCAAAAATGGACAAGACAGGAAAGTTGTGCAAATAAATTAATGTATGTGCATCATAAATGTAACTGAAGCTTAACATAACATTTTTTTCATACACCCATGTGCAGACTCTTGTGCATCTAAGATTGAGTCTTTACTCTTTTCCGAGTGCTTCTACGAGGTGCAACCCCTGTGGCTTCAGCAGAGGTAGAGGCAAGCTGCTCACTCCCCTGCTGCAATTTCTTTGACACTTTTGGTAGACGTCCATTGGGTTTTGGAGCCTGTGAGGGCCGTTATTCTTAACCTATGATCCTTAGTTCTAGATTCCCCCACGAGGGGAAACATCCTCTCTGCATCTACCTTGTCGAGCACCCTCAGTATCTTGTATGTTTCAATAAGATCACCTTGCATTCTTCTAAACTCCAATTAGTATAGGCCCAACCTGCTCATCCTTTCTTTATATGTCAACCCTTTCATTTACGGAATCAACCTAGTGAACCTTCTCTGAACTGCCTCCAATGCAAGTATATCCTTCCTTAAATAAGGAGACCAAAACTGTACGCAGTACTCTAGGTGTGGCCTCACCAATATCCTGTACAGTTCTAGAGGATTTCCCTGCTTTTATACTCTATCCCCCTTTGCAATAAAGGCCAACATTCCATTTGCCTTCCTGATTACCTGCTGTACCTGCAGACTAACTTTTTGTGTTTCATGCACAAGGACCCCCAGGTCCTGCTGTATTGCAACATTTTGTAGTTTCTCTCCATTTAAATAATAATTTGCTTTTTTATTTTCCCTGCCAAAATGTATAACCTCACACTTTCCCACATTATACTCCATCTGCCAAATGTTTGCCCGCTCACTTAGCTTGTCTATATCCCTTTGCAGATTTTTTTGTGTCCTCCTCACAACTTGCTTTCCCAGCCATCTTTGTATTATCAGCAAACTTGGCTACATTACACTTGGTCCCTTCATCCAAGTCATTATAATAGATTGTAAATAGTTGAGACCCCAGCACCGATCCCTGTGGCACCGTACTAGTTACCATTTGCCAACCAGAAAATGACCCATTTATCCCTACTCTCTGTTTTCTGTTAGTTAGCCAATCCTCTATCCATGCTAATATATTACCCCCAACCACGTGAGCTCTTATCTTGCGCAGTAACCTTTTATGTGGCACCTTATCGAATGCCTTCTGGAAATCCAAATACATCACATCCATTGGTTCCCCTTTATCCACTCTGCTCGTTACATCCTCAACGAACTCCAGCAAATTTATCAAACATGATTTCCCTTTCATAAAACCATGCTGACTCTGCTTGACTGTATTATACTTTTCCAAATGTTCTGCTACTGCTTCCTTAATAATGGATTCCAGCAATTTACCAACAACAGATATTAGGCTAACTGGTCTATAGTTTCCTGCTTTCTGTCTGCAGGGAATCGAATACGGCCAGGGTGATCTCCTGGACTAGTTTCGATCACCTGGATGGGTCAGAGAAGAATTTTTTCAGATTTTTTTTTCCCTAATTGGCCTGGGTTTTTATCTAGTTTTTGCCTCTCACAGGAGATCACATGGCTCCGGTTGGGGTGGAGTGCAGAATGTTTTAGTGTAAGGGGTGTCGCAGTTGTGTGGGGCGGATTGGTTGGGCTGGGTGTTCTTTAATTTCCACCATTGTTCATTGGTTTATATGTAACCTTCAGGGCTGCTGACCGAGGGCCGTGTGGCTCTTTGTCAGCCGGCGTGGCATGATGGGCCGAAATGGCCTCCTTCTACGCTGTAAATTCCTATGTTTCTATAGTTTTCTGCTTTCTGACTGCCTCCTTTTTTAAATAGGGTAGTTACATTTACGGTTTTTCCAATCCACTGGGATCACTCCAAAATCCAGGGAATTTTGGTAGATTACAACCAATGTATCCATTATCTCTGCAGCCACTTCTTTTAAGACCCTAGGGTGCAAGCCATTAGGTCCAAGGGGCTTGTCCACTGTTAGCCCCATTATTTTACCAAGTACTTCTTCTTTAGTGATAGTGATTGCTTTAAGTTCCTCCCTCCCTATGGGCCCTTGATTATCCATTATTGGGATGTTTTAGTGTCTTCTACTGTGAAGACCGATACAAAATATTTGTTCAAAGTCTCTGCCTTTTCCCTGTTTCCCATTAGTAATTCCCGAGTCTCATCCTCTAAAAGACCAACTTTTACTTTAGTTACTCTCTTCCTTTTTATGTACCTGTGGAAGCTCTTACTCTCTGTTTTTATATTTCTTGCTAGTTTACTCTCATACTCTATCTTCCCTCTCTTTCTAATTTTTTTAGTCATCCTTTGCTGATTTTTAAAAATTTCCCAAACCTCTGGCCTCCCACTAATCTTGGCCACTTTGTATGCCATTGTTTTCAATTTGATACCATCCTTTACTTCCTCAGTTAAACATGGATGGTTCTCCCTTCTCTTGAAGTCTTTCCTTCTCACTGGAATATATTTTTGTTGAGAGTTATTAAATATCTCCTTAAATGTGTGCCACTGCTCATCAACTGTCTTACACTTTAATCTATTTTCCCAGTCCACTTTAGCCAACTCTGCCTTCATATCTTTGTAATTGCCTTTATTTAAGATCAGGACACTGCTTTGAGATCCAACTTTCTCATCCTCCAACTAAATTTGAAATTCAACCATGCTATGGTCACTCTTTCCTGGAGGATCCTTTACGAAGAGATAATTTATTAATCCTGTCTCATTAGGGGACTGAGGGTCTAGTGAGAAGGAGGAACTGAAGGATATCCTTATAAAGCAGGAAATTGTATTCGGGAAATTGATGGGATTGAAGGCCAATAAATCCCTGGAGCCTGATAGTCTACATTCCAGTGTACTTAAGGAAGTGGCCATAGAAATAGTGGATGCATTGGTGATCATTTTCCAACAGTCTATTGATTCTGAATCAGTTCCAATGGACTGGAGGGAAGCTAATGTAACACCACTTTTTAAAAAAGAAGGGAGAGAGAAAACGGGGAATTATAGACCGGTTTGCCTGACATCAAAAGTGGGGAAAATGTTGGAATCAATTATTAAAGATGAAATAGCAGCGCATTTGGAAAGCAGTGACAGGATCGGTCCAAGTCAGCATGGATTTATGAAAGGGAAATCATGCTTGACAAATCTTCTGGAATTTTTTGAGGATGTAACTAGTAGAGTGGACAAGGAAGAACCAGTGGGTGTGGTGTATTTGGACTTTCAAAAGGCTTTTGACAAGGTCCCACACAAGAGATTGGTGTGCAAAATCAAAGCACATGGTATTGGGGGTCATGTACTGACGTGGATAGATAACTGGTTGGCAGACAGGAAGCAGAGAGTCGGGATAAACGGGTCCTTTTCAGAATGGCAGGCAGTGACTAGTGGAGTGCCGCAGGGCTCAGTGCTGGGACCCCAGCTCTTTACAATATACATTAATGATTTAGATGAAGGAATTGAGTGTAATATCTCCAAGTTTGCAGATGACACTAAACTGGATGGCAGTGTGAGCTGTGAGGAGGATGCTAAAAGGCTGCAGGGTGACTGGGACAGGTTAGGTGAGTGGGCAAATGCATGGCCAATGCAGTATAATGTGGATAAATGTGAGGTTATTCACTTTGGTGGCAAAAACACGAAGGCAGAATATTATCTGAATGGCGGCAGATTAGGAAAGGGGGAGGTGCAACGAGACCTGGGTGTCATGGTTCATCAGTCCTTGAAAGTTGGCATGCAGGTACAGCAGGCGGTGAAGAAGGCAAATGGTATGTTGGCCTTCATAGCTAGGAGATTTGAGTATAGGAGCAGGGAGGTCTTACTGCAGTTGTACAGGGCCTTGGTGAGGCCTCACCTGACATATTGTGTTCAGTTTTGGTCTCCTAGTCTGAGGAAGGACGTCCTTGCTATTGAGGGAGTGCAGCGAAGGTTCACCAGAGTGATTTCTGGGATGGCGGGACTGACGTATGAGGAGAGACTGGATCAACTGGGCCTTTATACACTGGAGATTAGAAGGATGAGAGAGGATCTCATAGAAACTTATAAGATTCTGGTGGGACTGGACTGGTTAGATGCGGGAAGAATGTTCTCAATGATGGGGAAGTCCAGAACCAGGGGACACAGTCTTAGGATAAGGGGTAGGCCATTTAGGACTGAGATGAGGAGAAACTTCTTCATTCAGAGAGTTGTTAACCTGTGGAATTCCCTACCGCAGAGAGTTGTTGATGCCAGTTCATTGGCTATGTTCAAGAGGGAGTTAGATATGGCGCTTACGGCAAAAGGGATCAAGGGGTATGGAGAGAAAGCAGGAAAGGGGTACTGAGGGAATGATCAGCCATGATCTTATTGAATGGTGGTGCAAGCTCGAAGGGCCGAAGGGCCGAATGGCGTACTCCTGCATTTGTTTCTATGTTTCAAAGTACCAGTTCCAAGATAGCCTGCTATCTGGTTGGTTCCGCAATGTACTGTTCAAGGAAACTATCTCGGATACACTCGATGAACTCTTCCTCAAGGCTACCCTGGCCAATTTGATTTGTCCAATCAATATGAAGATTAAAATCGACCATGATTATTGCCATACCTTTCTTACAAGCCTCCATTATTTCTTTATTTATACTTCATCCAACAGTGTAGCTACAGTTATCATCATCACAGGCAGTCCCTTGAAATCGAGGAAGACTTACTTCCACTCTAAAAATGAGTTCTTAGGTGACTGAACAGTCCAATATGGGAATTACAGTCTCTGTCACAGGTGGGACAGACAGTCATTGAAGGAAAGGCTGGGTGGGACTGGTTTGCCGCACTCTCCTTCCGCTGCCTGCGCTTGGTTTCTGCACGCTCTCGGCGATGAGACTCGAGATGCTCAGCGCCCTTCCGGATGCACTTCCTCCACTTTGGGCGATCTTTGTACAGGGACTCCAAGGTGTCAGTAGGGATGATGTATTTTATCAAAGAGGCTTTGAGGGTTTCCTTGAAACATTTCCTCTGCCCACCTTGGGCTCGTTGCCGCATAGGAGTTCCGAGTAGAGTGCTTGCTTTGTTTGTCTTGTGTCAGGCATGCGAACAACTGAGCTGGTCGCGTGTGGTCAGTGTGTCGATGCTGGGGATGTTGGCCTGGTCGAGGATGCCAACGTTAGTGCATCTGTCCTCCCAGGGGATTTGCAAGATCTTGCAGAGACATCGTTAGTGGTATTTCTCCAGCGATTTGAGGAGTCTACTGTACATGGTCCAAGTCTCTGAGCCACAGAAGGGCAGGTAACACTACAGCCCTGTAGACCATAAGCTTGGTGCCAGAGTTAAGGGCCTGATCTTCGAACAGTCTCTTCCTCAGGCGGCTGGCACACTGCAGGCGATGTCGTCGATGTCTGCCCTTGCTGATAATAGGCCTCCGAGGTATAGAAAGTGGTCTGTGTCGTCGAACTACAGTACGCTGACGACGCATGCATCTGTGCACATTCAGGGACTGAAATGCAGGGAGACAGAGGGAAACAAAAAGGAGACAAAAGCAAAAGACAGAAAGGAGATGAGTAAAAGTGGAGGGCAGAGAAACCCAAGGCAAAAAACAAAAAGGGCCACTGAATATAAAGGGGCTGCAGGAGGGATCAAAACTAAAAATCATGGTTTAAAAACTTGTATTAAAACACTCGACCTAAACGCATGCAGCATTCAAAATAAAGTAAATGAGTTGACGGCATAAATCATTACAAATGGGTATGATTTGGTGGCCATTACAGAAACGTGGTTGCAGGGTGGCCAAGACTGGGAATTAAACATACAGGGGTATCTGACGATTTGGAAAGATAGACAAGAAGGGAAAGAAGGTGGGGTAGCTCTGTTAATAAAGGATAATATCAGGGCAGTTGTGAGAGACGATATTGGCTTTAATGAACAAAATGTTAAATCATTGTGGGTGGAGATTAGAGATAGTAACGGGAAAAAGGTCACTGGTGGGCGTAGTTTATAGGCCCCCAAATAATAACTTCACAGTGGGGCGGGCAATAATCAAGGGAATAATGGAGGCATGTGAAAAAGGAATGGCAGTAATCATGGGGGATTTTAACTGACATATCGATTGATCAAATCAAATCGCACGGGATAGCCTGGAGGAGGAATTCATAGAATGCATACAGGATTGTTTCTTAGAATAGTATGTTACAGAACCTACAAGGGAGCAAGCTATCTTAGATCTGGTCCTGTGTAATGAGACAGGAATAATAAACGATCTCCTAGTAAAAGATCCTCTCGGAATGAGTGATCACAGTATGGTTGAATTTGAAATACAGATTGAGGGTGAGGAAGTAGTGTCTCACATGAGCGTACTATACTTAAACAAAGGGGACTACAGTGGGATGAGGGCAGAGTTGGCTAAAGTAGACTGGAAACACAAACTAAACGGTGGCACAATTGAGGAACAGTGGAGGACTTTTAAGGAGCTCTTTCATAGTGCTCAACAAAAATATATTCCAGTGAAAAAGAAGGGTGGTAAGAGAAGGGATAACCAGCTGTGGATAACCAAGGAAATAAAAGAGAGTATCAAATTAAAAACCAATGCGTATAAGGTGGCCAAGGTTAGTGGGAAACTAGAAGATTGGGAAAATTTTAAACAACAGCAAAGAATGACTAAGAAAGCAACAAAGAAAGGAAAGATAGATTACGAAGGTAGACTTGCGCAATACATAAAAACGGATAGTAAAAGCTTTTGCAGATATATAAAACGCAAAAGAGTGACTAAAGTAAATGTTGGTCCCTTAGAAGATGAGAAGGGGGATTTAATAATGGGAAATGTGGAAATGGCTGAGACCATAAACAATTATTTTGCTTCGGTCTTCACAGTGGAAGACACAAAAACCATGCCAAAAATTGCTGGTCACAGGAATGTGGACCTTGAGACAATCACTATCACTAGGGGGGTAGGCTAATGGGACTCAAGGTAGACAAGTCCCCTGGTCCTGATGAAATGCATCCCAGGGTATTAAAAGAGATGGCGGAAGTTATAGCAGATGCATTTGTTATAATCTACCAAAATTCTCTGGACTCTGGGGAGTTACCAGGGGATTGGAAAGCAGCTAATGTAACGCCTCTGTTTAAAAAAGGGGGCAGACAAAAGGCGGGTAACTATAGGCCAGTTAGTTTAACATCTGTAGTGGGGAAAATGCTTGAAACTATCATTGAGGAAGAAATAGCAGGACATCTAGATAAGAATAGTGCAATCAAGCAGACGCAGCATGGATTCATGAAGGGGAAATCATATTTAACTAATTTACTGGAATTCTCTGAGGATATAACGAGCATGGTGGATAGAGGTGTACCGATGGATGTGGTGTATTTAGATTTTCAAAAGGCATTCGATAAGGTGCCATACAAAAGGTTACTGCAGAAGATAAAGGTACACGGAGTCAGAGGAAATGTATTAGCATGGATAGAGAATTGGCTGGCTAACAGAAAGCAGAGAGTCGAGATAAATGGGTCCTTTTCGGGTTGGAAATCGGTGGTTAGTGGTGTGCCACAGGGATCGGTGCTGGGACCACAACTGTTTACAATATACATAGATGACCTGGAAGAGGGGACAGAGTGTAGTGTAACAAAATTTGCAGATGATACAAAGATTAGTGGGAAAATGGATTGTGTAGAGGACACAGAGAGGCTGCAAAGAGATTTAGATAGGTTAAGCAAATGGGCTAAGATTTGGCAGATGGAATACAATGTTGGAAAGTGTGAGGTCATCCACCTTGGGGAAAAAAACAGTAAAAGGGAATATTATTTGAATGGGGAGAAATTGCAACATGCTGCGGTGCAGAGGGACCTGGGGGTCCTTGTGCATGAATCCCAAAAAGTTAGTTTGCAGGTGCAGCAGGTAATCAGGAAGGCGAATGGAATGTTGGCCTTCATTGCGAGAGGGATGGAGTATAAAAGCAGGAAGGTCCTTCTGCAATTGTATAGGGTATTGGTGAGGCCGCACCTGGAGTACTGCGTGCAGTTTTGGTCACCTTACTTAAGGAAGGATATACTAATTGTGGAGGGGGTACAGAGACGATTCACTAGGCTGATTTCGGAGATGAGGGGGTTACCTTATGATGATAGATTGAGTAGACTGGGTCTTTACTCGTTGGAGTTCAGAAGGATGAGGGGTGATCTTATAGAAACATTTAAAATAATGAAAGGGATAGACAAGATAGAGGCAGAGAGGTTGTTTCCACTGGCCGGGGAGACTAGAACTAGGGGCCACAGCCTCAAAATACGGGGGAGACAATTTAAAACCGAGTTGAGAAGGAATTTCTTCTCCCAGAGGGTTGTGAATCTGTGGAATTCTCTGCCCAAGGAAGCAGTTGAGGCTAGCTCATTGAATGTATTCAAGTCACAGATAGATAGATTTTTAACCAATAAGGGAATTAAGGGTTATGGGGAGCGGGCGGGTAAGTAGAGCTGAGTCCACGGCCAGATCAGCCATGATCTTGTTGAATGGCGGAACAGGCTCAAGGGGCTAGATGGCCTACTCCTGTTCCTAATTCTTATGTTCTTATGTTCTTATGTTCTTATGTTAAATCCAAGTCATAGTCAACATCTTCACTGAGGTGTATGAAAGCAGGGCCTTACACTAAACATCCGTAAGACAAAAGTCCTCCACCAGCCTGACCACGCCACACAGCAATATCCCCCCAGTCATCAAGATCCACAGTGCGGCCCTGGACAACATGGACCACTTTCCATACCTTGGGAGCCTATTATCAACAAGGGTAGACATCAACAATGAGATTCCAGTGCACCAGTGCAGTCTTCAGCCGCTTGATGAAAAGGGTGTTTGAAGATCAGGCCCTCAAATCTGCCACCAAGTTCATGGTCTACAGGGCTGTAGTGATATCCACCCTCCTGTATGGCTCAGAGACGTGGACCATATACAGTAGACACCTCAAATCACTGGAGAAATACCACCAACGAGCTACCGTTAGAGGGCCTATAGACTACGCCCACCAGTGACTTCTTCCCCATATTATTTCTTATCTACACCCAAACTGATTCTGCATCTTCATTTTCTGAGCCAATATCATTTCTCACTACTGCACTGATCTCATTTTTTATTAACAAAGCTACCCCACCTCCTTTTCCTTTCCGTCTATCCTTCTGAATTGTCAAATAACCCTGACTATTCAGTTCTCAGCCTTGGTCACCTGGTAACCACGTCTAAGTAATGGCTATCAGATCATACCCATTTATATCTATTTGTACTGTCAACTCATCTGTCTTGTTATGAATGTTGCGTGCATTCAGATAAAGAGCTTTTGATTTTTTCTTTTAACCATTTTTCCCTACTTTGATCCCATTTTCTGATACACTCTTATTTTTATACATTCTGTTCCTTCCTATCACACTCTGGTTATCATTTCCCCCACTGCTAGCCTGCTCTATTACTTTCTCCTTGCGCTTTGATATTTTAAATTTCCACTCAGCTGAACCCTCCCCGCACCCACCCTGCCTCCAGTATTTAGTTTAAAGCCCTCTCTGCAGCCCTGATTATTCGATTAACCAGGACACATCCCAGCCTGGTTCAAGTGAAGCCCGTCCCAATGGAACAGCTCCCTGTTATCCCTGTACAGGTGCTAGTGCCCAATGAATTGAAACCCATTTCTCCCACACCAGTTCTTGAGCCATGTGTTCATCTCTCTGATCTTATTTACCCTATGCAAATTTGCTTGTGGCTCAGGTAGTAATCCAGTGATTATTACCTTTGTGGTTCAGCTTTTTAATTTGGCCCCTAGCTGCTCATACTCCCTCAACAGAACCTCTTTCTTTGTTCTACCCATGTCATTGGTACCTATGTGGATCATGACAACTGGATCTTCCCCCTCCCACTCCAAGGGCTCAAAATTGGCCCACCCCTTTTTTCGGTGCATTCAACGGAGATGCGCGCTTTTCTGCATTGAAAAGTGCTCCGGAAAAAATCGCTCCCCACTTTGGCCGCTGTCCGGCCTCTCCCGGGTCTTCGCGCAGCGTGGCCAGTCAGGTCGGGGGCGGAGCTAGTGTCCCGCGCTGAAAACAGTACCGGGACGCCTGCACATGCGCGTTGCAGTGTGCGCACATGCGCGGTAGCTCCTCGCCCACAGCCTCTCAGTGTGCGTGCTGTAGCGTGGGACCCGATTATCATCATCATCATCATCATATCGGCTGCTGGTGCGTCCCGCCCCTATCCCAGGCCGAGTGGCCTACCGCACAGGCCGGCCCGCTGCCTTCCTGGGCTGAAGATGAAGGTAGGGGAGGGCTTACTTCTATTTTTTATTTATATATTTTGAAAAAATTATGTAAATATGTTTTTTCTCTTGTGAATAGGGGTGGCCATTTGTCAATCCTATTTACCTGGTGCTATTGTGAAAGAAGAACATAAGTGACGGAGGAACACTGAGAGAATATCTTATTTATTGAAGTAGACTTTAATACGGGCTCAATTTTGGCCCAGTATAATCATTGCAAACAAATACTTGTTTAAAGTAGTTGTGAGATTGGAGCAATTTAATTCAACTATCTTTTACTTCTTTTATTTTTGTAGTTTAAACTTCCATGAATGCTTCTGTTGTATAGTAAATTAACTTTGCAAAGTTTGTCATATGATGTCCTGTATAGCTGTTTGATCCTATTCACATTCTTTAGTCAAGTCATTAAGTTCTGCTGGCCTCCGATATATCTACCTGCGCTGATTTCTTAACTCTCTGCAAGGGTTTTCACAAGTGGCCAAAGTGGCCACATACACTGGCCTAAGTAGATTTGGAGTAACTATTAGCTGGCCAAAGTGGCCTAAATGGCCAAAATTGGCATAGGTGACAGGTAACACCCCTTTTGAGAAAAACTAAACTAAACTAAAAAAATGTAACTAACTCACTTACATTGGCGCAAATTGGATGTGCAAAATGGAGATTTTTAATATTCTCCAGAAAAATCAAGTTGCTCCAAAAAATACGGAGCAACTCCTGGCCAATTTTGAGCCCCAACTTCCTCTTCAACCCAGAGGAGATGTCTTTAACCCTGGCACCGGGCAGGTAACACAGCCTTCAGGACTCACACTCTCGGCTGCAGAGAACAGTATCTATCCCCCTATTGATACGATCTCTTACCACTACAACATTTCTTTTTACTCCCCCCCCCCCACTTGAATGGTCCCCTGTACCACGGTGCTGTGGTCAGTTTGCTCATCCTCTCTGCAATCCCTGCCCTCGTCCACACAGGGAGTAAAATCCTCGAATCTGTTGGACAAGAGCAAGGGCTGAGGCTTCTCCATCACTACCTCCGAGGACCCCATACCTGCCTCACTTGTAGTCACACCCTCCTGTCCCTGACCATGGACCAAATTTGAATTAATTCATCTAAGGGGTGTGACTGCCTCCTGGAACACAGCGTCCAGGTAGCTCTCCCCCTCCCTGATCTGGTCACAGTGGACCTCAATGGGGTCAACCAGCTTCCACATGCAGTAACACATTGCCTGCTGTGCCATCTCTAATGTATTAATTAATCAAGTTTTGACATTTTTGAACGTTTAATTTTTAATCACGGTTCTTAATTTAAACTAATGCCCAAGAAAGAGAGAAATACTCACCAACCAATCACTTCCCCACTTTCCTGTGACATTACACTTTCAATCTTTTTACTTCTTGTCCTCCCAGGTCAGTTAGCGCTGTTCTGGCTAGCTGCTTGTTGTGCTGCTGCTCCCGATTTTGCGCCCAAGTCTATATTAATATCCCTCCTCGAGATGAGGTCAATGAGCTTCTGCCATCTGTTGTTCACAGCAAGCATGTTCTTGTTGGACTGGCGCATTTGCTACTCCATGCAGGTGGCCATCTTTTCCATGGAACAGCACATCGTCACCATCACCTGCGAGATGCTGGTGCTCATGTTGGAGATGGACTCCTCCATTCTCCGTACATTTTCACACATCACGGCTGCAAAAGCTCTCAGAGCCTCATGCAATTGTTGCTGCCTCTCCAAGATAACCCTCTTTCTCGACGGCCTCCAAGGTTCAGCATCTGCATGCAGCTCAGCAGAGCTTGGAGTATCCTGCCCCATAACTTTCTATTCCCTTCTCCCTCATATGCTCCTATTAAATACATCTACACTATTCACTTCAAACACTCCCTTTGGTTAGCGAACTCCACATTCTCACCACTCTTTGGGTAAAGAAGTTTCTTCTTAATTCTCTATTGGATTTCTTGGTGACTATCTTATATTGATGGCCTTTAATTATGTTCTTCCCCACAAGTGGAAACAATCTCTGTATCCACTCTATCAAAACATTTCATAATGTTAAAGACCTCTATTAGGTCACCCCTCAGCCTTCTTTTTTCAAGAGAAAGGAGTCCCAGCTTGTCCATGCTTTTCTGATATGTGAACCCTCGCATTTCTGGTATCATACTTGTAAATCTTTTATGCACCCTCACCAATACCTCCAAATTCTTTTTATAATATAAGAACATACATAAGAACCTAAGAAATAGGAACAGGAGTAGGCCATATAGCCCCTCGAGCCTGCTCCACCATTCAATAAAATCATGGCTGATATGATTATGGACTCAGCTCCACTTCCCTGCCCACTCCCCATAACCCCTTATTATCCCCTTATCGTTTAAGAAACTGTCTATTTCTGTCTTAAATTTATTCAGTATCCCAACTTCCACAGCTCTGTGAGGCAGCGAATTCCACAGATTTGCAACCCTCTGAGAGAAGAAATTTCTCCTCATCTCTGTTTTAAATGGGCAGCCCCTTATTCTAAGATTATGCCCTCTAGCTCTAGTCTCCCCCATCAGTGGAAACATCCTCTCTGCATCCACCTTGTCAAGCCCCCTCATAATCTTATACGTTTCGATAAGATCATCTCTCATTCTTCTGAAGTCCAATGAGTAGAGGCCCAATCTACCCAACCTTTCCTCATAAGTCAACCCCCTCATCCCCGGAATCAACCTAGTGAACATTCTCTGAACTGCCTCCAAAGCAAGTATATCCTTTTGTAAATATGGAAACCAAAACTGCACGCAGTATTCCAGGTGTGGCCTCACCAATACCTTGTATAGCTGTAGCAAGACTTCCCTGCTTTTATACTCCATCCCCTTTGCAATACCATTGGCCTTCCTGACCAGAACTGTACGCATTACTCTTAAATGTGGTCTAACCAAGGTTCGATACAGGTTTAGCATAACTTCCCTACTCTTCAATTCTATACCTCTGGAAATAAACCCAAGTGCTTGGTTTGCTTTTTTATGGCCTTGCTAATCTGTGTCGCAACTTTTAGTGATTTGTATATTTGTACTCCGAGATCCCTTTGTTCCTCTGCCCCACCTAGACTCGTACCCTCCAAGTAATATGTGACCTCCCTATTCTTCCTACCAAAATGTAATACCTCACATTTATCTGTGTTGAACTTCATTTGCCAATTATATGCCCATTCTGCAAGTTTATTAATGTGCTCCTGTAATGTGTTGCAGTCCTCCTCAGTATTGACTATCCTCGTCAATTTGCAAAATTAGGAATTGTGTTTTTGTGATTCCAAAGTTTAAATCATTAATATAAATTGTGAACAGTAGTGGTCCCAGCACTGATCCCTGTGGAACACCACTACCCACCTTCTGCCTCTGTGAATAGCTACCCTTTACCCCGACTCTCTGCTTTCTGTCTTGAAGCCAGCTGGCTATCCCTTCTGCTACTTGTACCCTGACTCTGCATTCTCTGACCTTGTTCATCAGTCTATTGTGGGGTACCTTATAGAAGGCCTTTTGAAAATCTAGGTAAATTATATCTACTGCATTACCATTGCCTACTCTCTCTGTTACCTCTTCAAAAAATTCAATGAGGTTGGTCAAGCAAGACTTTGCCTTTTTAAATGCATGTTGACTAGTTATTGCTATGGTTTTGAGGGGCCCAAGTTTCGGGCCGTGCCTAGAACGGCACAGCCCCGACCTGGACGCCCATTTTTCGCACCACAAAGTGCGCCTAAAAAAAACTTCCGTATTCTCTGGCTCCCTGCAGGTCCTCTTGAGTCAGGCGCGGCGCAGCACGAGCAGTTGGGGACGGAGCTAGGTCCCTGCACTGAAAACAATGGCGGGACCTCTGCACATGCGTGCTACAGTGGGCGCGCATGTGCAGTAGCTCCAGGCGCCCAAAACTGTGTGGGAGAGGCCCGAAGCACGCAGCCCCTAGCCCTGGCCAAATGGTCTCACTGGGGCTGCGTGCATAAGGCTCCTCCCACACCCAGCTCCTGCTTCCTCCCGACCCGGCTCGAATCCCGCTTTCCCCCACCCACCCCCCGCCCCCGGACCAGACCCGACCCACGCTCCCCCCCCCACCCCGACCTGACCTCCCTCTCCCTCCCTCCCTCCTCCCCGACCCGAACCGAACCGACCTCCCTCCCACCACCCCCCCCGACCCGACCCGCGCTCTCGACCCCCCCCCCACCCGGACCCGACCCGACCCGACCCAAGCCGACCCGCGCTCCCCGCCTCCCCCCCACCCCCACCTGACCTGACCTCCCTCTCCCTCCCTCCCTCCGACCCAAACCGAACCGACCTCCCTCCGCCCCCCCCGACACGCGCTCCCGACCCCGACCCGTGCTCCCCCCGACCCGACCTGTGCTCCCCCCAACCCGACCCGCGCTCCCGACCCCGGACCCCGGATCCGACCTGACCCAATGCCACCTACCTGTAAATCTGGTGCTGGGGACGGACCCTGCCCGAAGTCTTGGGACCGGCCGGGCCCGGCCCGTTCAGCCTCCCCCCCGCCCCCCCTCTACTCTTTTCCCCCCCTTCTCCTTTCCCCCACCCCCTTCTCCTTTCCCCCCTTCTCCTTTCCACCCCCTTCTCCTTTCCCCCATTCTCCTTTCCCCCCGCTTCTCCTTTCCCCCCGCTTCTCCTTTCCCCCCTTCTTCTTTCCCCCCTTCTCCTTTCCCCCTTCTCCTTTCCCCCCCTTCTACTTTCCCCCCCTTCTCCTTCCCCCCTTCTCCTTTCCCCCCCTTCTTCTTTCCCCCCTTCTCTTTTCTCCACCCCATCTCCTTTCTCCCCCCTTCTCCTTTCCCCCCTTCTCCTTTCCCCCCCTGCTCCTTTCCCCCCTTCTACTTCCCCCCTTCTCCTTTCCCCCCTTCTCTTTTCTCCACCCCATTTCCTTTCTCCACCCTTCTCCTTTCCCCCCCCCTTCTCCTTTCCCCCTTCTCCTTTCCCCCCCTTCTCCTTCCCTCCCTTTCCCTTCCCCTTCTCCCCCCCTTCTCTTTCCCCCCCTTTCCCCTTCTCCTCTCCCCCACTTTCCCCTTCTCCTCTCCCCCCTTCCCCTTCTCCTCTCCCCCTTCTCCTCCTCCCCCCTTCCCCTTCTCCCCCCTTCCCCTTCTCCTCCCCCCTTCTCCTCCCCCCTTTCTCTCCCCCTCCCCCTTCTCCCCATCCCTCCCCCTCTCCCTCCTCCTCTGCCTCCCTCCCTCCCCTCCCCCTGCCCCCCCTCTCCCTCTACCCCCCTCCTCCCCTCGCTGTCAGAAACACAGACACTGACAGACAGAGAGTGAGAGACACACACAGACAGACAGACAGAGATAGAGACACTGATGGATACACACTTGGGGGGGGGGGGTGGAGGGGGGGCATCCCAGCACGCTGGGCTCCCGGTGCTGCAGTCGTTAAGTAGAAAATGTTTTATTTATTTTTTTAAAAATTATTTCTTATTAATATTTTTTGATTGATTTATTGGTTGATTTATTGATGTTTTTATCATTTATTATTAACGATGGCTCTTTATTTGTAAAACTGAAGTGGTTAATGTTTGTAAACTTCCCTTTAAACCGCCCCCCCCTTCCCAACGCATGATTTGTAAACTACGCCTGATTTTCTAAAGTGTAGACAAAGTTTTTTCGAGCGTACAAAAATCTTCACTTACTCCATTCTAAGTTAGTTTGGAGTAAGTTTTCACTGCCGAAACTTTGAAAACAGGCGTAAGTAGCCGGACACGCCCCCTTTTGAAAAAAAAATTCTGTTCCAAAGTGAAATTGTTCTAACTGACTAGAACTGGAGCAAACTAAATGCCGAGAATTTGAATTTCTAAGATACTCCGTTCTACACCAGTTGCTCCAAAAAATCAGGAGCAACTGAGGCCGAAACTTGGGCCCTAGATGTTCTTCTATTTTCTCCTTTAGTAGAGTTCCATTATTATTCCTACCACCGATGTTAAGCTGACTGGTCTATAATTTCCTGTTCTATGGATATGTTTTCTCCCCCTTCTTAAATATAGATATTACATTCGCTATCCACCAGTCCTCTGGCACTACACCATTTTCAAACGAATTATAAAATATGTATAGTACTGCCTTGATACCTTTTCCCTAGATTCTTTTGAAATGTGTGAATGCAATCCATCCACACCAAAGGTTTTATCCTCTGAGTTTGATTAGTTTATTTAATATATCCCGTCTTTTTATTTTCAATGCATTTTTATCATTACTAATCACATCATCCAATGTCATGTCCACCTGTTCTATCTCACTGGTAAATAGTGAAGCAAAATTATTATTTAATATTTCTGCCATCTCTCTATCGTTACCTGTGGTATTATCCTGTCTATCCCTCAATGACCCTATTCCCATTCTAACTTTCCTTCCTTTTTTTATTGATGTGCCTGTAAACTATTTTACTATTTTGTTTTATGTTTCTTGATAATTTAATTTCATAGTTCCTCATTGCCTTCCTAATTGTTTTTGATTTATCTCCTAATACCTTTGTATTCTCTCTTATCATGCACTCCCTTGCCATTTATGTCCTTAATATATGCCTCTTACCTTACCCTCAATTGTTCCCTTTTGGCTTCAGTCATCCATGGAGTCTCATTAGTGTTTAGTTTGTTCTTTCCTTTTAGCGGAATAGATTGTCCCTGCATTCTGTTGAACACCATTTTAAATGTTTCCCATTGCTGTTCTATATCGTTTTTTGCCAATATTGTTGCCCATTTTATTTTCTCAAGTTCTATTCTCAGCCCCTCACAATCAGCTTTTCGTCATACCTATGTCCTTCTCAATTATCATCTTAAAGCGTATTATATTATGGTCACTATTACCTAGATGTTCCCCAACTTTCACTTCTCTTATTTGTTCTGGTTCATTCCCCTTTACTAGTTCCAATGGAGAATCCTCCCTTGTTGGGCTTTTTACATATTGGGTTAGAAAGGAGTCCTGTACACATTGTAGGAACTCCATTCCCCTTTGATGCTTTCTGTGCAATCAAAAATTAATGTATAAAATCCATTAGCAATAGATTTGAGCAGTTTGGATGGTTTTCCGGTCTAGAATAAAATACATCAATAGCACAGAAAATAAATAAAAACAAAGATATAAAAGCAAAAAAATGAAAATATTAATTTTGAACAAATGCTATTCTTCCCTCCCAATTAACATATTTTCTTTTTTTATGTGTGGGCTTATGAAATCCTCCTATTTTCTTCCCACTCACTTTGGGTCACACATCACCATTCGTAAGAGGATCAGTAACTCATTACCAGGTCTCCACAATGATGCTCGGAACTGAGTGCAAGGACGCACATGACCTCGGCATCACAGCCACAACACACTGCAGCTCCATAATCCTCAGATTTTGACTTCTTAAAATGATGCAAGCACTTAAAATGATACAAGCACTTACCTAACCTGGAGGAAAGCAAAGCCTGAAACACAAATTGATCAGAATTGGGCCGATTTGAAAGTACATTTTTAGACAATCCTAATTCCAATTCAAGATCTAGACGATGAAATTGCCCTCTTTTTAGGGGCAGAGCAAACTTTTATCCCCGGGGGGGGTGACTGGTGGAGGCGTTACCAGCCTAAACCACCGCGCCCTGGACCACCGCGCATCCGGCGATGACGTCACTGCCCCACACAGAGCCCTTACCACCCTGCAGGGGAAATTTTCCGAAGGGCCATGAGGCTGGCACAAGTGGATGACAACGCCAGCTTCACGGGTCACAAAGCTGGCTGACATCCGTTCTCGGGGTGGGTCTTGAAGAGAAGGGCGCCAGCGTCCTGTGCACCACCTTTACTGGTTTGCCAACTCTCGGATCGGCTCCAGTATAGCAGCCTTCGTGTGGTCCGGGTTACCACCATGCAGCCCGGCACTCCGTTTTGGGTGCCGGGCCGCAGTCCCACTCCCATGCTGCCCTGGTGGCCTAATGGAGGCCATCAGAGGCCTTGCAGAGTGCGCAGCAGCCCGCCGCTTTAAGCGAAGGGGAGGGGCGTTGAAATGTATCAGAGCATCCACGTAGCACTTCAGTCCAGGATAGAAGATTGGCTAACTAAAAGAAAACAGAGAGTCAGGATAAATGGGTCATTTTCAGGTTGGCAAACTGTAACTAGTGTGGTGTTACAGGGATCAGTGCTGGGGCCTCAACTATTTACAATCTATACTAATGACTTGGATGAAAGGACTGAGTGTAATGTAGCCAGATTTGCTGATGATACAAAGATAGGTGGGAAAGCAAATTGTATGGTGGACACAAATAATTTGCAAAGGGATATAGATAGGTTAAGTGAGTGGGCAAAAATCTGGCAGTTGCAGTATAATGTGGGAAAGTTGAGGTTATCCACTTCGGTAGGAAAAATAAAAAGGCAAATTATTATTTAAATGAGGAGAGATTACAAAATGCTGATGTACAGAGGGATCTGAGGGTCCTTGTACATGAAACACAAAAGGTTAACATGCAGGTACAGCAAGTAATTAGGAAGGCAAATGGAATGTTGTCCTTTATTGCAAGGGGGATGGAGTATAAAAGTAGGGAAGTCCTGCTAAAACTGTACAGGGCGTTGGTGAAACCACACCTGGAGTACAGTGTACAATTTTGGTCTCCTTATTTAAGGAGGGATATACTTGCATTGGAGGCAGCTCAGAGAAGGTTCACGAGGTTGATTTCTGAGATGAAGGGGTTGTCTTATGAAGAAAGGTTGAGCAGGTTGGGTCTATACTCATTGGAGTTTAGAAGAATGAGACGGTATCTCATTGAAACATATAAGATACTGAGGGGGCTCGACAGGGTAGATGCAGAGCGGATGTTTCCCCTCGTGGGGGAATCTAGAACTAGGGGGCATAATTTCAGAATAGGGGTCGCCCATTTAAAATGAAAATGAGGAGGAATTTCTTCTCTTAGAGGGCCGTGAATCTTTGGAATTCTCTTCCCTAGAGAGCTGTGGAGGTTGGGTCATTGAATATAGTTAAGGTGGAGATTTTTGAATGATAAGGGAGTCAAGAGTTATGGGGAGTGGGAAGGGAAGTATAGTTGAGGCCAAGATCAGATCCGCCATGATCTTATTGAATGGCGGAGCAGGCTCAAGGGGCCAAATGGCCTACTCCTGCTCCTATTTCTTATGTTCTTATGTCCCCGCCCCAGCAGCGCCCCTGGAACCACTCCTAAAGGAAGTGGAGCACGTGAGATAGTGAACTACTTCCTTTGAGAGGCGATAACCCCAATTCAGCAGCGGGGGCGGGACCTCTGCACTGGTTGCATAAAGTCTCGGCCCTAGCTGGTTACCGGCCCCAATCGGGGCGCAGGTCAATTTCACCCACCTAGTTTCAAAGCTCGTTCATAATGGGAGATAAAACACAATTCAACTCTATTTTAAGATTGTATTTAATGGTGAAAGTTTCCACCCTTTCATTAAATATTTACGATTGCAGGAAAATACATCATGAAATATTCAAGACTACATTATCCCTGCCCACTTTAATATTCAGTGTAGTTATGTAAAGGCTAGGAAGGAAAATTCTGTTTTCATCTACTAGTGATTATGTCACTTTGATCTTTCTTCAGTTCACTAGTTCCTTTCAAAGCCTGCATGATAATAGTAACTCTGGGGTTTTATTATAGATATTTTCCTGTCCATGTCGCTTCCCTCTGTGACTCCTTGAACCATGGAAAATCCTACCATTCTGTAAAATTGCCTTTTCTATCATGCTGTCACTGGTTGTTCATGACAAATGGCTTGCTGTAGGAAGTTACTTAACGCATTTGTTACTTAACTCATCTTAACGAACTGATTGGCTTCTGATGGCTATGTTCCCTGTTGCAGCCTGGAATGATCCCATAGTATAAAGTTCAGGGTGCGTATGACCTTTAGAGTGTAGTGCCTGTGGTGGAGATGTAATCAAAATGTGGCACAACTCATTGATGGCTTCTTTTATGAAGCGCAGCCTCTGCAAGCATTCATCATCATCATTGTAATGTCTTTACTCAATGGCACAAAACCCACACGAGGCACATTCTATGGACAAGGTCACTCTATGACCTGAACCTTTATTCACAGGACCAAGAAGTGATGACCCTGCGTGGGACCTCCCTTTATATACCTGGGTGACCAGGTAAGGAGTGTCTCCCACAAGTTCACCCCCTGTGGTCAAGGTGTGCATTGCTTAAGTATATACAGTATTGCAGTGGTGTTACATAGAAGTTACATACATGACTATCATCATAGGCAGTCCCTCGGAATCGAGGAAGACTTGCTTCCACTCCTGAAGTGAGTTTTTTGGTGGCTGAGCAGTCCAATGCAAGAGCCACATACTCTGTCACAGATGGGACAGATAGTCGTTGAGGGAAGAGGTGGATGGGACTGGTTTGCTGCACGCTCTTTCCGCTGCCTGGGCTTGATTTCTGCACGCTCTTGGCGTTGAGACTCGAGGAGCTCAGCGTCCTCCAGGATGCAATTTCTCCACTTAGGGTGGTCTTTGGCAAGAGACTCCCAGGTATCAGTGGGGATGTCGTACTTTATCAGGGAGGCTTTGAGGGTGTCCTTGTAACGTTTCCGCTGCCCACCTTTGGCTCGTTTGCCATGAAAGAGCTCCGCATAGAGCTCTTGCTTTGGGAGTCTCGTGTCTGGCATGCGAACTATGTGGCCTGCCCAGCGGAGCTGCTCAAGTGTGGTCAGTGCTTCAATGCTGGAGATGTTCGCCGAGACGAGGATGCTGATGTTGATGCGTCTGTCCTCCCAGGGGATTTGTAGGATCTTGCAGAGTCATCGTTGGTGATATTTCTCCAGCAACTTGAGATGTCTGTTGTACATGGTCTGTCATGTTTGTAACTACAATGTAACACCACTGTATTACTGTATACACTCAACTCAGATGCATACCTTGACCATAGGGGGTGAACTTGTGGGAGACACTCCTTACATGATCACACAGGTATATAAAGGAAGATCCCACGCAGTGTCATCACTTCTGGAGTCCTGTAATAAAGAGTCAAGGTCACAGAGTGGCCCTATCCCTGGAATGTGCCTCGTGTGGTTTCATGCTGTAGAGTAAGGACTTTACATTGGCGACGAGAAACGGGAATTCACGACCCACGAGAATGGCCACCGGTAGCACAGAGGAACGGTACTGTGTTGGGGAAGACTGGGACGATTTTGTCGAGAGGCTTCAGCAGAGCTTCGTTACTAAAGACTGGCTGGGGGATGTAGTGGCCGACAAGTGACGGGCTCATCTCCTGACCAGCTGCGGGCCAAAGACTTATGCGCTCACGAAGGACTTACTGGCACCCGAAAAGCCATCGGACAAAGCCTTTGAAGAGCTTAGCAAATTAATCGGGGAGCACCTCAAACCGGCGAGCAGCGTACACATGGCTTGACACAGATTCTACACCCACCGATGTCGTGAAGGCCGAACTTTGTAGCGGCCCTCCGGCATTTGGCCAGCCTCTGTAAGTTCACAGACGCCTGCAGGGGGGAGATGCTAAGGGACTTCTTTATCGAGGGTATCGGTCATGTGGGAATTTTTCGCAAGTTAATTGAGAGCAAGGACTTGACCTTGGAAGCAGCAGCATTGTTAGCTCAAACTTTCATGGCGGGGGAGGAAGAGATGAAAATGCTTTACGCGCGCAATTCTGCCTCTAACGCGGCGATGGATCTGGGAGTCAACATCATCAATGCTACTCAGAGCCCCACAGGCAGCCAGGGGCAGTCCGACATTTACAGGCAGCAATAGACCCCAGAGCAGGACCTCAACAGAGACAAAGGCAAGCTGAACGAACGTTCACGCCATCACAGTGGACAATGCGACCCGGGATGGGGCCATTGACACCCACTAATATGGTACTTAAGAGCAGTCAAAGGGACAGTCAGCGTGGAATTCCTGGCCATAGTCCCTTTGTCCCCAACAATGGAAAATTTAACTCATGCTGGAGGAGTGGGGGAAAACACTCAGCCAGATCTTGCAGATTCCAACAGTTTGTTTGCAGAAACTGCAATCTCAGTGGCCATTTAGCTTGAATGTGCAGAAAACCTGCAACCTGACTAATATAGGAGGCAGATGGACCAGAAGAGGATTCTGTGAGGCAGGATGACTTTTGGGGCAAATCGATGGATGCCGAGGTTCAGCGGGTCCATGCGGCGAATATTCACAGTGCATACACCAAAACACCACCAATGATGATGAGGGTTTTGTTGAATGGTATCCCAGTATGTATGGAGCTGGACACCGGGGCCAGCCAGTCACTCATGGGTATCCAGCAATTCGAGAAGCTATGGCCACTCAAAGCCAGTAGACCAAAATTAGAACATATTGAGACACAATTACGGACTTATACCAATGAAATCATTCCGGTGCTAGGCAGTGCAATGATGGCTGTCACACACAATGGGTTAGTGAACCAGCTGCCACTCTGGATTGCCCCAGGCAATGGTCCCGCACTGTTGGGGAGGAGCTGGTTAGCCGAGATGAACTGGAAATGGGGGGATGTTCACGTAATGTCCTCGGTGGAGCGAAGTTCTTGCTCACAAGTCCGACAACAATTCGAGTCACTATTCCAACCGGGCGTCGGGACTTTCAAAGGCACTAAAGTAGTGATACACATCACCCCGGACGTCAGGCCAGTGCACCACAAAGCCAGAGCGGTGCCATATGTAATGTCAGGATCTGTGGCGACTACAAGGCCACCATCAATCGGGTGTCCCTACAAGACTAATACCCGCTCCCAAGAGCAGAGGACCGCTTCGCCACGCTGGCAGGCGGCAAGCTGTTCACCAAGTTGGACCTCACTTCAGCCTATATGACCCAGGAACTGGCCGACGAATCCAAACAACCGACCACCATCACCACACACAAGAGACTGTTTGTGTATAACAGGTGCCCGTTTGGCATTCGATCAGCGGCCGCAATTTTTCAACGTAACATGGAAAGCCTGCTTAAATCCATTCCGGGAACGATCGTATTCCAGGACGACATCCTCATCACGGGTAGAGAATCCGAGGAACACATCCACAACCTGGAGGAGGTGCTACGCCGACTGGACCGGGTAGGCCTGCGACTCAAGAAGTCTAAATGCATGTTCTGAGCTCCTGAAGTTGAGTTTCTGGGCAGGAGGGTTGCTGCAGATAGGATTCGGTCCACCGAATCCAAAACAGAGGCGTTTCGACGAGCACCCAGGTCCTGCAACACATCGGAGCTGCGTTCATTCCTGGGACTGTTGAACTATTTCGGGAACTTTCTGCCGAACTTGAGCACGTTGTTTGAGCCACTACACGTGCTCCTGCGTAAGGGTTACGATTGGTTTTGGGGGGACTTTCAGGAACGGGCTTTTGATCGGGCGAGAAACCTACTGTGTTCAAACAAGTTGTTGACCCTGTACGACCCTGTAAACGTTTAGATCTGACATGTGATGCATCGTCCTATGGGGTTGGGTGCGTGTTGCAGCAGGGTAATGCTGAGGGTCAGCTACAACCTGTGGCTTATGTCTCCAGGTCGCTCTCTCAAGCAGAACGGGGATATGGGATGGTCGAGAAGGAAGTGTCTATGGTGTAAAAAAAATGCATCAGTACCTCTTCGGTAGGAAGTTTAAATTAGAGACGGACCACAAGCCACTCACATCCCTGTTGTCAGACAGCAAGGCTGTCAATGCCAACGCATCAAATCGCATACAGCGGTCGGCTCTCACGCTAGCTGCTTATGACTACTCCATCCGGCACCTGCCCGGCACTGAAAACTGCGCTGACGCGCTCAGCAGGCTCCCACTGGCCACCATCGAGGGGGCAGCTGAGCAAAGCGCTGAGATGGTCATGGCTGTCGATGCCTTTGACAGTGCAGGCTCTCCCATCACAGCCCGCCAGATCAAAATCTGGACAAACAGAGATCCCCTCCTATCCTTGATTAAGAAATGTGTCCTGACTGAGGATTGGACGCCCGCACACGGAGCATGCCCTGAGGAGGTCAGACCGTTCCACTGGTGGATGGATGAGCTCTCCATCCAAGCCGACTGCCTACTATGGGGCAGCCGGGTAGTCATGCCCCAGAAGGGCAGGGATGCATTCATCAGGGAACTCCACAGCGAGCATCCAGGCATTGTGATGATGAAGGCCATTGCCCGGTCACACGTTTGGTGGCCTGGAATTGACTCAGACCTGGAACACTGTGTTCCCAGGTGCACGACCTGTGTCCAGCTGGGTAATGCCCCTAGGGAGGCCCCGCTCAGCCCGTGGCCCTGGCCCAGCAAGCCATGGTCACGTATTCATGTTGACAACGCGGGCCCGTTCATGGGGAAGATGTTCCTCATTGTGATAGAGTGCATCATCCTGAATTCATGCACGTCATCCACCACCGTGGAAAGCCTACATGCGATCTTTGCAACCCATGGCTTGCCGGACATCCTGGTTAGTGATAATGGCCCATGTTTCATGAGCTATGAATTCCGGGAGTTTATGTCGGGCAATGGCATCAACCACGTCAGGACTGCGCCGTTCAAGCCGGCCTCCAATGGCCAGGCGGAACGTGCAGTCCAAATCATTAAGCAAGGTATGCTCAGGATTCAAGGACCCTCCCTACAATGCCACCTATCGCGCCTCCTGCTGGCCTATAGATCCCGCCTGCCTCGTTCACGGGGATCCCGCCCGCAGAGCTACTAATGAAACGGACACTCAAAACTCAGTTGTCGCTTATCCACCCAGTCCTGACCGACATAGTTGAGGGCAAGCGCAAGTCACAAAATGAGTACCATGACTGTAATTCAAGGAGGAGATGTATAGAAATAAATGATTCTGTATTCGTCCTCAATCACGTCATGGGGCCCAAATAGCTTGAGGGTACTGTAATTGGCAAAGAGGGGAATTATGTCATCGTGGTAAAACTCAACAATGGCCAGATATGCCGTAAGCATCTGGACCAAGTAAAAAAAGGTTCAGCATGGACACGGAGGAACCTGAAGAAGACCATGAGATGAGCTCATACTACCGCCAGTGAACGTGCAACAAGAGCAATCAGAAGAATGCACAGTCCCTGAGGTCAGCCCGGACAGGCCGGAATCACCACAGGTGACAGACACTCACATCAGTGTCCAACAACCAGAGCCCCAACTGCGGCGCTCCACGAGGGAGCGTAGACCACCCGAAATACTAAACCTATGATCCCATTAAGACTTTGGGGGGGGAAGGTGATGTCATGTTTTTAACTACAATGTAACACCACTGTATTACTGTATACACTCAACTCAGATGCACACCTTGACCACAGGGGGTGAACTTATGGGAGACACTCCTTACCTGATCACACAGGTATATAAAGGGAGGTCCCACGCAGGGTCATCACTTCTGGAGCCCTGTAATAAAGAGTCAAGGACACAGTGTGGCCTTGTCCCTGGAATGTGCCTCGTGTGGTTTCATGTTTCAGGACTTTACATGGTCCATGCCTCTGAGCCATACAGGAGGGCAGGTATTACTACAGCCGTGTAGACCATGAGCTTGGTGGCAGTTGATGGCAGTTGGTGGCAGCTTGGTGCAAGCATTAGTGCCGAGACAAGTGCAGGTAGGTGCAGCTCTGTCTGTGTGGCTACTGGTGGGTGTGTACCATGTGTCCCAATTACTGCTAGCCAACCTGCCCTGCCTCTGGAGCTCCTCCTATTTTTCCAAAATATAATGAAACATGGATGTTCCCAATGGGAAACCCATTGTGCCTTCTCTAGAACCGGAGAGGGGTGGACAAGTACATCCCAGGAGGCAGTACTTGTCCGGTGCTGGAGAGGACAAAAGTAATCTTGCAGGGACATTGGCTCCAGGCCCACGGTGATACCAGGAAGGGGGAGGAGGTTAGGAGGGGGGTGAGCAGTGGCCAGCAGTGATCCACAGTTTCAATGTAGAGCATTTCTGCTCCTCCCATCTCCACATTCAAGTATGTACCTTTTTCTTTCAACTTACCATTTTGGGGCAGCCTTCAGCAGTCCCTTTCCATTGGTTTGGGTATATTAAGGCCAAGAAAACTGAAAGCAGCTGCAGTCAGTCGTGATCCAATTTGGGAAAAGGGCCTAAAACCAACATTGTGCCCTAGATTTGCATAGGGAATGGGCCTAACACTGCTTTCAGGCATGTGTCCTGGGCAACTGTGGGGCATCCTAACCAATTTGGTATGTGGAATTCTCCCACCGCGCATGCCAGATGCCACATGGACCCTTTAGCACCATTTTTTTTGCCAAAAAAGCAGGTGTCGTGTGATCCAATTTCTAAGCCAATTAGGTTTAAGTTTTGATCTCCTTATCTAAGGAAGGATATACTGGCTTTAGCGGCTGTACAATAAAGGTTCGCTAGATTGATTTCTGGAATGAGAGGGTTGCCTATGAGGAGAGATTGAGTAGATTGGGCCTATACTTGCTGGAGTTTAGAAGAATGAGAGGTGATCTCATTGAAACATAAGATTCTGAAGGGGATTGACAGGATAAATGCTAACAGATTGTTTCCCTGGCTGGAGTGTCTAGAACTAAGGGGCATAGTCTCAGGATAAGGTATTTAACACTGAGATGGAGGAGGAATTTCTTCACTGAGAGTTGTGAATCTTTGGAATTCTCTGCCCCAAAGTGCTGTGGATGGTCAGTTGTTGAGTGTATTCAAGACTGAGATAGATAGAGTTTTGGACTCGAGGAATCAAGGGATATGGGAATAGGGCAGGAAAGTGGAGTTGAGGTCGAAGATCAGCCATGATTTTATTGAATTGCTGAGCAGGCTCAAGGAGCCGTATGGCCTACCCCTTTTCCTAATTCTTTTGTTCTTATAGCCAATGTAACAGCTTTACTCAAGAAGGGAGAAGAGGATAAACTGGGGATAGAACACATTTAGTTGTGGGCAACCACTTGAGAATCCAAAATTCAACATATAATTGGCATACAGAAATGAAAGGGTCAATCAAGGACAGCCAGCAGGGATTTGTTAAAGAAATTACATATTTGACACTTAAGAGCTTTTTGTAGAAATTAATAGATAAAGGGTACGTTGATTTTTTGAAGGTATTTGATAAGATGACTCACAAGACATTTGTTAGAACAATTCAGGTGCATGGATGTAGCAGCATGGATATAAAGTAGAGTGCTGGACAGGAAACATTGGGTTAGGGTAAATGGGTGTTGCTTGTGTTGGAGATAACTTCATCCAAGAGTTACTGCTGGGTCCATTTTTGTTCTCGATATACATAGATGATTTGGACTTGGGCATCGGGAATATTATCTTGAAATTTGTTGATGAGCTTAAAGAGCTTGACGAACAGTGAGAAGGACTGTAAGAGACTTCAGAGAGACAACTACAGTTTGGTGGAATGGGCAGACAGGCAGCAGATACAATTTAATGTGGTTATATGTGAGGTAAAGGAACAAGGAATGAAAGTATGCACTCAATGGAAAGATCCTGAAGTATGTGGATGAAAAGAGAGACCATGGGTTTCAAATACATGATTCCCTGAAAGTACAGGTACATGTAGATAAAGCCATAAGAAAAGCCAATGGCATTTTAGTTTTTATAAATAGAAGTATCAAAGACAAGTGTAAAGGAGTAATACATTTGTACAAAACATTGATTCAGCCACAGTTAGAGTATCTAATTTTGGATGCCTGACTATAGAAAGGAAACAAAAGCCATAAAGAGTCTACAGTGTAGATTCACCAGGATTAAACAGGGGATGATAAATTATTCTGAAGATAAGCTAGAGACAATGGAACTGTTTCCACAGCATCAGAGAAGGCCAAGTGAAGATTTAATGAAGATTTTTAAATTATGAAGGGTTTTGATAAAATGAATGGAACAGTTCTATTTCCTCTGTTCCATTCATTTTATCAAAACACTTCATAATTTTAAAAAGAGTTCTATTTCCTCTGTTTGGTGACATCAGTTTAATATTGTTATTGAGAGTGAAGAGAGAGGTTGGGAGATTTTTTTCTCATGCAGAGGATTGTTGGAAGCTGTAATGTTTTGCCACAGAAGGTGATTGAAGTGGAGACCATTGCACCTTTTAAGGGAAACCTGGATAAATATTTGAATCCGAGGAAAATGACAGATCATGGAGAGAGAAGTACAATGGGGAATTAGTTTTGTATTTTGTACAATAGAGGTTTACAGCATAGAAGGAGACCATTCAGCTCAATGTGTCTACATTGACTCGAGCAAAGAGTCAGTACATGCATTGACTCCAACAAAGAATCATTGCAGGCATAATGAGCTGAATGGCCTCCTTCTATGCTGTAAACTTCTATTGTTTTATACACAAAGTTTCACGCTGTCTACCTTCTCAATTGTTGCATCTATAAACCTTCTATTTATAATACTGTGCAGTCTTTTGAGTTTCTTTGCATAATGAGCTGCACAATTTTCAGACCGCTTTTTTATAATAAAATGATGATCATTGAAATGAATGCTTTGTTTAGAATATTGTGAGCATACAAAGATGTATAAAATGTTTGCAATTGAGTATAAGAAGTTTTAGTGTTGTCTTAACAACAGCAGGAAACCAATCAGATGAGATTCCGAGCAAAGCTTGTTTTCTTGCTGATGATGCTATTTTGCTTTTTAATATTAATCTGGAGGATAGGAAGCACTGTGCATTAGTGATGATGCTCGAGTCTGAGATGCTAGGTTAGACGATGTTAATGGATTGTCTGATGTGTGCACGAACTTTAAATTATTAGACTGCTATTCATACAACATCTGTAATGGACTTTTAAGACCACAATCATTAATTGTCTATAATTGATTCATTTGGAATACTTCCCCGCCTGAATGAACTGTTCAGTTTGTCGATCTTATTATGAATATTAAAATTATTTCTTAGCCGCAGTCAATACTTGGGTTAGGAATACGTGTTTATAACATATCAAGAGCATTTTACTGATAGCTTTTGTCACCGCATCGCCCAAAAGGCAGAAATAATGGCCCTTAAATTCTGGTCGAGCTCTTCTGGTGGACAAACGACAGATAAAGAGAAAAAAGATGTGCACTTATCTGTGGCTGCTGCGCCCATTGGAACTACCAAGCCTGAGGCCGCTCGTGACTGCACGTCGCAGCACATGCACATGGGGACGTGTGCAGGCTGGGAGCTGGAGATAGCAGCCAATCAGTTGTAGTATAGATTCTCATTCATAGTAATAGGAGTTCTGTAAGTCCGGAACTCCTATTACTATGAATGAGAAATCCCCCCCCACCCACCCAAACACCCAAAACACAATAAAAAATAGAAAATAAACTACATATTTAACATTCAGTTAAATTAAAGTTGTTATAAAAAAAAATGTTCCCGACTTTTTAAAAAGTTTTTTTAATTAACCCTTAAAATAAACTTACTGTAGTGGGGAGAGTTTTTAACAATAAAATGTGTTTTTATAACTTTATTTTAAAATGTTTTTGTATATTTTTAAACACTTGCACCTGTAAAAGTAGGCTATACATCTGCTTTTTCAGGCGCAAGATTTTAAAGGACATTTGCAGGGGAAGATATTCGTAAATATCGGAAGTCTTGCTCTGCAAGTGTCCTCGCTCCAGAGATACGGAGGATCTGTCAAGCCAAAAACTTGACAGATCGGAAAAGCCAGTTTTCAGCGCATACGCATTGCGCATTGAAAACCAGCTTTTCCCATGCCTTCCCGGGTCCATAGAAACTTCGCACGATCACAGGACATCGAAATTTCAAGGTCAATGTTTGAGAACTCTGTGTCAGCTTTGGCTCAGTTGGTAGCACTCTCTCCACTGAGTCAGAAGGTTGTGGCTTCAAGCCCTACTCCTGAGACTAGAGTACAAAGGTTTAGGCTGACTCTCCAGTGCAGTACTGAGTAGTTTCAGATGAGATGTTAAACGAAGGCCCCATCTAACTTCTCAACTGGACGTTAAATACCCATGGCACTATTTGGAAGAAGAGCAGGGGATTTATTCCCGGTGTCCTGGTTAATATTTATCCTGTATAATACATTGTCCAATGTGTAGGACGCTTCTGTGTGGAATATTAAAAACTTTGCGATCTGGAGAGTGCACTGTGTTGTAGCAGTTTACAGCACTCAAGGGGCTGGTTTTTACAAACCTCGGTGGGCCCATGGCGGGTGGCAGGCCCCTCCCTTTCTGCTGGCTCCAGGCCACTATGCCGAGTGATTTTACTTTGATTAGGTTTGTTAAGCCCACCCAGTGAGTTTCCCAGCCATTTGAAGGAAGCGGGTCTAATAACATAATTTAATGATGTGTCATCGGCCAGTTTCCTTAAAGGGACCATGTCTACATTGATATTGAAAGTTGTGCTGTCAGTGTTCTACAGCACTGAGGTGCTGCAAACACTGCCAATCACTGTACAAAGGAGCTTATGGTTATGCTTATGCTTATGGAGGGAGTCACAGCACACACGGAGGTTCTCTTCCCTTCCAATGGGTGGAAGAGATCTCCCCAGAACATCAACACAGCCTGGTTGCACATTGCACAGGAAAGCACAAGCAGGAATGTCATCAGGAGGACCTGGCTGCAATGGTGTAAATCTTTCAATGATCTCAGTAGATTACAAAATGTTACTGCAAAGCCACACTCAACCTCATCCTGCTATGCCACTCATCACTCTGCCCTCCTAACCCTACCCCTGCACATCCTTACTCACACCAACTTACCTTACGCCTCCACCAATCCCTCTCTCTCTCTATCTACATTATCACTTCTCCATCTCACTAGCCACCCTCGCAACCACCCTCATCCTTGTCCAATCATACCAACTAACAACACGCATGAGTGGACACTTGTGTGTTTTAGCCAATGCTCATGTGAAGTTTCTGTTAATGTCAACATTTTGAGTTCTTGTATAGATTTGTGTACACCTTTGGAAGTGGCTTAGTGAGTTGCAGTGAATGGTGAGACATAACGGTACGCCTTCGCAATGCTGATGAATGTGAAATGAATGGCATTGTAGGGATGCTTTATGGTGTGGGGTAGTGCCAACCTGGTGCATCATGTGGCAACAAGGTGGAAAGCATCAAGTGAAATAAATCTGGCTATGGTGAGGCCATTCCTGTCATCCCGGGCAGCAATGTGGTCAGGTGCTGATGCCCTCTGTCCTGCGCAGCATCAGTTGATTGTGGAGAAAGTTGGTATTGTTGTTGGTGCTGCTGGTGTGCCTGGTTTTCGGGCTGATCGTGGTGGAATACTGAGGACCAAGATGAGAGAGTATAATGTGCACTGATGCTGATGGAATAGATGGCAGGTGAAGAAGAGATGACAGAAGCGATCTGTCAATAGTGGGAGAGGTAATGAGATCAGACTAGATGGAGACTTGTGTATTGACTTGCGGCATTCTGAATCTGTAGTGGAAATGCAGTGGCTAAGGGAACATTTTTCAATCAGCTGGGAGCTTTGACTTGAGATTTGAAGCTGTCAACTCATCAGCTGAAACAATGACCACTGACCTCCTGCCTCAGCTTCACAGACTAGGTTTAGACACAGTGAGAAACCAGTCGGCAACCTGTCAAATTCAAAACACTGGGAAAAAAGCATTGTTAAGTGGCTGTAAACAACTATTAATGACCTGAATTGCATCCCACGCCGCTGTGTGTCGGGTCTGCTCAGTGCTGGCAGATTCGACATTTCATAAAAGCGTGGCGGGCGGCAGGTTGACAGCAGGGTAAAAAAAAAACACTTTCCCACCCAACCCACCACTGATCACGCCAGCTGACACCCCGCGAAATTCACCCTTAGGTCGTTGTATGAAACACTTTTGTCGACTATTTTAGAGGTGGTATTAGCCTTTATATTTCAAATGAGTTTATGGCTGGGAATTTCCCTGGAGCTGCTCCTGCTCCACTGCCATACCTTCACCAGTAGTGCGGCAGAACCATTTACACATGTAAGTGGGATTTTGTTCTACTTCCAGGCAGGTTATGGCAACAGAGCAGGATCTGTTTCAAGGAAATTCCCAGTCAATGGGCTCAACTTTCCCCAATGCCATTTTTTGGCATACTGCAAGAGTTATGCCCATTTTTTTGGACCCCGACTACTCCAAAAAAATAACTAGCAAGTGTCCCCGTTCTGTATTTTGAATTTGGCGCCGCGCAGCCTGTTCTTTAGCTTCGAGAGATGGAGTCTAATGTCTGCGCCGTAGACACGATGTCCCCCCTTCTGCGCCTGCGTGGGAAAAAAAAGGATGTTTTTGACGTGATTGCTATGGGCGTGCATGCCCAGTACAGCTCCCAGTCTGCATTCGGCCATTTTTAAAGAGCCAGTTGTGTGTGAGAACCTTAATTCTCATTGGAAAAATCAGAGCTGCAATACAAGATGCAACGCGGCTCAAGGACCAAGAGTTTCTTACAGGGTGAAGTGGAGGCATTGGTTACTGTAATTGAGGTCAGATGGCATGAGCTGGACACCAGCAGAGGTCACATAAAAGTTTCATCAAAAGAAATGAAGAAACGCTGGAACCAACTTGAAGAAGATTACTGTGCAATGATGACCACCCTGAGGTCTGGAGGCCAGTGCAAAAAGTGGCAGGACCTTGGTCAAGTAGTTAGTGTAAGTAATATTTTCATTATTCAATGGAATTGAAATTGTAAATGTGACCATCTGTATATGTCACACCCAGCAGAATGACACCCTCTCTAAAAAGTTATATTTTCATCTTTGCAGAGGAAGGTGGCACACAACAAAAGGGAGGTCCAGCAAATCTGCACCCACTGACACTCTTGGACGAGAGGGTTGCTGCTTTGATGGGTCCTGCCTGGAGAAAAGCAACTACCACTGCACAAGCTGGGCCCACACTCGAGGGAGAAGGTAGGTCCTGCAAATTCCACAGTATGTCTTTGCTAAATGTTGAATACTGCGCGGGCTAGCCATGCTTACGTTCATGGGGATGTCTCCGTCAGCTACGCTTTGGTTGATGCAATGTGCTATCATTCATCGTAGTCCTTCAAATGAGCCTGCTGCCTGCGCTGTGTGAGCCTACTCATACCACCCACCCTGCCCCCTCCTCTGCTGCTAACCATTTGTCTGTTCTGTTATATTTTGCAGAACTTGAGGCCAACCCTGACGAGGCTGAAGCTGATGCAGAAGAAGATTTAGATACGGACGATCCTTAAGCGGAGAACATCTTCCAATCCCACCTTCGCGACCAAGAGCATGGGGGTGAGAGGGAGGGGGAGGAGAAGGGGATGGATGAAGACCCCACTGCTGTACTCACTCTGGAGGAGGTGCAGGTGCCGCTCATTGAGGTGCCATCCCCTTTCCTGAGTGGTACGAATGTTGGTGGGACATTCCATGGTTTCCCACAGTCCAAGGCTGGGGATTCCAGTGGGATGCAGTAAGGCACACCCAGGGCCCCACCGTCGGAGGCTGTGGGTCCCAGTGGGATGCCGCGCACCACACCCAGAGTGAGGAGGGGAAGGAGAGCAGAATCTAACAGATGTGGTTCAGATGATGGCAATGAGTGCACCTTATACGATCACCCCTGGACAGCATCAGTGGGGTGGGTGATGAGGTATCAGGACTGTCGGGAGAAGTAACAACACTCTCACGAGAAATGGGAACATTGTCTGGGAACATGAGGGAGGGAATGTCGCAGGTAGCTGATACACTGTCAGCGAACATGAGGGAAGGAATGTTGCAGGTAGCTGATACACTGTCAGGGCACATGAGGGAGGGAATGTCGGAGTTAGCTGCTGCAATAAGGGAACACACCAAGACCCCGTGCCCATTGACAAAATCAACTTCCACCCCCACTCCAATCCCCAGACCAGTCTCTGAAGAGGCCCAAGCCTGCCCCCCTGTCGCCCCAATCCTCCATCAAGAAGTGCGCATTACCTAGAGATGTTCGAAAGAATAAGCTTAGTACCAACCCGAGAAATGCTGCCCCACTGCCTACGGGCAGTGGTGGAGTCAACAAGACCAAGCGCAGTGGGCAGACTTAGAATAAAGTGGAGGAGAGATGGGTGCAGCCTTTCTTTGCTGCTGCTGCTGCTGTTGTTATTATTATTGTTACTGTTGTAATTGTTCTCAAATTAAAAGTTTTTTGTAAGTTATATAAATTTACAAGTTTAAAAGTTTGTAAGTGATCTTAAAGTTTGTAAGTGATCTTAACTGAAAACTTTAAAGTTTGATACAAGAATATTTTTATTAAAGTTAAATACAAACAAGTGTTAAACTTTTGAATAAAATATATTTTAAATTATAACTGAATCAATTCCATTATTTGTTTTGTTATTAACACAACTTTTTGAAATAAAGAAGTATCATTTCCATTATTTGTTCCATTAACACAACACAACATTACAGAACTGGTCCAAATATTAAACATGGTCCATTTGGAATAGTTGCCACTGAGCCTTCAGGCAGCAAAGCGTTCACAGATGAGCTGCTGGCGCAAGGCTCAAGCAAACGTTAGAGGCAAGATAGCCCACCCTGCACCGTCATCGTACTCTGGGTTCAGGTAGTTGCACGGCTTCGTCATCCTCCTCCTCCTCGATATCTTCCTCATCTCACCTCAGGTGGGTCTTCTACTACCAGCAGCTACTGCCTCATGATGGCTAAGTTATGCAGCATGCAACACACAACAGTGAACTGACCCACAATCTCAGGGGAGTATTGCAAGTACCTCTGGAATAGTCCAGGCATCGGAAACACTGTTTCAAGATGCCAATGTGATACTTTACAGACCGAATCCACGTTCGGACCGGGGTCAAGCAAGGCTGCATCATCGCGTTAATCCTCTTCTCAATCTTCCTCGCTGCAATGCTCCACCTCACACTCAACAAGCTCCCCACTGGAGTGGAACTAAACTACAGAACCAGTGGGAACCTGTTCAACCTTCGTCGTCTCCAGGCCAGATCCAAGTCCACCCCAACCTCTGTCGTCGAGCTACTGTACGCGGACAGCACTTGCATCTGCACACATTCAGAGACTGAACTCCAAGTCACATTCAACATCTTCACTGAGGCGTACGAAAGCATGGGCCTTACACTAAACATCCGTAAAACAAAGATGCACCACCAACCTGACCCCACCACACAGCATTGCTCCCCGCTCATCAAGATCCACAGTGCAGCCCTGGACAATGTGGACCACTTTCCATACCTCAGGAGCCTATTATCAGCAAGGATAGACATAGACGACGAGATTCAACATCACCTCCAGTGCGCCAGCACAACCTTCGGCCGCCTGAAGAAAAAGTGTTCGAAAAGCGGGCCCCAAACTCATGATCTACAGGGCTGTAGTGATACCCGCCCTCCTGTATGGCTCAGAGACGTGGACCATATACAGTAAACACTCAAATCGCTGGAGAAATACCACCAACGATATCTCTGCAAGATCCTGCAAATCCCCTGGGAGGTCAGACTCACCGTTAGCGTCCTCAATCAGGCCGACATCCCCAACATTGAAGCACTGACCACACTCAACCAACTCTGCTGGGCAGGCCACATTGTTCACATGCCTGACACAAGACTCCCAAAGCAACGCTCTACTCGGAACTCCTACACGGCAAGTGACCCCAAGGTGGGCAGAAGAAATGTTTCAAGGACACCCTCAAAGCCTCCTTAATAAAATGCAACATCCCCATCAACACCTGGGAGTCCCTGGCCAAAGACCGCCCTAAGTGGAGGAAGTGCAACCGGGAGGGCGCTGAGCACCTATGGTCTCATCGCGGAGCACATGCAGAAACCAAGCGCAGGCAGCGGAAGGAGCGCGCAGCAAATCAGTTCCACCCAGCCTTTCCTTCAACGACTGTCTGTCCCACCTGTGACAGAGACTGTAATTCCCGTATTGGACCGTTCAGTCACCTAAGAACTCACTTTTAGAATGGAAGCAAGTCTTCCTCGATTTCGAGGGACTGTCTATGATGATATGCTGCACGTCGCAATGTGCAACATGTTGTATTCCCGGTCAGCTTCTGTCCAGGTTACGCGTAGGGGCGCCATGAGCCAGGTGGCGAGGCCGTACCCTTTGTCTCCCAGCAGTCAACTCTGCCCTTCTAGCGGCTGCTGCTGACACATGGGAGATACTGCATAGGATGAAGGCATCATAGATGCTCCCAGGGTATCTTGCACCAATTGACATGATGCGATGCATGTCGTCACACAAGAGTTGCCCATTAACGGAGTGGAAGCCTTTTTTGTTCCTGTACATCTCCAAAGGTACTCGCAAGGTGATGTGGGTACAATCAATGCAGCTCCATATCTTCGGGAAGGCAGCAATCTTGCAAGAGCTCACAGTCTGTCACGCATTGCCTGGGCGATCATGGGGAACTTTATGTAGTCATTCCTCCAGGCATGTCGTGCAGCAGTCACCTGCCGAATGCAGATATGTGTTGCATTTTGAGAAATGGCACACATATCCCCAGTTGTGTCCTGGAACGATCCAGATGCATAGAATGAAAGTGCAGCTGTAACCTTCACTTCAACTGATAAAGTAGTCCTCCTGACGCTTCTGGGTTGCAGGTCTGCTTTTACAAACTCACAGGTCTCGGTTACAACTTATTTATGGAAACGCAGCCTTCTCACACAGTCTGCATCACTCAGGTGCAGGTATGAATGCCTGTCTCGATATACCCGATCTGGGTAAGGCCTCCTGTCCATCATCCTACGTGCTCTGAGGTTCCTCATGCGATGATGTCAAATCAATTGTCTCCTCCGCAGCACGATCATGCGGAAGGTTTGCACAAGTTATGGCATTGTCAGTATTGTCCCCGTGATTAAATTGTATCTTTCCAAGAAGCTGAAAACAGCAGGACAAGCTTCTTTGTTGTCTCTCTCTCCAAGGTCGATGCCCTAGTATGGACCACACCCAGGTCTGGGCATGCGCAATAGGCTTACTTAAAATGGGAACCTCCGTGCCCCCCGGGCTTCATTTGATGCTGCTGGTGCACAGTGTAAGGGTTCTCATCTTTTTAGTTCGGCTTCCACACATCCCGACCACCCTCTGCCCCCCCGGGCTTCTTTTGAAGCCGAGCTCCTGTGTCCAGGTGAGGGATCGATTCTGCCGGCTGATGCTCTGACCCCCGAGCCCAGTTTGGAGACATTCAATGGTGGCATGGCACTTTGAAAAAAAATCCAAAATTAAAGAATTGCATTCGACTTCCATTTTCTGTATTTTAAGTTTGAAAAAAATTAAGCTTCATGACGCATATTTAATGTGTTCTTGACTCCCTCCAAAGCTTTGCATAAAAACAATGGCGTCTTTCTGCGCTGGTTTTTCTTAAGTACCCAGAAGGTTTTTTGGGAGTGGTCACATACGCCGTCCTAGGAGAAGTGTAAGTTGGCCAAACTTGCATACATGTGAAAAACAGGCGCAGACATCAGGTTACTCCGTTATGACGCAAAAATAAGCTAACCTAAAAAAATCGTAACTAACTGAGTTACGCTGGCGCATAATCTTTGGGGAAACTTGGAGATTTTAATTTAGGCCAAAAAAAGCGCCGCGCGCCAAAAAAACGGTGTAAATCACTGAGGAAAATTGAGCCCAATGTCTCTGCTAAAATAGTGGACAATGAATTTTATTGAAATGTGCTATTATTGCACGACATCATTTTAAGGACAGTGAGTTGTTATATACATCGCCAATGCATTTCAAAATTATGTAAATAAAGCTCTCCTGTTCATCATGCAATCGCTAATACATTGCTTCCCTTTGTCCAATTACACAGGTGGGTCGGGAGTGTCTGTACCATGATGCATAAAGCATCATAACTGTCGATGGGCCAGCTGGTGTTCCCTGTCCATCAATTTCATTTATTTGTAATTTCTAAGCCTGTCATGTGCAATCCTATGTTTAGTTCATATTATAAATCAGTAATATCATAATTATACATCGAGCTGGGCTAAAAGGGATGGTTTGCACTTGGGCAGGACTGGAACTGATGTCCTGGGGGTAACATTTGCTCATGCATTTGAGGAATGTTCAAACTAATATGGCAGGGGGATGGGAACCTCTGCAGCGAGACAGGGCGAAGTAATATGGAGCCAGAAACAGATGGAAGAAAGGTAAAAAGCAATAGTGGAAGGCCGAGTAAACAAAGGCAAGAAACAAAAAGGGCCACACTACATCATAATTTTAAAAGGACAAAGGGTGTTAAAAAAACAAGCCTGAAGGCTTTGTGTCTTAATGCAAGGAATATCCGTAATAAGGTGGATGAATTAACTGTGCAAATAGATGTTAATAGATATGATGTGATTGGGATTACAGAGACGTGGCTCCAGGATGATCAGGGCTGGGAATTCAACATCCAGGGGTATTCAACATTCAGGAAGGATAGAATAAAAGGAAAAGGAGGTGGGGTAGCATTGCTGGTTAAAGAGGAGATTAATGCAATAGTTAGGAAGGACATTAGCTTGGATGATATGGAATCTACATGGGTAGAGCTGCAGAACACCAAAGGGCAAAAAACATTAATGGAAGTTGTGTACAGACCTCCAAACAGTAGTAGTGATGTTGGGGAGGGCATCAAACAGGTAATTAGGGGTGCATGCAATAAAGGTGCAGCAGTTATCATGGGTGACTTTAATATGCATATAGATTGGGCTAACCAAACTGGAAGCAATACGGTGGAGGAGGATTTCCTGGAATGCATAAGGGATAGTTTTCTAGACCAGTATGTCGAGGAATCAACTAGGGGGGAGGCCATCTTAGACTGGGTGTTGTGTAATGAGAGAGGATTAATTCACAATCTCGTTGTGCGAGGCCCCTTGGGAAAGAGTGACCATAATATGGTGGAATTCTACATTAGGATGAAGAATGAATTGGTTAATTCAGAGGCCATGGTCCAGAACTTAAAGAGGGGTAACTTTGAAGGTATGAGGTGTGAATTGGCTAGGATAGATTGGCGAATGATACTTAAGGGGTTGACAGTGGATGGGCAATGGCAGACATTTAAAGACCGCATGGATGAACTACAACAATTGTACATCCCTGTCTGGCATAAAAATAAAAAAGGGAAGGTGGCTCAACCGTGGCTATCAAGGGAAATCAGGGATAGTATTAAAGCCAAGGAAGTGGCATACAAATTGGCCAGAAATAGCAGCGAATCCGAGGACTGGGAGAAATTTAGAACTCAGCAGAGGAGGACAAAGGGTTTGATTAGGGCAGGGAAAATAGAGTACGAGAGGAAACTTGCAGGGAACATTAAGGTGGTCTGCAAAAGCTTCTATAGATATGTAAAGAGAAAAAGGTTCGTAAAGACAAACGTAGGTCCCCTGCAGTCAGAATCAGGGGAAGTCATAACGGGGAACAAAGAAATGGCAGACCAATTGAACAAGTACTTTGGTTCGGTATTCACTATGGAGGACGCAAACAACCTTCCGGATATAAATGGGGTCAGAGGGTCTAGTAAGAAGGAGGAACTGAGGGAAATCCTTATTAGTCGGGAAATTGTGTTGGGGAAATTGATGGGATTGAAGGCCGATAAATCCCCAGGGCCTAATGGACTGCATCCCAGAGTACTTAAGGAGGTGGCCTTTGAAATAGCAGATGCATTGACAGTCATTTTCCAACATTCCATAGACTCTGGATCAGTTCCTATCGAGTGGAGGGTAGCCAATGTAATCCCACTTTTTAAAAAAGGAGGGAGAGAGAAAAAAGGGAATTATAGACCGGTCAGCCTGAATCGGTAGTAGGTAAAATGATAGAATCAATTATTAAGGATGTCACAGCAGCGCATTTGGAAAGAGGTGACATGATAGGTCCAAGTCAGCATGGATTTGTGAAAGGGAAATCATGCTTGACAAATCTTCTGGAATTTTTTGAGGATGATTCCAGTAGAGTGGACAAGGGAGAACCAGTTGATGTGATGCATTTGGACTTTCAGAAGGCTTTCGACAAGGTCCCACACAAGAGATTAATGTGCAAAGTTAAAGCACATGGGATTGGGGGTAGTGTGCTGACGTGGATTGAGAACTGGTTGTCAGACAGGAAGCAAAGTGTTGGAGTAAATGGGTACTTTTCAGAATGGCAGGCAGTGACTCGTGGGGTACCGCAAGGTTCTGTGCTGGGGCCCCAGCTGTTTACACTGTACATTAATGATTTAGACAAGAGGATTAAATGTAGTATCTCCAAATTTGCGGATGACACGAAGTTGGGTGGCAGTGTGAGGATGCTATGAGGCTGCAGAGTGACTTGGATAGGTTAGGTGAGTGGGCAAATGCATGGCAGATGAAGTATAATGTGGATAAATGTGAGGTTATCCACTTTGGTGGTAAAAACAGAGAGACAGACTATTACCTGAATGATGACAGATTAGGAAAAGGGGAGGTGCAACGAGACCTGGGTGTCATGGTACATCAGTCATTGAAGGCTGGCATGCATATACAGCAGGCGGTTAAGAAAGCAAATGGCATGTTGGCCTTCATAGCGACGGGATTTGAGTACGGGAGGTGTTATTACAGTTGTACAGGGCCTTGGTGAGGCCACACCTGGAGTAATGTGCGCAGTTTTGGTCTCCTAACTTGAGTAAGGACATTCTTGCTATTGAGGGAGTGCAGCGAAGGTTCACCAGACTGGCCTATCATCTGAATTAGTTTAAGTAAGGTTTAAAGTACTGGCATAATAAAAGTACTGGTATAATAACAGAATAAATAAACAAATATGGTTGAAAAACTGTACATTTGAAAACTAATGTAACTAAGAGAGAAGGCACAAAATTTGTTGAATTAAAGTTTTTTTTTATTAACAAAGATTGACATTTTTTTCTCAACTAATGAACAACACCCTCCCTCCAACCCCCCCGCCCCCCCGCACCAACCCACCATTCCCTCAAATCCCCTAAACATTATAACATTAAAAAACAATTGAACATTTCAGTAAGAAGAACATTTATTAAACTTTTGAAAAACATTCCCCTCTCCCTACTTGCAGCCACGCTTCCCTCTAGGTCCTGTCCCACCCCGTGTTCGCACCCCAGCCACCCGTTTTGGTCTACGCAGACCGACACGAACGCGTTGTGCAGTGTGTGACGGCAAGACTTCCTGCCATAGTGGAGATGACGGAGTGGAAGCAGAAGCCTGAAGCTCCACTTCCGAGTCAGGAGGAACTGTGTCCTCCGTACTCGCTTGCGTGCTTGGGGTCTCGCTGCGAGTGGACACGACACCTTGGGGTGCAGTGTCGTGTCCAGCCAGCAACGCATGCCGTAGGGCATTTGTTGCGGCTGACTGCTGCCGAATCGCCTCCAACATCTCACGAGCAGTCTGTGACTGCTCAGAAGACCAGCTGGAGAAGCGCGTGCAGAACTCGCTCCAGGTTGTGGAGAACTGGCTCCAATTTGCTGAGAAACCCATGAACCCCTGGATAAGGTCACAACCGATCGCGACCATCTCCCTGCACAGGGATAACAAGCTCTCCGTCTGGTCCTCCATGGTAGGCGATTCGTGGGGTCGGCGTTTGCAATGTCACACGCCTTGGCGTCACCACCTGCACACGGCTTGGTCCCGGTGCCTCATCCATCTCAATAGAGATGGCCACAGGTTGTTCCCCCGCCACCCCCCCCCCCACAAAAAAAATATCGTCTTCCTCCTCCTCCTCCTCCTCTTGTTCATGCACAGCAGGAGTCTGCAATGGCTCCTCTTCTCCCTCTTCCTCCTGCGAAGTTTGTGAAGGTTCAGTAGTAGTGGACGTGGCCACTGACACTTGACCTTAGAAAGACAAATGAAATTTTTAAACCACATATAACAATTCAAATCAATACATATCAATTTTTCAATAACTCAAAACATTACAATGCTTTCCATTATCCCATATGCACAAGGGTTCACCAGGTTAGCATGACCTCATTCGAAGATCAATAGTAAATCACAATTATATATCAAATTGCATAACATTACATGTGTAACTAAGATATTTTTAGTATTTACTAATGTTTCACACATTGCACACTGCACACTGCACAGTTTTCATTACTCACATGACTCAAGGATGGGTTCGGCCACACCATGGGTTGTGGCTCGAATGGCTTTCAGGCCCACACCACGGCCATCACAAGCTCCTCGTAGCCACTTAATGAATGGAGCTTAGCAGAGTCGCCGCCCGTCCTACGCTGCTCTCTGTGGTTGATAGGAATCTTCTTCTGTAAATGATAAGATAACATTGCATGGCATAAGCTAATGGATTTGGCAATAAACATTTAAGACTGACAGATTTAAATGTTCAATTAAAAATTTGCATTATATTGCATATGAATAAAATATTTCATACTATAAGATTCAACTTTATGCTGGGGTGCATAAATTTATTCATAATTTAATTATGTTTTAATGTCACGAAATAACATTGCTGATTCTAATTACAATTTCCATACATCATTAAGTAATACATAGGGATGATTTTAAATATAAATTTCAAGTTACTCTGGCAGCTGCCAGTAGGCTGTTCCATCTTTTGCGGCACTGGTCCGGTGTGCGCGCCTCATTCGATGCCGACGTGTCGGCAATCTCTGCCCATATCCTATATGCACGGGGTGGAGGTTTCCCATGCCACTCCGTGTCAGATCCTCCCACCTCGTGCTAACTATATTCAAGAGGGCCCCATTGGCCTCCTCGCTGAATGGCTTGGCCCTTCATCTTTCACTTGTTCCCTCCATTATTTCTACAATTAAATGCTGCTGAGAAATTTTTAACTTGAATTCTCAGTATTTCAAGGTTTTTAAACTTCCAAAATGATTATCACTGTACTTATCAGTATTTCAAAGTTTTTAAAATGCGAAAAAAAATCAAAAGATTTCTAATTTTGGCAGATAAATTCAAACAATGCAACCATACAGCCAAAAACGCCTTTCGCCTCTCTCTCTCTCTCTCCGACCCTTCGAGTGCTTCTGAGCATGTATGATGACCCCTGACCTCTCAAAACGCGGCAAAGAAAATCAACCTAAAAAACAATCAAGCTACACATGCGCAGAATAACGTTGCTTGGGAAGCTTTTATTTTCACTTCCGTTTCACTTCCTCTCTTTTTGGGTGATCGTGAGATCACCGAAAAATCAGATCGCCCATTTGACATCGCTGGGGTAAGGCCGAGTGAAAAATCGCAAAAACAAAAATGGGCCTTGTGCCGCCGATCAGCACGGGCGATACGTCCCACATCGCTGGAACAAGGTCCATTTTTTTGGGCCTTAGCCACCTAGTGGAAAGTCTAGCCTGTACGTTTTCTAGTGACTATTAAATACGGACTTAAATTCAGACTTGCATTTTCTCATATGTTTGAAATATGCCATGAAATATGGGCACAAAGATAGGATTCTTGAAAGTATCACTCTCTATTTTACATATGTGCACATGTTCAAGGACAAGTCTAATTATTCAACATGTATCACTACTTTGCAATTATATCAATAACAGTAATCACAATTATTTCCTGGGAAATAAGTACACCATAGATATACAAGAAGTACACCATATTAATTTGCTATTATGCTTGGCTATGTAGATGAGAGCATGTACAATACTCATAATGAAGCTAAGTCAGCAGCAAATATGTTGCCATAGCAACACTGGTGCAGTAGGAGAAAGTTGCCAGAGTCCAAAATGTATAAAGTGTTTTTAAAACAAAGCTAAATTAGAGGCTTTATATGCTATTGGGTATCAATTCATAATGTTTCACTTCACGAGCTTTCATTGAAGTATATAATGTGTTCAGTGTTAGTATAAACATCTACCTAAATAATCAAGGATTATCTTTAGACCATGTCTATAGTGAGTGGATAATGTATTTTACATGTTTTACTTGACAGTGGCATACATGCCACACTTGCACCCAATTAGCTCAAGTAACTGCTCTCTGTTACGGTCACCATACTAATTCACTCAAATACAGACAGGTAGAGAAAACTAATGGTGGTAAACCATTAAACCTCACAAAACTAAACAGTCAAGGGCTAAATAAATCAATTTCTGTGCTCCTAGAGCATGTTGAGAGTGCATGTCACAAAATTTGCATATGTCCAGGGCATGGTTTTCCATCCATTGAAATTAGTGGATGGAAATCTTAAGCCTGGAGCACACCAGGAGAACAAAATTAAATATTTACCACCAAATTTCTCAAATGTTTTCATAATTCCCAATCAGGAACCAGCAAATGCAGAAAAATAGATGAATTAAATTGCTCAAACAATTTTTTAGGTTTCTTTTAGCTGCCATGTTGCTTCCTCAGTCTGCCAAATAAATGTTAAAAAACAAATTAAACCTTAAAACCTTTACAAAAAATATATTTTTTAAATGATAAAATTGACCAAGTCCTGTTGGAAATCCATCTCGAAGACAATTGGCTTTTGTATTTTGCTCCATTGCGGTCCTCATTTCTACTGTTGTTCTCGATACTTCCCAGATTGTGCATGCGATGCTTTAGCTCACCGTCCCTCAATATAGGTGCAGCCACCGGAGGGACAAAGGGAGACGAGATGTTTGGGCATTGGTTATGTAGCCCTCTTTCCCCCTCCCCTATCAAAATCCTAGAAGTATCCCTGATTCCCCTTACTCCAACACTATAGTACATGGTTGGCCTTGCCACATGCTCAATAGTCTGGGACCACTTCCAAGGTAGGAGGGTGTACATGCTGGGTTGAATCTGAGTGCTCTTGAAGAGTAGCAAAGAGAGAAGAAAAGGAACTGATCCTGGCTATGGAAATGGCAGCAAAAGTGTGCAATGCTCCTTGAGCTGGAGCTCATGGTGAAATTATTCGCTGAAGGAATCGCGGATTGGACTCAGATTTGAGGTAACTTTGACATTGTGCGATAGTGTAAAATGGGTGATAGAGAATCAGCAGCCTGTTTTATATCACTCCCAATATTTATTTCCATTGACGTTAAAAATCGGGAGAGCTGCGATATGGGCTGCCGATTCGCTGTGCCACCTTTTACACCAATGTACAAAGCCAAAATTACCTGCAGACAGTGCAGCTCAGCAAGAAATAAAAGTTATTTTTTTGTTTTATTAAACAAACTTTGCTAACCCCTGGCTCGGCTCATACACTGAGAGAGAAAAAATCTAGGGGAGCTGCGGGGTTACATCTCCTAATATTTATGTGGCTTCTTCACAGGATATAGCGGGTTCCAGGGTCGGGGTCATAGTCAGAGTCTGGCCTGTGTTTGCTCGCTGAGCTGATAGTGCACTGGACCTGTTTAAAGGCTGGCTTGTCCCCCTGAGCCCCAGGCTGCAGCCTCCTCCCTCCACTGCTGCTAGCTGTCCAGCCAGTCCTCTCCTGCCGCTGCTGCCGGATGCTCTGCCCCACTGCCGCCTCAGCCCTCGGGCTCCGCGCCGCCTGCAGCAAGAGATTGCAGAGCGATGTGATCGAAACCCAGGAGAGGTGTGAGTTCGGGGCCCAGAAGAAGCGAGGGCCCAGGGGCAGCACGGGCCAGCCCACACTGTGATACGTGTGCGCACTAGGTCCATGCAGTAGAGCTGGTCTCCTGTCATCTTGATTAATCTTTGCCACCGGACCAAGACCTAGTGTCAAGCTCTGTCAAGCCCGTGTGGTGGCTGCTGTGCAACAGCCACCACACGTTAAAAAAATCCACGCACAGGCATCTTCCACCCTACAATATGCAGTTCGGGACCTGGAATATTAGGTCATTCATTGAAACACCTGTGAACACATTGAACTCATCCCTTTTTGGCATGGAAGCAAGTCATCCTCGATTCGAGGAACTGCCTAAGAAGAGAAGAGGATATAGCCTAAAGCAATTAGTTTTGTGTGTTCTTGAAATAGTCTTGTTATATAGTAGCATTTTTTTAATGTAACTCTGACTGAAATCAACCAGTTACATTTTCTCTCCATTCTATATATGTCACTCTATAAACGTTTCCTGATACCTTCATTTAAAACTGTCCTGCTGATGCTGGATTTTCCCTGCTATGCATGAAGCATTTATACACATATTGATAAGCATCTTTTGAAGGATCTATTTTTAAGCATTATTTATTCTTGAGGGACCTTGTGGCTAAACAATTTTTTGAAGTTGCAGATTAGCAATTAATAAATGCGGAGAAAAGAAACATTGCTAAAAAACAGTTAAAAGAAATTTATCGTTTATTGGTCCGACAATATAATGTTTATGAACTTGTCTTTCAAAAAGTCCCTATCAGCAAACATATTGGCCCGGATTTTCTGGTGGTAATGATGTCGAAACTTTCAGCATTCACCGCCATTACCCCTCTGAAACTGACCACAACTTCAGGATTTAGCGCATGCACAGATAAACATGGAAATCCTGAAGTTGCAGTCAGTCACTCCCTGCTTCGGCACAGGATTCGCTGTGAAACTCCCCATAGCCGGCAATCAGTGAAATCTCTTGAACTGCTGAAAACTTCCCTTTTTCCACTCTAATGCCGCTGTTAAACACCCTATAAAAGGTTAAGCCTCGTTGAAATAGGTCGAATTGGGGTTTTAAAAGCGTAGTGATTGCTGCCCCGAAAAAAAATAATTTTTTATTTGTTGAATGTCAAATGTCTCCACTATGATAAGAATGACTAGATTTTCAAAATAACAAAAAGTATACATTTTTTTAAGTTTATTTTTGATATTTCAGCTTTTACCTTAACCCATGTGTACGGCCCAATCTTTATCTCGCTCTCTGTAAAACAAATTTAAAAGTGAAATGAATAATCAATCATTTTTATTCAAAAGCAAAATACTATGGATGCTGGAACCTGAAATAAAAACAAAAAATGCTGGAAATCTCAGCGGGTCAGGCAGCATCTGTGTTGAGATCTGTGTTCAGGTTGATGACCCTTCTTCAGAACTGACAAATGTTCGAAAAGAACAGATTCTTACGGAGCACTGAAAGGGGGAGGGGAAAAAAGAACAAAAGGGAAGGTCTGTGATAGGGTGGAACATAGAAACATGGGGCCCAAGTTTCCACACGATAAAAAACAGGCGCCCAAACCGAGCTGGGCGCCCGTTTTTCGCGCCTAAAACGGCGCCTAAAAAAAACCTCATGATTCTGGAGCGTTCTGCAGCTCCTTGTCTGCCTGGCGCAGCGCCCAGGGGGGCGGAGCCTACACTCGCGCCGATTTTGTAAGTGGGAGGGGGCGGGTACTATTTAAATTAGTTTTTTTCCTGCCGGCAACGCTGCGCGTGCGCGTTGGAGCGTTCACGCATGCTCAGTGTGAAAAAAACATTGGCACTCGGCCATTTTTGTAGTTCTTTGTAGCTGTTTAATTTTTGAAAATTTTTTTAATAAAAGCACATTGCCATCAGCACATCAGCACTTGCAGCCTTCTCACTGTCTCCTTCCCCCCCCCCCCCCGCGGGAAGAACGGGTGCCTCCTACCCCCCTCCCGCGGGAAGAACGGGCGCCTCCTACCCCCCCGCGGGAAAGAACGGGCGCCTCCTCTCCCCTCCTCCCCCTGTGGGAAGAACGGGCACCTCCTCGCCCCCCCGCGGGAAAGAACTGGCGCCTCTTCTCCCCCCCACCCCCCCGCGGGAAGAACGGGTGCCTCCCCCCCGCGGGAAAGAATGGGCGCCTCCTCGCCACCACCCCCCCGCCCTGCGGGAAGAACGGGCGCCTCCCCCCGCGGGAAAGAACGGGCGCCTCCTCTCCCCTCCCCCTCCCGTGGGAAGAACGGGCGCCTCCCCCCGCGGGAAAGAACGGGCGCCTCCTCTCCCCTCCCCCCCCTGCGGGAAGAACGGGCACCTCCCCCCCCCCCCCGCGCGGGAAAGAACGGGTGCCTCCTCTCCCCTCCCCCCCCGCAGGAAGAACGGGCGCCTCCTCCTCCCCCCCCCCCCCCCCCCCCCGCTCCCCATGCGCTTTGATTTTGCACACCAATCTCTTGTGCGGGACCTTGTCAAAAGCCTTTTGAAAGTCCAAATACACCACATCCACTGGTTCTCCCTTGTCGACTCTGCTAGTTACATCCTCAAAAAATTCCAGAAGATTCGTCAAGCATGATTTCCCTTTCATAAATCCATGCTGGCTTGGTCCAATCCTGTCACTGCTTTCCAAATGCGCTGCTATTTCATTCTTAATGATTGATTCCAACATTTTCCACACTACTGATGTCATTCTAACCGGTCTATAATTGCCCGTTTTCTCTCCCTCCTTTTTTAATAAGTGGTGTTACATTAGCTACCCTCCAGTCCACAGGAACTGATCCAGAGTCGATAGACTGTTGGAAAATGATCACCAATGCATCCACTATTTCTAGGGCCACTTCCTTAAGTACTCTGGGATGCAGACTTTCAGGCCCCGGTGATTTATCGGCCTTCAATCCCATCATTTACCCTAACACAATTTCCCGCCTAATAAGGATATCCTTCAGTTCCTCCTTTTCACTAGACCTACTGACCCCTAGTACAATCGGAAGGTTATTTGTGTCTTCCTTCGTGAAGACAGAACCAAAGTATTTGTTCAATTGGTCTGCAATTTCTTTGTTCCCCATTATAAATTCAACTGAATCCGACTGCAAGGGACCTACGTTTGTCTTCACTAATCTTTTTCTCTTCACATATTTATAGAAGCTTTTGCAGTCAGTTTTTATGTTCCCTGCAAGCTTCCTCTCGTATTCTATTTTCCCCCTTTTAATTAACCCCTTAGTCTTCCTCTGTTGAATTCTGAATTTCTCCCAGTCCTCAGGTTTGTTGCTTTTTCGAGCCAAATTATATGCCTCTTCCTTGGCTTTAACACTATCCTTAATTTCCCTTGTTAGCCATGGTTGAGCCAATTTCTCCATTTTATTTTTACTCCAGACAGGGATGTACAATTGCTGAAGTTCATTTATGTGATCTTTAAATGTTTGCCATTGCTTATCCACCGTCAACCCTCTAAGTATCCTTTGTCAGTCTATTCTAGCCAATTCATGCCTCATACTGTTGAAGTTACCGTTCCTAGTTTCAGGACCCTAGTTTCCGAATTAACTGTGTCACTCTCCACCTTAATAAAGAATTCTACCATATTGTGGTCACTCTTCCCCAAGGGGCCTCGCACAAAAAGATTGCTAATTAGTCCCTTCTCATTACACGTCACCCAGTCTAGGATGGTCAGCTCTCAATTGGTTCCTCGACATATTGGTCTAGAAAACCATCCCGAATACACTCCAGGAAATCCTCCTCCACCGCATTGCTACCAGTTTGATTAACCCAATCAGTATGTAGATTAAAGTCGCCCATGATAACTGCTGTACCTTTATTTTGCACACATCCCTTATGTCTTGTTTGATGCTGTCCCCAACCTCACTACTACTGTTTGGTGGTCTGTACACAACTCCCACTCGTGTTTTCTGCCCTTTGGAATTCCGCAGCTCCACCCATACCGATTCCACATCATTCAGGCTAATGTCCCTCCTTAGTATTGCATTAATTTCCTCTTTAACCAGCAACGCCACCCCGCCTCCTTTTCCTTTCTGTCTATCCTTCCTAAATGCTGAATACCCATGGATGTTGAGTTCCCAGCCTTGGTCGCCCTGGAGCCATGTCTCCATGATGCCAATTACATCATACCCGGTAACTGCTATCTGAGCAATTAATTCGTCCACCTTAGTCCGAATACTCCTTGCAGTGAGGCACAGAGCCTTCAGGCTTGTTTTTTTAACACACTTTGCCCCTTTGAAATTTTGCTGTAATGTGGCCCTTTTTGTTTTTTGCCTTGGGTTTCTCTGCCCTCGACTTTTACTATTCTCCTTTCTATCTTTTGCTTCTGACTCCATTTTATTTCCCTCTGTCTCCCTGCATAGGTTCCCATCCCCCTGCCATATCAGTTTAACTCCTCCACAGCAGCACTAGCAAACACTCCCCCTAGGAGGATTGTCCGGTCCTGCCCAGGTGCAAACCATCCGGTTTGTACTGGTCCCACCTTCCCCAGAACCGGTTCCAATGCCCCAGGAAATTGAATCCCTCCCTTCTGCACCACTGCTCAAGCCACGTATTCATCTGAGCTATCCTGCGATTCCTACTCTGACTAGCACGTGTCACTGGTAGCAATCATAGTAACATAGAAACATAGAAAATAGATGCAGGAGTAGGCCATTCGGCCCTTCGAGCCTGCACCGCCATTCAATGACTTCATGGCTGAACATGCAACTTCAGTACCCCATTCCTGCTTTCTCACCATACCCCTTGATCCCCCTAGTAGTAAGGACTACATCTAACTCCTTTTTGAATATATTTAGTGAATTGGCCTCAACAACTTTCTGTGGTAGAGAATTCCGCGGGTTCACCACTCTCTGGGTGAAGAAGTTTCTCCTCATCTCAGTCCTTAGGCTTACCCCTTATCCTTAGACTGTGTCCCCTGGTTCTAGACTTCCCCAACATTGGGAACATTCTTCCTGCATCTAACCTGTCAAAACCCGTCAGAATTTTAAACGTTTCTATGAGATCCCCTCTCATTCTTCTGAACTCCAGTGAATACAAGCCCAGTTGATCCATTCTTTCTTGATAGGTCAGTCCCACCATCCCGGGAATCAGTCTGGTGAACCTTCGTTGCACTCCCTCAATAGCAAGAATGTCCTTCCTCAACTTAGGAGACCAAAACTGAACACAATACTCCAGGTGTGGCCTCACCAAGGCCCTGTACAACTGTAGTAACACCTCCCTGCCCCTGTACTCAAATCCCCTCGCTATGAAGGCCAACATGCCATTTGCTTTCTTAACCGCCTGCTATACCTGCATGCCAACCTTCAATGACTAATGTACCATGACACCCAGGTCTCGTTGCACCTCCCCTTTTCCTAATCTGTCACCATTCAGATAATATCCTGAGATTACTACTTTTGAGGTCCTACTCTTTAATTTAACTCCTAGCTCCCTAAATTCGTCTCGTAGGACCTCATCCTGTTTTTTACTTATATTGTTAAAGGCAGAAGATTATTTTTATTTCCTGGTTTGCTGTCTGCAAGAATTCTTCAATGTGATTGGCTGCTTAGCCAGCTTGATTACATCACTGCTAATCCCCTTTTGACAGCATTGCAATCAAATTAAGGTCGAGAAAGCTAAAGTTTTCGCAACAGAGATCGCAAGATCTTTGTGGGCAGCTTTCTTCGAGGTCAGCGGCAATCGCTTCACCACTGACCACAAATTCCGGGCAATGAATACGTCAGATCCTGATCAGGAAACACAGTAATGTCCCAATTAGCACATCATTTAAGTGCAATCAAAGAATAGATTCAATGTCAATTAATCATATCACTTCCAGGTCTCCAGCATCAGTATTTTTATCTAAGTCCCAGCGACATTGATTTTAATGAAGGTGGAGTTGTGATTATTACCTGTTTTCGGCGAAGGTAACGGCAGACCAGCACAAAGGTCTCAGGCAAATATGCCATAATTAATGGTTTAAGTCACTTATTCCGCATTATTTATTTGTCATTCAAGGGTCCTTACAATGTCTGCAATTCCTCAGGAAAATCTGGGCCGTTCATTTTGTAAATTCAGCTATTACATTGAATTAGGAGCAGTAATTCATCAGTCAACTATACACTTCTGTCCTCTCAGGGAACTTCATAATTTCTGATAAGTGGCTGTTGCAGGACCTAGTATTATTCATGAAACCCAGAAAAGGATGGTGCATTAAAGATCTCACTGCAGCACCAGCAAGGTGATTTTTATAAAACACAGCCTGTTTTACATCTCTCCCTATTTTTATTTCCATTGACTTCAAAAAGGAATGTAAAACAAGCTTCCAATTCACTATCGCCCGTTTTACACTATCGCACAAAGTTAAAATGACCCCCACTGAGCCTGGCACTGTGTAATGTCTAGTAAACTCAATTCGGGTTAAAGAGATTTCATGTTCTGTTAGTCAATTGGAGCCTGATGCAGAGAGCTTGCAAGTTAAGATGCTGGGTAGTATACTTGGGTTTGTTTAACGATGTCTGAAAGGAATAAGAGTTGCTGAGAGTTAAGATCCTCGTGGGCTCATCTTGGCTGGGGAGTTTGAAACATAGAAACATAGAAACATAGAAAATAGGTGCAGGAGCAGGCCATTCAGCCCTTCTAGCCTGCACCGCCATTCAATGAGTTCATGGCTGAACATGAAACTTCAGTACCCCCTTCCTGCTTTCTCGCCATAACCCTTGATCCCCCGAGTAGTAAGGACTTCATCTAACTCCCTTTTGAATATATTTAGTGAATTGGCCTCAACTACTTTCTGTGGTAGAGAATTCCACAGGTTCACCACTCTCTGGGTGAAGAAGTTTCTCCTCATCTCGGTCCTAAATGGCTTACCCCTTATCCTCAGACTGTGACCCCTGGTTCTGGACTTCCCCAACATTGGGAACATTCTTTCTGCATCTAACCTGTCTAAACCCGTCAGAATTTTAAACGTTTCTATGAGGTCCCCTCTCATTCTTCTGAACTCCAGTGAATACAAGCCCAATTGATCCAATCTTTCTTGATAGGTCAGTCCCGCCATCCCGGGAATCAGTCTGGTGAACCTTCGCTGCACTCCCTCAATAGCAAGAATGTCCTTCCTCAAGTTAGGAGACCAAAACTGTACACAATACTCCAGGTGTGGCCTCACCAAGGCCCTGTACAACTGTAGCAACACCTCCCTGCCCCTGTATTCAAATCCCCTCGCTATGAAGGCCAACATGCCATTTGCTTTCTTAACCGCCTGCTGTACCTGCATGCCAACCTTCAATGACTGATGTACCATGACACCCAGGTCTCGTTGCACCTTCCCTTTTCCTAATCTGTCACCATTCAGATAATAGTCTGTCTCTCTGTTTTTACCACCAAAGTGGATAACCTCACATTTATCCACATTATACTTCATCTGCCATGCATTTGCCCACTCACCTAACCTATCCAAGTCACTCTGCAGCCTAATAGCATCCTCCTCGCAGCTCACACTGCCACCCAACTTAGTATCATCCGCAAATTTGGAGATACTGCATTTAATCCCCTCGTCTAAATCATTAATGTACAATGTAAACAGCTGGGGCCCCAGCACAGAACCTTGCGGCACTCCACTAGTCACTGCCTGCCATTCTGAAAAGTACCCGTTTACTCCTACTCTTTGCTTCCTGTCTGACAACCAGTTCTCAATCCACGTCAGCACACTACCCCCAATCCCATGTGCTTTAACTTTGCACATTAATCTCTTGTGTGGGACCTTGTCGAAAGCCTTCTGAAAGTCCAAATATACCACATCAACTGGTTCTCCTTTGTCCACTTTACTGGAAACATCCTCAAAAAATTCCAGAAGATTTGTCAAGCATGATTTCCCTTTCACAAATCCATGCTGACTTGGACCTATCATGTCACCATTTTCCAGATGCACTGCTATGACATCCTTAATAATTGATTCCATCATTTTACCCACTACTGAGGTCAGGCTGACCGGTCTATAATTCCCTGTTTTCTCTCTCCCTCCTTTTTTAAAAAGTGGGGTTACATTGGCTACCCTCCACTCCATAGGAACTGATCCAGAGTCAATGGAATGTTGGAAAATGACTGTCAATGCATCCGCTATTTCCAAGGCCACCTCCTTAAGTACTCTAGGATGCAGGCCATCAGGCCCTGGGGATTTATCTGCCTTCAATCCCATCAATTTCCCCAACACAATTTCCCGACTAATAAAGATTTCCCTCAGTTCCTCTTCCTTACTAGACCCTCTGACCCCTTTTATATCCGGAAGGTTGTTTGTATCCTCCTTAGTGAATACCGAACCAAAGTACTTGTTCAATTGATCCGCCATTTCTTTGTTCCCCGTTATGACTTCCCCTGATTCTGACTGCAGGGGACCTACGTTTGTCTTCACCAACCTTTTTCTCTTTACATACCTATAGAAACTTTTGCAATCCGCCTTAATGTTCCCTGCAAGCTTCTTCTCGTACTCCATTTTCCCTGTCCTAATCAAACCCTTTGTCCTCCTCTGCTGAGTTCTAAATTTCTCCCAGTCCCCAGGTTCGCTGCTATTTCTGGCCAATTTGTATGCCACTTCCTTGGCTTTAATACTATCCCTGATTTCCCTAGATAGCCACGGTTGAGCCACCTTCCCCTTTTTATTTTTACGCCAGACAGGAATGTACAATTGTTGTACTTCATCCATGCGGTCTCTAAATGTCTGCCATTGCCCATCCACAGTCAACCCCCTAAGTATCATTCGCCAATCTATCCTAGCCAATTCTCGCCTCATACCTTCAAAGTTACCCTTCTTTAAGTTCTGGACCATGGTCTCTGAATTTACTGTTTCATTCTCCATCCTAATGCAGAATTCCACCATATTATGGTCACTCTTCCCCAAGGGGCCTCGCACAATGAGATTGCTAATTAATCCTCTCTCATTACACAACACCCAGTCCAAGATGGCCTCCCCCCTAGTTGGTTCCTCAACATATTGGTCTAGAAAACCATCCCTTATGCACTCCAGGAAATCCTCCTCCACCGTATTGCTTCCAGTTTGGCTAGCCCAATCTATGTGCATATTAAAGTCACCCATTATAACTGCTACACCTTTATTGCATGCACCCCTAATTTCCTGTTTGATGCCCTCCCCAACATCCCTATTACTGTTTGGAGGTCTGTACACAACTCCTACTAACGTTTTTTGCCCTTTGGTGTTCTGCAGCTCTACCCATATAGATTCCACATCATCCAAGCTAATGTCTTTCCTAACTATTGCATTAATCTCCTCTTTAACCAGCAATGCTACCCCACCTCCTTTTCCTTTTATTCTATCCTTCCTGAATGTTGAATACCCCTGAATGTTGAGTTCCCAGCCCTGATCATCCTGGAGCCACGTCTCCGTAATCCCAATCACATCATATTTGTTAACATCTATTTGCACAATTAATTCATCCACCTTATTGCGGATACTCCTTGCATTAAGACACAAAGCCTTCAGGCTTGTTTTATTAACACCCTTTGTCCTTTTAGAATTTTGCTGTACAGTGGCCCTTTTTGTTCTTTGCCTTGGGTTTCTCTGCCCTACACTTTTCCTCATCTCCTTTCTGTCTTTTGCTTTTGGCTCCTTTTTGTTTCCCTCTGTCTCCCTGCATTGGTTCCCATCCCCCTGCCATATTAGTTTAAATCCTCCCCAACAGCACTAGCAAACACTCCCCCGAGGACATTGGTTCCAGTCCTGCCCAGGTGCAGACCGTCCGGTTTGTACTGGTCCCACCTCCCCCAGAACCGGTCCCAATGCCCCAGGAATTTGAATCCCTCCCTGCTGCACCACTGCTCAAGCCACGTATTCATCTGCGCTATCCTGCGATTCCTACTCTGACTATCACGTGGCACTGGTAGCAATCCCGAGATTACTACTTTTGAGGTCCTACTTTTTAATTTAGCTCCTAGCTCCTTAAATTCGTTTCGTAGGACCTCATCCCTTTTTTTGCCTATGTCGTTGGTACCAATGTGCACCACGACAACTGGCTGTTCTCCCTCCCATTTCAGAATGTCCTGCACCCGCTCCGAGACATCCTTGACCCTTGCACCAGGGAGGCAACATACCATCCTGGAGTCTCGGTTGCGGCCGCAGAAACGCCTATCTATTCCCCTCACAATTGAATCCCCTATCACTATCGCTCTCCCACTCTTTTTCTTGCCCTCCTGTGCAGCAGAGCCAGCCACGGTGCCATGAACTTGGCTGCTGCTGCCCTCCCCTGATGAGTCATTCCCCTCAACAGTACCCAAAGCGGTGTATCTGTTTTGCAGGGGGATGACCGCAGGGGACCCCTGCACTACCTTCCTTGCTCTACTCTTCCTGCTGGTCTTCCATTCCCTATCTGGCTGTGGACCCTTTCCCTGCGGTAAGACCAACTCACTACACGTGATACTCACGTCATTCTCAGCATCGTGGATGCTCCAGAGTAAATCCACCCTCAGCTCCAATTCCGTAACGCGGACCGTCAGGAGCTGGAGGCGGATACACTTCCCGCACACATAGTCGTCAGGGACACCGGAAGCGTCCCTGAGTTCCCACATGGTACAGGAGGAGCACAACACCCGACCGAGCTCTCCTGCCATGTCTTAACCCTTAGATACACTTAAACTGGTAATAACAATGTTAAAAGTTACTGACCAATATAAGAAGAAAAAGAAAAACTACTCACCAATCACCAGCCAATCACTTACCCCCTAGGCTGTGACGTCACCTTTGTTTTTTTTGCCTTCTCCCTGTAGCTGCACCGGTACGCCTCTCGCCGACCCCGGACTCGCGCTGCTCCGAGCTCCCGCTGGCCTTTATAGGCCTCTCGCCGACCCCGGACTCGCGCTGCTCCGAGCTCCCACCTCCTCGACTGACTGCTCCGAGCTCCCGCTGGCCTTTATAGGCCTCTCGCCGACCCCGGACTCGCGCTGCTCCGAGCTCCCGCCTCCTCGACTGACTGCTCCGAGCTCCCGCTGGCCTTTATAGGCCTCTCGCCGACCCCGGACTCGCGCTGCTCCGAGCTCCCGCCTCCTCGACTGAATTGAAACATGGATCAGAGAGTGAAAATTAAAGATAATTTAGAAAAGGAAACACTGCTTAGTGATTATCAACCAGGTTAATCAAGTATAGGGATGCAGCAGAAGGATATTTTATTATAAAAGGAATGCGGGTTACTTTAATCTTTGAGTTTATCCAACCCGAGTTTGGCATTTTGTTTTCTGTTTGGCTTTGCTGGTCAGTATTTCAAGTCATTCCAAGTTGCTGAAAATCTGCTCCATTCTGGCTTGGATTTCATTTTCTACGTATCTGTGTGAGTGACTTTCATGATATTAGGGGGAATTGTGACAGTTTTATGGATTTGCTATCTTATTAATGTTATTTATATGATAATATATTCAGCCCAGTCAGAAATAAAAGTAATGGCTGGAACCACTTTGAAAATAATAAATTCAGTGAAAAGGGGTTTGTTTTTCTGTGAGATTTTTGCTGGTCTATATTTCAGCAAATCAGTGCAGATACTGTTGTGTATCTGTAAAGCATGCACTCCCATGTTCTGCCAGCAGGGAGAGCATCCCTTGGGAGCACTGTATATAAGCCGGCCCCCAAGGCCTGTTACTCACTCCGGAGTGTCTTAATAAAGACTGAGGTCACTGTTACTTTCATCTCCCTGTGTGCAGTCTCATCTGTGTTAGGAACACAACAACTGGCGACGAATACACAAATCCAACGCAAAGATGCAGCAAACTGTGGGCATCCTGGAGAAGTTCTCGGAGGGTGAGAACTGGGAAGCCAATGTCCAACAGTTAGACCAGTACTTTGTAGCCAACGAGCTGGATGGAGAAGCAAGCGCTGCAAAATGGAGAGCGGTCCTCCTCACGGTCTGCGGGGCACCGACCTACAGCCTCATGAAGAATCTTCTGGCTCCGGTGAAACCCACAGATAAATCATATGAGGAGCTGTGTACACTGGTTTGGGAGCACCTTAACCCGAGGGAGAGCGTGTTGATAGCGAGGTATCAGTTCTATACGTACCAGCGATCTGAAGGTCAGGAAGTGGCGAGTTACGTCGCCGAGCTAAGGCGACTTGCAGGACAATGTAAGTTTGATGGCTACCAGGAGCAAATGCTCAGAGACTTTTTAGTACTGGGCATTGGCCACGAGACCATCCGACGAAAACTTTGACTGTAGAGACACTAACCCTCAGTAAGCCCATTGCGATAGCACAAGCGTTTATGTTCACCAGTGATAACACCAAACAAATCTCTCAGCACACAAGTACTAGTAATGTTCATAAATTAACTGGAACTGTGTGTGCGATCAGAAATGTACAGGGCAGAACCCACGAGTCTGCAACTGCCAGCAGGCCTCAGGTCACCCAGATGACTCAGAGTCCACAACAGAGGATGAATGCAAGGCAATCCACATCTTGTTGGCGTTGTGGAGGCTTCCATTCAGCCTATTCATGCTGCTTCAACGAGTATGTTTGCAAGAGCTGTGGAACAATGGGGCACCTCCAACAAGCTTGCAGATGAGCTGCAAGCTTTGCAAAAACCTGCTAACCACCATGTGGCAGAGGAAGATTGGTCCATGGTGGACCAAAGCAACTTCGAGCCTCAGAGAGAGGAGGCAGATGCCGAAGTACACAGGGTGCACACATTTTCGACGAAATGCCCACCTATCATGCTAAACCTAAAATTGAATGACTTACCCATAGCCATGGAACTGGCACTGGCGTTAGCCAATCCATCATGAGTAAAAAGATGTTTGAGACTGTGGTGCGATAAGGCACTCAGACCAGCCCTGAGCCCCATCCACACGAAACTAAGAATGTACACCAAAGAGCTTATCACTGTCCTGGGCAGCGCCATGGCCAAGATCACCTACAGGGGCACGGTGCATGAACTGCCACTCTGGATTGTCCTGGGCGATGGCCCCACACTGCTTGGAAGGAACTGGCTGGGCAAAATCCGCTGGAACTGCGATGACATCCGAGCGCTATCGCATGTCGATGAGGCCTCATGTACCCAGGTTCTTAACAAATATCCTTCCCTTTTTGAGCCTGGCATTGGAAACTTTTCCGGGGTGAAGGTGCGGATCCACTTGGTCCCAGAGGTACGACCCATTCACCACAAGGAACGAGTAATACCTCACATGATGAGGGAGAGAGTAGAAATCAAGTTGGACAGGCTGCAACGCGAGGGCATCATCTCCCCAGTGGAATTCAGTACTCAAAAGTGATGTAACGGTCAGGATTTGCGGCGATTGTAAAGTAACTATTAATCGTTTCTCGCTACAGGACCAATACCCGCTACCTAAGGCAGACGACCTATTTGCGACGCTGGCAGGAGGCAAGACGTTCACCAAGCTCGACCTGACTTCGGCCTACATGACGCAGGAGCTGGAGGAGTCTTTGAAGGGCCTCACCTGCATCAACATGCACAAGGGACTGTTCATCCACAACAGATGCCCGTTTGGAATTCGGTCGGCTGCAGCGATCTTCCAGAGAAACATGGAGAGCCTACTCAAGTCGGTACCACGCACGGTGGTTTTTCAGGACGACATATTGGTCACGGGTCGGCACACCGTCGAGCACCTACAAAACCTGGAGCAGGTCGTCCCTGGATCGCATAGGGCTGCGGCTGAAGAGGTCGAAATGCGTCTTCATGGCAACAGAAGTGGAGTTTTTGGGGAGAAACATCGCGGCGGACGGCATTCGGCCCACAGACGCCAAGACAGAGGCTATCAGGAATGCGCCCAGGCCACAGAACGTCACGGAGCTGCGGTCGTTCCTGGGACTCTTCAACTATTTTGGTAACTTCCTACCGGGGTTAAGCATCCTCTCAGAGCCCCTACATGTGTTATTGCGAAAAGGTGAGAACTGGGTATGGGGAAAAAAAACAAGTAATTGCTTTTGAGAAAGCCAGAAACATTTTATGCTCCAACAAGCTGTTTGTATTGTATAACACGTGTAAAAGACTCGTGCTAGCATGTGATGCGTCGTCGTACGGAGTCGGGTGTGTATTACATCAAGCTAACGTTGTGAGGAAGTTGCAACCTGTCGCCTATGCTTCCAGGAGCTTGTCTAAGGCTGAGAGGACCGACAGCATGATTGAGAAAGAGGCATTAGCGTGTGTGTTCGGGGTAAAGAAAATGCATCCGTACCTGTTTGGCCTCAAATTTGATCTGGAAACCGATCACAAGCCCCTCATATCCCTGTTCGCTGAAAATAAGGGGATAAATACTAATGCCTCAGCCCGCGTACCAAGGTGGGCACTCGCGCTATCAGCGTATAACTATACCATCCACCACAGGCCAGGCACCGATAACTGTGCGCATGCTCTCATTTGGCTACCATTGCCACGGGGGTGGAAATGGCGCAGCCTGCAAAGTTGTTGATGGTGGCGCAGCCCGCAGATTTGTTGATGGTCATGGAAGAGTTTGAAAATTATAAATCACCTGTCATGGCCCGCCAGATTAGGACTTGGACCAGCCAAGATCCTCTGCTGTCCCAAGTAAAAAACTGTGTGCTGCATAGGAGCTGGGCCAGCATCCCCGTTGAAATGCAAGAGCCAATTAAGCCGTTCCAGTGGCGAAAGGACGAGCTGTCCATTCAGGCAGACTGTCTGTTGTGGGGTAACCGTGTAGTGCTACCCAAAAAGGGCAGGGAGACGTTCATCTCGGATCTCCACAGCACACACCCGGGTATAGTAATGATGAAAGCGATAGTCAGATCCCACGTGTGGTGGCCCGGTATCGACTCTGACTTAGAGTTCTGTGTGCGGCAATGCAGCATGTGTGCTCAGTTGAGCAACGCGCCCAGAGAGGCACCACTAGGTTTGTGGTCCTGGCCCTCCAGACCATGGTCAAGGATCCATGTCGACTATGCGGGCCCGTTTCTCGGTAAAATGTTCCTGGTGGTGGTGGTGGATGCTTTTTCAAAATGGATTCAATGTGAAATAATGTCGGGAAGCACCGCCACTGCCACCATTGAAAGTCTGAGGGCCATGTTTGCCACCCACGGCCTGCCTGACATACTGGTCAGTGACAACGGGCCATGTTTCACCAGTGCCGAATTTAAAGAATTCATGACCCGCAATGGGATCAAATATGTCACCTCGGCCCCATTTAAACCAGCCTCCACTGGGCAGGCAGAGCGGGCAGTACAAACAATCAAACGAGTCATAGAAGGCTCACTCCAAACCCGTCTGTCCCGAGTACTGCTCAGCTACCGCATGAGACCTCACTCGCTCACAGGGGTGCCCCCGGCTGAGCTATTCATGAAAAGGACACTTAAAACCAGACTCTCGCTGGTTCACCCCAACCTGCATGATCAGGTAGAGAGCAGGCGGCAGCAACAAAATGTAAACGATGGTCGCGCCACTGTGTCACGGGAAATTGATCTGAATGACCCTATATATGTGCTAAACTATGGACATGGTCCCAAGTGGATCGAGGGCACAGTGATAGCTAAAGAAGGGAGTGGGATGTTTGGAGTCAAACTAGAAAATGGACAAATTTGCAGAAAGCACCTGGACCAAACGAGGCTGCGGTTCACAGACTGCCCTGAGCAACCCACAGCAGACACCATCTTTTTCGAGCCCACAACACACACCCAAAGAATCAATGACACCACGCCGGACCAGGAAATCAAACCCATCATGCCCAACAGCCCAGCAAGGCCAGGCTCACCCAGCAGCCCTGCAGGGCCAACAACACACCAGCCCAGCGAGGGCACAGCCAACACACCAGAACAGACATTTGTACCGAGGTGGTCCACCAGAGAAAGAAAGGTTCCCGACCGCCTCACCTTGTAAATAGTTTTCACTTTGACTTTGGCAGGGGAGTGATGTTGTGTATCTGTAAAGCATGCACTCCCATGTTCCGTCACCAGGGAGCTCATCCCTTGAAGTCCCAAGGGATCCCAGCATCACTTGGGAGCACTGTGTATAAGCCGGCCCCTAATGCCTGTTCCTCACTCTGGAGTGTCTTAATAAAGACTGAGATCACTGTTACTTTAACCTCCCTGTGTGCAGTCTCATCTGTGTTAGGAACACAACAGTTACATTACTTATTTGTCAAAATATGTTATGTTAAATATAGTTATAATTCGGTGATTCTCACCACCTTCTGCTTTTTGCCAATAATGTAACACCAGTACCTTGCCTGAGGTCATTTCTGCAGTTGCTTTTTCTTTAATCTGACCAGTTTATTCTTTCTCAACTGAAAAAAGCCTCTTCTTCTGCACCACCTGCTTTTTAGCTTCAGGATGATGAAGTTGGAGCTCTGGGCTTTGAAGCTCGTGCTGAGTGAATATGCAGCTAGGTTTTCTACAGAGTGAGGTAACCCATGCCACATCCTCCCTGTCACAAACCTCCTCATTGGGCCTCCACTGTCCGGCTGATAATGACTGTTACAACTTAGATTTTGGTTGGCAAATTCAAGGCTGAGACTAAACTTGAAATGCAACCATAGCTTGGTGTAGCGTGAGCATCCCGTGTGAAACTGTCATTTTTCTGCTTGTGGTGAAGAAATGCATCTGAAAATGAAGGAGGTGAAATTGGCCTTGGGGTAGCATGAAATGGGCTGAAAGCGAATCAGCAGCTTCGTTTATCCCTCCTGCAGCCCCCCGCCACACCGATTACAAGTGGGTCAGAGTGTAAGACCCATTTTGTGATCGCCCGTTTAATATCCTGGCCCAAGATCAATTTCATTTCCTCAAGGCTTATGGCAGCCCAGAGTTACATTGAATGGATCAAGGCAAAGATTTAGCATCAAGTTTGTAAGCGGATCAAAGTCTGCATGTGCCTCACTTCATTCAAACCGGATTGTTTTTTCAGTGATCTTTAGAGTTAGGAACAATCAGCATCTCTGCAACTCAGCACTGGGTGATGCTTTAAATTGTGTGTTAAATTCGATCTGGAGAAATACTGAATTCTCATCACCTTACTCTTGTTCTGTATAACAAAGTGTGAAAAGCACAGTTTCGTTAACAAGTTTGAACGAATCAGATAGACAGCTCTGGACAAATACTAGACAAACAACACTAATGCTCACTTCTAGTGATCAGACCTCTCCTGTATGACAGGCAGTTTTCTCATTTCTCAATGTATATTTCCCTCTATAAATATGATTGATTATAAACTTTCAACGAATGATCAATAGCCACACGCAAACCTTTTTCCTTCTCTGCCTTTTCTGATGGATATCTTCCTTTAATGAAAAACCCATTGGCCTAGAAATTGGCCTCCTTGGCAGTTCCCGTTATCGCTCTCGGTTGGCTGGGCGTGACGAGATGATTGACTCCTGCGGGAGGTTTGCGGCGGCGGTAGGACGTTGCCCCCAATCTCCTTCAACCGCAGATCGTGATGTCATTGCTGTGCGCATTGCCCCAGACCCGAACTTCTGTTCCGCCCCTTGCAGCATCGTCGGGTGAAAATACCGGCAGCTGTAGGAGACGTTGATCGGGCAGCCAGGTGCTTCAGGGGCAAAAATTAAAGGGGAGGTGGCCAAGATAAGTACGACATTTTTTAAATGGTGCTTTGCAATTTTTTGGATTCCTTTTCAGAATCAACTGATCAGCCCGACACTCTGCTGGAGGGCATGGGGCTGATTGGGCCGGATCATGGCTGCAATCGGGGACCAGCTCACTGGTTCCAATGCGGAGCCTGCAGCGATGGCCCTTCCCTTTAAGGAAGGGACGGAGTTTCAGAACGCGGCAGCGCTGCATGGCCCATTGTGCTGCACAAGTACCGCCCCGCCTGCGTCCTGTAGCGCTCCAGGAAGGAGCTGATTTAGGCGCTCCACTTCCTGGCACGCAAACACAAAGAGGGCGAAATTGCCCTGCGCCCCGATTGGGAGCAGTAACCTACTGGGGTCGGGACTTCCTGCCACTGGATTGGGCTTACCGTCCCTCAAAGGAAACGGAGCACAATCTGCGTGCTCCACTTCCTTTGGGGGCGGGACCAGCGGCACTGATGGGGTGAGTAATGCAGCGCTATGTGGATGCTCAGCGTACCACTGATGCGCTTCAACACCCCTCCCTTCGCTTAAAGGGGAAGGCCGCTGCACATTCTCCACTAGACCATCAGGGCAGCATGGTACCAGGGCTACAACTCGGCACCCAAAACTGAGTTCTGAGCTGCACGATGGCGAGCCCGACCACGCTAGGGGGAACAAATTGAAGCCGACCTGAGAGCTGGCAGAACAGTAACGATGGCGGTACAGGGCACTGGCGCCCTCCCCTTTAACTTCCACCCCATGAGCGGATGTCGGCCAGCTTCGCACCCCGCGATACTGGCATTGACACCCACTCGCGCTTGTCTTGCGGGCCGTGGGGCAATTTCCCCTGCGGGGCAGAAAGGGGTCGCGCGTGGTGCTGTGGGGTCGCCACGCACATCGATTATGTCAGGATTGCCTGCCTTCAACCCCACCCTCCTTTCAGACCCAACCTGCCAGCCAGCTCTACATGGGGGTCAGCTGATTTCCCGTCCTCCCCGATCCACGAGCTGCAACCAAGCGCCTGCCTCATGCCCGTATCTCGCCCGTCTCTTGCCCGCCTCTTGCCGGTCTCTCGCCCGTCTCGCGCCCGTCTAATGTCCATCTCTCACCTGTCTAATGTCCGTCTCTCGCCCGTCTCTCGCCTGTCTAATGTCCATCTCTCACCTGTCTAATGTTCGTCTCTCGCCCGTCTTTCGCCCGTCTATCGCCTGTCTAATGTCCATCTCTCACCTGTCTAATGTTCGTCTCTCGCCCGTCTTTCGCCCGTCTATCGCCTGTCTAATGTCCATCTCTCACCTGTCTAATGTCTGTCTCTCGCCCGTCTCTCGCCTGTCTAATGTCCATCTCTCACCTGCCTCATGCCCATCTCTCGCCCGTCTCTCGCCTGTCTAATGTCCATCTCTCACCTGTCTACTGTCCGTCTCTCGCCCGTCTCTCGCCTGTCTAATTCCATCTCTCACCCGCCTCATGCCCGTTTTCCATCTGCATGTCACATTTAAATAAGGACCAAAGCAGAATTTGGCTTGGGGCTCAGGGTGGCACAAACTGGCATATGGAGCCGTCGCTACTCCAACTCGGTGCCCGTTTTGGGCACAAATCACATTTGTTGGCCATTGAGTCAGAAGGTTGTGGGTTCAAGTCCTATCCCAGGGATTTGAGCACATATAGTAGATTTGGACTTCAGCACCGTTTTTCAGATGAAATCTTAAACCGAGGACCCGACTGTCTCCATGGATTAAAATGTTCTATGGAACTATTCAAAGACAAGCAGGAAGTTCTCCCAGTGTCTTGGGCAACGGTTATTCCTCAACCAACACACCAAAACAGATTAACTGCTCAATCATCTTATTTGCTGTTTGTGGGACTTTGCTTTGTGCCAATTGCCTGCCATGTTTGCCTACAAAGTAACAGTGACTAGACTTTATAAATAATTCATCAACTATGAATTGTTTTGGGGCATCCTGGGGGCATGAAAGGCACTATATAAATGCAACATCTTTCTTTCTAATACATTTCTTGTTGCTGCCACATAATATTTTGCAGCTTCAGCAGACACTGAGCAGCCTCCTCCGCAGCATGAACAAAAAGCAAAATACTGCAAATGATGCAAATCTCTTAACAAAAACAGAGAATGCTGGAAGCACTCATCGGGTCAGGCAACGTCTGTGAGAGAGCAGATAGGTTTACATTTCAAGTGTAGATCTGATGACGGGTCCGCAACAGAAACTTAAACTTGTCGGTTCTGTCCACAGATGCTGGCTGGCTCGCTGAGCATCTCCAGCATGCTTTCTTTTTAATTTGCCTCTTTGGAGCACTGTGAATTAAAAGATTACATTTATTCAAATGAATTAAAGTGGTTATGGGAACACCAAACATTTTATTAACATTTTTGACATCATTTTCGTCATTATGTCTATTTGTAAATACTTAAACAGTGATCCTTTTGTTCAAGGCACTCGTGCATAAATAGACATGTATTTTTGCTATAAGCTTGAGAGTTTCAATTCTACCTTTGTTTCTTGTATTTTGTCTATTTTACTACCAAAAATATTGCAGCTGCTACAAACATATTGCATGTCCTTATATTGCAGGAGAGAAACAGGAACATTTTCTGCAATGTTAAGTATTATTCCAGCTTGAAGCAAATGTCCCTAGGGATGTGGTTACACTACAGGGTTAATACCAGTATCCAGCTCGCCATTTGGAGCATAGGCAGGAACATCGGCGGGCCCAGGTACAGCGGGTAAACTCATTACTAATATGCTGAATGTATACCATTTGGAAGCTGCTGCCAGCCAAGTGTAGCCCGACCATCACCTATCGACCTGGGTTTTGATGACATCACTCAGTCGCCTATCTTGAAACCGTCGCACACTTGGAGCAGCTCGCGCTGGAAGTTGTAGTGGGAAGGTCGGGGCAGATGAGCGGCAAGTGATCATGGCAGAGGTGCGGCAAGTGATTGAGGCAGAGGAGTGATGAGAGATCGTGGCTGAGGTTCGGCGAGTGACCATGGTGGAGGTTTGGTGAATATTTGATGTAGAGGTGCGGTGAGAGATCTTGACAGAGATGTGGCGAATGTTTGTGGCGGAGGAGCGACGAGAGATCGTGGTAGAGGAGCAGTGAGAGATCATGGCAGAGGTGCGGCAAATGAGGGTACGGTGCCCAGAAGAGCCGTGGGCCTAGGGACAGCACGGACCAGCCCACACTGTGATATGTGTGCGCACTAGGTCCGTGCAGCACAGCAGGTCTCCAGTCGTCCTGGTTAACCCTAGCCACTGGATAAAGGCCTAGCTCTGTCAAGCCCATGTGGTGGCTGGCATGCAACGGCCACCACACGTTAAAAAAATCCACGCCACAGGCATCTTCCACCCTTCAACATGTAGTTCGGGACCTGGAATATCAGGTCCTTCATTGAAACACCTGTGAACTCATCCCTTTTTGGTGTGGAAGCAAGTCATCCTCGATACGAGGGACTGCCTAAGAAGAGGAATACCAGTATAAAGCTTTTTCAGTTTTGCACCAATGCAAAATTATTTAATGTAAGCATGGGGTTAAGGATCAAACTGACCCAAGAGCAAAGCAGAACGAGACTTCTGCCACTACAGTGTTTTGCTCCTCTTCTAACAAATTTGACACCGGATTTAGGCTACATTTACACTAAATCTGCCATGTCTGTGCGAATCAAAGCGTATCATACCTTTGCAATGACTGTGGTGTAAAAATATCTTGGTAAAGCATGTGCATGCTCTTTGAATCTGATAAGTACATTCGAATATCTAGATTCAGAATGATAATTGATTGAATGTTCAAAATTAAATGATAGAGTGAAATGCCCAGACTACAGTTTGATGCTGCATAATGTTTCCACCCGGGATCAAACAGTGGGCCTTTTGTGAGTGAGGTGAACATGATGCTGCTAATCTATATAAACCTCTGCTTTAGACAGGACTAACTGTCCACTTCTGGCAGAATCGTTTTTTTTTACAATTCCGAACAATCAGAACTTACATCCTGAGTTTGAAAAGATTTGTGACATTTGTAACATAAAATAATCTTAAACTAAGCCTTGACATTTAGACCTTGAAGTTGCTTGGGCCATTCTCCCAGCAATCATACCGGGCTCACACCCACCAGTGACCTCCATTGCTGAACCCGCCAGAGTAAATGTGGTCAAGGGGAGGTCACCTCACCTACATACAGGCAGCAGGCACCTTCCTGCCATTAGGAGACTGGGCTGGGGATGGTGGGGCAGGAGGGGTATGGGTACCTTGTCTTTTCCCCTTGCTTCCCGAAAGGAAGTTAAATGTATCCCCAGTGGTCCCAAACAAAGGCCCCAGGAATCTGCGAAGTAAGGCTTGGTCTCGGCTAATCTGGGACCCTCCCTACTTTGAAGCTTTCCCTCTGTGATTTCACTTTTTCTCCAGCATTTTTTTTTTAATTTTGAAGTAAAAAGAAAATTAGTTGTAGCCAAAAAATAATAATTATTGTTAACAGAATATTATATTTAAAATTATAATTTTTAAATGTATATTTTCATTATTGAGGAACCAGGTTGAAAGGTAAAGGCCCATAGTGTGGGTCACCTGTAAGGTTGAAAACAGTGTAAGAGAAGACAAGGCCCATAACTCACTCCAGCTTCAATTCCCAACAATTAACCCTTGTGGCTTTTGAATTGGTATTTGTTGTATTTAAAAGTTGTACAAATATTATACAGAATATAATGTAATATAAAGAATTACAACAATAAAAAAGAGAAGACAAGGCAAATCATGAAGTAGTGATGTCAAGTCTGGGTTTTAAATACCCGAATGTTGACGGAGGAAGAAAAGACTGATGGAAGTAGGGAGTTCCAGCTTTGAGATCCTAGGAAACACTGAACCAGAGTAGGAGATTGTGTAATTAATCTTTTTCTATCTTTGATAATTAACACCCATTTACTGTGTACATATTTTGTTTCCAGAGTACATAGTGTTGCACATATCCACAACAAAACTGTCTCTCAGAATCTCCTATATCTGAGGGTAAATTCACCGATCCTACAATCCCAACTGGGGAGCCATGCTCAAAGGAGCCAGAGAATCAATATTGTGGCCCTATCTCCAACTTGCAGAGGACAATAAATTTACCCTTTGGATTTTTGCTCTCATTATAAAGAATTTTCAAGAATTTTTCTTGGGACAATCGTAATAGAAACAGAATTATTTCTAGGCCATGTTAGTAAGGCATAGTGACCCTGCTAGCCTCTTGTGGTAACTAGGATGCCTCTGCTTAGAGGAGGAGATTTAATAGCTTGCAATGGGTGCAAAGGAATCACTATCCATCGATTCAGCAGAAGTGGAGAGGGTCTGATTTAATTGATATATTAGTAATAATTTTGACCGCTCTCAACTTTACACCTACACACATTGGCAATCATCAGAAGAAATGTAAGAACTGTGTGGCCTCTCCACATTCCATTCAGCATGTTGATGGCGTCCACCATTCCACAGTGCAAGTGAATCAAAGATTAGTGCTTCAATTAATATATTTTTAGCTGCCCTTCTCTCAAATGCTTATTTTGTATTTACTTGTGTATCGTGTCTTTCATCTTCAGGAATGTATTGCTCTGATCTTCCCCAAAACTGTGTGACTGGACTGGTTCATACACATAGAATCGCAGAATGGTTACAGCATGGAAGGCGGCCGTTTGGTCCATTGAGTCCATGTCGGTTCTCTGCAAGAGCACCTCAGCTAGTCCCACTCCCCCGTCCTTTCCCAGTAGCCCTACATTTTTTTTTTCAGCTACTTATCCAACCCCCCTTTTGAAAGCAGTGATTGAGTCTGCTTCCACTGCGCTTTCAGGCACTGCATTCCAGATCCTAACCACTCGCTATGTAAAAAAGTGTTTTTTTATGTCACCTTTGTCAATCACCTTAAATCTGTGTCCTCTGGTTCTCGACCCTTCCGCCAATGGGAACAGTTTCTCTCTACCTACTCTGTTCAGACCCTCATGATTTTGAACACCTCTATCAAATCTCCTCTCAATCTTCTCTGCTCTAAGAACAACAACCCCAGCTTCTCCAGTCTATCCACGTAACTGAAGTCCCTCATCCCTGAAATCATTCTCGGAAATCTTTTCTTCACCTTCGCTAAGGCCTTTGCATCCTTCCTAAAGTGTGGTGCTCAGAATTGGACTCCAGTTAAGGCCGAACCATATACAGGTTCATCATAATTTCCAAGATTTTGTACTCTATGAGGTGGAAATTCGTTGTCTAGTGCCTCAGTTAGCAGCCAGAAGAGGCGTTAAAGTGTGTGTAATAGCTTAGTGACCGGCACACAGCTTTTAGCACCCCGCCTGAAAATTCAGTTGAAGGCTAACTGGGGCGCGAAACGCTAGCGCCTGGCTGCTGACGATCAGTCTGGTCATGATGTCAATCCTGTTGCAACGCCCATGCTTGCGCCTCGCTCGCTAAATTCGGTCCAGCCGCCTCATTTAGTGACCGCCACTAGTCACATATGAAAAAACATTTGGTACAGCCTTCCACAGTTGTTAACTGGTGGCTACTTAAAGGGGTGAGGAAACGCTTCCCTCGGAGGTTACTGTCAGTGCAATGTTTGCACAGAGCACGGTGCGTGAGCCTCCGAGTTTGCAGTGGAAGACAGACATAACAGTACAGCTTGAAAACAAGTGATTTTGAAATCTTTAATTGATGCATTACTATGCAGCGCATTTAAGACTCGGCTTTTCTCAGGATTTCAAATCGGACTATCGGACTTCGGAGCATGCTCAATGGATTCCAGAATTTAACGCGAGCATTTTTGTTAGCGCCCCCCCCCCCCCCCCCAGGTCAAGTGTTTAATGGCTGATTTAGCGCCCCTGTCAGCTCTCGGCCCAATTCTAACAAATTTCTCACCGGGAAGCGCAAACTTTTTCAAGGTATCATTCTTACCACTCTGCCTGGATACATGCCACAAAATGGGCAGTAACGAATTTCCACCCCTATACCTCTATTCATGAAGCCCAGATACCGTCAATCTTTTAAACCGCTTTTTCAACCTCCCTTGCCACCTTCAACGATTTGTGCACATATACCCATGGGTCTCTCTGTTCATGCACCTCCTTTCGGATTGTATCCTTTAGTTTATATGTCCTCTCCTGTCCTCTCCTCATTCTTTCTACCAAAATGTATCAGCTTCACACTTTTCTGTGTTAAAATTTTCTCTGTCATGTGTCCACCCATTCCACCAGCCTGTCTATGACCTTTTGAAGCCTACCACTATCCTCCTCACTGTTCACTATACTTGTAGGTTTTGTGTCATCTGCAAATTTTGAAATTGTGCCCTGTACACTCATATCCAAGTCATTAATATGTTTCAAGAAAATATTATCAAAAAAGTGAAATTAATTTACCATCACCAAAAGGTACAACTTGCGTTATGTGGAAATAATTGTATATACCTACTGCAATGTCATTGCATTTGCAACGTATGAACAGTGATTGTATGTAGGCAAAATTAACCTAAACATACAAATTCCTCTCAGTCTGACAGTATTAATAAAATCCTATTTTGACTTCTATTGTGCTAATATCTTTAGGCATTTGTAATATTTGAAATAAACATGTGACTTAAACTGATTGGAACTGCTTCCCAATAATCAGTTCAATTAGAGTTTTAAGTTTGCGTTTTTTAATTTTCTAACATGACAATACAGCCACATTGGAGAATATGATTTAGTGTCTGCTATTTGGTGAATGACAATGTCAGGATAAGAAAATACTAATTGTCTGAAATTGGGTGCTCGGTACTTTGAATTGATGTCTATATGAAACTGTGTACAGATTGGCTACCCAAACTCACTTTGCTTAAAACCCATATCAATGGTGGGAGGAAGGGAGCTGTAATCCTTTGCCTGACCTGCGTGTTGCAGACAATGAATTGTTTTGTTAAATGTTAATTTTTTCCATTCTTTCCTTTTGTCTAGACCTGTGTCTCTATTGGGATAAAGTACCAGGCAATGGATGGTACTGTTGGAGTCTGGAATGAAAGTGAGTTCTTAGAAAATCCAAACCAAAGAGCAGAGCATGAGGCCACCTTTCATTTTGAGACAGATAGTTTACTATCCGGCAGTGGCCAGAGTCAGGGATCAGGGGCCTCTCCAGGCAGATCCCACCAAAGTCTCTTGGTGGGAGAAAGAAAAATGTAAGTAAGCTACTTCTTTTTATAAGAATGCAAACCCTACCTCTCGAATTGTATAACATTCCAAAGAAGAGCTCATTGTTTGATTTTAATTATATATTCCCTTTGAAGAATTTTCATTCTTTTTGTCAGATTTTTTACCAAACTAATAAATAGTATATATTATTTACAAAATAACGGTGTTAATAAGTGTTCCTTTTTCCATTTGTTTTGTTTCTTTAGTTAAAAGTGGAAGATAAAGGGAGATTTATTTAATAACACGGGTGTCTTAGTCGTACGTGAATAGTTAACTGATCTTTTAGGAAGTACCAAAGTCACAGCCAATCCAGTTTCCAAGAACTAGTTATTGATGGTCACATTTATGGATCTGTGATGCATCAGTTGGCAATCCTACGTTCCTCACAAAGAAGTTTCCTTGCTGAAGATTTGCATGTTATTTGTTAAATGAAACCCATTTTTATACATTTCATTCAAGACAAAGGGAACAGATATTGGGACCGATTTTCACACAATGGTGTAACTCAATTCCATTTGGTTCAGGACTGATGGAAATCTCAGCAGAATGGGAATGTGCTGAGAACATTCAATTTTCCAGGAGTCACCCATTTTCATAATTATTCACTGTTCCAAGTGCAGATTTGGGCAGATAAAATCAGATAGCCTACTGGTGGGACCAGAAAATTATGTAGGTGATATTTAAAGGGATGTGAGCAATTAAGGGGATGTAGCAAAATAGGATAAGATATTTACAGCCTTTGGAAAGCTTAAAAAAAAGGCATTTCATCTGATGCTCAGCCTTTGACAAGGTGGAAGGGGGGAGAGATAAGTTGCGATAGACAGAAGTTAAAGGAAAATAAATTTTAACTTCAGCAATGGTGTAATATAAATGATATCAGATCGGCAGCCCGTTATGCACTCCACCTTATTTTCCTTTCCATTGACTTCAAAAATGTAAACGTTTCTCATCCCAAATTGGAGCTGCAATATTTCAAAGCAACTTGAAGTGTTTTAACCTTCCCTGATAGCTGAACTAGTTAAGTCAGAGTCACAGTGTCATACAGTGTAGAATGCTCCAGGTTCAAACCTTACACTGTTAGCTGATTTCAATCAGAAAGTGGGACTATTACAATTGACTCAGTACTCCAGACTAGAGGGTGAAAAATTAGTCAGTTTTCCTGCTGAACTCTCTCCAGCGACCCCTGCTGGGAAGTGAGTGTACATTGGGTGAGAAGAAGATCAGGTTTGCTTGAGATGTCCCCCTGTAAGACTAGCTTACTGACAATCACTAGCCAGGCTCACACACATAAAGAATGGATGTTTGTTCACAGTACTGGAGGAGGAGTGATGGCCGTGGAAACAGGTCCCAACATAAATCAGCATCTTGAGAAGAGGAAGAGGAAAAAAATTGGAGGGAAATAAAAATGCCAGCATCCCAATACAAGTTTTCCTGTTTTTGCTAGATTTACAAAAAATATTATTGCTGAAATGGCTAAGTGCCAATATCAGCAGGGAAATTGTGTTGGTGGATTTAATGAGCCCAACAGTGAGCATCAAAGGAAATAGTCATTAAACCTGAGCGCTTCAGTAATTGTATCATGTTAGCTGCAGTTTCCTCACACTGTCAAGTTCAGTCATTTCTCCCAGCCACTTCTTGCTGATGATATCATCAGCATTTACTGTTTATTTTTAAAGGAGCATGCTCCTTATATTCTTTTATAAATTCATAGCTTTTACTATTTTGTATCTTTACTAATTGATCTTTAGGTTCTCTAATATTTTTATTTTCCAGTTCAGAATTAGATTTCACGATTTAAAACTGGACCCTCTGAAACTAAACTTTCGAGTATATAATGCAGTACATGAAATTTATACTGTCAAGTTCAACTGCCAGATAGATAATTGTTTTGCTAATAGTGCAAGTACATCACTGTCAGCTCGGCTGAATATGTTAATTATTCAGGAGGTAGCTTTTAAATTGCTGAGTTTTGCTTAACTTTCTTTACAGCATTATCTTTTATTTAAAATACTTTAGGGTTTAATTTCCTCTAGTGCACTACTTAACTTCACATAAAATTCCTTTGTGCACTATTTTAATATATTTAAAATACATGACTTAATGGCTGCATTTAAATAGTACACAAAGGAATTTTATATGAACCTAATCGGTGCATATAAAAGAATTAAGCCACTCAAAAACTTACAGTGTAGCCCCACCATCAGTAGGTTAATGTATTTAATTTTTTAATTTGTTCTCAGATTACAGGCAACACTGGCAAGATCCAATTCATTGCCCCATCACTACATGCCTTGAGCAAATAGTAATGGGCCTTGAACTGCTGCAGTTTTTTTGATGGTGCTACCACAGGATCTGCAGTGGATCACGGGGTAGAGCCAACAACGCCTTCGTAGGGAACAAGAGATAGACAATAAATTATTCCCAGCTTCGCTCATATCCCATATACAATTTAATAAAAAGAAACATAAACTTTCTGACGGTGGGGTTACGTTATGTTTTATGAGTGCTTTAATGATTTTTCTAGGCACTGATTAGTATGTTCATACAAAATTCCTTTGTGTGCTATTCTACTCTCTCTATGTGCACACACAACGACTACTCGCATATACGCACATTCACACCAACTACTCACACACGCACAATGTCTACTCATGTATAAGTGTGCTCATACCAATGTGCCCTTGTGTACACTAACTATGCGCATATACAAGCACTCACACCAGCTACTCACATATGCGCGTGCTCACACCGACTACTCGTACGTGCACACTGACTGCTCGCAGGGATGGGGACACACTAAAATTAACGTAAGTAAAATAACAGTAACAAAGAAAATATGGCACAGAAGAGTAACAAGTCCCCAGGACCAGATGGTTCTAAAGGAAATAGGTGAGAACATTCCAGGTAGCTTAACTATAATCTTCCAAAGTTCTCTCGATTCAAGAACCGTTCCTTTAGATTGGAAAATTACGCATGGCACTCTGCTATTTAAGAATGGCGAGAGAGGGAAACCAGGGAATTATAGACCACAAGAACACAAGAAAAAGGAGCAAGTTTAGGCCATTTGACCCCGCGAGCCTGCTCCGCCATTTAATAAGATCATAGCCTCAGCTCCACTTCCCTGCCAGCTCCCCATAACCCTTATTGCTCAAAAATCTGTCTATCTCCGCCTTAAATATATTCAATGCTCCAGCCTCCACAGCTCTCTGAGGCAGAAAATTCCACAGATTTACAACCCTCAGAGAAGAAACTCCTCCTCATCTCAGTTTTAAATGGGCGGCCTCTTACTCTGAGACTATGCGTCCTAGTTCTAGTTTCCCCTATGAGTGGAAATATTCTCTCGACATCCAACTTGTCGAGCCCCCTCATTATCTTATATGTTTCGATCAGATTCTCTCTCATTCTTCTGAACTTCAATAAGTATAAGCCCAACCTATTCAACCTATCTTCATAACTCAACCCCCTCATAAGAACATAAGAACATAAGAACTAGGAACAGGAGTAGGCCATACGGCCCCTCGAGCCTGCTCCGCCATTCAATACGATCATGGCTGATCTGATCATGGACTCAGCTCCACTTCCCCGCCCACTCCCCATAACACCTTATCCCCTTATCGTTCAAGAAACTGTCTATTTCTGTCTTAAATTTATTCAATGTCCCATCTTCCACAGCTCTCTGTGACAGCGATTTCCACAGATTTACAATCCTCTGAGAGAAGAAATTCCTCTCGTCTCTGTTTTAAATGGGCAGCCCCTTATTCTAAAATCATACCCTCTAGTTCTAGTCTCCCCCATCAGTGGAAACATCTTCTCTGCGTCCGCTTTGTCAAGCCCCTTCATAATCTTATACGTTTCGATAAGATCACCTCTCATTCTTCTGAATTCCAATGAGTACTCAACCTTTCCTCATAGGTCAACCCCCTCATCCCCAGAATCAACCTAGATAACCACCTCTGAACTGCCTCCAAAGCAAGTATATCCTTTCGTAAATATGGAACCAAAACTGCACGCAGTATTCCAGGTGTGGCCTCACCAATACCCTGTACAACTGTAGCAAGACTTCGCTGCTTTTATATTCCAACCCCTTTGCAATAAAGGCCAAGATACCATTTGCCTTCCTGATCACTTGTTGTACCTGCATACTAACCTTTTGTGTTTCATGCACAAGTACCCCCAGGTCCCGCTGTACTGCGGCACTTTGCAATCTTACTCCATTTAAATAATAACTTGCTCTTTGATTTTTTTCTGTCAAAGTACATGACCTCACACTTTCCGACATCATACTCCATCTGCCAAATCTTCGCCCACTCACTTAGCCTTTCTATGTCCTTTTGAAGATTTTTGGTGTCCTCCTCACACATTGCTTTTCCTCCCATCTTTGTATCGTCAGCAAACTTGCCTACGTTACACTCAGTCCCTTCTTCCAAGTCGCTAATCCTTAAATACGGAGACCAAAACTGCACGCAGTACTCCAGGTGTAGCCTCACTAATACCCTGAACAATTGTAGCAGGACTTCTCTGCTTTTATATTCGACCCCTCTTACAATAAAGGCCAACATTCCATTTGCCTTCCTGATTACTTGCTGTATCTGCATACTAACTTTTTGTGTTTCATGCACAAGGACCACCAGGTCTCTCCATCCTGCAGCACTTTGCAATTTTTCTCCATTTAAATTATAATTTGTTTTTCTATTTTTTCTGCCAAAGTGGATAACCTCACATTTTCCCACATTGTACTAATCTGCCAAATTTTTTTCCACTCACATAGTTTGTTTATATCCCTTTGCAGATTTTTTTGTGTCCTCCTCACAATTTGCTTTCCCACCCACCTTTGTATCATCAACGTGAACCATTTCCCATACCTCAGGAGCCCCTTATCAACAAGAGCAGATGTTGATGATGAGATTCAACACCGCCTCCAGTGTGCCTATGCAGCCTTTGGTCGCCTGAGGAAAAGAGTGTTCGAAGACCAGGCCCTCAAATCTGCCACAAAGCTCATGGTCAACAGGGCTGTAGTAATACCCGCCCTCCTGTATGGCTCAGAGACATTAACCATGTACAGTAGATACCTCAAGTCGCTGGAGAAGTACCACCAACGATGCCTCCGCAAGATCCTACAAATTCCCTGGGAGAACAGGCGCACCAACATTAGCATCCTTGACCAGGCCAACATCCCCAGCATTGAAGCACTGACCCCACTTGATCAGCTCCGCTGGGCGGGCCACATTGTCCACATGCCAGACACAAGACTCCCAAAGCAAGCGCTCTACTCAGAACTCCTTCACGGCAAATGAACCAAAGGTGGGCAGAGGAAACGATACAAGGACACCCTCCCTGATGAAGTGCAACATCCCCACTGACAACTGGGAGTCCCTGGCCAAAGACTGTCCGAAGTGGAGGAAGTGCATCCAGGAGGGCGCTGAGCATGTCGAGTCTCATTGGCGAGAGCATGCAGAAATCAAGCGTAGGCAGCGGAAAGAGCATGCGGCAAATCTGTTCCACCCTCCCTTACCCTCAATGACTATCTGTCCCACCTGTGACAGAGATTGTGGCTCTCGTATTGAACTATTCAGGCAACTAAAGACTAATTTTAAGAGTCAAAGCAAGTCTTCCCTCGATTTTGAGGGACTGCCTATGATGATGTATCATCAGCAAACTTAGCTACAGTACACTTGGTCCCTTCATCCAAGTCATTAATATAGATTATAAATAGTTGAGGACCCAGCACCGATCCCTGCGGCACCCCACTAGTTATTGTTTGCCAACCGGAAAATGACCCGTTAATCCCGATGTTCTATTTTCTGTTCGTTAGATAATCCTCAATCCATGCTAATATATTACCCCAAACCCCATGAACTTTTATCTTGTGCAGTAACCTTTTATGTGGCACCTTATTGAATGCCTTCTGCAAATCCAAAACCTCTACATCTACTGGTTCCCCCTTATCCACCCTGCTCGTTACTTCCTCAAAGAATTTCAGCAAATTTGTCAAACCTGATTTCCCTTTCATAAAACCATGCTGACTCTGCTTGACTGAATTATGCTTTTCGAAATGTACTGCTACTGCATCCTTAATAATGGACTCCAGCATTTTCCCAACAACAGATGTTAGGCTAACTGGTCTATAGTTTCCTGCTTTCTGTCTGCCTCCTTTTTTAAATAGGGACATTACATTTGCGGTTTGTCAATCCGCTAGGACCTCCCCAGAATCCAGGGAATTTTGGTAGATTACAATCAATGCATCTACTATCTCTGCAGCCACTTCTTTTCAGATCCTAGGATGCAAGCCATCAGGTCCAGGGGACTTGTCTGCCTTTAGTACCATTATTTTACAGAATACTACTTCATTAGTGGTGATGATGATTAATACCTCCATCCCTATAGCCCTTTGATTATCCCTTATTGAGATGATTTTAGTGTCTTCTACTATGAAGACTGATACAAAATATTTGTTCAAAGTGTTATATATGTAAACTTGTATTTACTCTGTACAGCCACAGGCTCATCCCCTGGAGGCCAAGGGATCCCTTGGGAGCACAGGTATTTAAGGAGGCCTCACCAGTTGGAGAGGCACTCTGGAGACCTGCAATAAAAGACTAAGGTCACACTTTACTTTAAGCTCATAGTGTTCAGTCTGACTCTTTCTCCATACATAACAACTGGCGACGAGATACTGAAAGCAAACCCAAAGATGCAGAGAACAGTGGGCACCCTGGAGAAATTCTCAGAGGGAGATGATTGGGAAACTTTTGTGGAGCGACTCGACCAATACTTTGTGGCCAACGAGCTAGATGGGGAAGAGAATGCTGCCAAACGAAGGGTGATCCTCCTCACCGTCTGTGGGGCACCAACGTATGGCCTCATGAAGAATCTGTTCACTCCAGCGAAACCCACGGAGAAATCGTACGATGATTTGTGTACACTGGTCCAAGAGCATTTGAACCCGAAGGAAAGCGTTCTGATGGCGAGGTACCGGTTCTACACCTACAAAAGGTCTGAAAGCCAGGAAGTGGCGAGTTATGTTGCCGAGCTAAGATGCTTTGCAGGACATTGCGAGTTTGAAGGACATTTGGAGCACATGCTCAGAGATTTTTTCGTACTTGGCATTGGCCACGAAGCCATACTTTGCAAACTTTTGAATGTAGAGACCCCGACCTTGAGTAAGGCCATAGCGATAGCCCAGGCATTCATTGCCACCAGTGACAATGCTAAGCAAATCTCTCAGCGCACAAGTGCTGCTACAAGTACTGTGAACAAAGTGATGTTTTTGAATCACAACATACAGGGCAGGTCACACATGCCTGCAGCTGCATGTCCGCAGATGTCTCAGAGTCCACCATCAAGGGTGATGAATGCAAGGCCATTAACACCTTGTTGGCACTGCGGGAGTGATCATCATTTCCATTCATGCCAATTCAAAGGGTATGTTTGCAAGGGCTGTGAAACAATGGGTCACCTCCAACGTATGTGCAGACGAGCTGCTAATCCTGTTAAACCTGCAAACCACCATGTTGCAGAGGAGGACAGTTCCATGGAGGATCACAACGAACCAGAGTCTCAGACCAAGGAGGCAGAGATACATGGGGTGCACACATTCACCACAAATTGTCCCCCGATAATGCTGAATGTTGAACTAAATGGACTCCCGGTGACAATGGAACTGGACACAAGGCGCGAGCCAGTCGATCATCGGCAAAAAGACTTTCGAAAGATTGTGGTGCAACAAGGCCTCAAGGCCAGTCTTAACTCCAATTCGTACGAAACTAAGAACTTACATGAAAGAATTGGAAGTGCTACCGTAAAGGTCTCTTACGATGGAGCAGTGCACAAGCTACCACTCTGGGTGGTACTGGGCAATGGTCCCACGCTGCTTGGCAGTAGCTGGCTGGGAAAGATACGCTGGAACTGGGATGATGGCCGAGCGCTATCACCCGCTGACGACACTTTGTGTGCCCAGGTGTTAAACAAGTTCCCTTCGCTGTTTGAACCAGGCATTGGGAAATTCCAAGGAGCAAAAGTGAAGATCCACCTAATTCCGGGGGCGCGACCCATCCATCACAAGGCGAGAGCAGTAGTGTACATGATGAGAGAAAAGGTAGAGATCGAGCTAGACTGGCTGCAACAAGAGGGCATCATTTCACCGATCGAGTTCAACAAGTGGGCCAGCCCGATCGTTCCTGCCCTCAAGGGAGATGGCACCGTCAGAATCTGTGCAATTACAAAGTAACTATCAATCGTTTCTCCCTGCAGGACCAATACCCACTACCAAAGGCCGACGACCTCTTTGCAACGCTAGCGGGAGGGAAGACGTTCACAAAGCTGGATCTGACTTCATGATGCAGGAACTGGAGGAATCATCGAAGGGCCTCACCTGCATCAACACGCACAAAGGTCTTTTTGCTTATAACAGATGCCAGTTTGGAATTTGTTCAGTGGCGGCGATATTCCAGAGGAAAGCTTACTGAAGTTGGTCCCACACACCGTGGTCTTCCAGGACGACATATTGGTCACAGGTGGGAACACAGCCGAGCATCTGCAGAACCTGGAGGAGGTTCTTAGTTGACTCAACCACATGGGGCTCAGGTTAAATCGCTCGAAGTGCATTTTCCTGGCACCTGAAGTGGAGTTCTTGGGAAGGAGGATTGCAGCGGATGGCATCAGGCCCACCAACGCGAAGACGGAGGCAATCGAGAACGCACCGAGGCCACAGGACTCCTCAACTACTTTGGTAACTTCTTACTGGGTCTCAGCACACTGTTAGAACCACTGCATGTCTTACTACGAAAAGGGGACGAATGGATTTGGGGCAAAAGCCAAGAAAATGCCTTTGTAAAATCGAGAAAATTGTTTTGCTCAAACAAATTGCTTGTGTTGTATGATCCATGTAAGCGTTTGGTACTAGCATATGATGCGTCGTCATATGGCGTCCGGTGTGTATTGCAACAAGCTAATGATTTCGGGAAACTGCAACTGGTTGCTTATGCATCCAGGAGTCTGTCTAAGGCTGAGAGAGTCTTCAGCATGATTGAGAAAGAAGCGTTAGCGTGTGTCTATGAGATAAAGAAAATGCATTAATACCTGTTTGGGCTAAAATTCGAATTGGAAACTGACCATAAGCCACTCATATCCCTGTTTTCCAAGAGGAAAGGAATAAATACCAATGCTTCAGCCCGCATCCAGAGATGTGCGCTCACGTTGTCCGCATATAACTATGCCATCCGCCACAGGCCAGGCACAGAAAACTGCGCTGATGCTCTCAGTAGACTGCCATTGCCCACCACAGGGGTGGAAATGGCACAGCTCGCAGATTTAGCCATGGTTATGGAAGCATTTGAGAGTGAGCAATCACCCGTCACTGCCCAGCAGATCAAAACCTAGACGAGCCAGGACCCCTTATTATCGCTAGTCAAAAGCTGTGTGCTTCACGGGAGCTGGTCCAGTGTCCCAGTGGAAACGCAGGAAGAGATAAAGCCATTCCAGCGGCGCTAAGATGAAATGTCTATACAGGCAGACTGCCTTCTGTGGGGCAATTGAGTAGTGGTTCCCAAGAAGGGCAGAAACACCTTCATCAATGACCTCCACAGTACGCACCCAGGCATCGTAATGATGAAAGTGATAGCCAAATCCCACGTGTGGTGGCCCGGTATCGATGCGGACTTAGAGTCCTGCATTCACAGATGTAATACATACTCGCAGTTGAGCAATGTACCCAGGGAGGCGCCGCTAAGTTTATGGTCTTGGCCCTCCAAGCCGTGGTTTAGGGTACACGCCGACTGTGCAGGCCCGTTCTTGGGTAAAACGTTCCTTGGGTTTCTAGATGCGTACTCCAAGTGGATTGAATGTGAGATAATGTCGGCTAGCACATCCGCTGCCACGACTGAAAGCCTGCGGGCCATGTTTGCCACACACAGCCTACCCGATGTCCTGGTGAGTGACAACAGGCCATGTTTTACCAGTGCTGAATTCAAAGAATTCATGACCCATAACAGAATCAAACATGTCACATCTGCCTCATTTAAACCAGCGTCCAATGGTCAGACAGAGAGAGCAGTGCAAACCATCAAGCAAGGCTTGAAGAGGGTAACTGAAGGCTCGCTGCAGACTCGCCTATCCCGAGTCCTGCTTAGCTACCACACGAGACCCCACTCACTCACTGGGATCCCACCTGCTGAACTGCTCATGAAAAGAGCACTTAAGACAAGGCTCTCGTTAGTTCACCCTGATCTACATGAACAGGTAGAAAGCAGGCGGCTTCAACAAAGTACATAGCATGATAGCGCAAATGTGTCACATGAGATTGAAATCAATGATCCTGTATTTGTATTTAATTATGGACAAGGTCCCAAGCGGCTTCCCAGCACTGTCATGGCCAAAGAGGGGAGCATGGTATTTCGGGTCAAACTTTCAAATGGATTAATTCACCGGAAACACTGGGATCAAATCAAACTCAGATTCACAGACTATCCTGAGCAACCCACCTTGGGCCCTACCTTTTTTGATCCCCCAACATACACACCAGTGGCAGCCAGCACCACGGTTGACCACGAAGCAGAACTCATCATCCACAGCAGCCCAACAGGACCCAACACACCAGGCAGCCCAGCAAGGCCAGCTGCACAGCAGCCCAGCGAGGGCCCAACAAATGATTCTACAATATCAGCTTTCACACCGAGACGATCAACCAGGGCAAGAAGGACCCCAGATCGACTCACATTGTAAATAGTTACACTATTGACTTTGGGAGGGAGTGTTGTTATATATGTAAACTTGTATTTACTCTGTACAGCCACCAGAGGGCTCATCCCCTGGAGGCCCAAGGGATCCCATAATCCCTTGGGAGCACAGGTATTTAAGTAGGCCTCACCGGTTGGAGAGGCACTCTGGAGACCTGCAATAAAATACTAAGGTCACACTTTACTTTGAGCTCACTGTGTTCAGTCTGACTCTTTCTCCATACATAACACAAAATCTCTGCCATTTCCCTCATCCCCATTATTTATTCCCCGGTCTCATCCTCAAAGGGACCAACATTTAATTTAGCCACTCTTTTCCTTTTTATGTACCTGTAGAAACTTTTACTATCTGTTTTTATATTTTATGCTAGTTTACTTTCATAATCTATCTTCCCTCTCTTTATTATTTTTTTAGTATTCTTTGCTGGCTTTTAAAAGTTTCCCAATCCTCTGGCCTCCTACTTGTCTTGGCCACATTGTATGCCCTTGTTTTCAATCTGATACCATCCCTTATTTCCTTAGTTAGTCACAGATGGTTATCTCTTCTCTTACAGTCTTTCCTTCTCATTCAGATATATTCTTGTTGAGAGATATGAAATATCTCCTTACATTTATGCCACTGCTCATCAACCGTCCCACTCTTTAATGTATTTTCCCAGTCCACTTTAGCAAACTCTGCCTTCATACTTTTGTAGTCTCCTTTATTTAAGCTTAGGACACTGCTTAGAGATCCAATTTTCTCACCCTCCAACTGTATTTGAAATTCAACCGTGTAATGATCACTCATTCCTGGAGGATCCTTTACTAGGAGATCGTTTATTAATCCTGTCTCATTACACAGTACCAGATCTAAGATAGCCTGCTCCCTGGTTGATTCCATAATGTACTGTTCAAGGAAACTATCCCAGATATACTCCATGAACTCTTCCTCAAGGCTACCCTGGCCAACTTGCTTTGTCCAATCAACATGAAGGTTAAAATCGCCTATGATTATTGCCGTTCCTTTTTTACAAGTCTCCATTATTTCTTGATTTATACTCCTTCCAACAGTGTAGCTACTGTACAGGGGGCCTATAGACTACACCCACCAGCGACTTTTTCCCCTTATCATTCCATATCTCCAACCAAACTGATTCAACATCTTGATCTTCTGAGCCAATCTCGTTTCTCACTATTGCACTGATCTCAGTTAGTCTAATATCTGTTGTCGGCAAATTACTAGAGTCTATAACTAAGGATAGAGTGACTGAACACCTTGAAAGTTTTTAGCTGATCGGAGAGAGCCAGTATGGATTTGTAAAGTATAGGTCATGCCTGACGAACTTGATTGAATGTTTGACTGCTGGCCTTTATATCTAGAGGACTAGAATACAAGGGGTAGAAGTTATTCTATATCTATACAAAGCCCGGCTACCAAATGCACGCATGTACACAGGTATTTAGTATGCAAACTGAATCTTCATAAATAAGGGTAACATTTCCATTCTCAAAATATGGGCGTGACTGGCAAGGCTGGCATATAATTCCCATTCCTAGTTACCCAATGGTTTGATACAACTGACTGGCTCACTCGGCTGCTTCAGAGGGTATTTAAGAGTCAACCACATTGGTGTTTGACTTGAGTTATATATGCCAGACCAGGTAAGGACAACAGGTTTCCTTCCCTAAAGGACACACAATTAAACTTTCTAACAACTTAAGTAAAAAAGGATAAAACTAGAAAATGTGCCATTATGCCCCTTCCTCTCAGAAAATGTACATTCTACTATACCACGCAATCTATTGCATCCAACTGCTTTTAAAGAAAGTTTTACATAAATAGCCATTAATCCCAAAAGCAAAGCCCCACAATATCTACCTGCACACCCCCATCAGTCAAATCTTGTCAGCTGAGTTCTCCAAGATGGTGTTTCCAACTTTAAATGAGTAATGCCTCCATTAAAATAGTGGAGAGCAGATTCAGTTGCATTAAACATTTGTGCAATAACATCACTGACAGTATTCAGTTGTTAGAATTTGTGGATGGAAAATCAGAGGCTTCCTACCCATGATTTCCTTAAGCATCCTTTGTGCAAGAGCCAATCTGCCTGAGATCACCAGATCATTGAATGATCCCTGTGGCCTACAACTGTCTACATTTACTCATCAAATACTGTGGGGGTCATTTGCAATTGAAATCAATGGAAAGGAAAATTGGACGCTTTCTTTACGGGGGCCTGATCTACAAAACCAGTTTTACACTCCAGCAGTAAGTTGAAAATGAGCCCCTATGGCATTGTTTTATATAACACAGTAAAAAGCAATTTGCATTACAAAGGTTGCACCTTATTCAGCAAATAGTGACAATGAAAAAACATTCTGTCATTCACTGCATTGATTTCAATCTATTTGCTATATTTCAACAACAAAACTAACCAGAAGATCATTAAGATAGCATTTCTTAAATAAAAATTAAATTAGATGAGTCCTAGATTCATCAAAGCCTCTTGTATGATTTAAGGGCTGTGTGATTTGACTGTGACAAGGTAAATTTGGAGATAGTTCTAAAATAATAATAGTCTCATTTTAGCTTTGCCAAAAGGATTTGTAGTGATTAATCAAAAGTTGATCCATTATCATTGAATATATTTGCAAAAGAAGGCTTTGTGGCACTGAAAAGAGCAAAGCAAAGAAACCTGGAGAGGTTGACACTTGCTTAAGGAGTCATTGCCATGAATTCTGTGGAGGACCTCACTCCGGAGTGCTTGGGACATGATGGACTTGTATGTAAGCACACATTGAGTGAAGAGAAGTTTATCTTTGTGGAGTTACGTGATAATCCTCGGTCTGTGACAATGCTTCTCAAGCATCCAAACAAGTACATATAATATATTTGGGAAATGGGAAAAATATGGAAATTAAAATACTGTTTATTTACTTCGGTTATTTAATAGACAGAGTACTAACACTTCTTGTTAGGATTAAGCTGACAAGAAATGTTAGTATTCAGTCTATTAGATAACATAAGTTAATGAAAAGTATTTTCCACACTGATAGTTTTATTTTTTATTAGAAAAACGTAACAATGCAGTCAGTGCAATGTGAAACTGCATTGAGACTACTTGGGGTGGTGGTGTTTTATGACAGATCAAGAGAGTTTAGGCACAAAAGGGCTGTTATAATTCACTTCTTCAGCACAACTCGGTTAAATGTAGTAACAAATTAAGGAATAGAAATTTGCTTTAAATGGTAGCACTAAGCAGACGTTATCACATACGCCCCACTTAATGGGGGGAAAATTGCAATCGGAGACTTCCTTCGGGCGAACATCTCTGACCCGAAAAAATTTTGTGAAAATACCTGGTTGTCCCGGAGGCGCCTTCGATTGCGGTCGGAGGCCTTCATTCGATGCGCAGCATATGGGGAGATGACTTCCCAGTACGTACGCAAGGATAATGGCAGAATTATCATATTCTGCTGGAGTCACGTGGGCCTGGACCACCAATCACTAGGTAGTATTCTCATTGATAATTATGGGAACTCTGTTTTTACGAGTTTTTTAAAAAAAACACCTCACTTATTTAAAATTAATTGAAATTAAAGTTAATTAAATGTTTTAGAAAAAAATAATTTTGGAATTTTTTTAATGTGTTTTAATAGGGTTAAAGATAAACTTAGCTTAATGGACAGAGTTTTTAACATAAAAATGTATGATTAAATTTAATTTTTATATGTTTTAAAACTCTTACGCTGGCAAAAGTCAGCTATATGCCTGTTTTTACCAGGCGTAAAAGTTTGAAGGACATTCGCTGGGCATGTGTTGGGCAAATAGCCCAATCTCTCCCGTCGGATGTCCTTCTCCTGGGGATGTGGAGGACCTGAAGAGAAATTTTGACAGATTGGAAAAACCGGTTTTCGGCGCATGCGCATCTCACCCCAAAAACTGTTTTTTGCGAGGCCTCGCACTTCGTACGGAGCCGGCAAGGCCGGAATTTTCGGCACCATATTCACTTCTATTGAAATCATTGGAACTAATTATTGGGCAGGGAGTATAGCAGGCGCCATACAATAATGCTCATTTGCACTACCATCTAAGACAAATTTCTACCCCAAAATGTTTGTAAAAGGTTTCATCACTCTGTGTGTCATTGCCTACTTGCATATCATTGTATTTAATGTATATTGCTGGTAATATGATAATTCTGCCATTATCACTTTATTTTAGTTTAATCACAGATGTGATGTTGATTAAAGAAAACCCCACACAACCTTTAGAATTAAGATATAATCACAAATATGATGCTTTAAGAGATTTATCCAAGTTAATTTTACTGACTGTAAGGATTCAAGATCTTCCTGAAATTGATATGATTTTAACTTTTCTTAATTATATAAGCTGTAACTATAAAACTCTTGTCAGATTTATACCTTATTTAGATACTTTCACAGGATCTGTTACATGATTGTGTAGAATAAGATATTTCAGTAAAGGAAAGCTCTCCTTAGAAGCTGGATTTATTTAAATCTCTACAGGTCTTTTTAAAATTATAGATAAATGTTCAATAGTCTAAGTGTATGTTATAATAATGCAGGTGAAATGAAAGTACGGTCGGATTTTATCAAAATAAAAAACTTAGATGATCGTAACAGGACTGTGATGTTGTGAAGGATTTTAAAAGCATGAACTATTGAAGTGCTTAAAACAAATGGATCTCCAGGAAAGGGTGATTTTACTTAAGATCTTTTTCATAGACTTCACTCTATTATTGATCTCCAGTGACATCTGTAAAATTGCTTGATTCTCTGGTTGATCTCAGGACGGAAGACGGTGGGAGCTATTGCAATAGTGAGGAAGAGGGGGATGCAAACCCAAGGTAGAAAGTATAGGGCCAACCTCAGCCTTGAGCTGATGAGCCTGGCCCTTCTGAGTGTGCATTGTGTGTTTTCTACATTCTTCTCCTAGAAATAGTTTAAATGGGTTTCATGACCAGTCAATCAGCCAAATAAATCACTGGTAAAATGTGTATCAGTCCTTTCTTCATAGTGGCAAATTTGTTAGATCAAAGAAACAAATGTTATTTCAATGTTGCTGTCTCTTTTTTTCTTTCGATATTTCAAGCCTTTCCTTATTATTTTTTTCACTTTGACCTCCAGCCAAGAAAGCAGATCAGCAGACATGCAGATACCACAGCTTTGAGCACATTACTGCTTTATTTTATTTTTCAATTTATTTTCTCGCCTGTTCAAGAGTTTGGTCCCTGAGTGTCGTCAGACTTCTCTTACCCCTATGAACTTTTAGAGTTAGTCACAGCAGACCATTTGACCAATGGAGTTATCAAAGCCAATCTTAATCCTGTCCTCAACCAACATCCACACTTTGCAACAGGGGTTATGGAACTGCATTAAGACATGAGAACCCTGGCTAATATTTTCCCTCCTTGACTTATCGACACTGAGGCCAAATGTGGCACCACAGGCCATACCAGTGATCCAACTTGGGGCCTTTGTGACTTCACACTACGTCCCAGGAGTGAAAGGAAACTGTTCTGACCAGTGTATCGCTCTATTCCCTCCCCTCTACAAGAGCTTATTGAAACCCATAAAGAATAATACAGCATGATTGCAGCTTTCCTATAGGTCTGCATTTGTTTATATGCCCTCAAGGTAGTTCATAAATAAAATGTCTGGTCATGGAACTCTGATACTATTTTCTAACGAGGTTGCAGTGATTTGAAAATGTGCATTTTATTAAATGTAGTCCTTTAATTTATTTCTGATGGGTTGTGTGCTGTCTTATCCCTTTGCAGATGCTTAAATGGAAATTGAACAATTGAAAGTACTTATAGCTTTAGCTATAGAAAAACCTAATATAGATTATTTTTGCCAGATGTTTTAAAGTTAGGTTCCTGTGCTACATAGTATGAAAATTCTAGTATAAATTTGAGGTCATTTGTTACCAGATGTATCACTGTTATCTTATAGATTGATAGGTCTTGTGCATAGCATTTCTAGTTGTTTTGTTAACTTACATGAACATAGAGTATTACAATTGTGGAATGCAGTCACTCAAGTCACGGAACAATGCTACAAAGCAATGCAAAAAAATAATGAGGATAATAGATTGATGAGATCACATCACCTGACGAGCGGCTTATCTATTAGCTGGATAAAAATTATTAGATTTCAAATCATGCCATTAGTCTGAGCTTATTGGACATAACTTTCAACATCAGCAGGGTGTAAAATCAAGCGGTATCAGATCAGCCGCTCAGTATGCAGTCCACCCTATTTTCCTTTTTATTGCGTTTAATCGTAAGGAAAATCGACCAGGGTGAGTATCGTTTGGCCAATCCGCTACCGCCCGTTTTAAAGGTCCGACATTGAAAGTGCCAATCATTGTCTGCAGTGGCCTAGTGTAATCAATGTCAATTCAATATAGCCCATAGAAGTAGTAATCTATTATCAAGGAACATAAGAACATGAGAAATAGGAGCAGGAATAGGCCATACGGCCCCTCGAGCCTGCTTTGCCATTTAATACGATCATGGCTGATCCGATCATGGAATCAGGTCCACTTCCCTGCCTGCTCCCCATAACACCTTATTCCCTTATCGTTTACGAAACTGTCTATTTCTGTCTTAAATGTATTCAATGTCCCAGCTTCCACAGCTCTCTGAGGCAGTGAGTTCCACAGATTCACAACACTCTGAGAGAAGAAATTTCTCCTCATCTCAGTTTTAAATGGGCGGCCCCTTATTCTAAGATTTTGCCCTCTAGTTCTAGTCTCCCCTATCAGTGCAAACATCCTCTCTGTATCCACCTTGTCAAGCCCCCTCATAATCTTAAACGTTTCGATAAGTTCACCTCTCATTCTTCTGAATTCCAACCTACTCAACCTTTCCTCATAAGTCAACCCCCTCATCTCCGGAATCAACCTAGTGAACCTTCTCTGAACTGCCTCCAAAGCAAGTATATCCTTTCGTAAATATGGAAACCAAAACAGCACACAGTATTCCAGGTGTGGCATCACCAATACCCTGTACAACTATAGCAAGACTTCCCTGCTTTTATACTCCATCCCCTTTGTAATAAAGGCCTAGATTCCAATGGCCTTTCTGATCACTTGTTGTACCTGCATACTATCCTTTTGCGTTTCTTGCACAACTACCCTGCTGTACTGTGGCACTTTGCAATCTCTCTCCATTTAAATAATAACCTGCTCTTTGATTTTTTTTGCCAAAGTGCATGACCTCACACTTTCCATTATATTCCACCTGCCAAATTTTTGCTCACTCACTTAGCCTGTGGGTACATGTGACTCAGAGACGTGGACCATGTACAGTAGACACCTCAAGTCGCTGGAGAAATACCACCTGCGATGTCTCCGCAAGATCCTACAAATCCCCTGGGAGGACAGAAGCACAAACATTAGCATCCTCATCCAGGCCAACATCCCCAGCATTGAAGCACTGACCAACACTTGATCAGCACAGTCCAATACGAGAACCATATAGTCCGCATGCCAGACAGGAGACTCCCAAAGCAAGCGCTCTACTCGGAACTCGTCCACGGCAAATGAGTCAAAGGCGGGCAGAGGAAATGTTACAAGGATACCCTCAAAGCTTCCCTGATAAAGTGCGACATCCCCACTGACACCTGGGAGTCCTTGGCCATAGATCGCCCTAAGTGGAGGAAATGCATTCGGGATGGCGCTGAGCTCCTTGAGTATCGGCGCCAAGAGCATGCAGAAATCAAGCGCAGGCAGCGGAAGGAGCATGCAGCAAACCAGGCTCCCTGCCCACCGTTTCCCTCAACGACTATCTGTCCCACCTGTGACAGAGACTGTGGTTCTCGTATTGGACTGTACAGCCACCTAAGAACTCATGCTAAGAGTGGAAGCAAGTCTTCCTCGATTCCGAGGGACTGCCTATGATGATGGTTACATTTACATTCAAAGAGAAAGAATTTGCATTTATACAGTGCTTTTCACAATCTCAGGATGTCCCACAGCACTTCACAGCTAATGAAGTCTAGTTGTTGTTATTTGGGAAACAGATAATGGAATCAACATTCCAGCCCCAGCAGACTTGCAACCTAAGTACTATTCCAGTGCCTGATATGCCACATTAACGAGGTAGAGGCAACAACATGCTAATAGCTGACCACTCCCTTAATGGCACCAATGGTTGTAACTAGAGCTGCAGTTAAGCAGTGACATAAGCAAAACTGAATGTGTAATGATTTGAGTCACAATTAAATAGTTAAAATCCAAATGGATGATCAATACTTGCAGCTTCTATTTTTTTTTTGAAGGCACCAAAAAAAACCACAAATTATACAACTATTTTAGTTGTGCACTTCAATTAAGTGTCCCTGATTAAAGGCGGGGGGGGCACACTCTAAACACTTTCAAACAAGTGCCCTTATTTTTTGTTTTGTTTTTTTGTTTTTTTTGTTTTTTTGTTTTGTTTTTTGGGGGGGGGGTTTGAGGGCACTAAAAACACAAATTATACAAGTGCCCCCTGGCTAAAACGGGGGGGGGGGGGCACTAAAACTGACAAATATAGACAAATTAACCTTTAAACATTGATGATCAAATTAAAATTTGGTTGCCGGGGGTGACAATGCACTCCAGTCCCTCCGGCGTCCACCTCTCACGGAAGGCCACAAGCGTACCAATGGACACCGCATGCTCCACCTCAGTGACACCCTGGCTCAGATGTAACCAGGAAGACAGGCAGGCAGTCAGGCTGAACGACCCCCTCGACCGCCCGCTGCCTGGACCGGCTGATGGCCTCCTTGGCCATGCCCAGGAGCAGTCCTATGAGGAGGCTTTCCGACCTGCCCGCTCCCTTCCACACAGGATGCCCAAAGATCAGGAGTGTGGGACTGAAGTGCAACCAGAATTTGAGGAGCAACCCCTTCAGACATTGGAAGAGGGGCTGCAACCTCGCACATTCAATAAACGCGTGGAACACGGACTCCTCGAGACCGCAGAAATTACGGTCAGTATTGAAGACTATGAAACATTTTAATGACGGTGGGTTTGGCCCATTCTTAGAGCCAGGTCAGTGTTAATATTAGGAGTGCTGCTTTGCCCATTTATATCTCCATTTTTATTTGAACTGATATAACACTAACGATAATAAATAAAACTGAATATGTATAGCTCTTCACATTGCACATTGAGGTCCCAAAAGAACCAGGTTGACTTTTGTAAAATATTAAATTTGTTCTATTGAGAAAGAAATTCAGCGAGAAAAAAATAGAAGTTCGATTGGATTTTATTGTTTTGATATTGTTCCCTAGCCGCTCCCATAATTTTCTCAATATTTTATTTCCATGCCACTTTTTACCATCTGTGACTGTAGGCAACTTCCATTCCTTTCTCATCTCTAAGTGAAATGTTCAATTAGCATGAAGAGGGTCGAAATTCAGCCCCAAAAAGGCCACTTACCGCCAGAAAGCAGCGGCCAAGCGGTGGAGTCGAGTGGCTGCCGACTTCTGGTCCAATGGCCACCGCCAGCGAAAGTCAGCTCGGGGATTTTTCTGGCGTCACCACTTCTGGCCCGCTGCTGCCGACCATCCTAAGTGTGTCATCAAAGAGCGCACCGCCGATCTCCTGCACCCCCCACGAAATTTAGACTCAAAAATCATAAATCCGCTGCACAGTGTGCCCGCCAGCCTTTCCTGTCAGTGCACCTTCCTTTCAGTCTGTGAGCCATGGCAGCGCGGTGGCCCTTCAAGGGGAGGGCGCACTGCCGCGGCCGCCATGTTATTTTTTTGCCGGCTGACTTCCCTGTTGACTGGACAATTATGCCCCCAGGTTCGGCCGGGCCACCAACAGGCAGCCTGGCACCCATTCTTTGGTGCCAGGCTACTGGCCCAGCTGAAACCCTCCCTGGTGGCCCAGTGGGCCGAACCTAAACAGTCGCTGCTTCTCTCCCCTTTAAGTGAGTGGAGAGACGTGGTGACTCACACGCGCACTGACGTCATCACCGCTCCACTGCTGATTGACAGCGATGGTGACTCCGTCCCGCCTCCACATCCGCCCCTCTAGAGTATTACCACCACACCTCTGCACCCATTATGACCGACTTCCGGCCGCCTGAAAAAAAACGCCATAGAGCTGAATTTTGCGGAAGAGGCCACCTCATCGGAAGCTGCGGTAAAAACACTTCAAAAGTGGTAGGTGCGACCCGTTTCGGGCGGGGCTAAATTTCGGCCCCGAGGTGTTCTATCTAAAATCTGGAGATGAAATGCCAAATTGTTCACAAGCTTACCTGACAATTTCATACTTCCAACTGTGTTGGAGTTTGCACACTCAAAAAAACATGAAGCAAAAGTTTAAACTTTTATGCTTTTTCACTTAAACATCATTGTATGGTTTTAGCTGCTGGTCCATAGACTTCTGACTGGAAAAAGCAATTAGCAATCTAGTCTGTGACAAGTTCCTTTCTAATTTATTCGAGTTGGAAAATAAAGGAATCTCTCAACAACAACAGAGGAGTATTATCAGACAAAATTTGACACATAAGGAAAAATTAGGGCAGATGACCAAAAGCTTGGACAAAGAGGTAGGCTTTAAGGAGCATCTTCAATGAGGAGAGAAAAGTGGGGATGCTGGGGGGTATAGAGAAGGAATTCCCAAGTATGGAGCCTAAGCAGCTGAAGGCACAGCCGGCAATGATGGGGCAATTAAATTGAGATATGCAAGAGGCCAGAATTGGAGAAGAACAGAGATCTCTAAGGCTTGTAAGGCTGGAGGAGGCAACAGAGATAGGCACAGGCGAGGCCATGGAGGGATTTGAAAACAAGATACGAATTTTTAAATTGAAGCGTTGCGAACTGGGACCCTAGGTCAGCAAACACAGGGGTGATGGGTGAACAGGACAGTGTGAGTTAGGATACAGACAACAGAGATTTGGATGAGCTCACATTTATGTAGTGTGGAAGATGGGAGGTCAGCCAAGAGAATGTTGAAATAGTCGAGACTAGAGGTAACAAAGGCATGTGACTCATGGATTGCAACTCCCGGTTTCCATTTCTTTATTGTTCCTCTGCTCTCTTACTTCATCCGGTCTTCATTGTCCTGTTGCAGCTCTGCCCTTGGGAAGATACAGCCTTGGGTAAAAGGGATGATGCTTAGTCTCCAGAGTACGACGCTCGAGGGGCCAAATGATCTCATTCTTATGTTCTTATCTTCTAAGCAGGAGTCTTCTTTATGGGTGTCAATATTGAATATTCCCTTCCTCGACTTCTCCATCTCCATCTCTGGGGATAGGCTTTCGACCAGTATCTACTATAAGCCCACTGACTCCCACAGTTACCTGGACTACATTTCCTCCCACCCCGCATCCTGTAAGAACTCCATTCCATTCTCCCAGTTTCTCCGTCTCCATCGCATCTGTTCTGACAACGCCACCTTTCACACTAGTGCCTCTGATGTGTCTTCCTTTTTCCTCAACAGAGGATTCCCCTCTACCGTGGTTAACATGGCCCTCGACCGTGTCCATTCTATTTCCCGCACCTCTGCGCTCACCCCTTCCTCGCCCTCTCAGAACCATGATAGGGTTTCCCTTGTCCTCACCTTTGACCCCACCAGACTCTATGTTCAACGGATCATCCTCCGCCATTTCCGCCACCTCCAGTGTGACCCCACCACCAATCACATCTTCCCCCTCCCCTCTTAATATTCTGAAGGGACCGCTCCCTCTGTGACACCCTGGTCCATTCCACAGTCACCCCCAGTACTCCCTCCCCTTCCCACGGCACCTTTCCGTGCAAGCGCAGGAGATGCAACATCGGCCCTTTTACCTCCTTCCTTCCCACTATCCAGGACCCCAAATACTCCTTCAAGGTGAAACAGCGATTTACTTGTACTTCTTTCAATTTAATGCTCACGATGTGGTCTCCTCTACATTGGGGAGACCAAGTGTGGATTGGGTGACCACTCTGCGGAACACCTCCGTTCAGTCCGTAAGTGTTACCCTGAGCTTCCGATCGCCGGTCACTTTAATTCTCCAATCCACTCCCACTCTGACCTCTCCGTCCTCGGTCTCCTGTACTCTTCCAATGAAGCTTAACGTAAGTTCGAGGAACAGCACCTCATCTTTCGTTTAGGCACTTTACAGCCTTCTGGAGTCAACATCGAGTTCAACAATTTCAGAGTTTAACCACTGCCAATCCTTGGCTCCCTTTCCCCGTCCACGAACCTGTTTCTGTTTTTCTCCTTGTCTCTAATGGCAGTTGGTCATTACTCTGCCATTCACACCCTATCTTGATTAATGTTTTTCTAACTCCTGGCATTACCATTTCAATTCGGCCCATCATCCCGTTTGTCTCTCTAATTTCTCCTGTCTTCCAATCTATCAGAGACTTTTCCTTTTGTTCTTTCTTCCTCTCCCCTTTCAGTGCTTGTTAAGAATGTGTTCTTTCCGAACAATCTGCAGTTCTGATGAAGGGTCATCAACCCGAAACGTTAACTCTGATTCTCTCTCCACAGATGCTGTCTGACCTGCTGAGATTTCCAGCATTTTCTGTTTTTATTCCAGATTCCAGCATCCGCAGTATTTTGCTTTTGTACTGAATCTGCATGAATGGCCTTTGGGTTATGCTTCTGTCGGCCAGGACTAGTCTTAGCAGATTTTTTTTGCGCTTTAAGATATGGGGCAGGGGGCGGGGGGGACATTAAAAGTGGCAACACTTGTTTTACCTTCAAACAATGAAAGTTGGGTTACGATCTTGCATGCCTACCCAAAATCAGCAGCCACTTATTTAACCATGCTAATTAGTGTCCTGCGCTAGTTTTGGAACCCAAATGCCTTTTTCAACAGCTCTACTCACTAATGCTAATTTAGTCGCATAAATCATGGGCATGAACAGCCTAGAGAACACCATTTCCAGCGATATGTAAAGGGATCATCAAATTCTCTCAGGCAAATCACGAGTTAGTTTATTTGGACTACCAGTGTGCAGGTTGGGGGATTTTGGCTGTTGGAACTGACAAAAGCATTTGTGAAAGTAAATTGGCGACTCAGCAGAGAGGATTTGTTCAGGGGCTTCTGGCAAACGTCTGATTGGTTTCAATGGGTTTTGTGCTTGCACTGTGATTGTGGCTGAAAGACTCTTTGTGGCATTGACATAGTCGGCTACCTAGATCATCCTTCTCTGGCAGTGTGGTGGGTCACTCTTCTCCCATCTGATGGGAATACGTTATTCTTCCTTTTCCTTACTTCCTCCACTAAATACTCCAGAGCACTATCGGAGAATCTAGCCATGCACTCAGTCGACATTTGTTGGCTTCCAGTAAACAAGCAGGCTTCAGTGGAGCTCCACAATGAGCACTGCATCGTCCCTTTAAGAGGAGCAGGCCAACAAGGACTGTCATCAGGCCACCATCCCCACCACCATGAACAAATTGTTTAATTCAGTGGAATTGGAGTGAATCTTGGCCATCAAATTTAACTGAGGCACAATGTAGGGATCTTTAAAAATACACATTTTTACGTTGGAGAAAATGATAAATCAAGGAAAGAAAGCTCATTCACAAACGTTCTGTTTTGACACACAAAGGAAAGAAAAATATAAATATAAAATATAAAGTGGGACAATATGAAGAAAGGATACTCAACATTTCAAATTTCTTTCGATCACAGGGATTAATTGAGAAGATTCCACAAATACCATGGTATACAATAGTGTGATAATATCAGTTTACTAATATACAGCCAGCATTTCTCCTTAGTGGGATTTTAATTGACTTTAGTATACCATTAGGCAAATACATGAAAACATTGATAGATGTACTGTAAATGTGTGGACAGTTTGTGATTCTGTAATAAATAATCCATCTGCCTAATAAGCAGGAACACCCTAAAGGGAAATGGAAGTAGTAACACTGAAGCATTAAAATAACACGAAGGCAGAATATTATCTGAATGGCGGCAGATTAGGAAAAGGGGAGGTGCAACGAAACCTGGGTGTCATGGTTCATCAGTCACTGAAAGTGGACATGTAGGTACAGCAGGCGGTGAAGAAGGCAAATGGTATGTTGGCCTTCATAGCTAGGGGATTTGAGTATAGGAGCAGGGAGGTCTTACTACAGTTGTACAGGGCCTTGGTGAGACCTCACCTGGAATATTGTGTACAGTTTTGGTCTCCTAATCTGAGAAAGGACGTTCTTGCCATTGAGGGAGTGCGGCGAAGGTTCACCAGACTGATTCCCGGGATGGCAGGACTGACATATGAGGAGAGACTGGATTGACTGGGCCTGTATTCACTGGAGTTTAGAAGGATGAGCGGGGCTCTCATGGAAACATATAAAATTCTGACGGGACTGGACAGATTAGATGCAAGAAGAATGTTCTCAATGTTGAGGAAGTCCAGAACCAGGAGACACAGTCTAAGGATAAGGGGTAAGCCATTTAGGACTGAGATGAGGAGAAACTTCTTCACTCAGAGAGTTGTTAACCTGTGGAATTCCCTACCGCAGAGAGTTGTTGATGCCAGTTCATTGGATATATTCAAGAGGGAGTTAGATATGACCCTTACGGCTAAAGGGATCAAGGGGTATGGAGAGAAAACAGGAAAGGGGTTCTGAGGTGAATGATCAGCCTTGATCTTATTGAATGGTGGTGCAGGCTCGAAGGGCCAAATGGGCTACTCCTGCACCTATTTTCTATGTTTCTATGTTTCTATCCACTTGACTAGAAAATCCCTGTGTAGCTTATGCATGATGTATTGTAAAAACCTTAGGGCACTATGCTTTGTGCATAAACAACTATGCTGGATATTCATGGAATTTAGTACACATTGTGGTGGTTTCATGTGTGTCTGTAGGAATCAATATACTTCTGTGGTTGAGTCCCGATCAATGCATGATTTACATGCCAAGAAATGTTTCAACCTGTGGCCTGGATGGTGCACTGGGTTAACACACTGTCCTTTGGTTTCTGGATTCAAACCCAGGTCACATACTTGTGTTTCAGGATGACTGCAGCAGTTGCAGAGGCATTAAGAATACTTGGTGTGAAAAGTAGAAACATTTCACGTTGATGCAGTTAGAATGTGTGTTCTTATGAGATAAGATTAAGATGCATTGGCTGGAGCTGGAAGAGAGATTTCCCAAGTCCTTATCTGCCATGAGCAGGTAATTTAAAATCTCAAGGATGTGCATGATTTTCCCATACACACTAGCCGTTGGCAAGGACACAGGAAAATCTATCCTCTACATTACATCTGCCAGTCTGATGGATGCCAGAAGTGAAAATATGTTGCATTCATCAGCATTAACGTGCCCCCGCCTCAAAACAAACGCAAAAAAAGTTCAAAAATTATGCCTTGATCATGATTTTTATAAATCATGATCAAGGTGTACACAAGGTTTGCACAGCAGTCCATTTAGTCATTCATTCAGTGAGCCTAATTCCTAATATCCAGTTTGCCTATCTCCCCATGTAAAAATTTATATTGGCCCAGGTTTTGCAGTCAGCGGTGAACGAATGGTGCTTGCCGTTCATTCCACTTACACTTGCCCACAAACTTTCTGTGGGGTTTTACACTGCAATTTGCAGCAATTAGAGAGCTGAAACAGCGCAGCACCTTCTACATGGGATCTGGGACCTGTGTGAACAAAACAAGCAGTGATGTGTCTTCTCAACCAATCAGATTGAAGAATCCTTACAGAGACACACAGGGGGGAATTTTAACCCCCAAAAACTGGCAGGCTGGGGTTGGGTGGGATGTTAAAATCTGAATCCCGACCCCAGCCTGCCTCCAACCCGCCCACTTCCGGTTTTCATGGAAGCAGGGGAGGGGGACAGGCAACTAATCGGTTTGCAGGAGGCGGTTTGCATTTTAAATATTATAATGAGGCTGAGAGCCTCACATTTAGCCACCATTTTAAATTTAACCCTGGCCAGCCAGGCATCCCAGGCCTTGGGAGGCCTGGCAGCTAAAGGGAGGCGAGGACTGCTGGATCCAGGAGGTAAGTGTCTTTCCACTTATCTGCTGAATCCAGCGTCCCTGCTTCACCAAACCCCCATGATCGGACGCCCCCTCGACCATTGTAATCTCCTCCATGAGGCCTCCAATCTCACCCGCAGATCCTTATGATTTTCCCTCTGCTCCGGCCTCTGATCTCCCTTGTGGTCTCCGGAGTTCGGTGACGGCGGCCTCTGAACTCACTGAGGTTGCCCGGTTCACAACTCTCGATCTTCCTCACTTCCCCCCCCACCCCCCTCCATCCCACCGACCTGCCCCAGATGATGACTCCCGATCTTCATTCCCCCGCCCCCTCAATCCAGCCCACCACTGCTCCCTCACTGCCTTCAAGCAAATATGCAGGCTGCAGAGTCTAAATCAGGAAGTGTAAAATCATGCACAGAAAGCAAAATAAAGAGAGAGAAAGAAAGAAGGGATTTAGAGCAAGAGATAAGAGACAGAAAGGAAAAGTCTTTTAAAAGTTTTTATGTTAATGAGTTAATTAAAAAAAATCTCCAACAAGAATTAAAATCTGAGGGAATGAGACTACACACTTGTAAAAGTAAGTTTTAAGTGCCAGAGAGATTGTTTGGCAGTAATTATGATCGATCAAACCGTTAAAAATTCACTTACACTTGAATGGACAAGACTAACTTTCTGTGCCGCGTTTAGTGTGAATCTATCACGTAAGTACAGCAATGTCATGTCCTTACATGGATTTGAATGCCAAGTCTCTCAGCAAGGTACTGGTGTAGCGAAGGTTGTGGAGGATGAGGGCAACTCGGACAGCAACTTCCTGATGTCCACGTTTAGCTGCGCATGTGCAGAGGCTGAAGTTGCAGTACAATTTATTCCTTAATAACCGTGAGTGCTGATAACCTCACCGTTATTCTTAGTGGAAAATCCAGGCCAATATTTTAGGTAATTCTGAGAAGACGTTGGAGGAAAAAATTTCAAATAGCTTTCCATAGATTTCTAATGATTATGCCTATTCTTCAACATTTGAAATAAATAGACATTCATTTTGCATACATTCATGTGATAATAAATATGTGCTCCTTTCACAAATTGTAAAGAAGAGTTAATGTTAAATGTTGAGTGGCAACTTTCCACATCCAGGATACTGAAAGGATGAACATATAAGGGTAGAAATTGGTTCATGCCACCGCGCTCATACTGATGCGCATGAGGACCACACAAATTCGGTTCTCTTGCATCATTAGAAAGTTACCAGCGTGCTGGGGACACCAATCACACCCCAAGAGGCAGTGCGCTTGTCTTGTCGAGAATCAAGATTAGCTGTCAGACGTCTGCACTGGGGCCACAGTAAGTACGGGAGAGCGAGGTGGGTGAGTGATGACCTGCTCCTCCTGGCTTACATATAGGTAAATTAAACAAAAATTAACTTTGATCAGATGCGATCAAACTTATCAAAGCGGTCTAAACCGCGCACTAGGCCGTGCGTTTGCATAGACAATGGGCCTAACTCTTGTTTCAGGCAATATGGCAAATACCTAAAATTGGTAAGTTGTGGATCCGTTTCGCACCGGGAAATCGGACGAAGGCAGGTTAAAGTTTTCCCCTATAGATTGTGATAGATAAGCATAGATACATATGGATCATGAGTTTTGTCTCGCAAGAATGTGATTTGATGCTTTCTGTTGCCTAAGCCCGAAGCTCTGGAATTCCCTGCCTAAACCTTTCCATCTCTCTACCTCTCTTTCATCCTTTAAGACGCTCCTTCAAACCTACCTCTTCGACCAAGCCTTTGATCAACTGCCCTAATTTCTCCTTACGTGGCTCGGTGTCACATTTTTTGTCTCATAATACTCCTGTGAAGCGCCTTGGGACATCTTACTATGTTGACGGTGCTATATAAATACAGGTTGTTGTTGTTGTTAATACCTAGAAATTGATCGGTAGAGATAATGGGCTTACTTTTCCCCAAAGCTTTTTTTTGGCGTACTTGAAGCTCATTTTTTGGGGGCCCAAGTACAGCAAAAAAAACGTTCTAAGTTTCCCCGTTAGATTTCTTCATTTTGGCGCAGCCGAACCTGTCCTTTAGTTTTGTGGGGTGGAGCATTGATCTGTGCCAAAAAGATCAGGTTGCCACGGTAGCCAAGGACACAATACGAGCTGAGGCTGGAAACTGAAACATACAGCCAGCTCGCAACACATTAAAACACATTGCATCAACTTAAAAACACATTAAAATATACTGCAGCAACTTACCTCCAATTATTAAAGTCCCCCCCCACCCTGTCCCCACCTTCCGAAGCTGATGCCGATCCCCGCCCCTATCCCTGGCCGAAGGGCTTGCCAGTCTGCTTCTCTAGCCTGCCCCGAACCCCTTGCCGGTACTGGTCCAGCTCCAGCTCCCCTGCCCGTCCCAAGTGCCTTGCTGGTCCCACGCCTAGCCCAGGCCGAATGGCTCCTGATCTGCTCCTCCGCCCCTATCCCAGGCCAAATGGCCTCCTCCCTCCCGGTCCCCACACCTAACTACACCCGAAAGGCTTCCACCTACCCCCACCCCTCTTTCTCTCTCCACCCCCCCCCCCACCGTCTACCCCCTCTCTATCTCTGTCCCCCCACCCCTCTCTCTCTGCCCTCTCTCCATCTCTCTCCCCCTCTATTTTACCTTCCCTGCTGCTGCTGTACGGGCATCTGCTGCACTTACCTGCGCCGATTTCCTTACCTGCGCCGATTTCTTTAACTCTTCGGAAGGTTTTTCTGCAGAGGCCACATACGCTGGCCTAAGAAGAACTGGAGTAACTTTCAGCTGGCCAAAACTTGCCTAAATGGCCAAAATTGGTGCGACCCAAAGGGGTCAATTTTGGCCAGGAATTGCTCTGTTTTTTTTGGAGTAACTTGGTTTTTCTGGCGTAACTTAAAAATCCTCATTTTGCACATTCAGTTTGCACCAGTGTAAGTTAGTTAGGATTTTTTTTAGTTACAATTTTTTTTTCTCTCAAAAGGGGGCGTTACCAGCCACCTACACCAGTTCTGCCCATTTAGGCAACTTTGGCCAACTAATAGTTACTCCAAATCTACTTAGGCCAGCCTATGTGGCCACTTCAGAAAACCCTTACGGGGAGTTAAGAAATCAGCACAGGTAGGTATATCGGAGGCCATTCGGCCTGGGATGGGGTGGGAGGCCAGCAGAACTGATAGTGCTCCTGCCTGGATGATTTCTATCAGTTCTCCTGCCCGCCCGCCCTGAGCCCTGGCCGCATGAGTTTACAAAGACTCAAATTTAATTTGATCACTAATAAAGAAACGTAATGATTAAAGAATGTGAATAGGATCAAACAGCTATACAGGACATCATATGACAAACTTCGCAAAGTAAATTTACTGTACAACAGAAGTATTCATGAAGCTTAAACTACAAAAATCAAAGAAGTAAAAGATAATTGAATTAAATTGCTCTAATCTCACAACTAATTGAAACAACTATTTGTTTGCAATGATTATACTGGATCGATCGCACCGGGAGGCCAACTAGGGGCGGGCAGGAGAACCTGCCTGGATGATTTCTATCAGTTCTCCTGCCCGCCCGCCCCTAGCCCTGGCCAAGTGGCCTCCCGGTGCGATTTCTAAGATTAAAGAGATTAAAGTTTCAAATCAACTACCCCTACTCACAACAACATTTGGCCGGCATTGGGTCCCACACAACGGCTGCAGCAAGACACGGAGAGGCTGGGGGCAAGGAGCTACTGCGCATGCGCGGACACTCCACTGCGCATGTGCAGGAGTCCCGACACTGTTTTCAGCGCAGGACTCTGGCTCCACCCCCGACTCGACTGGCTATGCTGCGTGACCACAGGGAGGAGGCCGGACAACGGCCAAAGTGGGAAGGAAATTTTTCAGCGCAATTCTGAACGGAGAAAAGCAGCGCATCTCTGGTAAGTGTGCTGAAAAATGGGCTGGGCCAAAATTGAGCCCTAAACAGTGTGTTATAGCTAGTGGTCATAGACAACTACCAACCATTTAAACTCGAGCTTCACTTTTTTAGTGTTATTTCAAACTGTATTTGGATATATTAGATTTTTTTTAGTGATTATTGAAAAAGTATTTTAATTTCTATCTTCCCTCAAGTGCTGATGTTATGGTCGTAAACAGTAGATTACCTGAATCATTAGACTTAGCTGCTGAAAGCAAATAAAATTGTGTTTGAATAAACATTTGGAAAAAAATCATAAGATAGACCACGGTACTGTTTGGAGTAAGCAAATCATTCAATCAACATCACGAAAAAAAATAGATTATCTGGTCATTATCACATTGCTGTATATGGGATCTTTCTGTGCGCAAATTGGTTGACGCTTTTCCTACATTACAACAGTGACTGCACTTAAAACAAAAGTAATTCATTGGCTGTAAAGGGCTTTGGAATGTCCTGAGGTCATTAAAGGTGCTATATAGATGCAATTCCTTCTTTCTTTTTCTTTCTATTTATCTCAACAACTGTGTGCAATTACCCATAATTTACAAAACTTCACAAATAATCATATGCACTGAAAAGGCTTTGGACTCCAAACACAGAAGCTGAGATTCCTTTGATGATTGTAATATTTATAACGCAGCATGCGACCTACAAAGTGATTTCCTGTGAAGAATATGAATTCAAAAAATGGGAAAAATGCTAACATCTGTACCCACAGCATCCTAAATCTATTGAAGCTGGCAAGCTCAGCGAAAATCTCCAACTTCCCTACATTCATATAAAATATGAACTTTACTTTGCATATGCATTGCACTGGGAATGTGTCCAGCTAATTTTGTTTTGCTTTGGGAAGTGCATCTGCCTTTCTTTGACACGTGAAGCAGGCTTGAGGGGCTGTATGGCTTACTCCTGCTCCTAATTCTTATGTTCTTATACTGACCCAAATAGTACTGAAAGTGCCTTCTACTTCAGTTAAAGATGCAACACTCATTTAATTTGATTTTCTCCCCTTTCCCCCCACCCCCCACCCCCCATGTCTCATACTATCTTCAATCTGAAGAATGGCTGAGCGACCAGTTCCCACATCTCCATCAATGCCATTCTGAAACCACCCACGAGTAGATGAATGAGAGTGGATGAAAGTGACTATTCCACCCACCCTTGTGTGGAAATGCATGGCGTCCATTCACTGCTGGCCACAGCGATATACCTCATCATGTGTTAGACAGAGCCCCTAATCTATAACCTATCAGTCAAATGTACTATCCCAATATCCCCTCCCTGATCATAAGAATCTTGAAGATCAGGATAGCAAGATGGTGATGCTATGAGGAGATTCAATTACGGGCAGCTCGGTGACATCTGAAATCCCGTTTTGGAAATTACAAGAAATATGGTTAAACAGCAATAGTAGTCTCAAAAAGCATGTAATGGATTGGAGTCATTAGATTAGAAGAGGAACATTAAATTAATGGGGACTGAGGGAGCAATCAGCATTACATTCAATACTTTTCATGTTCGTGCAATGCTGCTGTCATGAATCAAGAATTTAAAATGTAAAAGAAATTGGAAAGAACTGACAGGAATAAAAAGACTAAAGTAGTTTTGCATCATCATTTTTTGACACCCTAAAATTTTCTTTTGTAAGAGTATTGCAGCTTGGTGATTACATCAGTAATTTAACAATAGTAGACACATTAAATGATACTGCTTAGCTCTAATGTGCAATCGGTAGTTATGGTGTAACCTGCAATTAATTTATCTGTTGTCACTGTAAAAGAAAGGCTTATATTTATTTCGCGCCTTTCACTACCTCAGAACATCCCAAAGCACTTTACACCCAATGAAGTATTATGAAGTGTGGTCACCATTGTACCTGAAATGTTCTATCTGTACCACAGCTGTGAAGATAGTGAGGAGGAAGAGGACAGAACTATTCTGTGGTGAACAGTGTTAAAGGTTAATCAAGGATATACATCAGCAAGTGGAGCTTTGCACAAAATCCTCGTGAGTGACGTCTAGAATACAAGAACAGGGGGAATAAAAGGGAACCAATGGATGTGGTGGATTTGGACTTCCAGAAGGCATTTGACAAGGTGCCACATAAAAGGTTACTGCACAAGATAAGAGTTCACGGGGTTGGGGATAATAGATTAGCATGGATAGAGGATTAGCTAACTAACAGAAAACAGAGAGTCGGGATAAATGGTTCATTCTCGGGTTGGCAATCAGCAACTAGTGGAGTGACACAGGGATCAGTGCTGGGACCCCAACTATTAACAATCTATATTAACGACTTGGAAGAAGGGACCGAGTGTAATGTAGCCAAGTTTGCTGACGATACATAGATGGGAGGAAAAGCAATGTGTGAGGAGGACACAAAAATCTGGAAAAGGACACAGACAGGCTAAGTGAGTGGGCAAAAATTTGGCAGATGGAGTATAATGTTGGAAAGTGTGAAGTCATGCACTTTGGCAGAAAAAATAAAAGAGGAAGTTATTATTTAAATGGAGAAAGATTGCAAAGTGCCGCAGTACAGCGAGACCTGGGGGTACTTGTGCATGAAACACAAAAGTTTAGTATGCAGGTACGGCAAGTGATCAGGAAGGCTAATGGAATCTTGGCCTTTATTGCAAAGGGGATGAAGTATAAAAGTAGCGAAGTATTGCTACAGTTATACAGTTATTATTAAGGCCACACCTGGAATACTACATGCAGTTTTGGTCTCCATATTGACGAAAGGATATTCTTGCTTTGGAGGCAGTTCAGAGAAGGTTCACTAGGTTGATTCCGGAGATGAGGGGGTTGACTTATGAGGAAAGGTTGAGCAAGTTGGGCCTCTACTCATTGGAATTCAAAAGAATGAGAGGTGATCATTTCAAAACGTAAAAGATTATGAGGGGGCTTGACAAGGTAGATGCAGAGAGGATGTTTCCACTGATAGGGGAGACTAGAACTAGGGGGCATAATCTTAGAATAAGGGGCCGCCCATTTAAAACTGAGATGAGGAGAAATTTCTTCTCTGAGGGGTGTAAATCTGTGGAATTCACTGCCTCAAAGAGCTGTGGAAGCTGGGAAATAGAATACATTGAAGACAGAAATAGACAGTTTCTCAAACAATAAGGAAATAAGGGGTTATGGGGAGTGGGCAGGGAAGTGGACCTGAGTCCATGATTGTAGAGCAGGCTCGAGGGGCAATATGGACTACTCCTGCTCCTATTTCTTATGTTCTTATGTTAGAACATAAGAACATAAGAAATAGGAACAGGAGTAGGCAATTCGGCCCCTCGAGCCTGCTCCGCCATTCAATAAGATCATGGATCCCCAGCATTGAGGCACTGACCACATTTGGTCAGCTCCGCTGGGTAGGCCACATTGTTCGCATGACAGACACGAGTCTCCCAAAGCAAGCGCTCTATTTGGAACTCGTCCACGGCAAACGAGCCAAAGTGGGCAGAGGATACATTACAAGGACACCCTCAAAGCCTCCCTGATAAAGTGCGACATCCCCTCTGACACCTGGGAGTCCCCAGCCAAAGACCACACTAAGTGGGGGAAGTGCATCCGGGAGAGCGCTCAGTTCCTTGAGTATCGTCGCCGAGAGCAGCAGAAATCAAGCGCAGGCAACGGAAGGAGCGTGCAGCAAACCAGCCTCCCCGCCGACCCTTCTCTTCAACCACTGTCTGTCCCACCTGTGACAGAGACTGTGGTTCTCGTATTGGACTGTACAGCCACCTAAGAACTCATGCTAAGAGTGGAAGCAAGTCTTCCTTGATTCCGACGGACTGCCTATGATGATGATGATGATGGCTAATCTGATCATGGACTCAGCTCCACTTCCCCACTCGCTCCCCATAACACCTTGTCCCCTTATCATTTAAGAAACTGTCTATTTCTGACTTAAATTTATTCAATGTCCCAGCTTCCACAGCTCTCTGAGGCAGAGAATTCCATAGATTTACAAGCCTCTCAGAGAAGAAATTTCTCCTCATCTCTCTTTTAAATGGGCGGCCACTTATTCTAAGATCATGCCCTCTTGTTTTAGTCTTCCCCCATCAATGGAAACATCCTCTCTGCATCCAACTTATCAAGCCCTCTCATAATCTTATACGTTTCGATAAGATCACCTCTCATTTTTCTGAATTCCAATGAGTAGAGGCCCAACTTACTCAACCTTTCCTCATAAGTCAACCCCCTCATCGCTGGAATCAACCTAGTGAACCTTCTCTGAACTGTTTCCAAAGCAAGTAACAAGTATATCCTTTCGTAAATATGGAAACCAAAACTGCACACAGTATTCCATGTGTGGCCTCACCAATACCTTATATAGCTGCAGCAAGACTTCCCTGCTTTTATACTCCATCCCCTTTGCAATAAAGGCCAAGATACCACTGGCCTTCCTGATCACTTGCTGTACCTGAATACTATCCTTTTGCGTTTCATGCACAAGTACCCCCAGGTCCCGCTGTACTGCGGCACTTTGCAATCTTTCTCCATTTAAATAATAACTTGCTCTTTGATTTTTTTCTGCCAAAGTGCATGACCTCACACTTTCCAACATTATATTCCATCTGCCAAATTTTTGCCCACTCACTTAGCCTGTCTATGTCCTTTTGCAGATTTTGTGTGTCCTCCTCACACATTGCTTTTCCTCTCATCTTTATATCGTCAGCAAACTTGGCTACTCAGTCCCTGAAGGCTGTGAGTCTCAATATGAGGAGCATTTGTAATAAGGTGGATGAATTGACTGCGCAGATAGCTGTTAACGGATATGATGTAATTGGGATTACGGAGACATGGCTCCAAGGTAAACAAGGCTGGGAACTCAACATCCAGGGGTATTCAATATTCAGGAAGGAGAGACAGGAAGGAAAAGGACGTGGGGTAGCATTACTTGTTAAAGAGGAGATTAATGCAATAGTAAGGAAGCACATTAGCGTGGATGATGTGGAACCTGTATGGGTAGAGCTGCGAAAGACCAAAGGGCAGAAAACGTCAGTGGGAGTTGTGTACAGACCACCAACCCGTAGTAGGGAGGTTGGAGATGGCATCAAACAGGAAAGTAGGGACGCATGCAATAAGGGTACAGCAGTTATCATGGGTGACTTTAATTTGCGTATTGATTGGCCTAACCAAACTGGTAGCAATACGGTGGAGGAGAATTTCCTGGAGTGTATAAGGGATGGTTCTCTAGACCAATATGTCGAGGAACCAATTAGATAGCAGGCCATCCTAGACTGGGTCTTGTGTAATGAGAGAGGATTAATAAGCAATCTGGTCTTGTGAGGCCCGTTGGGGAAGAGTGACCATAATATGGGAGAATTCTTCATTAAAATGGAGAGTGACATAGTTAATTCAGAGACTTGGGTCCTGAACTTAAAGAAAGGAAACTTTGACGGTATGAGACGTGAATTGGCTAGGATAGATTGGAGATTGATACTTAAAGGGTTGACGGTGGATAGGCAGTGGCAGACATTTAAATATCACATGGATGAACTACAACAATTGTACTGTGTGGCATAAGAATAAAAAAGGGAACGTGTCTCCACCGTGGCTAACAAGGAAAATTAGGGAAAGTGTTAAATCCAAGGAAGAGGCATATAAATTGGCCAGAAAAAGCAGCAAACCTGAGGACTGGGAGAAATTTAGAATTCAGCAGAGGAGGACTAAGGGTTTAATTAGGAGGGGGAACATAGAGTATGAGAGTAAGCTTGCAGGGAACATGAAAACAGACTGCAAAAGCTTCTACAGATATGTGAAGAGAAAAAGATTAGTGAAGACTAATGTAGGTCCCTTATAGTCAGAATCAGCGGAATTCATAATGGGGAACAAGGAAATGCCAGACAATTGAACAAATACTTTGGTTCTGTCTTCACTAAGGAAGACACAAATAACCTCCCGAAAATACTAGGGAACCGAGGGTCTAGCGAGAAGGGGGAACTGAGGGAAATCCTTATTAGTCAGAAAATGGTGTTCAAGAAATTGAAGGGACTGAAGGCCGATAAATCACCAGGGCCTGATAGTCTACATCCCAGAGTACTTAAGGAAATGACCCTAGAAATAGTAGATGCATTGGTGGTCATTTTTCAACATTCCATAGACTCTGGTTCAATTCCTATGGATTTGAGGGTAACGAATGTAACCCCACTTTTTAAAAAAGGAGGGAGAGAGAAAACAGGGAATTATAGACCGGTTAGCCTGACATCAGTGGTGGGGAAAATGCTGGAATCAATTATTAAAGATGTAATAGCAGTACATTTGGAAAGCAGTGACAGGATCGGTCCAAGTCAGCATGGATTTATGAAAGGGAAATCATGCTTGACAAATCTTCTAGAGTTTTTAGAGGACACAAAGCAGCCTTCATCAGAATGTGTGGTACAAAAGGAGTTTCACTCTTTTTGAGTCCCGAGTGCCTCTGTGTATGCTCGTGTTTTGAAGTGTGCTTGCATTATTGACATTGTTTTCAATTCAGATATGCATTCAGTCCATCATCTTTGCAGTAAGGCTGATAAAGATTTGCTGCTGCAGTGTCCAAGTACATTTGTGAGTTGAGATAAAGATGCACGCTGCTGTATCTGCAGCTATGTGGCATGGCTCCCTGTAAAGATGACAAGAACAGTGCAGTGCGGTGATGGAACATTTTCCAATTACTGTATGTTAGTGAGATGGGACGTACAGTTTTGCTGTTAGAGATGCGGTGCTGAACAGAGGTCAGACATTTCCTTCTGCCACATATCCCAGTGGCCAATTACAGAGTTTACGGATACTCAGTAACAGCCTGGTTACCTAAGCTTTTTGGCCATGAGTGGTGCAAGATGAAAAAAGGACAAAGAAGATAGTACAATGAAAAAAAATTGTGAACAGTTTGAATAATGCTGCCTCACCCCCACCACCCCCTCCCCGCCAATCCCCCTTCTCCGTCCCAAACATGTTTCCTGACAGCATAACTGAGGATGGAACACAGTGTGCTAGAAATTCAGCTCCATAGCACCCGAATTTTTGACGCTACAGGTGCCATTTTGTGACAAAAATAGCGTTCGCACATGCACGCTTTTGGTTCGTGCCGCGCCGGATGAGGGCGGATAGCTGGGGGTTAGGAACATTCGCCAAATGTATGTTGAGTGAGCAGATCATAACGTCAATCAACATGCAACACTGATTTGATGCCAGCGCTGGCATTTTCACCCTCAATGCTATCTGTTACATATGGAGAAAGAGTCAGACTGAACACTGTGAGCTCAAAATAAAGTGTGAGCATAGTCTTTTATTGCAGGTCTCCAGAGTGCCTCGCCAACCTGTGATGCCTCCTTAAATACCTGTGCTCCCAAGGAATTGTGGGATCCCTTGGGACTCCAGGGGATGAGCCCTCTGTTGGCTGTATAGAGTAAATACAAATTTACATATATAACAACACTCCCCCTCAAAGTCAATAGTGTAACTATTTACAATGTGAGTCGATCTGGGGCCCTTCTTGCCCTGGTTGATGGTCTTGGTGTAAAAGCTGGTATTGTTGGATCATTTGTTGGGTCCTGTTGGGCTTCTGTGGATGATGGGTTCTGTTTCCTGGTCAACCGTGGTGTCGGTTGCCACTGGTGTGTATGTTGGGGGATCAAAGAAGGTAGGGTCCAAGGTGGGTTGCTCAGGATAGTCCGTGAATCTGAGTTTCATTTGGTCCAAGTTTTTCGGGTGAATGAGTCCATTTGAAAGTTTGACCCAAAACACCATGCTCCCCTCTTTGGGACAGTGCCGGGAAGCCACTTGGGAACTTGTCCATAATTCAATACAAATACAGGATCATTGATTTCAATCACATGTGACACATTTGCGCTATCATGGTATGTACTTTGTTGAAGCCGCCTGCTCTCTACCTGTTCATGTAGATCAGGGTGAACTAACGAGAGCATTGTCTTAAGTGCTCTTTTCATGAGCAGTTCAGCGGGTGGGATCCCAGTGAGCGAGTGGGGTCTCGTGCGGCAGCTGAGCAGGACTCGGGATAGGTGAGTCTGTAGTGAGCCTTCAGTTACCCTCTTCAAGCCTTGCTTGATGGTTTGCACTGCTCTCTCTGCCTGACCATTGGACGCTGGTTTAAACGGGGCAGATGTGACATGTTTGATCCCGTTACAGGTCATGAATTCTTTGAATTCAGCACTGGTAAAACATGGCCCGTTGTCGCTCACCAGGACATCGGATAGGCCGTGTGTGGCAAACATAGCCCGCAGGCTTTCAGTAGTGGCAGCGGATGTACTAGCCAAGATTATCTCACATTCATCCACTTGGAGTACGCGTCTACAAGAACAAGGAACATTTTACCCAAGAACGGGCCTGCATAGTCGACGTGTACCCTAGACCATGGTTTGGAGGGCCAAGACCATAAACTTAGCGGCGCCTCCCTGGGTACATTGCTTAACTGCGAGCATGTATTACATCTGTGAATGCAGGACTCTTAAGTCCGCATCAATACCGGGCCACCACACGTGGGATCTCGCTATCGCTTTCATCATTACAATGCCTGGGTGGGTACTGTGGAGGTCATTGATGAAGGTGTCTCTGCCCTTCTTGGGGACCACTACTCAATTGCCCCACAGAAGGCAGTCTGCCCGTATAGACATTTTATCTTTGTGCCGCTGGAACGGCTTTATCTCTTCCTGTATTTCCACTGGGACACTGGACCAGCTCCCGTGAAGCACACAGCTTTTGACTAGAGATAACAAGGGGTCCTGGCTCATCCAGGTTTTGAACTGCCGGGCAGTAACGGGTGATTGCTCACTCTCAAATGCTTCCATAACCATGGCTAAATCTGCGGGCTGCGCCATTTCCATTCCCATGGTGAGCAATGGCAACCGACTGAGAGCATCGGTGAAGTTTTCTGTGCCTGGCCTGTGCTGTGGCAGATGGCGTAGTTGTATGCGGACAACGTGAGTGCCCATCTCTGGATGCGTGCTGATGCGTTGGTATTTATCCCTTTACTCTTGGAAAACAGGGATATGAGTGGCTTACGGTCAGTTTCCAATTTGAATTTTAGCCCAAACAGGTATTGATGCATTTTCTTTACCCCATAGACACACGCTAATGCTTCTTTCTCAATCATGCTGTAGGCTCTCTCAGCCTTAGACAGACTCCTGGATGCATAAGCAACCGGTTGCAGTTTCTCGAAATCATTAGCTTGTTGCAATACACACCCGACGCCATATGACGATGCATCACATGCTAGTACCAAACGCTTACATGAATCATACAACACAAGCAATTTGTTTGAGCAGAACAATTTTCTCGATTTTACAAAGGCATTTTCTTGGCTTTTGCCCCAAACCCATTCATCCCCTTTTCATAGTAAGACATGTAATGGTTCTAACAGTGTGCTGAGACCCGGTAAGAAGTTACCAAAGTAGTTCAGGAGTCCCAGAAACGCCCGCAGCTCTGTCACGTTCTAATGCCTCAGTGCGTTCTCGATTGCTTCCACCTTCGCGTTGGTGGGCGTTATACCGTCCGCCGCAATCCTCCTTCCCAGGAACTCCACTTCAGGCACCAAGAAAACGCACCGAGCGTTTTAACCTGAGCCCCACGCGGTAGAATCGACTAAGTACCTCCTCCAGGTTCTGCAGATGCTCGACTGTGTTCCGACCTGTGACCAAGATGTCGTCCTGGAAGACCACGGCGTGCAGGGACCGACTTCAGTAAGCTTTCCATGTTTCTCTGGAATATCACCGTGGCTGATCGAAACGAGCATCTGTTATAAATAAAAAGACCTTTGTGCAAGTTGATGCAGGTGAGGCCCTTCGATGATTCCTCCAGTTCCTGCGTCATGTAGGCTGAAGTCAGATCCAGCTTCGTGAATGACTTTCCACCCGCCAGCGTTGCAAAGAGGTCATCGGCCTTTGGCAGTGGGTATTGGTCCTGCAGGGAGAAACGATTGATAGTTACTTTTTAATCATCACAGATTCTGACAGTGCCATCTCGCTTGAGGACAGGAATGATCGAGCTGGCCCACTCATTGAACTCGATCGGTGAAATGATGCCTTCTCGTTGCAGCCAGTCTAGCCCGATCTCTACCCTTTCTCTCATCATGTACAGAACTGCTCTCGCCTTGTGATGAATGGGTCGCGCCCCCAGAATTAGGTGGATCTGCACTTTTGCTCCTTGGAATTTCCCGATGCCTGGTTCAAACAGTGAAGGGAATTTGTTTAAGACCTGGGCGCACGAAGTGTCATCAGCGGGCGATAGCGGTCGGACATCGTCCCAGTTCCAGCCTATCTTACCCAGCCAGCTCCTGAAGAGCAGCGTGCGATCATTGCCCGGTACCTCCCAGAGTGGTAGCTTGTACACCGCTCCATCTTTGGAGACTTTTACAGTAGCATTGCCGATTATGGGAATCAGTTCTTTCATGTAAGTTCTTAGTTTCGCACAAATTGGAGTTAAGACTGGCCTTGAGACCTTGTTGCATCACAATCTTTCGAAATTCTTTTTGCCCATGATGGACTGGCTCGCGCCTGTGTCCAGCTCCATTGACACCGGGAGTCCATTTATATAGAAACATAGAAACATAGAAATTAGGTGCAGGAGCAGGCCATTCGGCCCTTCAAGCCTGCACCACCATTTAATATGATCATGGCTGATCATTCAACCTCAGTACCCCTTTCCTGCTTTCTCTCCATACCGCTTGATCCCTTGGGCCGTAAGGACCTTATCTAACTCCCTTTTGAATATATCTAACGAACTGGCCTCAACAACTTTCTGTGGTAGAGAATTCCACAGGTTAACCACTCTCTGAGTGAAGAAGTTTCTCCTCATCTCGGTCCTATATGGCTTACCCCTTATCCTTAGACTGTGACCCCTGGTTCTGGAACTCCCCAGCAATAGGAACTTCTTCCTGCCTCTAAGCTCTCCAATCCCATCAGAATTTTATATGTTTCGATGAGACCCCCTCTCATTCTTCTAAACTCTAGTGAATACAAGCCCGGTTGATCCAGTCTCTCCTCATATGTCAGTCCTGCTATCCCAGGAATCAATCTGGTGAACCTTCGGTGTACTCCCTCAATAGCAAGAATGTGCTTGCTCAGATTAGGGGACCAAAACTGAACACAATATTCCAGATGTGGCCTCACCAAGGCTCTGTACAACTGCAGTAAGACCTCCCTGCTCCTATACTCAAATCCTCTAGCTATGAAGGCCAACATGCCATTTGCCTTCTTCACCGCCTGTTGTGCCTGCTTGCCAACTTTCAATGACTGATGTATTATGACACCCAGGTCTCGTTGCACCTCCCCTATTTATAATCTGTCACCATTCAGATAATATTCTGTCTTTCTGTTTTTGCCTACAAAGTGGATAACCTCACATTTATCCACATTATACTGCATCTGCCATGCATTTGCCCACTCACCTAATCTGTCCAAGTCACCCTGCAGTCTCTTAGCATCCTCCTCATAGCTGACACCGCCACCCAGCTTAGTGTAATCTGCAAACTTGGAGATATTACATTCAATTCCTTCATCTAAATCATTGATGTATATAGTAAATAGCTAGGGTCCCAGCACTGAACTCTGCAGCACCCCACTAGTCACTGCCTGCCATTCTGAAAAGGACCCATTTATTCCGACTATCTGCTTCCTGTCTGCCAACCAATTCTCTATCCACATCAATACACTACCCCCAATACCATATAGAAACATAGAAACATAGAAAATAGGTGCAGGAGTAGGCCATTCGATCCTTCTAGCCTGCACCGCCATTCAATGAATTCATGGCTGAACATGCAACTTCAGTACCCCATTCCTGCTTTCTTGCCATACCCCTTAATCCCCTTAGTAGTAAGGACTACATCTAAATCCTTTTTGAATATATTTAGTGAATTGGCCTCAGCAACTTTCTGTGGTAGAGAATTCCACAAGTTCACCACTCTCTGGGTGAAGAAGTTTCTCCTCATCTTGGTCCTAAATGGCTTACCCCTTATCCTTAGACTGTGACCCTCGTTCTGGACTTCCCCAACATTGTGAACATTCTTCCTGCATCTAACCTGTCTAAACCCGTCAGAATTTTAAACGTTTCTATAAGGTCCCCTCTCAATCTTCTGAACTCCAGTGAATACAAGCCCAGTTGATTCAATCTTTCTTGATAGGTCAGTCCCGCCATCCCGGGAATCATCTGGTGAACCTTCGCTGCACTCCCTCAATAACAAGAATGTCCTTCCTCAGGTTAGGAGACCAAAACTGTACACAATACTCCAGGTGTGGCCTCACCAAGGCCCTGTACAACTGTAGCAACACCTCCCTGCCCCTGTAGTCAAATCCCCTCGCTATGAAGGCCAACATGCCATTTGCTTTCTTAACCGCCTGCTGTACCTGCATACCAACCTTCAATGACTGATGTACCATGACACCCAGGTCTCGTTGCACTTCCACTTTTCCTAATCTATCACCATTCAGATAATAGTCTGTCTCTCTGTTTTTACCACCAAAGTGGACAACCTCACATTTATCCACATTATACTTCATCTGCCATGCATTTGCCCACTCACCTAACCTATCCAAGTCGCTTTGCAGCCTCATAGCATCCTCCTCGCAGCTCACACTGTCACCCAACTTAGTGTCATCTGCAAATTTGGAGATACTACATTTAATCCCCTCATCTAAATCATTAATATACAGTGTAAACAGCTGGGGCCCCAGCACAGAACCTTGTGGTACCCCACTAGTCACCGCCTGCCATTCTGAAAAGTACCCATTTACTCCTACTCTTTGCTTCCTGTCTGACAACCAGTTCTCTATCCATGTCAGCACACTACCCCCAATCCCATGTGCTTTAACTTTGCACATTAATCTCTTGTGTGGAACCTTGTCGAAAGCCTTCTGAAAGTCCAAATATACCACATCAAATGGTTCTCCCTTGTCCACTCTACTGGAAACATCCTCAAAAAATTCCAGAAGATTTGTCAAGCATGATTTCCCTTTCACAAATCCATGCTGACTTGGACCTTTCATGTCACCTCTTTCCAAATGCGCTGCTATGACATCCTTAATAATTGATTCCATCATCTTACCCACTACCGATGTCAGGGTGACCGGTCCATAATTCCCTGTTTTCTCTCTCCCTCCTTTTTTAAAAAGTGGGGTTACATTGGCTACCCTCCACTCCATAGGAACTGATCCAGAGTCGATGGAATGTTGGAAAATGACTGTCAATGCATCCGCTATTTCCTAGGCCACCTCCTTCAATACTCTGGGACGCAGTCCATCAGGACCCGGAGATTTATCGGCCTTCAATCCCATCAATTTCCCCAACACAATTTCCCGACTAATAAGGATTTCCCTCAGTTCCTCCTCCTTACTAGACCCTCTGACCCTTCTTATATCCGGAATGTTGTTAGTGTCCTCCTTAGTGAATACCGAACTAAAGTACTTGTTCAATTGGTCCGCCGTTTCTTTGTTCCCCGTTATGACTTCCCCTGATTCTGACTGCAGGGGACCTACGTTTGTCTTTACTAACCTTTTTCTCTTTATATCTATAGAAACTTTTGCAATCCGTCTTAATGTTCCCTGCAAGCTTCTTCTCGTACTCCATTTTCCCTGCCCTAATCAAACCCTTTGTCCTCCTCTGCTGAGTTCTAAATTTCTCCCATTCTCCGGGTTCGCTGCTATTTCTGGCCAATTTGTATGCCACTTCCTTGGCTTTAATACTATCCCTGATTTCCCTTGATAGCCACGGTTGAGCCACCTTCGATTTTTTATTTTTATGCCAAACAGGAATGTACAATTGTTGTAGTTCATCCATGCGGTCTCTAAATGTCTGCCATTGCCCATCCACAGTCAACCCCTTAAGTATCATTCGCCAATCAATCCTAGCCAATTCACGCCTCATACCTTCAAAGTTACTCTTCTTTAAGTTCTGGACTATGGTCTCTGAATTAACTGTTTCATTCTCCATCCTAATGCAGAATTCCACCATATTATGGTCACTCTTCCCCAAGGGGCCTCGCACAACGAGATTGCTAATTAATCCTCTCTCATTACACAACACCCAGTCCAAGATGGCCCCTCCCCTAGATGGTTCCTCGACATATTGGTCTAGAAAACCATCCCTTATGCACTCCAGGAAATCCTCCTCCACCGTATTGCTTCCAGTTTGGCTAGCCCAATCTATGTGCATATTAAAGTCACCCATTATAACTGCTGCACCCTTATTGCATGCACCCATAATTTCCTGTTTGATGCCCTCCCCAACATCACTACTACTGTTTGGAGGTTTGTACACAACTCCCACTAACGTTTTTTGCCCTTTGGTGTTCTGCAGCTCTACCCATATAGATTCCACATCATTCAAACTAATGTCATTCCTAATTATTGTATTAATCTCCTCTTTAACCAGCAATGCTACCCCACCTCCTTTTACTTTTATTCTATCCTTCCTGAATGTTGAATACCCCTGGATGTTCCCAGCCCTGATCATCCTGGAGCCACGTCTCCATAATCCCAATCACATCATATTTGTTAACATCTATTTGCACAGTTAATTCATCCACCTTATTACGGATACTCCTTGCATTAAGACACAAAGTCTTCAGGCTTGTTTTTTTAACACACTTTGTCCTTTTAGAATTTTGTTGTACAGTGGCCCTTTTTGTTCTTTGTCTTGCGTTTCTCTGCCCTCCACTTTTTCTCATCTCCTTTCTGTTTTTTGCTTTTATCTCCTTTTTGTTTCCCTCTGTCTCCCTCCATTGGTTCCCATTCCCCTGCCATATTAGTTTAACTCCTCCCCAACAGTACTAGCAAACACTCCCCCTGGGACATTGGTTCCGGTCCTGCCCAGGTGCAGACCGTCCGGTTTGTACGGGTCCCACCTCCCCCAGAACCGGTTCCAATGCCCCAGGAATTTGAATCCCTCCCTGCTGCACCACTGCTCAAGCCATGTATTCATCTGTGCTATCCTGCGATTCCTACTCTGACTAGCACGTGGTACTGGTAGCAATCCCGAGATTACTACTTTTGAGGTCCTACTTTTTAATTTAGCTCCTAGCTCCTTAAATTCGTTTCGTAGGACCTCATCCCTTTTTTTACCTATGTCGTTGTTACCAATGTGCACCTCGACAACTGGCTGTTCTCCCTCCCTTTTTAGAATGTCCTGCACCCGCTCCGAGACATCCTTGACCCTTGCACCAGGGAGGCAACATACCATCCTGGAGTCTCGGTTGCGGCCGCAGAAACGCCTATCTATTCCCCTAACAATTGATACCCCTATCACTATCGCTCTCCCACTCTTTTTCCTCCACTCCTGTGCAACAGAGCCAGCCATGGTGCCATGAACTTGGCTGCTGCTGCCAATACAAAATGCTTTAATTTTGTATACGAATCTCTTGTGTGGGACCTTTTCAAAAGCCTTTTGAAAGTCCAAATACACCACATCCACTAGTTCTCCCTTGTCCACTCTACTAGTTACATCCTTAAAAAATTCTCAAAGATTTGTCAAGCATGATTTCCCTTTAATAAATCCATGCTGACTTGGACCGATCCTGTCACCGCTTTCCAAATGCGCTGCTATTTCATCTTTAATAATTGATTCCAACATTTTCTCCACCACCGGTCAGGCTCACCGGTCAATCATTCCCTGTTTTTTCTCTCCCTCCTTTTTTCAAAAGTGGTGTTACATTAGCTACACTCCAGTCCATAGGAACTGATCCAGAGTCAATAGAATGTTGGAAAATGATCACCAATGCATCCACTATTTCTAGGGCCACTTCCTTAAGCACTCTGGGATGTAGCCTATCAGGCCCTGGGGATTTCTTTGGCCTTCAATCCCATCAATTTCCCTAACACAATTTCCTGACTAATAAGGATTTCCTTCAGTTCCTTCTTTTCGCTGGACCCTCGAACCCCTAATATTTCCGGAAGGTTATTTGTGTCTTCCTTAGTAAAGACAGATCCAAAGTATTTGTTCAATTGGTCTGCCATTTCTTTGTTCCCCATTATAAATTCACCTGATTCTGTCTGCAAAGGACCTATGTTGGTCTTCACTAATATTTTTCTCTTCACATATCTATCGAAGCTTTAGTAGTCAGTTTTCATGTTCCCTGCAAGCTTCCTCTCATAATTATTTTCCCCCTCCTAATTAGACCCTTTGTCCTCCTCTGCTGAATTCTAAATTTCTCCCAGTCCTCAGATTTGCTGCTTTTTCTCACCAATTTATATGCCTCTTCCTTGGATTTAACACTATCCCTAATTTCCCTTGTTAGCCACGGTTGAGCCACCTTCGCCTTTTTATTTTTACTCCAGACAGGGATGTACAATTGTTGAAGTTCATCCATGTAATCTATAAATGTTTGCCATTGCCTATCCACTGTCAACCCTTTAAGTATCATTTGCCAGTCTATTCTAGCCAATTCACGTCTCATACCGTCGAAGTTTGCTTTCTTTAAGTTCAGGACCCTAGTCTCTGAATTAACTGTGTCACTCTCCATCTTAATAAAGAATTCTACCATATTATGGTCACTCTTCCCCAGGGGGCCTCGCACAACAAGATTGCTAATTAATCTTCTCTCAATACACAACACCCAGTCTAGTTCAACATTCAGCATTATCGGGAAACAATTTGTGGTGAATGTGTGCGCGCATGTACCTCTGCCTCCTCAGTCTGAGACTCTGGTTTGTCATGATCCTCCGTGGAACTGTCCTCCTCTGCCACGTGGTGGTTTGCAGATTTAAGAGGATTAGCAGCTCGCCTGCACATATGCTGGAGGTGTCCCATTGTTCTACAGCCCTTGCAAACATACCCTTTGAATCAGCATGAATGGAAACGATGATCATCACCGCAGCGCCAACAAGGTGTTCATGCCCTTGCATTCGTCACCCCTGATGGTGGGTTCTGAGACATCTGCGGACGTGCAGCTGCAGACATGTGTGACCTGCCCAGTACGTTGCGATTCGAAAACAACATCACAGTACTTGTCGCAGCACTTGTGTGCTGAGAGATTTGCTTCGTATTGTCACTGGTGGCAATGAACGCCTGGGCTATCGCAATAGCCTTACTCAAGGTTGGGATCAAGCTTCAGATGCTGCAAAAGAGTCCCAACTACAGCACTGCTGGGGTTTCCTCGCTCATACTGGCAATCTCTCCCTTGATGGCAGGAAGCCCCTGAGAGACCTCCGTGCCTATGCACTGAGCCCTGACTCAGGAAAATGGGGTGGGCATTGTCCCACCCTGCTAGAACTCGGCTCTGAAGAGGAGAATCCTGTTGGGTGTCTAAAATTTGAAAATATTCTTGTCCCTGGCATTAGCATCCTCATATTAATCAACAAATCAACATTTTTAATTTAAGAAAGCTAGCTGACTTCCTACTTCTAGATGTTTCCATTCCCAATCCCATTCAGATAAGCCAGGAATCTGAAACAGAATGTTGAATATGATAGCTAGCTCAAGCCATGTGACACTTCACCCCAGCTCCGAGAGTGTCAGTTCCTTAGCACTAATCTTTTCTTAACCTAAATTCTAAATTCTAAAAAGAAATTTGGTGAAAACAGTAATGAAAAGAGCTAATTGAAATAACAAACCTACAATGACTTGATTGTTTGGTAGTGTGCAGTGGCCATTACAATATGAAAATAGGATGGGTATGCATGAGCCATAGGATCTCTGCGCTATTCAGAATGTCCTAGTGTGGGGCAAATGCTGATTATTTTTTACTAATATGATTTCTGGTAAGTTTTGAGGACTCAGGTAGGCCTTGGTTAATAACCACACTCCACAATTAGAAGAGATCGATTAGAGCAATAAGATCCGACCTCCAGACGCATATATATTTGTAGCTGATCATTAGTAACAAACCCATTACAAGGACGTACATTATGTAGACAGTTAGCCAGTTAGCATCTGTCATTGGGAAAATGCTGGAGTCCATTATTAAGGAAGCAGTAGCAGGACATTTGGAAAAGCATATTTCAATCAAGCAGACTCAACATGGTTTTATGAAAGGGAAATCATGTTTGACAAATTTGCTGGAGTTCTTTGAGGATGTAACGAGTAGGGTGGATAGGGGGAACAAGTGGATGTGGTCTATTTGGATTTCCAGAAGGCATTCGATAAGGTGCCACATAAAAGATTATTGCACAAAATAATAGTTCACAGGGTTGGGGTAATTTATTAGCATGGATAGAGGATTGGCTAACTAACAGAAAACTAAGAGTCGGGATAAATGGGTCATTTTCCAATTAGCAAACAGTAACTAGTGGGGTGCCGCAGGGATCGATGCTGGGGCCTCAACTATTTACAATCTATATTAATGACTTGGATGAAGGGACGGAGTGTAATGTAGCCAAGTTTGCTGATAATACAAAGAGAGCAAATTGTGAGGAGGGCACAAGAAATCTGCAAAGGGATATAAACAAGCTAAGTGAGTGGGCAAACATTTGTCAGATGGAGTATAATGTGGGAAAATCTGAGGTTATCCACTTTGGCAGAAAAAATAGAAAAGCAAATTATAATTTAAATGGAAGATGTCCATCAAATATTTCATGTGGAAACATTGCAGTACAGCATAGCAATGGCTGGAATGCATTACTAGGAAGCTGCTTTGTTTTAGATGATTAAACTCCCATCAGTATCCCTATAAATACCTGAGGGCTCCGAAGCCTGGGTTCTTATCAATCTGTGCTGAAGTTTTCCAGGTTTACGTGAAATATGTTCCTAAAGGATTGAGTAAACACTCCATATCAGTTCAAGTGGACAAGGGAGAACCAGTTGATGTGGTATATTTGGACTTTCAGAAGGCTTTCGACAAGGTCCCACACAAGAGATTAATGTGCAAAGTTAAAGCACATGGGATTGGGGGTAGTGTGCTGACATGGATTGAGAACTGGTTGTCAGACAGGAAGCAAAGAGTAGGAGTAAATGGGGACTTTTCAGAATGGCAGGCAGTGACTAGTGGGGTACCGCAAGGTTCTGTGCTGGGGCCCCAGCTGTTTACACTGTACATTAATGATTTAGACGAGGGGATTAAATGTAGTATCTCCAAATTTGCGGATGACACAAAGTTGGGTGGCAGTGTGAGCTGCGAGAAGGATGCTATGAGGCTGCAGAGCGACTTGGATAGGTTAGGTGAGTGGGCAAATGCATGGCAGATGAAGTATAACGTGGATAAATGTGAGGTTATCCACTTTGGTGGTAAAAACAGAGAGACAGACTATTATCTGAATGGTGACAGATTAGGAAAAGGGGAGGTGCAAAGAGACCTGGGTGTCATGGTACATCAGTCATTGAAGGTTGGCATGCAGGTACAGCAGGCGGTTAAGAAAGCAAATGGCATGTTGGCCTTCATAGCGAGGGGATTTGAGTACAGGGGCAGGGAGGTGTTGCTACAATTGTACAGGGCCTTGGTGAGGCCACACCTGGAGTATTGTGTACAGTTTTGGTCTCCTAACCTGAGGAAGGACATTCTTGCTATTGAGGGAGTGCAGCGAAGGTTCACCAGACTGATTCCCGGGATGGCGGGACTGACCTATCAAGAAAGACTGGATCAACTGGGCTTGTATTCACTGGAGTTCAGAAGAATGAGAGGGGACCTCATAGAAACGTTTAAAATTCTGACGGGGTTAGACAGGTTAGATGCAGGAAGAATGTTCCCAATGTTGGGGAAGTCCAGAACCAGGGGACACAGTCTAAGGATAAGGGGGAAGCCATTTAGGACCGAGATGAGGAGGAATTTCTTCACCCAGAGAGTGGTGAACCTGTGGAATTCTCTACCACAGAAAGTTGTTGAGGCCAATTCATTAAATATATTCAAAAAGGAGTTAGATGTAGTCCTTACTACTAGGGGAATCAAGGGGTATGGTGAGAAAGCAGGAATGGGGAACTGAAGTTGCATGTTCAGCCATGAACTCATTGAATGGCGGTGCAGGCTAGAAGGGCCGAATGGCCTACTCCTGCACCTATTTTCTCTGTTTCTATTACCGTGCAAATATTTAAAGCTTTTATCTTAAATTTCTTAATCCACTGTTTTAACAGAGGCATTAACCCATAACCCATTCAAGAAATGGATAAGCGCTTCTGTTAAATAATGAATTATAGAATTGAGTGCACGCTCTAATCTTTACACACTGTCATTTCAATTTGAAAGTGTTCCAAGAAGACGAATTCCCCTCAATGTACATTCTGCATTGAGGCTTTCTGCATCAAAAATTCTCGTACATATTTGAAAATATGCAGAATCTGACTACAATCTGCGTTAAATTATATTAATCCATTACCTTCTCATAGTTATAATTATAACTAAAAGACAAAACTGAAGGAGGGAAAACTGAACCCAATGTTAATGAAAAATCTAGGGTATATAAACCTATATTAAATAACAAAATGGAAGAGGAAAGATAATAAACCTTTTTATGCAGCGAGTGGTTAGGATATGGAATGCACTGCCTGAAAGGGTGATGGAGGCAGACTCAATCACTGCTTTTAAAAGGGAGTTAAATAAGTACCTGAAAGAAAACAAATTGCAGGGCTCCAAGGAAAGGGCGTGGGAGTGGGACTAGCTGAAGTGCTCTTGCAGAGAACCGACACAGGCTCGATAGGCTGAATGGCCATCTGTGCTGCAACCATTCTATGATTCTATGATAATAATTACTGTATTATATTTATAACAAAAGAATAAATAAAATCATTACCAAAGAAAAAATACAGGGAAAGGGGAAATAATGAGGAAAGACGTTTGTACATCAAAGATAGCTAGGGTGTCTTAGTGTCTATTTTCAATCTATGCAGTTAATTTAGCCTCCTCGGTCACCCTGCAGCAAAGGCCTTCAGAATTCCACCAGGAGGCCACAAATGGTCCAGTAGACATTTTAATGCCATCAGCTACATTTTTCCTTGCTGACCTTTCTGTAGACTGAAAAACCAAAGATCTCTCCCTCAGAAAATGATAATGCAGTTGACATCTTAGAAGGAAAAAAAACCTGCATTACAAAGGATTAGGCAGCAGATTTTAACTTGAGCCAAGCAATTTTATGTGGTTGATACAGAATGGAAAACACTTCATTGACCGTTTTAAGAATGTAATAGTATTGGTCCTTTTTGCAAAATTATTGGCATAGGATTTGACTGGTTCAATTTTTTTTCAGAGTGGAACAATGCATATTTTGCTGGGAAAATGTGAAAAAATTATTGTAAAATGACTACAATAAATTAATTTTTAAATTGTTAACATAATATAATGTGAAAGAAAATCATGTGTAGCTAATGAGCTAAATTGGAACAGAAAGGGAAAATGTACAGGCTGATTATTTAACGTAAAATAACAGCAACATAATATACATAATTAATTTGTTCCATTACAAGCAACGAGAATTGCATGTAACCATGGCTGATTGAGAAAAGAATGATTTCCTAACCCCCCCCCACCCCCCCCACCTACCTTTTCTGCTGGTGACTAACACTGCACTAATCATAGGACAACAGACACAGCTAACTAGTCCAAACATGATACCTCCTGATAGGTCATTAACATAAAACTTTAATACTCACTAGAACAGCACGTGGCAATAAGCAGTCAGACTCCAGTGAATTATTGATATATTCCACATGATGACTCAACTGCTTCTTAACAAAAGCAATCAATTTTGAATGGTCAGCTGTATCAAAACAGTCACTTGTGTAAAGGAGTTCGATAGCCACATTCTTTAAAACTTTTGCAAAATAGAAAAGGGTTTCATGAACATAGCTGCTACCAACCATCCTAAGTGCATCATCAAAGGAGGCACCGCTGATCTCCTGCACCTCCATCGCACCCCCCGCGAAATTTAGTTGGAAAAATCATAGATCCACCGCACGGTACGCCCGACAGCTTTTTCTGTCAGTACACTTTCCTTTCACTCTGTGAGCCATGGCAGTGCAGCGGCCCTTCAAGGGGAGGGCGCACTGCCGCAGCTGCCATATTTTTTGTTTTGCCGGCCGGCTTCCCGATTGGCTGGACAGTTATGGCTCCGGGTTCGGCCGGGTCGCCAACAGGCAGCCTGGTACCCCCTCTTGGATATCTGACCGCTGGCCTGGTCAAAACCCTTCCTGATGGCCATTGGACAGAAGCTAAATTATCGCTCCTTCTCTCCCCTTTAAATGAGGGGAGAGACGTGGTGACGCACATGCATACTGACGTCAGCGCCGCTCCGCCGCTGACAGACAGCGGCAGAGACTCTGTCCCGCCCGCACTTACACCCCTCCAGAGTACTTACTGCCGCACTTGCACTCCCATTTTGACCGACTTCCGGTCAGTTCCAAGAAAATTGCTAAAGAGCTGAAAATTGATCAAAAGGCCTCCTCGTATGACGCGGCGGTAAAAACACTTTGAAAACGATAGGTGCGCCGGCTTTCCAGCAGGGGGGTGAATTTCTACCCCTGAAAGTCTCAAGTGTCAATGTTCTTGACTCCACTATAAGATACTAAGATGGATTTTCCTCTTTGCACCAAGAGAACTCTTAGTCCCCAGGAGCAGCAAGAAGAGGAACAGAAACTTGTTCGATCAGTCCTTTGACTCCATTGCACTGCCCGAGAATTTCTGGGGTCTTTTAAAAGTGCATCACTGAGCCTGTGCCTGGAATATTGGAAACACTAGATAGGGAAAGGCCAAGTTCCACCTAATTTGCCATCAATCATCCTGGTAGTCGCTGGATATAACAATAATGGAATTGTTGACTAATCATAGCAATCAATAGTCTAAAACAGAACCAGATATAGCAGTGCAGGCCCAGCATTGCAATGCTAATGAGGCAAGAGAAGGTACTCCTAGCCTCCTGCTTCATTTTCCTCCTTGGCCAACCTTTAGGCACCACTGTGAAGGGTCACCTGAAGAAACATGGTAGTAGGCTTAATGCTTGGACCCCCATGAACTGGAGGACATGACAGGATCCCAGGAAGAGCACAACAAACAAGAAGAGACATTGAAGATATTTGGCAGGTACTTCCCTCCTCACCCCAGGATGATCTATGAGATCTTTTGGCTGCAGGTCTCCAGCCGTCACAGGTGTGCTCCTGTTTCCAGGCCTGCTTTCTGGTGCTAGGTCTAGCATGGGGAAGCACCTGTACCAAGAGTGCAGCAAGGTCATGCAAGTGTCCCGGATCTAGAAATGTTAATGCTCCCCTCCATCAACAAGTACAGTGCACCACAGGTACCCAACGAGGGGTATCAGAGGACAATCTACCCCATTATCCTCTCCAACTAGAATTAGCTGCTCTTTTCTAGTTATTGTTGGAAAACTGAAAGGTCAGTTGTCTTCAAATGAGTCACAAGCTTCAGATATTAGATTTACCTGGAGACTGAAAAAATACCGTACAAAGCTTTCTGAAATATTTCAGATACTTTCTGAATAAACAAATAAACAGTGCATTACTCGTAATTTATCACTTCAGAGTTACTTCTTCATATAATGCTGAACAAAGGCCATTTATTTGAAGTCATCATCTAATACTTTATTATTTTATTTTCATTTATCAAAATTTATCATCAGTTTTTCAATGAAAGAAAATTGATCTCTTGGGTTTATTCCCAAATCAGGTATTGTCCATATCAGAGTTGTGCAATTTTTTAGTTATGTCTAAAATCAATGTTTTTCCCATATAATATTCTCAGTCATTTTCATCTTATCATATAATCTGATTTATTTTTCAATTCCAATTAATGTACATCAGCTAGTAAATCTCTTAGCAATGAATCAGAACACTCTGTCATCTCTGTGTAATGAAAAATGCTCATGGATATAATTTGATATATCTTGTTCGTGTGTCTGTGTCTGTGTGTGTTTTCCTTTACAACTCTGTCTTCCATTACAACCAGCCCTAAGATGCAGTTTCATTTTTATTATGCATTCCATTTCAGAAAACTTTCTGATATTAAGAACAAACTCAACGATGGATATCAAACTGTGCCCAGGTATTAACAGAATCTATGGATGTTCTTTGTGTTTCTCCTTAGAATATGTAGAGATTAGTATTACTTTAATAATTTGGTGCACCGACGGAGGAAATTGTGATAGTGTAGGAGTGGAGCTTTGACTTAAAGTCTCACCATTAGAACCTCATTTAAAAATGAACAGGTTACAAAGAGTTCGGAGTAACTTTAACACCTTTGCAGCAGCAGGAGTCTGTCCATGCTGATTTAGTTCATATATTTTAAACAAGTGCTAATGGGACCAGTAACTCCTCCAAACCAGTTCCACAAATCATCAAGTCTGAACTGTGTGCTTAAACTAAAATATTTTAAAAAGCATTATAAACTTAACATAAATCACATAAACAATTTGAAGTTATCTGCTCTGATGGTGAGACTTGGGGGCCGAAATTGCCACACACTGGGTTTGGGGCGCATAATTTGACTTAAAAGAAAATTTAGCTCCCGGCGAGATAGGCCGCAAAATCGTGTGGAATTGAGGCCTTAGAGCAAACAAAATATGTGGGATGGTAATGGGGCAGTAGCGGGATGGTCGCGGGGCACAGCGCTGAGGTGCCTTGTCACACTGACACGTCACAACTTCCCTCCCCTTTTAAAGGGGAGGGCTGCAGTGAACTCTGCAGCCTCTTTAGTGGCACCCACTGGGCCACCAGGGAGGGTGTCGGCCGGGCCAGTGGGCCGGCACCAAAGAGAAGGTGCCGGGCTGCGTGTTGGTGGTGTGGCCACACCAGCAGCCCCCATTGTCGGGCCGACTGAAAAGTTGGCCGACACAGAAAAGATGGCGGCAGCAGCGCTACCACCTTCCCTTTAAGGGTGGCAGGGGTACCCCAGCTACCGCAGCTTCTCACCCCACGAAGCTGTAAGTGACATCCCTCCCGGAGGGCAATTTCCCCCATGGGGCGCAAAGTTGTCGACACGGGGCGATAAGAGGTTATCGCAGGGCGCGGTGCAAAGCCCTTTTCGCTCGCAAAGCCCTGGAGGCGCTAATGGGCCTTTCTCAGAGCGGAAATTTCGGCCCCTTAAGCTTTAACAATCCAGACATCACAAGTTCAAGAGGAGTCAACTCAATGTCAATTATGCCAGCTTGATGAAGGGACACGTTCAACAAATCAAAACTATGACTGATTCCATGTAATCAGAGTCTTAATAAAGGTTTTAAAGAAACCACAGTGCAGCTTCAACTGTGGCAAATTTGGGCAGTTTTCAGACTGACAGCTAAGGAGAAAACATATGTAATTCTATTGTGAGGAAGTGGAAAACATACACTCGCCATCTCATTGTAAAACAATTATACCTCACGTTAGATAATCAGGGAACTTTATGAGCATCAAACTGAATTGCTTAGATCTCAGTTCTTACTGAAGATGGTTGTCGGACAGGTTTCTTAAAACCGTGATCCACCAAGATCCAAGCTCTTGCAGTTTCAGCATTCAGTGAACTTGAAGATGGATGTATTCTCTGTTATCCCAATTTGAGCAAATATTTAGCTCTGGAATCTTCATTTTGTATGAATCAAATAGTACCCCAATTCCCAAATAAAAAAAGTAGTTTAAGCAATCTGACAAGCAATTACCTTACTAGAAGAATGATACTGTCTTGAGCTTGTGATTATCAAAAGCCTGTTAAAGAGATTCACAAAGTGAAAGTAATGAGACTGACAAATGTACTGTGACCCGCTTTTTGTACCTTGCCTTATTTCACACAGATTTACCATAGGTTGGATTTAATCCATATAAAAATGTAAATTAAATTCTTTTTATGTTGAATGCAAGCGAGGAATCTACAGATCCCAGGTATTTGGAGAGTGAATATATTTACGTTTCCTGTGATTTGTTTGGATAGTTAATTCCACATAACAGTTTATGGCAGAGGAGACATCCACAACTGTAACTCGGTTTGCATAGGCATGCCAGATTATAGTTGATATTAATTTAATATTTATCAGTATGTGCTGAATTGGTACAACTCCTTCTCCTCGTAATTAAAGTTATGAGTGCCTTGCATTAGGGTGATTTAAGTTAAGACAGCTAGAAAAGGAAAAGAAAAAAAATGTAGATTTTAAAATTCAAGTGATAGCTTTGTGACGTCTCTCTTAAGCAGGTTGATAGTGTGAATTCTGATCACATAGATCCAGTTAACAAGCACAACAACAGATATTTCTGGGGATGTGCATGGTTCATTTGGCATTAAAGCCTGTTCCTCTGTTGTAGCCCAGTGCATGGTCTGGAGGTGTGTTGAAATGCCAGGTAGCTCTCTGAGAAGCCCAATCACAGAACCAGAGTGAAGGCTGCTTCAAGCTGTCATTGAATTTGTAATGCAGTGGATATGGTTGTGCAACTAGTTCTATATCAAAGATAATGAAGCTATTCTCTTCCGATTGCTGCTGCGGGTCTAAATTTTTAATAGTCTACCTATGGGAGAGAGGGGAAATAGAATACTTGTGCTTTGTAAAGCATCATTAGCATTACATATTTTAATATTGCCTTAGCATAGGCTTTTGCTCAACAGTAATATTAAAAGCACCAGTTTGGTAATGTAGCAAGGCACTATGTTGCCTTTTGCTTCAATTTCACACTGTAAACTAGGGAGTGAAAGTTCTGCTGCACTGTACACAAACTTGAAGTGCGTATCACAAAAACTATGCACGCCCAGCCTGTCAGATTGGATCCATTCACTTTAATGGACCGAAAACAGTGGCCAGGGAGAATGCAATTTTTTTAAATGCACTCCCGTCAGATGTGGCACAGAGTGACATTTTCATCAAAGGACTCTCGATTCTAATTGGACAAGAGTCTGGAAATACACTTTGTTTTGCTTGAGACCAATAAACAAAACAGAAAGGGACAGGGAAATAATAAGAAGCTTTGTTGGAGTGTGTTATGCTGCCATTCATTACTGTCACACTAGATAGAACATGCCGCCAGCAACATAAATACGTTGAAACTAAAAAAGAACAAATTAATTTGCATTTATATAGTATCTTTTATATCCTCAGGGTATCCCAAAATTCTACACAATTAATTATTTTTGAAGTGTAATCACTGTTGTTTTGTAGACAAATGTAGCAACCAATTGCACATGGGAAGGTCCTACAACTGGCAAAGAGATTCTCTCTTCTTCAAAAAACTTCTATGGGATCTTTTGCATCCACCTGTAGAGCAGGCACTGCCCACCATCACCACCCCATCCCCCCGGCCCCCGCCTGCCCCGTTTAACATCTCCCCTAATAGGCAGCATCATCCAGCACTGCACACCACAGGACTTAAACCCCCAACCTTCTGACTCAGTAGGTAAGAGTGCTACCACTGAAGTATGCACTGAAGTATCAATTAAAGTATATGGAAATTGTGAACAACATGAATGAACAGGGGCACGTTGAAGCATCTTGAGGTGGCGAGTTTGTGCTTCGCTACTAGAGATAACTAATAGCATCTGTGCTGATGGTATTGCCAATAACATTTCCAGCCACTTCATCCCTAAAGTTAACAGTTCCTCAGAAAATATGACAATTGATATAGTTAACTGTCAAAATGTTTCTGTTCACAAGGAAGGCAATAAGATTTTTGCTTAGGTAGAACTGGGGAAAAAGAAAAAAACAATTGCTTTCTATTTATGAGCACTGAGTTTATTGGCAGATTAGGGCTCAATTTTCGCCACCATTGGGTGCCGTTTTTTTGGCATCCGCTGATTTTTTTTTTGAGCAATCGTGAATTTTTAACTTTCCTCAAAGTTTGTACGCCAGTGGCGACTGTTAGTGCTGGATTTTTTGTACGGCAAATTTTTTGCTGCAGGTCTGGTTGGAAACTGATTTCCGTGCCCCATTTTTGGCCCTTTAACCGATTTTCGCCAACAATGATTTTTTTCAGGGCGGCACAGAGTGACTTTAAGGACCGATCCGAAAAACCCAACCTTAACTTAAGAAAATCAGTGCTAAGTGTATTTCTGAGTTTTTAGAACGAGGGAAGAAGACAATTTAAAACACAAATTCATGATGATTTTTGCAGAGGGAACTCGGAAAATAACTTGGAAAGTTAATTTTTCCCACAGAATGTTTTTGAGAATGTGTTACGTGAGAAGGCAAATTGCAACTCCACCCCACCACAAAATCATAATCTCTGCTCACGGGGCTCCAGGCACAGGTCGGAGGAGTGCTGGCCGGCCGGCGGCAGGATCGCTCCCTCGGCCGGGCACAAGCAAAGGAGCTCGGCGCTTTGATTCCGCCCCCTCACCCCCCCCTCAGGCATCTTTCCAAGATGAGCGCTGATCTCCTGTGTTTCTGGCCGGCCGAGGGAGCGATCCTGCTGGCTGGCACTCCGACCTGTGCATCGGAGATGGCACAGCAGCAAACATACGCATTTCGGCAAAAGCTATAATTAAGGTGCCATAAATCACTGTGCGCGCGCCTCCATATAGATCGAGCCTAATGTTGTGCATTGTGTGGTCCATTCTACTAGGGCGTCACCCAGCAAAGGTGTGTGTGCTTCAGTAAATACTGTCTCACAATAACAAGAATATAAAATTAACAATAATAATTATGGGTGCAACTCTGACTATCCCTCATGCCATGCAGAGGTGACGGATAATTCAACGTCAACATCGGAAAACATAGAAACATAGAAAATAGGTGCAGGAGTAGGCCATTCGGCCCTTCGAGCCTGCACCGCCATTCAATGAGTTCATGGCTGAACATGCAACTTCAGAACCCCATTCCTGCTTTCTCGCCATACCCCTTGATCCCCCTAGTAGTAAGGACTACATCTAACTCCTTTTTGAATATATTTAATGAATTGGCCTCAACAACTTTCTGTGGTAGAGAATTCCACAGGTTCATCACTCTCTGGGTGAAGAAGTTTCTCCTCATCTTGGTCCTAAATGGCTTCCCCCTTATCCTTAGACTGTGACCCCTGGTTCTGGACTTCCCCAACATTGGGAACATTCTTCCTGCATCTAACCTGTCTAAACCCGTCAGAATTTTAAACGTTTCTCTGAGATCCCCTCTCATTCTTCTGAACTCCAATGAATACAAGCCCAGTTGATCCAGTCTTTCTTGATATGTCAGTCCCGCCATCCCGGGAATCAGTCTGGTGAACCTTCGCTGCACTCCTTCAATAGCAAGAATGTCCTTCCTCAAGTTAGGAGACCAAAACTGTACACAATACTCCAGGTGTGGCCTCACCAAGGCCCTGTACAACTGTAGCAACACATCCCTGCCCCTGTACTCAAATCCCCTCGCTATGAAGGCCAACATGCCATTTGCTTTCTTAACCGCCTGCTGTACCTGCATGTCAACCTTCAATGACTGATGTACCATGACACCCAGGTCTCGTTGCACCTCCCCTTTTCCTAATCTGTCACCATTCAGATAATAGTCTGTCTCTCTGTTTTTACCACCAAAGTGGATAACCTCACATTTATCCACATTATACTTCATCTGCCATGCATTTTCCCACTCACCTAACCTATCCAAGTCACTCTGCAGCCTCATAGCATCCTCCTCGCAGCTCACACTGCCACCCAACTTCGTGTCATCCGCAAATTTGGGGATACTATATTTAATCCCCTCGTCCAAATCATTAATGTACAATGTAAACAGCTGGGGCCCCAGCACAGAACCTTGCGGTACCCCACTAGTCACTGCCTGCCATTCTGAAAAGTCCCCATTTACTCCTACTCTTTGCTTCCTGTCTGACAACCAGTTCTCAATCCATGTCAGCACACTAACCCCAATCCCATGTGCTTTAACTTTGCACATTAATCTCTTGTGTGGGACCTTGTCGAAAGCCTTCTGAAAGTCCAAATATACCACATCAAATGGTTCTCCCTTGTCCACTCTACTGGAAACATCCTCAAAAAATTTCAGAAGATTTGTCAAGCATGATTTCCCTTTCACAAATCCATGCTGACTTGGACCTATCATGTCACCTCTTTCCAAATGCGCTGCTATGACATCCTTAATAATTGATTCCATCATTTTACCCACTACTGATGTCAGGCTGACCAGTCTATAATTCCCTGTTTTCTCTCTCCCTCCTTTTTTAAAAAGTGGGGTTACATTGGCTACCCTCCACTCGATAGGAACTGATCCAGAGTCTATGGAATGTTGGAAAATGACTGTCAATGCATCCGCTATTTCCAAGGCCACCTCCTTAAGTACTCTGGGATGCAGTCCATCAAGCCCTGGGGATTTATCGGCCTTCAATCTCATCAATTTCCCCAACACAATTTCCCGACTAATAAGGATTTCCCTCAGTTCCTCCTTCTTACTAGACTCTCTGACCCCTTTTATATCCGGAATGTTGTTAGTGTCCTCCTTAGTGAATACCGAACCAAAGTACTTGTTCAATTGGTCTGCCATTTCTTTGTTCCCCGTTATGACTTCCCCTGATTCTGACTGCAGGGGACCTACGGTTGTCTTTACTAACCTTTTTCTCTTTACATATCTATAGAAACTTTTGCAGTCCGTCTTAATGTTCCCTGCAAGCTTCCTCTCGTACTCTATTTTCCCTGCCCTAATCAAACCCTTTGTCCTTCTCTGCTGAGTTCTAAATTTCTCCCAGTCTCCAGGTTCACTGCTATTTCTGGCCAATTTGTATGCCACTTCCTTGGCTTTAATACTATCCCTGATTTCCCTTGATAGCCATGGTTGAGCCACCTTCCCTTTTTTATTTTTACGCCAGACAGGGATGTACAATTGTTGTAGTTCATCCATGCGCTGTCTAAATGTTTGCCATTGCCCATCCACAGTCAACCCCTTAAGTATCATTCGCCAATCTATCCTAGCCAATTCACGCCTCATACCTTCAAAGTTACCCTTCTTTAAGTTCTGGACCATGGTTTCTGAATTAACTGTTTCATTCTCCATCCTAATGTCGAATTCCACCATATTATGGTCACTCTTCCCCAAGAGGCCTCGCACAACGAGATTGCAAATTAATCCTCTCTCATTTCACAACACCCAGTCTAAGATGGCCTCCCCCCTAGTTGGTTCCTCGACATATTGGTCTAGAAAACATCCCTTATGCACTCCAGGAAATCCTCCTCCACCGTATTGCTTCCAGTTTGGTTAGCCCAATCTATATGCATATTAAAGTCACCCATGATAACTGCTGCACCTTTATTGCATGCACCCCTAATTTCCTGTTTGATGCCCTCCCCAACATCACTACTACTGTTTGGACGTCTGTTCACAACTCCCACTAACGTTTTTTGCCCTTTGGTGTTCTGCAGCTCTACCCATATAGATTCCACATCATCCAAGCTAATGTCCTTCCTAACTATTGTATTAATCTCCTCTTTAACCAGCAATGCTACCCCACCTCCTTTTCCTTTTTTTCTATCTTTCCTGAATGTTGAATACCCATGGATGTTGAGTTCCCAGCCCTGATCATCCTGGAGCCATGTCTCTGTAATCCCAATCACATCATATCTGTTAACATCTATTTGCACAGTTAATTCATCCACCTTATTGCGGATACTCCTTGCATTAAGACACAAAGCCTTCAGGCTTGTTTTTTTAACACTCTTTGTCCTTTTAGAATTATGATGTAGTGTGGCCCTTTTTGTTTCTTGCCTTTGTTTACTCGGCCTTCCACTATTGCTTTTTACCTTTCTACCATCTGTTTCTGACTCCATATTACTTCGCCCTATCTCGCTGCAGAAGTTCCCATCACCTTGCCATATTAGTTTAAACACTCCTGAACTGCCTTAGCAAATGTTACCCCTTGGACATCAGTTCCAGTCCTGCCCAAGTGCAGACCGTCCCTTTTGTACAGGTCCCACTTCCCCCAGAACTGGTTCCAATGTCCCAGAAAAAAACCCAGATCGCTCAAGGATTGATGAGGTGGAGGCCATACCCTGATCGAATCTATAGGGACAGGCGCTCATACCTGCACCTGAGTGAGGCAGACTGCATTTGCCAGCTGCAATTTAGAAAGGAGGTCATCACAGAGATCTGCCAGCTAATCAGGGCAGACATACAGCCAAGAGGTGGCAGAAGGACTGCCCTACCTGACTTGCCTTCTGTTCTTCTGGCTCATTTCAAGCAGCAACTAGGAACATGTGCTGCATCTCGCAGCACGCCACACACTACTGCATTCGACAGGTGACTACTGTGCTGTATGCCTAACATGACCAGTTCATCAATTTCCCTATGACCACGCAGACAATACGAGACAGGACTGTGGGGTTCCCCAGAATTGCTGGCTTCCCCAAAGTACAGGGTGCGATTGACTGTACCCACATCATCTTGAGAGCACCTTTGGACAACTCCGAGGTTTATCGCAACAGGAAAGGGTTCCACTCCCTGAATGTCCAGCTCATCTGCGATGATATGCATCAGATCATGGCAGTGGATGCCAAATATCCAGGTAGCATCCATGATGCTTTTATCCTATGTGAGAGTATTATATCTGCAATGTTTCAGGAGCTGCCAGAAGGGCACAGCTGGTTGCTCGGGGACAAAGGGTACAGGCTCGACACCTGGCTTATGACCCGCCCTACGCAATCCCCGCACTGAACCAGAGCGTCGGTACGACATGTCGCACATAACAACACAGAGCATCATAGAGCAGACAATTGCCTAACTGAAGCAGTGTTTCCGATGCCTGGACCACTCTGGAGGCTACCTGCAATACTCCCCTCACCATGTCGGTCAGTTCACTGTCACATGCTGCATGCTGCACAACTTGGCCAACATGAGGGACAGGTGCTGGGCATTGAAGATCCTCCTGAGGGGAGAAGGGAGGGGTGGTGGGGAGGAGGAGGAGGCTGATGCTGATGAGGAGGAGGAGGAGCAGCAGCAGGAGGAGGAGGACGAGCCCATGCCACCACCTCAACCCGCAGGATGACGGCAGAGGAGGCGGCCTCGTGCACCTATAGCCAGAGCTAGAGACTTGCGTCAGTGGCTAATCCGTGATCACTTTGCTGCCTGAAGGTTAAACGGCCCGGAAGTGTTGACTCTTTGCACCTGTTAGTCTGAAAAAATAATGTACATAATAATGTACGTAATGTTGTATTGGTTTATGTTGTTTTAATTTAAAAATAATGGGCAGGATTATTTAAAAAAATAATTACGGTTATTAAACATTTGTAGAGTTGTACTTAACTTTAATAAAAACGTTTATATCAAACTTTCAACTTTTCAATGAAGAAAACAACAAGTAGCAGCAACAGACAAACAAAACAAACTCTAGCTGCAGCCATCTCTCCTCCCCTTTATTCAAAGACGTTAGTGCTGTGCGCCTCTCTTGCCCCTGTTGTTGCTTTTACCCCTACCATGCCCGTTGTCGCAGAATTCTGCTTCCTCCCCCCGACCCCAAGGTTTTTTCTGTTTTCTGCGTGAAGGCGCATTCGTTGTTGGTGGGGTTGGACAGGGACAGACCTAGCAGACAGCATTGTGGAAGGCCTGGATTCCTCTTCGGACTCTTCTTCAGCCTGTAGATCAACCCGCGGTACACGACCTGAGGTTGGTCTGGGATTGGAATGTGAGCATCAGCAGTTGATGCTGCCAATTGCTGTTGGGCAATGACAGCCTGGGCGTGTCCACTTATTGCAACAGTTATCGCCAACATTCCCTCCCTAATCTCTGACACCCCCTCCCTCATCTGTCCCAACAGTGTTCCCATTCCTCCTGACAGTGTTGCTACTTCTACTGACAGTCCCGCTAATTCTACCCTCACCCCACCCATGGTGTCCAGGAGCGATCTCGTTAGCACAATGCTCTCCCCACTCATTCCCATGAGCTGTCCTATGTCCTCTGCATCCTGCATTTCAGGTTGAGCTCTCCTTCCCATCCTTCTCAGCCATGTCCCAGGTGTGGCTTGCTGCAACCCACCGGGATCCGCAGCCTCAGACTGTACCCCATGAAATGGTGCGTCGGTTGTATCGCTCAGCAAAGGGCTTGGCGCCCTCAGGGGGTTCACTGGCTGCAATTACAATGTAACCATCTCAGTATTGGGGTCTTCCTGCTGTCCTTCATTGTCCAGCTCATCCTTGTCCTGATGTTGATGAAGAATATTTGGACTGACGTCTTCCTGATCTTCTGTTTCAGCTTCTGTCTCTTCCTGATGTGCAACATCTGCAAAACATAACAGAGCAGATGTTTGGTTAGCTGCAGGGGAGGGGGCAGAGGGGAAAAGGTGACATGAGTACGTGGGTCACACAGCGTAGGCTCTTTTCAAAGACGATGATGCCAACCCAGACTGTGCAATTTTCAGGGCTTACCCTATCTTGGTAACCTGGGCTTAGCGTCCACATTGGTGGTTGATCTTCTCTTGCGAGATTTAATGATATCAGCGATCCTCTGTTCCATGGCTGTTAGTTGCAGCCTACTTGCCAGACCCCCTCTAGATTTTGACCTTTCTCAGTTGATCTGTGACACCTTCCTCTGCAAAAATGAAAATAGAACTTTTTAAGAGAGGGTCCTTCTGCTGTGGTGGCCACACACACAAACACACACACACACACATACACACACATATCAGTCACATTTACAAATGTAATTGCAGTGCATCAATAAAAATATTACTTACAGTAACTGCTTGGCCAAGGTCCTGCCACTTCTTTTTGACCTGCACACCGCTTCTCGGGGTCATGGCCATTGCATTAAACTTTTCTGCAACTTGGTTGCAAAGATTTTCTGGTAGAAAGGGTTTCAGTTTCTTTTGTCTCATTCTCCCTTTGTTCTCAAGCACATTCCCAGCTCCTCTCAGTTATGTCTACCAGGAGCTTAATTTCTTCTGCTAGAAATCTCTTGGCCCTTCCCTCTTCCCCTTCTCCTTGTCCTTCTCCTTCTCCTTTCCCTTCCCTTGGATCCATCTTTTGCAGCTAAAATTTAAATGCCCAGGTCCAGCTCCGATCCAAATGGGTTCTCACAAGCTCTGGATCCAGACCAGGAAGTTTACTGTGGATGCGCAGGCACACTGTCATGTGGAAAAAGTTATATATTTTTCCGGCGCATGCTCAGAGACTTTTTGGCGCACACTTGAAGCTCCACCCCCAGACTTAACTTCGGGTACCGCAGCACAAAATTAAATTTTACTTTGGCGAAAGTTGCATCTTTTTTTCCGGATGCAATCTGGCACAAAAAAATTGGCTGTTAATTCTCCTGGGCGCCAAAATTCGACAAAGAGGAAAATTGAGCCCTAGGAATCTAACTCAGAGAGAAATTATATATTTTAAAGGGGCATCAGCTTATGAAAAGTGTTTGAAAAACCTTTTCTTGTTTACTTACAAATATATGAAGTGATGTTATTGGTATGGAAATACTTCATCATGTCACTTGCACATGATGTCATAGCACTTCTTGATCATCTCTACCAAACAGAAAATGGGTTTTCCAAACACTTTCAATTAAGCCATTGCCCTTTTAATTATATTTATAGGATAGCGTGCAGAAATGCCAGTGTATACAGAGGTTTTAGCTGTATGATGGTTGCTGTGTGATTAGTTAACTCTGGCATCTCTACACTGTGTAGGTTTATGATAAATGACATCTAGAACTAGAATTTATAGCATTGCTTTTTGTAGGACATTCATTTTATATTATATTGATTATTTGTCATAGTTGCTTTGGATTTTTTTGGCTCTGTAAACATGCCATGGTCATCATGGGCAGGTAATTGATGTGACTGATTTTGTGATTGCAGAAGTAAGGGTAACAAAGACACAAGGCCAAGCATTATACCATTCAGGTACTGTTCAGACATGGAGCTCAATATATCGGTATCTTTGACCTGTTTTAAAACAAAATTGAGATGAAAATCTTTGTGTTCATTCCATCTTTACGTGCTGCAGTTGTTTCAACTAAAGCATTTAAAACTGGAAGCAAATTACCCAGATCAGATCAGATGGAATTGGGGGAAGGAGGTTGTCCCCTGTCTATAGAAGCCTGTTAGGATTCACAGAAGATATGAATTCTGGACATCTTGCGTTAGCAAGTAATCGATGTGCACAGTACAGCACATGCTGAGATCAAAATTAAAAACTAAACATGATGCAAGGCTAATACATGCAAGTGGCAAGGCAATAATGGACCTGGGTGCCACAGCATAACACAGTACTGCTCCACCACTTCCAAAACATAGGTTTAAAACTATCTAGGGTGTAGATCTCCTCTCCATCAGAATGTAACAATAGATCTGGCAGGCTCCCCAAAGTTCTAAGAAGTCAGAAATTCACAGAAAACCATTGCACTTATTTGGCACAAAGTCATATTCTCAAAAGTTTTAAGGATGTACCGTTAGATTTTATAGGTTTGCCGTCCCGTTGTCAAGATTTGTGCACTAGGAGCATATTTTGGGAACTCAACCATGGAGGTCATTAGCAATCACATGATTTATTCATTCTAATATACAACACTCCATATCTGTAGTTCATATTCAGAAAATCTACCCTACAGTGTTTGAGATCTTGGCTTAGTGTTGATTTATTCCCTTTATTGATGAACAATTAGACTACACTATAAAGAAATGGATAAAGTGTTCCAACATTTTACACCAGAAGTCGCTTACTAATAAATAGGTTTATGTTGAAACTCTAACCAAAGACACAAAGCTGTCCAAATGGGGGCAATTTTATCATAACCGTTAGAAAACTGACATGATTGGGTGCAGCGCTGGTTTTGCACCCTGCATGATTTTACTCTCGACTGAAGTCAATGGAGAGTCATAGTGAACAGGGTGTAAAATCAGTATTCCACTCAATTCCGCATGTTTCTCGCCCAGCAAGTTAGGTTAAAATTACCCCCGACGTCTCAGTGAAAAGTGTGCAATGTTTTCATTTATAAAGATAATAATTACTATTTGAGCCAAGAACTCCATTACAATCTATTTCTAAAATCTAATTGATTGCAACAAGAGTTAGAAACATATTCCTTTGAAGCAACATGATTAGCTCACCTAATGAGTTCTACAAATGCTGGAACTGAAATAGGCTATTGAGAATCCTGGAACAACTTCAGCATTTAACTGGAAATTATAAATAAAATAGTCTCAAGAAGTACCAGAGAACAATGACAGACTTCTCCAGTTGGTTACTACTTCACTACTTCACTAATACTGTACTAACAAAACTATAAACTTCATTGCTTTTAAGAAATGGTTTGGATTCTCTGAAACACTTTCTTTGTTGTAAGGGGTATTTCAAAAATAGCACCTTTATAGTCATATTATTTCAATGAGCAACAGAATAAAGTAGCCTAAAAGATATGTCCAAATTAAAATATTGCACAAGTATCACATGCTTCTTTCTACCACACACACACCCCAGATTCTCATGTCTAATTTATGAGCAAGATTGAACCAACATGAACGCAGTATCAGCTTTCTTCCTAGTCAGGGCCCCCACCAATATTTTCAAGTGAGAATGGATGGAACCCCAAGGTACTATGCCATGAAGAGGTGGAATGGGAGTCCATGTCCAAACTTCCAAATAGCCAAGCACTCCATATTTGCAAGGGGGAGGGGAGAGAATCAAAAAGAGTGGTCCGGACTGCTTTGATGGACCTCCCATTGACTGATTTCAGAAGAAGCATGGGAGCCAATCATTCACTTCTGCAGATGAGAGTGATATGTGGTGCAAGATGTCCAAAAAAAACAGGCAGGGAAAAAAACTTAAAATTGATGGGTCTCATGACTAAGTAATTTAGAATGATACTTCCTAAATGAAAAAAGAAATGTCATGCCAAGAGAGCATTCAGAAGGAACAATTTTTATAAGAAATTAACAAATAAGGACCATCAGACTAGTAATAATGATCATTTTAAATCTGATGGTTTATGCGTAGATTTTAGCATTGATAAATTAACTTACTTTTGTTGTCGGAGGAGCAAGAAACAATGTAAAAAAATAATATATTTCTTTCATGTGATATCACAAGGTAAGATTTTTCCCATGTCCTCTCGTTAACACATTTATGATTTTGTTATCTTGTTACACCATGTGTACAGAAACAATCTTACTCCACATGTTAAAAAATATGGTGTATGGTCTTTAAAATGCACTTTGCCATTCATTTGTGTTAAGTGTTTATAGTTAATAGCTGGATGCTTATTTGCTTTGGTTCGTTGGTTTATGTCATGGCTAATATTTTAATTACTTTTTTACAACTATTCATAATTAAATCACAAATAGACATTGAAATACAATGTTGTCTTTTGACCTGGTTGCATAATTACCATCCTTTTCCGGATAGCCAGTAAAAGTACCTGTACCAATGGTATTAACCTCTTGGGTGGTTCAGGGTTGGGGATTTATTTCCCTGAAAACTATTTATAGAAACAAATTAGATCTCAATGTGCCTTTCCTGCCATTTTAAAATGATTATAGTAAAAAAATGTTTTGTGTTAGAAGTTATTTATTCTTTTAATGCTATAGAAGTTCTTGAAAGTTAATATATCACACTTGAATCAATAATGTTGGCAAGTATGTACTTGTATTAGAAGTTCATTGATTTTAAATGTAGTATCTGACTTTTGCTCGGTTCCATCCATTAAATAGTCCATTAAATAGTCAGTAAAATCAATTGTTATGATATCCATGGAGATTTTACTTATTTGGCAGTGTAAACATTGAGTTTAAAGAGTAAAGAGGAAAATTAAAAGCAAATTCAGCTTGTATTTCCTTTGATCATGAAGATTGGCTTGACAGGGTAGATGCAGGGAGGATGTTTTCCCTGGCCAGGGAGTCTAGAACCAGGGGTCACAGTCTCAGAATAAGGGGTCGGCCATTTAGGTCTGAGATGAAGAGACATTTCTTCACTCAAAGGATTGTGAATCTTTTGAATCCTCCACCCCACAGGGCTGTGGAGGCTCAGTCGTTGAGTGTATTCAAGACAGAGATCAATAGAAATTTGGATACTAAGGGAACCAAGTGATATGGAGATAGTGCGGGAAAGTGGAGTTGAGGTAGAAGATCAGCCAAGATCTTATTGAATGGTGGAGCAAGCTCGAGGGGCTGATTGGCCGACTTCTATTTCTTATGTTTTTATGTTCTTAAGTTCATTATTACAGTAAGGTATTTGGGACTTCGTTTTCAAATTCACCCTTAGAATCCGCAGCTCAGTGGGTGGAGGTACTGAGTAGAATTGAGCAATACATACAAGCTATCCCTGGGTTCCATCGGTAATCAGTTAGCTGTACTCAGCCAGTATTCCTGTGCTAGGGAGAGGACAATCAATCCGGGTTTTGCTCCAAATTTCCACACAGTGACTCCAGCTAGAAAGGCACATTTGAACATTAGGTGAGAACATAGACATAGAAACATAGAAAAATAGGTGCAGGAGTAGGCCATTCGGCCCTTCTAGCCTGCACCGCCATTCAATGAGTTCATGGCTGAACATGCAACTTCAGTACCCCCTTCCTGCTTTCTCGCCATACCCCTTGATCCCCCTAGTAGTAAGGACTTCATTTAACTCCCTTTTGAATATATTTAGTGAATTGGCCTCAACAACTTTCTGTGGTAGAGAATTCCACAGGTTCACCACTCTCTGGGTGAAGAAGTTTCTCCTCATCTCGGTCCTAAATGGCTTACCCCTTATCCTTAGACTGTGACTCCTGGTTCTGGACTTTCCCAACATTGGGAACATTCTTCCTGCATCTAACCTGTCTGAACCCATCAGAATTTTAAACGTTTCTATGAGGTCCCCTCTCATTCTTCTGAACTCCAGTGAATACAAGCCCAGTTTATCCAGTCTTTCTTGATAGGTCAGTCCCACCATCCCGGGAATCAGTCTGGTGAACCTTCGCTGCACTCCCTCAATAGCAAGAATGTCCTTCCTCAAGTTAGGAGACCAAAACTGTACACAATACTCCAGGTGTGGCCTCACCAAGGCCCTGTACAACTGCAGCGACACCTCCCTGCCCCTGTACTCAAATCCCCTCTCTATGAAGGCCAACATGCCATTTGCTTTCTTAACCGCCTGCTGCACCTACATGCCAACCTTCAATGACTGATGTACCATGATACCCAGGTCGCGTTGTACCTCTCCTTTTCCTAATCTGTCACCATTCAGATAATAGTCTGTCTCTCTGTTTTTACCACCAAAGTGGATAACCTCACATTTATCCACATTATACTTCATCTGCCATGCATTTGCCCACTCACCTAACCTATCCAAGTCACTCTGCAGCCTCATAGTATCCTCCTCGCAGCTCACACTGCCACCCAACTTAGTATCATCCGCAAATTTGGAGATACTACATTTAATCCCCTCGTCTAAATCATTAATGTACAGTTTTAACAGCTGAGGTCCCAGCACAGAACCTTGCGGTACCCCACTAGTCACTGCCTGCCATTCAGAAAAGTACCCATTTACTCCTACTCTTTGCTTCCTGTCTGACAACCAGTTCTCAATCCATGTCAGCACACGACCCCCAATCCCATGTGCTTTAACTTAGCATATTAATCTCTTGTGTGGGACCTTGTCGAAAGCCTTCTGAAAGTCCAAATATACCACATCAAATGGTTCTCCCTTGTCCACTCTACTGGAAACATCCTCAAAAAATTTCAGAAGATTTGTCAAGCATGATTTCCCTTTCACAAATCCATGCTGACTTGGACCTATCATGTCACCTCTTTCCAAATGCGCTGCTATGACATCCTTAATAATTGATTCCATCATTTTACCCACGACCGATGTCAGGCTGACTGGTCTATAATTCCCTGTTTTCTCTCTCCCTCCTTTTTTAAAAAGTGGTGTTACATTGGCTACCCTCCACTCCATAGGAACTGATCCAGAGTCAATGGAATGTTGGAAAATGACTGTCAATGCATCCGCTATTTCCAAGGCCACCTCCTTAAGTACTCTGGAATGCAGTCTATCAGGCCCTGGGGATTTATCGGCCTTCAATCCCATCAATTTCCCCAACACAATTTCCCGACTAATAAGGATTTCCCTCAGTTCCTCCTCCTTACTAGACCCTCTGACCCCTTTTATGTCCGGAAGGTTGTTTGTGTCCTCCTTAGTGAATACTGAACCAAAGTACTTGTTCAATTGGTCTGCCATTTCTTTGTTCCCCGTTATGACTTCCCCTGATTCTGACTGCAGGGGACCTACATTTGTCTTTACTAATCTTTTTCTCTTTACATATCTATACAAACTTTTGCAATCCGTCTTAATGTTCCCTGCAAGCTTCTTCTCGTACTCCATTTTCCCTGCCCTAATCAAACCCTTTGTCCTCCTCTGCTGAGTTCTAAATTTCTCCCAGTCCCCGGGTTCGCTGCTATTTCTGGCCAATTTGTATGCCATTTCCTTGGCTTTAATACTATCCCTGATTTCCCTTGATAGCCACGGTTGAGCCACCTTCCCTTTTTTATTTTTACGCCAGACAGGAATGTACAATTGTTGTATTTCATCCATGCGGTCTCTAAATGTCTGCCATTGCCCATCCACAGTCAACCCCTTAAGTATCATTTGCCAATCTATCCTATCCAATTCACGCCTCATACCTTCAAAGTTACCCTTCTTTAAGTTCTGGACCATGGTCTCTGAATTAACTGTTTCATTCTCCATCCTAATGCAGAATTCCACCATATTATGGTCACTCTGCCCCAAGGGGCCTCGCACAACGAGATTGCTAATTAATCTTCTCTCATTATACAACACCCAGTCTAAGATGGCCTCCCCCCTAGTTGATTCCTCGACATACTGGTCTCGAAAACCATCCCTTATGCACTCCAGGAAATCCTCCTCCACCGTATTGCTTCCAGTTTGGTTAGCCCAATCTATATGCATATTAAAGTCACCCATGATAACTGCTGCACCTTTATTGCATGCACCTCTAATTTCCTGTTTGATGCCCTCCCCAACATCACTACTACTGTTTGGAGGTCTGTACACAACTCCCACTAATGTTTTTTGCCCTTTGGTGTTCTGCAGCTCTACCCATATAGATTCCACATCATCCAAGCTAATGTCCTTCCTAACTATTGCATTAATCTCCTCCTTAACCAGCAATGCTACCCCACCTCCTTTTCCTTTTATTCTATCCTTCCTGAATGTTGAATACCCCTGGATGTTGAGTTCCCGGCCTTGATCATCCTGGAGCCACGTCTCCGTAATCCCGATCACATCATATTTGTTAACATCTATTTGCACAGTTAATTCATACACCTTATTACTGATACTCCTTGCATTAAGACAAAAAGCCTTCAGGCTTGTTTTTTTAACACCCTTTGTCCTTTTCGAATTTTGCTGTACAGTGGCCCTTTTTGTTCTTTGCCTTGGGTTTCTCTGCCCTCCACTTTTCCTCATCTCCTTTCTGTCTTTTGCTTTTATCTCCTTTTTATTTCCCTCCGTCTCCCTGCATTGGTTCCCATCCCCCTGCCATATTAGTTTAACGCCTCCCCAACAGCACTAGCAAACACTCCCCCTAGGACATTGGTTCCGGTCCTGCCCAGGTGCAGACCGTCCGGTTTGTACTGGTCCCACCTCCACCAGAACCGGTTCCAATGCCCCAGGAATTTGAATCCCTCCCTGCTGCACCACTGCTCAAGCCACGTATCCATCTGCGCTATCCTGCGATTCCTACTCTGACTAGCACGTGGCACTGGTAGCAATCCCAAGATTACTACTTTTGAGGTCCTACTTTTTAATTTAGCTCCTAGCTTCTTAAATTCGTTTCGTAGGACCTCATCCCTTTTTTTAACCTATGTCGTTGGTACCAATGTGCACCACGACAACTGGCTGTTCTCCCTCCCTTTTTAGAATGTCCTGCACCCGCTCCGAGACATCCTTGACCCTTGCACCAGGGAGGCAACATACCATCCTAGAGTCTCAGTTGCGGCCGCAGAAACGCCTATCTATTCCCCTCACAATTGATTCCCCTGTCACTATCGCTCTCCCACTCTTTTTCCTGCCCTCCTGTGCAACAGAGCTAGCCACGGTGCCATGAACTTGGCTGCTGCTGCCCTCCCCTGATGAGTCATCCGCCCCAACAGTACTCAAAGCAGTGTATCTGTTTTGCAGGGGGATGACCCCAGGGGACCCCTGCACTACCTTCCTTGCACTACTCTTCCTGCTGGTCTTCCATTCCCTATCTGGCTGTGGACCCTTCTCCTGCTGTAAGACCAACTCGCTACACATGCTACTCACGTCGTTCTCAGCCTCGTGGATGCTCCAGAGTGAATCCACCCTCAGCACCAATTCCGCAACGCGGTCCGTCAGGAGCTGGAGGCAGATACACTTCCCGCACACGTAGTCGTCAGGGACACCGGAAGTGTCCCTGAGTTCCCACATGGTACAGGAGGAGCATATCACGTGACCGAGCTCTCCTGTCATGACTTAACCCTTAGATTAACTTAAATTGGTACAACAATGCTTAAGTTTACTCACTGTTATAGGAGAAAAAAGAAAAACTACTCACCAATCACCAGCCAATCACTTACCCCCTTGGCTGTGACGTCACCTTTCTGTTTCTTTCTACTTCTTTTTTGCCTTCATCCCTGTAGCTGCACAAGCACCTCCTCGACACTGCTCCCGGTCTCACTGGTCTTTATAGGCCTCTCGCCAACCCCGGAACTCCCGCCTCTCCACGCACCTCCTCGACACTGCTCCCAGTCTCACTGGCCTTTATAGGCCTCTCGCCGACCCCGGAACTCCCGCCTCTCCACGCACCTCCTCAGGAATGATGGCCCAACAGTTGAATAATCTGTTGACACTCATCTATGCCCATATAGGAAAATTGAACACTTGGGCTGGATATCAAAAGAACCATGGAACCAAACTACAGCTTAGCTAGAATCTGCAGCAGAGGAGGAGGGGGGAAAATTAGATTTTTTTTAAACCAATTGAATGTTGGCAACATCATGACATGTTGGTGTATTTTTCATCACTGAGTTACTGTGTATGTGAATTTAGGTGATATGTGGTGCTTTATAAATGTACAAATTGTCACAATTATGTTTCTACTGTATTGCCACCTGCGCACCCACCATATTCATGCATAGTGTTAGGGGACAAAGAGTGCAAATAAGTCTGGGGATATTCCCCTTCCCCTGTTTTTAATAGGCTACTATTGCCAGAAGTAAATCTGTCTTGCTGTCTGCTAGAGATCTTTAAATACTAGGATCAGCGGCCTTGTTTAACAGTTCAGTCTCAGCTATACAAATAATTACAGATGGGGGCATACCAACTAATAACTATTATGTCACCCAAACAGTGATCACAAATGTGTGACTATGAAAGTAGAGTTAACATAGTCACAATATTGTTAAATAATGTTCATGGCCTGACTACATTCAAATTGATATGATACTATTTCACCAGATGTACTAGAAAATGATACTGGTGATAGCATTAATCTGCATTTACCATGGCAGAGAATATGAAATCAGTTTTTCAGCATAGAATATCATGTGAAAGTCCAATTAGTAGCTTTGTTGTCTTTAAAAATAAAGAACTTATGTTTATATAGTGCTGTATCATGCCCTCGGGACGTCCAAAAGTATTTTCCAACCAATGAATTACTTTTGATTTGCTATGTACGTAAACTATTTGGACACAACTAGGTACCACAAACAGCTTGCGAGACAAGTGTGGCCAGGACACCAAGAGAGCTCCCTACTCACTTTGAATAGTGTCATGCAATTTTTTTTTATATCCACCTAAACAGACGTCTATATAGGACTTTATCATCATCATCATAGGCAGTCCCTCGGAATCGAGAAGACTTGCTTCCACTCCTGAAGTGAGTTCTTTGGTGGCTGAATAGTCCAATACGAGAGCCACAGACTCTGTCACAGGTGGGACAGATAGTCGTTGAGGGAAGGGGTGGGTGGGACAGATTTGCCGCATGCTCTTTCTGCTGCCTGCGCTTGATTTCTGCATGCTCTCGGCGTTGAGACTCGAGGTGCTCAGCGCCCTCTCGGATGCACTTCCTCCACTTAAGACAGTCTTGGGCCAGGGACTCCCAGGTGTCAGTGAGGATGTCGCACTTTATCAAGGAGGCTTTGAGGGTGTCCTTGTAGCGTTTCCGCTGCCCACCTTTGGCTCGTTTGCCGCGAAGGAGCTCCGAGTAGAGTACTTGCTTAGGGAGTCTCGTGTTTGGCATGCGAACTATGTGGCCTGCCCAGCAGAGCTGATCGAGTGTGGTCAGTGCTTCAATGCTGGGGATGTTAGCCGGGACAAGGACGCTGATGTTGGTGCGTCTGTCCTCCCAGGGGATTTGTAGGATCTTGCGGAGACATCGTTGGTGATATTCCTCATCGCACAGCACTGCCCCCCGAGTCATCAAGATCTACGGTGCAGCCCTAAACACCATGGACCACTTCCCTTATCTCGCGAGTCTCCTATCAACAAGAGCAGGCATTGACGATGAGATCCAACACCGCCTCCAGTGCGCCAGTGCAGCCTTTGGCCACCTGAGGAAAAGAGTGTTTGAAGACCAGGCCCTCAAAACTGCCACCAAGCTCATGGTCTACAGGGCTGTAGTAATATCCGCCCTCCTGTATGGCTCAGAATCATGGACCATGTACAGTAGACACCTCAAGTCGCTGGAGAAATACCACCAATGATGGCTTTATCATGGCCAAATGATGGCACCACCAACATTGCCGCAAACCTCCAGTTTAGATTATGTTCTCTATTCAGGAGTGGGTCATAAACCCACATCCTTCTGAGAGACAGAATGCTACCAACTAAGCCAAGCCAACACTAAGAAAATGTAAAGGGAAAACATAGGTGACACTAATGGCTCAGTGAGTTTAACTGGTGAGTAGCTGGACCATACAAATCAAGAAGCCCAGGTTTGATCTGCATTATGTGCTGATCTCATCCAGTGCAATTGGCTTCAGCCTTCTTGGGTTAGTGTGGAGTTGTCCTCTGTTGGAATAGCCTACTGACCTGCCCTTACAAGGCTCACACATAGGCTCAACAGAAATATTTTTAATAAAAGACAAAGTGAGTCCGTTTCCTCAGGCAGAATATCTGCCCAGCTATTTTTTTCCCTATTCACAAAACTACCCTAAAACAATCCATACTGGTATTTGTAACTTACCTGAATTGAAATTTGAAAGTTGTGCTCTATGAAGCTATTGTTTTACTTTAAACATCAGTATTACTGCATGCCTAAATTGTAGTTAAAGTTTATTTACAACATTTGTGAACTTCCTTAACAACAGTTATGGCTGAGACTTTCCACTTCATCTTTCCTGTCATCCATTGAGGGCACATATTGGCAAATTCCGCACCCCTCACTCATGATTTTCCCCTTTTAAAATTAATGGTCTAAAATCATGGGGTGGGGATGTGAAATTTTCCCATATGCACTCCCGGCATGCACCAACATCACTGAAGTGGAAATCCCAGCCTATGAGGGGAATTTTAACCTAAATAAAATGGTGGGTTGGAGGCATAGGTAGTTAAAGTGTTAAAAATGTGAATCTCAACCTGAACCCGCCTCCAACTTGCCTCCAGTTTTAATGGAGGCGGGACGGGGGGCGGGCAGCCAATCCACTCCCAGGAGACAGGTCGTCTATTTAAATATTATAATGATGCTGGAAGCCTCTGCTATAACTTCCATTTTAAATGTAACTTTAGCAGATCAGTTTTGGCACTCCTCGTGAAACCTGCCAGATAAAGCAAGGCGATGATTGGTGGATCCAGAAAGTAAGTGCCTTTACACTTAGCTCCTGGATTCAGGATCCCTGCCTAAACCAACCCCTGTGATCGGAGACCCACCGCCCCATCCCCGAGGCGTCCGATCAGCCCTGCTCCTTTCCCCCCCCCTCAGCCAGCCTCTGATCACTCCCACCCGCTCGCCCCGTGCTCCTCCAGGCGTGCAATCTCTACCTCCCCTCCCCCTGTGCTCCTCCAAGTCACCGATCTTTTTGCGATTTCCCCACTCCTCCAGGCCGCCCGATCTTTTCAGACCCTACCCCTCCTGCTCCACTGGCCAACCCCGGCCCCCACGCGATCCCTCCCTCCTTCCTCCCTGTGGCCTAGTGCCATGGGCCTACCCGCCCGGAGTCACCCATTCTCTCAATCTAGCTGGCTGCGGATGGAAAACAGAGGCTTCCCATTCAAATCATGCCCTGCCGTTAAATTCGGCAAGGCCTGCGGGAAACCCGTTCTTTCGGGTTTCGAGGCCACCTCGGAGACAACCACCTCCAACCCACCATCCCCATTAAAATTCAGCCCTATATTTCCATATACATAATATTACACTAAAGCACTGATATTACCAGATGGCTTATCCCACTTTCCAAGCCTTCACCCCTTGTGAGGAATAGTCACCTTATTTGTGGAAATAAGCATTTATCCCACCAATCTCCATGTACTTTATACACATGATGACTTTCTCTGTTTCTTACCATTATTAGATTAGAAAGTTGCATGGAGACTTCATTAATTGTTTAATTAAAATATTTAGGGTTGCAATACATTTTCATACTAAAGGTAAGATTACAGTTTGCTCGCTTAAAAATTGAAGAATGAAGTAAAGTCCCACAGTTTCTTATACTTAACTAAATACTAGATTATAAAATAAATCCTATAAACCTCAAAAATTTTACAGTAAGTATGACCTTATATAGGTAATGATGCGGCCCATTCCTGAGTTTTTTCCCCGTTCACATAACAATCTTTATCGGAAAAAGTTTCTCTGCTACATCTGCTGTATTTTAAAAATGTGCGTTTGAATGGTGAAAAATATTTTTTAGACTTTTTGATTTGAGAAACAAGGTGAAAGACCAAAGCCCATGTTGCAAAACACCTCCAAGTTTAAAAAGAACAGGAGATAAATCAAGAAGTGGTCATTAGTTAACATAAAGCATGGCTTTTAAAAACAGTAGGAAATACTGAGGGATTTATTTACATGAAATGATCTAATTTCCCAAAGAAATTTTGATTGGGGTCCTGGAAAATGGGATGTTAGGTAAATTTTCTGAAGATGAATCAGAGCACAACATTCCTACCATTCATTGTTTGTCAAGATAAATCTATCGTACATGAAGTAGGTAGGAATCGATTTGAACACCCAATGGGCTGGAAATTTGGTTGTCTAGTGCCTCAGTTAGCAGCCAGAAGGGGCATTAAAACGTGTGTAATAGCTTAGCGACCAGGCGCGCAAATTTAGCATCCCGCCGGAAAATTCAGTTGAAGTCTAACTGGGGTGCGAAACGCTAGCACCTTTCTGCTGACTATCAGTCCAATCATGACGTCAGTCGGGTGCAATGACCATGCTAGTGCCCCACTCGCTAAATTCGGTCCGGCCGCCTCATTTAGCGACCACCACTAGTCAGGTATGAAAAAACATTCGGTACAGCCTTCCACAGTCGATAACTGGTGACTACTTAAAGGGATGAGGAAAAATTTCCCTCGGAGGTCACAGTCAGTGCCGCGTATGCACAGAGCACTGTGCGTGAACCTCCAAGTTTAAAGCGGCAAACAGACCTAACAGTACAGCTTGAAAACATGTGATTTTGAAATCTTTAATGGGTGCATCACTATGCCGCGCTTTTCCTTTTCCTTTTCTCCTTTTCCCGGGATTTTAAATTGGACTTCGGTGGATGCGCAATGGATTTCAGAATTTAATGTGACCATTTTTGTTAGCGACCCCCCCATCTCAGGTCAAGTGTGTAATGGCTGATTTACCGCCCCTGTCAGCTCTTGGCCCGATTCCAACAAATTTCTCGGCGGGAGGCACAAACTTTTTCAAGGCGCTCCGCCTAGATTAACGCCTCAAAATGGGCAGTAATGAATTTCCACCCCATTGACTTTATAGGGGATATTAATTGATTCTCTCTAACTATTTTTAAATGAATGATTATGGTATGGAATGCTACTGCTGTTAACAATTCTATAGTTGTGTCATCTCCTACCATCTATAGAATCAACAGTACAAGCCGGATGGGTGTGTGCTGTTGTCAACATTCCATCCCCCTCAAATACCGAATGTGATGAAACACAGAAAAGAAAAACCTTCAAAGTCAGATACTGCATTTGTTACTATAAGCCTTAGTTCATTTGTTTGCATTCTGTTTCTGTTGCTCATTTATGGATTTTTTTCTGCACTCTATTGTCTATTTACTGTTTAGCAAAGGAAAGGACGTTCTCAAGCCTAAGGATGGCAAGGGGAAAAAAGAAAGCAAAGAAAAGTAGGTATCAGTAAATGTCATGCATGAAGTTAATACTAGTGATTCCTGCAGTCAGGAATATCCATAACAGTGGAATAGAGACGAAACACAAAGTGGGATGCCAGCAAAGAATGTTAATGAAGTTATTCTCTTCGAATAATTAAAGGAGTAGTATTTCTCTCTCTTGTTCGTGGCTGGAGATTGGCTAATATTGAATTATAACACTGTCAATCTGCCAATTAAAATACGCAATTATGAATATAAAAAATGTATTATTTCAATAAGCGTGTGTTGATTCCAACCCTGCTGCACCCCCATTTTTAGAGAGATGAGGTTAAACAAGATGCACATCAGGCTTTAGCTTGACCCAGGTTCAAAGGCTGTCCGGGGGACAGTGACAGGGTTCACTATTGTACTTGTCAATCCATCTAATCTGGAGGAGCTGGATTGAAGGTGTGCCGGACCAATACTAACACTAAAACAAAATCTGCAGTGAAAGATCTGCAACAAACCCTCACTTAATAAAAGTAATAAGTGATAATGTTGCTCCTTTAATACATGTTAAATCTGGGGCACTTAGATTTATCTGAGCTTGATAACACCCTTTCCCCTCCTCAAACCTCACCAACAGTTAGCCATTGTTATAGCCGTGCCTGCAATGTGGCACCATTCTCTCTTTAGATGTTAAATTCTGGAATTGGGGTACAAAGAGTTTGAAAAAAGAAACCATTTGTGTGCTGTGGACCAAGATGAAATGTTTGCTGCATAGTACAAGATCAAAGGAGAATGCCTTATGATTAATTTCATGAGATATACATCAGTAACAGGTTAGAGATGCATAGGCTTAAAAACCCTCCGCCGTTCTGGCACATTCCTACCACAATGCCAGACCTGGATAGTCAGGGTCCCAGCCAAATATCAGGGTCTGTGTGAGGTTTTGTAAAGGGCAGAGCCACCGCCTGCCCCTTGCATGGCCAGTGAGATATGAGGGGGCAGGACCAGGGGTGGAGATCCCCAATGAAAGGAGCTCACATGTCCAAGGGTACTCAGAGGGGACCTGGCATAGCATCAGTGGTTGGATGGCTAGTAGGACCAAGCCTACCAGGCCACCACTTGATACGAGTGAATTCCACCTGGAGGTTCAGGCTGCCCAAAGAAAAACAAGTGAGGACTTTTTCTTTAATTGTAATATATTCCTCTAACAAAAGGAGCTGCAGGGGCATAACATTCTATTTTCTGAGGAGGATAGGGGTTGAGACCACCACCCATTCAACAGACTGGGTGCAGTATGTTCCATTTTGCAGCCTCTCAGAGCAGGCAAGCAGGCACCCGAGATGCACTCACCAATGGCATTTAAAATAAAGAACTTCCCACTGACTCTGGAAAGTCTTCCAGGGTCAGTGACCGAGGCTCCCAGTGGGTGCATTCCTTTCAATTATGTCAATTATGCCCCTACCCTCCCCGAGAATCTTCTGCTTTTCCTGTTAAATCTGTGGTTATTTTTCATATAATGCCGTTCCTTTATGCACATTCATTTAAAGGCTTTCAATTTTATTATAGTATTTTATGGATTTTACATCTTTAATAAATAGTGTCCAAGACAGTAATACTGAAATTAATCAACTTTTTGGTCTATAAGAAATCACATGATAAAATATTAATAATCTGGTGATTATCATGTCTGTTATTTTGGCATATCTGGCTATATTTTACTTTGCTTCAACATGATTCAAAATAACTTCCACAATTGCACTAAAATATACCTCTGTAATATTACCAAAATGCTCCAAAATCCTTCCTGGAATACAAGCACCACACCTAAATATTGCCGGAGGAAAAGAAGCTGGCCTGACTGCAAATTGAATCATCCAGGAATGCCATTTGTCTTTAATTATTGACTTGCACCAAAAACTGACTTTAATCCTTTCTCCACAACAAACTTCTTGATCTGACAAGTTCACCTGTGCCAAGCTGTGTTACTCAATTAAGCCTAAGGGAGTGGATGATACATTGGCTTAAAACATTAGCCTAGATTTTTCCCTTGTTCATCAGCACATCCATTTGGGCAAGTGATGAAAAACACACTACATTGATTTTCCTGTTACTGACCAATCCAATTTTAATTATACAAAGGTAATAAAAATGACAGGAAAAGAGCAGCTAATCCATCATTCATGTCCCATCCTGACATGGAACAATCTACACAACTGTCTACTCCTACTCCACCCTCACCTCCGCAGTCATACAACAAGAAAATAGGAAAAATATCTTAGCCCAATTTAGGAAATTCTGACCCTCAAAGGCAACCAAACAATCTCCAGGAAATGGATCCACAGTGATAGATATCACTCGTTCAAATTAACACACCTACCCTCTATAATTCAGGATATCTTCCGTTCACAGGAACTTATCCAGCTCCCTTTTAAAGACTTGTATCAAATCCATACTTGGCGCATGTACAGGCAAATTATGGCAGGGTTCAATGACTCTCTGCAAAAGGAAGTACTTCCTGTCACCTAATCTAACCCCAAATTTCATACATTGTATTCGCAGAGCTACTACCATAAATAACTACCCTCGGTCTATGCGAATGCAACCAATTATCCGTCTAAACTGAGATTTGCCTGCCCTTCCCACGACACAACCTTACATCACATCCAGTGGTGCAGCACTTTATCAAAGGCTTTTTGAACATCTATCTGCACAATATTAACTGGGCTTCCATCATCCACCAACTTTACAAAATTCAGTCAAGTTGGTGAGACACGACTTCCTTTTCCAGAAGCAATGCTATGATTCTCTATTAGCCCGCGCTCTCACCAGTGCTACTATCACTGCACAACTGCCAAGGTAAAATAAACCTTACTGCTGATAGGATTGGGAGGAAGAAATTCTGCTAACTCAAACTTGACTTCAGAGCCTGGTTAAAGATCTATCTCTGACAGGCTGCATCTACAAAGAGTTTCTTTCCCCTGTCACTGACTTTTCGACTGTGAGATTTCTGAGGTTGCTGAGACACCTAAAAAAAGGAACGTTTTTTGTTTCTGTTTATTACCTACAACTATAGCATATGTTTCATTCCATCAAACTCACTCAATCCAAAACTCTTGATTATAGTTTCAAAATAAACTTTACAGTTAAAATAAATGAAACTGTTAACAGCGAATATTAAAGAGAAATAAAGGAGTCTGGAGCATGTGGAAAGGTAACAAGAATAACAATTGTGCAGCTAATATCTCCTGTCTGTGGGCATTCCAGTAAACCAACCATCAATAGCACAGGAGCTTGAGGTTTAACTCATCTTCTTGATGCAGCTGTAGGAAGTGAACCTCTGAGATCTGGCTGGTGGCCAGCACTGGATCCAATAACCTAACTGTAAAGAATAATCTTATACAGGACAGCAACACCTCAGCATCTAGCAACCATTTAGGCATCTGACATTTAGTGTGACCGGTTATGTTCCACTGGTACCAATAAAATATAAGAAAATATGGAACAAAAAAAGATCATTCACATCAAACCCACTTTCTGCCACAAACCATATACAATCCATCTTATCATAGAATCATAGAATGGTTACAGCACAGAAGGAGGCCATTCGGCCTGTCGAGCCCATGCCCGTGCAAAGAATACTTCAGCTAGTCCCACTCCCCTGGTCTTTTCCTGTAGCCCTCCTAAATGTTTTCCTTCAAGTACTTATCCAATTCCCTTTAGAAAGTCACAATTGAATCTGCCTCCACCACTCTTTCTGGCAGTGCATTCCAGATCCTAAACACTCACTGCTTAAAAAAGTTTTTCCTCATGTCACCTTTGGTTCTTCTGCCAATCACCTTAAATCTGTGTCCTCTGGTTCTTGACTCACACAACACTGGGAATAGATTCTCTCTATTTACTCTATCTTGGATTCCATGGGGTAGAAATTGGTTTAGGCCCATTTTGGGGCCTGAAATAGGTGAGCATGCCAGAAACTGGAGGCCTACGGCTCAACCCAATGTCGTCCTCGGGCCTCATTTTGTCAGACTCAATATGGTGTTGAACATAGTTCGGGTGTGTTTGGGGCATGTAAAACAGCATCTAGAAATTGCTGCTGTTTGCCCCTGTTCTGGACCCAGTAAATAGGTCAACGGTGTCCAACTTCTATCCCTACCTCACTAATCAAATTTCTCGACAGAATCCTCTGCATAAACTGATTTCAAATATAATCAAAGAAAACTTCTGAATAGTCATCCATCTTCACCTCTCAACTAGTCAATTCTGACCTGCTGCCCATCTCAAGCAACATTCCCACCAAACCACAGTAGCAGAGAACTGTCATATTCTATAGACTATTTGATCATAACTAATGTTAACATCATATGTCCTGCTTTTTTTGTAAAAAGAAGTTAATGAATTCACACGGAACTGATTTTGCCATTGCCGGATCACATCAATATTCATGTCGATTGTGAACAATTGTACTGTATAGTTTTTCTCTCTACACACACTTTATAGGCCAATTTTCAGTTTATACAATGCTACCAGCCAAGACTATAGTTCAGTTTTGCAGCACTGGTTTATAAGTCTCAACCAGCATGTAGAACTGCAACTCCATGCCATACCCCATTGTATTCAGTGAGCCTGTTAGCGATATCATTAGATCATATCCATTCTTTCTGCATGTCACTCTGCTGGTGGCTGCAGAGCATCTGTTCAGTCCAAGATTATTCTTCACAGGTAGGAATTGGTCTTAAAAAGGGGAGAAGTGCTATACATCAGTGGTCCTTCATCTGTGGGAATATTTTCCATTAAATTAATTCAAAATACAAGCAATAATTAACATCTACCTTTTAACAGTTACAAAATTCAACGTGTCACTAAACGCATTGAACACAGGGAAATCGATATCTGTCTGGCTTTAATTATTTACAATGAGCCGCTAATTAAGAATGCAGGTAGAATTCAATAAATAATAAATAAATAGAAATAAAAACCCTCTTTCATCTAAAACAGCATGTCAGGTAAAAGTACCTTAATGTGTATGCAACTAAATAATTTCTAATAAGAATGAATGGGGAAAATGAGCAGATAAAAGACAAAAAGGAATGATGTGACTGGCATTTTTAATATCTAATCATGTATTAAGAAACTAAAATGCAGAAAGTTTAAATTTCAAGAATGATTAATAGCAGAAAAAGTAGGATTTCATCATATGTTGTAGTTATACAGAGAAAAGTGATTTTTGCAATGTTTAATGGTATTTCATGGATGATTATAGCTGTAAGATTATGTGTGTCACTGCTGCCCTTGAAATGGAGGATGGTTCCAATGTGAATGAATGATCTAAGCATTCTTTTCAGAGTCTCAGGTTCTCTCCATCTCATGCAACATTCAACAGGTGCCCTCTCACAGCAGCACAGTCTCTTGCTTCTGTCCCAATTAAAGGGTTTTTGGGTCACATTTTCCATTTGCTGCTTTCCCTTTCTTTTTGAGTGCCATCAATATCACCACCAAGATGGGTTTGCAAAATAATAAGAGGAGCAATATATTCTGAGGAATTTCTTTTTTTTATTTTTGCTCTTTCCAATGTGGGGAATTTTGACGGGTGAAAGAAATTCAAACTGAAGAAACAAGAGTTTTATACGGTATGTAATATTCGTACATTTTGGAAAGTAGACACTAATATCTAAAATTACTATAAAGCATTCTACCCAGAAGATATATGTTTTGAAAGTAAAATTTGGCTATTTAACTTTTTTGAGGATTGTAGTAATATTTTAATACTTGGGGTGTAAAATCTAACAAAAGAATACATATGTAGGATTTACTCAACAAAACTCCAGAATGAAGAATGTTTTGGTTGTGTACATGTCTTTATGACAATGAGATGCTGCAGGAAAGAAAGGATCTGTGTATTTCCAAAGTTGAAGCAAACATCCCAATGAGTAAATGCGCCAGATACATGCATTGTTGAACATTGTTGTGCTTTATTTCAACAATGAACTACAATCTGCATTTGAGACAAATGGTTTCGATCTAATATTGATGTAAAAAAATTTTCAGAACTCATTAATGTTCATATAACTTTAATATAAGTGCAGTCATCTCCACTTAGAATTAAGCTAGATTTGCCAAAGCACTTAATGAAAGGACTCGAGCAAAATCGATGTAATGAGGAATTTGTTTCATGCTATTCGAATTTAATCTGACACTGAGGGATATGTTATTGTTAAGAAGAAATTGTTTTTAAGTGAACAGCTTTTATTTAGGATAATCTATCCATTTATACATCGTGAGATTCACTTGATATATTCAGATACAACAATGGCTTTGAATGAAAAATATCAGTGAAAATGTTGATGTTTTTATATAAGCATGAAAAAATGCTAGTTAAATAAAACAATGAAAGTATTAGTTGCTTAACAATGATAAAACTAATGAATAGTGGTTGGCAAAATTCATCACTAGAAAAAGTTAATCTTCTAGCTGTGAGAAATGTCCAAGTATAGTAATACAGAGGACATCAACTAGTTCCTTCAAAGTAATTGTCTAAACGCTACCAGTACTAGTGTTTTTCAGCAGTTTTATTAAATTCTGGCTACAGAAAGTGTAATATTCTATTTCCTTGAGAAAATAGAAACTTTCTGTTCACTTGGTGTTTGCAGTTAGTAATGGAGGGGGCTTGTTCCATATCAAAGTAAGGAAACTCAAAAATATAAAGTTAAGTTATAAGAAGCAGAACCAGTTTTTTTTTAAAGTACGACGATATAACAACTCCCATGATTCTGAGATGTATCTTACACCAGAGGTCCAAAGAAAAAAGGTTTTCTAACTGATAATTCTTCTTTGATTCATTTTAACTTCAATGTTGTACTTCTACCATTTAATATTTTGGAATACTATTTCCGATGACTGCATAGACAAGTTACAAAGATACTTTAAAAAAACAAATTGTTGAAACTGAGATGATGACAGAAGTGAGATTCTGAAAAGGTTCCCTGCCACTGGCCACGATTGCGTTTATTTTGCAGTTGTTTTCTATGGTGCCTTTATTTACCCATTTCTTAAATATTATTAGCAAAAATATTAAGGATATATTTGATATTTATTAAGAATAAATTGCTACACCATTAGAAGGAAAATATATTTGAGCCAAAAAACGTAAAGAGCATTTGCCAAAGTTAAGTTTAGAACAATTGGAATGTGTTGCGGCCAGTACATAACAGAAAAATGCTGGCTTCTATTCAAGAGGATCAGCTCCAAGTCTAATAGATTGATATTAACCGTCCATACCTGACAAGAATGGGGCATACAGGCTTAAAATAGAGGCAGCATCCTGCCTTCTCGCTTGACGTACCACTAACATCGGCTGGTATTTTAACTCCCAGGTTTAAGGAAACCTTTCATGCGGCCCTTGTCGCAGGCAGTCGAGGGTCTCATTAAAATGAAAAAGCTGGGGTTTGATGATGCCAATCAGACCCTGACGCTATTTTAACTTTGTATCACGAAGTTGATGCCTTGTGCTGGCTTCATCAGAGAAACCCAGTGCAACAGAGCAACAACCCAGAAGAGGACCAAAAAGGTAAGTCATTTTTTTTTTAAAAGGTTTCCTTGCGGGGCCTGGAGGAGCACTCCCGTTAGGGACCCAAGCTTCCCTCCCCCAACTGTGATGGCCTACTACCCACCACCATTTACCTGACTGCCAGGGACTATTCTCACAGGTCCCCGGTTACGGCCTTTTGCCCAGCTCCCACCTGCGGGCCTGACGACATTAATACCAGGTTCAGATGCTGGTCAGACTTGGTATATTTGAATGAGGCCCGGAAGTTAAAATGGCCCTGGCCACACATCATGAGCCAGGGCGAACTTGATGCTCGCTCCACCGGATCCATGCTTGCCCCTCACCTCCAGTTAAAATCGGGGCTCAAAATTCAACTGCCATCAATTCTCTAAATGATTCATGCTGGTATTCAGTTGGGAGTTGGCCTTTGTGGATGTGGTGCATTCCATGTTTGAGGACAGGAAGCTTGGCAGAGGGATGTATATTTTAATGTATGTAATGCCCTAATATCAAATGGGACGGACCAGTCGTAAGTCCCAGTGTCCAGCTGTCCCATCTCTTTGGCTAATGGTAGACAACTTGGAGGACAGAAAAAGGCTGAGAGTGAAAACGTGAAGCAGACGAGGTATTAAAAATAGCTATAGTGGAACTATTTAACCCTATGAGCAACAAAGAATTTCAACCAAAAATAAGATCTTTAGCAAGAAAACAGGATTGTTTCTAATAGCACTAATTTTTATAGTTATCTTCTACTTTAACATTAGCATTGGAAATTTCCAGAAAACTATATTATTGTGTCAATTTTATAAACTGGAAGATGTGTGCATGCTGAAAGTGGTTAAGGTTATTTAATATGATAGAGCATTTGACTTTATTTTGATTATGAAGTCAAAGGTACCAAAATTCACATCATCACCATCCAAATCCAAATCTGATTTTGCATGTTGTCTATAAACATAGGGAGGCAGCTTTCCCCATTATATACGAGCTGCTTGTCTTTGAACCACCAACAAAAATAGAAATGCTGTATACGTTAAAATAAATATCTAAGATTTGGATGAAAGGAAAGGCAGTAATTTGAAAATCTGAAGAGAGTTTCCAATCATCCAGATGAATGCAAGGGAACATAAACACATTTTCACCCCTCTAGTTCACTAGGGGTCATACACGTGCCACCATCAATGGACCACAAGAGAACATTCATGTGTACACTTCTCAGTTAGATTGCTGGGTATAATGGCCCCAAGTTTCCACATGATTTGCTCCTGATTTTTAGGAGCAACTGGTATAGAACGGAGTATCTTAGAAATCGGAATTCTCCACATTTAGTTTGCTCCAGTTCTAGTCAGTTAGAACAGTTTCACTTTGGAACAGAATTTTTTTTTCAAAAGGGGGCGCGTCCGGCCACTTACGCCTGATTTCAAAGTTTCGGCAGTGAAAACTTACTCCAAACTAACTTAGAATAGAGTAAGTGAAGATTTTTGTATGCTCGAAAAAACCTTGTCTACACTTTAGAAAATCAGGCGTAGGTTACAAATCAGGCGTAGGGAATGGTGGGGGGGGGGTGTTTAAAGGGAAGTTTACAAACATTAAACACTTCAGTTTTACAAATAAAGAGCCATCATCAATAATAAATGATAAATACATCAATAAATCAACCAATAAATCAATCAAAAAAAATTAATAAGAAATTTTAAAAAAATATTTAAATCAATAAATAAAACATTTTCTACTTACCGACTGCAGCACCGGGAGCCCTCCAACAGCGTGCTGGGATGCCCCCCTCAGTGTGTCTCTGTCAGTGTCTCTATCTCTGTCTGTCTGTGTGTCTCTCATTCTCTGTCTGTCAGTGTCTGTGTTTCTGACAGCGAGGGGAGGGGGAGGAGGGGGGTAGAGGGAGAGAGGGGGGGAGCAGAGGGAGGGAAGGGGGAGGGATTGGGGAGAAGGGGGAGGGGGGAGAAGGGGGAGGGATGGGGGAGAAGGGGGAGGGATGGGGGAGAAGGGGGAGAAGGGGGAGAAAGGAGATGGGGAAGGAGATTGGGGGGTGGTAAGGAGATTGGGGGGGAAGGAGATTGGGGGGGGTGGGGGGGGAAGGAGAAGGGGGAGGGAGGCTGAACGGGCCGGGCCCGAGACTTCGGGCAGGGCCCGTCCCCAGCATCAGATTTACAGGTAGGTGGCGTTGGGTCGGGTCGGGGGGGTTGTGGGAGGGAGGTCAGTTCGGTTCGGGTCGGGGGGAAGGAGGGAGGGAGGGAGAGGGAGGTCAGGTCGGATCCAGTCCGGAGGCGGTGGGGGGGGAGCGGGTGTCGGGTCCGGTCCGGTGGGGGGGGGGCGGGTGTCGGGTCCGGTCTGGGGGCGGGGGGGGGGGAGCGGGTGTCGGGTCCGGTCCGGTGGGGGGGGGGGGAGCGGGTGTCGGGTCCGGTCCGGTGGGGGGGGGGGGGGGGCGGGTGTCGGGTCCGGTCTGGGGGCGGGGGGGGGGGAGCGGGTGTCGGGTCCGGTCCGGGGGGGGGGGGCGGGTGTCGGGTCCGGTCCGGTGGGGGGGGGGGGGCGGGTGTCGGGTCCGGTCCGGGGGGGGGGGGGGGGAGCGGGTGTCGGGTCCGGTCCGGGGGGGGGGGGGGGCGGGTGTCGGGTCCGGTGGGGGGGGGGGGGGCGGGTGTCGGGTCCGGTCTGGGGGCGGGGGGGGGGGGGGCGGGTGTCGGGTCCGGTCCGGTGGGGGGGGGGAGCGGGTGTCGGGTCCGGTGGGGGGGGGGGGGGGGGGGCGGGTGTCGGGTCCGGTCTGGGGGCGGGTGTCGGGTCCGGTCCGGGGGGAGCGGGTGTCGGGTCCGGTCGGGGGGGGGGGGGGGGCGGGTGTCGGGTCCGGTCCGGGGGGGGGGGGGGCGGGTGTCGGGTCCGGTCCGGGGGGGGGGGGGCGGGTGTCGGGTCCGGTCCGGGGGGGGGGGGGGGGGGCGGGTGTCGGGTCCGGTCCGGGGGTGGGGGCGGGTGTCGGGTCCGGTCCGGGGGGGGGGGGGGCGGGTGTCGGGTCCGGTCCAGAGGCGGTGGGGGGGGAGCGGGTGTCCGGTCCGGTGGGGGGGGGGGGGCGGGTGTCCGGTCCGGTGGGGGGGGGGGGGGGGGTGTCGGGTCCGGTCTGGGGGCGGGGGGGGGGGGAGGGTGTCGGGTCCGGTCCGGGGGGGGGGGGGGGAGCGGGTGTCGGGTCCGGTCCGGGAGGGGGGGGGCGGGTGTCGGGTCCGGTCCGGGGGGGGGGGGGGGAGGGCGGGTGTCGGGTCCGGTCCGGGGGGGGGGGGGGAGCGGGTGTCGGGTCCGGTCCGGGGGGGGGGGGGGCGGGTGTCGGGTCCGGTCCGGGGGGGGGGGCGGGTGTCGGGTCCGGTCCAGAGGCGGTGGGGGGGGAGCGGGTGTCCGGTCCGGTGGGGGGGGGGGGGGGGTGTCGGGTCCGGTCTGGGGGCGGGGGGGGGGGGGAGGGTGTCGGGTCCGGTCCGGGGGGGGGGGGGAGCGGGTGTCGGGTCCGGTCCGGGGGGGGGGGGGGGGGGCGGGTGTCGGGTCCGGTCCAGAGGCGGGAAGCGGGAGTCGATTCGGGAGGAAGCAGGAGCTGGCTGTGGGAGGAGCCTTATTCACGCAGCCTCAGTGAGGCCATTCGGCCAGGGCTAGGGGCTGCATGCTTCGGGCCCCTCCCACACAGTTCGGCGCCTGGAGCTACTGCACTTGCGTGCCGACTGTAGCGCACATGTGCAGAGGTCCCAGCACTGTTTTCGGCGCAGAGACCTAGCTCCACCCCCTACAGCTCCTGCTGTGCTGCGCCGAGGGCCAGGGACCTGCAGGGAGGTGGAGAATATGGAGGGTTTTTTTAGGCGCACTTTGTGGCGCGAAAAACGGGCGTCCAGGTCGGGACTGCGCCGTTCTAGGTGCGGCTCGAAACTTGGGCCCAAAGTGTGGATACCCAAAAATAATACTAGAGATCAAATATGTAGGGAATTATTTATATTATAATTCCCCAAAATGTAATTGTGTCGCTGAAACTGCAGTTACAGATTCCGAGTCACCTGGGCAGGCACTTCTGAACCCAAAATGCTTGAAACTCGTTTCTTTACAAGTAAACCCAAAATAACCAAAATCAAAACATTTCCGAACTTGAATTCTCCTGACAGTAACAACAATATTATACCCAAGACTAATTTTTAGGAAATCAACTGATGTAGTGAATTAGAAGTCTCACTCCCCCTGGTCCAACAATCCTAAATTTGCTTTAGATCTCAAATGAAGTTATTTCACACAATCCTAAACTTGTTTCAGTCCACTGCTCCAATCTGCCCTTATTTTTCAGGAAATTTGCAATCTTCAACTTGAACATTTGCTACTTTGTAGTCTTCAAGATAGGTCATTCATTCATTCCTTCAATTTATCTGTCCTTTTTTTTAACAGTATTCTCAAAATAAATTTAAAAATCACCCTTACCTATTTGGCTTCTTGTGCCAAGTAACCACCTGACTTGACATCCATCAAGTCTCCCAATGACTCCCAATTCCCATCCCAATTACCATTGCTATTCTCTATCTTCTTTCCATCAGGTATTACACAATCCAAATATTAAGTTAATTGAAGACATTGACATATTTCTCAGATTACCTTCAAACATAATAGCCCAAGTTAAAATTTTGTGAATTCATATTTCCACAATATCACTTTAAAGGATGTCCTGCAATTGTATTTGTCCCATGGTATACATATAAATATATACTTGATGCACTCACTGAATAAAATGTATATGCTGTAAATTGCGAACACTGTTATCCATCCTTTAAGAAGACATGTAATATAAAAGTAAACATATCGGGTTAGCGTTTCCGCTTTGGGCATAATTGCCGATTCTAGCGCAAGTTGTGCCCAAAATTGCACTTGCTTTGCAAAGTGTTTCCCGCCATGTTTCAGCTCAAACTCATGTGCATATCACCAAACACAAAGTCTGCCATGAACCAGCGCAATCGGGCAGCATTTTAAAATGTAAATTCTTTTGAAATATTTTGCTCCAAAAAATGTCCTTCCTATATTTAAAAGTGGTAATTTGGTGAAGTTTGATTAAAACAGCCGAAAATAGGTTTATCACTGAAAATAAGCATTTTTAATCACAGTGTCAATCCACCATCTGATTAACCTGACTTTAAATTACTGAAATTCACTTTTAAAATAAATGTAAAACTATTTTCTAGTTATATTGGGGTACATTAGTCAGTTTCTTAGTAAATTTTAAAAAAATCACATTTAAAAGCTTTCAATATGTACCTTTTAGTATTCTTGTGCCCAAAACAACCAGCTTAATTTTTAAAGTCACCCTGAAGGCCTGTAAACAAGCGAAATTAGCGGAAACTTGCAATGGAGATAAATGTACTCTGGAGATATGGCCAATTTTGTGGGCTTCCAGCGTGATGTTTTTTAAAACAAGTGCAAAGTATCGTAGAAACCCAAGTTCGCTGAACACAAATTGCACATAAAATTCTACCGAGAGAAACAGCACAATCGTGCGGAAACTCTAGGCCACCATGAACACATCCAAGCCATACAATCCTATTGAATGTGAACATAATTTACATTGTAACCGCTTATTTTACAGAACAAGTGGTAAAGGAGTTTTTTCAGGAATGAAGCTGGGAAAGACACGTCATTCTAAAGATGATCACAAGAAGGGACATGGAGGTAAGGTCAACATAAACTTTAATTCTTTTTTACATCGAAGTAGTAAAATTACACAAACAATTCAGTCCAGAATTTGTTGCTTTAATAAAGGAGCTGAGATCTTAAGGAATGAACTGCAGTAAACTGTTTGCAAACCAATAACATAGTGATCAAAATAGTGACTCATAAGAGGAAACAGAAATATGAAACAAAATGTGAAAATGTAAAGACCAAAGAAATCACTGTGACCCTTTTATATATACGACTATGTGAACCCATTTGTTTAAGGATTTTTTTAGCCTAGCTATTATAATGTCCAAAAGCATTGAACAATTTCTAGAAAACATACTTTATTGATGCTTATAGAAAAGTCCAAATTCCATGGTACTGGTTTATATGTATTAATGAAGAATAAATTAAAGTAACCTTGCAGTGAGTACATTAAAAAAATTAAAGTTTTAGTGAAGACATTATCTTGCACCAACTGTCCATTTCAAGCAGCATACCTGGATCCCAAAGCAAACCAGTCTGCCAGGAACTGGTCAAAGTTAGCCTTAAGACTATATAGGAAATTAGGAATTGCTAGATGAAAAAATAAATCTAGTTCGCCTTCTACCGTCCTGGTAGTCACATGATACAACAATAACGGAGTTGTTGACTAATCAAATCAATCAATCTCCATCAATTAGTCTACAACAGACCCAGATATGACACAAGGAAAGCCCCAGTGGTGGAGAGCTTTGGGAACCATAGGTTCAAAGTCACCTGTTCCTCCCACATGACATGTCGCAAATTGCTAATATGCTATATCCCAAATGTTATTTTCTGAAAGAAATCTAATTTTCATTTGAATGAATCAATACGGACTGCTTCCGCCAGGTTGTCCGGTGTTTTGTTCCCACAGAGAAAAAAAAGAGAAAAAAAACGAAAAAAAAACAATTCACTAAATATATTCAAAAAGGAGTTAGATATAGTCCTTACTACTAGGGGGATCAAGGGATATGGCGAGAAAGCAGGAATGGGGTACTGAGGTTGCATGTTCAGCCATGAACTCATTGAATGGCGGTGCAGGCTCGAAGGGTCGAATGGCCTACTCCTGCACCTAATTTCTATGTTTTCTATGTCCGCTACTTAAAGGGGCATGCACCTGTTATAATTTAGATCGCTGGATTCGTTTGGTTGACATCTTCATTCCATTTCTCTGTAGTATTTGACTGCACCATCAAAATGGTTCATGCCTTCTGACAACATCATCAGGTAGACAGCGGAATCAGTCAACCCATCGTTCACCGAGCCAAAATATACATTCCAAACCAAACCAAGCTCGGTCTTTCTGGCATGAAGTATTTATTACAAAGAATCTTTACTCTGTCCAGTCTTTCTTAGGGAGCCCTTCCTGGCACTTTGGGGGCGAAAGTCCCCAGCGCCCCGATTGGGGCGGTAACCAACTCGGCGTGGGACGTCCTGCACCCGGCGCGGAAGTCCCGCTCAGCCATGAAATTGCGGTTACTGCCCCTCACAGGAAGTGGAGCGCAATCTCACATCGGCCACTTCCTGTTGGGCGGGTTCCAGGGTGCTACTGGTGCACGTTGGTCAGCGCTGCGTGGTTGCTCCATGTAGCGCTGACGCGTTTCAACACCTCTCCCCTTCGGTTAAAGGGAAGGGCCGCTGCGCACTCTGCCGGGCCTGCACTGGGCCACCAAGGCGGCGTGGTGCCGAGGCCGTAGCCCAGCACCCAAAACGGAGTGCCGGGCTGCACGATGGTGACCTGGACCACACAACAGAGGAAGAAGTCGAGCCGACCGGTGAGTCAGCCAAACCGGCAAGATGGCGACGCGGGCCGCTCCTGACCACCCTTTAACTTTCACCCCGCAAATAATTGTCAGCCCAGTTCGCAACCCGTGAGGCTGGCACTGACACCGCTCATGGCAGCCTTGCAGGGTGCTGACCAATATCCGCCGCAGGGGGGAGAAAGGGGTTGGCGTGGTGTGCTAAGGGGTTGCTGCGCACGACAGTGACATCATTGCTGGTTGCGTGGCAGCCCCACTAAACTGCCGCACACTTTCACGGGAGCCGGTAGTGCCCCCCACCCTGCGGGTGAAAACGGTTTCCTGAGTGTCGCTAAACAGGGCAATTTAGACTCCCTTATCTTCTCCAATGAGGAAGCACAATAAGATGAAATATAGATTTTAGTGACACCTATGTTGCATACATGTGCAATTGACATGAAATTGGAAATTATTGAAAATACATGCCTTTGTGATCAATTTCTGAATAAATCTACGATTAACTTTTGATTGAAAGAGCATTTCATGCCTTTTTTAAGAGCATCATAGAAAAACTGAGTTGAAATAACTAATGTGCTGTAATTCACAATTTGGAGACCAATCAGTAGTATTCTTTCAAAAGAAGACTCTTCAGCCAGAATGATACTCAGTTGGTCGAAGTTTAAATTTGACCCAAAGCTCCTCAGTCCACATTCCTTCTGTTAACTCGTTTTACATTCTGTCTTCAAAGTTAAGAGTAAAATAAAGTCATGGTAAAACTAAAGTATGAGTAAAGTACAAGAAATTCAATTGATCATACAATAAAAGTGACACGATGGCCTATTTCAGATTGGCAAGACAAGACATGCCATTGTGTAGGAATTCTAAGGCAAAGTCTTTTTAACTACACCAAATAAGACCATAAAAAAGACATGTTTTACCATATACATGTTTTACCATATACATGTTTTACCATATACATGACTGAGCAGCTGTGGTTGTGCTGACTCATTTAATTCAATGAAAGTTTTACGTTTCACTTCATTTGCTGTTAATTTACTGCATCCATCATTTGTGTGAGCCATGAAATAGATTTTAACTATTCTAGCTAGAGTGTCAGCCCAAAACTAGTCATATTCATCATCAGTGCTAACAATGAGAGTGGTCTCTTCCATTGCCCTTAGTCTTGGCAAAATAATCAATTCCATCCTCTTTTAGTGTCAGTGTATCTTGACTCATCCAAGACCTCACAATGTCAGTGGCATTACTGGTTTTCCTCCTAGGCTAACTGCAGCACTGAATAATTGCTAGAAGTCTTAAATGCAATTTTCACCTCTTCCCCCAATCAAAAGCAATGATTACCAGAGGCAAGAAAAAGAAAACAAATAGCATGTGTAAAAATGAAATTAAAACATTACCAGTGAAGCTCATGAAAGGAATACATACTGGCACAGGAAGAAGGACAGATCAATAAAGCACTCAAAAATGAAAGAAGAAAAAAAATGAGCTTAAGTGGAGAAAAAAGCCATTTAACAGAATTTTAGTAAAGCATTAAAAGTACCAAAATATGTGTTATGTATGCAAACCTCACCAATGTGTAAGACTTGGCACCAGGGGGCACACCTGTGGGACTTGTGGGTCACCTGTGCACCCTGGGCAAGCAGGTATAAAAGGCAATCCACCATGCTGCTTCCTCACTTCGGAGTTACATTAAAGAGACCAAGGTCACCGTGGTTTGAGCTTACAACACAGTCGTGTGGAGTTATTCTGAACATAATAATTGGCGACGAGTTACAGATCACGAACTTTCACGCGGTAATGGCTGTCGTTGGTATTCTTGAGAGATTTGTTGAGGGTGATAATTGGGAAACCTTCGTTGAGCGTCTCGACCAGTACTTCATGGCCAATAAGCTGGACACGGCTGAGAAACATAGAAACAAAGAAACATAGAAAATAGGTGCAGGAGTAGGCCATTCGGTCCTTCGAGCCTGCACCACCATTCAATAAGATCATGGCTGATCATTCACCTCAGGAACCCTTTCCTGTTTTCTCTCCATACCCCTTGATCCCTTTAGTCGTAAGGGCCATATCTAACTCCCTCTTGAATATATCCAATGAACTGGCATCAACAACTCTCTGCGGTAGGGAATTCCACAGGTTAACAACTCTCTGAGTGAAGAAGTTTCTCCTCATCTCAGTCCTAAATGGCTTACCCCTTATCCTTAGACTATGTCCCCTTGTCCTGGACTTCCCCAACATCGGGAACATTCTTCCTGCATCTAACCTGTCCAGTCCCGTCAGAATTTTATATGTTTCTATGAGATCCCCTCTCATCCCTCTAAACTCCAGTGAATACAGCCCAATCGATCCAGTCTCTCCTCATATATCAGTCCTGCCATCCCGGGAATCAGTCTGGTGAACCTTCGCCGCACTCCCTCAATAGCAAGAATGTCCTTCTTCAGATTAGGAGACCAAACCTGAACACAATATTCCAGGTGAGGCCTCACCAAGGCCCTGTACAACTGAAGTAAGACGTCCCTGCTCCTATACTCAAATCCCCTAGCTATGAAGGCCAACATACCATTTGCCTTCTTCACCACCTGCTGTACGTGCATGCCAACTTTCAATGACTGATGTACCATGACACCCAGGTCTCATTGCACCTCCCCTTTTCCTAATCTGCCACCATTCAGATAATATTCTGCCTTCGTGTTTTTGATACCAAAGTGGATGACCTCACATTTATCCACATTATAGTGTATCTGCCATGCGTTTGCCCACTCACCTAACCTATTCAAGTCACCCTGCCGCCTTTTAGCGTCCTCCTCACAGCTCACACTGCCACCCAGCTTAGTGTCATCTGCAAACTTGGAGATATTACACTCAATTCCCTCATCCAAATCATTAATGTATATTGTAAATAACTGGGGTCCCAGCACTGAGCCCTGCGGCACCCCACTAGTCACTGCCTGCCATTCTGAAAAGGACCCGTTTATCCTGACTCTCTGCTTTCTGTCTGCCAACCAGTTCTCTATCCACATCAATACATTACCCCCAATACCATGTGCTTTAATTTTGCACACCAGTCTCTTGTGTGGGACCTTGTCAAAAGCCTTTTGAAAGTCCAAATACACCACATCCACTGGTTCTCCCTTGTCCACTCTACCAGTTACATTCTCAAAAAATTCTATCGAGGGGATTTGAGTACAGGGGCAGGGAGGTGTTGCTACAGTTGTACAGGGTGAGGCCACACCTGGAGTATTGTGTAGAGTTTTGATCTCCTAACTTGAGGAAGGACATTCTTGCTATTGAGGGAGTGCAGCGAGGGTTCATCAGACTGATTCCCGGGATGGCGGGACTGACATATCAAGAAAGACTGGATCAACTGGGCTTGTATTCATTGGAGTTCAGAAGAATGAGAGGGGATCTCATAGAAACGTTTAAAATTCTGACGGGTTTAGATAGGTTAGATGCAGGAAGAATGTTTCCAATGTTGGGGAAGTCCAGAACCAGGGGTCACAGTCTAAGGATAAGGGGTAAGCCATTTAGGACCGAGATGAGGAGAAACTTCTTCGCCCAGAGAGTGGTGAACCTGTGGAATTCTCTACCACAGAAAGTTGTTGAGGCCAATTCACTAAATATATTCAAAAAGGAGTTAGATGTAGTCCTTACTGCTCGGGGGATCAAGGGGTATGGTGAGAAAGCAGGAATGGGATACTGAAGTTGCATGTTCAGCCATGAACTCTTTGAATGGCGGTGCAGGCTCGAAGGGCTGAATGGCCTACTTCTGCACCTATTTTCTATGTTTCTATGTTTCTAAGATTTGTCAAGCAGGATTTCCCTTTCATAAATCCAGGCTGACTTGGACCGATCCCATCACTGCTTTCCAAATGTGCTGCAATTTCATCTTTTATAATTGATTCCAACATTTTCCCCACTGCTGATGTTAGGCCAACCGGTCTATAATTACCTGTTTTCTGTCTCCCTCATTTCTTAAAAAGTGGTGTTACATTAGCTACCCTCCAGTCCATAGGAACCGATCCAGAGTCGATAGACTGTTGGAAAATGATCATCAATGCATCCACTATTTCTAGGGCCACTTCCTTAAGTACTCTGGGATGCAGACTATCAGGCCCCAGGGATTTATCAACCTTCAATCCCATCAATTTCCCTAACACAATTTTAGGCCTAATAGGGATTTCCTTCAGTTCCTCCTTCCCACTAGACCCTTGGTCCCCTAGTATTTCCGGAAGGTTATTCATGTCTTCCTTCGTGAAGATGGAACCAAAATATTTGTTTAACTGGTCCGCTATTTCTTTGTTCTCCATTATAAATTCACCTGACTCTGACTGCAAGGGACCTACATTTGTTTTCACTAATCTTTTTCTCTTCACATATCTGTAGAAGCTTTTGCAGTCAGTTTTTTTGTTGCCAGCAAGCTTCCTCTCATACTCTATTTTCCCCCTCCTAATTAAACCCTTTGTCCTCCTCTGCTGTATTACAAAATTCTCCCAGTCCTCAGGCTTGCTGCTCTTTCTGGCCAATTTATATGCCTCTTCCTTGGTTTTAACATTCTCCTCAATTTCCCTTGTTAGCCTTCCCCATTTTATTTTTACACCAGCAGGGATGTACAATTGTTGAAGTTCATCCATGTGATCTTTAAATGTTTGCCATTGCCTATCCACCGTCAACCCTTTAAGTATCACTCACCAGTCTATTCTAGCCCATTCACATCTCATACCATCGAAGTTACCTTTCCTTAAGTTCAGCACCCTAGTCTCTGAATTAACTGTGTCACTCTCCACTTTAATAAAGAATTCTTCCATATTATGGTCACTCTTCCCCAAGGGACTTCGCACAAGAAGATTGTTAATTAATCCTTTCTCATTACACATCACCCAGTCCAGGATGGCCAGCCCTCTAGTTGGTTCTTCGACATATTGGTCTAGGAAGCCATCCCTAATATACTCCAGGAAATCCTCCTTCACCGCATTGCTACCAGTTTGGTTAGCCCAATCAATATGTCGATTAAAGTCGCCCATGATAACTGCTGTACCTTTATTGCATGCATCCCTAATTTCTTGTTTGATGCTGTCCCCAACCTCACTACTATTGTTTGGTGGTCTATACACAACTCCCACTAGCGTTTTCTGCCCTTTGGTATCCCGCAGCTCCACCCATACAGATTCCACATCATCCAAGCTAATGTCCTTCCTTACTATTGCATTAATTTCCTCTTTAACCAGCAATGCCACCCCACCTCCTTTTCCTTTCTGTCTGTTCTTCCTAAATGTTGAATACCCCTGTATGTTGAGTTCCCAGCCTTGGTCACCCTGGAACCATGTCTCCGTGATACCAATTACATCATATCCGTTAACTGCTATCTGTGCAGTTAATTCGTCCACCTTATTCCGAATATTCCTTGCATTGAGGCACAGAGCCTTCAGGCTTGTCTTATTAACACCCTTTGCCCCTTTAGAATTTTGCTGTAACGTGGCTCTTTTTGCTTTTTGCTTTGGGTTTCTCTGCCCTCCACTTTTACTTTTCTTCTTTCTATCTTTTGCTTTTGCCCCCATTCTACTTCCCTCTGTCTCATTGCATAGGTTCCCATCCCCCTGCCATATTAGTTTAACCCCTCCTCAACAGCACTAGCAAACACTCCCCCTCGGACATTGGTTCACGTCCTGCCCAGGTGCAGACGGTCCGGTTTGTACTGGTCCCACCTCCCCCACAACCGGTTCCAATGTCCCAGGAATTTGAATCCCTCCCTTCTGCACCACTCCTCAAGCCATGTATTCATCTGAGCTATCCTGCGATTCCTACTCTGACTAGCATGTGGCACTGGTAGCAATCCTGAGATTACTACTTTTGAGGCCCTACTTTTTAATTTAGCTCCGAGCTCCCTAAATTCGTCTTGTAGGACCTCATCCCATTTTTTACCTATATCGTTGGTACCTATATGCACCATGACAACTGGCTGTTCACCCTCCCTCTTCAAAATGTCATGCACCCGCTCCAAGACATCCTTGACCCTTGCACCAGGGAGGAAACATACCATCCTGGAGTCTCGGTTGCGGCCGCAGAAACGTCTATCTATTCTCCTTACAATCGAATCCCCTATCACTATAGCTCTCCCACTCTTTTTTCTGCCCTCCTGTGCAGAAGAGCCACCCATGGTGCCATGAGCTTGGCTGCTGCTGCTCTCCTCTAATGAGTCATCCCCCTCAACAGTACCCAAAGCGGCGGACAAGCGCAGGGCGATTTTCCTCACCGTATGTGGGTCTTCGATATATGGCCTCGTCAAAAATCTGCTGGCACCGGTCAAACCAATGGACAAGACTTACACAGAGCAGTGCACGCTGGTTCGGGAACACCTCAAGCCGAAGGAGAGCATACTGATGGCCAGGTATCGCTTTTATGCGCATCATCGCTCCGAGGGCCAGAATGTGGCGAGCTATGTTGCCGACCTATAAATACCTTGTTTAACCACCAGAGGGCTCATCCCCTGGAGTCCCAAGGGATCCCACAATCCCTTGGGAGCACCTTTACATAAGGAGGCCTCACAGGCTGGAGAGGCACTCTCGAGACCTGTAATAAAGGACTACGTCACATATTACTTTGAGCTTGCAGTATCTGGACATATTCTTTATTCAAGACAGAACAACTGGTGACGAGATACAGATGATGAACCCCACCACAACAATGCAGAGAACTGTGGGCATCCTGGAGAAATTTTCAGAGGGAGATGATTGGGAAACCTTCATGGAGCAACTCGACCAATACTTCGTGGCCAACGAGCTGGAAGGAGAAGCGAACGCTGCCAAACGAAGGGCAATCCTCCTCACCGTTTGCGGGGCACCAACGTATGGCCTCATGAAAAATCTGCTCGCTTCAGCAAAACCCACAGAGCAGTCATACGATGATTTGTGCACACTGGTCCGGGAGAATCTAAACCTGAAGGAAAGCATTCTGATGGCGAGGTAACTGTTCTACACATACAAGAGGTCTGAAGGCCAGGAAGTGGTGAGCTACATCGCCGAGCTAAGGCACCTTGCAGGACACTGCGAATTTGAAGGACACTTGGAGCACATGCTCAGGGATTTCTTTGTACTTGGCATTGGCCATGAAGTAATACTTCACAAACTTTTGACTGTAGAGACCCCAACCTTGAGTAAAGCCAGAGCGATAGCCCAGGCGTTCATCGCCATCAGTGACAATACTAAGCAAATTTCTCAGCACACGAGTGCTGCTGCAAGTACTGTGAACAAAGTAATGTTGTTTTCGAACCGTAATGTACAGGGCAGGACTCACATGCCTGCAGCTGCACGTCTGCAGATGTCTCAGAATCCACCATCAAGAGTGGTGAATGCAAGGCCATTAACAGCTTGTTGGCGCTGCGGAGGTGATCATTGCTTCCATTCATGCCGCTTCAAAGGATACGTTTGCAAGGGCTGTGGAACAATGGCACACCTCCAATGTATGTGCAGGTGAGCTGCAAACCCTGCTAATCCTGCAAACCACTATGCTGCAGAGGAGGACAGATCCACAGTGGATCACGATGAACCAGAGCCTCAGTCTGAGGAGGCAGAGGTATATGGGGTGCACTCATTTACCACAAAGTGTTCCCCGATAATGCTGAAGTTTGAATTAAATGGACTCCCGGTGTCAATGGAGCTGCACATGGACGCAAGCCAGTCCATAATGAGCCAAAAGACTTTCGATAAATTGTGGTGCAGCAAGGCCTTAAGGCCAGTCCTGACTCCCATTCGTACTAAACTGAGAACGTACACAAAGGAACTGATTCCCGTAATCGGCAGTGCTACCTTAAAGATCTCCTATGATGGAGCAGTGCACAATTTATCACTCTGGGTGATACCGGGCAATGGCCCCATGCTGTTCGGCAGGAGCTGGCTGGGAAGGATACGCTGGAACTGGGACGATGTCCGAGCACTCTCGTCCGTCGACAACACTTCACGTGCCCAGGTCCTAAACAAGTTCCCCTCACTGTTCGAACCGGTCATCGGGAAGTTCCAAGGAGCAAAAGTGCAGAGCCACTTGATGCCGGGGGCGCAACCCAACCGTCACAAGGTGAGAGCGGTACTGAACATGTTGAGAGGGAGGGTGGAGATCGAGCTGGACCGTCTGCAATGAGAGGGTATCATTTCGCCGATCGAATTCAACGAGTGGGCCAGTCCGATTTTTCCAGACCTCAAGGAAGACGGCACCGTCAGAATCTGTGGTAATTACAAAGTAACTTTCAATCGTTTCTCCCTGCAGGATCAATACCCGCTACGAAAAGCAGACGACCTATTTGCGACGCTGGCGGGAGGAAAGACGTTCATGAAGCTGGACTTGACCTTGGCCTACATGACACAGGAGCTGGAGGAATCATTGAAAGGCCTCACCTGCATCAACACACACAAAGGTCTCTTCATTTACAACAGAGGCCCGTTTGGGATTTGATCAGCCGCGGCGATATTCCAGAGGAACATGGAAAGCTTACTGAAGTCGGTCCCACGCACCTTGGTCTTCCAGGCCGACATCTTGGTTACAGGTCGGGACACCGTCGAGCACCTGCAGAACCTGGAGGAAGTTCTTAGTCGGCTTAATTGTGTGGGGCTCAGGCTAAAACCCTCGAAGTGCATTTTCCTGGCGTCTGAAGTGGAGTTCCTGGGGAGAAGGATCGTGGCGGACGGCATCAGGCCCACCGATTCGAAGACGAAGGCAATCAAGAACGCACTGAGACCACAGAATGTGACGGAGCTGCGGTCGTTTCTAGGACTCCTGAACTATTTTGGTCACTTCTTACCGGGTCTTAGCACACTGTTAGAACCACTGCACTCTTTACTGCGTAACGGAGATGAATGGGTATGGGGTAAAAGCCAAGAAAATGCCTTTGAGAAAGCTAGGAAACTGTTATGCTCAAACAAAATGCTTGTGTTGTATGACCCATGTAAGCGTTTGGTACTAGCATGTGATGCTTCGTCATAAGGTGTCAGGTGTGTATTGCAACAAGCTAATGAACCTGGGAAATTGCAACCGGTTGCTTATGCATCCAGATATCTGTCTAAGGCCAAGAGGGCCTACAGCATGTTCGAAAAAGAAGCGTTAGTGTGTGTTTATGGGGGAAAGAAAATGCATCAATATCAGTTTGGGCTCAAGTTTGAATTGGAAACCGACCAAAAGCCGCTTATATCCCTCTTTTCTGAAAGTAAGGGGATAAATACGAATGCACCGGCCCGCATCCAGAGATGGGCGCTCACGTTGTCCGCATACAACTACACCATCCGCCACAGGCCAGGCACAAAAAACTGTGCCGATGTTCTCAGTAGGCTGCCATTGCCTACCACAGGAGTGGAGATGGCACAGCCCGCAGGTTTAGTTTTGTTAATGGAAGCATTCGAGAGTGAGCAATCACCTGTTACCGCCCGACAGATTAGAACCTGGATGAGCCAGGACCCCTTAGTAAAAAACTGTGTGCTCCACGGGAGTTGGCCGAGTGTCCCGTTAGAGATGCAGGAAAAATTAAAGCCGCATCAGCGGCGCAGAGCTGAAATGACCACACAGGCAGACTGCTTCCTATGGGGTAATCGGGTAGTGGTGCCAAAAAAGGGCAGGGACACTTTCATTATTGACCTCCACAGTACCCACCCAGGCATCGTAATGATGGAAGCGATAGCCAGATCCCACGTGTTGTGGCCCGGTATCGATGCAGACTTGGAGTCCTGCGTGCACAAATGTAACACATGTTCACAGTTAAGCAATGCACCCAGGGAGGCACCAATAAGTTTATGATCCTGGCCCTCCAAACCGTGGTCCAAAGTCCATGTCGACTATGCAGGCCCATTCTTGCGGAAAACGTTCCTTGTGGTCGTGGACCAAATGGATTGAATGTGAGATAATGTCGGCAAGCTGCCACCATTGAAAGCCTGCGGGCCATGTTTGCCACGCACAGCCTACCTGATGTCCTTGTGAATGACAATGGGCCGTGCTTCACCAGTGCCGAGTTCAAAGAGTTCATGACCCGCAATGGGATCAAACATGTCACATCTGCCCCGTTTAAACCAGTGTCCAATGGTGAGGCAGAGTGAGCAGTGCAAACAATCAAGCAGAGCTTGAAGAGGGTAACTGAAGGCTCACTGCAGACTTGCCTATCCCGAGTCCTGCTTAGTTACCGCACAAGACCCCACTCGCTCACTGGGGTTACCCCCGCTGAACTGCTCATGAAAAGGGTACTTAAGATAAGGCTCTCGTTAGTCCACCCTGATCTACACGAGCAGATAGCGAGCAGGCGGCTTCAACAGAATACATATCATGATCGCGCAAATGTGTCATGCGAAATCGAGATTAATGATCCTGTATTTGTGTTGAACTATGGTAAGGTCCCAAATGGCTTCCCGGTACTGTTTGGCCAAAGAGGGGAGTAGGGTGTTTCTGGTCAAACTTTCAAATGGATTCACTTGCAGAAAACACTTGGACCAAACCAAATTCAGATACACGGACTATCCAGAAAAACCCACAATAGACTTTACCTTTCTCGACCCCCCAACACACACACAAGTGGCAACCGACCAGCGGTTGACCACAAAGCAGAACCCATCACCTGCAGCAGCCCAGCAGGACTCACCACACCCAGCAGGCCAGCTGCGCAGCAGCCCAGCGAGGGCCCAACAAACAACTCACCAAAACCAGCATTTGCACTGAGACGATCAACCACGGAAAGGAAGGCCCCAGATCGACACACATTGTAAATAGTTACACTATTGACTTTGGGAGGGAGTGTTGTTATATATGTAAACCTGTAAATACCTTATTTAACCACCAGAGGGCTCATCCCCTGGAGTCCCAAGGGATCCCACAATCCCTTGGGAGCACCTGTACATAAGGAGGCCTCACAGACTGGAGAAGCACTCTGGAGACCTTAATAAAGGACTACGGTCACACATTACTTTGAGCTTACAGTATCTGATCAGATTCTTTATTCAAGACATAACAAACATTGTCTGCGTATGACTATGTAATCCGCCACAGACCAGGCACTGAGAACTGCGCTGACGCCCTCAGTCGAATTCCATTGCCCACCACCGGGGTAGTGAGGTTGGGGATGGCACCAAACAGGAAATTAGGGACGCATGCAATAAGGGTACAGCAGTTATCATGGGTGACTTTAATCTACAAATTGATTGGGCTAACCAAACTAGTAGCAATACTGTGGAGCAGGAGTTCGGAGTGTATAAGGGATGGTTTCTAAACCAATATGTCGAGGAACCAACTAGAACGCAGGTCATCCTAGACTGGGTCTTATGTAAAGAGAGAGGATTAATTAGCAATCCGGTCCTGCGAGGCCCCTTGGGGAAGAGTGACAATAAGGTAGAATTCTTCATTAAGATGGAGAGTGACATAGTTAATTCAGTGACTAGGATCCTGAACTTAAAGAAAGGAAACTTTGACGGTATGAGATGTGAATTGGCTAGGATAGACTGGTGAATGATACTTAAAGGGTTGACGGTGGATAGGCAATGGCAGACATTTAAAGATCACATGGATGAACTACAACAATTGTACATCCCTGTGTGGAGTAAAAATAAAAAAGGGAAGGTGGCTCAACCATGGCTAACAAGGAAAATTAGGGAAAGTGTTAAATCCAAGGAAGAGGCATATAACTTGGCCAGAAAAAGCAGCAAACCTGAGGACTGGGAGAAATTTAGAATTCAGCAGAGGAGAACTAAGGGTTTAATTAGGAGGGGGAAAATAGAGTATGAGAGTAAGCTTGCAGAGAACATAAAAACTGACTGCAAAAGCTTCTATAGTTATGTGAAGAGAAAAAGATTAGTGAAAACTAATGTAGGTCCCTTGCAGTCAAAATCAGGTAAATTCATAATGAGGAACAAGGAAATGGTAGACCAGTTGAACAAATACTTTGGTTCTGTCTTCACTAAGGAAGGGTCTAGCGAGAAGGGGGAACTGAAGGGAAATCCTTATTAGTCAGAAATGGTGTTTGGGAAATTGAAGGGACTGAAGATAAATCCCCAGGGCCTGATAGTCTGCATCCCAGAGTACTTAAGGAAGTGGCCCTAGAAATAGTGGATGCATTGGTGATCATTTTCCAACATTCCATGGACTCTGGATCAGTTCCTATGGATTGGAGGGTAGCTAATGTAACCCCACTTTTTAAAAAAGGAGGGGGAAAGAAAACAGGGAATTATAGACCGGTTAGCCTGACATCGGTAGTGGGAAAAATGCTGGAGTCAATTATTAAAGATGTAATAGCAGCGCATTTGGAAAGCAGTGACAGGATCGGTCCAAGTCAGCATGGATTTATGAAAGGGAAATCATGCTTGACAAATCTTCTAGAGTTTTTTGAGGATGTAACTTGTAGAGTGGATAAGGGAGAACCAGTAGATGTGGTGTATTTGGACTTTCAAAAGGCTTTTGGCAAGGTCCCACACAAGAGATTAGTGTGCAAAATTAAAGCACATGGTATTGGGGGTAATGTATTGATGTGGATAGAGAACTGGTTGGCAGACAGGAAGCAAAGAGTGGGAATAAACGGTATCTTTTCAGAATGGCAGGCAGTGACTAGTGGAGTGCCCCAGGGTTCAGTGCTGGGACCCCAGCTATTTACAATATACATTAATGATTTAGACGAAGGAATTGAATGTAATATCTCCAAGTTTGCAGATGACACTAAGCTGGGTGGCAATGCGAGCTGCGAGGAGGATGCAAAGAGGCTGCAAGGGGACTTGGACAGGTTAGGTGAATGGGCAAATGCATGGCAGATGCAGTATAATGTGGATAAATGTGAGATTACCACTTAGGTGGCAAAAACAGGAAGGCAGATTATTATCTGAATGGTGACATTTTAGTAAACGGGGAGGTGCAATGAGACCTGGGTGTCATGGTACATCAGTCATTGAAGGTAGGCATGCAGGTACAGCAGGCAGTAAAGAAAGCAAATGGCATGCTGGCCTTCATAGCGAGGAGATTTGAGTATAGGAGCAGGGAGGTCTTACTGCAGTTGTACAGGGCCTTGGTGAGACTATACCTTGAGTATTGTGTGCAGTTTTGGCCTCCTAATCTGAGGAAGGACATTCTTGCTATTGAGGGAGTGCAGTGAAGGTTCACCGGACTGATTCCCAGGATGGCAGGACTGACATATGAGGAAAGATTGGATTGGCTAGGCTTATACTCACTGGAATTTAGAAGAATGAGAAGAAATCTCATAGAAACGTATAAAATTCTGATGGGACAGGACAGGTTAGGTGCAGGAAGATTGTTCCCGATGTTGGGGAAGTCCAGAACCAGGGGACACAGTCTAAGGATAAGGGGTAAGCCATATAGGATCGACTTTTTCACCCAGAGAGTTGTGAACCTGTGGCATTCTCTGCCACAGAAAGTTGTTGAGTCCAGTTCGTTGGACATATTCAAAAGGGAGTTAGACATGGCCCTTGCGACTAAAGGGATCAGGGGGTATGGAGAGAAGGCTGGGGTGAGGTACTGAGGTTGAATGATCAGCCATGATCATATTGAATGGCGGTGTATGCTCGAAGGGCCAAATGACCTGCTCCTGCACCTATTTTCTATGTTTCTATGTTTCTATGATCCTCTTCACCCGACAGCTATTCCTCCAATCAGCTCCCTCATCTGCGTTGACCTTGTGGATTATCCCTTTACCCATCCCGAACTCTGTGGACTTGACTGCTCTGGTTCCTGGGTTTCACTCCCATTTGTCATCACTCCTTTGGTGGTCTGCTGGATGCATTTGTGTGTACTGCTAACACTTGAGGCCACTACACCCCTCCACTGGGCCCCAGGATCAATCTTTGCTGGCTCGTGGTCAATTATCTGTTTTTATTCAGCACATTGCTTCCACTGAACACATTCAGCAGCACCTCATTTCATTCTCTGCCCCTCGAATGGTTTCTGCATCCAGCCCCTCTCCACAACTGACTCTGAACCTCGACATTGGTTTGTGGATGCTCCAAGATGGCTTCACTTGTCCACAAGTCAACTTCACCTCACCACACACCCTCAGACTTTAACTTTTGACACTTTCCTAATGTCCCTTCCCTGTTTTATGTTCATGTCTCACCTAATTGCTATATCTATGTAATCCAACTTTCTTTTGTGTCCATTCATGTGTTCATTTTGACTGTCACTCCAGCCTAGATGTAGGATAGGAAAAAGTATGGGGAAGAAAAAGGAATGATTCCAATTATTGGTTACGAGGGTGTAAAAATCAAATAGCATTCAGATAAAAATGAACTTGCTCTAAAAAATTAGAGTTCAAAGAGGAAAGAAGAGTAAAACAAAGAAAATGCACCAACCACTGTCACTGTTACTAATGATCAGCAAGAATTTTAGAATCCTGAACTAAGATTGTGATTAAGATAGTGATCAGCATCTTGAAACGTTGATGAGCCAGATGCTGTATCAGGGCATCAAACACCATCTGCCATTAGTTGGACTTGCCCTTGCATATTTAGGTATTTAAGGGGGCAAAATTGCCCCACGCCTGGATTGTGGGCAGTAACCAACGGGGCCGGGACTTTTAGCGTCTGGCGCAGAAGCCCCGTCCCCAACACAAAATTGCCCTTACCGCCCCTGAAAGAAAGCAGATTGCAATCTCTCATGCTCCGCTTCCTTTAGGGGCAGGTGCCAGGGCCGAACTGAGGCGAAATGTTCAGTTCTACACAGAATTAAAGGGAAGGACCACTGTACACTCTGCACGGCCTCTGATGCTGAGAGTGCAAGCTGATAACGTTGCAGCGAGGGGAACCGGCATCTGGGACCTGAGTGAATAGAGCAAGCAACTCTGTATCTCCCTAAACAGTCAGTGAAGGGTTGTTGTTATGTCTTTACATGCTCTGATAATGACTCCACGAGGCAATGTGTTGTACTTGAACTGTAGTGACCTTAGTCCATTTAATGTAACGCCAGAGTGAGCATCGCACATGGTGGCCTGCCTTTTATATTAGGCCTGGCACACCTGTACAGGTAACCTACAAGTCTCCCACTGCAGTTCCCCCTAGTGGCACACCTTAGTGACCATGACACATGTTAGGATACATGACATCACTCTCCCCCAAGTCCCAAGTCCTTGATGCATTGACTGTGCTCTGGGCTTAGCTCTATCTGGTTGACCCTTGGAGGATCGTTTCCATCTTGGGTGAGTAGGTGGTGTTTCGTTGGCAGTAGAGGTGCTGGTGGTTCCTGTTTGTGCGACCATGACCACTCCATTCTCTACGCCCCCCCTGCCACATATAGATTATGCCGGTGGCTTATTACATACATATACATTCAAGTCCAGAAAAAAAGATTGCCTTTTCAACATTGCATTTGTGCTACCTTTGTGAGGCAAGTACATTTGGCTGGTGAGGTACATACTTGATATATACTTGGAATCAGTGCTGGTGTCCGCACCGGTGCATGAGGACAAACTAGTGCCAGAAATGCTGGATGTTAGTCTGGTGGTGGCGCGGTGCCCAGTGCTGGCAGTGGGAACCTGGTTGGCTCAAGTTTCCTGCTCTTGGGGCTTTTGCCATTGCTCCTAGCGTCGGGTAGATTCACAGATGCCTGTGACCTCCCTGTCCTTTCCTTGTGCCCCGGGTCACTGCTGCTCCCTGAGGAGCAGTCGTCTGGCAGTGCACAGGGAACCCTCTGACTCTCCTTCCTGGGTGTTATTTGGTTTGGGATCCTGGCTGGTCTCGGTTCCATTTGGGAGAACCATTGTGGGTGACCCTTCATTCCCGCGTATAGCCTTGGTGGCGATAGGGTCTGGGGCTTCGCCTTAGCACGGTTTGCTCGTTCAGGCTCGTGGCGGTTGGTGCCATCGGGTTCCTGAGAGGTGGAGCCGATCAGGGGCAGGGTATCGATACCTGTGCCGTTGCCCTGCTGAGATTGCTTGTTCTGCAGTTTGTATATATTAGCTGCTTGTGGCCACACTCTGTGGTGCATCACTCTGGTCCCAGGGATGCAGGTTACAGCATTGGGTAGCTCGCTGGATCTGTGTGCTCCCGATGGGTGTTTGACCTCTACATTATCTGAATGTAGTTGAAATCCTACATTGCACAACGTTTCATTACAGATTGTAAATAAACAGTAGCTCTGATCGAAATCGCACGACTTTTCTTTGCTTATTACATATATGAAACTCTGATCATCAATTACATGCTTTACATTTAACTCACAGTTGCTATTACATTGATTGAGAATGTGGGACTGTCCTTTTAAGTGTGGTGGGTTGCAGACCTTCTTCAAGAGAGGCTTGCTATCTTTACACCAATCCTCTTCTTCACTTGGTGCCACGTGTTACTCCATCAGCGCTGCACTTCGTGGTCTGGCCGCCGCCATCTTTTTCTTCAGCGCATCACCTCGTGGTTTGGGCGCCATCTTTTTTCCATCCACGATGTCGACTGCTGTGATCCTCTTCTCCCCGGGTTCTGCCACCGAGGTTGGGAAGTCGCCTTTGGATCCGATTTTCTTCCTCCGGAGTCCTGCCACTGGAGCCTGGAAGGTTCGTTCGGGTCGTCTCAGCTGGATCATCTCCACGCAGTCGTGCTGAGCAGTCTGTGCCTCGGGTGCTGTGCTGGTCTGCTCTCTGGTGCTGGATCCAACCTCAGGTGAGGGCTTGCTTTGCCTCTGAGCGCGGGGAACATTGATTACTGGAGGGATGAAATCTTCCCAGCTCCAATGGATCTTCTCAATCCACCTTCTTCCGAGTAGCGTTGGTCCATCACCTGCAACAATCCACAGAGGTAACTTGTGCACCGCGCCATCATGGAGTACCTTAACATCCGCACTACCAATGACTGGGATGAGTTCATTGGTGTAGGTGTGCAGCTTTGCCTGAACCAGGACCAGCTTGGGTCATTCAGCGTGCCATAGCCTCTCAAAGGCTTCTTGATTCATTACTGACTGGTTCGCCCCCGTGTCCACTTCCATGAATACTGGAATGCCGTTTATCTTGACTTCCATCCTCAACGGGGAACACTCGGTGATACAGGTAAACATGCTATACACCTCATCGTGGGGCTGAGCTGCCTCTCTGACTATCGCTTCATAAACCGCACTGGATTCATGGCCATCTGCAGACTCTTCATCGACACAGTGAGTCATATTTCTTTTACACATTCGCTGGAGGTGGCCCTTTGTGCTGCAGCCTTTACACACATAGTCCTTAAAACGGCACTGGTGAGCCCTGTGATTCCCTCCTCAACGCCAGCATGGTGCTACTCGATTAGCCCCCCTCGGCGGACTCTGTTAAGGGACTCGGGGGCCTGTTCTCTCTCCCCTGAGGAGATTCATGTTCTACAGTCCAGCCTCTAAAAGATGTACAGTGTGTACAGTACTTGCCGAGTTTGAGTCCTGAGGATGAGTCATTCACCTAGAGCCGCAGGTCGAGGTCATGAATGTTTGGCTCATGGTGATGGCTATTATGTATTTAATCCCTTGTAACCTGTATTACACTACCACCAGAGGGCCCACCTGTTGGAGTCCCAAGGGATCCCAGCATCCCTTGGGAGCACGGTATATAAGCAGGCCATCCACGAGGTACCTGCACTCTGGAGTCTTATTAAAGGAGCTAAGGTCACACTTGCTCATTGTACACAGTACTCAGTTTCACCCTTTATTATGAACGTACCAATTGGCGGCGAGGTAACGAACAACCGAGCGAAAATGCAAAGAACTGTTGGTATCCTGGAGAAGTTCTCAGAAGGGGACGATTGGGAGGCCTTCATGGTGAGACTCGACCAATACTTTGTGGCCAACGAGCTGGAAGGGGACGAGAATGCTGCCAAACGATGGGTGATCCTCCTAACTGTCTGTGGGGCAACAACCTATGGCCTCATGAAGAATCTCCTAGCTCCGGCAAAACCAACAGATAAATTCTATGAAGAATTCTGTACGCTGGTCCGGGAGCACCTAAATCCTAAGGAAAGCGTTTTGATGTCAAGATGTCGGTTCTACACATGTCAACGGTCGGAGGGCCAGGAAGTGGTGAGCTATGTCGCCGAATAAGGCGCCTCGTAGGACATTGCGAATTTGAGGGATTCCTAGAACAAATGCTGAGAGACGTTTTTGTACTGGGCATTGGCCATGAGGTAATCCTTCGCAAACTGTTGACTGTTGAAACTTCAAATCTAAATAAAGCCATAACGATAGCCCAGGCATTTATGTCCACCAGCGACAACACCAAACAGATTTCGCAGAGTAAAGAAGTTTCGGCCAGTACTGTGCACAAAGTAACGTCATTTTCGAGCGGAAATATACATGGTAAAACGTACACGCCGGCTATTGCTGCCCGACCTCGGATGACCCAGAGTCTGCCATCAATCGTTAATGCGAGGCAGTTAACACCTTGTTGGCACTGTGGAGGTGATCATCGGCCCCATCAATGCGGCTTCAAGCACTATGCGTGCAACAGTTGCATAACAATGGGACACCTCCAGCGAATGTGCAGGCGAGCTGCAAACCCTGCAAACCACCACGTTGCAGAGGAAAATCAATCCACTGTGGATTAGGCTGAATTGGAGACTCATACCGAGGAGGCAGAAGTGTACGGGGTACACACATTCACCACGAAATGTCCACCAATAATGTTGAAAGTTGAACTGAACGGTATTCCAGTATCTATGGAACTGGACATGGGTGCGAGTCAGTCCATAATGAGTAAAAAGGCCTTCGACAGGCTGTGGGGCAAAAAGGCACACAGGCCCAAACTCAGCCCCATTCACACCAAACTAAGGACGTACACCAAGGAACTAATTCCTGTAATTTGGCAGTGCAGAAGTCAAAGTCTCCTATGATGGAGCAGTACACGAACTCCCGCTGTGGATTGTGCCAGGGGATGGCCCCACATTGGCAGAAGCTGGCTTGGAAAAATCCGCTGGAACTGGGATGACATCCAAGCGCTTTCGTCCATCGACGACGCCTCATGTGCCCAGGTTCTGAGAAGGTTTCTATCGTTGTTCGAGCCAGGCATCAGAAGTTTCTCGGGGGCGAAAGTGCAGATCCATTTGGTTCCCGGTACGCGACCCATCCACCACAAGGCATGGGCGGTACCGTATATGATGCGTGAGAAAGTGGAAATTGAGCTGGACAGGCTGCAGCGAGAAGGCATTATCGGGCCAGTGGAATTCAACGAGTGGGCTAGTCCGATTGTCCCGGTACTTAAAGAGGACGGCACGGTTAGAATTTGTGGGGACTATAAAGTAACAATTAACTGTTTTTCGCTACAGGACCAGTACCCGCTACCCAAGGCAGATGACCTATTTGCAACCCTGGCTGGAGGGAAGACATTCACCAAGTTAGACCTGACCTCGGCCTACATGACGTAGGAGCTGGAGGAGTCTTCGAAAGGCCTCACCTGCATCAACACGCACAAAGGTCTGTTCATCTATAACAGATGCCCGTTCGGGATTCGGTCAGCCACGGCAATCTTCCAACGGAACATAGAGATCCTGCTAAAGTCGGTTCCTCGCACCGTAGTTTTCCAGGACGACATATTGGTTACAGGTCGGGACACCATTGAGCACTTGAAGAATCTGGAAGGGGTTCTTAGTCGGTTGGATCGCATGGGGCTCAGGTTGAAACACTTGAAATGTGTTTTCCTGGTGCAGGAGGGCGAGGTCTTGGGAAGAAGAATCGCGGCAGATGGCGTCAGACCCACCGACGCCAAGACGGAGGCCATCAAGAACGCGCCGAGACCACAGAACGTGACAGAGCTGCGGTCGTTCCTGGGACTTCTTAACAATTTCGGTAATTTCCTACCTGGGTTAAGCACCCTGCTAGAACCCCTACATGCACTACTCGGTATGGGGGAATTCACAAGAGGCTGCCTTTAAGAAAGCTAGAAACAAATTGCTTGTCCTATATAACCCTTGTAAAAGATTAGTGCTAGCTTGCGATGCGTCGTCATACGGGGTCGGGTGTGTGTTACAAAAGGCTAACAAATCAGGGATTTTGCAACCGGTCGCTTATGCGTCCAGGAGTTTGTCCAAGGCCGAAAAGGCCTACAGCATGATTGAAAAAGAGGCTTTGGCGTGCATTTACGGGGTAAAGAAAATGCACCAGTACTTATTTGGCCTCAAGTTTGAGCTTGTAACTGACCACAAGCCGCTCATATCGCTGTTCTCTGAGAGCAAAGGGATTAACATCAATGCCTCTGCCCGCATCCAAAGATGGGCGCTCACGCTGTCGGCATACAATTATGTAATACGCCACAGACCAGGCACAGAGAACTGCGCAGATGCTCTCAGTCGGCTGCCATTGCCCACCACCGGGGTGGAAATGGCACAGCCAGTGGACTTGCTCATGGTAATGGATGCATTCGAAAACAAGAAGTCCTCCATTACGGCCCACCAGATCAAGACCTGGACCAGCCAGGATCCTTTATTGTCCTTGGTAAAAAAAACTGTGTCCTCCTTGGGAGCTGGTCCAGCATCCCAGCGGAGGTGCAGGAGGCGACTAAGCCATTCCACAGGCGCAAAGACGAAATATCCCTGCAGGCGGGCTGTCTGTTGCGGGGCAATTGCGTGGTCTTGCCCAAGAAAGACAGAGATATATTCATTTGTGAATTGAACAGCACCTACCCAGGCATTGTAATGATGAAAGCCATAGCCAGGTCCCATCTGTGATGGCCCGGCATCGACTCAGATTTAGAGTCATGCGTGCGCCAGTGCAACACTCAGCTGAGCAATGCACCCAGAGAGGCACCGCTAAGTTTGTGGTCGTGGTCCTCCAAACTGTGGTCGAGGATCCACGTGGACTGTGCGGGCCCATTTCTAGGCAAAATGTTTTTGGTCATCGTGGACGCTTACTCAAATGGATTAAACGTGTAATAATGTCTGCAAGCACGTCCACGGCCACTGTCGATAGCCTACGAGTCATGTTTGCTACACACGGCCTGCCTGATGTCCTAGTCAGCGACAATGGGCCATGTTTCATCAATGCTGAATTCAAGGAATTCATGACGCGCAATGGGATCAACCACGTCACATCTGCCCCGTTCAAGCCCGCATCCAACGGCCAAGCAGAACGGGCAGTTCAGACCATCGAGCAAAGCCTGAAATACGTGTCAGAAGGCTCCTACAGACCCGACAATCGCGAGTGCTGCTCAGCTACCACACCAGAGCCAACTCACTCACCGGAGTTCCCTCAGCCGAGCTGCTCATGAAAAGGGCGCTCAAAGCAAGGCTCTCCTTTGTCCACCCTGATCTCCATGATCACGTGGAGGCCAGGCGGCATCAACAAAGTGTTTACCATGACCGTGCAAATTTGTCACGCGATATTGAGATCAATGATCCTGTGTTTGAACTCAATTATGGACATGGTCCCAACTGGCTCGCTGGCACGGTCATAGCCAAAGAGGGGAGTAGGGTGTTTCAGGTCAAATTGACCAATGGAGTAACGTGCAGAAAACATTTGGACCAAATCAAATTGCGCTGCACCAACCGCTACGAACAACCCGAAGAAGACACTACTAACTTTGACCGTCCAACACACACACAAGTGGCAACTGACATCATGGTTGACCACAAAGCCGAACTCACCATCCCCAGCAGCCCGGCAAGGCCGGCTGCCCAACAGCCCAGTGAAGAACTAACCAACTCACCCACACCCGCATTTGTACAGAGACAATCAACAAGGGAGCAAAAAGCCCCAGATCATCTCACCTTGTAAATAAATGTACTATTGACTTCACGGGGTAGTGATGTTATGTATTTAACCCCTTGTAATCTGTTTTACACTACCACCAGAGGGCCTACCAGTTGGAGTCCCAAGGGATTCCAGCATCCCTTGGGAGCACGGTATATAAGCAGGCCACCCACGAGGTACCTGCACTCTGGAGTCTTATTAAAGGAGCTAAGGTCACACTTGTTCATTGTACACAGTACTCAGTTTCATCCTTTATTATGAACGTACCAATGGCCTTCTGCAGTGTGACTGTGGTATCCGCAGATAGCAACTTGTGAAGAAGGCCCTCGTGGCCAATTCCGATGACAAAGATATCCCGTAGCGCTTCAGTGAGATGGTTGCCAAAATCACACGGTGCCGCCAGCCTCCTGAGGTCTGCAGCATATTTCGCGATTTCCTGGCCTTCGGGCTGTTAGTGTGTATAAAACCGGTGTCTGGCTGTGAGGATGCTCTCCTTGGGCTTGAGTTGTTCTTGGATCAGCATTACAAGCTCCTCGTACATATTGGTCGTTGTCTTTGCTGGTGCCAGCAAGTCCCTGACGGTGGCCATAGACGGTGGGCCCACAACTGGTTAGCAGGATAGCTCTGCGCCTATCAGCCAGTGTGGCCGGATTGTCACCTGCCAGGTCATTTGCTGTGAAGAAATGGTCGAGCCTCTCCACAAAGACTTCCCAATCATCACCATCGGCGAACTGCTGCAACGTACCAAGGTTAGCCATTTTCGCGTGAAAGTCCGTAATCTCATCGCCAATTGTTATGTCTTTAGATGCTCTGATAATGACACCACGAGGCAATGTGCTGTATTTGAACTGTAGTGACCTTAGTCCATTTAATGTAACTCCAGAGTGAGCATCACACATGGTGGCCTGCCTTTTATACTAGGCCTGGCACACATGTACAGGTAACCTACAAGTCTCCCACTGCAGTGCCCGCTAATGGCACACCTTAGTAACCATACAATTGGTGTACAAGTTTCCCATGGTGGTGCCATTTGGTGGCACATCATATGTAAGAGTATAAGAAGTAAACATGTAGGATACATAACATCTGTGAAATTAAAGATGTGCTTATTTGTACTACAAAAATGGCTACCATGCTCCACCCTTTGTCTATGATTGATCCCCTTGGAGGATAAGCCACACCCTGAAGTTTCACAGGGATGTGTAACTGGAACTGCCCATCCCAAGGTCTCACTGACTTTGCAAATTGTAACTTGATCCACTTTGACTTCCTGAAGTGACAGAGGACAGAGCTCCCCAGAAGACAGCAAGGACCAGCCAAAGTGCCTTACCCCAGTCCAAGTACATCCCTTCCCCAGTTGAAGTGCCTTACCCCAGTCCAAATACATCCCTCTCCCAGCCAAAATGCCTTACCCCAGCGCAAGTGCATCCTTACCCCTCCCCACCCCCACCCCACCGTAGATGGGGCAGGCATTGTGTACGGATTGTTAACTGGTTTATTGGGTACAGTGTCGTGACTTCTGGATTTCTCCATTCCAATGATGTCCCTTACATCCGTCTTCCCTGAGTTCCCTCTCTCTCCTCCAATCCCCCCTCCCACCTGTGTCTCTACCCCCAGACCCCCCCCACCTCCCCCCCCCCGCAGCCTCTCTCTCTCCCAATCTCTCTCGCTCTCTCTCTCTCTCTCTCTCCCCCACTCTCCAGTCTCTTTCTCCCTCTCCCTTCTCCAATCTCAACGTCTCCCTCCCTCTCAGCCCCCCGCCACTTCACTGCTAGCCGCCTCCGCTCTCGGCTGCCCATGGACCCTCTCGGCCGCCACTCTCGGCACAACAGCCGCTGGGAGAGAGTCGGGGGGGTGGTGACAGTCGGTGGGAGGGGGAATTGAGAGAGTTGGGGGGGTGAGAGAGTTGGGGGAGGAGAGTCGGGGTGAGAGAGTCGGGGGGTGAGAAAGTCGGGGGGGTGAGAGAGTCAAGTGGGTGAGAGAGTCAGGGGGGTGAGAGTGTCGGGGGGGTGAGAGTGTCAGGGGGGTGAGAGAGTCGGGGGTGTGAGAGAGTCGGGGGGGTGAGAGTATTGGGGGGTGAGAGAGTCGGGGGGGTGAGAAAGTCGTGAGAGAGTCGGGGGGGTGAGAGTGTCGGGGGGGAGAGTTGGGGGGAGGAGAGTCGGTGTGAGAGAGTCGGGGTGGGGTGAGTGTCGGGGGGAAGAATTGGGGGAGAAGAGTCAGGGGGGTGAGAGTGTCGAGGGGATGAGAGAGTCGGGGGGGAGAGTCGGGGTGAGAGAGTCGGGGGTGTGAGAGTGTCGGGGGTGTGAGAGTGTCGGGGGGTGAGAGAGTCGGGGGGGTGAGAGAGTCGGGGGGGTGAGAGTGTCGGGGGGGTGAGAGTGTCGGGGGGGTGAGAGAGTCGGGGGGGTGAGAGAGTCGGGGGGGTGAGGGAGTCGGAGGGGTGAGAGTGTCGGGGGGGTGAGAGTGTCGAGGGGGTGAGAGAGTCGGGGGGATGAGAGTGTCGGGGTGATGAGAGAGTCGGGGGGGTGAAAGTGTCGAGGGGGAGAGTCGGGGGGGTGAGAGTGTCGGGGGGGGAGAGTTGAGGGGAGGAGAGTCGGGGTGAGAGAGTCTGGGGGGTGAGAGAGTCTGGGGGGTGAGAGAGTCGGGGGGGTGAGAGTGTCGGGGTGGGTGAGAGTGTCGGTGAGGTGAGAGTGTCAGGGGGAAGAGTTGGGGAGAAGAGTCAGAGGGGTGAGGGAGTCGGGGGTGAGAGTGTCGGGGGGAAGAGTTGGGGAGAAGAGTCGGGGGGGTGAGAGAGTCGGGGGGAGAGAGAGTCGGGGGGGGAGGAGAGTCGGGGGGGGAGAGTTGGGGGGAGGAGAGTCGGGGTGAGAGAGTCTGGGAGGTGAGAGAGTCTGGGGGGTGAGAGAGTCGGGGGGGGTGAGAGCGTCGGGGGGGCTGAGAGTGTCGGTGGGGTGAGAGTGTCGGGGGGAAGAGTTGGGGGAGAAGAGTCGGAGGAGTGAGAGAGTCGGGGGTGAGAGTGTCGGGTGGAAGAGTTGGGGTGAGGAGAGTCGGGGGGTGAGAGAGTCGGGGGTGAGAGAGTCGGGGGTGAGAGAGTCGGGGGGGTGAGAGAGTCGGGGGGGTGAGAGAGTCAGGGGGGTGAGAGTGTCGGGGGGGGTCAGAGTGTCGAGGGGGAGAGTTGGGGGGAGGAGAGTCAGGGTGAGAGAGTCAGGGGGGTGAGAGAATTGGGGGAGGAGAGTCGGGGTGAGAGAGTCGGGGGGTGAGAGAGTCGGGGGGGTGAGAGAATCAGGGGGGTGAGAGAGTCAGGGGGGTGAGAGAGTCAGGGGGGTGAGAGAGTCGGGGGGTGTGAGAGAGTCGGGGGGGTGAGAGAGTTGGGGGAAGAGAGAGTCGGGGGGTGAGAGAGTCAGGGTGGTGAGAGTGTCGGGGGGGTGAGAGTGTCGGGGGGGTGAGAGTATTGGGGGGTGAGAGAGTCGGGGGGGTGAGAAAGTCGTGAGAGAGTCGGGGGGGTGAGAGTGTCGGGGGGAAGAGTTGGGGGGAGGAGAGTCGGTGTGAGAGAGTCGAGGTGGGGTGCGTGTCGGGGGGAAGAGTTGGGGGAGAAGAGTCAGGGGGGTGAGAGAGTCGGGGGGATGAGAGAGTCGGGGTGAGAGAGTCGGGGGGGTGAGAGAGTCGGGGGGGTGAGAGTGTCGGGGGGGTGAGAGTGTCGGGGGTGTGAGAGTGTCGGGGGGGTGAGAGAGTCGGGGGGGTGAGAGAGTCGGGGGGGTGAGAGAGTCGGGGGGGGTGAGAGAGTCGGGGGGGTGAGAGAGTCGGGGGGGTGAGAGAGTCGGGGGGGTGAGGGTGTCGGGGTGATGAGAGAATCGGGGGGGTGAAAGTGTCGAGGGGGAGAGTCGGGGGGGTGAGAGTGTCGGGGGGGTGAGAGAGCCGGGGGGTGAGAGAATCGGGGGAGAGAGTTGGGGGGAGGAGAGTCTGTGGGGTGAGAGAGACGGGGGGGTGATAGTGTCGGGGCGGGGTGAGAGTGTCGGTTGGGTGAGAGTGTCAGGGGGAAGAGTTGGGGAGAAGAGTCGGAGGGGTGAGAGAGTCGGGGGTTGAGAGAGGCGGGGGGGAGAGTTGGGGGGAGGAGAGTCGGGGTAAGAGAGTCGGGGGGGGTGAGAGAGTCGGGGGGGTGAGAGAGTCGGGGGGGTGAGAGAGTCGGGGGGTGAGAGTGTCGGGCGGGTGAGAGAGTCGGGGGGGGTGAGAGAGTCGGGGGGGTGAGAGAGTCGGGGGGTGAGAGAGTCGAGGGGGTGAGAGAGTCGGGGGGGGAGAGTTGGGGGGAGGAGAGTCGGGGTGAGAGAGTCTGGGGGGTGAGAGAGTCTGGGGGGTGAGAGAGTCGGGGGGGTGAGAGCGTCGGGGGGGCTGAGAGTGTCGGTGGGGTGAGAGAGTTGGGGGAGAAGAGTCGGGAGGGTGAGAGAGTCAGGGGGGTGAGAGTGTCGGGGGGGTGAGAGTGTCGGGGGGAAGAGTTGGGGAGAAGAGTCAGGTGGGTGAGAGAGTCAGGGGGGTGAGAGTGTCGGGGGGGTGAGAGAGTCAGGGGGTGAGAGAGTCAGGGGGGTGAGAGAGTTGGGGGAAGAGAGTCGGGGTGAGAGAGTCGGGGGATGAGAGAGTTGGGGGAAGAGAGTCGGGGTGAGAGAGTCAGGGGGGTGAGAGAGTTGGGGGAAGAGAGTCGGGGTGAGAGAGTCAGGGGGGTGAGAGAGTTGGGGGAAGAGAGTCGGGGTGAGAGAGTCGGGGGATGAGAGAGTCGGGGGGTGAGAGAGTCGGGGGGGTGAGAGAGTTGCGGGAAGAGAGTCGGGGGATGAGAGAGTCAGGGTGGTGAGAGTGTCGGGGGGGTGAGAGTATTGGGGGGTGAGAGAGTCGGGGGGTGAGAAAGTCGTGAGAGAGTCGGGGGGGTGAGAGTGTCGGGGGGAAGAGTTGGGGGGAGGAGAGTCGGTGTGAGAGAGTCGGGGTGGGGTTCGTGTCGGGGGGAAGAGTTGGGGGAGAAGAGTCAGGGGGGTGAGAGTGTCGAGGGGATGAGAGAGTCGGGGGGGTGAGAGTGTCGGGGGGATGAGAGTGTCGGGGGTGTGAGAGTGTCGGGGGGGTGAGAGAGTCGGGGGGGTGAGAGAGTCGGGGGGGGTGAGAGTGTCGGGGGGGGTGAGAGTGTCGAGGGGGTGAGAGAGTCGGGGGGTGAGAGAGTCGGGGGGGTGAGAGTGTCGGGGGGGTGAGAGAGTCGGGGGGGTGAGAGAGTCGGGGGGGTGAGAGAGTCGGGGGGGTGAGAGAGTCGGGGGGGGGTGAGAGTGTCGGGGGGGTGAGAGTGTCGAGGGGGTGAAAGTGTCGAGGGGGAGAGTCGGGGTGAGAGTGTCGGGGGGGTGAGAGAGCCGGGGGGGTGAGAGAATCGGGGGGGAGAGTTGGGGGGAGGAGAGTCTGTGGGGTGAGAGAGACGGGGGGGTGAGAGTGTCGGGGGGGGGGTGAGAGTGTCGGGGGGGGGTGAGAGTGTCGGTGGGGTGAGAGTGTCAGGGGGAAGAGTTGGGGAGAAGAGTCGGAGGGGTGAGAGAGTCGGGGGGTGAGAGAGGCGGGGGGAGAGTTGGGGGGAGGAGAGTCGGGGTGAGAGAGTCTGGGGGGTGAGAGAGTCGGGGGGGTGAGAGCGTCGGGGGGGCTGAGAGTGTCGGGGGGGTGAGAGTGTCGGGGGGGCTGAGAGTGTCGGGGGGGTGAGAGCGTCGGGGGGGTGAGAGTGTCGGGGGGAAGAGTTGGGGAGAAGAGTCAGGGGGGTGAGAGTGTCGGGGGGGTGAGAGTGTCGGGGGGGCTGAGAGTGTCGGGGGGGTGAGAGTGTCGGGGGGGTGAGAGCGTCGGGGGGGCTGAGAGTGTCGGGGGGGTGAGAGTGTCGGGGGGGCTGAGAGTGTCGGGGGGGTGAGAGTGTCGGGGGGAAGAGTTGGGGAGAAGAGTCAGGGGGGTGAGAGTGTCGGGGGGGTGAGAGTGTCGGGGGGGCTGAGAGTGTCGGGGGGGTGAGAGCGTCGGGGGGGCTGAGAGTGTCGGGGGGGTGAGAGTGTCGGGGGGAAGAGTTGGGGAGAAGAGTCAGGGGGGTGAGAGTGTCGGGGGGGTGAGAGTGTCGGGGGGGTGAGAATGTCGGGGGGGTGAGAGTGTCGGGGGGGTGAGAGAGTCAGGGGGGTGAGAGAGTTGGGGGAAGAGAGTCGGGGTGAGAGAGTCGGGGGGTGAGAGAGTCAGGGGGGTGAGAGAGTCAGGGTGGTGAGAGTGTCGGGGGGGTGAGAGTGTCGGGGGGGTGAGAGTATTGGGGGGTGAGAGAGTCGGGGGGGTGAGAAAGTCGTGAGAGAGTCGGGGGGAAGAGTTGGGGGGAGGAGAGTCGGTGTGAGAGAGTCGGGGTGGGGTGCGTGTCGGGGGGAAGAGTTGGGGGAGAAGAGTCAGGGGGGTGAGAGTGTCGGGGGGGTGAGAGTGTCGAGGGGGTGAGAGAGTCGGGGGGGTGAGAGAGTCGGGGGGGTGAGAGTGTCGAGGGGGTGAGAGAGTCGGGGGGGTGAGAGTGTCGGGGTGATGAGAGAGTCGGGGGGGTGAAAGTGTCGAGGGGGTGAGAGAGTCGGGGGGGTGAGAGTGTCGAGGGGGTGAGAGAGTCGGGGGGGTGAGAGTGTCGGGGTGATGAGAGAGTCGGGGGGGTGAAAGTGTCGAGGGAGAGAGTCGGGGGGGTGAGAGTGTCGGTGGGGTGAGAGAGCCGGGGGGTGAGAGAATCGGGGGGGAGAGTTGGGGGGAGGAGAGTCTGTGGGGTGAGAGAGACGGGGGGGTGAGAGTGTCAGGGGGAAGAGTTGGGGAGAAGAGTCAGAGGGGTGAGGGAGTCGGGGGTGAGAGTGTCAGGGGGAAGAGTTGGGGAGAAGAGTCAGAGGGGTGAGGGAGTCGGGGGTGAGAGTGTCGGGGGGAAAGAGTTGGGGAGAAGAGTCAGGGGTGTGAGAGAGTCGGGGGGTGAGAGAGTCGGGGGGGTGAGAGAGTCGGGGGGGTGAGAGCGTCGGGGGGGCTGAGAGTGTCGGTGGGGTGAGAGAGTTGGGGGAGAAGAGTCGGGAGGGTGAGAGTGTCAGTGGGGTGAGAGTGTCGGGGGGAAGAGTTGGGGAGAAGAGTCGGAGGGGTGAGAGAGTCCAGGGTGAGAGTTTCGGGGGGAAGTGTTGGGGTGAGGAGAGTCGGGGTTGAGAGAGTCGGGGGGTGAGGAGAATCGGGGGGTGAGAGAGTCGGGGGTTGAGGAGAGTCGGGGGCTGAGAGAGTCAGGGGGGTGAGAGTGTTGGGGGGGTGAGAGTGTCGGCGGGGTGAGAGAGTCAGGGGGTGAGAGTGTCGGGGGGGTGAGAGTGTCGGGGGGGTGAGAGAGTCAGGGGGTGAGAGAGTCAGGGGGTGAGAGTGTCGGGGGGGTGAGAGTGTCGGGGGGGTGAGAGTGTCGGGGGGGGTGAGAGTGTCGGGGGGGTGAGAGTGTCGGGGGGGTGAGAGAGTCAGGGGGGTGAGAGTGTCGGGGGGGTGAGAGAGTCAGGGGGTGAGAGTGTCGGGGGGGTGAGAGTGTCGGGGGGGTGAGAGAGTCAGGGGGGTGAGAAAGTCGTGAGAGAGTCGGGGGAGTGAGAGTGTCGGGGGGGAGAGTTGGGGGGAGGAGAGTCGGTGTGAGAGAGTCGGGGTGGGGTGAGTGTCGGGGGGAAGAGTCAGGGGGGTGAGAGTGTCGAGGGGATGAGAGAGTCGGGGGGGGAGAGTCGGGGTGAGAGAGTCGGGGGGGTGAGAGTGTCGGGGGGGTCAGAGTGTCGGGAGGGTCAGAGTGTCGGGGGGGTGAGAGAGTCGGGGGGGTGAGAGTGTCGGGGGGGTGAGAGTGTCGGGGGGGTTAGAGTGTCGGGGGGTGAGAGTGTCGAGGGGGAGAGTCGGGGGGGTGAGAGTGTCGGGGGGGTGAGAGAGTCGGGGGGTGAGAGAGTCGGGGGGTGAGAGAGTCGGGGGGAGAGTTGGGGGGAGGAGAGTCGGGATGAGAGAGTCTGGGGGGTGAGAGAGTCTGGGGTGTGAGAGAGTCGGGGGGGTGAGAGTGTCGGGGTGGGTGAGAGTGTCGGTGAGGTGAGAGTGTCAGGGGGAAGAGTTGGGGAGAAGAGTCAGAGGGGTGAGGGAGTCGGGGGTGAGAGTGTCGGGGGGAAGAGTTGGGGAGAAGAGTCAGGGGTGTGAGAGAGTCGGGGGGTGAGAGAGTCGGGGGGGACAGTTGGGGGGAGGAGAGTCGGGGTGAGAGAGTCTGGGGGGTGAGAGAGTCTGGGGGGTGAGAGAGTCGGGGGTTGAGAGTGTCGGGGGGGTGAGAGTGTCGGGGGGATGAGTTGGGGGAGAAGAGTCGGGGGGTGAGAGTGTCGGTGGGGTGAGAGTGTCGGGGGGAAGAGTTGGGGAGAAGAGTCGGAGGAGTGAGAGAGTCCGGGGTGAGAGTGTCGAGGGGAAGAGTTGGGGTGAGGAGAGTCGGGGGGTGAGAGAGTCGGGGGGTGAGAGAGTCGGGGGTGAGAGTGTCGGGGGGTGAGAGAGTCAGGGGGTGAGAGAGTCGGGGGTGAGAGAGTCGGGGGTGAGGAGAGTCGGGGGGGTGAGAGAGTCGGGGGTGAGAGAGTCGGGGGATGAGTGTGTCGGAGGTGAGGAGAGTCGGGGGGTGAGGGAGTCGGGGGTGAGAGAGTCGGGGGATGAGAGAGTCGGGGGTGAGGAGAGTCGGGGGGGTGAGGGAGTCGGGGCGGTGAGGAGAGTCGGGGGGGTGAGGGAGTCGGGGGTGAGAGAGTCGGGGGTGAGAGTGTCGGGGGGAAGAGTTGGGGTGGGGAGAGTCGGGGGGTGAGAGAGTCAGGGGGTGAGGAGAGTCGGGGGGTGAGAGAGTCGGGGGGTGAGAGAGTCGGGGGGTGAGAGAGTCGGGGGGTGAGAGAGTCGGGTTGAGAGAGTCGGGGGGTGAGGAGAGTCGGGGGGGTGAGAGAGTCGGGGGGTGAGAGAGTCGGGTTGAGAGAGTCGGGGGGTGAGGAGAGTCGGGGGGGTGAGAGAGTCGGGTTGAGAGAGTCGGGGGGTGAGGAGAGTCGGGGGGTTGAGAGAGTCGGGTTGAGAGAGTCGGGGGGTGAGAGAGTCAGGGGATGAGAGAGTCGGGGTGTGAGGAGAGTCGGGGGGTGAGAGAGTCGGGTTGAGAGAGTCGGGGGGTGAGGAGAGTCGGGGGGGTGAGAGAGTCGGGTTGAGAGAGTCGGGGGGTGAGAGAGTCAGGGGATGAGAGAGTCGGGGGGTGAGGAGAGTCGGGGGTGAGGAGAGTCGGGGTGTGAGGAGAGTCGGGGGGTGAGAGAGTCGGGTTGAGAGAGTCGGGGGGTGAGAGAGTCGGGGGGTGAGAGAGTCGGGTTGAGAGAGTCGGGGGGTGAGAGAGTCGGGGGTTGAGAGAGTCGGGGGGTGAGGAGAGTCGGGTTGAGAGAGTCGGGGGGTGAGAGAGTCGGGGGGTGAGAGAGTCGGGGGGTGAGAGAGTCGGGTTGAGAGAGTCGGGGGGTGAGAGAGTCGGGTTGAGAGAGTCAGGGGATGAAAAGAGTCGGGGGTGAGGAGAGTCGGGGGGTGAGAGAGTCGGGTTGAGAGAGTCGGGGGGTGAGAGAGTCGGGGGGTGAGAAAGTCGGGGGGGTGAGAGAGTCAAGTGGGTGAGAGAGTCAGGGGGGTGAGAGTGTCGGGGGGGTGAGAGTGTCAGGGGGGTGAGAGAGTCGGGGGTGTGAGAGAGTCGGGGGGGTGAGAGTATTGGGGGGTGAGAGAGTCGGGGGGGTGAGAAAGTCGTGAGAGAGTCGGGGGGGTGAGAGTGTCGGGGGGGAGAGTTGGGGGGAGGAGAGTCGGTGTGAGAGAGTCGGGGTGGGGTGAGTGTCGGGGGGAAGAATTGGGGGAGAAGAGTCAGGGGGGTGAGAGTGTCGAGGGGATGAGGGAGTCGGGGGGGTGAGAGTGTCGGGGGGGTGAGAGAGTCGGGGGTGTGAGAGTGTCGGGGGTGTGAGAGTGTCGGGGGGTGAGAGAGTCGGGGGGGTGAGAGAGTCGGGGGGGTGAGAGTGTCGAGGGGGAGAGTCGGGGGGTGAGAGTGTCGGGGTGGGTGAGAGTGTCGGTGAGATGAGAGTGTCAGGGGGAAGAGTTGGGGAGAAGAGTCAGAGGGGTGAGGTGAGGGAGTCGGGGGTGAGAGTGTCGGGGGGAAGAGTTGGGGAGAAGAGTCGGGGGGGTGAGAGAGTCGGGGGGAGAGAGAGTCGGGGGGGGAGAGTCGGGGGGGAGAGTTGGGGGGAGGAGAGTCGGGGTGAGAGAGTCTGGGGGGTGAGAGAGTCTGGGGGGTGAGAGAGTCGGGGGGGGTGAGAGAGTCGGGGGGAATAGTTGTGGGAGAAGAGTCGGGGGGGTGAGAGAGTCTGGGGGGTGAGAGAGTCGGGGGGGGTGAGAGTGTCGGGGGGAAGAGTTGGGGGAGAAGAGTCGGGGGGGTGAGAGAGTCTGGGGGGTGAGAGAGTCGGGGGGGGTGAGAGTGTCGGGGGGGTGAGAGAGTCGGGGGGGGGTGAGAGAGTCAGGTGGGTGAGAGAGTCAGGGGGGTGAGAGTGTCGGGGGGGTGAGAGAGTCAGGTGGGTGAGAGAGTCGGGGGGTGAGAGAGTCGGGGGGTGAGAGAGTCTGGGGGGTGAGAGAGTCGGGGGGGGTGAGAGCGTCGGGGGGGCTGAGAGTGTCGGTGGGGTGAGAGTGTCGGGGGGGAAGAGTTGGGGGAGAAGAGTCGGGGGGGTGAGAGAGTCTGGGGGGTGAGAGAGTCAGGTGGGTGAGAGAGTCAGGGGGGTGAGAGTGTCGGGGGGGTGAGAGAGTCGGGGGGGTGAGAGAGTCAGGTGGGTGAGAGAGTCAGGGGGGTGAGAGTGTCGGGGGGGTGAGAGAGTCAGGTGGGTGAGAGAGTCGGGGGGTGAGAGAGTCGGGGGGTGAGAGAGTCGGGGGGTGAGAGTGTCGGCGGGGTGAGAGAGTCAGGTGGGTGAGAGAGTCAGGGGGGTGAGAGTGTCGGGGGGGTGAGAGAGTCAGGGGGGTGAGAGTGTCGGGGGGGTGAGAGAGTCAGGGGGTGAGAGTGTCGGGGGGGTGAGAGAGTCAGGGGGGTGAGAGTGTCGGGGGGGTGAGAGTGTCGGGGGGGTGAGAGAGTCAGGGGGTGAGAGTGTCGGGGGGGTGAGAGAGTCAGGGGGGTGAGAGTGTCGGGGGGGTGAGAGAGTCAGGTGGGTGAGAGAGTCAGGGGGGTGAGAGTGTCGGGGGGGTGAGAGTGTCGGGGGGGTGAGAGTGTCAGGGGGATGAGAAAGTCGTGAGAGAGTCAGGGGGGTGAGAGTGTCGAGGGGATGAGAGAGTCGGGGGGGAGAGTCGGGGTGAGAGAGTCGGGGGGGTGAGAGTGTCGGGGGGGTGAGAGTGTTGGGGGGAGTGAGAGAGTCGGGGGGGGTGAGAGTGTCGAGGGGGGTGAGAGTGTCGGGGGGGTGAGTGTGTCGGGGGGGTGAGAGTGTCGGGAGGATGAGAGAGTCGGAGGGAGAGTTGGGGGGAGGAGAGTCGGGATGAGAGAGTCTGGGGGGTGAGAGAGTCTGGGGGGTGAGAGAGTCTGGGGGTGAAAGAGTCGGAGGAAGAGTTGGGGGGAGGAGAGTCGGGGGGTGAGAGAGTCGGGGGGTGAGAGAGTCGGGGGGAAGAGTTGGGGTGAGGAGAGTCGGGGGGTGAGAGAGTCGGGGGTGAGAGAGTCGGGGGGGTGAGAGAGTCGGGGGGGTGAGAGAGTCAGGGGGGTGAGAGTGTCGGGGGGGGTCAGAGTGTCGAGGGGGAGGAGAGTCAGGGTGAGAGAGTCAGGGGGGTGAGAGAATTGGGGGAGGAGAGTCGGGGTGAGAGAGTCGGGGGGTGAGAGAGTCGGGGGGTGAGAGAGTCGGGGGGTGAGAGAGTCGGGGGGTGAGAGAGACGGGGGGGTGTGAGAGTGTCGGGGGGGGGTGAGAGTGTCGGTGGGGTGAGAGTGTCAGGGGGAAGAGTTGGGGAGAAGAGTCGGAGGGGTGAGAGAGTCGGGGGTTGAGAGAGGCGGGGGGGAGAGTTGGGGGGAGGAGAGTCGGGGTGAGAGAGTCGGGGGGGGTGAGAGAGTCGGGGGGTGAGAGAGTCGGGGGGTGAGAGTGTCGGGGTGAGAGAGTCTGGGGGGTGAGAGAGTCGGGGGGGTGAGAGCGTCGGGGGGGCTGAGAGTGTCGGTGGGGTGAGAGAGTTGGGGGAGAAGAGTCGGGAGGGTGAGAGTGTTGGTGGGGTGAGAGTGTCGGGGGGAAGAGTTGGGGAGAAGAGTCAGGGGGGTGAGAGAGTCAGGGGGGTGAGAGTGTCGGGGGGGTGAGAGTGTCGGGGGGGGTGAGAGAGTCAGGGGGGTGAGAGAGTTGGGGGAAGAGAGTCGGGGTGAGAGAGTCGGGGGATGAGAGAGTCGGGGGATGAGAGAGTCGGGGGGTGAGAGAGTCAGGGGGGTGAGAGAGTCGGGGGGGTGAGAGTGTCGGGGGGGTGAGAGAGTCGGGGGGGTGAGAGAGTCAGGGGGGTGAGAGTGTCGGGGGGGTGAGAGTATTGGGGGGTGAGAGAGTCGGGGGGTGAGAAAGTCGTGAGAGAGTCGGGGGGGTGAGAGTGTCGGGGGGAAGAGTTGGGGGGAGGAGAGTCGGTGTGAGAGAGTCGCGGTGGGGTGCGTGTCGGGGGGAAGAGTTGGGGGAGAAGAGTCGGGGGTGAGAGTGTCGAGGGGATGAGAGAGTCGGGGTGAGAGAGTCGGGGCGGGTGAGAGTGTCGGGGGTGTGAGAGTGTCGGGGTGTGAGAGAGTCGGGGGTGTGAGAGTGTCGGGGGGGGGTGAGAGAGTCGGGGGGTGAGAGAGTCGGGGGGGTGAGAGAGTCGGGGGGGTGAGAGAGTCGGGGGGGGGTGAGAGTGTCGGGGGGGTGAGAGTGTCGAGGGGGTGAGAGAGCCTGGGGGTGAAAGTGTCGAGGGGGAGAGTCGGGGGGGTGAGAGTGTCGGGGGGGTGAGAGAGCCGGGGGGTGAGAGAATCGGGGGGGGAGAGTTGGGGGGAGGAGAGTCTGTGGGGTGAGAGAGACGGGGGGGTGAGAGTGCCGGGGGGGGGTGAGAGTGTCGGTGGGGTGAGAGTGTCAGGGGGAAGAGTTGGGGAGATGAGTCGGAGGGGTGAGAGAGTCGGGGGGTGAGAGAGGCGGGGGGGAGAGTTGGGGGGAGGAGAGTCGGGGTGAGAGAGTCGGGGGGGTGAGAGAGTCTGGGAGGTGAGAGCGTCGGGGGGGGAGAGTTGGGGGGAGGAGAGTCGGGGTGAGAGAGTCTGGGGGGTGAGAGAGTCTGGGGGGTGAGAGAGTCGGGGGGGTGAGAGAGTCTGGGGGGTGAGAGAGTCTGGGGGGTGAGAGAGTCTGGGGGGTGAGAGAGTCGGGGGGGTGAGAGAGTCGGGGGGGTGAGAGAGTCGGGGGGGTGAGAGAGTCGGTGGGGTGAGAGAGTTGGGGGAGAAGAGTCGGGAGGGTGAGAGTGTTGGTGGGGTGAGAGTGTCAGGTGGGTGAGAGTGTCGGGGGGGTGAGAGTGTCGGGGGGGTGAGAGAGTCGGGGGGGTGAGAGTGTCGGGGGGGTGAGAGAGTCAGGGGGTGAGAGTGTCAGTGGGGTGAGAGTGTCGGGGGGGTGAGAGTGTCGGGGGGGTGAGAGTGTCGGGGGGGTGAGAGAGTCAGGGGGTGAGAGTGTCAGTGGGGTGAGAGTGTCGGGGGGGTGAGAGAGTCAGGGGGTGAGAGAGTCAGGGGGTGAGAGTGTCGGGGGGGTGAGAGTGTCGGGGGGGTGGGAGAGTCAGGGGGTGAGAGTGTCGGGGGGGTGAGAGTGTCGGGGGGGTGAGAGTGTCGGGGAGGTGAGAGAGTCAGGGGGTGAGAGTGTCGGGGGGGTGAGAGTGTCGGGGGGGTGAGAGAGTCAGGGGGTGAGAGTGTCGTGGGGGTGAGAGTGTCGGGGGGGTGAGAGAGTCAGGGGGTGAGAGTGTCGGGGGGGTGAGAGTGTCGGGGGGGTGAGAGAGTCAGGGGGTGAGAGTGTCAGTGGGGTGAGAGTGTCGGGGGGAAGAGTTGGGGAGAAGAGTCGGAGGGGTGAGAGAGTCCAGGGTGAGAGTTTCGGGGGGAAGTGTTGGGGTGAGGAGAGTCGGGGTTGAGAGAGTCGGGGGATGAGAGAGTCGGGGGATGAGAGAGTCGGGGGGTGAGGAGAATCGGGGGGTGAGAGAGTCGGGGGGTGAGAGAGTCGGGGGTTGAGGAGAGTCGGGGGCTGAGAGAGTCAGGGGGGTGAGAGTGTTGGGGGGGTGAGAGTGTCGGCGGGGTGAGAGAGTCAGGGGGGTGAGAGAGTCAGGGGGGTGAGAGAGTCAGGGGGTGAGAGTGTCGGGGGGGTGAGAGTGTCGGGGGGGTGAGAGAGTCAGGTGGGTGAGAGAGTCAGGGGGGTGAGAGAGTCAGGGGGGTGAGAGTGTCGGGGGGGTGAGAGAGTCAGGGGGGTGAGAGAGTCAGGGGGGTGAGAGTGTCGGGGGGGTGAGAGAGTCAGGTGGGTGAGAGAGTCAGGGGGGTGAGAGTGTCGGGGGGGTGAGAGAGTCAGGGGGTGAGAGAGTCGGGGGGTGAGAGTGTCGGGGGGGTGAGAGTGTCGGGGGGGTGAGAGAGTCAGGGGGGTGAGAGTGTCGGGGGGGTGAGAGAGTCAGGGGGTGAGAGTGTCGGGGGGGTGAGAGTGTCGGGGGGGTGAGAGAGTCAGGGGGTGAGAGTGTCGGGGGGGTGAGAGTGTCCGGGGGGTGAGAGAGTCAGGGGGGTGAGAAAGTCGTGAGAGAGTCGGGGGAGTGAGAGTGTCGGGGGGGAGAGTTGGGGGGAGGAGAGTCGGTGTGAGAGAGTCGGGGTGGGGTGAGTGTCGGGGGAAGAGTCAGGGGGGTGAGAGTGTCGAGGGGATGAGAGAGTCGGGGGGGAGAGTCGGGGTGAGAGAGTCGGGGGGGTGAGAGTGTCGGGGGGGTCAGAGTGTCGGGGGGGTCAGAGTGTCGGGGGGGTGAGAGAGTCAGGGGGTGAGAGTGTCGGGGGGGTGAGAGTGTCGGGGGGGTGAGAGAGTCAGGGGGTGAGAGTGTCGGGGGGGTGAGAGTGTCCGGGGGGTGAGAGAGTCAGGGGGGTGAGAAAGGCGTGAGAGAGTCGGGGGAGTGAGAGTGTCGGGGGGGAGAGTTGGGGGGAGGAGAGTCGGTGTGAGAGAGTCGGGGTGGGGTGAGTGTCGGGGGAAGAGTCAGGGGGGTGAGAGTGTCGAGGGGATGAGAGAGTCGGGGGGGAGAGTCGGGGTGAGAGAGTCGGGGGGGTGAGAGTGTCGGGGGGGTCAGAGTGTCGGGGGGGTGAGAGAGTCGGGGGGGTGAGAGAGTCGGGGGGGTGAGAGTGTCGGGGGGGTGAGAGTGTCGGGGGGGTTAGAGTGTCGGGGGGTGAGAGTGTCGAGGGGGAGAGTCGGGGGGGTGAGAGTGTCGGGGGGTGAGAGAGTCGGGGGGAAGAGTTGGGGAGAAGAGTCGGAGGAGTGAGAGAGTCCGGGGGTGAGAGAGTCGGGGGTGAGAGAGTCGGGGGGTGAGAGAGTCAGGGGGTGAGAGAGTCGGGGGGTGAGAGAGTCGGGGGTGAGGAGAGTCGGGGGGGTGAGGGAGTCGGGGGTGAGGAGAGTCGGGGGGGTGAGGGAGTCGGGGGTGAGAGAGCCGGGGGGTGAGAGAGTCGGGGGGTGAGAGAGTCGGGGCGGTGAGGAGAGTCGGGGGGTGAGACAGTCGGGGGGGTGAGAGAGTCGGGGGGTGAGAGAGTCGGGGGGTGAGAGAGTCGGGTTGAGAGAGTCGGGGGGTGAGAGAGTCGGGTTGAGAGAGTCGGGGGGTGAGAGAGTCGGGGGGTGAGAGAGTCGGGGGGTGAGAGAGTCGGGTTGAGAGAGTCGAGGGGTGAGGAGAGTCGGGGTGGTGAGGGAGTCGGGGGTGAGAGAGCCGGGGGGGTGAGAGAGTCGGGGGGTGAGGAGAGTCGGGGTGGTGAGGGAGTCGGGGGTGAGAGAGTCAGTGGGGTGAGAGTGTCGGGGGGGTGAGAGAGTCAGGGGGTGAGAGAGTCAGGGGGTGAGAGTGTCGGGGGGGTGAGAGTGTCGGGGGGGTGGGAGAGTCAGGGGGTGAGAGTGTCGGGGGGGTGAGAGTGTCGGGGGGGTGAGAGTGTCGGGGGGGTGAGAGAGTCAGGGGGTGAGAGTGTCGGGGGGGTGAGAGTGTCGGGGGGGTGAGAGAGTCAGGGGGTGAGAGTGTCGTGGGGGTGAGAGTGTCGGGGGGGTGAGAGAGTCAGGGGGTGAGAGTGTCGGGGGGGTGAGAGTGTCGGGGGGGTGAGAGAGTCAGGGGGTGAGAGTGTCAGTGGGGTGAGAGTGTCGGGGGGAAGAGTTGGGGAGAAGAGTCGGAGGGGTGAGAGAGTCCAGGGTGAGAGTTTCGGGGGGAAGTGTTGGGGTGAGGAGAGTCGGGGTTGAGAGAGTCGGGGGATGAGAGAGTCGGGGGATGAGAGAGTCGGGGGTGAGGAGAATCGGGGGGTGAGAGAGTCGGGGGGTGAGAGAGTCGGGGGTTGAGGAGAGTCGGGGGCTGAGAGAGTCAGGGGGGTGAGAGTGTTGGGGGGGTGAGAGTGTCGGCGGGGTGAGAGAGTCAGGGGGGTGAGAGAGTCAGGGGGGTGAGAGAGTCAGGGGGTGAGAGTGTCGGGGGGGGTGAGAGTGTCGGGGGGGTGAGAGAGTCAGGTGGGTGAGAGAGTCAGGGGGGTGAGAGAGTCAGGGGGGTGAGAGTGTCGGGGGGGTGAGAGAGTCAGGGGGGTGAGAGAGTCAGGGGGGTGAGAGTGTCGGGGGGGTGAGAGAGTCAGGTGGGTGAGAGAGTCAGGGGGGTGAGAGTGTCGGGGGGGTGAGAGAGTCAGGGGGTGAGAGAGTCGGGGGGTGAGAGTGTCGGGGGGGTGAGAGTGTCGGGGGGGTGAGAGAGTCAGGGGGGTGAGAGTGTCGGGGGGGTGAGAGAGTCAGGGGGTGAGAGTGTCGGGGGGGTGAGAGTGTCGGGGGGGTGAGAGAGTCAGGGGGTGAGAGTGTCGGGGGGGTGAGAGTGTCCGGGGGGTGAGAGAGTCAGGGGGGTGAGAAAGTCGTGAGAGAGTCGGGGGAGTGAGAGTGTCGGGGGGGAGAGTTGGGGGGAGGAGAGTCGGTGTGAGAGAGTCGGGGTGGGGTGAGTGTCGGGGGAAGAGTCAGGGGGGTGAGAGTGTCGAGGGGATGAGAGAGTCGGGGGGGAGAGTCGGGGTGAGAGAGTCGGGGGGGTGAGAGTGTCGGGGGGGTCAGAGTGTCGGGGGGGTCAGAGTGTCGGGGGGGTGAGAGAGTCAGGGGGTGAGAGTGTCGGGGGGGTGAGAGTGTCGGGGGGGTGAGAGAGTCAGGGGGTGAGAGTGTCGGGGGGGTGAGAGTGTCCGGGGGGTGAGAGAGTCAGGGGGGTGAGAAAGGCGTGAGAGAGTCGGGGGAGTGAGAGTGTCGGGGGGGAGAGTTGGGGGGAGGAGAGTCGGTGTGAGAGAGTCGGGGTGGGGTGAGTGTCGGGGGAAGAGTCAGGGGGGTGAGAGTGTCGAGGGGATGAGAGAGTCGGGGGGGAGAGTCGGGGTGAGAGAGTCGGGGGGGTGAGAGTGTCGGGGGGGTCAGAGTGTCGGGGGGGTGAGAGAGTCGGGGGGGTGAGAGAGTCGGGGGGGTGAGAGTGTCGGGGGGGTGAGAGTGTCGGGGGGGTTAGAGTGTCGGGGGGTGAGAGTGTCGAGGGGGAGAGTCGGGGGGGTGAGAGTGTCGGGGGGTGAGAGAGTCGGGGGGAAGAGTTGGGGAGAAGAGTCGGAGGAGTGAGAGAGTCCGGGGGTGAGAGAGTCGGGGGTGAGAGAGTCGGGGGGTGAGAGAGTCAGGGGGTGAGAGAGTCGGGGGGTGAGAGAGTCGGGGGTGAGGAGAGTCGGGGGGGTGAGGGAGTCGGGGGTGAGGAGAGTCGGGGGGGTGAGGGAGTCGGGGGTGAGAGAGCCGGGGGGGTGAGAGAGTCGGGGGGTGAGAGAGTCGGGGCGGTGAGGAGAGTCGGGGGGTGAGACAGTCGGGGGGGTGAGAGAGTCGGGGGGTGAGAGAGTCGGGGGGTGAGAGAGTCGGGTTGAGAGAGTCGGGGGGTGAGAGAGTCGGGTTGAGAGAGTCGGGGGGTGAGAGAGTCGGGGGGTGAGAGAGTCGGGGGGTGAGAGAGTCGGGTTGAGAGAGTCGAGGGGTGAGGAGAGTCGGGGTGGTGAGGGAGTCGGGGGTGAGAGAGCCGGGGGGGTGAGAGAGTCGGGGGGTGAGGAGAGTCGGGGTGGTGAGGGAGTCGGGGGTGAGAGAGCCGGGGGGGTGAGAGAGTCGGGGGGTGAGAGAGTCGGGGCGGTGAGGAGAGTCGGGGGGTGAGACAGTCGGGGGGGTGAGAGAGTCGGGGGGTGAGAGAGTCGGGGGGTGAGAGAGTCGGGGGGTGAGAGAGTCGGGGTGTGAGAGAGTCGGGGGGTGAGAGAGTCGGGGGGTGAGAGAGTCGGGTTGAGAGAGTCGGGGGGTGAGAGAGTCGGGTTGAGAGAGTCGGGGGGTGAGAGAGTCGGGGGGTGAGAGAGTCGGGGGGTGAGAGAGTCGGGTTGAGAGAGTCGGGGGGTGAGAGAGTCGGGTTGAGAGAGTCGGGGGGTGAGAGAGTCGGGGGGTGAGAGAGTCGGGGGTGAGAGAGTCGGGGGGTGAGAGAGTCGGGTTGAGAGAGTCGGGGGGTGAGAGAGTCGGGGGGTGAGAGAGTCGGGGGGTGAGAGAGTCGGGGGGTGAGAGAGTCGGGGGGGTGAGAGAGTCGGGGGGTGAGAGAGTCGGGGGGTGAGAGAGTCGGGGGATGAGAGAGTCGGGTTGAGAGAGTCGGGGGATGAGAGAGTCGGGGGGTGAGAGAGTCGGGTTGAGAGAGTCGGGGGGTGAGAGAGTCGGGGGGTGAGAGAGTCGGGGGGTGAGAGAGTCGGGTTGAGAGAGTCGGGGGGTGAGAGAGTCGGGTTGAGAGAGTCGGGGGGTGAGAGAGTCGGGGGGTGAGAGAGTCGGGGGGTGAGAGAGTCGGGTTGAGAGAGTCGGGGGGTGAGAGAGTCGGGTTGAGAGAGTCGGGGGGTGAGAGAGTCGGGTTGAGAGAGTCGGGGGGTGAGAGAGTCGGGTTGAGAGAGTCGGGGTGTGAGGAGAGTCGGGGGGTGAGAGAGTCGGGTTGAGAGAGTCGGGGGGTGAGAGAGTCGGGTTGAGAGAGTCGGGGGGTGAGGAGAGTCGGGGGGTGAGAGAGTCGGGTTGAGAGAGTCGGGGGGTGAGAGAGTCGGGGTGTGAGAGAGTCGGGGTGTGAGGAGAGTCGGGGGGTGAGAGAGTCGGGTTGAGAGAGTCGGGGGGTGAGAGAGTCGGGGGGTGAGAGAGTCGGGGCGGTGAGGAGAGTCGGGGGGGTGAGGGAGTCGGGGGTGAGAGAGTCGGGTTGAGAGAGTCGGGGGGTGAGAGAGTCGGGTTGAGAGAGTCGGGGGGTGAGAGAGTCGGGGGGTGAGAGAGTCGGGGGGTGAGAGAGTCGGGGGGTGAGAGAGTCGGGGTGTGAGAGAGTCGGGGTGTGAGAGAGTCGGGGTGTGAGAGAGTCGGCGTGTGAGGAGAGTCGGGGGGTGAGACAGTCGGGTTGAGAGAGTCGGGGGGTGAGAGAGTCGGGGGATGAGTGTGTCGGGGGGTGAGAGTCGGGGGGGTGAGAGAGTCGGGGTTGGGGGGGAGAGTTGGGAGTGAAGAGAGTCGGGGCCTCAGGTCCTGCTTCTCGGCACCACATGGAGGGAATGATTCAGGGCCGGGGTGGGACGGCACTTACATAAGAACATAAGAAATAGGAGCAGGAGTAGACCATACGGCCCCTCGAGCCTGCTCTGCCATTTAATACGATCATGGCTGATCCGATCATGGACTTAGGTCCACTTCCTCACCCGCTCCCCATAACCCCTTAATCCCTTATTGGTTAAGAAACTGTCTATCTCTGTCTTAAATTTATTCAATGTCCCAGCTTCCACAGCTCTCTGAGGCAGCGAATTCCACAGATTTACAACCCGCTGAGAGAAGAAATTCCTCCTTATCTCAGTTTTAAATGGGCGGCCCCTTATTCTACGATTATGCCCTCTAGTTCTAGCCTCCACCATCAGTAGAAACATCCTCTCTGCATCCACCTTGTTGAGCCCCCTCATAATCTTATACGTTTCAATAAGATCACCTCTCATTCTTCTGAATTCCAATGGGTAGACACCCAACCTACTCAACCGTTCCTCATAAGTCAACCCCCTCATCTCTGGAATCAACCAAGTGAACCTTCTCTGAACTGCCTCCAAAGCACGTATATCCTTTCGTAAATATGGAAACCAAAACTGCACGCAGTATTCCAGGTGTGGCCTCACCAATACCCTGTACAACTGTAGCAAGACTTCCCTGCTTTTGTACTCCATCCCCATTGCAATAAAGGCCAAGATTCCATTGGCCTTCCTGATCACTTGCTGTACCTGCATGCTATCCTTTTGTGTTTCATGCCCAAGTACCCCCAGGTCCCACTGTACTGCAGCACTTTGCAATTTTTCTCCATTTAAATAATAATTTTCCCTTTGATTTTTTCTGCCAAAGTGCATGACCTCACACTTTCCAACATTATACTCCATCTGCCAAATTTTTGCCCACTCACTTAGCCTGTCTATGTCCTTTTGCAGATTTTTTGTATCCTCCTCACACATTGCTTTTCCTCCCATCTTTGTATCGTCAGCAAACTTGGCTACGTTACACTCGGTCTCCTCTTCCAAGTCGTTAATATAGACTGTAAATAGTTGGAGTCCCAGCACTGATCCCTGCGGCACCCCACTTGTTACTGATTGCCAACCCGAGAATGAACCATTTATCCTGACTCTCTCTTTTCTGTTAGTTAGCCAGGGTGCGGGGCATATCTGTCAAAAAAAGTGCAGTACAAATAGTTACACTGAAATTAACAGCTCAAGGACTGAGGAGGAAGTGTAAATTAGAGCGGGGGAATTCAATATTTAATCATGCACAGAAAGATAAATAAAGAGAGGGAAAGAAAGATTGGATTAAAAGAGAGAAAAAAGAGACAGAAAGGAAAAGTAAAATAAAATGTTAAATTTGTCATTTTTAAAATCTCCAAAAACAATTGGTAGCTTAAAGAGTGAGACTCCACATTTGTAATAGTTAATTTTCAGTGTGAGAGTAGTTGATTGCCAGTAATTAACTTTCACCGCAGTTAAAGGGTACTTACACTTGGAATGTCAAGATTGAACTTTCTGTGGCTCGTTTAGTTCGTATCCACCGTACAAATGCAGCAACTTTACCCCATTCAATTCATTTCAATGGTGAGGCAGGCAGTGAAATATTGTTTTCACAAAGCTAATAGGTATTGGCATTTAACCACTCATCTGCTCTTCGCCTGAAGTTGCTGTAACATTTACCCATAATTAACGGTGAGCGCCATAAGCCTAACTGTTATTTTGATAGAATAATCTGGCCGATATAATTGAATGTTGATTCTTGAAACATTATTTTGGAGAATGTAGGACAACATGGGGAGCTCTGGATCCATTTGATTAAAAATAAATTGCTTTGATTCTTCCAGATGAACCTGCTGTTCTGGAAACAGAAGACCTGGACAGAAAGGCCATGCGGCTTGGAGGAGGTTTGGACCCTGACACCATCTCACTGGCGTCTGTCACTGCAGTCACCACCAATGTTTCAAACAAGAGGTAACTGCACACAGTGACTAAATTGTGTTGGATTAGAGATTGCTTTAGGGTTGTATTTGCTCCCATAGTCAGTTACACGGTACCACTACATTAAAATTAGACACGGCAGTGAAATGTTTTTTTTAATTCATTCACATGATGTGGGCATCGCTGGCTGGGCCAGCATTTATTGCCCATCCCTAATTACCCTTGAGAAGGTGGTGATGAGCCATCTTATACAACTGAGTGGCTTACTAGGCCATTTCAGAGGGCAGTTAAGAGCCAACCACATTGCTATGGGTCTGGAGTCACATATAAGCCAGACCGGGTAAGGATGGCAGATTTCCTTCCCTAAACCAGGTGGGCTTTTATGACAATCTAGTAGTTTCATGGTCATCTTTATTGATACTAGCTTTTTATTCCAGATTTATTTAATTAATTGAATTTAAATTTTCTAGCTGCCGGGGTGGGATTTGAACTACAAATCTCCAGATCATTAGCCCAGGCCTCTGGATTGCTAGTCCAGTAACATAACCACTATGCTATTGTGCCCCTAAAATATTCTGCAGCCCCACAACACCAGTAGGGTTTCGCACGCAGTGGGCAGTGCAGCTGCAATCTTCTGATAAGCCTCCTGCTGCTTGCAAGGCCCGACCTGTGGTTTGGGGTCTCAGAAAGTTTCATCCTGTGAAGGTGGCTGATCGATTCCGATGAAATGTAGGGGCTGACATTTGGCATCTGTAGTGCTAATGCAAAACAGGTGTCGGCAGCCTGTATTATCGGGCCCTATGGCAACTGCTGTACACCATGCTACAAAATGCGATCAGGCAGGATCTGTGATGCCTATTCTGTGCTGGGGTCATTCATAAATTACAAATTAGGCCATGGGCCCTTAATCCAATCAGAGCACCTGAAAAGTATTCCAGCTTCTCAGTACCCACTTAACCCATGCTACATGGAACACAGTTGCCATGTTGGGCCTTTTCTCTCTAACTTTAATTAACCATTTTTCTCAAACACAATATACTCAGAGCTTCTTTATCCCACCTAATATTTGTGCCTCGTCGCCACAGAATTGTTGTTGTGAGCTGCCTATAAAGGAACTATGGCTCTTGGCTTCCCACTCTATTTGCAGGTTGTGGGGGGTGAGGGAAATGATCAAAGAAGGGATGGAAGGCCACCTTATGCTGCCACCTGTACATGCAGGCCAAGGCAATCATGCCTGGATATAGCCAAAGAAATCTGCATGTAGATGCAGTAGAACAACTTTTCTGGTCCTCTCTGCCTGGGTTCTGGACAGATGCAGCCCCACTGAATCTGATGAGCCAGACCATGAACGAGGCCTGATTGCATCCCCGCTGCAGACAGGGAAACGGACAACTGCAGAATTGTTGCTCCAGCCTTTGCTGCCTGACACCCTTTAGTCTGAAGGGGCATAAGGCCCTCTGTCAACTTCTTGTGGTTCTCTGGGCTGCAACCACAGGAAGTGTAAATTGGAGTGAGTGAATTCAATGTCAATCAGGTACAGAAGGAGAAATAAAGAGAGGGAAAGAATGATTGGATTAAGAGAAAAGAGACAGAAAGGAAAAGTAAAGATTTTTAAAATCTCCAACAACAATGAATACTTTTTTTTTTTCTTTTGAGTTTACCTGCAAAACATAAAAACATTAAACGGTGCCACCCGACCTGGGTGACACTCCAGACATTTACAAGGCCCTTTTTTTCCCCCCCTTTTTTTTTGTGTTTTTCTTTTTTGGTTTTTTTTTTTGGGCACTAAATTCACAATTTTCCCCAGTGCCCCCTATAAAAGGGAAGGGGGACACTAAAAGCACCGGCAATTAAAACAAATTAAACTTAAAAAATGTAAAAGCAAATTAAAATTTGGTTGCCGGGCGTGATGATGCACTCCAGTCCCTCCGGTGCCCACCTCTCGCGGAAGGCCGCGAGCGTACCGGTGGACACCGCGTGCTCCATCTCCAAGGACACCCTGGACCGGATGTAAGAGCGGAAGAGAGGCAGGCAGTCAGGTTGAACGACCCCCTCGACCGCCCGCTGCCTGGACCGGCTGATGGCACCCTTGGCCGTGCCCAGGAGCAGTCCTACGAGGAGGCCTTCGGACCTACCCGCTCCCCTCCGCACAGGGTGCCCAAAGATCAGGAGAGTGGGACTGAAGTGCAGCCAGAATTTCAGGAGCAGCCCCTTCAAATAGTGGAACAGGGGCTGCAACCTTGTGCATTCAATAAAAACATGGAACACGGACTCCTCCAGACCGCAGAAATTGCAGGCGGCCTGGGAGTCCGTGAACCGGCTTAAAAATTTATTGCACGGCACTGCTCCGTGCACCACCCTCCAGGCCAAGTCCCCGATGAATAGTGGGAGGACCCCTGCGTAGAGTGCCCTCCATCGGGGACCCCCGCCTCCTCCGGACGGCAAGATGGTACGCCATGGCGTGTCCGGACGGCCGGCGAGGATGGCAAAGTTGAGGGTGTGCAGGAGCAGCCCGTACAGGAAACCCCTCCGCGCGGAACTGAAAGGCACGGAGGGGATTTCCCCGAGGCGGCTCAAGTTGTGAGGCGCCGGCCCCCGAGGGAGGTTCCGGGGTTTGGCGCCGATGAGGAATTCCGTCCGGACGGGGGTCAGTTCGGACGGGATCTCCCCACGTGCTTGAGCCTCCTCGATGCACCTAACGGAGTCAGGGCCCAGAGCTGTTTTTAGCGACTCGATGGCATCGGCCGCGTGGCGGACGTTGGCAGAATTTAGGCGCCGCGCCAGCGTGTCTGGCGCCATCCAGCCCGCTCCTCCGCCATCGAGCAGGTCCCTGACCCTGGTCACCTCACCAGCCACAGCCCTCTCTTCCGACCGCCACATAAAGCCTCGGCCGTGGAGGTACGGATTCCCGAGCAGCGGTTCCTGCAGGACGGCCGCCACTCCAGCCGGCGGAGAGCTGCGCTTGGTGGAGACTTTGTTCCAGACCCTGATGAGTTCCCTGTAAAAGACAGGCAGCTCCCGGAGGGCGGTCCTGGCACCCCCCAAGTTCACAAACAGGAGCTGCGTGTCATAATTGAGGTCGAGCTGCTGGCGGAAGAAATACCTCGCCAGAGCGCACCACGTAGGAGGGGGCTCGACGTAAAGGTATCTCTGCAGGGTCTGAAGACGGAAAGTCGCAAGCTGGGCGCTGACGCACACCAACGACTGACCGCCCTCCTCAAGCGGGAGACTCAAGACCGCGGCAGAGACCCAGTGCTTCCTGTTGTTCCAGAAGAAGTCCACCAGCTTCTTCTGTATCTTGGCGACAAACGCAGGGGGAGGGGTCAAAGTGACCAGCCGGTACCACAGCATTGCGGCCACCAGCTGGTTTATGACTAGCGCTCGACCCCTGTAGGACAGCACTCGGAGCAGTCCTGTCCAGCGCCCTAGGCGAGCGGCGACCTTGGCCTCCAGCTCCTGCCAGTTCGCCGGCCAGGCTCCCTCGTCGGGGCTAAGGTAGACTCCCAGATAGAGGAGATGGGTCGTGCTCCAGGCAAAAGGCCTGAGCTCCTCCGGCAGGGAGTCCACCCGCCACTGACCCACCAGGAGTCCGGAACATTTCTCCCAGTTGATCCTGGCGGAGGACGCGGCCGAGTAAATCTCCTGGCACTCACGCATCCTCCGCAGGTCAGCGGGATCCTCTACCGCGAGGAGCACGTCATCGGCGTAAGCCGAGAGGACGACCTCCACGCCCGGCCCTTGCAGAGCCAGTCCCGTCAACCTCGTCCGCAAGAGGCGCAGGAAAGGCTCCACGCAAACGGCGTATAACTGGCCGGACATGGGGCATCCCTGGCGCACCCCTCTCCTAAAGCGAAGGGGCGCCGTCAAGGACCCGTTAACCTTAATCAGACACTCCGCGGCGGCGTACAAAAGTCGGATCCGGGCGACGAAATGCGTCCCGAACCCGAAAGCGCGCAGAGTTCCGAGCAGATAGTCGTGATCCACCCTGTCGAACGCCTTCTCTTGGTCGAGGGATAGGAAGGCGACCGACAGACCAGCCTCCTGGGAACAATGGATGAGGTCCCGGACCAGATGGATGTTGTCGTGGATTGTCCGGCCCGGGACCGTGTATGACTGGTCGGGGTGGATCATGTGGTCCAGCACGGCACCAAGGCGAGCAGACATCGCCCTGGCGAAGATTTTGTAGTCCGTGCTGAGGAGGGAGACCGGGCGCCAGTTCTTAAGGAGGCGGAGATCGCCCTTCTTAGGCAGCAGGACGATGACTGCCCTGCGCCAAGAGAGGGGCATCTCCCCGGTCGCCAGACTTTCCCCCAGGACCCGCGCGTAGTCGCTCCCCAGGACGTCCCAGAACGCCCTGTGGAACTCCACGGTCAGCCCGTCCAGCCCCGGGGATTTTCCCCCCGAGAGCCGGGCGAGGGCACCGGTCAGCTCCGCCAGGCTTAGCGGAGCTTCCAGATTTTCGGCGCCCTCCGGGCCGACCTTCGGCAGGTCCTCCCACAAAACTCTACGCGCTTCCTCGCTGGACGGATCCGGAGAGAACAGAGCCCCGTAATATTCACGGACCCTGTTGTTGACGCCCTCCGGATCCGAGACGAGAGAGCCGTCGTCGGCCAGCAGCGTCAAGAGCTGCTTACGGACACTCTGCCTTTTTTCCAGCGAGTAGAAGAAGGGGGAGCCGCGGTCCAGATCCCGCAGGAACCGGATCCGCGACCTCACGAACGCGCCTCGGGACCCGACGAGCTGCAGGTCCTTCAGCGCGGCCTTCTTCGCTTCGTACACCGTCCGCAGGGCCGGGTCCTGGACGACTTGACCGAGACGGGCTTCCAGGTCGAGCACCTCTTTTTCTAGGCGCCCGACTCTGGCCGCCCGCCTCTTGGTCGACCCCCTCGCGTACTCTTGACAGAAGACGCGGACGTGAGCCTTGCCCACGTCCCACCATAGCCTCAAGGAGGGGAAGCCCCCCTGCTTCCTTCTCCAGTCGGACCAGAATCGACGGAACGAGTCCTGGAACCGCACGTCCTCCAGCAGCCGGTTGTTAAAGTGCCAGTACGCGGACCCCGTCCTCGCGCGGAGCGAAGCGAGCTCCGCCCACACCAGGTGGTGGTCCGAACACGGCACCGGCCGCATGGAGGCCGCCGGGACGCAGGAAACGTACGCCCGAGACACGTAAAGGCGGTCGACTCTAGACCATCCAACTCCAGGCCTCACCCAAGTAAAGGCGCTGGAGTCGGGGTGGAGATTTCGCCAGACGTCCACCAAGTCGAAGGACCCGACCAGGTCCCTCAACTTCTCCATCGCCGTCATGCACTGCGGGGCACCGGAGCGGTCCCTCGCCTCGAGGGTGCAGTTAAAATCCCCCCCGAGGACAATGCAGTCGCCGACGTCGACGGAGCCAAGAAGAGCGGACACCTCTTCAAAGAAGCGCGTTTGCTGCGGGCCGGGATGAGGGGCGTACACGTTCACGAGATGGAGCGGCACGTCCCCCAGGCGAACCGTTACGTGCAGCAAGCGGCCTGGCACGGGCTCCTCGACCCCCAAGATCTCCGGCTGAAAATGCGGGCCCAGCAAGATGGCCACCCCACTAGAAATGGCGGTGAGGTGGCTCATGCGGACCTCTCCTTGCCATTCCAGGAGCCACGTGGCTTCGTCTCCCGGAACGGTGTGGGTTTCTTGCAGGAAGCACACCGCATATTTCCCCTCCCGCAGGAGCGAAAAATTGTCAAATCTACGGCGTGCCCCTCTGCCGCCGTTGATGTTGAGGCTGGCTATGGTTATCTTCATGGCAAAAGCATAGTGCAACCTCTACCTTAACCTATTGTGGGGGAGGGAGCGGAGTCTTTTGTTGAACTCCGCTCCCTCCGCAGCCCAGCGAGGAGTCCCTCGAGCTCGCGCAGCTCAAGGTGCTGCTCCTTTGTCAAGGGCCCGCCCGCGGCCAAGGTTTTAACGGCGGCGCGGACGGACCCCTTGATCAGCTCCGGCTCGGACCATTTTTCCAGGGCCAGTCGGGCTTGGTCGCGGCGACCCCGGCTCTGGGCCAAAAAGTCCCGGAGTTCTTTTGCAGGAATGAGGAGGGCCTCAGCGGCGGCCGCGAGCAGATCCACCGCCTCCCTGGCGGTGGTCTCTAGTTCTTCTCCCGCGTCCCCCACCGAGTCCCCGTCCTCCTCCGGGAGGTGGCCGCCAGCAGCCGGCCCATCGACCGCACAAGGTACGGCAAATGAACCGGCCGCTCCAACCGGCCCTGGCTCTGCCCCGATCCCACCCCCAGGATCGTCGGCAGAGGAGTCCCCACTGGGCTCTTTTAAAAATGGTGCTGGGTCGGGAAATGACAGCGGAAGGGGTTCCCCCTCCGCCCCAGGAACCGGGGAACAAGGAGAGACCCGGCCATAGGAAATCCCCAGGCCCTCCAAGTGCACCAGCTCCAAAGTAAGGGGCGAGGGTGGGTGTTCCTCCCCCTCCCCGCTGCCACCCCCCGGCCCAGCATCTACAGTTTCATTAAAAACAGTAAATTGTGTTTCTGCCGGGTCGAGCGTCTCCCGGGGGAAATTGGGTATTGGCTGGGCGGGCTCAGGTTCGGCCTTTTCGGCCTCGCCCGCCTCAGTCCCCGGGACGCCCGGCCCGGCGGCTACGCATTCCTCCGCGGTCCCCACGCCTCCCACGACAGGCAGATCTTCCACTCCATCCCCGGGAGGCAGAGGCTGGGCAGCCTCAACTGTTTCACCCTCCCCGGGGACAGACTCCTCCCGCCTACGGCGCTGCTTGGGAGCGCTGGTTGGGGACGCGGGACACGCGGCGGGCACCGACTCCTCCGCGGAGGGATGTTGTTCCCCCTCCGCCTCATCGGAGCCGCGCCTCCTTTTGTTCCTGGGGGTGCGCGGAGGCAGGGAGACCCCCATGTCTGCCGAGGCCTCCCGCTCCGCCCCCCCCTTTTCCTTTCCTTTCCCGCGCCCGGGCACAACAATGAATACTTGAAGGAATGAGACCTCACACATGTAATAGTTAATTTTCAGTGCCATAGAGGTTTATTGGCAGCAATTAACAATTATCAGATCGTTAAAAGGGTACTTACACTACTAATAACAAGACTTAAATTTCAGGCTGACTTCCGGGTGGGTAACCTGTCGATGATGAAAGACGCACACTGTGGAGTTAAATCGCCACAGCACACGGGGAAACCCAGACTTCCGGGCTCCCCGTGCTACTGGAGCCACACACCCCCGCCCCACTCCCAGTGCGTCAGGAAGTAAAAATTCCCCTCATGTTGGAAATTGAAACTGAATAATAACCAAGTCCATTTTTAGGACTGACCAAAATCAAAGTAGGAGGGAAGCCAACAGTTAAGCGTCAGGAGTCATATATGATCATTACAGTCACAAAGAAACAATGAATGAGTTTAACCGTCTGTGAGCAGATTTTTTTTTAAATGCTGGGAAGAGGCATTCAAGTATCGAATGATCCACAAAGATCATTTCAGTCTGCCAATGAAATTAGCATCAGTAAGACAAAGGGATCTTAAAACAGCCAATTCAAGCAGTGAAAGGGCATTAAAGGGACTAAAGACAGCTCAGTTAGCCTGTGAACAGTCATCAGAAAGGCAAAAAAGAGGAAATAACAGCTTTGAAAATGGAAGGGACTGAAGGGGAAAGTGAAGGAGAGAAACAGACAGGAAGGTCTCAAATTGATCAAATCAGTGTTCTCACAAAGGGCTACACAGTACTAAGAAGATCAAAGTTTTTGTTGAGCTTAGGGTTGGACATATTCCTGGAAGTTTCATCACATGACCTCTCACCTCCAACCACAACCCCCATCTCCCCAATCAAACAGCTTTTTTCCCCCATCTCCAATATTTTTATAACTAATATATGAAAATGTTCAAAGAAAATGAAAACAACAAAAATTATTTTAATGTTCCTATGATTTTTCTCCTGAGTTTCCCGTGGAAGTGTCCAGGAGTCTTTTAATTCCTAGAGATGTGAAGATAATCCTAGAGGGTTGGCAGAACCTAGTGCAGCTTGATTAGAGCAGCGTAGAAGACCAGAGACAGAAAAATCAGAATGGAAGAAGGTGTTGAAGTGACAAGCCTCAGGGAAGTCAGGATTATGCTTCCAAACAGAACAAAACCAGTCAGCAACATGGTCACCTAATCTGTGTTTGGTCTCCCCTCTGTAGAGACGATCACAGCATGAACAGTAGATGCAGTATATTAATTGGGTGAAGTATGTGTAAGTTGCTTTCTTACATGCAAGGAGTGTTTGGGGCTTTGGACAATGGTGTTGGAAGAGGCAAATGGAGAGTTATTGTAGCTGGTACATTTGCATGGAAAAATGCCTGGAGATGAACAACTAGAAGTGGAGGTAATGGAGGTGTACAATGGGTAACTCAGAAGGAGCTGTTCCTCAGAAACCAGGGAGAGGGTTGGATCATGTTGTGGATGATGGAAATGGTACAAGTTGGCCTGACAGATGTGGAAGCTAGTAGGATAGAAGATTAGGACAAAGGGAATCCTGTCACTGTTGTGCGAGGAGCAAGAGTGGGACGGGGGGGAAATGGGACAGATGTGATCAAGGAGCCTGTACTCTATAGACAAGTGAATATCTCAAGGGAAAATGACATTTCAGAACCTTGGTATAGAACGTAGAGTCTTCAAAGCAGATACTATGAAGATGGAGAAACAGAGAAAGGAATGAAGGAGCCGAAATTCAGGTTTCAGAGAGACCGGTAATGCCCGTTTGTGGCTGCCTTTCCTAAAAATCGAATGGCCGCCACTTTGAGGTCAACAGGCCGACCCGACCTAAATTCAGATCGGGGATTTTTCGGCCTGGACCCCATTCCGCCCAAGTAGTTGCGCCGCCAATTTAAAGGAATAAAAAAATACTTACCTGCCATTTTCATCTGAATCCCTCTATCCCCCGCTGCGTGGTGCCCCCGGCAGGAACTGAGTGCGGTCCGGCAGCATGGCCGCCCTTAAAGGGGAGGGCCCACTGCCGCGGCCGCAATGCAAAAACTTTTGTCGGCCGACTTGCCGATCGGCCGGCAAAATACTGCCTCCGGGTTCGATCGGGCCGCCAACGGGCAGCCTGGCACCCCCTCTTGGTTGCCAGGCTGATGGCCCGGCCGAAACCCTCCCGAGTGGCCCAGTGGCCAAAGTTAAAAAATGATCAAATCTCTCCCCTTTAACTCTGTTTGCTTGTCGGGCTGACCGTGTGGGTCCGCAGCTCCCTTGGTGGTCCAGTTAGGTCTTTTTTAACTTAGAGCCTGCAACGATGGCCATTCCCTTTAAGGGAGGGAAAGGCCCTTTGTACGCAGCAGGCCCTTTGTACGCCAACACAATAATGAATATAACAGAGAAACAGGTTACTGAGAAGTCCTGAGCCAGATTGGAACAAGGAGAGTTTGACAGAAATTACCGAGAGCCCATGTGGCTGTTTATCTAGTAAAAGTGTGTGAAGTTAGAGATGATTGAGGGTAAAAAGAAGTACAGTCAAACAAAAGAGGATTCTGGAAAATCCTAACCATTGCAAGGAGTTCCACATGCTGGTCAGTAGTGCTGTGGCATCATTGATGTCAATGATGGATCGGATTAGGCGGTGGTCCGTCCAGCAGTCGTCAGCTCCTGTCATGGCGCAGTTAATGCGCACATCCTTGCAATCCCTGGCTCGGACAATGACATAGTCAAGCAGGTGCCAGTGTTTGGAGCGAGGGTGTTGCCACGATGCCTTGTATTTGTCCCTCTGGCGGAACAGGGTGTTGGTGATGAGGAGTTCATGTTCTAGACATTTTGTCAGGAGTAGGGTATCACTGGAGTTAGCTTTCCCTGCCCCCTCTCTGACAATTATGCCTCCCCACAGGTCTTCTCATTAACCTCTTTCTCTGTTATATTCATTATTGTGTTGGTGAAGTTTCCTACTGACCAGCTGACAAGCTCCCCACTGGAGTGGAACTAAACTACAGAACCAGTGGGAAGCTGTTCAACCTTCGCCGTCTCCAGGCCAAGTCCAAGACCACCCCAACCTCTGTCATCGAGCTACAGTACGTGGACAACGCCTGCGTCTGTGCACACACAGAGGCTGAACTCCAGGACATAGTTGACGTATTTACTGAAGCGTACGAAAGCATGGGCCTTACACTAAACATCAGTAAGACAAAGGTCCTCCACCAGCCTGTCCTTGCTACACAGCACTGCCCCCCAGACATCAAGATCCACGGCACGGCCCTGGACAACGTGGACCACTTCCCTTATCTCGGGAGCCTCCTATCAACAAGAGTAGGCATCGACGATGAGATCCAACACCGCCTCCAGTGCAGCCTTCGGCCACCTGAGGAAAAGAGTGTTTGAAGACCAGGCCCTCAAAACTGTCACCAAGCTCGGGGTCTATTGGGCCGTAATAATACCCGTCCTCCTGTATGGTTCAGAGACATGGACCATGTACAGTAGACAACTCAAGTCGCTGGAGAAATACCACCAACGATGTCTCTGCAAGATCTTACAAATCCCCTGGGAGGACAGACGCACCAACATTAGTGTCCTCGACCAGGCCAACATCCCCAGCATTGAAGCACTGACCACACTTGATCAGCTCTGCTGGGCAGGCCACATAGTTCGCATGCCAGACACGAGACTCCCAAAGCAAGTGCTCTACTCGGAACTCGTCCACGGCAAACGAGCCAAAGGTGGGCAACGGAACCATTACAAGGACACCCTCAAAACCTCCCTGATAAAGTGCGACATCCCCACTGACACCTGGCCAAAGACCGCCCTAAGTGGAGCAAGTGTATCCAGGAGGCCGCAGAGCTCCTCGAGTCTTGTCACCGAGAGCATGCAGAAATCAAGCGCAGGCAGCAGAAGGAGCATGCGGCAAACCAGACTCCCTGCCCACCCTTTCCTTCAACCACTGTCTGTCCCACCTGTGACAGAGACTGTGGTTCTCATATTGGACTGTACAGCTACCTAAGAACTCATGTTAAGAGTGGAAGCAAATCTTCCTCGATTCCGAGGGATTGCCTATGATGATGATGGGCATCATTGAAACAATTCATTGCCCAGCTTGCTAGCAAAGAAATGCTGTAGAGTGTAAAAGAAGAAATAGTTGGTGCCAGTTGGACTTGTAAAGAACCATTATGAATTTTACTGAAAAGTGCACCAATGAGCCGCCTTATTCCCCATCTCATGAAAATTCAATTAATTTGTATTTATTTACAGATCAAAGCCTGATATCAAAATGGAACCCAGTGCAGGCAGACCTCAGGATTATCAAGTAAGTTACAGAGCATTTCTTTACAAGCTCGAAACATTGGATTGGTTGTGCCTGGTTGGAAAGTATATGAAGATGAATTGCTTTTACTTAAACTGGAGAAAATTGTTGATCTAATCCCATTCGATCATAAATGGGCTTTCTGTAGGAAACCCAGCCCAATCCAATCCACCCTCTGGGAATATTTGGAATTTGTTCTGAAAACTGTGACTGAGCATCTCTCCATTCTCATGCAGAGTACTAGAGAACTGCTAATGTTAATATGTTTAGTACCTTTGTTACTGTGTGAAATGCAGTCAGGTTCATTCATTGTCAAATATGGTATCATATGAGTTTATGGGGGTCGAAATTGGTTGACATACCGCCCCCTATTATCTACGTACCGCTGACATACCGGCCAAAAATGCGATTTTGGTCAAAAAACACCTGCATACCGCTGACATACTGCTCGGCGGAATATTCATCATTGACATATCGCCAAGCGGTATGCACACCGTCCGCCTTGCAGGACTGCCTGCACACTGCCCAAAAAGTCCGATTTTCATTGCATAAATGGGCGGGAATGGGCAGAGTGCATGGAACCGCCATTTTGGAAATCGGGAACTGTCAGCTAAAGCAGCAGCTCTGTATCTCTGAGGTGAACAGTAATTTTAGAGTGCGATTTTGATTGAAAAAGGTATATTTGCTATTAGTGAGTAACTTATTAAGATAGAAAGGCATTTTAGTTATATTTTTTCATCGAAAAATATTATGGAGATTTAAAAAGAATGGGGCCTGTACTATCTCAGCCTGTATTGCTGACAACCTGTCTAATGGAGGAACCAGTTGTGAGGAAGTTTATTGAGCAGAGTTTTTAGGGTAATGGAAGAGGTCGCAGAATGATGATGAGGAGGAGGCCTTACTCGCAGGAAAGGATCTTCAGGGAAAAGTTTGACACTGTACAAGAGTGCTTAAATTCAATTCAAACGTTTATGTAAAAATGTAAAAAATATACAACAATTTTAAAACTTGGTAAAACTCATAACTATAAAACAACTGTAACAACTTTAATAACAACTTTAACAAACCTTTTACAACTTTAATAAACTTTTACAAATAAAACTTCAATTACAACTAAAAGGCCCTTTACTTTCCATGCCCTCTGCCCCTTCCATGCCCGCATGCCATACTTGGGACTATTCCCCCCCTTTCTTACTCCCGCCCTTCCCTTTCCCAGTGGACGTGAACCTCCCCATGCTGGTACCAAGCTGGCATGCAGCACCACACTCCAAGTGCCGATGCTGTAGTTGGGGGTCAGATATTGCAGGCACAATAACTGGGGCCTCAGGAGAAGCTCGCAATGTGGAAGGCACAGCTTCAGGGCTGGAGGATGATGTCAGCTCCCCACCCTCAGGTACTGTCGACCTGACTACTTTGTCACGGGGGGATTCCGCGCCATGTCCCGATCCCGTCGATTGCCACATGGCTTCGATGGCGTTGGTGGTTCACTCCATCGCGATGATCATACACGACATATTCTCCGACTGCCGCTCTGATAGAGCCATGATGTTTGCGGCTATCGTAGTCATGGCCCTGAGCAGCTCTCGACCTATGTCAACACTGGCCTGTGACAGATGCACCATGTCCTGGTACACACCTACAGCAACCGACTTTTCTTGCACCAATCTCCATCGCTGCGGCAAAGGTGTTGCAACACTGGGGGTGCCTTGCTGTGCACGGCTTGGTCCCGCAGAATCAGAGGAGCTATGGGAGAATCCCCTGAATAGAGACTCCGTGGTGGTGGAGGATGTTCCAGCTGTCCCACATGGAGCTGGTGTATCCTCCTCCGTCTCCACCAGCTGCCAGATCAGCGGCTCTTCCTCTTCATCTTCCTTGTCAGGAGAGGCAGTCTGTCTGTCTTCTGTGTCATTGTGGTCTGAATCATCTGAGTCTGGAAGTACAAAACAACACTTAAAAAAGCTTGGCACCAGGGGAGGGGTCAGGGTTACATTAGTACATAGTACAGTAAATTATCGCAATCGTACTTAAATGTACATAGCACCGTGCTGCAGTACTGCATTACATATCGCAGACAGACAATACATATATGCATTGCGTTACATGCCCCCAACATTCCAGTGCATCACGAGGCCAACATTACAGTGCAATAAACTTGCATTACATTACATTCGGCCAAAATTACAGTTACAGTTACAATACATGACATGAGAGGACCGCAACTCAGACTGCATTTTATTCAACTTACCATCTTGTGCGAGTGGGTCAGCTCCACTGCATGGTGATGGCACGGTTGCTTCCCAACCAGGGACAGGGCATGGATCTCAATATCAGTAAGAGGCTCTTGGGTTCTGGGTCCTCCCCCCGTGCAACGCTGATCGGCTGCTATTGGAGATGTCCTCTGCAGAAAGTAAAGTAAATCAAAGTATAAATCTTCAATCCATTTAACATGGCACAGACAGACAGACACACACACACATGCACATAAATAAAACACTGCGTTGATCGTCTTGTCATTGCCTGAAAAGCACGAATACATTGCCATAACCTTAAGATAAATAACATCATCCGTGTGACACTGAACCTACATTTACATGGTACATAGCACATGGCGGTGGGGGGGGGGGCATAAATAAAATCATTACTTACTCTTGCTACCCTCACTAGGTCGTTCCACCTCTTACAGCACCTTTCCCCAGTATGTACCATCATACTTTTACAGGAAACAGCCTCCCCGATCTCATCCCATATTCGGTTGTACTCCTTTGGGGGGGTGCTTTCCACAACCACCCTTGATTAGCTTGGAGTACTTCTCTGTTATGTGCTCCAGAAGGGCAGGTAACTCAGTCTCATCGAAAGCAGGCGCCCTCAACCTCCCCTCCTTCTCGATGTTCCTGCACTTGGATATCTTTTTACTGGGATGAATTTTGGTTTGTTAAATATCTCTTCTGTCTTCAAAGTGAAGAATTATTAGTTGTTAGCAATATATTTCCACTGTGCCATGTATTTTTAAACTCACTGCCTAGCGACTACATTGCTGCTCGTTCTCACTCTCTCTCTCCTCAACTCACTGCACATGCGCAGATGACCCATGACCCCCGAAATCGCAGGCAAAACGCTTGTGTAAAAAATAGGGGAAAAACAATTCGCGCATGCGCAGTTCCATGCCACACTGCCCATCGAACAGAAAGTCGACCTGGATCGACTACTAAGATACATACCACCCAACGCAGACCGCTGACATACTGCCGACATACCACTGAAAACATTTTGACCAATTTTGTCCTCTTCGGTCTCGGCGGTATGCCGGTGGAGTGAAACGACATACCGCCGAGAAATGGGCGGACCTTACATATTTGACCAATTTCGGGCCCATGATATTTGTCAATCAGACCCAAAAAATGTTCCTTATCTTGGCATTAATCTATGACTTGCACTTAAATTAAAATTTTATTTTGTTGTATTGGATTCTACTTGCATTCTTCAGAACAAATTCCAACTTTTCCCAAATGGTATATTTGAGCTGGGATGTGGGTTTCCCAGCAATTATGGTGGAATGAGATAAGTAACTCACCTCTTCCACTAGACTCCAATCTCAAATTTGCTTAAACACTTCACCCTACTGAACTGCAGCCTATTGACTGAAGAGATGGGTGGCCTTTTAGTCAAACCTGTGACTACTTTGTTGGCCAAGGCATAAGCTCTGGGATTCCCTCCCTAGAGCCCAAATTTCCCCATGAGTTGCACCCTTTTTTTGGTGTAACTTGATTTTTCTGGTATATTTTTTGAGTTACAAATATGGGTATTTAATTTGCGCCAGTGTAAGTGAGTTAGTTAGGTTTTTGGTTAGGTCAGTTTTTTTTCAAAAGGGAGCGTTCCCAGCCACGTACACCATTTATACCAATTTGGCCAGAAAAAGTTGTACTAAACTAACTTAGGGCAGCGTATGTGTCCACTTTTGTCCGCACAGAAAGACCTTACTTACAATTAAGGAATCGGCGCAAGTAACCACATTTAAAGCACCACCAAGCACCAAACAAAGCACAAAAAGCAATAAGCAATTAATTAACAAATAAAATAGAAGGAACCCTGCCCCTAAAGCACCAAGACCAAAGTAATAAGCAATCAATAAATAAAAAATAAAAAAATAGAAGGAACCCTGCCCCAAAGCACCAAAATCAATCAGTAAATAACAAAAAAAATAGAAGTCCTACCTTAGGGAACGCAGCGGGCCGCCGATGAGGGAGCCTATTCTGCCAGGGCTGGAGGGGGGGGAAATGGGGAAGAGAGGAGGAGGGGGAGAGGGAGGGGGAGAGGGAGAGGAGGGGAAGAGGTGGAAGTACCCTCTTGATCAAATGGTACAAATCCTCTGGAAGGTCTGGAGCCAGCCCCTTGGACATCAGTATCCTAAGGATCTTGTTCGCTCAAGATACGGTGAACGTTCCCTCCGCTCAGGCGCATCTGTTCCTGCTGTCAGGGCCGCTTACTGGGCTGCCTGCACGACGCAGTTACTCCCGTCCTCACTCACAGAGGGCCTAGCTTCACGTTTGGGGCACTGATCTTGGAGGGCTTTGGTGATGACCGCTTGCTGATGACAATGGTCCACAAATCCCTTCAGAGTCCTCGAAGCACTTCTAGACTGATGTCTGACATGGCATCAAACACCTGCTTGAATCCCCGGTTCATCTGGTCGAGAGTTACAAACCCAGACCCCCAGAAACTCTTCAGAAGTTTTACAAACAGGTCAGAGGCGTCGCCACTGGTGGATCCAAGAACCATCACCACGGGCCCCTCCCAGGCCAAAGTTCCATCTCGATTTTCTTAAAGTGTTTCTAATCTGTAAATCCCCTAATCCAAGGCTGAAAGGAATCAAATCATCTTTTGACATGAAGGGAAGAAAACAATCAGATGATTGCAGAGTACACTCTGGCTGCCGATGAGGGAACCCATTTGACAAGGGCTAGGGACAGCGTGCTTCGGGCCCCTCCCACACAGCCTGCAGCACGAGTTTGCAGAAACGGTCTGCCAGGAGCTACTGTACATGCGCGCAGACTCTAGCGTGCATGTGCAGAGGTCACGTCACTGTTTTCAGCGCCGGGATCTGGCTCCGCCCCCAATCCATTGGGCCATGCTGCGCCACGACTGAGGAAAGGCTGGGGAGTGGCCAGAATACGGAGGTCTTTTTTCGGCACGCTTGGAGGTGGACAAAAGTGGCACACCTTGAGTGAGGGCGCCAGAAAAACAGGGTAGGGAAATTCTAGCCCTAAACCTCTCTGCTGTAAGATTTCTAAATCTCTTGCATTAAATTGACAGCAAAACCAATTCTTTTAAAACAACTTGGAATAAGTTTATTAAACACACACATATGCATGTAGCCAATCAAACAAACAGTAGTTGAAGAGTATCCTATGGATCTACTTAGTTACAACAGATACAATGATGTAATAATAATGAGTTACAGATTTATAAAGACGTATATTTCTCTCTGGCAAAGCACATAGTGTTCTTCCTTGCTTCTGGTTCTGTGGAGGGAGGTTTCCTGCTTTGCCATGTGCTAAAGAAGGGACCGAGCAAGCTTTGTGCTTGGGTTTTTATCCTGGTATGGCCCATTGTCTCTCAGAAAGCCCCAGGATTGTGTCTTGGTTCCAGGGTAGTTCATTATTGGTTTTCCTCGCACATGTGTCTGTCTGGGGGACTGGTGCCATTCCTTGATTAGGTTAATCACTTAACCTTTAGTTTCGATGGGTTTCAAAACCATGCTTCCTTTGTCCCTTAAGCTCTGCCCAGCCAGAGAAGACATGAATTTGGGAGGTGTCCATTTTGTCTCTTCAAACTGCAGTCTTTCTGTATAATCTACATTTTCAACATTTATACATACACAGAATCAATTTTATCATTAATAAGCACGTTTATTCTTACACTGCCTCTCTACCAATGTTCCTCCTAAGGTGTGCGACCACTCACCAATCACGAGGTCCCGCGCTGACCACACACCAATGAAAAGGGCCCGCGCTGACCGCTCACCAATCACGAGGTCCCGCACTGACCGCTCACCAATGACAAGGTCCCGCACTGACCACTCACCAATGACAAGGGCCCGCACTGACCGCTCACCAATGACAAGGTCCCGCACTGACCACTCACCAATGACAAGGGCCCGCACTGACCGCTCACCAATGACAAGGTCCCGCACTGACCACTCACCAATGACAAGGGCCCGCACTGACCGCTCACCAATCACGAGGTCCCGCACTGACCACTCACCAATGACAAGGGCCCGCACTGACCGCTCACCAATGACAAGGTCCCGCACTGACCACTCACCAAGGACAAGGGCCCGCACTGACCGCTCACCAATCACGAGGCCCCGCGCTGACCGCTCACCAATCACAAGGTCCTGCACTGACCACTCACGAGGTCCCGTACTGACCACTCACCAATCACGAGGTCCTGCACTGACCACTCACCAATCACAAGGTCCCGCACTGACCACTCACGAGGTCCCGTACTGACCACTCACCAATCACGAGGCCCCGCACTGACCGCTCACCAGCTCTTTCTGCTGGAAGAGATTCTGCACATGCACAGCTACTTCTGCAAATATAAAGGGACCACGCACAAAACGATTAGAGGGAACATTACTGTCTACTGCTTTCCTCCTTTAAGATACTTCTTAAAACCTACCTCTTTGACCAAGCTTTTGATCACCTGCCCTAATATCTCATTCTGTGGCCCAGCGATTTGGGATGTTTTGCTATGTTAAAGGTGCCATATAAATACAAGTTGTTGTTAAGCCAAATAACAATCTTAGTATAGCTAGTGAGTAATAGGAGACTCACCAGCAGCAGTAGTGGAGGTAGCTAATTTTATAGTGCTGATGGATGGTCTATGACTGCTCTATGGTATCAAATGGTGAAAATAATTTCCGGCCTCTGAATAGACACAGATGATCTGATACGGAGCATTTCCAATGGCAACTCCATGGCTGTGTAATTTTGCAAACTAACCCATCCTGATGTCGGAACCTGGCTTGTGCAAGCAGCTATTCTCTCTTCTGGGCCTGCCAGGGTCCAAAACATACAAATCAATATCTCACAAGGTAATGTTTTCATAATTGGGAGTTCTCCAGTTTATTTTTGACAAGAGTTATAGAACAAAGTGTGCAAACCTGCCAGGCCATACATATTTTTAATCAGCCCTGACACAGACTGGAATCTCACCAGCACTGCGAGTGCGGGTTTGGAGGCGGGCCCACTGTCAAAATGGCCCTGATTGACAGCAGGTCAGAAGTCTGCTCTGAACCCGCCTCCATGTTAGTTTTTCAAGTGTCGGATCTGTCTGTGGATCGCAGACCCAACACTAAGCGGCGGGCCAGCCAATTAAGACCGTTAAGAGGCACTTTAAAGGTCATTTAAAGTCATGCTGCACTGCAGTAAGTGGCTTTGATCCTGAGATTCTCTAGGTCTCAGTTGAACCAGGTAGGGGAAACATTTGGAGAGTCTAGTCACTTAGTCAGAGGAATCATTGGAGAGAGAGGTTCAAACTGGGGATTGAGTGCTGTAGCAGGTTAGAGCATAGGGAGTGATTCTTGTCTCACTGCTGCCCTGCTTCTGGATGGCAACGGGATGCTAGAGGTACAAAAATCAGTTCTGCTGTGTTTGCGCTTGCCTAAGGCCCTGCTCGGCGGGCTTGGGGGAGGTGTCTTGCCTGAAGCATATGAGAACCTCATGAACATATGCAGAAGGGGACGTGTAAGGCTCCATGTCATATTCGACCTCAGGGGTGTGCTGGACATCGTGATTCAGGCACGTCAGCGAAACCAGTGGGGTCCACGCTTCCCATGTGAAAGTCAGTATGCCTCACGTCAATGGACGTAGCAACCGCCACAGCTAAGCCAGGTTTCACCTGAGCCACTGGAGCAGTGGCATCCTTTGCTTTGTATGAGGTGGGTGGAGATTCTGCCATTTACAAAGCAAATGGTAAATTCCTGGAAACAATTGAAACTCCAGTATGGCAGGAGGCCGCAGAGCACCTAAGGAATTTGGTCCTCAGTATGTTGAATAGTAACATTAATAAAGACCTGTCTTCTCTCCTGGGAGGAGGAAGATGTATGTAATAGAATGCAGATAAATATTTTGCAAATTGGAAATAAAAATGGAAAATAATATCCTCTGACAACTGTACAAGATCATTTTGTCATTTTAGACAACAATGTTTTTAATCATTTGCAGAGGTAGAGTTAGTCCTGTCTTTCTATAGCAGTTTGTCAAACTATTGCATGAAGTAACAAGGTGTTCTTGAGCTGATTTTTTTTTACATTTCTTTCTACTTAAGGTGAGTATCACAATCATTGAAGCAAGACAGCTAGTGGGATTGAACATGGATCCAGTTGTTTGTGTTGAGATCGGAGATGACAAGAAATATACAAGTATGAAGGAATCAACAAACTGCCCCTACTATAATGAGGTGAAGTATTTATGCACTTGACATCCTCTTCCTTAGTCACTGATGCCCACATAAATCACTCTGTTTAAGTTAACCACTAACTATTGGCTCTTCCAGAGACTTAATTCCAATGAGTTCTTCCTACTAAGGAGATAAATCTCCATTAAGTATTTGGTAGAGCTTTTTGATTTGTTTACAGAAGCATGATATAATGATAATTGATTCTTTTGGTTCATCATTCCTTCTTAAAGAAAAAGAGATTTGAAGTACGATTTAAAAGTTTCACTTTTTATGTTAACGTTTCACATGGTATATCTTCTCAATCTAGCAAAATTTAAGTTTTAACAATCCCATTTGCCAAATAGTACCGATGACTGCTTCTATTACTGGGATATAATGAAGATCATCAGTACCTGTACATTCAGCTGTTAAAGATCACACATACTGAATAAAAATAAGAAGCATTAGTAGTTGCAATATTCCTCTTATATCCTTTCATTGGTCTATCGTAACATAAAAAAGTAAATAGCTCTCTGACTTGAATCTTCCGATCACTTTTATTTTAATGTTGATGATAACCTATTTATATTAAATGTTTAAAATTGCCATTAAAATTATGCTCTTTGGGAAATCTGGGCTTTTTTCTGAGCTAATAGGTTTTGTTTCAGAAGTAATTCCCATTTTATTGCAAAAATACACTTTTTAGATGAGATTTGGAACAGATTTTAAGGGATGTAGACTCTGTTTAAACATTTTTGTTAATTTGCAATAATTCAGGTCATTACACCAAACTTAAACATGTGACATTGATATCATTGATTAGTGTTTAATGTCCTTTGATGCACTTTTATGTAGATGATACATCATAGATATCTACTGAATGTTCCGTGAATGCTGATTGGACAGTTATTAAAATCTCTGCTTTCCATTTTTGTCTCCAGTACTTCGTCTTTGACTTTCATGTATCTCCGGATGTCATGTTTGATAAAATAGTCAAGCTCTCGGTGAGAACATTTATATATTCTTATGTAACTGTGTTACTTGTTTTGAAAAAAAAATTGATAAAAGTTACGACCTTTTCAAAATCCCACTGGAAAAAACATATGGAGGTGAACTTCCCCAGGGCTGCTCCCGCTCCATTTCGGCAAGGGTTTGTGGGGTAAACAGAGTTTCCGCTGAATTTACAGCAACGGAGCAGGACAAGCCCCCAGAAATACACCCCCAATATGTCATAGAAAGATTGATTGTGTAACTTCAAAGATTCTTGATAAATTTACTAAGACTAGTCAGCAAATTGTGATGTACGATGAGGGGTAAAATTTTCCCACACTGACTATAAACTGGAAGGGAAAGGCAATCCCAGCTGGGGTTCAAAAGCTGCCATTGTTCAGTCGCAGACCTTCGGGAGCATGTCCTTGACTGTTTAGTCAAAGACCTCCATCTTTGAAAGGCTCCAATGATATGTTTCTGTTCCCTTGGAATAGAAAATTAAAGAATGATCTAATTGAGGTGTTTAAGGTGATTAAAGGATTTGCTAGGGTAGATAGAGCAAAACTAATTCCTCTGGTGTGGGGAGTCCAGAATAAGAGTGCGTAGCCTTAGAAATTGGCCTCCTTTGTGCCTCCTGTTAGCGCCTCCAGGGGGGGCGATAGTGGGCGCTACCGGCTCTGCGAGGGGGCGCGGCTTGAGTACCAATGCCCGCGAAATTGCCGTTGAGGTTTGCGGAGGTGGTAACCCCTAATGCCACGATCTCCTGCACCCCAGAGATTGTGACATCATCCGGCTGCGCGGCGCTCCAGTAGCGTCCCGGATGCGAACTTCGGTTCCGCCCCTACAGCATTGCCGGGAGTCAACACCGGCAGCTGCAGGAGGTGTTGTAAGGGAGGCCGGTCGCTTGAGGAGCGACATTTAAAGGTGATGCCGCTCAGGTAAGTAAAAAATGTGTTTTCACCCCTTAGGTAATTTTTTCACCATTTTGCTGTGCTACGATTGATCAGCTTTGCACGCTGTTAGAGTGCTTGGGGCTGATTGTTGTAGATCGCGGCAAGCCGTCGGCGATGAAGGAAATCCTTGAAATGCAGAGCCTGCAGCAGTGGCCCTTCCCTTTAAGGAAGGGACGGAGCCTTCATTCCCAGCAGTGCTGCCCTCGATATTGTGCAGTGCTGCTCCACTACCACCTATCTTGTCGGCTTTAGCGATCCAAGACACTTCATTTAGTGCTCCACTTCCTTCCCGGAGCGCTGAACCGGAAGTTCGCGCCGGCTTCACTTGTGTAATGCTCAATGATATCTTTGCGCTACCGCAAAAGTTACCGCCCCAAACGGGGCGCTATGCAATTTCTAGCCCATACTGTTCAGAGATGATATCAGGAAGCACTTTTTCACACAAAGCCCAGTGGAAATCAGGAACATCTCTCCCCCTAGAAGCTGTTGAGGCTGGGGGTCAATTGAAAATTTCTAAATTAAGATTGAGAGATTTTTGTTAGGTAAGGGTTTTAAGAGTTACAGAACAAAGGCGGGTAAAGGTAGAGATCAGCCATGATCTAATTGAATGGGATCATCCCAAGGCAAATTGGAGCATCTTCTTTGGAAAGTTTCAGAGCAGCATTCAAAAAAGCCTGCATTCTTCTCAACTATGAATGATGCATCCAGCAAGGAGTTTTAACTAAAGAACGGGAAGAAAATAATTTAAAAATCTAATAGAGTGAAGTTCCGCTGTTGTGCGCCTCCCGTTAGAATCTCCAGGTCACGAACATGTTTTCGCCCAGGGGCGGAGGGGCGCTACCAGCTCCGACAAAATTGCACGGGTGTTAGAGGAGGTACTGAGACGGTCCCTAAAGCTTATAAAACATATAGCAGAGTAATAAATACCTGAATATAATGCAAGTATAGAGACATTTATAAATACAATACACTCCTACGAGATGCTCTTCAGTGGTTCTTTGCAACAAGTGTACTCTGCAATGCTCCATTTCAGATGTTAATTATTGTTGTATCATGAAGAAAGGGCTAGTGTGCAGATGCATCACAATGGTCCCCTACACAGTGAGTTAATAATTCTAGCTGCGCCGTCATGGACAGGTGGCAGGTTGAATCACTTCACTATAGAGAGAAGGGAATAAGCAGCAAACTCTTAACTCTTAGCAGCATTTTATAAAGGGAATGGGGAAAGGTCACGGATGGTGATGGCAACCACAGGTAAGGAGAGGATAGAGAAAATCAAAGATAGAAGAGAAACAAGGAGAGTGAAAAGCAGATGAGCGAAACTCAATGTAAGCTATGGCTGTCGTTACACATTTCGATCAGATTGAATTGTTTCCATATTGTTGTGTTCTTTCATGCACAAAGGCAGGAAAAATAAAGGGGAATGTAGGGAAAATATAGGGAACGATGCCTATGCAATAAAAATATAATCACATTCTAGAAGTGCTGAAAAATAAACTGAAATTATTAAAATTAATTGATTTCCATTTTCACTGTCATCGAAAACATTTTGACCTTGCCGTTCCTTGGCTCTTTTAAATTCAAATTATTAGGGAGCTTTTATTCCTACCAGAACAAAAATGATTAACCTCTATTCTGTTACAGGTGATCCATTCCAAAAACCTCCTGAGGAGTGGGACATTGGTGGGCATGTTCAAGCTTGATATAGGAACTATCTATTCACAGCCAGGTAATCACATAGGAATCTGCAGCACACAAACAAGCCATCAACCCAACTGGTCTACACTAGTGTTAATACTCCAAACAAGCCTCCTCCCACCCTGCCCCCATATCCCTCTATTCCCCTTTCCCTCATGTATTTCTACTTTTATTTTTAAATCACATCCCACGCCATCAATGAATGATTGTGTCAATCAAATCATGGCCATTTAACTAATATTTACAGAACATAATTAAATGATAATGTAATTCACAAGATGTTCTGCTCAGTAGTTATCAGAGAACTGATGAAACTTGGACCAATTTGTGCAAGGTAGCCTGTTTGCTTGAGAAACTACTTTTGGGCTACTGAACTGTCGTAACATTTTTTTCATTTAAATATTTGAAAAATAAATGGCTCATCGCAATATTTTTTAATGATACTAACTGGTATTTATCCTTTAAGGTGTTCACAATTTGAATCCCCAATTTTGTAACATTCCTCTGCTTTTCTCATTGTTTTAACAGAACATCAATTTTACCACAAATGGGCAATAATCTGCGACCCTGGTGACATCACTGCTGGGATGAAAGGTTATGTAAAGTGTGACATAGCTGTTGTTGGAAAAGGAGATAATATCAAGACACCACACAAGTCCAATGAGACCGATGAAGATGAGATAGAAGGGTGAGGACCTACATTTATACTAAAGGATCTCAAAGATTTTCAGTGCTTAAATTGGAGACTACGTAAAATGGAAAGTCTTTTTTTGACGTACAGTACCTTCCCCCTATAATGTTCACTGATATACTATGATCTGTGCACACACATCACCATTATTTCCTCCCTAACACTTGTCCTGATTGAGAAAAAATAGAATTCTGCTCTGGCGACATAATTTTTGTTTTACTTATGAAAAAGAATTTATGCACCATAATGCTAGATGGCCGATTTATATTTAGATGATAATATTTATCAAGAATGAAATTATGGGGAAGGGTGGTGGAAAGTTTTCTGCGACAGTGATTGCTTTGGTATAAGACAAATCAGAATACTAAACAATTGTTGTTATTTAGCAAATGTCATGTTATACACAATTTTTGTGAACAAATGTACATATATTATTTGTTTACAAATGCTTAAATATATTTTAAAGTGGTACCTTCTTCATGAAAAAAGTGTTTGGTAATAATGTTCTTAACTTGTTTTCAAACATATGATGCAACAGGAGTAAATTGTGCTAAAGTGCATCATTACACCATTCATAGGTGATCTTACTGTCCATGGCTCTTCTTCCTTGCCAAATAATATTTTTAAAAATACATTACTCTCAACAATACCCAAAATATTACAAGCTAATTTTGCCTCTGAATGCACTGTCCAAGAGGAAGAATTTCTGCGAGGATTCTCCCAATCTCTCACCGTACATTCGGAAAGGATCAGCGGAAATCCCAGAACTTTCATCGTTTCTCCAGGGTTTCCACTGATCCTCTGCTGAAGTTACAGTGCAAAATCAGGAAAAGCCTTATGGAAATTACTGGCACATTTGGAAATCGAATGTTAATCTGGAACTTTGGATTTGAAAGTGAAATATCCTACAAAAACTTTATTCATTTCATGTATTTTATGATAAAGTCAAATTACATTCTTCATAATAAGTATTAATCCAAGATATGTAGGGGTTTTATAATTTGCTTACGATTTATCAACAGGAACCTATTGCTTCCTGAAGGAGTGCCCTCAGAGAGGCAGTGGGCCCGGTATTATGTCAAGATCTACAGAGCAGAGGGGCTGCCAAAGATGAATACCAGCATAATGGCTAATATGAAGAAGGCATTCATTGGAGAAAACAAAGATTTAGTCGATCCCTATGTTCAAGTGTTATTTGCAGGACAAAAGGTACAATGATAAACAAGTACAGTCCACTCAATGTCTAGCTGTATATATTAAAAATACATAAATATAAAGTACAAATATAATTGGATCTTTAATTCTTTGCCTCGTCTATTTTCCAATGCTATGAATCATTAGTCTAACAGTTCCTTTTACATATTGGAATGAAGGCAACAAATAAGAATCAGCTTTCCAATGTTTTCAAAATGTACCTTTCAGTCATGAAAGTATTACAAGACAAGCAAATTTAAAAACAAAATGACTGCACTGCATAACACTTTATTATAAAAATGTTATTTTCCTCATAGGTTAACAGCATAATTAAATTGGCAGACAGAGGAACATTATCTGAACACATTCACTAGTAGTTTTCCATTTTCTCACCAGTGAAGAGGTGGAGAGATTTAGCGAGGGAATTCCAGAGCTTAGGACCTAGGCAGCTGAAGGCACGACTGCAAATGGTGGAACAGTTAAAATCGAGAATGTTCTAAAGGCCAGAATAGGCAGGCCGCAGAGCTCTGGGGGGGGGGTTATAGGCCTGAAGGAGATTACATAGAAAAGGAGGGATGAGGCCATGCAGTGATTTGAAAACAAGGATGAGAATTTTAAAATCGAGGCGTTACTTAACTGGGAGCCAATGTAGGTGAGGGCAGGGAAGATGGGTGCGCAGGGCTTGGTGCGAGTTACAACACGGGTGACAGAGTTTTGGGTGACAAGTTTATTGAGGGTAGAACTAGTGTCATTCTCACTGATCTTAAATGTTAATCACATTACAGTTAATTATCATTCCTTATATTCATAACACTAATGAGTTTTGCTGTTCAACCCTAATAACTCTGTCCCAATTATAACCAGTCTTTTATTTTTTTGCTAGGGAAAGACCTCTGTCCAAAAAAATACTTATGAACCAACATGGAATGAACAAATCATATTTACTGAAATGTTTCCACCTCTCTGCACGCGAATAAAAGTCCAGATCCGTGATTCAGACAAAGTGAATGAAGTTGCTATAGGAACCCATTTTGTCGACCTGAGAAAGATTGCAAATGATGGAGACAAAGGTAAACTACTGCCTTACATCTGTCCGTTTTTCCTGATTGTCCGACAGCATGATCTAAAGGCATATTTTATAGGGTCTTTTCAATCTCTTTCATTAGAATTTGTAAATTTGTTGTTCAACATATATAATTCTTTTTTTGCTAAGTCAAGAAATGGTCAACATATAATTACGTGCATCCTTTTTATAGGGTTTCTGCCAACTTTTGGTCCTTCCTGGGTGAATATGTATGGCTCCACTCGTAACTACACCTTGATGGATGAACATCAGGATTTAAATGAGGGACTTGGTGAGGGTGTTTCCTTCAGAGCCCGATTACTTATCAGTATTAGCATGGAAATCTTAGACACAACCTCAACAGAGATAATGAGTTCGACTGAAGTGCAAGTGGAGACAATACAACAGATATCGGATGTAAGTAGAATTATCTCAGGAAATTAAATGGGGATTTTTTTGTTATCCTACTTTTCTAATTCACACGGAAGAAATCAGATTTGTAAATATCACATTGCCATTGAGATCATTGCAGCCTGGAAAATATTGTCTCCAATGTAATTGTACAAATGTTTAATGTCCTTATATCAAGGTCCTCCCTCTCCTAATTAGTGGAGCTGCCACCCCATTTGAAATAAACACACTAATGCCTTCATTAAAATAGTGGAGAAGAATTGTTATGAGCATGCTAAGTATTCATGCAATAGCCCTGTCAAAACCAATTTCTACCTCCATGCCATTGGGCAGGTTAAGGTTGGTGGACAAGCATTGGTCTAGCTGTACAGAAATCTTTTCACTGTGACTAATGGTGCCATAACGATGTCCTCGGTGGTTTGCTTAGGATGTTTCACTGTAATCGTCCTAAACAGCCAGATGTTTCCCTGCCCAGCCCTAATGACTATTGTGACTGCAACTCTGCATTCTTAAATCTGAGGGCTAAAGTCTTGAATCAATAGTTTGTTACTAAACCTTACTGGCCAATATAAAGCAGCGATTTTTCAAATTGTTCGGTATGGGGACCCACTATAAATATTGATAAAATGACCCCAAGGAAAACTGCTAATTTTGCTGAAAACATTTTACAAAATAACATGCTTGTAAGTCAACATATTCAGACAAATTGAGAAACCTGATGACAACAGACTTCACAGACCCCCGGATTCATTTGCAGGTTCTCTGGGGTTCAGTGACCCCACTTTGAAAATCTACAGTGTAAGGATATTTACATTGTGCATATTAGTTCACATTTCAGAAATTATCCCTTAGTATTAGTTTTGTCAGCAAGTCATTTTTACATTTACTTGAATAATCCAACCCAAATATTTCACATGGTAGAATAATTCCTAAACAGTGTTAATATGTTTTAACTTTTAATCCCAGCTTGCTACAGGAAAAATGGAAGAATTCTTCATCTTTGGTGCCTTCTTGGAAGCAACAATGCTTGATAGGAGAATTGGAGATAAACCAGTCAATTTCGAAGTTACAATAGGTAAGTGCATAATCCTAAAGGTTTCAGTATATTGGATAACAGTAGAGTACTGTTTCTGCTTCTGTGCTCTATTGGGAACACACATCGTGAAATTGTCCATGTCCAACCCCTGATTTTTGTATTGATTAAAATGAGTGGACAAAAAATGACACATTGGGATGAGCAATTTCACAATATGCACTCCCAGCATGCACAGAGTGCAGAAGCAGAACATTTACCCTAATGTTTCATAGTGAATTTCACAGCCACCTTTTCATAAAAGATACATAATAAGGGGGAGCTGCATGTGCAACTAATCTTACGAGTGAGCAAACTCCATCATTTGTGAACCTTCAAACATTGATAATACCATAGTGATCCCAATTTTTCCGACTATCATAAAACTCATTCAGTGACATTAATGCAGTCATTTTTCTTTAGGTTAGCTGTTGGTTTGCAAAGTGAAGAAACATAGAAACATAGAAACATAGAAAATAGGTGTAGGAGTAGGCCATTCGACCCTTCTAGCCTGCACCGCCATTCAATGAGTTCATGGCTAAACATGCAACTTCCTGCTTTCTCGCCATACCCCTTGATCCCCCTAATAGTAAGGACTTCATCTAACTCCCTTTTGAATATATTTAGTGAATTGGCCTCAACAACTTTCTGTGGTAGAGAATTCCACAGGTTCACCACTCTCTGGGTGAAGAAGTTCCTCCTCATCTCGGTCCTAAATGGCTTACCCCTTATCCTTAGACTGTGTCCCCTGGTTCTGGACTTCCCCAACATTGGGAACATTCTTCCTGCATCTAACCTGTCTAACCCTGTCAGAATTTTAAACGTTTCTATGAGGTCCCCTCTCATTCTTCTGAACTCCAGTGAATACAAGCCCAGTTGATCCAGTCTTTCTTGATAGGTCAGTCCCGCCATCCCGGGAATCAGTCTGGTGAACCTTCGCTGCACTCCCTCAATAGCAAGAATGTCCTTCCTCAGGTTAGGAGACCAAAACTGTACACAATACTCCAGGTGTGGCCTCACCAAGGCCCTGTACAACTGTAGCAACAGCTCCCTGCCCCTGTACTCAAATCCCCTCGCTATGAAGACCAACATGCCATTTGCTTTCTTAACCGCCTGCTGTACCTGCATGCCAACCTTCAATGACTGATGTACCATGACACCCAGGTCTCTTTGCACCTCCCCTTTTCCTAATCTGTCACCATTCAGATAATAGTCTGTCTCTCTGTTTTTACCACCAAAGTGGATAACCTCACATTTATCCACATTATACTTCATCTGCCATGCATTTTGCCCACTCACCTAACCTATCCAAGTCGCTCTGCAGCCTCATAGCATCCTCCTCGCAGCTCACACTGCCACCCAACTTTGTGTCATCCGCAAATTTGGAGATACTACATTTAATCCCCTCGTCTAAATCATTAATGTACAGTGTAAACAGCTGGGGCCCCAGCACAGAACCTTGCGGTACCCCACTAGTCACTGCCTGCCATTCTGAAAAGTCCCCATTTACTCCTACTCTTTGCCTCCTGTCTGACAACCAGTTCTCAATCCATGTCAGCACACTACCCCCAATCCCATGTGCTTTAACTTTGCACATTAATCTCTTGTGTGAGACCTTGTCGAAAGCCTTCTGAAAGTCCAAATATACCACATCAAATGGTTCTCCCTTGTCCACTCTACTGGAAACATCCTCAAAAAATTCCAGAAGTTTTGTCAAGCATGATTTCCCTTTCACAAATCCATGCTGACTTGGACCTATCATGTCACCTCTTTCCAAATGCACTGCTATGACATCCTTAATAATTGATTCCATCATTTTACCCACTACCGATTTCAGGCTGATCGGTCTATAATTCCCTGTTATCTCTCTCCCTCCTTTTTTAAAAAGTGGGGTTACATTGGCTACCCTCCACTCCATAGGAACTGATCCAGAGTCAATGGAATGTTGGAAAATGACTGTCAATGCATCCACTATTTCCAAGGCCACCTCCTTAAGTACTCTGGGATGCAGTCCATCAGGCCCTGGGGATTTATCGGCCTTCAATCCCATCAATTTCCCCAACACAATTTCCCGACTAATAAGGATTTCCCTCAGTTCCTCCTCCTTACTAGACCCTCCGACCCTTTTATATCCGGAAGGTTGTTTGTGTTCTCCTCAGTGAATACCGAACCAAAGTACTTGTTCAATTGGTCCGCCATTTCTTTGTTCCCCGTTATGACTTCCCCTGATTCTGACTGCAGGGAACCTATGTTTGTCTTTACTAACCTTTTTCTCTTTACGTATCTATAAAAACTTTTGCAATCCGTCTTAATGTTCCCTGCAAGCTTCTTCTCGTACTCCATTTTCCCTGCCCTAATCAAACCCTTTGTCCTCCTCTGCTGAGTTCTAAATTTCTCCCAGTCCCCGGGTTCGCTGCTATTTCTGGCCAATTTGTATGCCACTTCCTTGGCTTTAATACTATCCCTGATTTCCCTTGATAGCCACGGTTGAGCCACCTTTCCTTTTTTATTTTTACGCCAGACAGGAATGTACAATTGTTGTAGTTCATCCATGCGGTCTCTAAATGTCTGCCATTGCCCATCCACAGTCAACCCCTTAAGTATCATTCGCCAATCTATCCTAGCCAATTCACGCCTCATACTTTCAAAGTTAGCCTTCTTTAAGTTCTGGACCATGGTCTCTGAATTAACTGATTCATTCTCCATCCTAATGCAGAATTCCACCATATTATGGTCACTCTTCCCCAAGGGGCCTCGCACAACGAGATTGCTAATTAAACCTCTCTCATTACACAACACCCAGTCAAAGATGGCCTCCCCCCTAGTTGGTTCCTCGACATATTGGTTTAAAAAACCATCCCTTATGCACTCCAGGAAATCCTCCTCCACCGTATTGCTTCCAGTTTGGTTAGCCCAATCTATGTGCATATTAAAGTCACCCATTATAACTGCAATCAACAACTAAACTGCAAATTAACAATTATCTCTAAATATAAGGAAATAATATATTTTTAAATGTCTTTGGAATCTATAGCCTCTCAATAGCCACATATAACTATAATATTCCAACAGAAAGAAATTTATAACCATTTTAGTATTTCTGTACATCCAATGAAATACTATTATGAAGCCAAATGTTGCAGCCAATTTGTGCTTATTCAATTCCCACAAACAATGAGATGACTGGCCAGTCAATCAGTTTGTGATGATGTCGGTTGAGGGAGGAATGTTGGCTCAGACCACCTGGAGAACTTTCTCCTCTTTTATGTTGTGCATAAATATTAGATAGTTCCACTACTTACTTAATTATTGCATTCTTGAAGTTGTAGTATGGAAGATGGCCATTTGGTCCGTCACACTTGTATCTGGTGTTCGCTGTTCAAATGGAGCTACCGAATCCCAATCCCCTTTCTCTGTATCTTTTTTAAATTCTTCCATTTTAAATAGTTATTCAATTCTCTTTTAAAGCTAAAGTTATAAGCTAAAAGGAAATGTTTTACCAATTTTTGCAAAAATTGACAATTTAGTTAGGCATTCTATAAATAGAATCTATTAACCATTGCATCGTACTGTAATAAAATATTTACATAACTCATAGATTGAACCAGAAAAATGATCAGCTGTACTTGTTTCTTAAATGTCGTACTGGTTCATCATTCCAATGATTTCAAGAAAGACATACAAAATTATTCTCTCACTTCTTAGAATAACAAAAATGTATCTTAAGGACTTGGATCTATACATGTGGCATGAAAGAATAACTAGAATAAAAAGTGACATTAGGATTATTGAAAAGAAAACAGATTTAATACTTCAGTGAAATCTTGCTATTGGAGATTATCATCTAATGAAAGTAGTATATAAAAATACAGACAGAATGTATGACTGTAACATGGAGACTGAATTGCATCTGGTGTCCTGGTCTAATTATCATCTGCCCTCTAACACCATTTGATCTAAAGCTTGAGTCCCTATACATAATGTCATGGGACATGTATCTTGCAATAAAAACTAAAATACTCATTTTTGCTATGCTTCTTTACTGAGTTTTAATCTGGCCTGAAAGACCAATACTAAGAGGCCCCTGCATCACTGTGTGTAATCATTTTAACTTGTATATTAAAAATTAGTTTAGCAAATTCCCTTTGTTAGTGCCAACTTTGGCAGTTCTTACTCATTTCTGAAGTAGAGGGAAAAACTACTTCAATCAAGTATGCGTAGCAACATCATGAACACATTCTATTTGAATGAATACTGTGTCGGTACACGTAGAGAGCAACACAATAATTTTCCTGTCGCTAGCATTAATTATAGTTAATTTTAAGATCAATGTAAAATAGGACTTCTCCCCAAAAGGTGTTGCATGTGTCAATTTGGCTGAATTAGGAGCATCTCCTCCACTGAGTCAGAAGGTTTGAGTCCTACAACAGGCTTAATCAATGCTATACAAAGAAAGTACTGCATTAATGTCCAGGAAATGATGAAATACAACCGCAGATCAATAATGAGAAAATAATCAGCAGCATTTATTTTTCCATTAAGTATATATTTAATAAATTACATTCAAAAAGGGCCCATACGGCAAAACTTCACATTGGAGTGGTGAAAGTCCAGTTTGTATAAACAATTTTATTACCCCATTTAATGTTGTTGCACATCCACATTATTATTTATGGTCTTAAGGTTTCCCTTAGGTAATCATCCAGGGCAAGGAAACTTAATCACTGTGCTTTGCCGTGTTGTCGCCGCCCAAATTCATGCCCATCTTTCCTGCAATTCCATGTTTGAATCTCTCCAATCCGGTTTCCACGCCTGCTACACTACCGAAACGGCTCTCATCAATGTCACAAATGACATCCTATATGACTGTGACAAACGCAAACTACCCCTCCTCGTCCTTCTTGACTTATTTGCAGCCTTTGACACGGTTGACCACTCTATCCTTCTCCAACGTCTCTCCACCATCGTCCAGCTGGGTGGGACTGCACTCACTTGGTTTCATTCTTAACTATCTAATCATAGCCAGATAATCATCTGCAATGGCTTTTCTTCCCACTCCCGCATTGTTACCTCTGGTGTCTCCCAAGGATCTGTCCTTGACCCCCTCCTATTTCTCATCTACCTGTTGCCCCTTGGAGACATCATCCAAAAACACAGTGTCAGTTTCCACATGTACACTGATGACACCCAGCTCTACCTCAATACCACTTCTCTCGACCCCTCCATTGTCAGACTGCTTGTCCTATATCCAGTTCACAAAAAACATCTCTTTCTCCAATTTTCTCCAATTAAATATTGGGAAGACTGAAGCCATTTGTCTTTGGTCCCCGCCACAACTTCCATTCCCTAGCCACCAACTCCATCCCTCTCCTAGCATCTGTCTGAGGCTGAACCAGACTGTTCGCAACCTAGGGATCATATTTGACCCTGAAATGAGCTTCCGGCCACATATCTGCGGCATAACTAAAACCGCCTATTTCCACCTCCATAACATTGCCCGTCTCCACCCCTGCCTCAGCTCGTCTGCTGCTGAAACCATCATCCATGCTTTTGATACCTCTAGACTTGACTACTCCAATGGAATCCTGGCTGGCCTCCCACATTCTACCCTTGAGGCCATCCAAAACTCAGCTGCCCGTGTCCCTAACTCGCACCAAGTCCCGTTCACCCATCACTCCTGTGCTTGCTGACCTACATTGGCTCCCGGTTAAGCAACGCCTCGATTTCAAAATTCTCATGCTTGTTTACAAATCCCTGCATGGCCTTGTCCCTCCCTATTTCTGTAATCTCCTTCAGTCCCACCACCCCCTGAAATATCGGCGCTCCTCTAATTCTGCCCTCTTGAGAATCCCTGATTATAATAGCTCAGCCATTGGTGGCCGTGCCTTCTGTTGCTTAGGCCCTAAGCTCTGGAATTCCCTGCCTAAACCTCTCCGCCTCTCTATTCTTTCCTCGATTAAAATGCTCCTTTGACCGAGCTTTTGGTCACCTGCCCTAATTTCTCCTTATGTGGCTCCGTGTCAAATTTTTTGTCTCATAATACTCCTGTGAAGCGCCTTGGCACGTTTCACTACGTTAAAGGCGCTATATAAATACAAGTTGTTCTTCTTCTTCTTTCCAGGTAACTATGGGAACCAAATTGATGGAATAAGCAAGCCAGCCATTCACAGGAAACGAGGCGGAGGGGACGGTGCTGAGGAGGAGTCAGAGCTACTCCAGAACTCAAGTGAAGATGAAGTAGATGATGATGGAGATCTTGTGCCTGTCTCCTGCACTCCACCAATGAAACCCGTTATAACTGACAGGTCTGTGCACCAAACATAAGCAAGGGTATCACTGCATTATTCACTCAACTGCTCATTCACAGAGAGAATTACACAGTGCAACATACAGCTACCAGTTCTGAGTTCCACTCCTGCTTTCCTCACCATGCATTGCTCTCTGCTCAGGGACAATAAAGCTCTATGCATGCACACCTGAGCAGAGCTTTCTCATTGGCTTCTGAATGACAGGTAAATCTTAATGTAAGAAAAGAGCCAACAGCAGTGTCAGCTCTCTGTTAATTTGACTTCATATTACAGTTATATTGTAGTGAATGTGAAATACAACCAGTACAAGATTACTCCCTTTTGGAACTGGTGTTCCAGTTTTTGCCATAATGAAGGCCACAGTCATATCACAGAGTTACGCCTTCTTTTTATTCATCGTCGTCATCATAGGCAGTCCCTCAAAATTGAGGAAGACTTGCTTCCACTCTAAAAGTGAGTTCTCAGGTGGCTTTACAGTCCAATGCGGGAATTACAGTCTCTGTCACAGGTGGGGCAGAAAGTGCTTGAAGAAAAGGGTGGGGGGTGGGGGGGGGGGGGGGGGAATGGGGAGCCTGGTTTGCCGCGCGCTCCTTCTGCTGTCTGCAATTGATTTTTGCATGCTCTCGGCGACGAGACTCGAAGCGTTCAACGCTTTCCCGGATGCTCTTCCTCCATTTTGGACGGTCTTGGGGCAGGTGTTCCCAGGTGCCGGTGTGGATGTTGCACTTTATCAAGGAGGCTTTGAGAGTGTCCTTGAAGCGTCTCTTCTGCCCACCTCAACCTGGGGCTCACTTGCCGTGTAGGAGTTCCAAGTAGAGCACTTGTTTAGGGAGTCTTGTGTTGGGCATGCGGACAATGTGGCTCTCCCAGCAGAGCTGGTCGAGCGTGGTCTGTGCTTCGATGCTGGGGATCCCTGCTGTCGGCCACTGAGAAAGTCATCGCAAGAATCCTCCTCAATCTTCTTCTCCCTGTGGCTGAAGAGCTCCTCCCAGAGTTGCAATGCGGATTTGTCCACTAAGGGGTACATCGGACATGATCTTCACTGCGCAACAATTACGGGAAATGCAGGGAACAGCACCAACCCTTGTACATGGCCTTCTTTGACCTCACAAAGGTCTTTGAAACTGTCAGCAGTAATGGACTATGGAGCGTCTTCCTCTGTTTCGGCTGCCCCCCAAAAGCTTGTCACCATCCACCACCTGTTCCACGATGACATACAAGCCGTGATCCTGACCAATGGCTCCACCACAGACCCAATCCACATCAGGACCGAGTTCAAGCAGGGCTGCATCATCGCACCAACCCTTTTCTCGATCTTCCTTGTTGCAATGCTCCATCTCACTCTCAACAAGCTCCCCGTTGGAGTGGAACTAAACTATAGAACCAATGGGAACCTGTTCAACCTTCGCCACCTCCAGGCTAGATCCAAGGTTGTCCCATCCTCTGTCGTCAAGCCATAGTATACGGACGATGCTTGCCGGACTCCAAGCCATCTTCAACACCTTCACCGAGATGTAGGAAAACATGGGCCTTACGCTAAACATCCGTAAGACAAAGGTCCTCCACCAACCTGACCCCGCCACACAGCACTGTCCTCCAGTCATCAAAATCCACGGCACGGCTTTGGATCATTTTCCATACCTTGGGAGCCTACTATCAACAAGGGCAGACATCAATGACGAGGTCCAACACCACCTCCAGTGTGCCAGCACAGCCTTCGGTCACCTGAGGAAGAGAATGTTTGATGACCAGGACCTCAAATCTGGCACCAAGCTTATGGTCTATAGGGCAGTAGTGATACCCGCCCTCCTATATGGCTCAGAATCGTTGGCCATATACAACAGACATCTGAAAGCACTGGAGAAGTACTACCAACGCTGCCTCCGCAAGATCCTGCAAATCCACTGGGAGGATAGACGCAGCAACATCCTTTTATTGATGTGCATCTGAAACTATTTCATATTAATGCAAAACTGATAATGTAACTGGCCTATTAAATAACTGGCCCAAACATACAACCAAAGAGGATTTATTTTTCCCCAACCTACGACCTCTACCATCATAAAGGACAAGGCCAGCTGGTACATGGGAAAACCAACACCTGCAAGTCCCCCTCTAAGTCACACACCATCCTGACTTGGAAATATATCGCTGTTCCTTCATTGTCGCTGGGTCAAAATCCTGGAACTTAATCCCTAACCTTCACATTATAAACTGCAGGCGTTCAAGAAGGCAGCTCACCACCACCTTCTCAAGGGCAATTAGGAAAGGGCAATAAATGTTGGTTTGCCAGTGGCACCCACATCTCGGGAATGAATTTAAAAAACACATTAATCATCATATGGCCCTGAATTTCCTCTGGGTTTTCAGTGTAAAAACAACATAATCTGAGTGGATGTAGGCAGAAATTGAGGGAGGATCCGGTTATACCAGGTCCCCATCCTATTTTCCATTCCACAAAACTTCTACTCCTAGTGGGTGGATGCACAATATGCAGGTCCACATATGAGTGGAGTTATTACAATCCCTGCAAATTAGGTAAATGTATTTCCCTGCATTTGCACCATAGCAACGCTGGAAAGAGGGATGGGCCAAGTGGTGCTGATGCGTAGCAACGTCCCTCCCCTTCAGTTAAAGGGGAGGGCCGCTATGAGCTCTGCAGCTACTTTAGTGGCGCACACTGGGCCACCAGGGAGGGCTTCAGCCGAGCCAGCGGTCCGGCACCCAAGATGGGGTGCTGGGATGCCTGTTGGTGGCCTGGTTGAACTAGTGGCAGCCATTGTCGGGCCGACTTCAGAGTCGGCCGACAATTAAAATAAAACTGCGGCTGCGGCGGAGCACCCTCCCCTTTAAGGGCGGGCGCGTCGCCCAGCCACTGACAACTTCCCGCCGGGAAAAGCTGTCGGGGACACAGACCAGTGGTCACTCCGCTCCCATGGGGCAATTTCCCTTGCGGGGCGGAAAGGGGTCACCACCAGGCGATAAGGATGTGCCAGCTGGGGCGGAAACCCGTTTTCACCACCCCCAGTCAGGGGGAAATTCCTGATGGGTTGGCCCATCCACCTGCCCCCGGTCTTAGAGGCAGTAATGGACTTTAAGGAGGGGGGCAATTTAGGCCCCTTTGTCTTCTTGGACAGATTTGTGTGCACCTTTGGAAGTGGCTTAGTGAGTTGCAGTGAATGGTGAAATATAACATACCACCTGCAGTGATGATGAGTGTAAAAAGGAGTGGCTTGGGCATTGTAGGGATGCTTTAAGGTTCTGATGTGCGGTGGTACCAACCTGGCGCATCATGTGGCAGTCAGGATATACAGCATCAAGTGAAGTAAATGTGGCCATGGTGAAGCCATCTCTGGCCTCCCGGGCAGCAATGTGGTCATGCGCTGATGCTCTGTGTCCTGTGCAGCATCAGGTGATTGTGGAGGAGGTTGGTGTTGTTGGTGATGTTGGTGTTGGGGCTGATAGTGGTGGGAGTCTGAGGACCAACATGAGATTTTTCCAATGGCACCGATGCTGCTGGAATAGATGGCAGGTGAGTTTGAGATGATAGAAGCGATCTGTCAATGGTGAGAGAGATTGGTCCAAGGAGATGACACTGGATAGAGAGTTTAATCCAAACACTTCCAGCCTTCCTAAAGCTGAAAAGTGTATTCCAAATCCTGAAGGGTTGAGCTTCTAACATTGGAAATTGAACAACTATACCACTTCTACAGCTGTCACCTATTCAAAAAAAATGGAGAGTCACTGAAAACCCAACCGACTTACCTGATATGATCCAAGAGCGATGCGAAAAGGCATCAAAAAGTTGTAAAAATAGTTAGTAGCTGATAAAATGCTGCTTAAATATCTTTAAATAGCTTCTTAAATATTTCAATTGCTAGACCCACCGCTTAGTGCCCAGTCTGCAAAACGCAGGCAGAGCCGACACTTGGGAAACTCACACGGAAGCGGGTTCAGAGTGGGACCCACCTCCAAACTCGTCCTCTGAGCACCGGAAAATCCCGGCCTAAGTTTACTCACACACTTCATGTTGTTGCTTCAGAAAGGATACCTCAGAATGATTGGAAGTTGGCCGAAATATGAATGACAAAATGGCTACCATGAATATCTCTTGGAATCCTTCCATGTACAGAGTCATTACCTGAAGACATACTCGGGAGAAAATTAACAAAATCTAGAATGCCTTAAATTATTTTTAGGCTTTAAATTGGGTCTATCTTGAATAATTCTGAGCAATTGACTTATTTTATCTCATTATCTCCCCAGAAAACTCTGACTCAAGTGCCCCATGCCCTGCATAAACAGTTTAAGACTAATAATTAAAAGACATTGCACCAGTGCTTGTGTACGTTTGTGTTTGCTTCATGAGTGTGAAAGGAAAGCTGTTGCTGGCAAGTTCATATTAATGAAATGAAGTCAGCAATGTGCCACTACTGCTACATTATTTTATGTTATGTTTATGCTAACATTTGAAAAAGACAGATCAGAAATGATTGAGAGTTTTAAATTGTAGCATATTAAGCTATGTCGTGTACAATAATTGGTGATTCCCATAAAAAATAGATTTCATGTATGTCAGTCCATGAAAGAATACTCAGGCATGTGGAGTGATGGTCTCATGGCACCTGTCAGAGAGCAGCATATGGAAGGTACAATATATAGTGGGAGTGTTATTTTTACATGTGCATCGTCAGTTATTTTTAGTGTGAAATAAAATTGTTGGGGCTGTGAAATTAAAACTGCTGTATGCACATTAAATAAATATTTAGTATTTTTGAAGCAGTGAAGAATGGTATTAGTTTTGTGTAACTGAAGATATTTTTCAGCAATGCTGTAATACTATGAATAGTGAATAGGCTTTAGAGGAAAGCAATATCCATTATAGAAAAGGCTTATTGGCCTAGCTTATACATTAACTTCCTCTCATTTCTTTTCAGAAACTACTTCCATTTGCCATACTTTGAAAAGAAGCCTTGCACATATATCAAAAGCTGGTGGCAGGACCAGCGAAGGCGACTCTACAATGCAAACATCATGGACAAGATTGCCGATAAACTGGTTAGTATTTCAATATGATTTCAGATTTCAGGGTCCAGATCTAAAAAAGAGTTTTGAAAGGTATCTGCTAAATGAGTACTCCGTCAATTAGGCATAGATTCTTACCTATTTCAGAACTGCTGTGCATTGTTCTGTTCATCAACATATCTGTACAGGATAAAATGACTCAAAACATTGAGGGCAAAGACTGGATCATGAAGGTGAAGCATGTGGCAAGGCACTTAAACAGTGGATATGATTAGCAACACGTTGACATGATCCCCTCACTTGATAGCATCTAAAACTTACAAGTTTTTATCTCAAAGTTTTCATTTAAACTTTTATTTGAGAATAAAATGAGTGGTCGATATAGCCAGTGATATAACCATGTGTGTGATTCCTTAACTGTTTTACAATTATATTCAAAAACTCTTCTGCAGCATGAAAGCACTAAGATGACCAACAAGCAGTAGTTATCTGGAACAGGCTGATTATGCCTGCAAGTCCTGAAAAAGACAATTATAGTCTTGGGAAGCAATTTACTGTGAGGATTTGTGGTACCACAAGGGAGCTTGGGGCTTTGACATGTTGATGCTCCATTGCACAATGCGTGTACCGTGTACGTCAGTACTGCAATTTGCACTCATGATTCCTTAGATGCCCAGTTGTTAATTTCAGCTTCTCCAGGTGATGAGTCATCCCAGACTGCTCTCATACTCCCCCTACTGGCCAAATGGGAAACAGCATTAACGGAATCCTGGTCTGAGATACATAATACAAGGCATTTAACTAAGATGATGAGGAAAATAAATAAAATAGTGAAATATCAAAAAGATCTTTTTTAAAGAAATAAACTCCCAGTGTATGGACTATGTTACTAATATTAAATTATTACTGAAATTGTAAATTAGTTGCAAATATTAATTGAATTATTTGACATAAACCTTTAACCAGGGTTAATTTGTCACCTCCTTGTAAACTAGTGTTAAGTAGCTATAGATTGCAGCACACTTCATCTACTGAAAGGCAAATCAAATCTGATTAATTGAATCTGAAAGGTTTGCACTTAAATGATTGGTTATATCAAAAAAGTGTTGCGTTTAGCTTGTATATCAAAAAGGTCCTATTTTAAACTGCTTAGTGACGTCTGCCCACAACGGGCCCAAAGTCAGGTGCATGCCCACCCGAAGCCAACGTTGGGAGGCCCAAACCATTTAAATGTTTCCAGCGAGCTGAGGACACCAATTGGGTTCCCCGCTGCAGCTCAAGGTGGGAAGATGCAAAATCAGCCACCCCCCACGCCGAACTGGCTAGCAGGTCGGGCCTGTGGAGGGAGGGGCAGTGGGAGGGTGGGCCAATCCCAAGCGGATGGAGCATTGGTCGGCACAGCCATATACATACTACCACATGGGTCATACATGTGCTTGTACACTCCATGTGGTGTTCTGAGTGCCGCGGGAAGATGGAACACCGCTGTATGTATCCAGTATAATGTGGCCGGTACATGTACCTATCGAACAGGGTGTCAGCTACTCACCCAAGGTGAAGCAGTTTGCACACAGTGGATAACCTATTCCTCCTTCACCGTCATTGGATTTATTTTTTGCATTCTTAAAAATCCAATCTGATTTTTGTTATTAAGAGTCCCCTGTTGATATATTTCGGAGTTGGTCAGCAGTATAGAAGTTATATTCTGTTGCAGATGACAACAGACTGCTTATCTCCTTCTCTGTTGTCACTGTAGCAATAACTACTTAATATCCTCTAATTCTTGTCAATAGGAGGAAGGCCTGAATGATGTTCAGGAGATTTTGAAGACGGAAAAGCCCCACCCAGAGCGTCGGCTCCGAGGTGTTTTGGAGGAGTTGAGTAGTGGATGCAAGTGAGTACAAATAGCGATTAGTCCTTTATCACCTGGCTCGAAAACAATTGTTATGTCACTTTAGACAATTGGATTCAATTTACCAATCCTGATTTATTCATTAATTAATCAACAAAAAAGAAAGTGATTTCCTGATAAAATATTGCAGGATGGCTCATGTTAAAAACTTTTCAGCCACCACCTTAAAAAAGCAACTCATCATAATCTCTCTAGTCTTCTCCTTTTTATATTGTTCCTTTTCATCTCGTGGTTTTAATTCTGATTTCTTTCAACAGTGTCATTATTCAGCCCAGCTATGTCTTGTACTGAGGACTCTCTATTCCTCAGTTAACCTGCTCCCATGTGACTTCCTCAGTGTTAGTCTGGCTCAGTTGGTAGCATTCTCACTTCTGGGACAAAAGATGTAGGTTTAACTCTTCTCCTTCTTAGGCAGTCCCTCGGAGGCAAGGATGACTTGCTTCCACACTAACAATGAGTTCTCAGGTGACTGATGAGTCCAATGTGGGACGTACAGTCTCTGTCACAGGTGGGGCAGACGGTGGTTGGAGGGACGGGTATGTGGGGTGCTTGCGTTGTCGTGCGCTCCTTTCGCTGTTTACGCCTGGCTTCAGCTTGCTCTCGGCGAAGAGACTCGAGGTGTTCAGCCCCTGCCCGGATGCTTTTCCTCCACTTTGTGCGTTCTTGGGTCAGGGATTCCCAAGTATCGGTGGGGATGTTGCACTTTTTTAAGGAGGCTTTGAGAGTGTCCTTGAAGTGTTTCCTCTGCCCACCTGGGGTTCGCTTGCTGTGTCGAGGCTGTGAGTAGAGCACTTGTTTTGGGAGTCTAGTATCGTACATGTGGATGACGTGGCCTGCCCAACGTAGTTGATCGATCGTGGTCAGTGCTTCGATGCTGGGGATGTTGGCCTGATCGAGAACGCTGACATTGGTGTGCCTATCCTGCCAATGGATTTGCAGGATCTTGCAGAGGCAGCGTTGGTGGTACTTCTCCAGTGCTTTGAGGTGCCTGCTCGTCTTGGGTAATCTTTGCCACTGGACCAAGACCTAGCTCTGTCAAGCCCGTGTAGTGGCTGGTGTGCAACAGTCACCACACGTTAAAAAAATCCACACACAGGCATCTTCCACCCTTCAAGATGTAGTTCGGGATCTGGAATATTAGGTCCTTCATTGAAACATCTGTGAATTCATCCTGTTTTGGCGAGGAAGCAAGTCATCCTCGATACGAGGGATTGCCTATGATGATGATGGTACATAGTCCACGTCTCTGAGGCATATAGGAGGACGGGTATCACGACTGCACTGTAGACCATGAGCTTGGTGCTGGGTTTGAAGTCCTGATCTTCGAACACTCTCTTCTTCAGGCGACCGAAGGTTGCACTGGCACACTGAAGGTGATGTTGGACTTCAGCATCGACGTCTGCCCTTGTTGACAGTAGGCTTCCAAGGTATGGAAAATGGTCCACGTTGGCCAAGGCCTCGTTGTGGATTTTGATAATCGGGGAGCAGCACTGCGTGCCGGGGACAGTTTGATAGAAGACCTTTGTCTTACGGATGTTTAGTGTAAGGCCCATGCTCTCATACGCTTCGGTGAAGGTGTTGACAATGGCTTGGAGTTCGGCCTCCAAGTGTGCACAAACGCGGGCATCATCTGCGTACTGTAATTCAATGACAGAGGACAGAGGATTGGATCTGGCATGGAGGCGGCGGAGATTGATCAGTTTCCCGTTCAACCTCCGCCGGCTCCAGGCCAGATCCAAGGTTTCCCATTCGTTCTGTAGATTAGCTCCACTCCAGTGGAGAGCTTACTGAGGGTGAGACGGAGCATTGCAGCAAGGAAGATCGAGAAGAGTGTTGGTGCAATGGCACTGCCTTGCTTGACCCTGGTCCTAATGTGAATTGGGTCTATGGTGGATCCATTGGTCAGGACCACTTGCATGTCGTCGTGAAGCAGGCGAAGGATGGTGACAGACTTTTAGGGGCAGCCGAATTTAAGGAGGACGCTCCATAATCCCTCACAGTTGACAGTGTCGAAGGTTTTTGTGAGGTCAAAGAAGGCCATGTACAGGGGTTGGTGCTGTTCCCTGCATTTCTCTCGGATTTGCCACGCGGTGAAGTTTCATATCCATTGTGCCCCTTAGTGGACAGAATCCACATTGCGACTCTGGAAGGAGCTCTTCAGCCACAAGGAGAAAGCGATTGAGGAGGATTCTTGCGATGACTTTCCCTGTGGCGGACAACAGGGAAATTCCTCTGTAGTTACCGTAATCGGACTTGTCACCTTTCTTGAAGATGGTAACGATTATAGCGTCTCTAAGATCCCCTGGCCTGCTCTCCTCCTTTCAGATGAGAAAAACTCTAATTCAGTGCTAAGGGACTGCTGCATTGCCCCAGGCTCTGGCACTGTTAAACTGAGGTCAGGTCTTCCTACTCCAGGTGAATATTACAGATCCCATGGCACTGTTTTTAGGGGAGCAAGCAGTTCTCCTCGTATCCTGGCCAACATTCCTTTCTCAACCAATACCACTGGGAACAGGTTAACTAGTCGTCCATCTCATTGCTTTTTGTGGGATCGTGTCATTCACAAAATGTTGCCTCATTTCATCATCATCATAGGCAGTCCCTCGAATCGAGGATGACTTGCTTCCACATCAAGAAGTTCACAGGTGTTTCAATGAAGGACCTAAAATTCTAGGTCCGAACTAAATCCTGAAGGGTGGAAGATGCCTGTGCGTGGATTTTTTAACATGTGGTGGCAGTTGCACACCAGCCACCACATGGGCTTGACAGAGCTAGGTCTTGGTCCAGTGACAAGGATTAACCAAGACGACTGGAGACCAGCTCTGCTGCACAGACCTAGTGCGTGTACATATCGCAGTGTGGGCTGGTCCATGTTGCCCCTGGGCCCTCACCTTTCCTGGGCCCCGATCACATCCCTCTACAATCTCTCGCTGCTCCTTCGCCCCGATGTCACCGCCCCTGCTGTATCTGCCCACGCTCCAATCACCGACCACCATCTGAGCAGGCCGAGGAGCGGAAGAAGCGGCGTGGAGGTCTGACCCCGCAGGCTGAGCGGCCCCCGGCCTGCGAGCACCATAGGAGCAGGCCCGGGAGCGAAAGGAGCAGCGTGGAGGCACACCACTCCAAGGAGCAGCACGTGCTGGAGCAGGAGAGCAATTACGGACATGAAACAGCCATTGCACTCCACAGTAATTAATTTTCTGATAAATGCATTGAGACATTCCCGAGACCCAATAAGGTGTTTTATAAATTAAAGTATTTATATTTTTTGAGACTGATGGTGGCCGTGAATTCAATAAAATCACGTAAGGCCATGGAGTTGTTGTTCCATTATTCATCCAAACTACTTTTAAACGAAATCCATGTGTATCTGACCATTTATCTCTTTATATTTTCCCTATAGCCGTTTTGTGTCGTTAGCAAATAAGGACCAAAATGCAGCAGGAAGGACTAAGCTGGATAGGGAGCGGCTTAAGTCCTGCATAAGAGAAATGGTATGTTAAATGTGCCTAATACATTACAAATCAGTTATATCAAGGAACTGTAATGAGAAACCAAGAGCTCAGGTCTCCTTTCAAAAACTGCACGAGATCCTCACAATGGTATTACAGTTTGTGTAAGATGCAATATCTTGTTAAATTATTCCAAAGGAGTGGCAGAGTCTAATTAAATCATTCTATTCAGAAAGGGCTAAAAACTCAGAAGGCTTGAAATTTCCTAATTTGTAGTTTTGGGAAGCAAGGCAAAGATTTAGTCAAAATGTCTCAAACCCAAAACATTAGCCGATCTTTTCATGCTTCTGATGCTAATGGATTTGTTGTGTATTTCCAGCATTTTCTATTTTTAATATTAGATTTACACCATTTGTAGTTATTTTTTTCTTTTTATCCCTATTCTAGCCTAAAATCAGCCCGTTACCTGTAGCTGGGGTGACTGATGTCATGCGATGTGACAAATCCTACAAATTTCTGTGATTTGCTGCCCAAATACACCAATTTTGCACAGGCAGTCCCAGTGTCAGTGAGAACAATAGTTTCTGAGTGGATCATTTGCAGCAAAAATCATGTCATTACCTGCGGTTAATGAATTTATCATTTCTGCCTTTTCTTCATAGTATTAACTAACTGCCATGTCCAGCCCCATGCTTCAATTTAAAATCATTTTACAAACATGCCCTCCCATTCTTATCAAATGTCACAGTATAGCAGAGTGTTGAGTGGCTGCACCACTTACATTTGTCGCCTGTGAAGTGATATTTGCCACCAGTTATATTTTTCTCATCATTCAGTGTAGAGGGGCTTACTTTAATTATACTGTGGTTGTTTTGTCAAATAACTATTACTGCTGTTCATAAATGATTTTTGTCAGTGACTGAAACTCCAGAACTACCTCATGAAATGTGTAGCATTGCAACCAGAGATAGGAAAAAGTGTAAGAAAGAATTTGAGAAATGTTAATTTGAAATTATTAATCCCCTTTTTGGAGACAAAATAAAACTTACAGAGGGTCCATTGTAATCTTAAACTCTTGCAGGAGAACATGGCACAGCAAGCAAAGACAATAAGAACCCAGGTGAAGAAGAACACACTGAAGGACAAACTGAAACAGGTTCACACCTTTCTGCATAAACTCCGCTTCATGGCAGATGAGGTAAGAGGTTTGCCCACACAGAAAGTAAAATCCATTTTTCTTTGCATAGCACACGGAGCAATATAGTAGAATTTTATTTGGAGAAATTAATTCCTAGTGGCTTTGTTAAGGATTAAGAATAACTTTTATGCTATTTTTCTCCTTCCACTCCCTTTTCCCCACCCTCCCCTTGCCCCTCGCTTCCTGTCATCCCACCCCCTCCCCATCACTTCTCTCCTATTCTCGAGGCATTGATTTATTTCTGAGGTACAGTTCTATGAGCATCAGTCCCAGCACCTCACACAAATGGTCAATATTTATGTATGTTGATAGACAAATTAATTGTGGGAGGTCATCACAGTTAAGCATAACCATGTCCTCATCTGACACTCATACCAAGTATTTCTAGCAGGAATCACCAGATATCTTTAGTTTTATGTTAAAATAGACAATTGCCTTACCAGTTGAAATTTGTATTTTAGATATGAATTCGATATTAATTCGAAGATAAGATATTAGTATTAAAGACTGATATTGTGATGATGGGCATCCCATATTATCAGGCATGGAGTCTCATTTATCAAACTGCATCCAGCATATAGTGTGCTGTGTGCCTGAACATAAAATGGCCTTAATTTCTCACATTTAATCTTATGGCTATTTCAAACACCTAAATCTGTTTCTACCTACTTTGCCCAATCCCTTCAAGACTTAAACACCTGTATCAAATTTCCCACAATCTTCTCCATTCCAACAGAAACAGCCCCAATTTTTCAAGTTTTTCTTCATGTTTGTATTTCCTCACACAATGTAGCATCTTAGTGAATCTGTGCTGCACCCACTCTATTATTGCAACATTCTACCTCTAGTGTGGCATCCAAAACGGCACGTGGTATTCCAACTGTGGACTTAGTAATGTTTCATATAGATTCACCCTCACATCTCGACTTTTATATTCTATTACCTGTTGCCCTAAACCCCAGTATTTCATTAGCTTTACTATGGCCTTATCCACTGAAGATACTGCTTTAAAAGTCCTGTCAACCTGAATCCCCAAATCCCTCTGTTCTTTCACATCAGATGTCCCTCTTTGAAAGTTACTTTTCCTTTACCAAAATGCACCACCTCACCGACATTAAATTCCATCTGCTATTTTCTTTCCCATCAATCTTATCAATATGCCCTTGCAACTCCCTTTAGTCCTCAGAATTATGGGCTCAATTTTCCCCAGTGATCTGTGCCGTTTTATTGGCACGCGCCAATTTTTTTGGCCTAAATTAAAATCTCCAAGTTTCCCCAAAGTTTCTGCGCCAGGGTAACTCAGTTAGTTATGATTTTTTTAGGTTCGTTTTTTTTTGCGTCGTGGGGGCATAACCTGATGTCTGCTCCAGTTTTTCACATTTATGCAAGTTACCTTTTTACTTACAACTTATGTTTTTCCTCGGACGGCGTTTGTGACCACTCCCAAAAAACCTCTCGGCACTTAAGAAAAACCAGCGCACATTAAAAAATCGGCACAGAAATACGCCGTTGTTTTTCGGTGAAGTTTTGGCGGGAGTCAAGAACACATTAAATATGCATCATGAAGCTTACTTTTTTCAAACTTAAAATGCAGAAAATGGAAGTTTAATGCAATTCTTTAATTTGGGATTTTTTTCAAAGTGCCGCATCACGTCAGCCGGCAGAATCGATCCCTCACCCAGACACAAGGGGCTTGGCTTCAAAAGAAGCCCGGCGAGGGTAGAGTTGTGTGGAAGACGTACTGAAGGGATGAGAACCCTTACACTATGCAGCAGCATCAAAAGAATCCCGGGGGGGTGGGGGGTGGTGTTTGCCAAACCCCTGTGTCCGGGCGAGGGAGCAATTCTGCCGGCTGACCCTCTAGCCCAGTGAGGAGACATTTGGTCGGTCGGTGATGGGACGGTACTTTGAAAAAAATCTAAAATTAAAGAATTGCATTAGACTTGGTTGCCCCAAATGTCCTCATTTGAATGCCTAGTTTCCCATTCTAAGCAAGCCTATTGCGCATGCGCAGACCTGGGTGTGGTCCATACTAGGGCGTTGACCTTGGGGAGAGAGAGAACAAAGAAGTGTGGGCTTCATCCATCACCGCCCCCTCTCCCTCCCCCTCACCCCCATGCTCTTGGTCTGGAAGGTGGAGTTGGAAGATGTTCTCCTCTTCAGGCTTGTCCGGGTCTGAATCTTCTGCATCGGCTTCAGCCTCGTCAGGGTTGGCCTCAAGTTCTGTAGAATATAACAGAACAGACCACTGGTTAGCAGCAGAGGAGGGTGCAGGGTGACATGAGTAGGCTCACACAGTGCAGGCAACAGGCTCATTTGAAGGACCACAATGAATGATAACACATTGCATCAACCGAAGCATAGCTAGCCCGCACAGTACTTAACATTTAGCAAAGCCAGACTGTGGAATTTGAAGGACTTACCCTCTCCCTCGAGTGTGGGCCCAGCTTGTGCAGTGGTGGTTGCTTTTCTCCAGGCTGGGCCCATCAAAGCAGCGACCCTCTCTTCCAAGGCTGTCATTGGGTGCAGATTTGCCCAGCCTACTCTTGTTCGAGTTCCTTCCTTTTTGCTGTGTGCCACCTTCCTCTGCAAAGATGAAAATGTAATAAGGTCTACCCACCACCAGGGGGCACTACTGTCGGAGGTCCTAGGGTCATAGGTAAACTCGTGCTGGGTCTGGTGTATAACCTGAACTTCACCTTTGTACCTTCACTTCTGGAAGTCATTAAAGACTGACCAGGTTACACCTATTCACTGGCTCACAGTACGGAGTTCATTGTATCATTTCATACACTACAGAAAATATTACTTTTTAGAGAGGGTGTCTTTCTGCTGGGTGGAACATATACAGATGGTCACATTTACAATTCCATTGAATAAATGAAAATATTAATTACACTAACCACTTGACCAAGGTCCTGCCACTTCTTTTTGCACTGGCTTCCTGACCTCAGGCTGGGCACCATTGCAAGTTGGTTCCAGCGTTTCTTCTTTTCTTTTGGTGAAACATTTATGTGACCTCCGCTGGTGTCCAGCTCATGCCATCTGGCCTCAATTACAATAATTAGTGCCTCCACTTCATCCTGTAAAAAATTCTTGGTCCTTGTGCTGCGTTGCATCTTGTATTGCAGCTCCGATTTTTCCACTGAGAATTAAAGTTCTCACACACAACTGGCTCTTTAAAAATGGCCGAATGCAGACTGGGAGCTGTACTGGGCATGTGCGCCCATAGCAATCACGTCAAAAACGTCCTTTTTTTTTCGCACATGCGCAGAAGTGGGGAAGAGGGGCATCGTTTTTTTTGGCGCAGACATTAGGCTCCACCCCATGAAGCTAAAGGACAGACTGCGCAGCACTAAATTCAAAAAATAGAACAGGGAATCTTGCTAGTTTTTTTTTGGAGTAGTCGGGGCCAAAAAAACAGACATAATTCTTGCAATACACCAAAAAACGGCATTGGGGAAAATTGAGCCCTTTGTGTCATAAGAACATAAGAAATAGGAGCAGGAGTAGGCCATATGGCCCCTTGAGCCTGCTTCGCCATTCAATAAGATCATGGCTGATCATCGACCTGAACTCCACTTTTCCTCCCGATCACATTTCCCTTGATTCCCCTGGTCCCCAAAAATCTATCTATCTCAGCCTTGAATATATTCAGAGACTCAGCATCCACAGCAGGCTGGGGCAGAGAATTCCATGCTTCAGTCGTTGAGTATATTCAAGAGAGAGGTCGCTAAATTTTTGGGAACTAAGGGAATTAAGGGATGTGAGGATATTGCAGGAAGGTGGAGTTGAGGTAGAAAATCAGCCATGATCTTGTTGAATGGCGGAGCAGGCTCGAGGGGCCGAATGGCCAACTGCAGCTCCTATTTCTTATGTTCTTATGCTTCCTATTTTAGTCGGGTCTGCCGATTTGGAGATCACGTCCTCTAGCCCTACACAAAGCAATGCTGTGCACAGTGAACAGAAGCAGTCGCAGAACTGATCCCTACTGGATACTCATAACCACTCTGGGAAACTGTCCTTAACTCCTACTCTCTGCTTCTTCTCCTCTAACTAGTTTACAATCAAATTTTCTACCATCTTCTTAATTCCGTATCCCTTAATTTTCTCCAACAATCTCCTGTGTGGTTCCTTGTCACAAAATCCATTGCATTTCTTGATCCACCATATCTGTCATCTCCTCAAAAAACTCTATCAGGTTTGTCAAGCACGATTTTCCTTTCTAACATCCATGTTAACTGCTTCTAATTAAGTTCTCTTCGTCTATATATTTAGTAATTTCATCTTTAATTAAAGATTTCAAAATTTTCACTATCACAGATGTTAAGCTAATTGACCTATTTAGTTCGTTCCCTTTAAGAAAATGGGTATTACATTGGCCACTCTCTAATCCACTGACACACAACCTCACTGAATATAACCCTGAAATTCGAGGGCTTCAGTGATTTATTCCCCCATTTCCCTCAGGATCTTGAGATGTGTCCTGTCAGGTTCCAGATACTTTGTCCTCCTGTAGCTTATGCAACTTCTCTAATACTTTAATCTATTATAATAGTTCTCATCTCACTTTTAAGCAATTAAAGATTTACTACCTCCCAAATATCTTTCACTGTTATAAACGCTGAAGCAAAGTACTAGTTAAATGTAAAAATAGAAAATGCTGGAAATACTCAGCAGGTCAGTCAGCATCTGTGGAGAGAGAAACAGAGTTAATAACGAGGCGCAAGTGATTTCACGCCCCGGGGGGTCGGGGGGAGGGCACACTACCAGCTCCCGTAAAATTGCATGGGAGTTAGCAGAGGGTCAAAACCGACAGCACCCCGTTCCCACCGGTAGCACCCCAGGTCACTGCACCGGCGATGACATCATCAGCGTGCGCACTGACCCGTTTTCGTCCCTCGGCGGGTTGCGTTCCATGCCACACTCCACTCGCGGGGTGAAAATTAAGGGCGATGTAAGTGCCGTCATTTTTTCTACCTGCCAACTTACCGGTCCGGCCTTTCATGCTGTATTTCACAGGGTCCGAGTCCGCGATGATCTGTGCTGGGCTGTGACCACGCCATCCCGCATCCCCAGTGACATAGTGGAGGCCCCTCACCTCACTGCAGAGCTCGCAGCATACTCTCCCCTTTAACGGAAGGGGAGGGCCCAGTGCTCGCACCAACACTACGCGGAGAAGCCACATAGAGCTGCAACATTCGCGCGCTTACCGCCCCGATCCCGCCCCCGAGAGAAAGTGGAGCTCCCAACATTGCGCTCCACTTCCTCTCGGGGGCAGTAATCCCAATTTTGTGGCCGGGCAGGACTTCCGGGCACAGGAAGTCCCGCCTCGCCTTGGTTACTGCCCCCAGACGGGGCGATACCAAATTTCGACCCCCAGGTTTCATCAGAACGGTCATCATCCTGAAACGTTAACTCTGTTTCTGTCTCCACAGTTAACTCTGTTTCTGCCTGAGCTGCTGAGTATTTCCAGCATTTTCTGTTTATATTTCAGATTTCCAGCTTCCGCAGTATTTTACTTTTGTACTAGTTAAGTATCCCTGCTAATTTCCGCTTATCTTCTTCTAACTCACTATTCACTCCTTTTGGGGGGTTCTACCTCGCAATTTTATTTTTACTGATATATTTGTAGAATATTTTAGTGTTCTTTTTAATATTCTCCCTGATACTCCCTTCTTGCTTTCCTTAATCTTTTCTTCACCTCTTTCCTTATTTTCTCCATTTATCACACCACTAGGCCCCATATGCACTCCTCTTCAATGTGTTTCTACGCTATCCTCAATCAAGACTATATCCTTCTGAATGCATTAACCCCCCCACCCCCGATCATTAATGACGATATAGCTTCTTTCAGTTTCTTGACTAATATAATGGATTTCTATTGCAGCCTCAGCACAGTATCCCTGAAATTTTCATCTGGATGATATGCAACAACAAGCGGATTGCATACGCTCGAATTCAATCAAAGGATATTCTCTACTCAATAGTGGATGAAGAAACAGGCAAAGATTGTGGCAAAGTTAAGACTGTCTTTCTAAAGGTATTATAATCTCACTTGCTCAACCTATATGGCTACTTTTCTATTGCAATAGGGTGGATTTGAGCTCCTGGATGGGCAGACCAGGAGGCCTTCCAGAATGGGAGTCTCCGTGGCTTTGATCAATCCAAATGGCCTGTTGCCCTCCTAGATTGTCACAGCCTAGAGGCCATCCAACAGCACCGTTATGTCACGGAAGGGGGAATCGGGGCCATTTCATGGATGGGGTGGGAGGGTGACCCAAGGGAGCGGAGGCCCAGTCTTCCCTTGTGTGGCCTGGAGGAGCACTGAGCACAGTAGGCAGGGTGGGTTAAAATTCCTCTTACATGCTCGCAAGTCCAGCTGTAGGACTTCAGGATCTCAAGCTCAGGAAAAATTCAATAGGGTTACAAACTCAGAAGTAATGTGTTAGGCTCATAATTTAGTCATAATGCAGAAGGATTGCAAGGAAAAAGCAACAACATCATATCAACGTAGTTAGGAATGGCAATAAATGCATCATTCACATCCTATGCATAAATGTAAGAAGCTTGTGTCCTAATGCAGTTTCAGTCTAACGCCTTGTTTTAATATGTCATAGGATCTATATTCACAATTGTTGAGCTGTCAGCATCAGGAAAGTCGAAAAACAAGGATTTAAAAAAAAATCAGTATGCTCAGGAGGAATGTATAACCGATCATTTTGATTTTAAAGAGAAAAAGAAAGAAATAAGGCTCCTTTAAGCTGAATTTAGCTACATTTCTCTTCATAGATTGCATTACACTACTGTAGCTATTACACTACCGTAGGCATTACACTATTGTAGCTATTACACTACTGTAGGCAGTACTCACACGGCAGCTATTACACTGACATAGTTGTTATGCTACTGTTATCATTACACACACTATTGTAGCCATTATTCACACTAGCAGAGGAGTTCTCCTTGTCTCCTGCCGAATATTTATCTATCAACCAACATCACTAAAACAGATTATCTGGTTATGAATCCCATTGCTGTTGATGGGCCCTTGCTGTGCGCAAATCGGCTGCTGCGTTTCCCTGCATTATAACAGTGACTACCCTTTAAAAAGTATTTCATCAACTGTGAAGTTCATTAGGATGTTCTGAAGTTGTGAAATGCACTATATAAATGCAAGTTCCTTCTTTCTTCTTTATTGTATGCCTCTCACTGCTGTGTCCATTACTGACACGATTATAGTCGTTATACTTGTGGTGTCCCTGCACCGTGCTACAAACTCACACGAGGCATGTATTGCAGACACAGTCACTACGTGACCTTAACCTTTATTCCCAGGACCATGGAGTGCTGACCCTGGGTGGGACCTCCCCTTTTATACCTGGAAACCTAGGTGAGGAGTGTCTCCCACAAGTTCACCCCCTGTGGTCAGGGTGTATATTTCTAGGGTATAAGTACAGTGTACAGGAGTTGCATGAAGGTTACAGTTACTTGAAGGTTACCGTTGCATGATGGTTACATACATGACAGGTACTATTGTAAGTAGATGTAGGTTAAGGTGTAGGATAAACATGTGCATGATATCCCTCTCCTCTTGGAACATATTATCACCACATTCAAGTGGATAAGTATTTGAAAAAGAAAATGGCAGGGGAATGGGACTCAGATAAATCTATCAGAGAGCTGGCACAGGTGCAGTGAGTTAAATGGCCTCCTCCTATGCTATACGGTTCTATCAGTGTAACATTGCTCCTCAAACCAATCTATTATTTAAGAGTGCACATTTTATTTCCTGTCCCAAGCCACCTTTGAGTCATAGCCGTTAGTTTACTTTCATATTATATGACAGCATTTGGTAAGCATTGGGAAGGTAACATGCTGAAACAGTTGTCAGGTTTAAAATGGATACCCAGCTTCTCATCAGGAACTTTGTGCTACTTTTTTCTGCACTTGGCAACAGCAATACTTTTTTAGGTTGCAGTAATGCAGGACTACCATGTAATTATAAATCCTTGTATAACTGATCCTTGTGTATCCTAGTCGTGCTGTTAATATTCCATTTTTGTCCTGTTGGTGATCAGCAGAAATGTAAATAGTACAGTGGTCAATGAGTGTGAAAGAATGTATGGCAAAAATGATTAATATTACTAAAGAGAGCTTTTAGGCAGCTTGTTTCATGAAGCACATTTCCAGGATGCACAGTCCTTCTCAAACTTTCTATTATGCAAAATCTATGAATAATTTTTCCCTTTCTTTAAACCTTGTCAAATAGCCTTACTTGTGGTTACCTTGTTCGCAGCTCCCTGGAAAGCGAGGTTTTGGCCCCGCAGGCTGGACAGTCCAATCTAAAATAGAGGTTTACCTTTGGCTGGGATTAAATAAGCAGCGGAAGGATTTCCTGAGTGGCCTGCCCAGTGGATATGAAGAGAACAAAGCAGTAAAGGGCCCGGGAATGCAGTCCTTCCCTCCTATAAGTCTGACCTACATCAGTAAGTGCTGAGTTTGAAAATGAATGATTAAACCGCAACATCTAGTTCTTAAAGTATATATTGAATGATTGGTTGGATGAAAGGAAATAAAGAGCTACGTAAAGTTATCCAATGTGAAAAAGGTTTCTGCTCCATTTTACACAAGTTGATGAAAGTACCATTGCTACTATCAAGGCATCAAGTCCTTTAAAGAGGGAAGCCAGTCTGTTAACAAAACATACTGTCCTTAATGATGTTTGAATGTTTAGGTAGTGAAAATGATAGAATTTAATTTGCCTGTCTTGAATGAAGTTTTAATTCATTGTGTGAATAATCATATTATTTTTTTGCCAAAACAGAAAAACAGCTTTTCCAGCTAAGAGTTCACATGTACCAAGCCCGTAGCCTGTGTGCTGCAGACAGCAGTGGCCTCTCAGACCCCTTCGCCCGTGTCTTCTTCTCCACACAGAGCCAGTGCACCGAGGTAACTAAAGTACAATCCAATTCTCCAACCTGTTGGACAGCTTTCTTCCTCTTTTCGCTTTGTTGCTTTAAATGTCGGAATTACACACACACTCAGTTGTAGTAATGGCAGGATCAGGTCTTTTATTTAAAAATTCATACTTCACAAACCCAGTATGAAAGTTACTGAGGCACTTCACAAAGCCAGCTCACTACTTGTGAGGCACAAACCGTCTGAATTTCCAGAGTCTCTCAAACAGCCTTCTCTCTCATCCCTTATACCAAAAAAGCCTTTGAACTCGAGTTTCCTTGCATAGTAACAATGGTACATACAAATAATTAACATACAGATAAATGACCAGCTACCCATTATCCTGAAATCAAGTCTCACTGCCACAACTCGACCCCCACCATCATCATCGGCAGTCCCTCGGAATCGAGGAAGACTTGCTTCCACTCTAAAAATGAGTTCTTAGGTGATTGAACAGTCCAATACGAGAGCCACAGACTCTGTCACAGGTGGGACAGATAGTCGTTGAGGGAAAGAGTGGGTGGGACTGGTTTGCCGCACGCTCTTTCCGCTGCCTGCGCTTGATTTCTGCATGCTCTCGGCGATGAGACTCGAGGTGCTCAGCGCCCTCCCGAATACACTTCCTCCACTTAGGGCGGTCTTTGGCCAGGGTGTCAGTGGGGATGTTGCACTTTATCAGGGAGGCTTTGAGGGTGTCCTTGAAATGTTTCTGCTGCCCACCTTTGGCTCGTTTGCCGTGAAGGAGTTCCAAGTAGAGCATTTGCTTTGGGAGTCTCGTGTCTGGCATGCGAACTATGTGGCCTGACCAGCAGAGCTGATCAAGTGTGGTCAGTGCTACAATGCTGGGGATGTTGGCCTGTTCGATGTTGCGAATGTTGATGCGTCTGTCCTCCCAGGGGATTTGTAGGATCTTGCGGAGACATCGTTGGTGGTATTTCTCCAGCGACTTGAGGAGTCTACTGTACAGGGTCCATGTCTCTGAGCCATACAGGAGGGCGGGTATTACTACAGCCCTGTAGTCCATAAGCTTGGTGGTAGATTTGAGGGCCTGGTCTTCGAACACTCTTTTCCTCAGGCGGCCGAAGGCTGCACTGGCGCACTGGAGTACTGTAAACACACAGGTGATCAGATAGACACAATTGAATGGCTAAATGGCTCCATATCATCTAGTAGCCTGTTTTGTGAGTAATCCCCTGTTTTTGACCCGAACTTCAATCAGAAACCTGAACACTTTTGGCCCAGTCTCCAGACTGCGCCTAGGCGAAGCGTTTCAGAAATACGGGCTTTCGCTCCCAAACTCCCCCAATTCTTCTCTTTGCCTCTCTGCCAGGCCTTATCTAGGTAACATTTGTATGGTAATTTGAGCTCGTTCAACAGAATTTTCCAGTTGTTGTCCTTGTTTTCGAACGCACCATCCATAGTAAATCAAAATGAGCAGCACAATCAACTGAAACAGCACCAGCATCATCATCATAGGCAGTCCCTCGAACGAGCATAAGGACAGGGTGTATCATTGTGTTCATCACACCACTTACCGTTGGGCTCCATCCGAACAACGACCCCCACCAGCTCACATGTCCAATCTGATCCAAAGTTGTGGGAACGTTCTCAATTTCCGCAGTGTGATGGTTAATGTCCACAACAATTGCTTGATTCAAACTCCATAGCTGTTGAAATCTTGTACTCCATTTCCTCATTTCCTTCTTCCAAATAGCAGCACGATTAGGGTCAAAGTAGGATTGCTGCAGACTCAGATTCTCAGGATGCCATTTTCAAGTCTGTTGGTCTGTGATCACTTTGTGCCGACTGAATTGTACATTACCACACTCCACAATTAGAAGAGATCGATTAGAGCAATAAGATCCGACCTCCAGACGCATATATATTTGTAGCTGATCATTAGTAACAAACCCATTACAAGGACGTACATTATGTAGACAGTTAGCCAGTTAGCATCTGTCGTTGGGAAAATGCTGGAGTCCATTATTAAGGAAGCAGTAGCAGGACATTTGGAAAAGCATATTTCAATCAAGCAGACTCAACATGGTTTTATGAAAGGGAAATCATGTTTGACAAATTTGCTGGAGTTCTTTGAGGATGTAACGAGCAGGGTGGATAAGGGAGAACAAGTGGATGTGGTGTATTTGGATTTCCAGAAGGCATTCGATAAGGTGCCACATAAAAGATTATTGCACAAAATAATAGTTCACAGGGTTGGGGTAATTTATTAGCATGGATAGAGGATTGGCTAACTAACAGAAAACTGAGAGTCAGGATAAATGGGTCATTTTCCGATTAGCAAACAGTAACTAGTGGGGTGCCGCAGGGATCGATGCTGGGGCCTCAACTATTTACAATCTATATTAATGACTTGGATGAAGGGACAGAGTGTAATGTAGCCAAGTTTGCTGATAATACAAAGAGAGCAAATTGTGAGGAGGGCACAAGAAATCTGCAAAGGGATATAAACAAGCTAAGTGAGTGGGCAAACATTTGTCAGATGGAGTATAATGTGGGAAAATCTGAGGTTATCCACTTTGGCAGAAAAAATAGAAAAGCAAATTATAATTTAAATGGAAGATGTCCATCAAATATTTCATGTGGAAACATTGCAGTACAGCATAGCAATGGCTGGAATGCATTACTAGGAAGCTGCTTTGTTTTAGATGATTAAACTCCCATCAGTATCCCTACAAATACCTGAGGGCTCCGAAGCCTGGGTTCTTATCAATCTGTGCTGAAGTTTTCCAGGTTTACGTGAAATATGTTCCTAAAGGATTGAGTAAACACTCCATATCAGTTCAAGTGGACAAGGGAGAACCAGTTGATGTGGTATATTTGGACTTTCAGAAGGCTTTCGACAAGGTCCCACACAAGAGATTAATGTGCAAAGTTAAAGCACATGGGATTGGGGGTAGTGTGCTGACATGGATTGAGAACTGGTTGTCAGACAGGAAGCAAAGAGTAGGAGTAAATGGGGACTTTTCAGAATGGCAGGCAGTGACTAGTGGGGTACCGCAAGGTTCTGTGCTGGGGCCCCAGCTGTTTACACTGTACATTAATGATTTAGACGAGGGGATTAAATGTAGTATCTCCAAATTTGCAGATGACACTAAGTTGGGTGGCAGTGTGAGCTGCGAGGAGGATGCTATGAGGCTGCAGAGCAACTTGGATAGGTTAGGTGAGTGGGCAAATGCATGGCAGATGAAGTATAATGTGGATAAATGTGAGGTTATCCACTTTGGTGGTAAAAACAGAGAGACAGACTATTATCTGAATGGTGACAGATTAGGAAAAGGGGAGGTGCAACGAGACCTGGGTGTCATGGTACATCAGTCATTGAAGGTTGGCATGCAGGTACAGCAGGCGGTTAAGAAAGCAAATGGCATGTTGGCCTTCATAGCGAGGGGATTTGAGTACAGGGGCAGGGAGGTGTTGCTACAGTTGTACAGGGCCTTGGTGAGGCCACACCTGGAGTATTGTGTACAGTTTTGGTCTCCTAACCTGAGGAAGGACATTCTTGCTATTGAGGGAATGCAGCGAAGGTTCACCAGACTGATTCCCGGGACGGCGGGACTGATCTATCAAGAAAGACTGGATCAACTGGGCTTGTATTCACTGGAGTTCAGAAGAATGAGAGGGGACCTCATAGAAACGTTTAAAATTCTGATGGGTTTAGACAGGTTAGATGCAGGACGAATGTTCCCAATGTTGGGGAAGTCCAGAACCAGGGGTCACAGTCTAAGGATAAGGGGTAAGCCATTTAGGACCGAGATGAGGAGAAACTTCTTCACCCAGAGAGTGGTGAACCTGTGGAATTCTCTACCACAGAAAGTTGTTGAGGCCAATTCACTAAATATATTTAAAAAGGAGTTAGATGAAGTCCTTACTACTAGGGGGATCAAGGGGTATGGCGAGAAAGCAGGAATGGGGTACTGAAGTTGCATGTTCAGCCATGAACTCATTGAATGGCGGTGCAGGCTAGAAGGGCCGAATGGCCTACTCCTGCACCTATTTTCTATGTTTCTATGTTTCTAAGATCAGCATTGGTAGAGGCAGGGAAGCAAGTCATCAGCCTACCTTCTCAATTGAGCAATAGTGCGAAAAGAGAAAAGAAAGACTTACATTTATATAGTGCTTTTCATGACCACCGGATGTCTCAAACCGCTTTGCAGCCAATGAAGTATTTTTGGAGTGTAGACACTGTTGTAATGTGGGAAAAGACTTGTATCCTATTTATTTAGTTTAAAAATATGTACTAATCTTCTGTGGTTTGATTTTCAATAGAGATTCACAGCCATTTTTAGCTTCTTTGGATATAAAAGATTAAAAATCTAGACTAATATAATGTTTAGTGGAAGCAATTTTGACTATTAATTACTTGCGGGTGATTTAAGGGGCAATGTTTGGTCATTTTGTTACTGGCAAAAATCCTTGCCCAATAACTTTCCCTACACACTGCGCAACCCCACTTTAATTTTTCTAATTTCTTCACAATTATCCCAGGTGAATATGAAGGCTAAATTTTTGCTGATGCTTCTGTATGCTTTAACCTCATCTAAAGGGGGCGGGGGGTGGGGTGGAGGTGGAGGTGAGGGGCTATGGAAATTGTTGTGGAAGTGAAATTATAGATATGGTAACAATTGTATTCTCAGGTTTTTGATTTCCGTTTCATCAATCTGTCATCCACAGGTTTTACAGGAGACTCTATGTCCTACCTGGGACCAATTGCTGGTGTTTGATAACATTGAATTATACGGTGAAGCACAGGAACTGAGAGATGACCCTCCCATTGTGGTCATTGAAATTTATGACCAAGATACAGTGGTAAGGAGTTCTAACTGACTGTATTTTTCAGGCAAACAATTGGAAATTCCCATCCCATATCAATGTGTGTATTAATATTGTAAACTACAAAAAGAAAAATAAGTTACAAAATATTGTAGTTAAATAGAAGTGTAGTTTAGTATATCTATTTAAATGGGTGTGTACAAAGACTGTTACGGTTCCTGATAGTTCACAAGGATTTACAGCATGAAATAAGAAAAGGTCTTTCAACCAATGATCTCTTTCATTCAACGACTATATGTTCTATTTCAAATTTTACCCAACACCCTAAGGTAAAATTCCAGAGTATCCTACTTTATTCATCCCCGATCAGTGGTCTACCTTGATATAAGATTTCCATGGTCTCAGTAGTCCAGGAGCCACAGTAGAAGTAAATCATCTGTTTGTGCCTGTATCCTTATAGCTCTCAATCCTGTTTCTAACTACGTATTCAGCCATCTTTTTTAAGGGTGTTAACATAGCATTTGCAAGGTGAAATTCAACTTTGGCAGTAGTATAAAATGGGCAATGGCGAATTATTTTCAAAATCAATTAATGAAAGTAAAATTGGGCGGGTTATAAAATGGGCTGCCCATTTGCTATTGCCCATTTGCGCTATCGCTGAAGAGCATTTTCACCTCACAAGTTCCTTCTATGCCTCCCTACTGCATCATTGCCCACTCTAGGAGACCTCTCACAGTTATGGCGGGAAACATTTCCTTTTCATATCCTTGATATTTCTTACACTGTCCCTGATTGAATACTATTACTGATTGATCTTTTCCTTTTCCATCTTTATCAATGGGCCTTCCTTCATTAGTACACATGTTTATAAGAACATAAGAACATAAGAACATAAGAAATAAGAACATAAGAACATAAGAACATAAGAACATAAGAACATAAGAACATAAGAACATAGGAGCAGGAGTAGGCCATTTGACCCCTTGAGCCTGCTCCACCATTTAATAAGATCATGGCTGATCTGATCATGGGCTCAGCTCCACTTCCCTGCCCGCTCCCCATAACCCTTTATTCCCTTATCGCACAAAAATCTGTCTATCTCTACCTTAAATATATTCAATGAACCAACCTCCACAGCTCTCTGGGGCAGAGTTTTCCACAGATTTACAACCCTCTGAGAGAAGAAATTCATCCTCATCTCAGTTTTAAATGGGTGGCCCCTTATTCTGAGACTATGCCCCCTAATTTTAGTTTCCCCTATGAGTAGAAATATTCCGTCAGCATCCACCTTGTCAAGCCCCTTCATTATCTTATATGTTTCGATAAGTTCACCTCTCATTCTTCTGATCTCCAATGTATATAGGCTTAACCTATCTTTATAAGTCAACCTCCTCATCTCCGGAATCAAGCTAGTGAACCTTCTCTGAACAATCTCCAATGCAAGTATATCCTTACTTAAATACGGAGACCAAAACTGTACGCAGTACTCTAGGTATAGCCTCACCAATACACTGTATGTTTCCTGTTCCAATGTTGACATTCAAATACATCTACCATTGCTTAAACCATCCATTGAATTAATTTAGATTCCATTGGTTACTATCAGTCGAGGGCTGATTTTAGCTTTTAGTGGTAGAAATAACTGGCTGTAGTGGAGCTGCCCATAATGTACAGTGCCCGATTTCTCTTTCGATTGAAGATCAGGCAGGGAGTGCAATGCGCAACCAATCTGCCACCGCCCATTTTCTGCCACCACTGAAAGTTAAAATCAGCCCTTCTCTTTTTATATTGAATACCTGCCCAAATAGCTTAGCATCATCAGCAGATATTAGAATATTGGGCTAGTTTAGATGAGACAAATTAAACATTCTTGAAACTGATTGACACAGCCTCTACTTTCAATGTATTTTACTTTTACCCCTTCTAGGGGTCCTCTCCTCTTCATGCCACTATGCCCAGCTGGGAAAGTAGTGATGTGCGAACACCACCTTCATGAACACCACCAAGCTCTCATTAACAACAATTGACATGATAAGCAATATATCAACAGAGACTTAGACCGTAGCAGCCCCTCCCCCCAATGTATTGACTATTGGAATACACTGACTATTTGGTACTTCCCACAATGGTTCAGCTGAAAATAAACAAATCCAATCGACTTAACTATGTTAAATAGATATATAGGACAGATAACTTTGTATTGAGAAACTGAAGACTATTATGTGTCCAGAGCTGAGGATGTTGTATTTTAAGATCACTGTGGTTCAACCTTTGCCTATCTCATTGAGAACCCGAATCTAAGTTTCAATAATTTGGATGTTAATAAATAAAGGCTGACTGTATGTTTATGCTTTCTTTCCTCTAATTCACTCTGTTGTCGGATGCCTTGTGTACGATGGGCTAAGTAGAGTTTGCATTGTTAAGGCTAGTTGTAGTTTGAATAGCTTTAGAGAAGAATTTTAGTAGATTAGGCAGCTCACTATAAAAGGTGCAACAACTAGAATATTTATCTATTATTTTCTGATCATATTTCAAATGAATATGTGTTGCATCTTTAAGTCCACTGCTGTGTGTTGTGTGTAGTCATAGGTAGTTCTGTATACTGGAACTAAGTAAACCCTTAGGATTTCACTTGCCTCTTTTAGGTGATAATCACTTCATGCAATTTTTGCGTTTTTTCTTTCCAATTTTTAAAACCTAGTACCAGTTCATGATATTTTTGACTGATGTTTCATTACTACCATTGTGCTAAGTGGAACTGACTAAAAACAGATCCAGCAGCCAAAAACTGGACATCCATGAGTGCTGTGGGCCCTCAGCAGAGGCAGAAATGTATACCACCACAGTCTGAAAACTCGTGGCCCAATACATCCTTCACTCCTCCATCATCTTCAAGTCAAGAGACCGACTCTGGTCCAATGCAGAGTGTAGAAGTGACGGTCAAAAGCAGCACCAGGCGTAGCTTAGAATTAGGTATCAACCTAGTGAAACTACCACACAGGGCTTTTTGCATGCTAAAGATCAAAAGGCTATAGACAAACCTAAGTCGGCCTATACCAATCAATCAGGGCATAGCTCTATAGCCCTACCACATCCAGTAGAGAATATGCTTCCTGATTTCACTTCTAAAGGCTAGTTCTAATTTTAAGATTATGCCCTCAAGTTCTGGATTTTCTGACCAGAGGAAATAGTTTATCTGTATCTGCCCCATTATCATTTTAAGCACCTTGATTAGATCACATCTCAACCTTCTAAACTCAAGGAAATATAAACCACATTTATGCAAGCAGTCCTCGGGGCCAAAACTCAGCCTCCCAAAAAGGCCACTTACCCCCAGAAGCAGCGGCCAGGCGGCGGAGTCAAGCGGCCACCAATTTCCGTTCCAATGGCTGCCACAATCGAAATTCACCTCGGGGATTTTTCTGATGATCCCCACTTTTGCCCCGCTGCTGGCGACCATCCTAAGCACGTTATCAAAGTGTTCAGCACCGATTTCCCACACCTCCATGGCACACCCCACCACCCCCCCCGCAAAATTTGGTTGAAAAAATCCACGAGCTGCCGCGCGATGCCCCCAGCAGCTTTTACTGTCGGCGCATCTTGTATTCTGTGTGTGAGCCATGGCAGCACGGTGGCCCTTCAAGGGGAGGGTGCACTGACATGACTGCCATGTGTTTTTTTGCCCGCTGACTTCCTGATTGGCCGGACAAATATGGCCCCCCAGGTTCGGATGGGCTGCAAACAGACCCTCTTTGGTGCCAGGCTGCTGGCCCGGCCAAAACACTCCCTGGTGGCCCAGTGGACCGAACCTAAACAATCGCTGCTTCTCTCCCCTTTAAATGAGGGGTGAGATGTGGTGACGCACACACGCACTGACGTCATCACCGCTCGGCCGCTGACCGACAGCGGCGGAAACTCCATCCTGCCCCACTTCCGCCCCTCACCAGTACTTACCTCTGCACTTCCGCTCCTATTATGCCCAACTTATGTACAGCAGTTATCATGGGTGACTTCAATCTACATATTGACTGGGCTAACCAAACTGGTAGCAATGCGGTGGAGGAGGATTTCCCATAGTGTATTAGGGATAGTTTTCTTCACCAATATGTCGAGGAACCAACTAGAGGGCTGGCCATCCTAGACTGGATGATGTGTAATGAGAAAGTACTAATTAACAATCTTGTTGTGCGAGGCCTCTTGGGGAAGAGTGACCATAATATGGTAGAATTCTTTATTAAGATGGATAGTGACGCAGTTAATTCAGAGGCTAGGGTCCTGAACTTGGGAAAAGGTAACTTCGATGGTATGAGACGTGAATTGGCTAGAACAGACTGGCAAATGATACTTAAAGGGTTGACGGTGGATAGGCAATGGCAAACATTTAAAGATCACTTGGATGAACTTCAACAATTGTATATCCCTGTCTGGAGTAAAAATAAATTGGGGAAGGTGGGTCAACTGTGGCTAACATGGGAAATTAAGGATAGTGTTAAATCCAAGGAAGAGGCATATAAATTGGCCAGAAAAAGCAACAAACCTGAGGACTGGGAGAATTTTGTAATACAGCAGAGGAAGACAAAGGGTTTAATTAGGAGGGGGAAAAAAGAGTATGAGAGGAAGCTTGCTGGCAACATAAAAACTGACTGCAAAAGCTTCTATAGATATGTGAAGAGAAAAAGCTTAGTGAAAACAAACATAGGTCCCTTGCAGTCAGATTCAGGTGAATTTATAATGGGGAACAAAGAAATTGTGGACCAGTTAAACAAATATTTTGGTTCTGTCTTCACGAAGGAAGACACAAATAACCTTCCGGAAATACTAGGGGACCGAGGGTCTAGTGAGAAGGAGAAACTGAAGGATATCCTTATAAAGCAGGAAATTGTATTAGGGAAATTGATGGGATTGAAGCCAGATAAATCCCCGGGGCCTGATAGTCTGCATCCCAGAGTACTTAAGGAAGTGGCCATAGAAATAGTGAATGCATTGTTGATCATTTTCCAACAGTCTATCGACTCTGGATCAGTTCCTATGAATTGGAGGGTAGCTAATGTAACACCACTGTTTAAAAAAGGAGGGAGAGAGAAAAGGGTTAATTATAGACCGGTTAGCCTGACATCAGTAGTGGGGAAAATGTTGGAATCAATTATTAAAGATGAAATAGCAGCACATTCGAAAAGCAGTGACAGGATCAGTCCAAGTCAACATGGATGTGTGAAAGGGAAATCATGCTTGACAAATCTTCTGGAATTTTTTGAGGATGTAACTAGTAGAGTGGACAAGGGAAAACCGGTGGATGTGGTGTATTTGGACTTTCAAAAGGCTTTTGACAAGGTCCCACACAAGAGATTGGTGTGCAAAATCAAAGTACATGGTATTGGGGGTAACGTACTGACGTGGATAGAGAACTGGTTGGCAGACAGGAAGCAGGGAGTCGGGATAAACAGGTCCTTTTCAGAATGGCAGGCAGTGACTAGTGGAGTGCCGCAGGGCTCAGTGTTGGGACCCCAGCTCTTTACAATATACATTAATGATTTAGATGAAGGAATTGAATGTAATATCTCCAAGTTTGCAGATGACAGTAAACTGGGTGGCGGTGTGAGCTGTGAGGAGGACACTAAAAGGCTGCAGGGTGACTTGGACAGGTTAGGTGAGTGGGCCAATGCATGTCAGATGCAATATAATGTGGATAAATGTGAGGTTATCCACTTTGGTGGCAAAAACACGAAGGCAGAATATTATCTGAATGGCGGCAGATTAGGAAAGGGGGAGGTACAACGAGACCTGGGTGTCATGGTTCATCAATCATTGAAAGTTGGCATGTAGGTAGAGCAGGCGGTGAAGAAGGCAAGTGGTATGTTGGCCTTCATAGCTGAGGGATTTGAATATAGGAGCAGGGAAGTCTTACTGCAGTTGTACAGGGCCTTTGTGAGGCCTCACCTGGAATATTGTGTTCAGTTTTGGTCTCCTAATCTGAGGAAGGATGTTCTTGCTATTGAGGGAGTGCAGCGAAGGTTCACCAGACTGATTCCCGGGATGGCGGGATTGACATATGAGGAGAGGCTCGATCAACTGGGCCTTTATACACTGGAGTTTAGAAGGATGAGAGGGGATCTCAGAGAAACTTATAAGATTCTGACGGGACTGGACGGGTTAGGTGCGGAAGAATGTTCCCGATGTTGGGGAAGTCTAGAACCAGGGTACACAGTCTTAGGATAAGGGGTAAGCCATTTAGGACTGAGATGAGGAGAAACTTCTTCACTCAGAGAGTTGTTAACCTGTGGAATTCCCTGCCGCAGAGAGTTGTTGATGCCAGTTCATTGGATATATTCAAGAGGGAATTAGATATGGCCCTTATGGCTAAAGTGATCAAGGGGTATGGAGAGAAAGCAGGATAGGGGTACTGAGGTGAATGATCTGCCATGATCTTATTGAATGGTGGTGCAGGCTCGAAGGGCCGAATGGCCTACTCCTGCACCTATTTTCCATGTTTCTATGTAACTTCTGATCTGCTCAAAAAAAATTGCCAAAGAGCTAAAAATGGATTAAGAGTCCGCCTCGTCTGACGTGGCAGTAAAAACAATTGGAAAACGATAGGTGCGCCAGGTTTCCGGTGGGGGTTAATTTCTAGCCCCTCATGTTTTTTAACCTTTTAAGCTCTGACATAATTGTAGTGAAAATCTGTGCTATATCTCCTTCCGAGGTCAATATTGGCTGAGGTTTGGTGCCCAAAACCAAATACAATACTCCAGATGGGATTTGACCAAGGCTTATACAACTGAAGCATCACTTTCTCACTTCCATTAACCTTTTTTGATTACTTATTGTACCTGTGTACTAGCTTTTAGTGCTTTGTGTACATGGACACCTTTGCTCCTAGTTTCTCACCATTAAGAAAATAATCCGATTTGTCTTTCTTCGATCTAAAGTGGATGACCTCACACTTCCCCACATTGAACTCCATCTGCGATAATTTTGCCCAATCTTAGTCTGCCTATGTCTCTTTGTAACTTCCTGCTCCCATTCACACAACTTACTGTAGCTCCTAACTTAGTGTCACCTGCAAACTTGGATTTACAACTCTCTATTCCTTCATCCAAGTCATTAATATATATGGTTATAAATTGAGACCCCAGAACAGATTGCTGTTGTCACTTGTCACAACCTGCCATTCAGAGAACAAATTCCTAGGGGGCGAATTTTCCCTGCGCCCTGATTGGGGGCGGCAACCCTCTGGGTTTGGGACATTCTGCGCTGGCACAGAAGTCCCCCCCCCGCCGCTGAATTGGGTTTACCGCCCCTCAAAGGAAGTAGAGCGCAATCTCACGCGCTCCACGTCATTTAGGGGCGGTTTCCGGGGCATTACTAGAGCAGTGAGTAATCCAGGCGACGCGTAGCGCTAACGCTCTTCAACGTCCCTCCCTTTCGCTTAAAGGAGAGGGCCGATGCTCACACTGCAAGGCCACTGATGGCCTCCACAGGGCCACCAGGGTAGTGTGGGATCGGGCCTGCAGCCTGGCACCCAAAACGGAAGGTCGGGTAGCACAATGGCGGCCTAGACCGTGCTAGGGCTGCCATCCTGGAGCCAATCCGAGAGTCGACAAACCAAAAAAGATGGCGGCGCGGAACACTGGCGCCCACCCCTTTAAGTAGCACCCTGAGAACGGATATCGGCCAGCTTTGCGACCTGTGAAGCTGGTGTTGGCATCCGCCTGTGACAGCCTCGCGGTCCATGAGGCAATTTCCCTCACAGGGAGATAAGGGGTCAGCGCAAGGAGGTGAGGGGTCGCTGCGCACGACAATGACGTTATCACGTGTTCCACGGCAGCCCGGGGTGCCTCCGCAAATTTCGGGAGCCGGTAGTGCCAACCATCCACCTTCCTCAGGGCGAAAAGTCTCCGCCGACCCGTTAGCGCCCCTCGGAGGTAATAATGGGCATCTAAACTCTAAAAGAGTGGTAATTTCACAACCCCCTACTCTCTTACTCCTACCTCCCAACCAATTACTGACCCATGTCATAAGTTTACCTCTAGTATTGACATTCTTTCATTGTCATTGGGCCAATATCCTGAAATTCCCTACATAATGCAGTATGGGAGTACCATCACCACAAGGAATACAGCAGGTTCCAGGAGAAGGTCAATCGTCGTGTTAGGGCAACAATGGATGGGCAATAAATGAGGCCTTGACAGCAGCACCCACATCCCGAGATCAAATTAAAAAATGTGAATATCCAGAATGGCTGATGAAAAGTGCCACAAAAGCACTCCTCTAATAACTCATCAAGCTTATTCACTGTGTAGCTGAACCATTCCTGGCCAATGTCCAGCAAGCCCTGGTGGGATTATATGTATGCAAATCAGATAGAGGCAGAATCAGGCTCAACTGTGATGCTCCCTTCAGTCAAGTTGCCTGCCAACATTTATTTATCTGAGCTCACACATGAAGAGTAGCTGCTTGGACGAGTTCAGACAGTGCTTGGTGCTCTAGCAGAGAATCAATGGTTTCAGGAGAGGAGACAGAGAAAAATTGGTGGAATAAGGAGGAAAACATAGAAAGCAGATTTTATTTTATTTTGAGGAGTATCATGTTAAAGACTTCTTCAAGCCTCTTAACTGAATATGTTAAAGAATATTTTCAATAGTCATCCCAGGCAAGGTTTGTAATTAATCGTCCAGACAATATTGTTTTATTTTCTGTCTTGCATGTAATAAATATCTCAATTTTGAATATCTCAAATAGAATATTCCATTGTGAAGTTACAGTCCTGTAAAGTTACTGTTCTCAATGTATTAATCATGGCATAAAGAATAACATTTATTCAAAAATCCTCGGAATGTGAATTGAAAACTCCAGATTGACTACACAGTGCAGCATATCTTTCAAGTCAATTTTTGTGCGAAGTCTAATAATTTTAGTTTAATCAGAGGGAACAGATAGAGTGCCCACCATGCATCTAACCTGCAGTAATGCTGTTCATTAGAATGTCAAGGCTGGGCTATTACTTTGAATGACTGCAAAAGACAAATCTCCCAAAAAAACACCAACGAAGCAAGGAACCAAATAGTTAAAGGTTAATTTGTGAAAATAATTCAATAAAAGTAAACCAATGGAAGAACTCTCTTTGGGAAAATTCTGGGTGTTGGAATGATTCTATTCTTAGAAAAGGATTTTAGAGAATTAGTAGAAACATATAATTTTATAGAACGCTATGACTTTGATTAACCCTGCCACTAACTGTCTCATCTTATGAACTCAATATTACGTCAAACAAAACAGCCTTCAAAGTTTGACATAGATCCGGTAAGAACAATTTTTAAACTAGCATCTGTTGATCTCAGTAGAGCTATACTCAGATTATAGAGGAGTAGAAGATATAGCCAATAGAAATGTTTCTGTAATAACGCAGGTGTTAAGTGCGGGGATTTCCAGATTAGACACTTGTAAACAATAGTATAAATCAGAAACAGCGATCGAATTGACTCAGAAAACAAGGTGTAACATTTGAAATCCTGTTGATTAGTCGTAGACCACATTGTGGTACATTCAGGTACATTACTCAGTCCTCTCTTGAGCAATTCTTGTCAAATTCACATAGTCTGATGTTGAGTGTTAACTATTCAAGCTCGAAGAATATCTGGGAAACCCTGTGTGTCTGCGTGTGTGTTTTTCTTTGTTTTAATTATGTAAGGTTAGGTAATTTCTAACAATTGTACGTTTGCAGGGAAAAGCCGAGTATATCGGTCGAACATTTTCAAAGCCCGTGGTGAAGATGGCAGAGGAAGAATACGGCCCTCCTCGTTTCCCTCCCCAACTCGAGTATTATCAGATCTACCGAGGGAATTCGACTGCTGGAGATCTGCTGGCTGCTTTTGAACTCCTGCAGGTAATGCTGTGTACATGTGCAGGAGAAGCTTTGTCATTTGCAGTTTTGAGACAGAAATTTAGGGCTGAGTTTTTACATTCATTTTTCCTTACAATTGTTTCCCCCTTTTCACACTTGTCTTGACAAATTTTCATTCTGTAGGCTCAAGCCATCGATTTTCCCCAGATAGTTGTCAGTGCTCCATCCAGGATGATGTTTTGCTGCAATGTGGGAAAAGCAAAGCCAGTTTTTTTCCTCCCTGCTCTGTAGGTAGAATCTGTCATGTTTCTGGCATCCCCCATTGGTTGACCACTTGATAGTAAAGCTCACGTGCTTTTAATGCAACTTACTGGGCAAACAAAAACTGCCTGTATAGACATAGGGCCCAAAATTCAGTACCGCTTGAAAGCTGGTGCTCCCCCCCACCTTTTTGTGGCTATTAACGCCAGATTTGTTTTGTGGTTGGGCCACCCCATATTCAGCTCCAAAAGTGGAAAAATGGGTTCCAGAACTAATGAACCATTCTAAAGTGGATTCTTCAGCGATGTGGCTGTCTTAATTTGAGCGTTATCACCACTGAGAAATTCAGCATGCAGGTAAGGGTTTCTAACGAGCCAGCTGCTCCCTGGCCTTTTTAAAGCCCAGAGTTTGCAGCAAGGCCCTGAGGAGGGAAGGAGTTTGGAAGGATAGCTGGTGTAAGAGGTGCAAGGAGAGCCAACAGGTTCACTGAGAGATTGGTGTACAAAATTAAAGCACATGGTATTGGAGGTAATGTACTGACATGGATAGAGAACTGGTTGGCAGAGAGGAAGCAGAGAGTCGGGATAAATGGCAGGCAGTGACAAGTGGAGTGCTCAGTGCTGGGACCCCAGCTATTTACAATATACATTAATGATTTAGATGAGGGAATTGAGTGTAATATCTCCAAGTTTGCAGATGACACGAAGCTGGGTGGTGGTGTGAGCGGTGAGGAGGACACTAAGAGGCTGCAGGGTGACTTGGACAGGTTAGGTGAGTGGGCAAACGCATGGCAGATGCAGTATAATGTGAATAAATGTGAGGTTATCCACTTTGGTGGCAAAAACACGAAGGCAGAATATTATCTGAATGGTGGCAGATTAGGAAAAGGAGAGGTGCAACGAGACCTGGGTGTCATGGTACATCAGTCATTGAAAGTTGGCATGCAGGTACAGCAAGCGGTGAATAAGGCAAATGGTATGTTGGCCTTCATAGCTAGGGAATTTGAGGTCTTACTGCAGTTGTACAGGGCCTTTGTGAGGCCTCACCTGGAATATTGTGTTCAGTTTTGGTCTCCTAATCTGAGGAAGGACGTTCTTGCTATTGAGGGAGTGCAACGAAGGTTCACCAGACTGATTCCCGGGATGGCAGGACTGACATATGAAGTGAGACTGGATCGACTGGGCCTGTATTCACTGGAGTTTAGAAGGGTGAGAGGGGATCTTATAGAAACATATAAAATTCTGACGGGACTGGACAGGTTAGATGCAGAAAGAATGTTCCCGATGTTGGGGAAGTCCAGAACCAAGGCACATAGTCTAAGGATAAGGGGTAAGCCATTTAGACTGAGATGAGGAGAAACTTCTTCACTCAGAGTTGTTAACCTGTGGAATTCCCTACCGCAGAGAGTTGTTGCTGCCAGTTCATTGGATATATTCAAGAGGAAGTTAGATATGGCCGTTATGGCTAAAGGGATCAAGGGGTATGGAGAGAAAGCAGGAAAGGGGTACTGAGGTGAATGATCAGCCATGATATTGAATGGTGGTGCAGGCTCGAAGGGCCGAATGGCCTACTCCTACACCTATTTTCTATGTTTCTATGATACGGAGCTGGAGACATTAATGGATGGTGTGGAGGACAGAAGAATACTGTTTCCTGATGTGGGGAGACCTGGCAGACAGGCTGTACATAATGCATGGAGGAAGATTGCAGGGGAGGAGTCAGGCACCTCCATATATGTGAAGATGCACCCTCCCAGGAGGGTGCTGGCCTGTATGCACCCGGTCCTTCCAAGGTGGCGATGGATCCTCCTCTTCCTGCTCCTCCTCTTCCTCCTCCTTCTCCTCCTCCTCCTCAGGTGGTACTGCTGACTCAACTTCCAGCGGCTATCTCCCCATGATGGCCAGGTTGTGCAGCGTGCAGCAGACCACGATGATTATAGAGATGTGTTGAGAGTACTGCAAGGTGCTACCAGAACGGTCCAGGCACCAAAACCTCTGCTTAAGGATGCCTATGCACAGCTCGATGATGCACCTGGTGGCACAATGAGCATCATTGTAGGCATGCTCTGACGCTGCCCTGGGGTTCCGCAGTGGAGTGAGCAGCCAAGTGGACGGTGGATATCCCTTGTCGCCAAGCAGCCAAACACAATCCTGATTCGGGCCGGTGAAGACAGCGGGCGCACTGGTCTGGCACAGAATGAACAAATCATGGCTGCTGCTTCCCTTGCCCGCTGCCTCTCTGCACGGTGTTGATGACGATGCCTTCTCCTGCATGTTGCCCTGCTTCTGACTAGGTGTACCAGGTGTCGTCCAACCAACACTCCTCCCATCATCAGGGTAAACCCTGCCAAGCAGGTCAATAACGAGTCAGACCTGAAAGTTGTACAAAAGTACAGGGGTATGTGCAAACCTCTGAGCAGCACTCAGCAGGTTTAATGGAGCCAAAACAATTAATAAAACTAGTTTAAAAAGCTAAATACTGCAGATGATGGAATATGAAATAAAACACTAATAATTATTAAAACTATATGAAAAGCTAAATACTGCGGATGATGGAATATGACATAAAAACACTAATAATTAATAAAACTATTTCCCTACCAAACGGACCCGATCGTGGCAAAACTCCAGCGGTGTTGCGTTCATGCACCGACTGGGAAACCTTGCGGGGGCACTGCCGGAAAAAATCCTACCTTTTTAGGCCTGAATTTTGCTGGCCTGGTCGCTTTTCAGCAGCCTGCACACTGCTGAACTCACCGCTGAAATCCTTCCTTTACTGCGGCTTCACCCCACCGTTTCCGGCGGAAGTGCGCACCACTCAACTCCCCCCGAGCTGAATATGGCTCAGGGAGGGGAAAACACCCGACCGCGGCGTCTGATCGATTTTTTCGATCGGCTGCCCAAATCCTGCTGTCCGTTCGGGGACAGTGAATTTCGGCCTCATAGAATCATACAGCACAGAAGAAGGCATTTCAGCCCATCATGCATGTGCTGGCTCTTTGACAAAGCTATCAAATTCATCCCATTCACTTGCTCTCTCCCCATAGTCCTGCAAATTTAATCTTTATAATATTTATCCAATTCCCTTTTGAATGTTACATTGAATCTGCTTCCACCATCCCTTTAGGCAATGCATTCCAGATTCCAACAACTCCGTATGTAATTGTTTTTCTCTCATCTCTGGTGCTTTTATCAATTACCTTAAATGTGTGTTCTAGTTACCAACCCTCCTGCCAGGGGAAACAATTGCTCCTTATTTACGCTCTCCAAACCTTTGAAAATTTTGAACACCCCTATTAACTGAAGTCACACTGGTATAGTTGAGTTGTTCTTCTAAGATTGAGTTTTAGTTTCATTAATAGAGTAATTTAAGTGATAATCAATGTTGTTATTAACCTGCAGTCTACCTGACTACAATGTTGTGAAAAGTAAAGGACAAGTCATACTGAACGGTGATGCCATCTCTCACCTTGATTATCACTAACTTATAAAAATGGGGAGGGGAAGTGCAAGAATTAATGGTTGAATGTTAGTATACCAGATTTAAATAGATTTGGCAGTGGAGTAAAGTCCACTTGATTTTGCATCACGTATTCTTTCTGTTAACTGAACACAAATTGATGCTGTTATTAAAATCATGAGGGAGTGAATCAACCATTTATTTGCCCACCTTCCTACCTGAAGGAGAATGTCTGGAGGTGATATTCTTAATACAAGAAAGATATTAGAAACTGAAAGAAAGTTTTAACTGGGTAAAAATGTTTTTGGGTCTTCCAAAGTTGAAATCTTAGTTATTCCTGATTGTACAGGCCCTAATTATTTTTTTAATCTATTTTTAGAGTGAGAATAGTGGGTAATTAGCCTAAGTTCATGCTATTACAGTGATATCTGTGCAGATTCCATTGGCAAAGAATGCAACAGCGCACCCTATGGAGGAGCAGGGTATCACTGATGGCCACTTCCAGATTTCCACGTTTAACTGAGCATGTGCGGTCACCAAACATTGCTGTCAGTTTAACTCTGTAATAACAACGCACGCTGTTAGCCTCGCCGTTATCAGTACAGCAAAATCCGGGCCATTATCTCTCAGTCTGTGATGAATGTGGCATGTTTTATTTCTATGCTTTTTGTGTTTATTTCTACTGTTACCAGTACTCTGATGTTCCTGTCGATAACTGATTAGATGTGTTCTGTTTCCTTCTGTCTGCCCTCTCTGCTTCTTTTCATTGGTCTGCAGGACTCATATGATGACGATGAGATTAGGAGTGCTTTACTGGCTAAAGCCAAGCCTGAGCTGGCCAAATTCAAGGTTCTTGGAATTCTCTTACACATCTAGCCTGCATATGCCCCCAAAAGTTATTCTACTTGTAGTTACTTAATTATTGTAAGGAAAAGTCAACTGATCAAACAAAATAATCATTGCAGGATTATAAGCTGTTCCGCTCCCATTTTTTAAAAATGCTGTTGCACACAGGGGCAGGACGAACTGTCCCACAGGATACACAGTATGGATGTACTTACTTTTCCATCCATGGCTGTAATTTGTTGTTGCCCCCTCTACTATTCTCCTCTTACCCCCTCCTTACCTGAAACCAGTGGCTTATGCTGAGGTTCCATTGCAGGCAACCTCAGCTGAGACAGTGGTCATTCTTCAATTGTCAACTTGTTCAGTGAATGTCTCAAGCCTAATCCTATGCTCACTGGAGGTCTCCACAAACCAACCTTGCTGCGGCAGTCACTGGGAGGCAATCATGAGTGGATGCCACGGCCAGTTTAGAAAAAAAATGATCCCCCTCCCTAATTAGGATACTGCGGCCACTACCTTCACAGCTAAGATCAACTAACTCACCACAGACCAGGAAACATACCTGGGACCTACCTGACCTGTATGGCTTGCTTTTGCATAATGCATCATTCAGCTGTTGGGGAAAACGGCTACAATTTGTAGCTGGAATCGCAGTATAAAAGAGCTTTTACTCATTCTTGTAAATAATAACCATGTCATTGCCAAATGCCAGGCATTCCAATCCCCGGTGGTTTCTAATGAATGCCAGCACTGGTGGAGAATACATCTGAAACATTCATGTATTTTAAAATTTGTTACACCGTTAATCACCCTTAGTGTAATGGGAAGGAGGGCCAGCAGATTATTTGGATAAGCACTTATCCCTGGCATTTTAACGCAGTAGATATGTGCACTATGGTCATCCCAACCCACACTCTTCAATAGAGATAAAACTGTTCTACTTAAGGAGAAAGTTTAGAAAAATAATAGTTACTACTATTTGAACTTGTTTACTCGTTTAAGCTAAACCGAATTTAACGGCATCATTATAATTTTTTTACTCTGTTTCCTGCCCGGCAGCCAGCCAGATTGAGAGACTGGCCAGCTGCCGATGGGAAAGCCAGCGATAGAAGGCCGCAACCAGGGACCGTTGGGAACCCAATTCGACCCTCATCAACCCTTCGTGGGGGGCGGGGGGGTGGGGTCTAACATTTCCCCACATTCTACTTTTTTCACTATGTAGTACCTCATTCTATTGGCTTTGTGGATTACTGCTCTACATTGGTGGGACATGTTGAGCATCTTACACAGACTGCTTGGTCTCGTTCAACTTTATTTTTAACTTTTTTTAAATCATTCATGTGTCACTTTTTTTTCCTTCTTTACATTTTTCTGCATTAAACTTCATCTGCCATTGTTTTGCCCACACTTATTTTGTTCAACTCAGCCTGTAAGTTCTGGGGTGCCTTCTTATATTCTAATATCCCTCCTAGCTCGCTATTGTCTGCAAATTTGACCAAGTCATTGATGCAAATTAGAAACAGTATAGTATCCAACATCAAGCCCCTCCCCCAACTTTACTCCTCTAACAAGTACCTGTTCTTTTCTATCTTTCAGACAGTTTCTTATCCATTCCCGAGTTTTACCCTGAAACCCCACAGCTTTGAGCTCAACTGGTATTCTTTCATGTGGAGCGTTATCAAATGTCCTTTAGAAATCTCAGTACACAATCCGCAATCCACACGGATTGTCCCTTCCCCCCAAAAATCAAGAGGTTGGTCAGGCGATGTATGTCTAAGTCGAGATGGTGTGTGATTAGAGGGGACTAGGAGGTGATGGGGTTCCCATGCACCTGCTGCCATTCACCTTCCAGGTGGTGGTGGTCAACAGTTTGAGAGGTGCAGCAATCCATAACACTAAAGTTCACACTTGTAAGATCCAGTGTTATTTTAAAGTGTTTGTCAAACCTTTTGTTATTTGGGGCAGTAGAAGAGCTTTGTTTTATTTACATCACAGTGACATTATATCACCATCATCATCATAGGCAGTCCATCGAAATCGAGGAAGACTTGCTTTCACTCTAAAAGTGAGTTCTCAGGTGACTGAACAGTCATTGGGAGGAAAGGGTGGGTGGGACAGGTTTGCCGCACGCTCCTTCCGCTGTCTGCGCTTGCTTTCTGCATGCTCTCGGTGACGAGACTCGAGGTGCTCAGCGCCCGCCCAAATCTCATTGCCGAGACATTATATACATGTGACTCAATAATGCATTTTGATATAATTTATGTTATTGCCTCATGTACTTGAAGTGAGGTATTTTTTCCATGAACTCATTCCCGTTTAAAAGACTATGTGATTCATTTGTTGATTTGTTAATCTGATGTTTTATGCAGAAACTGTAACTGCCGTATTTTTTCTTTTTATTGCCAGGGACATAGATCTTCCCTTTAAAGATTACTTACACACAGTTTTATTCATTCGATTCAGATTCCTCCCTCAGGAAAGCACAATCTGCCTCCAATTGACGGTCCAACAGACTCTGATCGTGGTCCAATTCTCCCTGTTCCGAAAGGGATCCGGCCTGTGTTGAGCAAGTACAGGATTGAGGTAGGCAACCCTTATTAGTTTGTCCTACTTAAAAGAATATATTATTAATTAGAAAATCACGGGATTATTGTTTGATGAGTATTTATGGCCCATCCCTATTTAAGAACATAAGAAATAGGAGCAGGAGTAGGCCATTTGGCCCCTCGAGCCTGCTCTGCCATTCAATAAGATCATGGCTGATCTGATTTGTTCTGAGGGCATTAAGAGTCAACCACATAGTAGGCTAGAGTGGATAAGAGTGGCAGGTTACCTCCCTGAAGGGCATTGGTGTTGGGTTTTAACAACAATCCAACAGTTTTCTAGTGATTTAGTCAATGGGTGGTGGTATGAGGGGAGAGAGGGTTATGTGTAAGTAATTACAAAGTAGACCAGCCTAGGGATGTGTGTTGGCGTATTGGGGTATTATGCCACAGTGTGGTAGAATGTGAGTTTGTTCCTACAGTTAAGGCCCCAACCTCAGGAAGGCTGATCCAGAAACACACCAAGTAGATATAAGGCACTTCACCACAGGAAGGAAGAGAACATTGGAAAGTGATTCAGACTGCCCAGTCTTCCCCTCTCCTAACAGACATTAAGTGCAGCATTATTAGAGTCACTGACAATCTGATCTCCTTCGAGAAAAATAGAAATGAGCATAAAATTATTTATGGCATGAAAAAGAGCTGCTTTAATTTTGTTCTTCACTATCTAATGGTGCCAAATGGTAAAAGGCACATTTGACCTCTCTTTGAACTAAAGAAACATCTCTCCTGTAATTCAAACAGAAGTCTGAAGTCTTTTTACTCCAATGTATTGAACACAGTCTTGATCCAAGACAGCAAAAAACTCTGATCTTGAGCTAAAGGACGATGTAATTTCTGTTTACACAAAACTCCATGTCACGACCTCTAAATATTGTGTTGATATGCATGTACATGAGGTCATTTTCTTCTTTTTATTCTTACAGATTCTCTTTTGGGGTCTGAGGGATCTCAAGCGTGTGAATCTGGCACAGGTTGACAGACCACGAGTCGACATAGAATGTGCTGGAAAGGGTGTACAGTCTGCGCTCATTCAGAACTACAAGAAAAATCCGAATTTCAGCATTTTGGTCAAGTATTTTGAAGTGGTGAGAACTAGCTACTGCAATTGTGTATGATTTACATACAACTGTGGGACATGTAAATCAGGTGGTCAATGGTTTATGACTGAAAACATTTTCTGCCAACAAATTTGCTTTTAATTCGTTTAGCACATAAATAAGAATTAGGAGCAGGAGTAGGCCATTCGGCCCCTCAAGCCTGCTCCGCCACTCAATAAGATCATGGTTGATCTTCTACCTCAACTCCACTTTCCTGCACTATCCCCATATCCCTTGATTCCCTTAATATCCAAAAAATCTATCGATCTATGTCTTGAATATACTCAAAGACTGAGCCTCCACAGCCTTCTGGGGTAGAGAATTCCAAAGATTCATCACTCTCTGAATGAAGACATTTCTCCTCATCTCAGTCCTAAATTAATGACCCCTTATACTGAGACTATGACCCCTGGTTCTATACTCCCCAGCCAAAGGAAACATCCTCCCTGCATCTACCCTGCCAAGCCCTGTAAGAATTTTGTATGTTTCAAAAACTAATGTTTCAAAAACTTATGCAATGTGATAGCAGAGAATTGTTATTCATAGTTTAGTCATCAAATTTTGAAAAAGAAGCAACTAGCTATTAAAGTTGTTTTTGTTCAGGCTCATTATTGCACACTTTACTGTGAACATCTAAAAAGTTACGAATAGACCATCAGGCCCATCAATCACTTCCTATCAGATGGTGCACCTCCTTCCCCTACAGTCTGTAATGCTAGTTCCCAGGAGAGGCAGAAATACAGAGGGAAAAAAAACTGTTGCCAATTTCAGGAAAAACTCTGGGAAGTTTCTCCCCGATTCCCGAAAGAAATCAGGCAAGCTGCAAGACACCATAGCTACCTAGGATGTATCACTAGAGTTTGCAGCTTGTCAGAAAATCACTGGTGTACTGCTTTTCATTTTCCATCTATTCTGCCAATGGCACAGCTGCCTTATGACTTCATGGATACACCAGAAATATTCTAAGATTCACTGAAAGAAAATGTAACCACTCAAGCAAGTTGACAGAACATCAAACTGCAAGAAAATGGGCTGCCATCATTTTTCGCATTCATTTATTTCTAGGGTGCAAAGCCCAGCAGAGATCCATGACTGAGATCTGACAAACACATCGCGTGTGCAGCTGGAGTGTATATTGATTAATTAGATTGCTTCTGAGAGAAATCTCCATTGAGCCTTTAGGTTACAAGATATTGATTGAAACATCTTTCTTTTAATAATTCTAAAAATCTTCATTAAAGTTGAAAAAAGTCATTAACTTTCAACGCAAGGGACATGTATTGGCGATGTTGAGGACATGTATTGACGATGTTTGCTCCAGTGGACTGTTTATGAATTGACTCATCAGTTGACCAAAACCCTTGATATCATGTTCAAAAAGACATCTGAAGATTAACTTTGATGGTGCAGTTATCAAGGGTTAATGGCTTAGAGATTGGATCGCACCCAACTCACTGTTTGTGCACGTGCCTAAAGAGGCCAGTGCAGGACCATGGCAAATTGACCCGCTGGTCTCATTAGTCTAGTACAGGTGAGCTGTGAATGCCAGTTGCGGCCCAAGAGGCAAAACACTGGTCGTAGGGGAAACAAGATCAGCCAGTTGGGAAGCCCGCTGATGGGATATCGTAAGTCTAGGAGGGGGGAGGACATTTGGAAGAGGAGCGAGTGTGAGCCGGCACAAGCCTGCAGCTTTAAAGTGGAGCCAGGAGGAGCAATTCAGTTCCTCCTGGCCACACACTGGCTTTTCTAGCTAATTTTTACATACCTTTTTGCTGCAGCCTCCAGAGGACCACAGCTTTGACTGCTTTTCGGCTTAGAAAACTGTCAGGAGTCAATTTCATAAATGGCACTGAGAAAGGCATTAGGCCCCCTGATTTGCATAGGTAATGGACTGAAGCCAACTTCAGGGGGGTGCCCTGGGCGACTGCAGGGAAACAACATTCCCGCAAATCTGCTCGGCTGCGCAGGAGCCTGGAGGTCTGCGCAGGCCATACATCGGATTTTCTATTGGAGAAACTGTGCATGCTTGAAAATTTGAATGGACCGCACAGCTACTTAAAGGGACTGTGCACCCAAAAAAAGGTGGGAACATTGCAGGGCACCCTACCTGATATAGCGTTTGGGCATACCCAGCGTGAATGAGCACACAACACATTGGACCCATCAGCGCCTATTTTTCATCAGAAAAACGAACACTCAGATCCAGTTTTGGTAGCCAATATCTCCAGGATGGATTAAAATTATCCATGTGGAGGGAGAACACAGGGCTGCAGGAATTCTGATTAAGAATACCTTTGGGAGTTCTAACCTACAAATAATAGGATCTGAGTTAATATTCCTGACGTCAGAATAAAGTAAGGCTAAGGCCGCAATTTTATGAATCTCGGCGAGTCCCGACCCCGCTGCTGTCCCCAAGAAATGAATTTCCCCTGATTGGGCTTGTTAAGCCCGCCCTCTACGTTTGCCGACCAATTATAGGAAGCGGATCTGATAACGTGCTTTGATGACAAGTCATCAGCTAGTTTCCTTAAAGGGACCATAACCAAATTTATTTTGACATTCTATCAGTGTTTTACAGCATTGAGGTGCTGCAAACACTGATAAGTACTGCACAGAGCTGCACGGCTGCACCCAGGCTCTCCATCACTCCCTCCAGATACTTATGGAGGGAGTCACAGCACACAGGGAGGTCCTCGTCCCTCCCTAAGTGATCAACGCAGCCTGGTTATACATTGCACTGGAGGGCACAAACAGGGATGTAGTCAGGAGGACCTGGCTGCAGTGCCGCAGATGTTTCAATGGTCTCAGTAGATCACAAAAACATGAGTACAAAACCATACTCAACTTCATCCTGCTGTGCCTCTCATCACATCCCCATCACTCTGCCTTCCCTACACTACTCCTGCACATCCTTACTCACACCAACTGACCTTGCATCTCCACCCATCCATCTCTTTCTATCTACATTATCACATCCCCATCTCACTAGTCACCCCTCACATGTACCCTCATCCGAGTGCAATCATACCAACTAACAACACACAAGGGTAGGCAATGTTCATGTAAAGTTTCTATTAATGTGCGGTCAAACATTGAAAACTTTATTTTCAACGTTTTGCATTCTTGAACAAATTTGTGTGCACCTTTGGAAGTGGCTTAGTGAGTTGCAGTGAATGACATAACGGTCCCCCCGCAATGGTGATGAGTGCGAAAGGAAAGGCTTGGGCATTGTAGGAATGCTTTATGGTGTTGGTGTGGGGTGGTGCCAACCTGGCGCATCATGTGGCAGTCAGGGTGTAAAGCGTCAAGTGAAGTAAATCTGGCCATGGTGAGGCCATCCCAGGCCTCCCGAGCAGCAATGCAGTCGGGTGCTGATGCCCTGTGTCCTGTGCAGCATCAGTTCATTGCACAGAAGGTTGGTGTTGTTGGTGCTGCTGGTGTGCCTGGTGATGCTGGTGTTGGGGCTGATCGTGGTGGGATTCTGAGGACCAAGGTGAGATAGCTTCAAGGGCACCCATGCTGACGGAATAGATGGCAGATGAAGTAGAGATGACAGAAGTGATCTGTCAATGTTGCGGGAGGTAATGAGTTCATAAAACATCTCTACAATGCCTAAGCCATTCCTTTCACACTTATCACCATTGCGGTATGGGCAGGGTGGGTGGGGGGGAGGGGCGGCGGGGGTTACCGTTATGTCTCACCATTCACTGCAACTCATTAAGCCTGGATGGAGACTTGTGTAAAGACTTGCAGCATTCTGATTCTGTTGTTGAAATGCAGTTTGGAGAAGCTAGTTGTTAAGGGAACATTTCTCATTCAGCTGGGAGCTTTAATAAGAACATAAGAACATAAGAAATAGGAGCAGGAGTAGGCCATACAGCTCCTCGAGCCTGCTACACCATTTAATATGATCATGGCTGATCCAATCATGGACTTAGGTTCATTTCCCCGCCCGCTCCCCATAACTTCTTATTCCCTTATCGTTTAAGAAACTGTCTATTTCTGTCCTAAATGTATTCAATGCCCCAGCTTCCACAGCTCTCCGAGGTAGCGAATTCCACAGATCCATAATCCTCTGAGAGAAGAAATTTCTCCTCATCTCAGTTTTAAATGGGCGGCCCCTTATTCTAAGATTATGTCCTCTAGTTCTAGTCTCCCCCATCAGTGGAAACATCCTCTCTGCATCCACCTTGTCAAGCCCCCTCATAATCTTATACGTTTCGATAAGATCACCTCTCATTTTTCTGAATTCCAATGAGTAGAGGCCCAACCTACTCAACCTTTCCTCATAAGTCAACCCCCTCATCCCCGGAATCAACCTTGTGAACCTTCTCTGAACTGCCTCCAAAACAAGCATATCCTTTTGTCCTTTGACTTGACATTTGAAGCTGTCAACTCATCAGCAGATTCAATGGCCACTGACCTCCTGCCTCAGCTTCACAGACGAGGCACAGAGGTGGGTGACCTGTCAAATCCAAAAACCTGGGAAAAAAACATTGATAAGTGGCTGCAAACAAGCCACTAATGATAACCGCTGCATATCGGGTCTGCTCAGCACTGACAGACCTGACATTTGCTAAAAGGCACATGGCAACGGGTTCGCAGTTGAATCCCGAACCGCTGGGGAAAAGAAACACTTTCTGACCCGACCCGCCACTGATTGCACCCGCTGACCCCTGCAAAATCCAGCCCTAAGTATTGTAGTATTGTTTGGTTATGGTGCAGAAAGATAATGGGGCAGAATTTCCGATGTCCCGGACCCGTACGAAGTTTCTACGGACCAGGGAAGGCATTAGAAAAGCCGGTTTTCAGTGCACAATGTGCATGTGCTGAAAACCAGCTTTTCCGATCTGTCAAGCTGGAGCTGGAGCTTGACAGATCGTAGCCAGATTGGGAGTGAGGATACCAGATCGGGAGCGAGGACATTTGCAAGGGCAAGATTGGGCTATTTACCCATATCTTGACCGGCAAATGTCCTCAAAAATCTTGCGCCTGAAAAAGTTTATTTTTAACCATAATTAAATAAACTTTTTAAAAGATCAGGAAAATATTTTATTTTTATAAGACATAATAACTTTAATTTCAATTAATTTTAAATATGTGTGGTCTGTTTTTTATTTTTTACTATTTTGTGTGATTGCTTTTGTTCCCATTAATAGCACTGAGAACTCGTAGTTACGCGAGTCTCAGTGTTATTAATGGGAACCTGTGAAATACTTACCTGATTGGCCGAGCAGTCACACATGACTGCATCTTCTGCGTCGGGACGCTCTAAATGGGAGTGTGCTTTGCATCAGAAATCAGGCCTCCTAGACCACCAGGTAAATTCGTAACAAATATCCAGCAAGGAGGCAATTGCCCACGGGAAGACCCCCAGAGGAATTTCTGGGCCATTAAGAATTTTATATCAAAGAACATCTAGATATTCTCATTTCATTCCTCCTTCACCTTACTCCCTCATTCTTATTCCTGGGGAGCAGTTACAACTATTGATCTGGTGCTGCTGGCTACATGTGGAAGTTATCAGTTCTTTCCCAAGGAAGTTGCTCCAGCTGCCCAAGATATCTTACCTAGGAACCAGGCTGAGATTTGGTGAAATCCATAACTTATGTGCCTGGCTGATCGCAATGTCAAGAAGAACTGCAGTTAAACTCACAGTTGCAGCATTGTGAAGTGAGCATCATAATGACTGCATTGGTGTAATAATCTGATACCGGCACCTTATTCTCTGGTATGGCAAGTGCGCTGTACCTAGTAACACTTTTCTGTTCCATTGCTAATAGGATCTACCAGAGAATGAACTGCTTCACCCTCCCCTTAATATCCGTGTGGTGGACTGCCGTGCTTTTGGCAGGTACACACTGGTTGGTTCACATGCTGTCGGCTCCCTGAGAAAGTTCATCTACAGACCACCAGACAATAAAGTTCAGAACTGGACAAATGCAGGTACGTTAGAGCCTGAGAATTTTTAGAAACACGGAAAGTTAATTGGGCCCAAGAAGCCTATCAATTTCTGATAGCTTTCATCTGCTTGCTCACTTTCTCCCAGCATCATCACCTGGAAATCTGTCCGTTGTACACATGTATAGTAGTTAACATCGCTCACTTAATCAGGTTCCAAGTTGTTTTAAAAGTTTAAGAGTTTAACAGTATTTCCAAATTATTATTTTTTAAAGTTACACAGGTTGATTGAAGGTTTAATAAATAGATTAAGAGTTAATTAAAAGTTATAGAAAAATTCCTGCTGAGGCGCTAAAGTATGGTGGAGAGGCGCTGTTGGGGGAGACATGCCAGGAGATCTCAGAGATGCAGTGATCGTGACCATCTTTAGAAAGGGGGACAAGTCCGACTGCAGCAACTACAGGGGAATCTCCCTGCTGACAGCCACTGGGAAGGTTGTCGCTAGAGTTCTCCTCAACTGTCTTCTCCCTGTGGCCGAGGAGCTCCTCACGGAATCACAGTGTGGATTTCATCCCCTACGGGGCACAACAGACATGATCTTTGCAGCGCGACAGCTGCAGGAAAAATGCAGGGAGCAGCACCAGTCCTTTATACATGGCCTTTTTTGATCTTACAAAGGCCTTTGACACTGTCAACCATGAGGGCTTATGGAGCGTCCTCCTCCATTTTGGATGCCCCCAACAGTTTGTCAACATCCTTCGCCTGCTCCACGACAACATCCAGGCCGTGATCCTTACTAGTGGTTCCATTACAGACCCAATCCACGTCCAGACCAGGGTCAGTCAGGGCTGCGTCATCGTGCCAGCCCTATTCTCAATCTTCCTCGCTGCCATGCTCAACCTCACAGTCAGCAAGCTCCCCGCTGGAGTGGAACTAAAATACAGAACCAGTGGGAAGCTGTTTAACCTACGCCGCCTCCAGGCCCCGTCCAAGATCACCCCAACCTCTGTCGCTGAGCTGCAGTATGCAGATGACGCCTGCATCTGCGCACATTCTGAGGCTGAACTCTAGGATATAGTCAATGTATTCACTGAGGCATATGAAAGCATGGGCCTTACACTTAACATCCGTAAGACAAAGGTCCTCCACTACCCTGTCGTCACCGCACAGCACTCCCCCCCCCCCCCAGTCATCAAGATTCACGACGCGGCCCTCGACAACGTGGACCACTTCCCATACCTCAGGAGCCTTTCATCAACAAAGGCAGACATTGATGCGGAGATTCAACATCGCCTCCAGTGCGCCAGTGCAGCCTTCGGCCATCTGAGGAAAAGAGTGTTCGATTCCCTCAAATCTACCACCAAGCTCATGGTCTATAGGGCTGTAGTAATACCCGCCCTCCTGTATGGATCAGAGGCATGGACGATGTACAGGAGACACCTCAAGTCGCTGGAGATATATCACCAACGATGTCTCCGCAAGATCCTGCAAATCCCCTGGGAGGACAGGCGCACCAACATCAGCGTCCTCGCCCAGGCTAACATCCCCAGCATTGAAGCACTGACCACACTCGATCAGCTTTGCTGGGCAGGCCACATAGTTCGCATGCCAGACACGAGGCTCCCTAAGCAATTGCTCTATGCGGAGCTCCTTCACTGCAAACAAGCCAAAGGTGGGCAGCAGAAACATTACAAGGACACCCTCAAAGCCTCCCTGGTAAAGTGCGACATTACCACTGATACCTGGAAGTCCCTGGCTGAAGACCGCCCTAAGTGGAGAAAGTACATCCGGAAGGGCTCTTCGAATCTGAACGCCGCGAGCGTGAAGAGGTTAGGCGCAGGCAGCGGAAGGAGCGTGCGGCAAATCAGTCCCACCCCACCTTCCCCCAATGAATGTCTGTCCCACCTGTGACAGGGTTTGTAGCTCTCACATTGGACTGTTCAGCCACCAAAGGACTCACTTTAGGAGTGGAAGCAAGTCTTCATCGATTCCGAGGGACTGCCTATGATGAATCAGGTTTGTTGGACTATGAGCCTACAGGAGCTTGTGACTTTCCCCTTGAGCTAACATTATAAAAGCTCCACATCTTTCTTTGCCACTGCAACCAGGGCCATCTACATGATACATGTTCCTCATTATGTTTGCCTCTGGTTATATTCTGTTGCTATCCCTATTTCCTAAAAAATAAGGAAAACTGATGTGGGAAATGGAAAACTATCTTTGCTGTAGGAGGAGATGTCCACCTCAGGTTGAAACATGGGAGACAGGAGGAGCTTTCCAGTCTTGCTGTGTACGTTTTCTGGTCTTCATAGAAATCAGGACAAGGATAAGTAGCCAATGCCAGACCTTCCATCTTTAGTAGACCTGGGCAAGCAACTTCTTCAGCCCTGCTCTCTTTTAATTGATTTATAGATACCGTTTTCCATTTCCTATTTCCATTTCAACAGCAAAATGAACTTAGCAGAAAAATTTAACAAGCTATCTGATTTTGCTTATTTATCGTTGAATGTTATTGTTAAATATTTTGTATTCAATCTGCCTTCTATTTTTGTGTAACTAGTTTTTTTTACAACTTTAAATATAAGTGTCCAGTGTTCATTGTTTATTACATTTAGCTAGAAGAGTGATTAATTTCTTGATTTCATGATGTTTATTTTTGAAGTTGAAAACTGTGTACGCTATAGCTATAACCAGGATTACTATCTCCTAGTATAGAAAGCTAAATTCATCTGAATAATCTACTACACTTTCTCTACCTATAGAAATGTACTGTACCTCTCTCATCCACATGCCCTTTAAACAATTCTAACTTAATGCACAAAAATCCTACCTATGAAAAATCTATTACTGCTTAATACAGAAATGAAGGGTCTGACTTTATATTTTTGACACAGGTTTAGACATAAATGGGATTATACACAAGCACAAGAAGAGATGTAAGGGTAAATTCACCAATCCTGTGCTCCCAGCGGGAAGCCATGCTCAAAGGTTCAGAGAAAGAGACTAAACATTATACCAAGGATTCTCTAACCCACACTTTCCTGGAGTACAACTCCATGCTGGAAGTACAAGAACGGTGACTTACCCTGTCATTTCAAACTAAATGGACTTCACTCAACACCACTTCAAGGGGAAAAAAACAAATTGTGCCATAAGCCACAGTTATATCTAATTTGATTGTGCAGAGTATGCAACCTCGTGTTGTGAAAGATGTGGGTGGGGGGTGAAAGTGGAATTACTGTGTCCATTGCAGTTGTGACAAAGCAAGAGCCATTGCAAACAAGTAAAATCAGGCCCTATTGTGTTAGCAGTTTTCCAGTGTATTTTAGCTGTTCCCCACTCATGTATTTCTATCTTTGAGAAAAGCTGGCCCTTTACTGCTTTCTTCACATACATGCCAACAGGTCACTAGCTCAAGGTGTGACAGTGCACTGAATGTAAAGAACTGTCTCATATCAATCAGGGATTTTCAAAACTTACAGAACTTGTAATGTGCAAAGCCATAATCATGTATGTTTGATTCTTTATTTAGTTAGCCTTTGAAGGAAGGAACATCTAATGTTGTTTAACAAAATCTTACTTCGGAGGTTCTCAGTATAGTGGATAAGATTTGCTGGAGTGAAAATACGACAATCTGTTCCAGTCATTATTGGTAGGACTTTCCATTCCCTCACCATCCAATTTCAGGTGAATCTGGGATGGAGATGTAGCAGATCCCATCATTTAGTGCCATTGCAACACAAAGCAATCTGGTGGCCAACTTTGCCATGACAGCAGAGGTGGCCTTAACATTAGAGCAATCAATTGCTGAGATGCAATTTGTAAACAAACAGTTAAAAATGCACTTTTCCATTGTAGCACACTACATGACAGAAAGTGCCACAACAGTTTTTTTCTCTGTTCCCCACCCACTGGCAGTGGAAATACCGCTGAGAGCCTGTCACAAACATTTAAATGAGTCTGACCCCAGAGAGGTCACTGGGGGTCAGCACTCAGGGAAACAGTCGCGTGCAAAGACAACCCTGCCCATCGGATCAGAAAAGTAACCCTGTATTTGTTAATGGATATTTGCAATGAAACTTACTCATTCATTTCTTGCATGAATGGTAAGGTGTATCCAGTATTTGCAATTCCCCAGTCATGCTTCTCAAGAAAACAAGGAGAGGTTGTGTCTGACTCTGCATGAACGGCATTTGGCTCCCCTTCTGGCCAGACTGTTTTGGGGCATAAAGAAATGAATTCAAAGTGCCATGTTTACATACCACAGTGTCAACAGTTTTGATGGGTCCCTTCTACCCATCCCCTATTGGAATGTACTAGGGTTGGAACTGAATTTCACTCAGTCCACCTTACAGGAATGAAGTGGGGCTGAGAAATATCAGCACATACATCCTGGATAGGTGATGCACATTTATACATGACAAGTGGCTTTGGGGATTTAAGGTAATCAATGGAGATCTGCCAAGGAGTATATAAAAAGAACAAAAATGAATACAACTTAATGGGGGAGAAAAATTTGCCAGTTTTGGGATGAAAATCTCAGGTTGTGGGAAGTTCTGGGTCACAATCTCTCACCTCTAGTCTCTCCCAGAAGTTTGTCGGCTGCTAAATTGGAAGCCAGTGGCTTCTAAGTGTGCAGGGCACCCGCCTCAAACAGGAGTTAGGTGCTTTGAGTTAAGTTATTTTGGGTCTTCAGCAGCCTAACCTCGGCCCTTAAAGGGACCGCTGGAGACCGCCCACAAAAAGGTAAACAAACTCCTCCCAACTCCACAAAAAGACTGCAGGTCCCTGCCGGCCCAGGCTTGCCCCCCTCTGCTTTACCAATGCCCCCCCTCCCCCATCCCCTCCTCCGAGGACATTCCTGCGGGTTCAGCCCAATGTCGGAGCTGGACAAACTCCTAAGGCCCCAATTGGGCGTCATGATGCAGCTCACCTCCCAAGGCCCAATTTCAAATAAGCCTCAGGCTACATCTTTTGGCAGCCGTTCATTTCACACCGGTGACCAGCACACGTTCAATTTCTCTCCAATGTTCTTTAAACCTTTTTTTTGTCAGATTTTTAGTTTTATTTTTCTCTTCTAATTTTAGTCATGATAGCTGACATGCAGTGTGCTCTCAGACATCTGCCAATGGCATTCTTGGTCGCCACAAAGTGCGTGGGAAGGTCTCGGGATGACTTAGATTCTGATGTTCTTCCCTTTGTGGGGAAACTTGAGGAGGTGATAAACCTACATCTTAGAAACCAGTGCACTGTGTCACCACACTGCCCAGATAATTAGTTAATGTTTGAGAAACAATTATGTTTCCGTAATATATTGTTACTAGATAAAGTTGTGGAGATGTGCTGACTCCTGAAGATGGTTATAAGTTGCAGTCGATGGTCTATGACAATCAATCCAATGTGGTTCTTGGATCAATGGGAAAAGCAAAAAGTACGAAGATATTCATGAGCATTACAAAAGAGACAATATCCTGTCATTTCGCTTTTCAAATAATGAAAAAACTGCTGTGTGTTTCCAGCATTTTCTGCTATATTTCAGATGTCCAACATTTGCAGCGGTTGCCATTTAATCCAATGGAGAAAGTGTTTTCAGTGAGCATAGCATGCCGTCTCAGTGCAGGGAAAATTGGCTTTATCCACCTGATCCCATTTAGAAGCACATCTCACAGAGGTCAACTAAGGAAGGAGGGGTCCACAACCATCCTCAAGGAATTGAGTGGGTACAAGATGGAAATAGACTGGAATAGTTGGGTGTAAAAAATTAATGTAATGATAACCTTAGAGAGAAAATTATACTGAAATACAATTTTTAGAAGGGCAAATTAGCAACTTCAGTGCAGAGTCTGGATAAGTAAACTTACTTTATTTTACAGTATTTTACATGATAGAGAAATGAAGTTCTCAAAGGGCTACATGACTCTCATACTGTTCCCAATAATACTGCATCCTTCCTGGTTGGCATGTATTTTGTCACATATCAATGTGACATAACCTTCACCCCCATGACATTTGCAGTCTACTTTTGTCTCCTGCAACCTCTGGAGACCTTTTTCATCCATATTCTGATATTTTTCTCTCCTTGTTCTGTCCTTGTCATTTTCTGTCTGTCCCTGTCTTCTGGATTTCCACTGGTTTCTATTCAGCTAAACTAATAAATGGATACCTAGCACTGGCAAATGGAGGCCCAATCTCTCGCCCTGCAGGTGATATCAACATTAACATGGAAACGGAGATTCCGGTGAAGAAAATAGAGACTGTTGTCAAGCTGGATGCTGTAAGTATGGCCTTGATATTAACCACCCCACGACGGACAGCAGAGGGTTGGGGAGGGTTAAAAAGTGAAATGTGCAGAATGTGACCCCCAGCGCGTCTCACCCTCTGTCATCTTTACAGTCTGGGTGTCCGAGTGTCCTGCCGTGAAGAGGCAGGACACATATTAACATATTTAAATTAGGCTCCTACAGTGTAACTAAGAGCCAGATTTAAAGTTAAATGGCGGAGCAGGCTCGAGGGGCCTACTCCTGTTCCTATTTCCTATTTTCCTATGCTGGTCTGACATTGGCAAACATATCAGGGAGGAGTCAGAATCAGAGAGATAATCACACAAGCCTCCTCCTTGTGGCCAATTCAGTGACATTAGCAAAGGCCTAGAAGCAGGTCGCATGCTAATCTCTGTAATGGATGGTATTGCTGAATAGTGGGGTTTGTACCCATATAAAAGGATTAGGATAATAAAAGTATCAATTTTGATCATCAACGGTGAGCTGAAATGAGTTGCGTTGGTACATCTATTACTCTGCTCGATCCAGCATGATGAATCCCCATACTTTGCTGTCAAAACCCTGCGACTGATGATGTCCATTTGGTCTGTGAAGTTTAGTTCTGTAGAATCCACAGAGTCCACAGAAACATGTGAGAACCCCTTCTAACACTGTTCCCAGCCTATATCTGTGGGTTTATTGAGTTTCAGAATGCCAGGCTCTCACATTAATTTATGTTCATAAGCATATTTTGTGATTTCTCATTTTAATTCATTTTTAGCATCTTTTTGTGAGTATTCATGTTTTTCAAACATATTTTATTATCCACATGGATCTGTGTTTCTTTTATGTTTTCTTGCTCTATTTCTGATCAAGATGGAGACAGTATTTTCATGATATCTGTGTTATTAATTTTGTGATGCTGACATCATCTCATTTTGTTTGTTTCCATTTGATGACAGAATTCTGATGCTGTTGTCAAAGTTGATGCGGTAAGTTGAAATACAGCAGCAGTGATAAGTCATCTCGTGTCAAAGCACTGTAATGGGATGCGACCTTTTCACAAGTTCATGTAAGACATGAATACTGCTTCCATATCTGGGGAGGCTCTTCGCACATCTCTTATACACCTCTGTACAGGATACAAGACCTAGTTTGTTATCTGATAGACAATCTCTGCCCTCCTCCACTCCCCCCTCCCCACAACCTTTTTTGGTTTTCACTATTTTCACTATTTTATAAACACTACAATCCTGCTCTGAACTTTCCTTTTTTGTTCCTTCTGAACTCCAAATACTCCAACCTACACTCTCTTATCTTTACCATCTCGGTATGTTGAACCTAAGACTGACTCATCTCGTAATCTCCTACTCCAGGCCATTCTTTTCCAGCACCTCACCCTCTGGAACTCCTTACCGTGTCGGTTTTTCCTTCCCCATACAACCTTCAAGGTACCAAAACGCAAGCTAGGCATCACCAAATCATTATTATTAATTTCTCCTGTCTTCTCTTTTATTGTTTTCACCTTTGGTGGTTTCAACCCTGCACTAAATCTTTGTTTCAGCCATTATATTGGTTTTTCAATTAGAAAATGAAACTAGGATGGTACTTTGATGACGCATGATATGGACAAATATTGAAAAGCAATATAAATAGATCATGAAAATCCTACAGGTCAGACTCTGATTCTTAATGGTCCGGAATTTGGTGTTGTAATGATGGTGAAACTGTCAGCGTTCGCTGTCATTACTCTGTGAAACTGACAGCAACTTCTGGCATTCGCATATGCGCAGCGCAGTTAAACACAGAACTCAAGAAGTTGCTGTCAGTGATTCCCTGCTCCTCCATAGGTATGCTGGTGAAGTCTCCACAGACGGCAATCTTTAGCAATCACTTAAACTGACGTGAACTTGCCGGTTTACACTGTAATATTTCAATTTTTTTTTAAACTGAAAAAGCTAAGCCTTTTGAATGAGGCGTAAGTGTGTTTTTTTTTTAACAGTGTACAAAATCATAACTACTGTTGAACAACCAACCTGGCTCTGAAAAAAAAATTATATTTGTGGAATGTCAAATTTTTCCATTTTGATAAAAATTCCATAGGTTTTTAATATAATATAAATTATTTTCTTTTTGGTTTTTTAGTATTTCAGCTTCTACCTTAATCCCATGTGTATGTCCTAATTTGTTTTTCACTCTCTAAAATGTATTTTAAAAAGTGAAGGATAATCAGTGCATTTTACTTCCTGGTTTGTTATCTGTGAGAATTCTTCAATGTGATTGGCTGCTTAGCCTGCTTGATGACATCACTGTTGCTGGATGCTGGAGATCCTCTAGAATTAGCATCAGTAAAGGTGAAATTGACGCCACAGAAATCGCTAGATCTTTGTGGGCAACTTTCTTCAAGTTCAATGGCGAGTGATGTCACTTTGCCGCTGAATGCAAAATCCAGGCCATTATATCTGAAGATTATATTTAGACCTTGGTAAATGAATGTCATGATGCAGTACCTGTTAAATGCCACCAGGTGAAGCTCTATCATTTCCACTGATTTCTGAGGAGCCAAAGTGACAGAAAAAAATCACTAGGCTTTCAGATTTCACTACAAGATCTGAACATTTTGACAATATTTGGCCCTGCACCTGTTCTTCCCCCAATAAATGTAGACGACTAGCACTTACCTATAAGTTGACCATATCCTCTTGTGTAGGTAAAAGTTATTTTCGATAAATTGGGTGCAATGCAGTGGTTGCTAATAAAACAGATGAATGATCTAATCCTTGTCTGTTTCCCATGGCACTTCTTAATAGGTAACACGAAATATGTAACTGTGACTCTTGACACTCCAAGCAATGCAGAGTTTCAGTATTTCCACAGAAATTCAATACCTATGAGTATTAGGATCAAGTTGTTGTTGCTTGTTGTTGTTATTCTAGTCTCAAACCTTTAAGGCTACAATTTCTACGTTTCTTCAGAAGATACAGCATCAAGAAATATTCACAGTGGCTATATCAATGTTTTCATAAAAGCATGTCTCTAAATGTTGTGTACAGAAAGTGTCTGTGCTTATTCTGCTGAAGATATCCATGATATAAAGGAGTGTTGAAATGCATGTAGACTCCACATGAGCACAAACTCCAGGTTTTATCCAGGATTCCACCAATCCGTGCAATGAGAAGCTACCACTCACACTCTGGGGTGGGGTTGCTATAACCATACAATGAAACCATGGTGATAATAAGACATGAAAATAGCAACATTTTGTCACAGTATTAAATTAAATCTTTCTCAAATATTTCTTATTCAAAAAGGTCACCAGGTCTGCAGGTCATATTCATGCCCCAACTAAAAAAAGAGTTTAAAAAAAAAAACAACTTGATGGGATGTTGGCTGGAAGATACTTGGGCAAAAAAAATAATGACCCACTTAACATACAATCAGAATATGTGTTCCAAATTTAGAAATGGACAAAAACAAATCTATTATCACATTCACCAATGAGACTAGAATCCAACCAATTTCTCAAACCTTTTCTTAGCTAGGTTTTATTTTCAAGAAAATATTTCAATAATAGAATGCATAACTAAATTTATTTTCATGCTGAAAGCAAAAATGGCAGCCAAAGAGGTTAAAAAAGACTTTTCCACCATCAAATAATTGTAGTCCTATTAATATTGGCCACTGAAAACCAGAGAACTGACACAATAGAAACCTTCCATTGCTCCAACTGATTGTTACCTTTCTCACACATGTGTTTCTTGTTTCTAGAATGAAGATGAGAAATCAAAAAAGAAGAAAAAGAAGGGAGAGGAAATAGAAGAGGAGGAGCCTGATGAAAGCATGCTGGACTGGTGGTCCAAATATTTTGCCTCCATTGAAACTCTCATGGAGGTATGCCCTGATTTAGAAGTTTGCTCATTGGATTACATAAGATATACGGCACAGAAACAGGCCATTAGGCCCAACCAGTCCATGCGGCATTTATGCTCCACTATCTATGCAGCCACCTCTTTTAAGACCCTAGAATGTAAGCCATCAGGTCCAGGGGACTTGTCCGCTTTTAGTCCCATTATTTTACTGAGTACTACTTTTTTAGTGATAGTGATTGTATTAATTTCCTCCCTCCCTATAGAGCCTTGATTATCGACTATTAGGATGGTTTTAGTGTCTTCTACCGTAAAAATATTTGTTCAACGTTTCTGCCATTTCCCTGTTCTCCATTATTAATTACCCAGTCTCATCCCCTAGGGGACCAACATTTACTTTAGCCACTCTTTTCCTTTTTATGTACCTGTAGAAACTCTTACTATCTGTTTTTATATTTTGTGCTAGTTTACTTTCATAATCTATCTTCCCTCCCTTTGCTTTTTTTGTAGACATTCTTTCTGACTTTTAAAAGTTTCCCAATCCTCTGGCCTCCCACTAGTCTTGGCCATATTGTATGCCCTTGTTTTCAATTTGATACCATCCCTTATTTCCTTAGTTAACCGCGAATGGTTATCCCTTCTCTTACAATCTTTCCTTCTCATTAGGATATATTTTTGTTGTGAGTTATGAAATATCACCTCAAATGTCTGCCACTGCTCATCAACCGTCCCACTCTTTAATCTATTTTCCCAGTCCACTTTAGCCAACTCTGCCTTCAGCCCTCCTATATGGCTCAGAGACATGGATCATATACAGTAGATACCTCAAATCGCTGGAAAAATAACACCAACGATGTCGTCGCAAGATCCTGCAAATCCCCTGGGGGGACAGACGCACCAACGTTAGCATCCTCGATCAGGCCAACATCCCCAGCATCGAAGCACTGACCACACTCAACCAGCTCCGTTGGGAGGGCCACATTGTTCGCATGCCTGACACAAGACTCCCAAAACAAGCGCTCTACTTGGAACTCCTACACGGCAAGCGAGCCCAAGGTGGGCAGAGGAAGCATTTCAAGAACACCCTCAAAGCCTCCTTGATAAAATGCAACATCCCCACCGACACCTGGGAATCCCTGGACAAAGTCCGCCCTAAGTGGAGGAAGTGCATCTGGGAGGGCGCTGAGCATCTCGAATCTCGTCGCCGAGAGCATGCAGAAAACAAGCACAGGCAACAGAAGGAGCGTGCGACAAACCAGTCCCACCAAACCTTTCCTTCAAATACTGTCTGTCCCACCTGTGACAGAGACTGTAATTCCCATATTGGACTGTTCAGTCACCTAAGAACTCACTTTTAGAGTGGAAGCAAGTCTTCCTCAATTTCGAGGGACTGCCTATGATGATGATAATGATGATGTAGTCTCCTTTATTTAAGCTTAGGCCACTGGTTTGAGATCCAACTTTATCACCCTCCAACTGAATTTGAAATTAAACCATGTTATGGTCACTCATTCCTCGAAGATCCTTTACTAGGAGATCGGTTATTAATCCTGTCTCATTACACAGTACCAGATTGGAGACAGCCTGCTCCCTGGTTGGTTCCAGAACGTACTGTTCAAGGCAACTATTCCATATACACTCTATGAACTCTTCCTCAAGGCTATCCTGGCCAATTTGCTTTGTCCAATCAATATGAAGGTTAAAATTGTCCATGATTATTGCCGTTCCTTTTTTACAAGTCTCCATTATTTCTTGATTTATACCATTTTACTATTTATTCATTATTATATTTTTGGTTTCTAGATGTTCTTCTATTTTCTCCTTTAGTAGGGATTCCATTATTTTTCCTACCATCTGATGTTAAGCTGAATGGTCTATAATTCCCAGGATATGTTCTATCCCCCTTCTTAAATATAGATATTATGTTAGCTATCTGCAAGTCCTCTGGCACTACACACTTTTGCAACAAATTATTAAATATATGTAGTAATGCCTCTGCTATCTCCTCCCTAGTTTCTTTTAAAATGTGTGACTGCAATCCATCCAGATTATTGTATAATGCGATGTAAAGAGTGAATTATAGAATACATTCATGTGTCAGTAAAGCAGTGTAAAACATCCTGAGGCATCCTTTACACCCAGCACTGCACATGACAATACAATGGAGCACCACCTAGTGTTCTAGGAACCAGTACACAATCTAAGCGAGAGGTTCAATAAGGACCCACATGAGATTGGGAACCAATTCACAAGGATACAATTTTGAGTCATTTACAGCCCTTTCATTATTAAGGGAGCTGATGGGGCAGAATCTGACATGTTTCCAGAGGGGCTATGGCATCCCTTCCCCATATAACCATAGAATGAGATTTTTTTTTTAAAGAGGTTTAACTTTTATTCTTTCTTTAGTTGTGCATTTCTTCAAATTCAGAGTGTGATATTGTAAATTATGTTTTAGCAACTCCGACAGCAAGAAGCAGCTGCAGCCGAGGCAGAGGAGAAGGAAGACATGGAGATAGCAGCAGAGGGTAAATTGGGTCTGTAAAAACTTACACCCATGCATTGTATGGAAATTGAACAAAGGAGTTAGCTACAAACTAGCTATCCCATACATTCGTGTGTGTGACATACATATGTTATTGCATTGTAGAAAATATAACGTGCAGTGTAAAAAATCAATATTGGCTGTGTTTGTGTTAATGGATGTGAGTGTTAATGGATGTAAGTGTTAACGGATGTGAGTGTGTTAACGGATGTGAGTGTTAACGGGTATGAATGTTAACGGATGTGAGTGTTAACGGCAGTAAGTCTGTTAACGGCTGTGATTGTGTTAATCGCAGTGAGTATGATAACGGCAGTGAATGTTAAAACGGGTGTGAGTGTGTTAACGGGATGAGTGTGTTAATGGGTGTGTGTTTGAATGGCTGTGTTTGTGTTAACGGCCATGAGTGTTAATGGTCGTGAGCATGTTAATGGGTGTGAGTGTGTTAATGGGATGAGTGTGTTAACAGGTGTGAGTGTGTTAACGGGTGTGAGTGTGTTAACGGGTGTGAGTGTGTTAACGGCAGTGAGTGTGTTAACTGCAGTGAATGTTAAAGTGGGTGTGAGTGTGTTCACAGGATGAGTGTGTTCACAGGATGAGTGTGTTCATGGGATGAGTGTGTTAACGGGTGTGAGTGTGTTAATGGGATGAGTGTGTTAATGGGTGTGTTTGTGTTAACGGATGCGAGTGTGTTAACGGGATGAGTGTGTTAACGGGATGAGTGTGTTAATGGGATGAGTGTGTTAACGGGTGTGAGTGTGTTAACAGGTGTGAGTGTGTTAACGGGTGTGAGTCTGTTAACGGGTGTGAGTGTGTTAACGGGTGTGAATCTGTTAACGGGTGTGAGTGTGTTAACGGGTGTGAGTGTGTTATCGGGTGTGAGTGTGTTAATGACTGTGTTTGTGTTAACGGGTGTGAGTGTGTTAATGGCTGTGTTTGTGTTAATGCCTGTGTTTGTGTTAATGGGTGTGAGTGTGTTAATGGTGTGAATGTGTTAATGGCTTTGATTTGTGTCTTTGTTTATGTTGTCCCTCATTACAAAATCCTATAAATTTACATTTGTCTTATATAAGACATCATATAAATCCTACTGAATTCATGGTTTGTTTTCCTGTGTGTCTTTGAGATTGTGCTAACATCTATAAGAATTCTCTTTAGATGTGGTGGGATTTTTAATAAAAAAAAACTTATAGGATATTTTATTAAGGATGCTCTGTGGTGTTAATTTCTTTGATGTTCGGCAATATCTTCGGACTGGGGTTGTGCCAATCTCATCTATTAATGAAAACTCTTGGCTTCTGCTTACTTTGAGTGTTTTGCTTTGCCCATTCTCTACCCATTTTTATCATGACAGAATCTGTCACTCATCCACATTACCAAGCCATCATGAAAGTTGGCACGAAAAAGACTGAACTGTTATCTCTGAGAACAGAGCACCCAGGCAAATGGTGGTGGTGAGGCTAAGGATGTGGTGGCTGCAAATTTTGACTATAAAAGAAGTCACGAGGTTTGGAACACGAAGCAATTCTTATTGTCACTGGCACTAGGTATCTCTTTGAGGCCCTTGTTCACAAAGCTGTTGTGAAAGAAGTTGCTGAAAACGGATTCTTTTTTGTTAACATGGATCTGCAAAAAGATAAATAAGGCATTGGCTTGTTTTTTTAAGCTTCCCTTGCTGGATTAAGCTGCAGTGTAATAAATGCTCACAGGTTTGTAGAGCTGTTGCATTGTGAGTGGCTTAGCCAGTCACATGATGTTCACAAGACTCAATAAAACCCCAGTCAGTTGGGTCTAGGTCATCCATGATGATGTATGCAATTGTGAGCCTAGTGGATGGTAATGTTTGGTGTGATTGTTAAACCTTTGTTAATAAACCAACTAGTTCTTAGTAGCAATGTGTTGCTATGAATTCTTAAGCAAAGAACCCATGAAGCAAATACATTACATGCGCTGATGTTTAATTTGTGTGCGTTAAACCGATAATTTGCTGAAGTATGCTAAAGCAAGCTCAGCTTTGAAGTCACAACATTGTAGCTTTTTTTCCAGTTGTTGAAAAGTTCCAATTCTAGTTTTATCTGATTTTTAAAAATTAGCAGCAATATGTAAAAGTAAGGCTTGTAAGACACACAGTTCAGTTAGATAGCTGTCATTGAAACCATCAGCTGCAATTTTTCCCTCTATCCTCACTCTCCCTTTCACTCACACACACACCCCTGCCACGCCCTGACTGCAATCTGTCTCTTTCTCAGTTTAATATATTCTTTAAAGATAACAGAACGCAAAACAAAAGCTACAACAGTTATGTGTTCAGAACATGTCATTTTTTTGCACGCAGCCATATACACACACACACACACAGACTCGCTAGAAACACTCTGACATTTATCAAAATGATTTGAAGAAAAACTATTGGAGAAATTGCTGAGAAATAGCTAAAGAAAAATATTCCATTAATACAGCTAACTGAACAGTACTGGTGCAGCCCGGGAAATTAGGTACTGTGCAAATATTCAGATGGAACAATCCAAATTTAGCTCATACAGTAACAGCTTTCAGGTCAACACAAGTCCAAGCCCAGACTTTTGGGAGAGGCTGAAGCCATCAAGTAAAAAGGATAATGAAGGCATTAGAAACATGGATCAATGGATCAATTTTATCACCATTCTGAAATATGTATTTTTTTTTAAATTGTTAGACACTTATTTTGAACATTAGTTACTGAAGGGAAAAACAGCAACTGAAAAAAAATTCAGAATGCATTTTGAGCAATTTATGGGAAACCAGTGGTCAGAATGTGCAATTTCAGGCGAACATACTTTCACTATGAAATAACAGCAATTAAGTAACACCTTGAATACTGAAAATACCTATCACAGCAGCGCCTACAGGAGTAACACACACTGCAAGGACTTATAATGAGTTTTCAATTAAACAAATTCCCCATGTACCAAATGTAACATACAATAGGTAGATTCTATTTCCAGTTGACTGCACTAAGTTAGATCAGTAATATAGGTGAGACAGTGTCCCTGTCTATTCTTTCTGCCTAGACTCAGTAGTTTGTTGTCATCTGCTTGTCCTGCATTGGCTTAGTTTATTTTATGATATGTTCATCCTGCATAGGTTCTGTTTCATTCTATGGTCTGTTTTGTGTAGGTTCCATAATATTCTTTATGGCCTGATTGTCCTATTAGGCTTGGTAGTTTTTATTATGGTCTGTTTGCCCTTTTAGGGTCAGTAGTTTATGTTAGAATGCAGCTCCCTTTATGGTGGTTTCCTTCCTAGTCTAGTGCAAGTCAAAGTGTCAACTTTCATGACATTCATGTTTGAGTGTTTTGTGTCCACCCTCCCTCCTCTATATTCAGATGTCAAAATTGATGACTCTCCTATGAAAGGCATGAAGCAGTCCAAGAGTAAAGACAAGGCCAAAGCACAGGAGAAAGAAAAGAAGAAAAAACAACTTGAAATGGTTGAAAAGAAGGAGAAAGTGAAAATTGACGAATTACGGGTAAGTGACTATAAAAGTTATTGCAATATGTACAAACATTTTGAATGATTGAAAGAAAACTATCAGCCTTTTCCTGCAAATGGTACATGAAGTTATTGTCTTCGTTCAAGGAATAGATAAATGAATCCTACTCTATCTGATCTATTACATGGCCCAGATTAATCAATAGCCTAGTAGATAAATGCAGTATCAGATATTGAACAAAACCATGCCTACCAGAAAGGACCTAGATTTGATCTGCACTATATGCTAAGCGGCTGGATTTCAGCCAGGGTAGTGATAAAGGGGGAGAAATTGGGCTACTTTACGCCTCCCGTTAACAGGGCGCAACGAGAACAACACCTGCTAAATTGGACGGGGGTTTTGCATCGGCCTGCTCATATAATGCCCCACTCGGTGGTGCCTGGCGATGCTGACGTCATCACCGTGCGCAGCGAACAGTTACTGCCCCGGATGAAAAATTGGCCCTCGCCCCCTGTTTTACTGCCTGGCACTGACAACGAAAAAGTTATCGTGCTTCAGTCGGAAGTCAGCTGGAGGAATGCTATTTAAAGGCACCAGCATCGAGGAAAGTTTTTGTCGGCCAATAATACTTGCTACTTACTTCCACATAGGCAGACAGGTGTTTTGAAAATTGCATTGATTTCCAGTTGAAGGAGTGGCCTGCCTGTTAAAGATTTGTGACTTTCATTGAGGGCAAATGTGAAAGTCCAACATTTACATTGTCACCGTCGGAGGCAACCTAAGAATAGAGAAACACAGCAAATGTAGCCAGAGGGAGGAGGGCCAACGCGCTATCAACACGGGACCTTAACCTCCCAGGGTATTCCAGCAACAGTTCTCCTACATCAATTTCACTGAGGGGTAGTGTGTTCGAAGGCTGCGCTCCAGCAAAGCCGTGGTCACAGAGCTCTGCCACCTCCTTCAACCAGACCTCGAGCCTCAGACCAGGGTGAGGACGGCTCTCTGTGTCAGTCAAGGTCACCATCACACTCAATATCTACGCAAGCAGCAATATGTTGTGTGGCATCAAGCTGAGACTGCATGAGAGCAATCTGAGCTTCCATGCCACCAACCATTGTCAGCATTACAGCACTAAGACTAATGGAACCTGCGCATTGCGCTGCAATGGATCCTGCCACATCGCCCATGACATGCATCATGAGGTCTGGGTCCCCACGGTCCCTCTGGGAGTCCACCATCGTCTTCAGAGTGGAAATGATGGGCTCCATAGTGTGTGCAGAGCTCTGTGTAAAGTTAGAGGTGGACTCCTCCACACTCCATACCATTGCCGGGAGGCTCTCGTGCATAGAGCCATCACCCTTCTTGTGAACGCCTCCCCATCGAGATCCTCATCTGAGTCCTGTGCAGCAGAACTCTCACGCGAACTCACCCTCGGGGAGCTGGCTCCCGAGCTATCCTTTCCCCTTGACCTTGTTGCAGTCCATTAGGCCCCGGTGCATCACCCAATGCAGACCCTTCTACAAAGCTAACCTCTAACGAATGCTTAGCATCAGTCTCTGAGCTGGTGCCTGCAGGTGATAGATGCAGTGATACGGTGCTTAGGTCCTCCTCCTCTTCTTCTTCACTATCATTGGGGGGCTCAGGTATAAGCTAGTCATCTGCTGGCTGATGATCTGAAAGCATAAAAGGCACAAGACTCGCATTAAGGTGAGGGCAGGGGGGGCAGGAAAGGAGCAAGGAAGGCAGACAGTATCGGGAGCTGGAAAGTGATAAAGCCTTCTCATGTGAGGGGGAAGTGAGATGAGAAAAGGAGAGGGGATAAAGGTACCGTTGTTGCCCCCGGCAGGGTTGGTATTGCTGACGGCCACAGCACCCACCACCTGCTACCCAATCAGTCGCAGCACTTGCTACCCCAAGTCAGGCAGCCGCTGGAGCCGAGGTTCACCCCCGCCTGTCCTCTGCTGCTCCCTCCAATTGTGTGCCATCTTGTCCCGCAAAGGAAAGGAATGTGTGTGAGTCAGACTCCAGCTATGTGTCTGGGAGATATGCCTGCCATTGTTGAATAGCTGTAAATGTAGGCAAGACTTAAGATGGGGATGTGAGTTTGAGTAGCTGCACATGTTTGGTGGGTGAGTGGTGGGGGAGTGGTGGTTTGTGCAGTGTGCAGACAGAGGTTCAGAGGCTGGCATGTAGGAGGTGTGAAAGCATGTACTCACCTTGACTACCCGACTGAGGTTGTTGAATTTCGTCCGGACTGTGTGAGTGTTCGTTGAACGACAGTGCTGGCCGACACCTCCTCTGCCACTTCAATCCCACATGGCCCTGAAGACCTGGGCCTCCTTCCACTTGCCGGGAAGAGTGCTTCCCTCCTTCCTTCGAATGCCCCATCACTGCCTCCAATGCTATGTCACTGAAACGGCGAGCTCTCTCCCTTACAGCTGGATTAGCAGCAGCCATAGCAAAAAGTTCTTGCAGTACCTCTTGAGTCTCCTTCAATTGCAGCACTGCTGAAAATGAGCAGCTGCAGCTTGATATAACCTCTTCTTTAAGAGCTGGAATGAGCCAGTGTGAAAGATTGAAGGATGATTGCTGAATGCAAGTCACCTGAAATTGGGTAGCGTTCTGGTGTTAGCGGCCCTGTAGCACTCCGCTGGGGTCATTCGCACTTGATTTACCATCCCCCTTTCCTTCCTGGGGCGCTAAAGCCCAATTTAGAAGAAGTTAAGATTCCTTTGCGCCTGGCACTAGATTTTCAAAATTTTAAAAGATAACACCACAGACGGGATGGTACCGAATTTCTCCCCAAAGGATTTACAAATGCCCTCTGCACCCTTGCGCTAAGGAACCTGAATTCGCACAAATAACCTACCTTTGTAGAATAGCCCATTCATGGGCACTTTAAAATGGCTTGAGCAAGTGAATGGTGGGCATACTCCATCTGCCAATTACCCACTATGCCCCTCAGATTAAAATCGGTCACATGTCTGTTAAAGGTGCCATGGATTTCTAGATTTGTAAACATTGGAAAATAATTTTTTCAACACACTTCTACAGACTTTCCAACAGTGCAATATTGAAGGATTGAAGGTTATCCCATGTGCAAGCACCTCATGTCACAAAATTTCTGAAATAATATGATTGTATTTTCAATGAAAAAGGTAAATAACTCCTGTGTTGAATTTTGAAAATTATCAATACTATTCATTTGTATATAAATAGTGAGTAACCTATTGGATATTACACACATCTCTCAAACACAACATACGGCAGACACGGCTCGTGGAAACTTTAGGACTGCCCATGACAGATCAAACAACCTTTTACAAGGAAGGATGAGAAGTGGGAAAAGTCTTGGATAAGGTCATGTGTGACTAACCATTCTATTTCAATGCACAGATTTACGATAAGGAATTGGAAGCGGAGTTTGGAAACTTTGAAGACTGGCTCCACACTTTTAATCTTTATCGAGGCAAAATTGGAGATGATGATGACAGCTCTACAGAAGAAGAAAGAATTGTCGGGAGGTTTAAAGTGAGTAAACACTTTACTACATTATTGTTGAAGGACATCAATTTAAACATCTTTTTAAAAGGTAAGCATTGATTGTTCTGAAGTACTGATCGAAGGAGCTTGTTGGCAAAATGGTGGTAAGAAAAACACCAATCGCTGGAGGACTGCTGGGTATTCAAATACAATTCAGATGGCCGAAGTTCAAATTCAAATCTGAACTTTGTGTTTATTCAACTGAGCCTGCTTCTTCCAGCTGAAGTTTGCATCATTTATTTCTCTTCAAAAACTGGACTAAAAAATAGATTTTACATTAATTATTATAGGAATGTGAATAGAGTTCAAAAGCAGTGCACTTTATAATGGGCCAAAAATTGCGGTTGGAGGCTTCCAGCCGGTGGATGCCTCTGACCCAATTTTTTTTAACAAAAGTACCTGGTGGTCCTGGAGGGAGGAACACTTCCGGTCCGAGGCCTAGATGTGGAGCCCAGTGCAGAGGCCCACGTATCCCAGGAACGTAAGAGCAACCTGGGATCATGTGGGCCTGGACCACCAATGAACATGGAGTATTCTCATTGATAATAATGGTGAGTTCCATTTGTACGAGCTCCCATTACTATCAATGAGAATAACCCCCAAAACACAGAAACACAAAACATAAATTAAAAAAATACCTCACATAGTTAAAAATTAATTGAAATTAAGGACTAGAACCTCCACTTTTTTTGCATGCTTAACGCCCACTTAACGTCCATTTAACCGCTGAAATGACGTATAACGCCCATATATCACCCATTTTGGCACAAAATAGAAACTGGCAGGCATGTTTCAGAAACTTATCGGCGAGCGTTACTTTCCCCATGTGTTTAACGCCAAGAAAATATATTACTGCCCGCCCACCTTTTTTGGGCAGAATCAGCAGAATGGGCGAATTCAACGCCCATAATATCGCCCAGCGTTACTTTCCGCATGGAATTATCGCCGAGATTCAATATTAATGCCCGCCCACTGTTTTTTGTCATAAAACGTATATTTACCCAACTAGCGGCCATGGAGATCGCTCATCGTCAATTTCACCACCTCCCACACATATCGCCCACAATACCGCTCGCCCAAAAAACCGCCCACAAAAAGTGGAACTAACCGGAACTAATCACAGCGTTATGGACGCCTTGTTGTAGATCACATGTCGCATCCTTTAAAAGGCTGCTGTGCTTCAACCTCGGCGGAGTTCGGATATACTCTGCAGGTCGTTGGAGTTGAATGTGAACATCTCTAAAAACATTTTGACCACACTGTGACTGATTGGAATTGAAGAGGTGTGTTCGTCGGGACATTCCTTGTTCGTGAGCAATCGGTGGAAAACAGAGAGCTACTGCAATGGGGCCTGTCCTTTCTCACCCTCTCTTGGTGACCAAATACATGCAGCAGACTCGACATCGCCGAAGGAATGCTCCACTGCATTATGTGCCCAATGTAAGATGTGACAGACAGATGAGGAGGACCAGACGTTACAAGGTACAGTGAGCATTCTTACCTCGACTTGCCCGACACCACCTGCCTTTGGAGAATGCGCTTCCACAAAGAGGTTATCGCTGAGGTATGCCAGCTCATAAGGACAGATCTGCAGCCTGCCAGCACCATCAGTACAGCGATGTCCGTCGAGATCAAAGTCACCGCAGCACTGTCGTTCTATGCCTCAGGTTCTTTTCAGACCACAGCTGGCGACATTTGCGGACTTTCTCAGCATGCCACACATTAGACAGGTCGCTGAAGCCCTGTACGCATGCAGGAGGGACTTGATCAGCTTCCCTATGACCAGGAAGGCACAGAGTGAGAGGGCTCTAGAATTCTCCAGAATTGCAAACTTCCCCAAGGTACAGTGAGCAATAGACTGTACGCACATTGCGATGCGGGCACCTTTTCAGGATGCAGAGGTTTTCAGGAACCGCAAGGGATTCTATTCCCTGAATGTCCAACATGTTGTCGACCAACAGCAAATTATAAGGGCAGTGAATGCTAAATTTTCGGGCAGCATCCATGATGCTCACATTCTGCGTGAGAGCACTGTATCTGACTTGTTTAACAATGAGCCACAAGGTCAATGCTGGATGCTTGGTGACAAAGGTTATGGCCTCGCCACCTGGCTGATGAACCCCCTGCGTGAGACCCACAGCAAAGCCGAGAGGCGATACAGTGAGAGCCACAGAACAACTCACAATATCGTGAAGAAAATCATTGGAGTGCTGAAGCAGCGCTTTAGATGCCTGGACACTCAGGAAGCGAGCTCCAATAGCACCCTGAGCAGGTAGCTCAAAAGGTCTGCTCCATGTTGCACAACTTGGATATCAGGCAGGAACAAGAATTGCCTGATGAGTCTGAAAGTCCACCTCACCAGAGAGAGGAAGAGGAGGATGAGGAGGCGGACGCTGACATTGGCCCAGACAATCAGGCTGATGCTGAAGCCATGCCCCCGCTCCCTTGTAGACCGCATGAAAAGGCCCGTGGTGGCATGATAGCTGCAAGAGCCTTACGTCAGGAGCTCATCAATGATCGCTTTGTCTGAAAGAATGTTGGTGTTATTTACAAGGCCAACACACTGCTGGGTGTGCAGGTCATACATCAATGGTGGGCATCACCTTGGTGACAGTTAAAGTTTATGTTGATTGAAGTTAAGTGTGATTATACCCTTTGATGTTAAGGAATCACCAGCGTGTAATGGTGCAGCTATCTGAGCCAACGTGCAACAAGCTTTTGTTAAATAAAAAACATTTAAACTGAACATTAGTCTGAAATCATCAGTATTTCTATACAAACCAACCCTTTCCTCCTCCACCCGTTCCCCCCCACCCCCGCTTCTCCTCCCACCTCTACCCCTTCCCCTCCTGACTCCAAGTCGCCTGGCCGAGGAGGTCCTCAGGCAATGCTTCATTGTGGGGCGGGGGGGTGGGGGCGGTGACGGCTGAAGCGTTGCTTGGACGGATACAGGAGAGAACGGTCCCGTGGTGGGAACGTGTTCCGAGCCTTAAGCAAAATGTTGCTGCTGGCTCTCACATGTGGTTGGCAATGGGGGTGCGGCACCTTGGGGTGCAGTGCAGCGCTCTGGGACCACTGGGAGCCCTCTGCCACCAGTGTTCATGGCTACCAGCTCCAGGTCCTGCTCCATCCCTTCTATGTTATATCTTATTTGTTGAACAAAAACTCGGTGCCAACTATGTTCTTGTTGCTTAATGGGCTTTTTGCTGCTGGTGAATCTCCATTGTTCCTCCCACAACAGCCAAACAAGCACACACCACAGCCACACACGCTTTCAGTGCCTCTGAGCTCCCTCTCTCTCTGTCTCCTCTCCTGCGCATGTCATGATGACCCTTGACCTCCTGAATCGCGGGAATCGAGCATTGCCATGCCGTTGCTAAGGGTGGCCACACTTTACGGCAGAAGGTCAAAAAAATGTAATGCTAACACCTATTTCAGATCACGCACGGTGACGCCCATTTTCAAAAATGGAAACTAGGTGTTTTGAGAGTGGGCGAGAAGCCGGTGATCAGAAAACCTTTTTTTTTTCAACACCCGCGCCGGAAATAAGCCCATTTTTGGCTGATAAGCACAAAAATGGAGCTTCTAGCCCTAAATGTTTAAGAAAAAAATATATTTTTTGAAAATGTTTTAATAGAGTTAAAAATAAACTTGCCTTAATGGATAGGGTTTTTACTATAAAAGTTAGTGATAAAATTTAATTTTTCTATCCTTTAAAACACTTACGCTGGGAAAAGCAGGCCTTACGGCTGCTTATGCCAAACATAAGAATTTTAAGGACAGTTGCTGGTCAGGAGTTGGGCAAATAGCCTAAATCTCTGCCCGCAAAGACCCTTCTTCCGGGGATGCATTGGAACTGTCAAAAGAAATTTTGACAGTTCGCTAGTGCCGACTTTCGACGCATGTGCTTTGTGCGCTTAATCCCGGAACTTGTGGGACCTCTTCGGGCGCGTGCGCGCATTATACACACCTAGAGAGGCCGCAATTTATGGCCAATATGTATTTGTCACTAATTCCTCAAGCTTGTGTTAATTGTGCACATGGGAAACTTGACAAAAAGTGCTTTGTTCGTAAAATAGGTTTTCATTTAGGAGAACATAAGAAACATCCTCAAGAGAACAAACTTTAATGTTCAATAAAGTATTACGATAAAGTTACAGTTTTGTTTGCCATGTAAGACTGAGAGATAACATAAGAACATAAGAATTAGGAATAGGAGTAGGCAATCTAGCCCCTCGAGCCTGCTTCGCCATTCAACAAGATCATGGCTGATCTGGCCGTGGACTCAGCTCCACTTACCCGCCCGCTCCCCATAACCCTTAATTCCCTTATTGGTTAAAAATCTATCTATCTGTGATTTGAATACATTCAATGAGCTAGCCTCAACTGCTTCCTTGGGCAGAGAATTCCACAGATTCACAACCCTCTGGGAGAAGAAATTCCTTCTCAACTTGGTTTTAAATAGAGGCTGTGCTCCCTAGTTCTAGTCTCCCCGACCAGTGGAAACAACCTCTCTGCCTCTATCTTGTCTATCCCTTTCATTATTTTAAATGTTTCGATAAGATCACCCCTCATCCTTCTGAACTCCAACGAGTAAAGACCCAGCCTACTCAATCTATCATCATAAAGTAACCCCCTCATCTCCGGAATCAGCCTAGTGAATCGTCTCTGTACCCCCTCCAAAGCTAGTATATCCTTCCTTAAGTAAGGTGACCAAAACTGCACGCAGTACTCCAGGTGCGGCCTCACCAATACCCTGTACAGTTGCAGCAGAACCTCCCTGCTTTTGTACACCATCCCTCTCGCAATGAAGGCCAACATTCCATTCGCCTTCCTGATTACCTGCTGAACCTGCAAACTAACTATTTGGGATTCATGCACAAGGACCCCCAGGTCCCTCAGATCTAGTGTAAGTTATTAGTAATTGAATTACCAGAAAAATATTGTTTTTAGATTGCATAATATGAGCATAATCAGAAGTATATAAATTTGTCAATGTAAGTGGTTTTGCCCTTGGTGGTTTCGAATCACCCCCCCTTACAACAGTTCTAGACACTGGAATTATTGTGGTGAACAGAAATACACAGTTATAGCCAGGTCTTTCGGTCTCAACCGTCACAATGCTTTTATTCAAGTTAAAGCACACACCTGCACCCAGTAAAACACACCCTGCTGATGTAAAACAAACAAACACAGTACAACACACAACCCTGGCCCATCTGAACAGGCCTCTAACGTGAAGTACCCACGACTAAAACACCCCTGCTCGGATTCAAAAGTGCACTACCGAATCTGTCCAACAGAATTGTGCGTACTTATGATCCTTGCAGAAAACCTCCCCACTAAACTCCTAAGGCTTGGTTGGGACACACGACACCCCTTCACACTACGCAGTGGTCTTAAAGATGTATGGGCTGGGATAAATGCTCACCAATTACCTCTCTGGCTTACTTGCTGTTTCTCCCAATGAGGCGTATCTTCTGGTTCTGTACCAATCTGTGGTATTCAAGTCCAGTCTCAAGGTCAGCTTCCCAGTCAAACTAGCGAGGCTCTCTTTGCTTGTAGATGGTGTTTCTTCTCTCTGTCCCAGACGGAGTGCTCAGTCCTTGTGCGTTGAATGAAGCAAATAAGCGTCGAAGAGGAGAGAGAGAGATGGCAGCCGAGACCTGCCAGTCTTATACTTGCAAAATGCTTCTTCTCATGCCAAAAGTTCAACTGTCCTTCACCTGAGGCAGTACAACTAAAAGAGCAAAATCATGGCTTCGGCTTGTTCCTTTGTTACTGGGCTGTTTCGTCGATAAGGCTCCAACAAATCTGGGTGCTTGAAAAGCTTCCTTTGTATCTTGAGCACTGACCAATCTTCTTGATCGCTCACTGATTACATGACAAAGGGCCCTCCCCATCAACCATCTCCCTGCCATTTCAGCCATCGATTCCTGCCCAACTGATGTGTATTCCTGTGGGACATGTTTGGACCTGTCCCACATCAGGCTGCCTTGTGAAGTAACAGCCAAGTTCCAAAACTTAAAGTCCAAAAGTATGTCCAAAAGTTTATGCTTTTGCTGTTGATGTTTTCGCCGAATTTTTACATCAATCAGCTGTATCTAATCCTGCAGCAATACAGTATCAGAAAGAAACCGTGACCTCAGTTTTGACATCATGACGGGGCTACTCATCAAGGTCACCGTTGGAGAAGACTTTCTTGAAAAATGTCCATGCGGTTTTGGAACATACAAGGCACATGGCTTGCGCATCTGTGGAGGAGGTTTAGCTATTGTAGATCTTGCAACAATGCAATAATGCCAATGTAGCATTTTCTGAAATATAAAGGGCTGGATTTTCAGTCTCTGCCACCCCTGTTAGTGTCCCAGAGGGCCACCATGGTGCCGGTAAGCTCTGCCGGGCGGGTGGCCAGATTCCAGTGCCCCGCCGGGTCATTGGGTACCGGTTTTGACAGGGTGCGGAGTATTACCGCCCGGAAGAGGCGAGCCAGTGTGCAACACCCCTGGATGCGACACCGGCTCAATTTTTGGCAGCCGCCCGATCCATAGCATTCTGTGACCACCTGTGAAAGCTGGCAGTCCAAACTGTAGCGGCCGCAGTGAGGTAAGTAATGTCGACCTCACGTAAGTGTGATTGGTTTTTATTTTATTTCTTTCGCGATTTATGTTGTGGTGGCGTGAGTTATTTATTGGGAATGTTTTTAGTGCTTTTTTTCAGGGGGCTTTTCCCACCCACAGTCCTCTCTTATAGTGCTCAGAGGCCGGCTGTTTAGCTCAGGATTTTCACTTGCTCAACTGGTCTAGCATGCTAAAAGAAGTGTGTGACGCCTCCCTTAGCGCTTCGCCCTGCACTCAGGGCCCAGCTGATGAATTTTGCTGACTGAGGCACAAACTGTTCCCGGGCGCAAACTTTACCGCCCTGCCGCCATTACCGCCCCGAAATGAACAGAACCAAAAATCCAGCCGAAGGAACCTAAATAATGCAATTGTTTGGGACATTGTCCTGTGAGAACTGGATATGAATTTAACCAAGTGAAATCAATACATACATACAAACATACGAATATGACAAGCAGGAAAAGACTAGCTGGTTCATCAAACCTGCCCCACACCCATGATGGCCAGAGCATCATGACACAGTCATGTGATCTCCTGGGAGAGGCAAATATATATATATCACTGTCATGTACAATATGCTTCAATAGTTGGTTGTTTAGTTAGTTCGCAACAAAATAAAAAATTGGAAAGCATGTGTAGGTCCTAGGAGATGTCCTAGGGGGAGCATTTGCTAGTGCTGTTGGGGAGGGTTGAAACTATTATGGCAGGAGGATGGGAATCTATGCAGGGAAACAGAGGAAACTAAAATGGGGGCAGAAGCAAAAGGTAGAAAGGAGATAAGGAAAAGTGGAGGGCAGAGAAATCAAAGGCAAAAATCAAAAAGGGCCACAGTACAAGATAATTCTAAAAGGACAAAGAGTGTCAAAAAAACAAGCCTGAAGGCTCTGTGTCTCAATGCGAGGAGCATTCATAATAAGATGGATGAATTAACTGCGCAGATAGCTGTTAATGGATATGATGTAATTGGGATTACGGAGACATGGCTCCAGGGTGACCAAGGCTCGGAACTCAACACCCAGAGGTATTCAATATTCAGGAAGGATAGACAGAAAGGAAAAGGAGGTAGGGTAGCGTTGCTGATTAAAGAGGGAAATAACGCAATAGTAAGGAAGGACATTAGCTTGGATGATGTGGAATCTGTATGGGTAGAGTTGCGGAACACCAAAGGGCAGAAAACGCTAGTGGGAGTTGTGTACAGACCACCAAACAGTAGTAGTGAGGTTGGGGATGGAATCAAACAGGAAATTAGGGATGTATGCAATAAGGGTACAGCAGTTATCATGGGTGACTTTAATCTACATATAGATTGGGCTAACCAAACTGGTAGCAATGCGGTGGAGGAGGATTTCCTGGAGAGTATACGGGATGGTTTTCTAGACCGATATGTCGAGGAACCAACTAGATAGCTGGCCATCCTACACTGGGTGTTGTGTAATGAGGGAGGATTAATTAGCAATCTTGTTGTGCGAGGCCCCTTGGAGAAGAGTGACCATAATATGGTAAAATTCTTCATTAATATGGAGAGTGACACAGTTAATTCAGAGACTAGGGTCCTGAACTTAAAGAAAGGTAACTTCGATGGTATGAGACGTGAATTGGCTAGGATAGACTGGCGAATGATACTTAAAGGGTTGACGGTGGATAGACAATGGCAGACATTTAAAGATCACATGGATGAACTTCAACAATTGTACGCCTGTCTGGCGTAAAAACAAAATGGGGAAGGTGGCTCAACTGTGGCTAACAAGGAAAATTAGGGAAAGTGTTAAATCCAAGGAAGAGGCATATAAATTGGACAGAAAAAGCAGCAAACTTGAGGACTGGGAGAAATTTAGAATTCAGCAGAGGAGGACAAAAGATTTAATTAGGAGGGGGAAAATAGAGTATGAGAGTAAGCTTGCAGGGAACATAAACACTGACTGCAAAAGCTTTTATAGATATATGAAGAGAAAAGGATTAGTGAAGACAAATGTAGGTCCCTTGCAGTCAGAATCAGATGAATTTATAATGAGGAACAAAGAAATGGCAGACCAATTGAACAAATACTTTGGTTCTGTCTTCACTAAGGAAGACACAAATAACCTTCCAGAAATACTAGGGGACCGAGAGTCTAGCGAGAAGGAGGAACTGAAGGAAATCCTTATTAGTCAGGAAATTGTGTTAGGGAAATTGATGGGATTGAAGGCTGATAAATCCCCAGGGTCTAATAATCTGCATCCCAGAGTACTTAAGGAAGTGGCCTTAGAAATAGTGGATGCATTGGTGGTCATTTTCCAACATTCTATAGACTCTGGATCAGTTCCTATGGACTGGAGGGTAGCTAATGTAACCCCACTTTTTAAAAAAGGAGGGAGAGAGAAAACGGGGAATTATAGACCGGTTAGCCTGACATCGGTAGTGGGGAAAATGTTGGAGTCAATTATTAAAGATGTAATAGAACACATTTGGAAAGCAGTGACGGGATCGGTCCAAGTCAGCATGAATTTATAAAAGGGAAATCATGCTTGACAAATCTTCTAGAATTTTTTGAGGATGTAACTAGTAGAATGGACAAGGGAGAACCAGTAGATATGGTGTATTTGGACTTTCAAAAGGCTTTTGACAAGGTCCCACACAAGAGATTAGTGTGCAAAATTAAAGCACTTGTTATTGGGTTAATGCATTGATGAGGATAGAGAACTGGTTGGCAGACAGCAAGCAAAGAGTAGGAATAAACGGGTCCTTTTCAGAATGGCAGGCAGTGACTAGTGGGGTACCGCAAGGCTCAGTGCTGGGACCCCAGTTATTTACAATATACATTAATGATTTAGATGAAGGAATTGAATGTAATATCTTCAAGTTTGCAGATGACACTAAGCTGGGTGGCAGTGTGAGCTGTGAGAAGGATGCTAAGAGGCTGCAGAGTGACTTGGACAGGTTAGGTGAGTGGGCAAATGCATGGTAGATGCAGTATAATGTAGATAAATGTGAGGTTATCCACTTTGGTGGCAAAAACAGGAAGGAAGAATATTATCTGAATGGTGGCAGATTAGTAAAAGGGCAGGTGCAACGAGACCTGGGTGCCATGGTACATCAGTCATTGAAAGTTAGCATGCAGGTACAGTAGGCGGTGAAGAAGGCAAATGGCATGTTGGCCTTCATAGCGAGAGGATTTGAGTATAGGATCAGGGAGGTCTTACTGCAGTTGTATAGGGCCTTGGTGAGGCCATACCTTGAATATTGTGTACAGTTTTGGTCTCCTAATCTGAGAAAGGACATTCTTGCTATTGAGGGAGTGCAGCACAGGTTCATCAGACTGATTCCCGGGGTGGCTGGACTGACATATGAAGAAAGACTGGATCGACTCGGCTTATATTCACTAGAATTTAGAAGAATGAGAGGGGATCTCATAGAAACATAAAATTCTGACGGGATTGGACAGGTTAGATGTAGGAAGAATGTTCCCAATGTTGGAGAAGTCCAGAACCAGGGGTCACAGTCTAAGGATAAGGGGTAAACAATTTAGGACCGAGATGAGGAGAAACTTCTTCACTCAGAGAGTTGTGAACCTGTGGAATTCTCTACCACAGAAAGTTGTTGATGCCAGTTCATTGGATATATTCAAGAGGGAGTTAGATATGGTCCTTACGGCTAAGTGGATTAAAGGGTATGGAGAGAAAGCTGGAAAGTGGTACTGAGGGAATGATCAGCCATGATCATATTGAATGGTGGTGCAGGCTTGAAGGGCCGAATGGCCTACTCCTGCACCTATTTTGTATGTTTCTATGTTTCTATGTCATCTGCTGATGTGACACCATTTTTATGGTGGAACTTTGATTTCACAGTAGAGAAAGCGTTGGGCATCAAGATGTGTAGAGGTATTCGCTCTTTATAACATTTAAGATTATTCAATAATTGGTGGAATACACCCTTACTTTAAATAAAAATAACTAAAATCATTATTTCAGTCAGCTTTTGCAAATAAAATTGCTTACCAGCAACTGGCATCAAGTAACTGGGCTTATAAAGCCTTGATTGATAAGTTAATATAGATTTTAATATATTAACTCACCTGTATGATTGAACAGTTTTATTATCAGTATTGTGTCATCTGTGAATTTGTTTTTAAAAATACAATACAGGGCTCCGTCTGTGTATACAAAATACCTCTAGCAGATGATATCGCCCGAGAAGCAGGTTATGAACCTACATTTGGAATGTTCCAGGGTATCCCGAGCAATGATCTCGTCAATGTTTTAGTCAGAGTGTACGTAGTAAGGGTAAGTGATGAGCAACCAAGTCAAAGAAAAGGTGCTGTGTTTCATTTTTGTAGGCACAGGTGCAACGTCCCGAATCCGGAATTCCGAAAACCGGAATTATCCAAAAACTGGATATTTCGCCGAGTGGCGAGGAGCGAAGGATCGGCGGGCGGCAAGGTCCGAAATCCGTCAAAATCCGAAATCAGGCACGGATTTGGTCCCGAGGATTCCGGATTTCAGACTACTGATTTTCTTGTCTGATATCCGGAAAAACCCAAAAACCGGCACGAACTTGGTCCTGAGGATTCTGGATTTCGGACATTGTACCTGTATTCATTATAGCCAGAAAACTTGAACTTTTCATCCAAACTGGTAATTCTTTCTTTCAGAAATTTTTCAGTGTTTTATCTTGTTTAAATTGATTAATTGAATTGACTTAACTGATACTAAACAGGACTGTTGTGAAAAACGGTAGCAACATGCAAAACTCCTAAAAACAGCAGATTTGCTGATTGCACAGAAAATCTTGCTTCCATCCCATGTGTCAAACTGAATTCCATCCTTTCAAAACTTTGCAGGTTGAGAGATATGATTCACAAGGTGTTTTTATCCTTAACATAGTGGTAGTCCAGTAACACTGCAATTTTAATTCCAGGCATCCTGGTCTCCCAGTTCTCCCAGCCAGATATGGTGATGTGAAGCAACCCATGACTGTGGGGCACTCCAGATAATCAGGAAAATTGGGACATATCTGGTTACTCAATAAATTGTAATTTTATACGAGGAGACATTTACAAGTGCTTCAAATAAAATAGTGAAGTATTTCCTTCACTGAGGCCCAGATCTTTTGCTTCTGACCTCTAACCACAAAGCACTGTAAACTGAAGCCCTGCGGGGTGTCTCTGATCTCTGCTGTATCCTCAGGGGAACATAAGAACATAAGAAATAGGAGCTGAAGTAGGCCACTCAATAAGATCAGCAGAGACTCTGCAGGACCAGTTATATACATTGTTTCCCCAGGGTTTCCACCAAAGTTAGAAGAACACAAGAACATAAGAAATAGGAGCAGGAGTAGGCCATACAGCCCCTCGAGCCTGCTCCGCCATTTAATACAATCATGGTTGATCCGGTCATAGACTCAGGTTCACTTCCTTGCCCGCTCCCCATAAACTCTTATCCCCTTATCGTTTAAGAAACGGTCTATTTCGATCTTAAATTTATTCAATGACCCAGCCTCCACAGCTCACTGAGGCAGCGAATTCCACAGATTTACAACCCTTTGAGAGAAGAAATTTCTCCTCATTTCAGTTTTAAATGGCAGCCCCTTATTCTAAGATTTTGCCTCTAGTTGTAGTCTCCCCTATCAGTGGAAACATCCTCCTGGCATCCACCTTATCAAGCCCTCTCATAAACTTATACATTTCGATAGATCACCTCTCATTCTTCTGAATTCCAATGAGTAGATGCCCAACCTACTCAACCTTTCCTCATAAGTCAACCCCCTCATCTCCGGAATCAACCTACTGAACCTTCTCTGAACTACCTCCAAAGCAAGTATATCTTTTTGTAAATATGGAAACCAAAACTGCACGCAGTATTCCAGGTGTGGCCTCACCAATACCCTGTATAACTGTAGCAAGACTTCCCTGCTTTTATATTCCATCCCCTTTGCAATAAAGGCCAAGATTCCATTGGCCTTCCTGATCACTTGCTGTACCCGTATACTATCCTTTTGTGTTTCATGCACAAGTACCACCAGGTCCCATTGTACTGCAGCATTATGCAATTTTTCTCCATTTAAACAATAACTTGCTCTTTGATTTTTTTCTGCCAAAGTGCATGATCTCATACTTTCCAACATTATACTCCATCTGCCAAATTTTTGCCCACTCACTTAGCCTGTCTATGTCCTTTTGCAGATATTTTGAGTTCTTCTCACACATTGCTTTTCCTCCCATCTTTGTATCGTCAGCAAATTTGTCTACGTTACACTCGGTCCCTTCTTCCAAGTCGTTAATATAGACTGTAAATAGTTGGGGTCCCAGCACTAATCCCTGCGGCACCCCACTAGTTATTGATTGCCAACCAGAGAATGAACCATTTATCCCGACTCTCTGTTTTCTGTTAGTTAGCCAATCCTCTATCCTTGCTAATATATTACCCCCAACCCCGTGAACTTTTATCTTGTGCAGTAACCTTTTATGTGGCATCTTGTCAAATGTCTTCTGGAAGTCCAAATACACCACATCCACTGGTTCCCCTTTATCCACCCTGTTTGTTACATCCTCAAAGAATTCCAGCAAATTTGTCAAACATGACTTCCCCTTCATAAATCCATGCTAACTCTGCCTGGCTGAATTTTGCTTTTCCAAATGATGGGAGAAGCCCGGTGGACATTCCAGACAGATTTTTTTAATAAAGCAATCTAAATATTTTAATAGTGATTGCTTAAATATTAAATACTATTTCTTCATCTAAAATTAAGTTAATAACATCTATAGTTGTAGCAGAACATCCAGTCAATATCCTTTATTTCTCATTTCCTGTGTTTGAATTCCAATATTTAAGCTCATTTATTATAATTCTTGGTCATTCGCCAAATTTCAACTGGCTAAATTCTCTTGGACTTGTTGATACTTATTTTTTTGGTTTAACTGTTTAGGCCACAGAGCTGCATCCAGCTGATATCAATGGAAAAGCAGATCCATACATTGTCATAAAACTAGGCAAAACAGAAATCAAAGACAAGGAGAACTACATCTCCAAGCAACTCAATCCTGTCTTTGGCAAGTAAGTCCTGTTGATGAGTCCATCAAATACGAAGGAAGGTTTTCTGTGTTCAGGTAACAAAACCATAAATCCATTCTTTTTAAACAGATCTTTGATTTTGTCACACATAGCACCCTATGCTGTCACTTCAATAAGACACATGGGAGCCGAAATTCAGGGCCGCAAGAAAGCTGGCGCACCTACCATTTTTTAAAAAGTTTTTTTCCGCTGGCTTCATTGAGGCAGCCTCTCGGTTGATTTTCGCCACTTAGCGTTTTTTTTGACGTTGGACCGGAAATCGGTCATAGTGGGGGCGGGAGTTCGGCAGTAAGGCAGGCTGAGGGGCTGAATTTGGGTTGGGATCAGGACTCCGCCGCTGTCAATCAGCGGCGGAGCGGTGGTGACATCACAACACGTGTGCGTCACCACGTCTCCCCCCTCCGTTAAAGGGGAGAGAATCCGTCATTTTATATCTTCGGCCACTGGGCCACCAAGGAGGGTTTTGACTGGGCCAGTGGACTGGCACCCAAAAGGGGGTGTCAGGCATCCCGTTGGCGGCCCGGCTGAACCCATGGGCACTATTTTGCTGGACAATCGGGAAGTTGGCTGGCAAAAATAATGACATGGCAGCTCCGGTAATGGGCCCTCCCCACAGTGAGGAGAAGGTGCACCGCCAGAAAAAGTTGTCGGGGGCACCGTGCAGCGGGGTAACGATTTTTTTACCTAAATTTTGGTCGGTGTATTTTTAAGGTGAGGGAGAGCGGGGGTGCACATTTTGATGACGCGCTTGCTGCGGTCATCTGCATCGGGGTGGAATTGGGTCCACGTCGAAAAATTAATTTGGGTCGGGCGGCCAGTTGACCACAAAGAGGCGGCCACGGGATTCCACCACATGGCCGCCGCAAACGGGCAGTAATGGGTCTTTCTGAGACCCTGAATTTCGGTCCCATGGATTTTTGAGTGGGACATTTTGGATAGTTCTTTCAACGAGCCGACACAGCTCAAATGGCCTCCTTCTGTAATGTGAGATTCTATGATTTTATGATCCTGTATTGTCATTAAATCTATAGCTGTGTTAGAGAAAACAATGACTTTGATAATTGTGGCGTATCAACCAGTTTCTGCCTCGTTACTCAAAACACAGGAAATGCCAAGCAAGAGGGAGGGGTGAGGCTATTTTTGCCGATCCCAATTACAACCTAGTGACAGTTTGAGGGAGGTGCCAGAGTCTGGGTTAGTCAATGAATACCACCCAGATGCACCCTTGATAGTACCGACATCTGTTGAAACTAGGCATAAATGTTGTAATAAATTCAGGTTGTAAATTAGGCCCCTCCATTTGGAGCCTAAGTCAGAGAAGGTAAGTAAAGTCTGTTTATCTTTGGCGCAGTCCAGCCTCTGCCCACCACACCCCCCCCCCTCTCTTGAAATGACTGCAGGATGCCTCCTAAGTTTCCAGTTGTCGCAATGGGTGGGTGCCCTGTTGTATCACTAAAGAGATGGGTGCATGGGTGCTTGTCTCCAGTAGGAATTGGCCCTATCCCTGGGGGTTTGGGACAGGACCCTGGCAGAAGCTAAGCAGCAGACTAAAGTTCCACCCTACCACACTTCCAACAGCAACATTCCAGAATATGTTCCCTTGCATCTCTGAACAGATATTATAGGGTGTGGTTTCATTTGCATAAAGGAAGTGTGTTTATACCAACCAGTTGTCATCCAAACATTGGAATTCTAAATACCACTTATTACTTCAGTCAGTTACATTATATGACTTTATCTGCTCAACCAGGTCTTTTGACATTGAAGCCACATTTCCAATGGAGTCCATGCTGACGGTGGCTATATATGACTGGGATTTAGTGGGTACAGATGATCTAATTGGAGAAACCAAACTAGACTTAGAGAATCGCTACTACAGCAAACACAGAGCAACGTGTGGCATTGCACAGCAATATTCCATGTAAGTAATTTAACATTTCATTCAATTTAATTAATATATATTTGAAATCACCATTAGTTTCTGTTGCATTAATGGGTGTTAATGTTCCTGTCTACTGAGAGAGACTTAATTTTACTTTTATCGATTGCTGGGTTCTGCTGTGTAATATTACATACAGTGAAAATATAGGACAATGACTTCCCAAAAGGGAAATTTTTAACTCCCAAGCAGGAAGCCGGCAGGACACACTGGCCACCTGCCCAGGACCTGCTGTGGGAAACCGTTCCATTTTAACAGCCAGCACTCATGAACATCCTGCCATCCAACTGCCTGCCAAAAATGGACATCCAGAGTAGCTTGCTGGCTTTGGGCCTATGAAGGTCAGGTGGCCAGGCTGGCAGTCAGATAAGTCACCGGGGGGAAGCATTCAGGAGGGCTTTGTGGGTGAGAAGCCGGGAACTAAGGGTGGCAGCAGCTCAAGTTTCTTTGTGGGCCCGGAGAAGCACTCCTGCCCTCTGGGCCCCACAAAGATAAATATTATACTTAGCTTACAGGGCCTACACTGGGTGTCGGCCAGGTTTCATTGAGCTGGACATCCGCGGCAGTTACCCTGCTGAGTAAGCAGCCAAAACAGCATTGGGCTACAATCTGAATGATAGGATTCCAATTTGAATATATTTATGAGGTTTCAACCTGAATTAGGTGGGTGCATCAGCCGCCTGAGAAATTTCAGGCAGTAAATTAGGCCCCTCCATTTGGAGCTTAAGTCAGAGAAGATAAATAAAGTCTGTTTATCTTTGGTGCAGTTCAACCTCTGCCCCACCCTGCCCTCTTGAAATGACTGCAAGATGCCCCCAAAGTTTCCAGTCTTTCACAATGGATGGGTGTCCTGTTGTGTCACTTAAAGAGATGGGTGCTCGTCTCCAGTAGGAATTGATCTAAAATAGTTGCGGGGCAAGAAATAAGGAACAACTGTACTGCTAGAGTTCTGCCCAGTTTCACAGTCATTGCATCTGCCCATTAACTGTCTCAGAATTTGAGGGGCAATAATGCAGGTCCCTGCACTGGGCTGCCCTGTTCAGGTGCTCTGCACACCTACAGGGGAATGAGATCAGTCCATTCTAATATTTTGATGGTGCTCCCAGTGTATAGCACACAATGGGCTGGGAGTGGTAAGGGCCAGGCCAGGATCTTTTGTCATGAGGTAGGGAGGGGAAAAGGGGCAGCCAGTGAAGAGGTGGAATGGCGACAGGGGTGGCAGTGTGTTGCAGGCACAATGTGCAGGAGTGGCAGAGGATTGTTTTATTTTATGAATTTGGGCCTCCCTTCAGTGCCCTTCACTGCAACATCACTCCCCTTCACTTGAAGGGCAGGGACACTGCGAGGCCTACGTCGAGCCCACTGGGCCATCAGCCAGGCCAGCGGCCCGGTACCCAAGAGGGGGTGCCGGGCTGCCTGTTGACAGCCCGGCCAAACCTGCGGCCACCATTGTCAGGCCGACTCAAGTGTCAGCCAACAATTAAAACAAAATGGCGGCCACGACAGTGCGCCCTCCCCTTTAAGGGCGGCTGCACCGCCCAGCCGCTGGCAGCTTCCCATCACGCGAAGCTGTTGGGGGCACCGACCAGTGGCGGCTGTGCTCCTGCGGGGCAATTTCCCCTGCGGGGCGAAAAAGGGGTCGGCGACTGGCTGACAAGGGGTCGGATTGTCAGGCAGGGCGGATACCCGTTTCCTCCGCCCCGGGGGTAATTGCGGATGGATCGGCCCGACCACCTGCCCCCGGCGGATTGGCCTTACCGCCCCATTACCACCTCTTAGAGGTGGTAACAGGCCTCAAAGAAGGGGGAAATTCCCCCCTAGAAGTCCTCTGGAGAATTAATACAATATGTCATGAGGTGACTGAGATCAGAATTGCAATGGAACCATGTCTTCAATTTGTTGCATTACATAGCTGTTGGACATCCAGCCAGCAATGTTTACTGATGTGTTCTTCCTTACACAGTCATGGGTACAATATCTGGAGAGATCCTGTGAAACCTACACAGATGCTGACCAAACTCTGCAAAGAAGGCAAAGTAGATGGACCTCATTTCGGACCAGGAGGAAGAGTGAAGGTCGCTAATAGAGTCTTTACAGGGCCAACAGAGATTGAGGATGAAAATGGTATGAAAATAATAGTTTGGTCATTTAATCGCTTCTGCCCACCACCTTAGCAAGGTCCTTTCCCTTTTGTTCTATCCATTCCCCCCTTTTCCCAGGCTCTGCAATTGCTTGAAAGCTGTTCCTCTCTGACATCTTCCAGTTCTGATGAAAGGTCATCGACCTGAAATGTTAACTCTGTTTCTCTCTCGACAGATGCTGCCTGACCTGCTGAGTGTTTCCAGCATTTTCTGTTTTTATTCCAGATTTCCAGCCTCTGCAGTATTTTGTTTATGTTTTATGGAAATAATGGTGATTATGTAGCACTGTTTAACATATCATTCCTGAAATTGGGCCATGGGCTATTACTAAGACATTCAACTAAGTTTCTCATCTTGCTGTTTTAGAAAAGGTGTTCGTCTATTTATTTTAACCAGGTTAGCACTTCTACTAAAATAGTGAAGGACGGAATTTAACACCAATACCATAAGTATCCATACACCCCCAGTGCTTCATTTCAGCGCCATGAAATTTGAAGCTTTAGAGTTGTAATACAGATTATTCTGAATTAATGGTGCAATCATGATAGCTAGTAAAGTGTAGGAGAAGAAAGAGTGCAAAAGTCCTGGACCCTGCAAATATATATTTTCTGTGTTGTGCATGTGAAAATATTTTCATTTGGGAAATGTTATTGTTTTAACCCCAGAACCAGGGGTCACAGTCTAAGGATAAGGGGTAAGCCATTTAGGACCGAGATGAGGAGAAACTTCTTCACCCAGAGAGTGGTGAACCTGTGGAATTCTCTACCACAGAAAGTTGTTGAGGCCAATTCACTAAATATATTCAAAAAGGAGTTAGATGAAGTCCTTACTACTAGGGGGATCAAGGGTTATGGCGAGAAAGCAGGAATGGGGTACTGAAGTTGCATGTTCAGCCATGAACTCATTGAATGGCAGTGCAGGCTCGAAGGGCCGAATGGCCTACTCCTGCACCTATTTTCTATGTTTCTATGTTTCTATTTTATTTTTAATAAGGATAGATTGACATATATTCCACTGTCATAGTATGCGCAACAGCCAGGTGAGGCTCTTCACCACCAATGCAGCCTCATAAATTTACCCCTGAAGAATTTTCAGAACCAATGTTTGGAAAAGTAGTCATTTTAACTTGACTGATGTTTTATATTTCTCCAAATCAGGGTTAAAGAAAGAGACCGACGAACACTTGTCCCTGATTGTTCTACAGCATTGGGAGGGGATCCCACGCGTTGGCTGCAAGTTGATTCCTGAACATGTGGAAACCAGGCCTCTGCTAAACCCTGAGAAACCAGGCATTGAGCAGGTACAGAAAATAGGGCAAGAAGAAGATGCTGGTAAAGACTGTATGGGGTCATTTTATAAGCGTGCTCCCAGCAGGAGCCTTGTCTATCAGGAGTGCATATCAAAAATTGGAGGGCCATTGACTATGGATTTTCTAAATCAGAATAAATTGGAAAATCGTGGACAGTGTACACCTAAATTTCAGATATGCACCCCCAGCAGGCAAGACTTTACACCAGGCACACGGTCTAGCAAAATCACCCCTCAGTGTGTATATCAGTATAGCTGAGTCTGATGTTTGATTGCTATTTATGGGATGGTCTCAATTCACTTATTCAGGAGTCTAAACCTAATATGAAACCTGGCTCAGCTCCAAGCTTTAGCTTAGATTTCTTGCAGAGAAATATGGCTTTCGAAGAAACTTAGAACAGAGCCAGTGTTTTGTGGGGTGGGTTTTTTTCCCACGGAAGCCTCTCTTAGGGCCCTCCGAGGCCAGCTCTTTAGCAACGGATTTTCAGTTGCTCAGCTGGTCTTGTGCCCTAAAAGAGGTGTGCAACACCTCCCTTAGTGCTCCGCTGCACACACGGATCAGATGGCAAATTTTGTGGCTGCAGGCGCAAACTTTACCACCCAGCTATCATTACCATCCCGAAATGAACAGAACCAAAAATCCAGCCCAATGGACATAAATATTAATATCTTTCAAAAACAGCTTCACATTGTACTATTAACATAACTACAACATGAGATGAGGATGAAAGGCACTGTAATACTTGATTATCAAAGAATAAAGAATATATGTGGTTAAATTCTACAGACCTTGACATTTAATTAATATTATGTCAGATTGGAAACACAGTGGGATCTGGCTGAAGTCATTGAAAATACAGGAAGAAAGAAGACATTTGTTATTTAAGTGGTTTAAGATACCGGTGAAGAATTGTCCCAGCAAGCAGTCTAGACCTACGCTAAATTCGTCTAATTGATTTATGGAGTCTGCTGATTTTACCTACATCAATCAGTTGTGAAAGACCCAGCCATCACAGACTATTCAACACTGAGAATATGCCCAGAAAACCAAAATAAAACCATTCTTCTTTCCCTTTCTGCTCACATTTACACTTTGGGAAAAGTTACTGCCATCTTTGTGTATCATACCATGACAACTTTTTCTATTCAAGTATTATCTGTTGTAAAATGTGCAGAATAACACTTGAAGCAAACAATCGTTTCAATCTATAAATCGGTGAGAGGTGATTTTAACCCTCCCCAACTGGTGGGCAGGCAATTAAAATCGCCCAGGTTACTTAGCTGCGGAAAACAGCAGGACCTTACAAGTTCCAAATTTTAACCTGCTCTACTGAGCAGGCGGCAATGACCCCTGCCCAAAGCTGTTGGGGTCCTTCTTTACATATGCATGGTGGGTCCCGATGGTGTAATCGGAGCCGACTACAATTCTTATTGTTGGCCTGAGTGGAGTAGCCACTATGCGTTCCTGTCAGGTGAAAAAAGCGGGAAGAGGAACTTGAGGCCAGAAGAGATCCAAACAGATAAGTTTTTTACTTTCCTTGTGGGGCCAGGAGAATCAGAAGTACTCTGAGCCCAACAAAAATAACTTAAGCCTCCACTGCCACAGACCTCCCCCTCCCCTTTTTCTAATGCGAGATGCCCCCTAAAGCCGATCCCATCACTGGAGAATGTATGGATTATTTTGCAGTTTGGCAAACAACTACGAATAATTAATTTGAAATTCCTTTTTTACGCAATTTTCAGGGTCGCATAGAAATGTTTGTTGACATGTTTCCAAAGGACATGCCTGCACCAGGAGCAGCAATTGATATTGCACCACGGAAACCAAAGAAGTAAAGTATTCTTATATTATTAGTGTTGTGCAATGCAACAAATTTAATTCAGTACAACTGTTCTATTTACACATATTTTACCAATGCAATTTACCTTTACAATATTCTGGGTTTTTTTGTTGATACTGAAGTAACTAATACATTTGTCTCCAGAAAAGCCCAAATTGTCATTTGAACACAAAGGTTTCTGACATCAATATATTAACATTGTTGTATACCAGCCGCTCAGTGAATTACACTTCAGGCTCCACTTGAACAGAATTAGTTCTTGTCTATCTTAATTTCTAATCACTCACAACATTCTTTTATTTCCCTGGTATCCTCATCTCAAAGCATCTTTTTTTCAAATTGAAGGGGATGAGTAAGAGAATGAGAGAGAACAGGAGTAGAATCAAAAGCACAGACCATGACAGAATATGTTAATACAGGTTGAACCTCCCTTATCCAGAATTCCTTTATCCGGAATCACCCCTCGTCTGGAACCATTCCCGGCCACTGGGTGGTACATGCGCAGAACTCCAACATGAACAAATTGAAGTCCTTCTTCACTGCCGACTCCCACAATCGCTGGCCTGACCCTGCGATCCACCGCACTCCCATACCCCCATGATCTCTCTGCCGCACTCCCAGCCCCAAGCCAGCCAGCCCCGATATCCCCCTTGCTCAGTACCTATAAAATCCAGTTTAACGTGACCACCCTTCGTCCAGAAAAATCCCTTTTCCAGAACACGCCAAGTCCCAGGGTTCCGTATAAGGGAGGTTCAACTTGTAGCCAATTTCCTCTCCACACCACATAAAGTAATCCAGGTGATTAGAGGAGGAAGATAGCACCCTTAGCACAGCGCTGCTTATTATATATTTTTAAATATGTTCCTCCTGTGATTGCAACCATGGGCGGAATTTTGAAGTTTAGACCCGCCAGGAGTGGAGGGCCCAGTCATGTGTGTGACATCACCGGCAGGTTCTCCACCCAGAGGTCAGCCTGATTGACAGGCTGGCTTCCAGTCAGGCGGGTGCACTGGACAGGAGGCCGCAGGACCAGGTAGGTGCAAGCCCTGACCACGATGGGGTGGGGGTTTCAGGGGAGGGTCCGATCCCTGGGGGGTGTGGGGGTGTTCCTAACTCAGTGTGGGGGGGAAGAAAGCGGGGAGGTGCTGATCATAATGCGGGAGGGGGGGGTCCCTCCGACCCCAGGGGCAGCGTGGTCTGATGGTGGGAGAGCGTGGGGGGACCAGAGGGAAGCACTCCTGTTCCTCCAGACCCACAAGACCTGCTCCCCAAAGTTGTGCTTGCCTCGCTGCAGCCGACGGGATCCCAAGGCCCAGGGTCCCTGGCCAGCCACAGTTAAACCTGCACAGCAGGCTAAATCAAGGCTGTCAGCCTCATTAACAGATTTAAAGTGCAACCCACCTCCTGGGAACGGCTTGGCTGCTCGCCCCCCATCCTGCCTCTGTTAAACCCGGAAGTGAGTGGGTTGGAGTTGGGATTCACCTTTTTTTATACTTTAACCTCCCATCCGATCCCAACCCACCTACTTTTTGGAGTTACAATTCCCCCCATGTGATTTGAACTGGGGCAGATTTCAGCCTGTCTGCATTCTCTGTTGGGATAGAAGTTCCATTCTCTTTAATTTGGATATTGGAACAATAAACTTACCAACTGAAAATATTTTTGGTACCAGTATGCTCACAAGCAAAATCCTGACTACGATCTCTTCATTTCTCAGAACTTGGTTTGAATCCAAACAAGACGCAAGCGATAGAAATCAGCTGTTTAGAATAGGGATGAGTGTATTCTCCACCCATTGTAGCTTAACTCAACTAACTTTGGATCTATTCAAAGAGATCTGCTTTCAGTCCAGTTCTGACATTTTGGTTACAGTTGTCCCTGTCTATTCTTTTGTAAATGGCACTGCGCATGATTTAAAAAAAATGAATTCCTCTCTGAACCTGCACCATCGTTTCCCATAACTTGAATATTTTGTTCTGAACCATGTGTATATGTAGCCATCTTGCGCATCCTGCCATTTAGGTCTATAGTCATAGCAACAAAGGTTGTGGATTTCAAAAAATACACTTAAAAATTCCATTTACTGATGATTTAGTACAAGGATAAGATAGCTGATATAAAGATGGTCCAGGGATTGTTTGCACCAGCAATCCCTGATTTTCTAGTTTAGGGTAGGAAGTAGAAGCTGATGTGTTGCAATGTGGTGCTTTAGCTTTGGCTGCCTGAGTTTTACAAGCACTGACTCCAAATTCCAAATGTTTCATTCCCAGTTATGCATCTTAAATTAAACTTACAACCATCTGTCTGTTGGACCCAAGTCCACGGCAAAAGATTAGCAGAGTCTTCGGGACTAATTTTATAAATTTTGCTTGGAGGAAGCATAAGCACAGGCCACTGAAAAATTACCAGCCAAAACAGATCGCCAATCTTACTGTTATTGACTGCTTCCTGTGCTGTCATTTTTGAGACTTTTGCTGTCATTGTAAAGCCCAATAAGCAAGACTAAAATTGAGCCTAACTAAACATAGCAGGTTTAATCTATGTTGTAGGGGCAATTGTCAGACTTCAGGGACCCAATGGGGGGCCTAAGCCATTGGAAGCATATATCGAAATTCAAGCACCAGCGTCACATGAGCTTCTGGCCATTTAAATTATGTTTACTAATATACATTCCCTGCAGCGATGGCAGGAGCACAAAGTCAGGAGCACAAAGCCAGAAAATTACCCCTAAGAGTCTTCCAGGTGTTTTTGACTCAAAAGCTTAATAGTTCAGACAACATATTATCACCAGGCAACACAATAAATTTATAAAGGTAATAATTTCAGATTCTTTACTCTGTATTTTTTCCCTATTTCCCCACCAAATATTTGTGAACTACAATTCATGGAATCCTGTTCTGCTGGGTGGATGAAACAGTTCAGCACGTTGATTGGTCCAGGATTATTACGAATGCTACTTCCTGGTTTACCCGCAAGGGAATGTGCTTTATTAATGCAGAAATAATTGTTCCCCAGTTGTTTTATCCCCTCGCTTCCTCAATGATTTATTCATGATTAGCAAATTCATCCTAATTGTAAACATGAGCCAAAATTGGAATTTGATCTTTGGTCCTCAGCTGAGAGATCATTGCTCTAGCATTGTAGTTACTGGACTGCCCAGTATCTGAATATTTTTAAAATTAAGTTGTTCTCTTTTTCAATAATAAATGTAAGTGTAATTTTAAGAAGGCCAAAACATGGAACTTATGGGGTAATAAGAATATGATGTAATAAGCAGAGTAGTTAAGTACTATATGATAGTGGTTACAAGAAATCAGCAGAGTTCATAATAGGGGCACTTTGATAATCTTTTTGTAGCACACCCTATTTTAGTTTCACAATTCTTACTTTGTCCCCTTTGGTACTTCTGTGCAAGAAATCCGTCATTACTTTTTATTTGCATTGAAAACAATGGAAGCTCTATTGTGTGTGCAAAGTTAACACTGACTGGAGAGAATGCAACAGGTGTGTTATGCGTTCAGTATTATTTGTACCTTAGCATCTCACCTTGTCTTCCTTCCTCCCTGCCAGATATGAGCTTAGAGTGATAGTTTGGAATACAGATGAGGTTATCTTGGAAGACGATGATTACTTCACTGGAGAGAAATCTAGTGACATTTTTGTCAGGGGGTATGTACAAATGTGTGACCTGTGTTGGGGTCGTGAAGTGTGTTTTTTTCTAATTCCTCTTTGTTTGTTGCTTTTGTTGTTAACCAGTTATGAACTGCGTGTTATTATTTGGAACACTGATGACGTTGTTCTTGAAGATGATGCTTTCATGACAGGAGAGAAGATGTCAGACATCTATGTCAGGGGGTAATGATACCATTGCACGGCTCATACCCCTCTATGCTGAGCAATCATTCACTATCCCACCATACATTTCTGCAACATAGCTATTAGCAATTGCATTTAACTGCATTTCAAATACATACCAAACATATTTCTGGTTCCTTTAACAATTTACATGAAGTGCAATGCAATATCTTGCATGATGAAAAATTGTGGTCTAACCTTTTAAAACTAAAAAATAATTTATTTTAGAAATTGTTCTTATAGCACCAAGCTACAAATTGAATTGATAGTTCTTGCTTTTGGAATGATTAACTGGCTTAGAGTTGGGATTTGGATTTGATGCAAGGCCAATCAGCCAGAACTCAAACACAAGGCAATAAGACATGAAAAAGTGTGGAGTTAGAAAAATTATTTGGCACATTAAACCTGCAGATAACTGTCGTGGACATTTAGACTTCTGAGAGAGATGATATACTATGGGTGAAAATGTTTTTTTCTGAACCCCAAAGGTAATCAAATGAAAATCTAAGGATATCAATATATTAAAACCTATGCTGGTCAAATCTTATCAGTTATATTGAAAAAATAACAGTCTCAATGTTTAACAAAAGTGGAACCAAATGATTTGATCCATGCTGTACTCATCATACATATCCTCATGTCTTTCGATTTCATTTGAAAGGAGAGCAAATACTGAAGTTTTACAACATTGTCCTCATATCCTACTATTGCTACTTCTAGCTAAATTCTCCATTCCCCCACAAATAATTCCTACTAACTTGAGGCATCTAATCCTACCTAAATCTCTATCTCAAAATATAAAGACTCCTAATTAACTCTAAAGCAACAATAGAGACACCACTGGCCCTTAATTTGGAGCAAATGAATGATAGGGTCAAAATCTCTACCAAAACCGCAAGTGATTTTTCCTATTTTTACACAATGGACAGGGTAGAGTGTTGAGACATCATGTGACATCACATGCTAACAAAACTGACAGGTTTCGACATGTGTATATATATAACAAAATAGAATTTGTACCTGCAATAAAAAATTCTACTGACAGTTGCTAGGTTTAGGGAATAGAATTGTTGAATTACTCAATATAGATATATCCTCCTTCATTCTTTCAATGCGGTACAGTCCCTACATATAAATAGGATAAACTTTATGATTAAGCACTCCAGTGCAGTGCTTCATGCAGCGCATATTGACAAATCAAGCACAGAGGACGGTATGCAATAATTATGGCCGCACAAATTTCTTTAGGATCATAGAAGTTTGCGGTACAGAAGGAGGCCATTAAGTTCATTGTGCCTGTGTCAGCTCTCTGTTAATATAATCCAAAACGAATGCCACTAACCCGTTTATTGCCCATAGCTCTGTATGTTCCTCCATTTCAAATGTTTATCTACCTTTCCTTAAAAGGTGCAAGGGTCTCTGCCTCAACTACTCTCTGTAACAAATGTAATAACATGCTCCAACAACCCTCTAAGTCAATAAATCTCTCCTAACCCCTCTCTCATTTGTCTAGTGACAATTTTAAATTGATGACCCCTTGTCACTGATTGCCCAAGCAAAGGAAATAGTCTTTCTCTATTCACTCTGTCAAAACTCTTCATAATTTAAAAGAAAACTACCATTAAATCTCCTATTTTAGTGGAAATATTCCCAGTAAAGGAAAGACTTGCATTTATATAGCACCTTTTACAACCACCAGACATCTCAAAACACCTTACAGCCAATGAAGTACTTTTGGAGTGTAATCACTGTTGTAATGTCGGGAACGCGGCAGCCACTATGCACACAGCAAGCTCCCACAAACAGCAATGTGATACAGACCAGATAAAATGTTTTTGTTATGTTGATTGAGGGATAAATATTGGCCTGAACACCAGAGATAACTCCCCTGCTCTTCTTTGAAATAGTGCCATGGAATCTTTTACATATACCTGAGAGAGCAGATGGGGCCTTGGATAACATCTCACCTGAAAGGCGACACCTCCAACAGTGCAGCGCTCCCTTAGCACTGGAATGTCAGCCTAGATTTATGTGCTCAAGTCCATGGAGTGGGACTTGAACCCACAACCTTCTGACTCAGAGCCAAGTGTGCTACTCACTGAGCCACAGCTGTCACTTATCTCGTCATAGCTATAGCTGTTCATCTCTGGTGTCATCCTGGTGGCTCGATGCTGTATGTGGTCTATAATGTTTTTTCTATAATGTGCCCCAAATTTCACACAGTTCTCTAAATCTGGCCTGACTCTTAGCCTGAAACTGCTTTGCACCTCAATTGGGGGCAGTAACCTTCTGGGGCCAGGACTTTTAGCGCCCGATGCAGAAATTCCACCCCGCTTCGGAATTGCTCTTACCACCCCTCAAAGGAAACGGAGCAAAGCTGACACACTTCAACGCCCCTCCCCTTCGATTAAAGGGGAGGGCCGCTACGCACTCTGCAAGGCCTCTGATGACCTCCAGTAGGCTATCAGGATAGCGTACAACTGGGCCAGCAACCCGGCACCGGGCCAGTCGGCCGACAAAAAAGGAAGGCGACCCGGGGTGCCGGCGCCATCCCCTTTAAGCACCGTCGCAAGAGCGAATGTCGGTCAGCTTCACGACCCACTGGTATTGACATCGGCTCGCGCCAACCTCGCGGCCCGCATTGCAATTTCCGCCGTGGGGTGTTAAGGGGTCGGCGCAGAGCAGTGAGGGTCCACCACGCATGGCGATGATGTATTCGGCGGTTGTGCGGCGGCCTGGGAATATAAACCGCAGGGCTATGGCAGAGCCTCTACAAACTCCAAGGCAATTTCCCAGGAGGGAATGTAGGTAGTGCCCCCCTCCCTCGGGAGAAAAGTGTCTTGCCTCCTGTTAACATCCACGAAGGCACTAATAGGGCTATAAAAAGGGTCAATTTCTCCCCCTTAGTTCCTTAGCATTGTGCTCCAGGCCCCCCGCCCCCCATTTATAAAACTGAAAATGCCATTGGTCATTGGCTTTATCAACCTGCATCCACAGTTTTAGGAAATTGTGTTTTCACTCAAATGTATGTTTCTCCATACCCTTCAAGGTCTCTCCTTTAAGTTATATTCCCATTTTATGTTTCTCATCCTAAAATGCATTACCTCCTACTTTACATTAAATTCCATCTATCATCAGTCTGCCCATTCTGCTAATTCTCATGAGGTCTTTTACACTCCTCTTCATTGTTTGTGAAACCCTCTAGTTTTGTGTCATCAGCAAATTTCAATTTTATGCTCACTGTGCCCAAGTTCAGACCATATATATATATATCCAGTGGATCGAGCACTGGCCCCTGTAGTACACTATTTCCAATCTTTCTCTAGTCCTTTGTTTCCTGTCTGTCAACCAACTTTCTATCCATATTATGTAATTTACTCTTGTACCATATTTATCTAACACGTTTCCTATAATGCACTTTATCAAATGTCTTTGTGTATGTTTAGTCATATGTGGAAATCATCATTAAAGAAGAATGGTTAATCACTCACTCTAAACGTAGCCTTCTACAATCTTTGAATGTAGTTCAATTTCAAAATGTTCTCCTCACCCAACCTTACTGTTCTCTATCTGACTTGCACAGCATGCGTCAGTTATATAGATATATACCTGAATGAGCTGAATATAAATTCATTTCAACTGGTGCTCCAATAGTAGGCTTTATGTGTAACTATACTACTCTACGAGTCCAAATGTTTGAATTCTCCTTCTGATTGACACCCTGCTCTTCACGAGGCTTTTAATGTATTTTGCCTGATGTTGGAAGACTGTTAAGGTGTCCGTGGATAATCAGATTTTCTCAATTGGCATAGAATCCTTTGTAGCCTAACTGAAAGTGCTTCCATTCATAACCATCCCAGAGATAAGCTACAACATTCAATATAAATTTAGATACAGCACCAGCATGAACAGGAGGCTAAAACCGAGATGACTGACACTTAACTAACTCAAACTGGTGCGCTGAAGCACAAAGGCAGACTGCACAGCACTTGAAAACCTACAGAAAAAAACAAGTAACTTTAGAGATTGATAATTGAAGAGGAATTTTAGCATTTATAATTTGATATAATCACTAATCCATGAGTCTGGCTCATTAATGCCAGTAGCAGTTTAGTCACATTTCAATGTACGAGTCTGTTCGATTTTTGTATCCAAGCAATTTTAATCTGAATGAAAAACATCTTTATTTTCTCCAACATTTTCAGCATGAGATATAAGCCCAGATAATACATTGCATGATATTAGTTTGTACAAAATTACTCTGTCAATTATTTTAACAGAGACATTGAACAATTTATTATATCACACAATGTAATTTGTAGACTTTGGTGCAAAAAACCAGGGTAAAGATTATAACTCCTCACTAATTTATCTCATTAATCAAAACTCATTTTTGTTAATGAAGGTAGATGTCATTAATTCAGTAATGTAATAAAGCAACATACATCCTTAAAAGTGTAAAATATGGCAAGTTGTAATTTGAAAAAGAATTACAAATATGATTGGTATGGTATCTGTGCTAACAGCATTTTAATGCGTATTATTTATTTTTTCCGGAGAGAGCTGCATTAATTTATTTTTCTTTCCAGCATGAATGCACATATTTCCATGCATGACTAGCGCTTAAGTTAATTTTGGGTTGAAATCTGCAGGATCTTTATTATTCTTAAAGCGCATGCAACAAAGTAACTAAAACATTTGCCTGTGGGTGCACGAGGGCTGCAATGTCTTAAACCTTTAAGTTGGGGTCAACAAATTACACTGGAATCCCCGTGAAGTAAATTATTTTGACTCACAGTAATCCCTCGTTGTAGCACTCTCTGATGCAGCACTGCCTCAAATGTAAATATGACTCTCAAATTGGTAAAGGAAGTGCACATTCTGATTATAGTGCAATTTTCATACAGCTCCCAAAGGTGCATTATACCAAACAGACATCTATTTTAGCACCTTTGGATAGAACATATTTTCCTCATAATGACAATAAATATGTTCTAATTCATAAAGGTAGCCAATAGCCTACTTGAAAACAAAATTATTTTAAATAAAGCTTTATCAATGATAGTTACAAAATGATCAATTGAACCAGCTAATAGCAAAGAAAGAAAGTAAACATTGAATCTGAATTAGTTAGTTATTTTCTTCCCTTCGTTCAGATTTCAACCTCCTCCTGCCGCAATCCCCCAACCCCCGCCCCACACACACTCACTGAAAACCCACTGTTCCCCTACTGCAAGAGTGGGCAGACCATTTTCAGATGTCTGAAGTCTCTGTAACTTGCCACTAGGAGGTATATGAGAATATTCGAGGTTGTTTCCCCTGAAGTTTGCTCTTCCTTCTCTCAGGGTTGCAGCTACTTCCAGTTGGCAGCTCAGCTAAGGTCAGAAGCCTGTCAAGCATGAATAACAGGTACAAACCTGCATGCTACTGCTCTGTGGCATATCACTTGATGTTAGGGCCACCTCACCATCTTAATAAATTTGTAATAAATATATTTACATTTTATCCTGCTTCTTATTTAGGTCCTCCCCCACACCAGTACTGAGGGAGCAACTGAAGGACTTGTGTCAGGCTTTTGCCTGAAGATTTTATTAAATAATAACATCTTTTGCAGAAGTCAAAATAGCATGGTGCTTAAGGCATTCATTTAGGTTGATTATCGAGGCCTGTTACTTCGGCTGGGTAGACTCCATCTCTAGAGCGAACAAAAAGCAATATTTTTCATTTTATCCTCACGAACTATTCCCCATGACGGCTAGGTATGGCTCAAATCATGGAAACATTTGGAACCCGCCCGGCCACTCTATCAGCTGTAGAAGAATGCACAGAGATGAAATCCCATAAAAAGAATAGAGAATCAGGGAACCAAAGGGAAATATTTTGTTAACAAATTGGAGACTATTGGTTCATGTTAACTTATAAGATGAAAGGAGAGCTAACAATATTAAATGAATAATTCTAAATTAGCAATGCTATTGTGTCTGTTTCAGCTGTTGCTGTGGTATAAACATGTTTAATGCCTAACTGGGCACCATGTTTATGCAATGAAAATTGCCATGTTGCTTGCAGCCAGTTCCAATCATGCATGATTATGTGCATTACATTACCCAGCAGCACCATCTGCAAAGAGGGGAGACTGAGTTAGTGGAAGTTATAATCAGTTAAAAAGGCAATATTCCATGTTTTTATAAAAGCATTCATTCAGATAACATCTATTTGCAGGGGTCCCATCTGTGGACTACGTCTTGTACATTCACCAATATTTTATGTAACAATGGGAATGTAAGACAGAGTTGCAGAAAGCTGACAATAGTAGAATCCTGTTGTGAAACCAAATGATACAAACAGACATTTCTAGAACCTCTCACAAATCAATGGGGCACACTATGCCACAGATTGCATTTGGTGTGCAACCTTGATACGGATTGAAATGTGAAATGGATCAGTCCTGCCAACAATTAACGTTAAATCATGTAAAGGCATTTAACACTTTGAGAGGTATAGGATATCTTATATCCAATTAAAAGAAAACATCTTTATTTTGCTTAATGAATAATTCTCTAATTGTGCTTACAACTGTTTTCTGATGGTTTTGAAAGTGGCTGAAACTCCCAAAGAGCAATATCATCTGCGAGGCCCCTTGTAAGAACAAAGGGTAGCAAAAGGGTGATATTATTGGAAACAATCTAGATATTTTGCACCTTTCCAACAGCAGCACAAACAAATCAAATAGACCACAAGACAGCACGTTAGGATCACGTTAGAGTACTCAAAGGGTTAAATGAAACGAAGTCCACGGGATATTGTCTTTTTAATATTATTTTTTCTTTCCATTAAAAATGATGATTTTTAATGTTTGTAGGTCAATATTGTGTTTCTTAGAATCGCAGGAATATTATCCTTTGCATGGGCTGTATTAAACAATTATTATATTCTGTTAGTTTATGTGCTGTTACTCTAATAACACCCTTACTGTGTTGAGAGGTATATTTTTTGAGCTTATGAATATATACTGTGTATTCACATAGCAGGGCAACCGCCCATGGTTGCAAAGTTCACTAAAATCTATAATGTACAGTTCAATACAACTACCTTGCAACACTGCTTAAAAAGCACAGCCCCAACCAAACCCAAATTTATTGGATTGCTGGTTTCAAACCAGAACAGATCTTCAAAGTGACATCAAATTCATATTCAAACTCATAACCCTCATTGGAATTATATTCATGGATTTTAATAATTGCTGAAAAAACGACCAGTAAAAAGGCACGGTCAGGAGCATATTTTAAAATAATTACATTCCATACAACATAAATGAAGTTTCCTGAATTTCACAGCAAACATACCTCACTACAGGGAGTTGCTGTAATGGTGGTATTAGATACTGCAGTGCACTTACAATACAGGTAGGTATTAAGTTAACTCTGCTTGCAGGTGAAATGCTTGCTGCATGTTTTTTAGGTATGCAAGATTAAATGAAAATGTATATCATTGCTGGCATGCAAGATTCATAATATCAGTACTAAAGAGACATGGGGCTAGATTTTCCACTTTTGTGCTTATCGCCCAAAAATGGGCATTATTTCTGCCGTGGGCGGTAAAAAAGGGTTTTCAGATCGCCGGCTCCTCACCCATTCTCAAAGCACCTAGTCTGCATTTTTGAAAATGGGCGTTACAGCGAGCGATATGAAATGGGCGGTAGCATTAAATCTTGCTGACCTTCTGCCATAAAATGTCGCCGTCGTTAGCAACGGCATGACAACGCTCGATTCCCATGATTCAGGAGGTCAAGGCTCATCATGACATGCACAGAAGAGGAGAAAGAGAGAGAGAGAGGGAGCTCAGAGGGACTGAAGGCATGTCTGGGTGTGGTGTGGCTGCTTTGGGAGGAAGGAGGGAGACTTTAGAGTTACACAGCAAGTAAGGAAACAAAAATTAGCTGTTACCAGCCACATATTTGCCTGAATTTAGCCTATAATGGAGAGAGAGGAAGAGGCATCACAGCAAGCTGTGGAGACTGACACTGGAGAGAGCAGTGAGGTGGGAGAGGAGCACATTGGAGGGCGCAAAAGAGCCAGGAGGTTCTCGGACGAGGCAAATGCCTCCTTCCTGCAGGAGGTCGAGTCACGCTGGGATGATTTGACACAGCGAGGACGTGGGAAGCCCACCCCAAAGGCCTACCAGAAGATATCGGCCGATATGGTGGTCTCGTCGGTGACCAACGAGGTTCATGAGAGAAGCCAATGCCTCAAACGATGGAACGACCTTGTGGGATCCGCAAGAGTAAGTATTACATTAATTTACATGTACTTATGTATTTATATAATTTGATTTTTAACAGTCATGAGTGACTATCAGCAGATGTGAGGTCTTTCACTTTTACTGGGAATGTTTTACTCAAAGCCTGCAGTCACGGTGCATGTCTTTAGGTAAAGAAGATAATTTTCATAATAATCATGATTACATCTGTCGGTTATGTGTTGTATCAGTCTCTGTGACAGTATCTAGCAATGGTATCACGCAATGATCACATGCCACGTCGTCCGGTCACCTTTTACAGAAGAAGCTATCGACGATGAGGTCCGTGCAGAGATGAACGGGTGGGGGGCCACCAGTCCCCAGCGATATCACAGAGATGGAGGAGTGGGTGCTCACACTCGCGGGGAAGCACATCCGGACAGCCACCGACGCATCTGCAGTCCCTGAAGTGATGCCATGTGAATAAAGCTTACACCATTGCGTAATGTAAAGTCAATAGATGCCACACTCACTCCTATCCGAAAAAGCATGTATGATAGATGATTTCTAAAATTGTCATAGAAATAATGATGGCCTAATGAAAATCATTGCAATGCAAATGTTTTGATGGTCATGAAATGTGATGCCTGTGATGATTTTGAGAGCGGTGGTGCTTTTGTCGTGCCTATGCTGTGTGTAGCGCTGGACTCACCTTGTGACCCTAGCACCCCCTTCTCCTCTAATAACTTCATTTGTATTTTGCAGCTCAGCCAGCAGCGCATCCCCAGGCAAGACCACAGAGGCCAGAAGGTGGGGGTCCGGGGCCCGACTCCCCGGACGATCCTACATCTGGTGCTGGTGAGCTCCGATTCTCGCCCATCAATCCGCTGGGTCTGTTCTCCACGGATGAGAGCGTGGACTTCGAAGAACCTGCATCGTTACGCTCCAGAAGCCATTCCACCCCAAGGTCATCGAGTGGTCCTCCGGTCATTCCCTCCTCCACTCTTGAGCTACCGGCCCCAAGCATCTCGCCACAGGGCACCCCATTTGTCCGCAGGACGGCGCCGACCCCGCAGAGGCCTCTGTTCCACAAGCGCTACATGAGAGCTGAGAGATGGTACAGTTGTCCAGGAGGACTGTAGACATTGGTGACCAGCTCATCGTAGCATTGGGCGGCATATCCTGACAGCTGGCCATCATGACCGAGTACATTCCACGCAGGGTGGAGTCCCTGGATGCGATAGCCAGGAACACTGCTGCCACAGGCCTCCCAATGGTCCCCTAGCGTGGCACTCCACCCCTAGATTCCGCACCACCACTGCGAATAACAGATGAGAGCAAGGACCAAGATCCTGCTTCTGCATCAGAGAATGTTGCCCCCTCAGCACCTCCCGCTCCCGTACCTGTGCAACCACCTCATCTGCCTTCATCCCCCCCAATGAGGCACCGCCTGAGGAGCTCCTCGGCCAGGTGCCGTGAAGCGAAGAGGGGAAGGGGTAGAGGTGGGGAGAAGAAGGGGAGGGTGGAAGGAAAGTGAGGTGCACGTCCGCAGGTGATGGCTGTGTTATATCTCCATCTGGGTGTATGCAATGTGTTGTAATGTATGGGGAGAGGGGATCACCCTCCTACTTTGCCTTTGTATTTTGTGTTGCTGAACATGTTGAACATTTGATTGATGTCAATGGTGGAAAAAGTGGGGTGTGGGCGGGGGTTGGGTGTTATTGCCTGTGATATTTATGATTTCAGACCAATGTTGGCATAAAAAATGTTTTATTGAACATAACCTTGTTGTGCAGTGTCTCAGATAGCTGGACCGTTACACACTGGTGATTCCTTAACATAAGAACATAAGAACATAAGAAATAGGAACAGGAGTAGGTCATACAGCCCCTCGAGCCTGCTCCGCCATTCAATATGATCATGGCTGATCTGATCATGGACTCGGCTCCACTTCCCCATTTGCTCCCCATCACCCTTCGTTTAAGAAACTGTTTATTTCTGTCTTAAATTTATTCAATGACCCAGCTTCCACAGCTCTCTGAGGCAGCGAATTCCACAGATTTACATCTCTCTGAGAGAAGAAATTCCTCCTCATCTCTGTTTTAAATGGGCGGCCCCTTATTGTAAGATCATGCCCTCTAATTCTAGTGAACCTTCTCTGAACTGCCTCCAAAGCAAGTATATCCTTTCGTAAATATGGAAACCAAAACTGCATGCAGTATTCCAGTTTGGCCTCACCAATACCTTGTATAGCTGTAGCAAGACTTCCCTGCTTTTATACTCCATCCCCTTTGCAATAAAGGCCAAGATACCATTGGCCTTCTTGATCACTTGCTGTACCTGCATGCTATCCTTTTGTGTTTCATGCATAAGTACCCCCAGGTCCCGCTGTACTGCGGCACTTTGCAATCTTTCTCCATTTAAATAATAACTTGCTCTTTGATTTTTTTCTGCCAAAGTGCATGACCTCACACTTTCCAACAATATACTCCATCTGCCAAACATGAAAGGGTTAAATACAACTTAACTTCAATCAACGTAAGCTTTAACTGGCACCAAGATGATGGGCACCATTGATGTCTGAGCTGCACACACACAGCAGTGTGTCAGTGTTGTCACTCACATCAACGCTCTTTCAGGCAAATCTTTCCGATTTCAGCTTCTCACGCCAGAGTCTTGCAGCTATGTAGCCACCACGGGCCCTTTCCTGCGGTCTGGAGGGGGTCGTGGGCATGGTTGCATAGCCAGCCTGATTGTCTGGCCCTAGGTCAGCATCCAGCCCCTCATTGTCCTCTTCCTCTCTCTCCTGGGGTGGAGTATCAGTGCCTTCTGGAAATTCTTGGCCCCTCCTGATAACCAGGTTGTGCAGCATAGAGCACACGACCACAAATTTACCTTCTTGCTCAGGGTTGTATTGTAGCTCCTCTCCTGAGTGGTCAAGACATCTGAAGCACTGCTTAAGCACAGTTATTGTTTTCTGGACCACATTGCGTGTGTCTCTGTGGCTCCGGTTGTATCGCTTCTCGGCCTCGGTGTGAGTGTCACGCAGGGGCTCACCAAGCATCCAGCATTGTCCTTGCGGCTGACTCTTAAAGATGTCAGAGACAGCGCTCTCACTCAGGATGTGTGGCTCATCGAAGGTGCCTGGACATTTGGCATTCACTGCCAGTAGGGAATTAAATCCTTTTGTGTTCCGAAAATGCTCCGGCTCCTGAGAAGGTGACCACATGGCGATGTGAGTGCACTGTATAGCTCCCTGCACCTTGGGGAACTGAGCAATGCGGTAGAATGCTCCAGCCCTGTCAGTCTGAGCCTCTGTGGTCATGGGGAAGCTTGATAAAGTCCATTCTTCTCATGTACAGGGCTTCCGTGTCCTGTCTAATGCAGTGATGGTTTGCCTGGTGCGACAGAGAGCAAATCTCGGCCGCAGAGGCTCGAAAGGAACCGGACGCGTAGAAAGACAGTGCCGCGGTGACTTTGACCTCGACTGGCATCGATGTCCTGATGGCAGGCTACATATGTGGCCTGATAAGCTCACATATTTCATTGATCACCACCTTGTGGAAGCGCAGTCTCCGAAGGCAGGTGTGGTCGGAGACGTCGAGGTAAAACCTCTTTTCTTTGTATGTGTGGGGTGTGTATGGTCTGGCCCTCCTCCTCATTCTTGCACATCTTAAATAATGATGTGCATCACACATTGAGCCATCTGCACTCTGCAGCATCTGTGTATTAATCGATGCAGGCTGAGAAATGGTTGGCCCCATTGCATTGAAAGTGATTGATCAGAAACAATGATTTCCTCACTAAAATTCACCAAGAGTAAACCCCCAATAGTCCAGAGTCTGAAAATATGTCTGTTGAGATGTTCACTTCATCTGGGAAAAACTCCAGAGTCAATGCAAACTCCCCCGAAGTTGAAGCAGCCTTTTGAATGAAGTGACCTGCGATTTTAAAAATGGCAGCCACACCACTGACATTCGTTCAGAACAGTTCCACTTTTTCTGGGCGTTTTGTGGGCGAGCGATATTGTGGGCGATATGTGTGCGAGGTGGTGAAAGTGACAGTGGGCGATCTCCTGGGTGGTAGTTTCGCCAAAAGTGCTCTTTATGACAAAAAAAAGTGGGTGGGCGGTATTATTGAACCTCGATGTTAATTCCGTGTGGAAAGTAACGCTGGGTGATATTATGGGTGTTGATTTTGCCCATTCTGATGATTCCGCCCAAAAAAAGTGGGCGGGCGGTAATATTTTTTCCTGCCGTTACGCACATGGGGAAAGTAACGTTCGGCGATAAGTTTCCTAAAAATGCCCGTCTGTTTCCATTTTGTGCCAAAAGGACGCTATATTGGTATTATACGTAATTTCAGCAATAAAATGGGCGTTAAGTGGGCATTAAGAATTCAAAAAAAGTGTAGTTTCTAGCCCATGGTCCTTTCCAAAAACTAAAAATGACAGGATCATTAAACTCTCGAGCAGACTTTCAACCATTTTTCCCTCTCAGACATGATGATGTTTTTGAATTGTGAAGTTGGTTATTATACTCTCTTTTGGGACAGAAGTATAGGTGGTGAAAATTCTCCACAAGCAATAAATACTGAACTCTCGATGAATGGGCCTAAACTTAAAGATTGTATTGTAGGAGAGGGCTACTGCAGTGAAATCTTTATTTCAGTTCACGAATTTGAGCAATTAATGATTCTTGGCAGTTGGGACGTGGGAGGTCAACTGTTCAACACTGTGAACAGCCATCAAAAACAGATACATTCTCAGCATTACAAAATTAAATGCTAGAAAAGTAGCAGGTTCATGGGAACATCATCACGTACAATTTCCCCTCCAAGTTGTACACCATTCTGACGGGCATCTATTGTCGTACCTTTATCACCGCTGAGTCGAAATCATGGAAGTTCCTGTCATGGCACTTATGGGAATACCTTCACCACACAGACTGCAGCAGTTCAAAAAATACCACCACCTTCTCAATGGCAACTGGGGATGGGCAATAAATGCTGGGCTTGCCAGCGATGCCCATATCCCCAGAATGATAAAAAAAATTGGACCCAGAATTTTCAGTTTATGCAAATAAAGATGAACTATAATTAATCACCCCCTCCAATGATGTATCAGATTTCGACAATGGGTAGTTGGGCCATCCAGATCCAGGTCTGTACCAAGTTAGTTGATTTTACCTGAGCAACAGGATGGGCAGCGACAGTTGGTTTCTGCATCAGGAGGGAGATAATCAGCCAGGGTTTTAACTCCTGAATGCTGTTGGCTGAACCCTCTGCTGGAAGTGTGGGCCTGGGAGCATCAGGTAAGTTGAAAGTTCCAGGGTCGCATTGCATAAGTCTATAGAATTTTCATAATTTCTAACTTACTTAATTTATCCCTATACAAATCATTCGCATGCAACTCTCGAAAATTGCAGCATTCCCCCAAGACATGCTTGGTGTTAATGGGTTAGCTGGCTGGAAGGGTCAATTTTCCACTTCCCAAGATGAAACACTCTCACTACCATATAGTATTTCATCTCAGAAACCAGCTTGGAACTGACATCATTCATGTAAATAAGCCGAGAGCGAATGATGGGCAGGCTAGGATCACTAATGTACAACAATCTACTTGAGAAGCAAGTATTTGACTGTTTGAGCTGCTCTATCCCTTATCTGTAGGTTACATAGAAACATAGAAACATAGAAAATAGGTGCAGGAGTAGGCCATTCGGCCCTTCAAGCCTGCACAGCCATTCAATGAGTTCATGGCTGAACATGCAACTTTAGTACCCCATTCCTGCTTTCTCGCCATACCCCTTGATCCCCCTAGTAGTAAGGACTATATCTAACTCCTTTTTGAATATATTTAGTGAATTGGCCTCAACAACTTTCTGTGGTAGAGAATTCCACAGGTTCACCACTCTCTGGGTGAAGACGTTTCTCCTCATCTCGGTCCTAAATGGCTTACCCCTTATCCTTAGATTGTGACCCCTGGTTCTGGACTTCCCCAACATTGGGAACATTCTTCCTGCATCTAACCTGTCTAAACCCGTCAGAATTTTAAACGTTTCTATGAGATCCCCTCTCATTCTTCTGAACTCCAGTGAATACAAGCCCAGTTGATCCAGTCTTTCTTGATATGTCAGTCCCGCCACCCACATCCGCTTGTTTCCCAAAAACTGAACTTCTTCAGCCAAGAAGGCAGGGCAATATGGACTTCTCCACAACCCTACCAATAGATACTTCACATCTGGCAATAGAAAGTGAGATTTTTGTGGGGAAAATCAATACACCTTACGTTCTATTTTGAAGCATGCAATTAAAAAAATCTCCCATTGTAGCTGGTGAATTGAAGTTACAAAGAACCTCAGAACTCAAACCCAGCAACATCTGATTATGACGCAGATATTCTTTTCACTCGTCGCCAGAGTGCTCTAGGGAGTACAAAGTACAAATTATAGAAACAGCTAGATTACAGCTAGCGATGGTAAAAACAAAGTAATTGGTTTATAAATTCTACTGAAACTGATAAAGGCTCACGGTATCACCGTGGTTGACTAATATATGCTAGATTCTATTCTTGTGCAACGTATAGTTTGAGACCAGGACAAAGAACTCATTTAAGAAACTGCTAGATGGTGCAATGGTAAGACTTGGGATTGATATTCTGGAGACATGAGATCAAGTGGACTGAAGAGCTTCCTTAACCAGAACCTAACTTGTGACCATCACAGTGTTCTTCCTGAATGCATTTGCAAACATGTAGTAGAAGTGTGCATTTAAAAACATTCCCTTGTCCTGGATTCTGAGCAGACAATTTCCATCCACATCCATGCATAAAATTAATACGATCAAATTACTCCAATTAGAACCCAGGCATAATTTGGACCATTCTTTTTAGTAAATTACAGACAAGATTAGTTGAATAAGTTCCTTGCTTTCACTTATTAGTAAGAGTCATTGTTGCATTAACTGTTATGGTGCTGGGTGTCTCTTGTAGCTGGCTGAAAGGGCAGCAGGAGGACAAGCAGGACACTGATGTCCATTATCACTCACTGACTGGCGAAGGTAATTTCAACTGGCGGTTTGTCTACCCTTTCGATTATTTGATGGCTGAGGAGAAGATTGTCATCTCCAAGAAAGAGTCCATGTTTTCCTGGGATGAGACAGAGTACAAGATCCCAGCTCGTCTGACTCTGCAAGTCTGGGATGCTGATCACTTCTCAGCTGATGATTTCCTCGGTATGCTGTAATCCACTCTTTGTACCATAATATTGAAGTGTGAAATCCAGACTTTCTTTGGATGGCCAGTCTGAATGTGTGTTTATCATTAAGAATATTTCTTCTACTTTGAAATGGTTATATCGCAGGATGAGGGAAATTAATCAAACCTTACCTGCCGTGGTAACTGTGGGACAGGTGAAGATCTATAACTAACATTAACCTATAATCCATTGGGATAGTATAAACAAGGATTCAAATTGACTATATATTCCCATCCTTCACCCTCTGTAACTTCAGCTCATCCAACACTCTGCTGCCTGCATTCTATCCCGCACCAAGTCCTGATCACCGATTACCCCTGTCCTCACTGCCTCCATTGCCTCCAGGTGCTCCAACTCCAATTTAAAAGTTTAATCCTTGTGTTTAAATCTTTCATGTTCTTGCCTCTCCCATTATCTCTGTAACCTCTTCCAGTCCTGCAAATCTCCCTGAACTCTCTGTTCTGCCCCTCCCTTTGTTTCACCAGTGACAGCCGCCCAGACCGCACACTCTGGAATTCCCTCCCTAAACACTTCGCCATACAATCTCCCTTCCCCTTTAAGGCCCTTTTTAAAAAAAAAACATCTCTTCAACCAAGCTTCCATTCACCCCTCCTAATATCTCCTTTGGTTCATCAGCCATTTTTTTCCCGTAGACATCTGTGCAGTGCCTTTTTTCTATGTTAAAGGCACTATATAATTCCAAGTTGTTGGATGGTGAAATCAGCCTTTTTCAGATTTGACCTGAATTTCATTTTACATTGACTCTGGTTTGCATCAAAAAGTTTTAAAGCTGGATTGAGCCAGAACTCAAAAGCAATAATGTAACTAGAGATTAAAAATTACAGTTCGATTTTTCAATCTTCTTGGCTCAAGGCAGCTCACTAAATGTTTGGGAAGGTGTGGTGAAGTTCCTCAGGCGTTCTCCGACTTGTCTGTCATAATTGCATGTCTGGAATGTTGTTTTTTGGAGGTTTATAGGCCCAGAAATTTGGTAATCGGCATGGAATTTAGAGAGAGGGGGAAGCTACAAAGTCAATATAGAAAAATATGTAATCTGTATGAAATATTTGACAGATCTGGGAGCACGAAGTCTATAAATGTTCAAGCTTTTTTTCCTGCGGGCCCAAGTGAGAACAAACCACAAGTACTTTTTAATATATCCTCTGGTTACTATATGCAGTGACATTCTAAGATTTCCTCTCTTCAGTATTTCTAGCGAAATAGTAACCATGCTCATTTAGAATCTGTGTTTATGATTATGCAAGGAATACTAAACAGAGGAAATTGTCACAAACGCATTTGCAATTTCACCTCATATAGTAACCAGAAAAATTCTAAATTCCAAGGGAACAATACAGGAAAATATGTGCAGGTATATTCTGACTTTGAGGTACACGTTAGAACATTTTACCACCCTACAGAGCAAGGCTGACAGAGGCTACATAGATATCTACAGCCAAGCATCTGGCCAAGTTATATAGAAACATAGAAATCTACAGCGCAGAAGAAGGTCATGTCAACCCATTGTGTCCGCACCGGCCAACAAAGAGCCACACGGCCCTCAGTCAGCAGCCCAGAAGATTACATATAAACCAATGAACAATGGCGGACAGGTAAAGAGCATCCGGCCCAAACAGTCCGCCCCACACAACTGCGATACCCCATGTATCGCAACACTTTACACTCCACCCCAACCGGAGCCATGTGATCTCCTGGGAGAGGCAAAAAAATAGATAAAAACCCAGGCCAATTGGGGAAGAAAATCTGGGAAAATTCCTCTCTGACCAATCCAGGTGATCGAAACTAGTCCAGGAGATCATCTGGCCGTATTAGATTCCCTAAAGTATTTACCATCGTATCTGCGCCAGCCAACAAGAGGTTATCCAGTCTGATCCCAATTATCAGCTCTAGGTCCATAACCCTGCAGGTCACGGCACTTCAAGTGCCCATCCAAGCATTTTTTAAATGTGGTGAGGGTATCAGAATCCACCACCCCTCCAGGCAGAGTTCCAGATCCCCACAACCTTCTGCGTGCAGAAGCTTCCCCTCAAATCATTTAGCCCAGGGTAAATAACAAAAATGTAAAATGTGTCACTTAGGAGTCATTATATGCTTACACTAAAGTACCAAATACAATTGCATTTTGAATTTCTCTGATAATTCAGATAGAAGAAAATGTCTGATAATCCTTTCATATCTAACTTTTCAAAACTCTTTTTTTTGGTCTTTATTTTGTTGGTGTTGCTGTGTTCATAACGTTTGAACTTTGCTCTTGTTCCTCTTCAGCTCCAAATACTTAATGAAGTTCCACATGTTTATTTCCCCCTCCCTGCATTTCCAATGTGTTGAACTCAAAATTCATCACACCATCACCATTTTATTTCATTCTTTCCCAGGACTTCAAAATTGAGGAACTCCTACCTCATTTACATAAGAAGAACATAATAACATAAGAAATAGAGCAGGAGTTGGCCATACGGTCCCTCAAGCCTGCTTCGCCATTTAATATGATCATGGCTGATCTGATCATGGACTCAGGTCCACTTCTCTGCCCGCTCCCCATAACCCCTTATCGGTTAAGAAATTGTCTATCTCTGTCTTAAAATTTATTCAATGTCCCAGCTTCCACAGCTCTCTGAGGCAGCGAATTCCACAGATTTACAACCCTCTGAGAGAAGAAATTCCACTTCATCTCAGTTTTAAATGGGTGGCCCTTTATTCTAAGATTATGCCCCGTAGTTCTAGTCTCCCCTATCAGTGGAAACATCCTCTCCGCATCCACCCTGTCAAGCCTTGTCATAATCTTATACGTTTCAATAAGATCTTCCGGAAATACTAGAGGACAGAGGATCTAGCGAGAAGGAAGAACTGAAAGAAATCCTTATTAGTCAGGAAATTGTGCTAGGGAAATTGATGGGATTGAAGGCTGATAAATCCCCAGGGCCTGATAGTCTGCATCCCAGAGTACTTAAGGAAGTGGCCCTCAAAATAGTGGATGCATTGGTGATCATTTTCTAACAGTCTATCGACTCTGGATCAGTTCCTATGGACTGGAGGATAGCTAATGTAAAACCACTTTTAAAAAAAGGTGGGAGAGAGAACACAGGGAATTATAGACCAGTTAGCCTGACATCGGTAGGGGGAAAATGTTGGAATCAATTATTAAAGATGAAATAGCAGCGCATTTGGGAAGCAGTGACAGGATCGGTCCAAATCAGCATGGATTTATGAAAGGGAAGTCATGCTTGACAAAACTTCTGGAATTTTTTGAGGAAATAACTAGTAGAGTGGACAAGGGAGAACCAGTGGATGTGGTGTATTTGGACTTTCAAAAGGCTTTTGACAAGGTCCCACACAAGAGATTGTTGTGCAGAATTAAAGCACTTAGTATTGGAGGTAATGTATTGACGTGAATAGAGAACTGGTTGGCAGACAGGAAGCAGAGAGTCGGGATAAATGGGTCCTTTTCAGAATGGCAGGCAGTGGCTAGTGGGGTGCCGCAGGGCTCAGTGCTGGGACCCCAGTTATTTACAATATACATCAATGATTTAGATGAAGGAATTGAGTGTAAGATCACCAAGTTTGCGAATGACACTAAGCTGGGTGGCGGTGTGAGCTGTGAGGAGAATCTAAGAGGCTGCAGGGTGACTTGGACAGGTTAGGTGAGTGGACAAATGCATGGCAGATGCAGTATAATGTGGATAAATGTGAGGTTATCCATTTTGGTGGCAAAAACAGGAAGGCAGAATATTATCTGAATGGCGGCAGATTAGGAAAAGGGGAGGTGCAACGAGACCTGGGTGTCATGCTACATCAGTCATTGAAAGTTGGCATGCAGATACAGCAGGCGGTGAAGAAGGCAAATGGCATGTTGGCCTTCATAGCTAGGGGATTTGAGTATAGGAGCAGGGAGGTCTTACTGCCTTGGTGAGGCCTCACCTGGAATATTGTGTTCAGTTTTGGTCTCCTAATCTGAGGAAGGACATTCTTGCTATTGAGGGAGTGTAGCGAAGGTTCACCAAACTGATTCCTGGGATGGTGGGACTGACATATGAGGAGAGACTGGATCGACTGGGCCTGCATTCACTGGAGTTTAGAAGAATGAGAGGGGATCTCATAGAAACATATACAATTCTGACGGGACTGGACAGGTTAGATGCAGGAAGAATGTTCCCAATGTTGGGGAAGTCCAGAACCAGGGGTCACAGTCTAAGGATAAGGGGTAAGCCATTTAGGACCAAGATGAGGAGAAACTTCTTCACTCAGAGAGTTGTTAACCTGTGGAATTCTCTACCGCAGAGAGTTGTTGAGGCCAGTTCGTTAGATATATTCAAGAGGGAGTTAGATATGGCCCTTATGACTAAAGGGATCAAGGGGTATGGAGAGAAAGCAGGAAAGGGGTACTGAGGTGAATGATCAGCCATGATCTTATTGAATGGTGGTGCAGGCTCGAAGGGCTGAATGACTTACTCCTGCACCTATTTTCTATGTTTCTATGCTTGTCTTCCCTTCCTTTCTTCCTCTAATTCACAGGCTTTTCAAGCCCGACTTAGTATCACCTCATCACTGCTTCTTACTTTATTCAGATTTATTTTCTATTCCTTTGAACTTTGAAACCTTGTTTTGCAAAATGGGCCTCTGTCCTTCAGTTAGGTTTCTTAATAATAAAAGCAACATGTCGGGAGGTGTTGAGCCATACAGGTCATGAAGCTCCCAGCGTTGGTCCCTGATCTGCGCGGAGTTAGACTACCTCAGCCAATGTGATATTTGGGTTGTTACATAAGAACATAAGAACATAAGAATTAGGAACAGGAGTAGGCCATCTAGCCCCTCGAGCCTGCTCCGCTACTCAACAAGATCATGGCTGATCTGGCCGTGGACTCAGCTCCACTTACCTGCCCTCTCCCCATAACCCTTAATTTCCTTATTGGTTAAAAATCTATCTATCTGTGATTGGAATACATTCAATGAGCTAGCCTCAACTGCTTCCTTGGGCAAAGAATTCCACAGATTCACAATCCTTGGGAGAAGAAATTCCTTCTCAACTCGGTTTTAAATTGGCTCCCCCGTATTTTGAGGCTGTGCCCCCTAGTTCTAGTCTCCCCGACCAGTGGAAACAACCTCTCTGCCTCTATCTTGTCTATCCCTTTCATTATTTTAAATGTTTCCATAAGATCACCCCTCATCCTTCTGAACTCCAACGAGTAAAGACCCAGTCTACTCAATCTACCATCATAAGGTAACCCTCTCATCTCCAGAATCAGCCTAGTGAATCGTCTCTGTGAACCCCCTCCAAAGCTAGTATATCCTTCCTTAAGTAAGGTGACCAAAACTGCACGCAGTACTCCAGGTGCAGCCTCACCAATACCCTGTACAGTTGTAGCAGGACCTCCATGCTTTTGTACTCCATCCCTCTCACAATGAAGGCCAACATTCCATTCGCCTTTCTGATTACCTGCTGCACCTGCAAACTAACTTTTTGGGATTCATGCACAAGGACCCCCAGGTCCCTCTGCACCGCAGCATGTTGTAATTTCTCCCCATTCAAATAATATTCCCTTTTACTTTTTTTTTCCTCACATTTTCCGACATTGTATTCCATCTGCCAAACCTTAGCCCATTCGCTTAACCTATCTAAATCTCTGCAGCCTCTCTGTGTCCTCCACACAACCCACTTTCCCACTAATCTTTGTGTCATTTGCAAATTTTGTTACACTACACTCTGTCCCCTCTATGTATATTGTAAACAGTTGTGGTCCCAGCACCGATCCCTGTGGTACACCACTAACCAATGATTTCCAACCCGAAAAGGACCCATTTATCCCAACTCTCTGCTTTCTGTTAGCCAGCCAATTCTCGATCCATGCTAATACATTTCCTCTGTCTCCGCATACCTTTATCTTCTGCAGTAACCTTTTGTGTGGCACCTTATCGAATGCCTTTTGGAAATCTAAATACACCACATCCATCGGTACACCTCTATCCACCATGCTTGTTATATCCTCAAAGGGTTCCAGTAAATTAGTTACACATGATTTCCCCTTCATGAATCCATGTTGCGTCTGCTTGATTGCACTATTCCTATCTAGATGTCCCGTTATTTCTTCCTTAATGATAGCTTCAAGCAATTTCCCCAATACAGATGTTAAACTAACCAGCCTATAGTTACCTGCCTTTTGTCTGCCCCCTTTTTTAAACAGAGGCGTTACATTAGCTGCTCTCCAATCCGCTGGTACCTCCCCAGAGTCCAGAGAATTTTGGTAGATTATAACAAATGCATCTGCTATAACTTCCGCCATCTCTTTTAATACCCTGGGATGCATTTCATCAGGACCAGGGGACTTGTCTACCTTGAGTCCCATTAACCTGTCCAGCACTACCCCTCTAGTGATAGTGATTGTCTCAAGGTCCTCCCTTCCCACATTCCCGTGACCAGCAATTTTTGGCATGGTTTTTGTGTCTTCCACTGTGAAGACCGAAGCAAAATAATTGTTTAAGGTCTCAGCCATTTCCACATTTCCCATTATTAAATCCCCCTTTTCATCTTCTAAGGGACCAACATTTACAAGCGACTTCCTCACCCGAGGACAGGGAATCGTGATTGTAAAGCAGGTGTGAAGGGTAATGCAGCCAGGGCCAGGGGGTACATTGCACCCCGAGTGCAATCAGGTGGACGTTATGCACTGTTGGTTGTAGTTTTACCCTGTTGATGGCGAAGAGAACGAATGGTCAGTTTATTCTGAGGACCTGACAGTGGCTGCATTTTATAGAGCCTGAGTTCCAGGGGTGTCTGGAATCTTAACATCAGGACCAGGAAGGAGGAAAATATAAGTAGTGACATTGCACCCTGACGCCTGCTGCACTATCATTATTGATAGGGTTGCCAACCCTCCAGGATGATCCTCGAGTCTCCAGAAATTATAGTTTAAACTCCTGGACACTGCTATGAGCACCAGGTGAAAAATCCTAGGGTCATTGAAAAGAAAATTGTTTCTGTTTTCATTTTATTTGAACACTTTTGTTTATTAGTTCTTAAAATATTGGAGATGGGGAACAAAGTCTGTTTGACTGGGCGGGGTGGTTGGAGGCTGGAGCTCCTGTGATGAACCCTCCATGAACGCATGCAACCAGAGTTGGAAACCCTAGCTGTTGACCATGCAAAAATATTGGTGCCTGCAGATATCTTACCAGGATTCTGAACACTGTTTAGCATTGTGATGCAAATGCATTGGTAAACATTTTTGCTTTCCCCCTTTTCAACAATAAGATTTTACTTCCAAATGAATTTTAAACAGCTTCAGATTTCTTGAAAATCAGTTGTCACAGCAAAGCTTTTCCCAGGAGCCAGCGTGAAGATGTTCATATTCTAGAATTGTCTTACACTTGTGAAGTGTTCTTCACGATCAATAACACTGCAGCTGAGTGACAGTCGCTGCTTGGCTCTTTTAATTAGATTCATTATTTTGACATGAGGTGACGCCTTGGCTGACTCGCATCAGAAAACCTCAGGCTTCAGAATTGGCTCAAGGTTAACAGTTCTGGTCCTGGTTCGGCTTCAATTCTGAGGAACCTGGTGACATTTTACAGGAAGGCATCAAGTTGTCCAAAGTCATTCAACAACATTAATTACACCATTTTAAAAGAGGCATTTCTTTAGAAATAAAAGCAAAATATCCCGAGGCATTTTCCTTCAACTTGGCTGTTACCTTTCCTACTTTTTTCCCTGGCAGGTGCGATTGAACTGGATCTGAACAGATTTGCACGTGGAGCAAAAACAGCCAAGCTATGCTCAATTGAAATGGCTACAGATGAATCTGCTTTTCCCACAGTCTCCATTTTTAAACAGAAGAGGCTGAAGGGCTGGTGGCCATTCGTGGCCAGGAATGAAAATGATGAAATGGAGCTTACAGTAAGAAATTTTTTTATTTTGGAGTTTGGAAACTGATTTTGTCTCTTATAAAACAAGATGGCCACATTAACACTAGAGTCCAAAAAGACTAAATGTATAAAATTCACTTTCTCAATGTGTTTTCTCTTCGAATGGGAGCTTGCCATGGTCGTACTGTGTTAAAAATGAAGAAAATAACATTTTATTGTCGCGACATTAATTTACAAAATGAAGCCTGTCCTTACAATCACTTGTATCAAAGCTTTTTAAATTTTATAAAGGTCTCCTGTTTTCAGTCCCAGTAATGCATTATTAATTGAGATGCATGTCTTTACCAGGACTCCAACCCCCAGCCCTATCCCTGTTCTGAAGAATATCTAAATGAGTTTCACATTGTTCTAAACAAGGTTCACTGGGGGAGAAATTTGGGAGCGCCTCGCTTGGGGCGTTATCTTTTAAAAGTTAAAATATTTTTTAACTTTTAAAAATTTGGGGGTTTGCTCTCTAGGAAGGAAGTGGAGCGCTAAATCAAGTGCTAAATCAGTATAGCGCAACGGGCAGCAGGCGAGGCAGTAAGTGTGCAGTGCTGCCTCATTGGAAGGCTCCTTCCCTCCCTTAAAGGCGAAGGACCATTGCTGCAGGCTCTGCAAAGGAACAACTTATCTGGTCCCCGACGGCAGTCATCATCCGACTCGGTCAGCCCAATGCACTGCAGCACAGTGCCAGGCTGATCGATCGGGAGCAAAGACAAAGGGAGAAAAAAGAGGAAGCGCGCTTTTAAAAAAAAGTCACCTACCTGGGCCACCTCGCTTTTAAGAAGCACCCGGCCTCACAATGAATGCCTCCTGCAGCTGTCGGTGTTCTCGCCCGGCGATGCTGCAGGAGGCGGAACTGAAGTTTGGGTCTGGGGCATTACCGGGGCGATGCACACGGCGATGACGTCAATGTTATGAATGCAAACCTCACTAATGTGTAAGACTTGCCACCAGGGGGCACACCTGTGGGAGACCCAAGGGTCACCTGTGCACCCTGGGCAAGCAGGTATAAAAAGTAATCCACCATGCTGCTTTCTCACTTTGGAGTTACATTAAAGAGACCAAGGTTGCAATGGTTTGAGCTTACAACACAGTCTGTGGAGTTATTCTGAATTGCCGCTGAATTACAGATCACGAACTTTCACGCGGTAATGGCTACCGTTGGTATTCTTGAGAGGTTTGTTGAGGGTGATGATTGGGAAGCCTTCGTTGGGCGTGTCGACCAGTACTTCATGGCCAACGAGCTGGACACGGCTGAGACGGCGGTCAAGCGCAGGGCGATTCTCCTCACCGTATGTGGGTCTTCGATATATGGCCTCCTCAAAAATCTGCTGGCTTAGACTTGCACAGAGCTGTGCACGCTGATTCGGGAACACCTCAAGCCGAAGGAGAGCATCCTAATGGCCAGGTATCGCTTTTACACGCACCTTCACTCCAAGGGCCAGAACGTGGCGAGCTTTGTCGACGACCTAAGACGCCTTGCTGGACAGTGCAAATTTGCCAGATCTTTGGGGGAAATGTTGTGGGACTTTTTCGTGCTTGGAATCGGCCACGAGGTCATTCTGTGCAAACTGCTGTCTGCTGAATCCCTAGATCTGAGCAAGGCCATCACGATAGCCCAGGCATTCATATCCAGGAGCAACAACACGAAATAGATATCGTTACAGAATCGAAGCTCACCGGCAAGTACTGTGCATAAAATAATGTTTTCAGCAGGCAGAACTGTACATGACAGGGCCTACATGACCGCAGAGGCCAGGCCTAGGGTGACTCAGAAGCCGCTGTGGGTGTGAATGCGTATCCATTAACACCATGTTGGCACTGCGGGGACAGTCATAGAGCCCATCAATATTGATTCAAGCACTGTTTGCAAGGGCTGTGGAACAATGGGGTACTTCCAGCGAATATGTAAACGACCTCCGCCTCACCACGTGGCAGAGTCAGCAGAGAACGAGCAGGAAAGGCTACTCAACCTGAGAATGAGGAGGAAGTGTATGGGGTACACACCTTCACCACCAAAAGCCTTCCGATAATGATAAAAGTTAAACTTAACGGCATTCCAGTCTCCATGGAATTGGACACGGGTGGCGGGCGGGGGGGGGGTGAGTCAATCAATCATGAGCCAGAAGACTTTTGAGAAACTGTGGGCAACAAGTCACAGAGGCCAAAACTGAGCCCGATTCACACAACGCTGCGCACTTACACCAAAGAACTCATACCTGTTATCGGCAGTGCGGCAGTGAAAGTATCGTACTACGGAATGGTGCATGATTTACCACTATGTATTGTACCAGGTGATGGCCCAACGCTGTTCGGCAGAAGCTGGCTAGGCAAGATCCAATGGAGCTGGGACGACATCAAAGCACTGTCTTTGGTGGATGAGGCTTCGTGCGCCCAGGTGCTAAGCAAATTCCTGCCGTTATTTGGGCCAGGCATCGGCAACTTCACAGGCACCAAGGTGCAAATCCATCTTGTTCCTGGAGCACGGCCCGTTCATCACAAGGCACGAGCAGTCCCATATATGATGCGAGAGAAAGTCAAGATCGAGCTGGACAGACTTCAACAAGAGGGGACCTATTCACAACGCTAGCAGGGGGAAAGTCATTCACCAAGCTACATCTAACCTCTGCTTACATGACACAAGAGCCTGCTGAACCATCAAAGAAGTTGATGTGCATCAACACGCACAAAGGACTGTTCGTGTACCACAGATGCCCCTTTGGGATTCGCTCGGTGGCGGCCATCTTCCAGAGGAACATGGAGAGTCTGCTGAAATCGGTTCCATGCACCGTGGTGTTCCAAGACAACATCTTGATCACTGGTCGCAACACCACAGAACACTTGCACAACCTGGAAGAGGTTCTAAAGCGACTGGACAGAGTGGGACTCAGGCTGAAACGCTCCAAGTGTGTTTTCCTGGTGCCAGAGGTTGAATTTTGGGGGAAACAGATCGCGGCAGACAGCATCAGACCCACAGACACCAAGACGGAGGCCATCAAGAATGCACCCAGACCACAGAATGTGACAGAGCTGCGTTTGTTCCTGGGACTCCTCAACTATTTTGGTAGCTTTCTACCGGGCTTGAGCACTTTGCTGGAACCCTTGCATTTATTGGGTTTGGGGTAAATCTCAAGAGACAGCCTTTAATAAGGCCAGAAACCTGCTATGCTCTAATAAGTTACTTGTATTGTATGACCCATGTAAACATTTAGTACTAGCTTGTGATGCGTCGTCGTACGGGGTCGGTTGTGTGTTACAGCAAGCAAATGTGTCAGGCAAACTGCAACCGGTTGCATATGCGTCCAGAAGTTTATCCAAGGCTGAAAGAGCCAACAGTATGCTTGAGAAAGAAGCGTTGGCTTGTGTATACGGGGTTAAGAAAATGCATCAATATCTATTTGGTCTCCGGTTCGAGCTCGAAACCAACCACAAACCGCTTACTTCACTGCTCTCAGAATGCAAAGGTATCAACACCAATGTTTCGTTCCACATCCAAAGCTGGGCACTAACATTGTTCGCCTATGACTATGTAATCCGCCACAGACCAGGCACTGAGAACTGTGCTGATGCCCTCAGTCGGCTACCATTGCCCACTACCGGGGTAGAAATGGCGCAACCCACAGACTTGCTTCTGGTAATGGATGTTTTTGAGAGCGAGGGATCACCCGTCACGGCTCGCCAGATCAGAACTTGGACTAGCCAAGACCCTGTGCTATCACTCGTAAAAAGCTGCATCCTTAATGGGAGCTGATCGGTGGTTCCCGGGGAAATGCAAGATGAAATTAAGCCGTTCCACCGATGTAAGGATCCAATCGGATTGTCTCCTATGTGGTTTTGAAAAAAAAAGCCGGGAAACGTTTATACGCAACCTACACAGTACCCACCCAGGCATAGTCATGATGAAGGCTATCACCAGGTCGTACGTTTGGTGGCCCAGCATTGACTCCGAATTGGAGTCATGCGTACACCAATGCAACACTTGCTCACAGTTGAGCAACGCACCCAGGGAGGCCCCACTGAGCCTGTGGTCATGGCCCTCCAAACTGTGGTCCAGGGTCCACGTAGATTTTGTTGGCCCTTTTCTAGGAAAGATGTTTCTAGTAGCAGTGGACGCTTACTCTAAATGGATTGAATGTATAATAATATCATGTATATCCACTGCCACCATTGAAAGCCTCAGGGCCATGTTTGCTACCCATGGTTTGCCCGACGTCCTTGTCAGTGACAATGGACCGTGTTTCACCAGCTCGGAATTCAACGAGTTCATGACCCGCAATGGCATTAAGCAGGTCAGGTCTGCTCCATTTAAGCCCGCATCCAATGGTCAAGCAGAATGGGCAGTCCAAACCATCAAGCAGAGCTTGAAACACGTAACAGATGGCTCCTTGCAGACTTGGTTATCTTGGGTCCTGCCCGGACGCGCCCCCACTCGTTCACCGGGGATCCCCCTGCAGAATTGTTAATGAAGAGAGCACTCAAAACCAGGCTGTCCTTAGTCCACCCGGATCTCAATGATCACGTACAAACCCGGCAGCACCGGCATAACGCATACCACAATCGCGCGGCTGTATCGCGTGACATTGATGTTAATGATCCTGTGTTTGTTCTCACTTACGGTCATAGTCCCAAGTGGATTGCTGGCACTGTTTTAGCCAAGGAGGGGAATAGAGTGTTTGTTGTTAAACTGTTGAATGGGCAAACATGCAGAAAGCACTTGGATCAGACCAAACTACGATTCACTGACAACCAAGAACAGTTTGAAGAAGACTTTACCATCTATGATCCACCAACACACACCCAACCAGCAATCGACCTTGCTGTCAACCACGAGGGTGAACCCACCATGTCCAACAGTCTGATCAGACAAGCCCCGCTGCCATGCAGCAATTATCCGACCAACTCACCCATGCCAGGACTTCAACTCAGGCGATCGACCCGGGAATGCAGAGCGCCGCCAGTTCGCCTCTGTTGTGTATGCAAGCACTCTAATAACGACTCCACAAAGAAAGGGTATAGTACTTGAACTGTAGTGACCTTAGTCCTTTATTGCAGCTCCTAGAGTGAGGATACCAAGAGGTGAGTTCCCTTTTATACTTGGTTACCCGCAGTGTACAAATGACCCTTAGGTCTCCAGCAGCAGCACCCTCTGGTTATACAGGTATAGTGTATACAGGGTGAAGGTACATTCAGTGGTCTAGTGTTACAGTACATACATTAACATGCATACATAACAGCCTCAACTTGTAAGTAACTTGTACATAAGACTTTGGGGGGGCAGTGATGTTATGTATGCAAACCTCACCAATGTGTAAGACTTGCCACCTAAGGGTCACCCTGGGCAAGCAGGTATAAAAGGCAATCCACCATGCTGCTTCCTCACTTTGGAGTTACATTAAAGAGACCAAGGTTACAATGGCTTGAGCTTGCAACACAGTCTTGTAGAGTTATTCTGAACTTAACAGTCACGATCTCCAGGCGAAGGAGATCAGCGCAATGTCCTACCACTGCCGCAAGCCTCCCGCTGAATATAGCGGGAGTCGATCTTCTCGCCACGCCCAGTCGGTAAGTGCTTAGACCCGTTATCTCCCCCCCAGAGATGGTAATGGGAGGCACTAAGGAACAAATTTCTATGCCATTATGTTTTGTTTAAACAAACAGCAAAAAAGCTGCAAATGCTGGAATTCTGAAGCAAAAACAGAAAATTCTGGCAATAGTCAGCAGGTCTGGCAGCATCTGTGGAGAGAATAGAAATTGACATTTCTGGTGTCATCAGGACTAAAAATGTCATGTGACACCCTGGTTCATCTTCCACCACCCCGGCCACCCGCTCTAGTAGCCTCAGGAACCTTCCCATGCCAGTGCAGGAGATGCAACATGTCCATTTACCTCCTCCCACACCACTGTCCAGGCCTCCAACACCTCAATTTACTTGTACATCCTTCAACCTAGTATACTGTATTCGCTGCTGATGTAGATTAGGTGACCGCTTTGCTGAACACTTCCATTCTGCCCACAAGTGCAACCCTCACCATCCTACTATTTTTAATTTCCCATCCCACTTCCCCTCTATCCTCTCCACCACTTTTCTAATGAAGCTCAATCCAAGCTTGAGGAACTGCATCTTATCTCTTCGGCACTTTGCAGCAGTCCAAACTTAATATCAACTTTATTAACTTCAGACCTTAACTATAGGTCCCACTTTCTCTTTGGTGGGACATGCTGGCTATGGGGGATGAGTGTGCTGATGTTTCTGAGGTGGGGGTGGGGGGGCGAGAGGGATGGGGGCGCAGGGGGCGAGGGACAAGTTTGTACTTGGGATGGGGTTTGTCTGTCAGAACACCATGGCTGGTGGGCTAGTCTTCACGCTTGGTGTCACCCTGCTTTTCTCTTTCTCCCAGGTGCGTTATCCTCTGGAGCTTGCTCAGTTTAACACTTCCATTTTTTTGCCTTTATGTGGTTACTTTCCTCCCCCTTTTGAGGGTGCTGGACCAGGCTCGGATATTGCTACATGGGTGGCAAGTGCCTCCAATACTTCACCTAAGTAACAATTCTTGTCTGAAACTCGAAAATGAAGGTCAGCGTGCTATTCAACCATAAAGTAACATTACAGTGCAGCCTAATCCTGCCCCTACCTGAAGTCATGCAGAGTTTCCAGCAATAGTCACTAATCAGATGTAAAAATACTCGCTGACCAGCCTAAGGTCACTAACAACAATCGTAGCACCCCTCCCACCACCACCCCAGCTGAGATTAGGTAATTTGAAGGGGAGCAAGGATTGAATCTGGGACCTTCTTGAGCTGTGCGCAGTTGGAGCATCTGCCGACCAATTATTTTGCGGGGCCCTTTATGTATTGTGTTTTAATAATACATTGAAAGAAGTGGTATTCTACCTCCTCCCCTACTAACACCAGTTGTTGAAGCTTTGGAACCCATTTAGGTTTACATGACAGAGATTTTACCAAAATAAAGGCTGGAAACAAGCTGCTTACACCAAATAGTCAAATAGTTGATCTCAGGTATATAAGACAAAACTAATTATTTTTCAGTAAGCCAAACAACAATCGGTCTACTCAAGAACATAAGAACATAAGAAATAGGAGCAGGAGTAGGCCATTTGGCCCCTCGAGCCTGCTCCGCCAGTCAATAAGATCATGGCGGATCTGATCATTGACTCAGCTCCACTTCCCTGCCCGCTCCCCAGAACCCTTTATTCCCTTGTTGCTCAAACATCTGTCTATCTCTGCCTTAAAAATATTCAATGACCCAGCTTTCTGGGGCAGAGAATTCCATAGATTTACAACCCTCAGAGAAGAAATTTCTCTTCATCTCAATTTTAAATGGGTGGCCCCTTATTCTAAGACTATGTCCCATAGTTCTAGTTTCCCCTTTTGAGTTGTAGCAGGACTGCTTTTATACTCTATCCCCCTTGTAATAAAGGCCCATATTCTATTTGCCTTCCTGATTACTTGCTGTACCTGCATACTAACTTCTTGTGTTTCATGCACAAGGACCCCAAGTGTCTGTACTGCAGCATTTTGTAATTTTTCTCCATTTAAATTATAATTTGCTTTTCTATTATTTCTATCAAAGTAGATAACCTCACATTTTGCCACATTATACTCCATCTGCCAAATTTTTGCCCACTCACTTAACCTGTCTATATCCCTTTACAGATTGTTTGTGTCCTCCTCACGATTTGCTTTCCCGCCCATCTTTGTATCATCAGCAAACTTGGCTACATTACACTCGGTCCCTTCATCCAAGTCTCTCAGCTAATGGCATTGCCAGGATTTGACACTATAAATGATTTATTTTTTTCCCAATTGATTTGTAAGGTCTCAGTTCTATTGTCGTTATTTGGTTGTATGCCTTTGGTAAGCAGAAAGAGGAAGTTCATTTGCCTAGGTGATTAATGATGAACGAATACAATTCAGGTGATGGGAATATTTTCCTCATATTATTTCTGTTAGATTCTGTTTGACTATAATTACTTCCTGTATCATTCAGTGATAATTTACTTGCAGCAGAGGCTGTACTTTGACAATTTTTACTGCAGTATTTTACTCAGAGTTTTACTCAAGGTGTAATATCACTTAGAGTGGCGACACCCTGAAGTACAAAGGCCACATTTAATATAGATTGCACAAAGGGGTTTCACTTCTCTTTTCCAAGTTTTGCTTCATAGTTAATTTATTCTTATGGCTGAATTTTCATAATTAGAGCATCTCTGTGCATCCTTCATAACTCAATGCATAAATGCACTGTTTGATGTGGTATTGAGCCGTACTCATTCAAAGGGCAAGAAATTCCTCCGTGCCCCGTTTGGGACAATAACTTTTGAAATCTCAGAAAGGTATCCCCAGGCAATAATCATTGTTTGCTCTCAGGAAATTTAGCTTTAGCACTCCAAGAGGGAAGTGGAGCACTAAATGAAGCGCTAACCACTTTTCTTAGGACGCTAAAGTGCGAGAGTGGGGCGGTAGTGGCAGAGCACCGAACAATGTGGAGTGCAATAACATCGGCATCAGAGGCAGCTTCCCTCAGTTGAAGAGAAGGGCCAGTGATGGTGCCCAACATACTTCTGCTCAGTTCTGTGTGACCAGGGGACCTGCACGACTGCCATTACAACCCCAAACACTCTGAGTGGAGGGCTTGGACATCTTGCAGCAATGAAGCATCGAAAACTTTCAGCAAGCACCAGACTAGTACAAAGAATAAAGTTTGGCCTACCTGAAAACCGCAGCCTTTAATTCTTTGGGGGAAAAACTCGGCTGCTTTGCGCCTCCTGTTAGTGCCAGAGGGGGGTGCGGAGCAGTAACCAGGCGCTAGGGGGTAAGCGACCGGACGCGGTGACTTCAGCAATGCCCGCAAACTGTAATGGCAGTTACGCAGGTCGCCTGGCAAACAGAACTGATTCAGAAGTATGTTGTGCACCATCATTGACCCTTCCCTTCAAGCGAGGGAAGCCACTTCTGATGCTGGCATCTTTGCACTCCACATTGTTCAGTGCTCTGCCGCAACCACAAACCGCCCCCCCACCCCCCCCCGCCATGGCCTTTCACCCTTCGAGAAGTAGTTAGCGCTTGATTTAGCGCTCCACTTTCCTCTGAGCACTAGAGCTAAATTTCCCGGGAGCAGAAAATCATTATTGCCTGGCGCTACGTTTCTGAGATTTGAAAGGTTATTGCCCAAAATGGGGCGCTGAGAAATTTCTCGCCCCTAGTCTGTGCAGTAGGGACGCTATAATTGACCTTAGTTTCTTCGGGTTAGGGAGTGGGGGGACAAAGCAAACTCAAGAGATCATTTCCACTTTAATGTTTCTGACCTGAATCTTGCATGCTGGGAGCACAGGAATTTGGCTGTGCGGTCCCCAGGATTTGCCCCTACTGTTGCCCTCTTTATTGCTATTCAGTAGTTTCAGCTAGATTGTTGGCAGGTGCGGGTAGGTATGATGCTGTCTCCTCAAAGATTGAATAACTCACTGATACTGTCTAATCTCACACAAAGAGACGTCACTTTGTTCATGAGCTCTATATCTTCACAAAAGGAGAAGAGAAATTAGGATAAAATTGCGGCGAGAAAATGGGGGCATAGTCTCCACATTTGCAATGTAACAACTGCCATGTCACTCTCTCATTACACTGGATGCACTGCAACCAAAAGAGAATTCTAAACAAAAATCAGAAGGTAAGAATATCGCCTAATAAATTATGATTGAGTATTTTCACCCCACCCCATATAGATACCAGACAAGAGGACACCTGTTTGGTAGTATGATATCTTCACTCCCCTTTGCATTGTGAACCATGTGTGGTTCATTTCCCCAGCTCAAGTGTTTCCAGTATAAACATGACAGCACCAGGACCTGAAATGAAGCCACGCGAAGTGTCCGTCACTTCAAACTCAGTGAAAGAAGAATTCACCATGTGCGTTCTGTTTCAGGGTAAAGTGGAAGCTGAGTTACATCTGCTGACGGCAGAGGAAGCTGAGAAGAGCCCAGCAGGCCTGGCTCGGAATGAGCCAGATCCTCTGGAGAAGCCAAAGTAAGTGGATCTTTTTCATTTTAATTACAGTTCCTGTCTCGGTCATGTCACTACACATTTAATCAGCCATTTGAGGAATATGCCAAAACCACAACTCTCTGTCTAATATTATTCGGGGAGTAGCGGGTCATAAGCTTTGTAGGAAACCAGTTTTATAAAAACATACGTTCTAATTTTACTTTTGTAATTTATTTGGTCATCTTCTACTTTATATAAATAGTTAAAAAACAGTTGGAGGAGCAGGATAAAAACAGGCATCCTCAAAACTGTGTATACCTTTGAAAAGATCTTCAGTACAAAAACATCTCTAACGTATTATTACAATCCTGATGTTCAAGTTAGCCAATGAATCATTAATTTACAGGAGTCATCTGCACAGTTTATATGACTGTATTCTGTGGCAGATGGCTGTAAGGCAATAACAAGATAGTTGTACACCAGCAGCAGTCCTGAAGGAATAAGCTGGCTCTGAGAGGGCTGACAGTGATTCCCTCTGCATGTAATACACCTCTAAACAAGTCTCCCAACTGTCTAACTCCACCAATGTCAGGCTGTCCTCATCACAGGCCTTCCGTTTCCATTCACCTCAATAAGAAACAATAATCATATTAAAATGCAACTCCTGGAGAACCTTAATAATTTGTTTGTTATTACTAGAGTTGATATTAGAAATATTTACCAAGGAAATTAAATGTGAAATGACTATAAACAAAGTTGGGTTTTTCCCCCCAGGGTTTCGTGGAGATAATAAACACGATCCAAGCAGCAGAGCCTTCAGTCTCCTTATCGAGATAGTACTCCATTGATTGCATGCTTCGGATGGGCAGGAGGGACCTCAGTGTGGTTCAGCAACGCTAGTATGGTATTGTACAGAAGTATATCAATAGTGTAGTCAACAGCTACTGCTTTCATTCTCCTGGGCTGGCACATTGAGCACCACACACATTACATTGCCCCTGTACTGTACGTCAACTGGGAGGATTTGTGCCTTTTTTTTACTAGCCCCGATTTTAACCCCCATGCCCGATGAGAATGGGACAAGACCTACCACTCGCCAGACCCTTGCGTCATTTATCGGCCGGATTCTGGCCAGCCAGCGAGGCGCTCACACTGAGCACGTCATTAAAAGTCGGGCATGTCATTCAGAACCTGCCTATATTTTAATGGTGGACAGTCGCGTTTGGAGCCCGGTGTCACCAGGAACACCAGGCACCAAGAAGCAGCAGGCCCGGAAGAGGGCCGAAAAGGTAAGTAATTATTTTTATAGAAAGATTTCCTTTTGGTCTAGGAGGAGCAGGAGTGCTCCTCCAGGCCCCACAATGAAACCTGGAGTCCCGGTTTCTCTTCCCCGACTGTGTTCACCTACACCCCACCACTACTTGTCTGACTGCCTGGGACTGTTCCTGTGGGGCCCCTGCCAAGGCCACCTGGCCCATTTGTCCGACTCCCAGACGTCATTAGCACCGGGTTTGGGCAGGAGTTGGGCCTGGTATATTTAAATGGGGCCCGAGAGCCCAAGCCTGGCATCAGCAAACTGGGTGAACCCCACTAACCTCACACTTGCATCTTGCCCCCCAGTTAAAATCAGAGCAAGCCAGGCGCACCATGAAACTTTATTTCCCTGAATACCAGAATTATTGCTTTGGAGACAATACAATCTCATAATTCACATTGCTGCTCTTTTGCGTGCATTCAGTGGATTCATAATGCAGTTGCACTTGTCTTTTCAATGTGCCAACATAGTTTGAACACCAGGTGATAGAAGAAATTTTAGGAATAGAAAAAGGCCACTAGACCAAAAATCATCTCAGTATTTTTTCCACATTGCTCATTAATGAAGATATTTTACAACAAAAGTTGTATTTATAGTGCACCTTCAACATAATAAAATGTCCCAAAGCACTTCACAGGCAAAACATTGGTAACGAGCCAAAGAAGGAAACATTAGAACAGGTGACTGTCAGAGAGGTAGGTGTTAAAGAGTCACTTAAAGGAGGGAGATGTGGAGGGGTTAAGGGAGGGAATTCCAGAGCTTAAGGCCTAGACATCTGAAGACATGGCTGCCAGTGGTGGGGCGAAGGAAGTCAGGGATGCATAAGAGGGCAGAATTAGAGGAACGCATTGTTCTCGGAAGGTTGTAGGGCTAGAGGAGGTTACAGAGATAGGATGGGGGCGAGGCCATGGAGGGATTTGAGCACAAGGATGAGAATTTTAACATTGAGGCATTGCTAGACCAGGTGCCAATGTAGGTCAGCGAGCACGGGGATTATGGGCGAATGGGAGTTAGTGCAATTAGAATATGGGCAGCAATGCTTTGCATGATCTCAAGTTATAAAGGGTGGAAGATAGGATGCCAGCCAAGAGAGCATTGTAATAGTTGAGTCTGAAGGAAACAAAGGCATGGATGAGCGTTTCAGCAGATGAGCTGAAGCAGGGGCAGAGATGGGCGACATTGCAGAGGTAGAAGTAGGTGTTTTTGTGATGGCGCGGATATGGGGCCAGAAGTTCATCTCGGTGTCAAATAGGACACCAAGGTTGCAAACCGTCTGACTCAGTAGCCGAGGAGGGGGATGAATCAGTGGCTGGGGAATGGCGTTAGTGGCAGGGGCAATATTTACAGCAATATTTCCTGCAAGTCACATAGATGCTGAACTATTTGAGTGTAAAAGAGCAAAGTAACAATTATAACTTTGATGTACCTAAAAAATTGATTCCTTTGAGTAAAATTCTAAATATACGTTATATACAAGAAACTGAAAATTGATTTAATTTGGAAATTAAAATAAGTTTTTCTCAATATAATGGAATATAACTCAAATTTCATGTCAGAAATATCTAACATTTGTTTTGAACAAAATGAGGAATGGTTAGCACAAGTGTCCTTTGTTCCTTATTCCTTTATCTCAGTTGACTTCAGTTGAAATCCTACCCAGATTGATGAGGTGTTCTTTTTCTAAGGCTCTCATCAAAAATAAACTACATGCAGCCACAGCCCCACTAGCTGTGAGCCCACAATACAAAAGTTTCTATTTTTTAGTAAATGTTAAATACAAAAACCAATTAGATCATGGAGTGTTGCGAAAAATTGTTCAGTCCCATTCCGCCCAGTTCTCAAGATGAGCTAATTTGAGCAGGGAGGTGCTGAGTGGAGGCTGCAACATCTTCCCACTATGAGGAGGAAAGATCAGAAGTGAGAGTCATGCCTGCATTCTACCTAGTGCATTCTGATGACAGTTAAATAGAGGACAACAGTCAGGGACCAGGCTCTTCGCCCACTGTCTGAGCAGTTGAAGCATAAAAGCCAGGGTGATATGAAGAATTAGGAAATAACTTACCATTGAAAAATCATAACGTGCCATATTCAAAGAAACACATTGGTGTTACACCATTTGTTTTGCACCATCCAAAAACAAGTTTTAATGGCACCCTCACAGTCTTAGTGCCAATATATTTATCCTAACAAGACAGTGCAGTACTATGCATGGGCCTGTACTAAAGAGCTGGCACATGCACGAATGGTCTTCTTCTGTGCTGTATCATTCTATGATTCTATACTTAGCTACTCAGTTATTTCCTAAATAAGAGCTACGATAAGACAACTCATTTGAACTTGTTTTAAAGTAGCTTTATTAGTACCTTTTCTGCCACAAAAGATTCCATTTAATCCCAACACTTACTACAGAGGAGGGGATGGGCATTATGAGTTAATTTACAATGTTTACTGGAGAATCCTGCAAGTTAAATCATGTGACACCACTAATTTTTACATCACTAAAGAAAAATATTAATGTTATCTCGATATAACTTGAAGAATCCTCTGATAAAGTCTATTTTCTTTAAGTTTCTATTCAGTTTCAAGTCACATGATGGTTAATCATCATTGTTCCTAAAGCAGTTTTTCAAAACCTGAAAATAAGTTAACATAAGCCACAGTGTTTGTCAGGGTCAGTTGTATGTTATGTATCCACAAAGTGGGAACTTCTTCAGTCTTCGTTTGATGTTAAACTGTAACTCCTGTTTAATTATCATCTCTTTGTTTCTTTCCATTTCTACTACCCTTGTTCCCTTCCCCCTTCTTCATTCTTTATTTTTTGTCTCCCGCTTTTACTGTCCTTCATTCTGCAGTCGCCCTGACACCAGCTTTATCTGGTTTATGAACCCTCTAAAATCCATCAGATATTTCATCTGGCACAACTATCGTTGGCTGATTTTGAAGATCCTCGCAATTGTGCTACTTCTCCTCCTGCTCGGGCTCTTCCTTTACTCCATGCCTGGTTACCTGGTCAAGAAGATTCTTGGAGCTTAATGGCCTCAAAATGGTAGCCACTTTTTCTCATATTTCATGTACCCTGTGTGTTCCTGTCTTTTTATCTACCTTGTTTCAGAGCAGGCAGTCCGTTATGTTTCTTTAATTATTTTAATTGATGCAATAGCTAACCTTAGTTATAATGGACTTGCCAATAAGGCACAAGGGTAATAGAATCACTTGTAAATTGTTTCTATTAAGCTGGCTATATCAGGTTGCACAAATATGGGAAGTGTAAATTTGTGCTGCTGAATGTCACAATAAAAGCAAGAAAATTAACAATTTGAAAATGAACAATGGCACGGATTATGTGGTCAGCAGTGAACGAATGGTGCCAGCTGTCCATTACACTTGCACTTGCCCACAGACTTTCTATGGACTTTTGCATTGGAACTTGGTGATTAGAAAGCCATTTTAGTGCAGAAGATCAGGAACATGTGTGAACAGAGCAAGCAACTGTGTACCTCCTTAACCAAGCAGAATGAAAAATAATTAATAAGGCATGCAGAGTCTGAACTAGGAAGTATAAGTTACAATGCCAAATCGTGTACCGAAAACAGTTCAGAGGGAAAGAAAGGTGGAAGTAAGAGACAGAAAGAGAAAGTTTTTTCATTGTTTTTAAAACATTTCCAACAAATACCAAAATCTGAAGGAATGAGACTCCACACTAGTAAAAGTTAATTTTCGGTGCCAGAGGTTGTTTAAGCAGCAATTACGACTTATCATGCCATTAAAAAATTATTTACACTGGAATGGACAAGCCCTAACCTTTTCTGGCATGTTTAGTGTGTACATATTAAGTAAGTACAGCAACTTCACACCATTCCATGTGTTTCAGTGCCGTTTCTCTCGGCAAGATATTGGTATAGCTCAGTTTCTGGAGAAGCAGGGCAACTTGGACAGCAACTCCCGATTTCTGCGTTTTACTGCAAATGTTCATACTCTGAGCTGTTGCTGTCTGATTTATTCTTTAATAGTGCTGTTAGCCTCGCCATATTTACCACAAAATCTGGCCCATTATTTTTCACGTCAATTAATTTAAATCTTATTTAAAATATGAATATACAATATTATATTATATCAATTATAACAATATTAATGTATTATATCTCCTATCTCCGAACAAAAAGGATGCAATTGTCTCAAGAAGCCTTCCCCCAACTATCTTATTGATAAATAGCAGTGCATAGAACTGACATTTTTTTTTTAAGTATCGTAAACATGCTGTAAATGTCCTTAAGTAATAGGCTCTCCCTAATGTGATTAATGTGTGTATTTATTTCATGTAGTAATTCTTTTCAGTTACTCTACAGTTAATTGTTTCTGCTCTTTTTCAGTTTATTTCCTTCATTTCTTTAAATCTCCTGCAATATTATACTCACTGGAGGTTATATAAACTGCAACTATTAAACATGAGACTTTCTAGTACATAAGTTATGACTGCAGTTGAGGGATGTTGCAGTAAACTCTGGTTCCTAAGGCTGCAGAAGTAGCAGTTGTAATGAGTTTTGATGCCAAGAATGAACGTGAGGGCTATTATTACACATTTAAGGTCAACCTTTTTAATCTGAGTAACAATACTTCACTATTTACAATCTGAATACAATTCAGTTACAATTAGTGTTTGTTTCATCATTATTCCCTTCAGATGCATTGATTATTTTTTATAGGGAAATTTTTCACACAGCTTGCCTGAGTAACAAACAGTCACTGATTGACATCAGCAGCCAACAATGGAAAAATTGTTTTTTGCATGTAATAGCAAATCATATTTAACATTTTCAGTGCCTAGTGTAATAAATAGATTGATATCGATATAGTGTCCATGATCTGGTAACTGTCCATAGAAACATAGAAATTAGGTGCAGGAGCAGGCCATTCAGCCCTTCGAGCCTGCACCGCCATTCAATAAGATCATGGCTGATCATTCAACCTCAGTACCCCTTTCCTGCTTTCTCTCCATACCCCTTGATCCCTTTGGCCGTAATGGCCATATCTAACTCCCTTTTGAATATATCTAATGAACTGGCCTCAACAACTTTCTGCGGTAGAGAATTCCATACGTTAACCACTCTCTGAGTGAAGAAGTTTCTCCTCATCTCGGTCCTAAATGGCTTAGCCCTTATTCTTAGACTGTGACCCCTGGTTCTGAAACTCTGCAGCAAGGGGAACATTCTTCCTGCCTCTAACCTGTCCAATCCCGTCAGAATGTTATATGTTTCTATGAGATCCCCTCTCATTCTTCTAAACTCCAGTGGATACAAGCCCAGTTGATCCAGTCTCTCCTCATATGTCAGTGCTGCCATCCCGGGAATCAGTCTGGTGAACCTTCGCTGTACTCCCTCAATAGCAAGAATGTCCTTCCTCAGATTAGGAGACCAAAACTGAACACAATATTCCAGGTGTGGCCTCACCAAGGCTCTGTACAATTGCAGTAAGACCTCCCTGCTCCGATACTCAAATCCTCTAACTATGAAGACCAACATGCCATTTGCCTTCTTCATCGCCTGCTGTACCTGCATGCCAACCTTCAATGACTGATGTACCATGACACCCAGGTCTCGTTGCACCTCCCCTTTTCCTAATCTGTCACCATTCAGATAATATTCTGCCTTCCTGTTTTTGCCACCAAAGTGGATAACCTCACATTTATCCACATTATACTGCATCTGCCATGCATTTGCCCACTCATCTAACCTGTCCAAGTCCATACTGCTACTGAGTACCAACTCCACCAACAGAGTTGCAATTGTCGGAGAATGATAGTTTCAGAGACAGCTGGTTGTGATGTGCACCTCTGAGCATCACGATCCTTATGTATATGTAACAGCTGACTCCCAAGCTTATGGATGATTAATGTTTTGCCAATTGTTTCTGGAGAGGTGCAATTCTTTCTGAACCATGGAAGTTCCCAAGAAACTTATCATTTTACAAAATGTCCACCATTAATTTCCTGTGCAATGAGCAAGTTCTCATCTACATATCTTTAAGCTTACTTCTGAAGCCAACATTAAAAGAAGTGGCTACGTTTCTCTCATTAAGAGTTTTATGTTAGAACATTTTTGATCAATTCTCGGGATACCACATATGACTAATATGTTGTCATACTTAAACTGCATTATACCCATTCAGTTCTATTTCTCCCACTATACCTTTATTGAGGCCACCCTTCCTGCTGACTCAAAACTGCATTTTGGTGGAATGATGACTGGCATCATAAACTGTGATCATTCCAGTGCCTTGCCCAGATGAATCAAATAAAAGATGTCATGGCATATCCAATATTGCCACAGCTGTTATAACTAAACCTATGCAATATGCTCACAGAGTAATGGGAGGGTAGTCTGCTTTTATTTCATCTCTGGTCCAGAATAAGCCCAGACTCTATACTTTGTTAAGACATGGGATAAGAAGACATGGGTACTAGGCAAGTCAAGCTATATTCCATATTGTAGATCATTCACTTGACCAGTACACAGAATCAAGCTTCTGTCTGCAGGTTCGATATACAGTTAAGATCCATCATTTCAATCAAATACATCCAATCCAGGTTAGGAACAGCTGGTGCTGTGGGCCAGTTACTTTCACCTCGATGGTCTGGGTTTGAATCCAGTCCAGATCCATGGGATGAAAGTCTTCACTTCCTGGTGGGTGTAAGATAAGGGTGTAAGTGAAATTAGTTTGGGTAGTTTCAATTAAGTTCCTAGTGCGTCAGAGCCCACTACTTAAAACTGCTATGAATTGGCATATAAATGGAATTAACTTGAACAGCCTTATTTTAGACAGGTGACTGTTATGGAAAATAGAAAACGTTACACTGATGCAGTGGAGGATGTTCATGTGAGGTTGGGATTAGAAAGCATTGTTAAACGAAGTGTAGAGTCTAAGGGCTAGAAATCGGCCTTCGCCCCAATTGTGGGCAGTAACCTTCCAGGCCAGGACTTCTTGCGCCCGGCCAGGAAGTCCCGCCCCCGACACAGAATTGGGCCATACACCCCTCAAAGGAAGTGGAGTGCTGTCTCCAGCGCTCCACTTCCTTTGAGGGAGCTCGGAGTCCAGTGCCGCGCAGAGCAGGCCAGCACGACGCAGATGCTCCATATACCGCTGACACGCTACAACGCCCCTTCCATTAAAGGGGAGGACCACTGGGCGCTCTGGGAGATCGACTGAGCCAGCAACCTGGCACCCAGAACGGAGTGCCGGGCTGCACGATGGTGGCTTGGTCGACGTGAGGGCCCGGGGTGCTAAAGGCCTCCCCTTTAAGGGGCGCCGCAGCGGCAGATGTCCGACAGTTTCCCAACCCGCGTAGCAATTTCCCCTGCGGAGCATAAAGGGTCTGGCACGGGGCAATGAGGGGTCGGTACACACGGCGATGACATCATCACTGGGTTGTGCACTGGCCTGGGGCAGCACCCACCCAAACCTCCAGGGCAATTTTCAGGGTGGTGGTAGCCCTCCACCCTTCCCAAGGCAAAAACGCCATTGTGCCCCGTTAGCGCCCCCGGAGTGTACTGGCTTCAGGATCAAACTCCTGATTTTTGGTTGAGACTTTGTAAGATTGAAGAATTTAGTATGTTTTACCTTTGCTGTTCAGTGTACTAATAATTCTTGAATTTACTAACTTTCAGAGATGAAGGGAAACTGGTTTCCCTCCGCCTGGAGGTGATATCATTCACAAAGTACCTACCCATAGAAACATAGAAAATAGGTGCAGGAGTAGGCCATTCGGCCCTTCTAGCCTGCACCGCCATTCAATGAGTTCATGGCTGAACATTCAACTTCAGTACCCCATTCCTGCTTTCTCGCATACCCCTTGATCCCCCGAGTAGTAAGGACTTCATCTAACTCCTTTTTGAATATATTTAGTGAATTGGCCTCAACAACTTTCTGTGGTAGAGAATTCCACAGGTTCACCACTCTCTGGGTGAAGAAGTTTCTCCTCATCTTGGTCCTAAATGGCTTACCCCTTATCCTTAGACTGTGACCCCTGGTTCTGGACTTCCCCAACATTGGGAACATTCTTCCTGCATCTAACCTGTCTGAACCCATCAGAATTTTAAACGTTTCTATGAGGTCCCCTCTCATTCTTCTGAACTCCAGTGAATACAAGCCCAGTTGATCCAGTCTTTCTTGATAGGTCAGTCCCGCCATCCCGGGAATCAGTCTGGTGAACCTTCGCTGCACTCCCTCAATAGCAAGAATGTCCTTCCTGAAGTTAGGAGACCAAAACTGTACACAATACTCCAGGTGTGGCCTCACCAAGGCCCTGTACAACTGTAGCAACACCTCCCTGCCCCTGTACTCAAATCCCCTCGCTATGAAGGCCAACATGCCATTTGCTTTCTTAACCGCCTGCTGTACCTGCATGCCAACCTTCAATGACTGATGTACCAGGTCTCGTTGCACCTCCCCTTTTCCTAATCTGTCACCATTCAGATAATAGTCTGTCCCTCTGTTTTTACCACCAAAGTGGATAACCTCACATTTATCCACATTATACTTCATCTGCCATGCATTTGCCCACTCACCTAACCTATCCAAGTCACTCTGCAGCCTCATAGCATCCTCCTCGCAGCTCACACTGCCACCCAACTTAGTGTCATCCGCAAATTTGGAGATACTACATTTAATCCCCTTGTCTAAATCATTAATATACAGTGTAAACAGCTGGGGCCCCAGCACAGAACCTTGCGGTACCCCACTAGTCACTGCCTGCCATTCTGAAAAGTACCCATTTACTCCTACTCTTTGCTTCCTGTCTGACAACCAGTTCTCAATCCATGTCAGCACACTACCCCCAATCCCATGTGCTTTAACTTTGCACATTAATCTCTTGTGTGGGACCTTGTCGAAAGCCTTCTGAAAGTCCAAATATACCACATCAACTGGTTCTCCCTTGTCCACTCTACTGGAAACATCCTCAAAAAATTCCAGAAGATTTGTCAAGCATGATTTCCCTTTCACAAATCCATGCTGACTTGGACCTATCATGTCACCTCTTTCTAAATGCACTGCTATGACATCCTTAATAATTGATTCCATCATTTTACCCACTACTGAGGTCAGGCTGACCGGTCTATAATTCCCTGTTTTCTCTCTCCCTCCTTTTTTAAAAACTGGGGTTACATTGGCTACCCTCCACTCCATAGGAACTGATCCAGAGTCTATGGAATGTTGGAAAATGACTGTCAATGCATCCGCTATTTCCAAGGCCACCTCCTTAAGTACTCTGGGATGCAGTCAATCAGGCCCTGGGGATTTATCGGCCTTCAATCCCATCAATTTCCCCAACACAATTTCCCGACTAATAAGGATTTCCCTCAGTTCCTCCTCCTTACTAGACCCTCTGACCCCTTTTATATCCGGAAGGTTGTTTGTGTCCTCCTTAGTGAATACCGAACCATGAATATTTAACAAATCATTCACCACTAACCAAATTTTTTTTTTCTCCCACTCTCTCTAATGCTGCCATGGACAGTCGGCCGGACACCTCTTTTATCTGGTTCCTCAATCCACTCAAATCCATCAAATACCTCATCTGCACCAGATACAAGTGGCTTATTGTGAAGATTGTGTTGGCTTTGTTGCTGTTGTTCATGATAGGCCTCTTCCTTTACAGCATGCCTGGTTATATGGTAAAGAAGCTACTTGGTGCATGAATCACCATCATTCACCCATTCTGGTTTGTGGAATGCAACTAACAGCTAATACTTTTAATAAAACATCTTTTTGTGTGTCTGAATTAATATATGAAAAAGGAGATGGGTGTATAACAGTGGTTGGGAGATCATTTTGAAAACTTCTAAGTTACACTTTACCAATCCATCATTATTTTGGTGTGCAGTGTGAAGTTCTTCAGAATGATTCTGTTTGAACTGTAGTTAAAAGTAATTTGTATTTTTTTTTGCGCTCATTACCAAGTAAACTTTGTGCTGTTTTGAGCTTTAGAATTTATAACAAAATAATTTGTAACTATCATTTGTGTTGTGTATTTTTCCTACAATTTTCTTTTATTCATATTAAAAATGACCTGTTTCACAAGCCGTCTAAATACCAATTTATCCTGGTGGCTGAACCCAATGCGTGTTGCCTATCTACTGATCTGGAGAAACTACAAGTGTTACATCATTGGATTCCTGGCCGGGCTACTCCTTTCACTGTTTGTGGCCTTGATAATTTTCAGCATACCCCGTCAATTAACTGAAAAAATCTTCAACACTGGAAGGTGATTTTATGAGTTATGCTCTTGTCAAAAAGCTATTGCTTTGGTATAAGTTATTTTTGGCAAGGGAAAGCAGTTCATCTGGTGTAAGTAAGGAACTAACACTCACATCATCATGCAGAGCTTATAACTAACAAGCAGATACTGGATTCATCTAGGTGTTAAGTGATGGATGCATGAACATATATATCATATCAAGGCAAATCTAAGACACATTAAACTGCAATGCAGTCTATTCATTCCCATTAATTAGAAGTTGTAACACAAGCATGGCATTTTATTGCCATGTGGCTTATGCATTCATGAGGATTGTTTTCTTGTTACATTATAACAATGTGATGCAACATACGGGGAGACTTGATGAGAACCAGGTTCAAATCCAGCCCACTATTAAGTAGGGCAAGTAATTTGCTTGGAAGAGGCATGTTCATTACTTCCAGGGCTTTTAAGCAAAACTGCTTTATTTGAGCAGCAAATTGCACTGCATGGTGCAAGTTGAGATATTTGTGGGATTTGTTGCAGGATATTGCCCACATCAAATCATTTGCCGTGGAAAGTCCGAGCAGCATAAAGACGTGACAGTAGGCATGCCACTTCAGCAGGTCCAGCAGCCTCCCACGCGCCTGCCATTCCCCCAATGCAGGACTGAAATGCTGCTGGAGCATGCGAGTGGCACTCCAATCACCAGGCGACCAATTGGGGTGGGCATTTCAGGGAAAGCAAAGAAAAAACCCACATAATATCTAAGAAACACTAGTTTGAGAAGCTGAGAGCATATTTGTCCAAGGTCACAATTACAGATAAATCTCTTACTTTTCTATCAGACCAGCTCTAGTATTAATGTAATTTTCATGACTAATAAATAAAGTAGCACTTTACAAGGCATGACTGCACTGTGGAAAATGGCAAACAGTATGCCCTGGATAACATTGATGTTCTATTTGCTTTGTAATTGGTAATTGCCTCTCTTTGTAATACATTTCTCATTGTGTACATCCATGAAAATATGAAACTACGATTGTATGTCCACAAAAACCTATCATGTTCTATTTTGTGTTACTCTTTGTATGGATCTTTGTGTAACTAACTTTTGGTTCATGTTGCGAAAACAATGTGAAAAAAAGAAACGAACATTTAAAATTTGAAATAAAGTATTAAAAATATCTGCATCAAACTGTGGATACTAGTTTCACTGGAAACACCTAGCTCATGGAAGACAATCAACTTACAAACAAGACAATTGCATTAGTTAACTCAACATACTCTGCTGGTTCAGTGCAGGTTACCTACCTTGTACCTTAAAGGAGAAATTATATTGGGAACAAGGAAATGGCAGAGACTTTAAACAAATATTTTGTATCTGTCTTCACAGTAGAAGACACAAAAAGTGTACCAAAAATAGGAGGGAACCAAGGGGCTAATGAAAGTGAGAAACTTAAAGTAATTAATATCAGTAGCGAAAAAGTACTTGAGAAACTAATGGGACTAAATGGACCCTGGACTGGATGGCCTACATCCTAGGGTCTTAAAAGTGGCTGCAGAGATAGTGGATGCATTGGTTGTGATTTTCCAAAATTCCCTAGATACAGGAATGGTCCCAGCAGATTGGAAGGCAGCAAATGTAACCCCATTATTCAAGAACATAGTGAGAGAGAAAACAAGGAACTACAGGCCAGTTAGCCTGACATTGATTGTTGGGAAAATGCTGGAATCTATTATTAAGCAAATGGTAACAAGGCACTTAGAAAATCATAATATGATTAGGCGGAGTCAACATGGTTTTATGAAAGGGAAATCGTGTTTGACAAGTTTATTAGATATTTTTGAGGCTGTAACCAGCATTGTAGATACAGAGGAACCAGTGGATGTAGTATATTTGAATATCCAAAAGGCATTTGATAAGGTACCACATAAACATAGAAACATAGAAAATAGGTGCAATAAGATCATGGCTGACCATTCAATAAGATCATGGCTGATCAAATGTTGTAATGCAAGAAAAGGGTACTTGGGAAGGGGGTAATGTATTAACATGGATAGAGGATTGGTTAACGGACATAAAACAGAGTAAGGATAAACAGGTCATTTTCAGATTGGCAGGCCGTAACTAGTAGGGTGCCACAAGGATCAGTGCTTGGGCCGCAGCTATTTATAATCTATATTAATGACATAGATGAAAGGACCAAGTGAAATGTATCCAAGTTAATTGATGATACAAAGCTAGGTGGGAAAGTAAGCTGTGAGGAGGACTCAAAGAGCCTGCAAAGGGATATAGACAGGTTAAGTGAGTGGGAAATAAGGTGGCAGATGGAGTATAATGTGGGATAATGTGAGGTTATTCACTTTGGTAAGAATAGAAAAGCAGAATATTTTGAAATGGTGAGAAATTATTAAATGTTGGTGTTCAAAGAGATTTAGGTATCCTAGTACAAGAATTACAGAGTTAGCATGCAGGTACAGTAAGCAATTAGGAAGGCAAATGGCACGTTGGCCTTTATTGCTAGAGGGTTGGAGTACAAAAGTAAAGAAGTATAGCTACAATTGTACAGGGCCTTGGTAAGACCACATCTGGAGTACTGTGTATAGTTTTGGTCTTACCTAAGGAAGGATATACTTGCCTTAGAGGCGGTGCAACAAAGGCTCACTAGATTGATTCCTGGAGAGATGAGTAGATTGGGCCTATACATTCCTATGAGGAGAGATTGAGTAGATTGGGCCTATACTCTCTGGAGTTTAGAAGAATGACAGGTGATCTCATTGATTCCGAGGGGCAATACACGTAAATGTAAGATTCCGAGGGGGATTGACAGGATAGATGCTGAGAGATTGTTTCCCCTGGCGGGAGAGCCTAGAACAAGGGATCATAGTCTCAAGATAAGGGGTCAGCCTTTTAAACTGAGATGAGGAGGAATTTCTTCACTTAGAGAGTTGTGAATCTTTGGAATTCTCTGCCTCCAAAGTGCTGTCATTGAGAATATTCAAGGCTGAGATAGATAGATTTTGGGACTTCAGGGGAATCAAGGAAAATGGGGATAGGGCAGGAAAGTGGAGTTGAGGTCGAAGATCAGCCATGATCTTATTGAATGCGGGAGCAGGCTCGAGGGGCCATATGGCCTACACCTACTTCTTATGTTCTTATAGCCACACTGAAGGAGTAATGATGAGGTTCTTTAGTTACTTGGCAACAAAGCACAATACATGTTGCATCACATAAACCAGGCACAAATGCAAGATAAAAAGCCAAATACTGCAGATGCTGTAAATTTGAAATAGAAACAGAAAATGCAAGAAACATGCAACAATACAGGCAGCATCTGTGGAGAAAGGAAACATGCCAAGTTAATGCTTCCAATCAGAAATGTCAACCTAGCCTTTTTTATTTCCCCACAGATGCTGACCTGCTGAGTGTTTCTAGCTTTTCCTGTCTTTATTTCAGAAATGCAAAATAACTGCTGCATCTGTGCTCTAAGAACTAATTACACCATTCTTTATCGAAACTGTTAGTGTTACAGCAAATGGTCCATAAGAGGGCCAGTTAGAAAGTTATTTTTATGGACAGCCAGAAGCCGCAATGCTACAGCACTGGCTCTTGACCAAGAGTGCCAAGTTCAGTTATGGTAGAAGAGTGCAACCCCTACTGTCATTGTGGTCTGCATAAATGAGTACCAGGGAGTGTTACTTGGTGGCCACCTATATAATTTAAATCCATGTTCACAGTAATCTGCATATATCTCAGGTTGCTGAAGGCAACACATTCTGATTTTGAATTTAACACAAATTAGTCTACAGCACTAAATACAGCTCTTTCACAACTTCCAGAACCACAAAATAAGCACAAATAGGATTAAGATGCCTGCCTTTGCAGGCTTAATTTCCACGGTCTAGGGACTACAGATGGGGCATCCTTGAGTTTTGATTTCCTATCCCTCAATTAGCTTGCTGTCTTGTAATCCGTATCCAAGTTAAATTTAGCATTTTTCACTAATGCCATCACAAGCTTGTCTGGTCATAAAACATAAAGCCATTCAAGAAAAAGTGAAGCTTAAAAATGGATTGGCAGCAATAACAAAAGAGAAGAACTTCAACAATACTGGGGGGAATCATACTTGGACAGCATAATATTTTTAAAACAATATTTATTAATTACTGATTAGATATCGAAGCATTAGAATGCACACTATCGAATTTGTGATGTAATCAAATGCATCCCACAGCAATTTCCCAAAGTCCACAACAAACTGTAAATTATTGATTCCTCTTCACAAGGTTTAATCATCCAAGTTCTTCTTAGTTGGTGCCTTATTCTTGTTCAGGATTAAACTGAACCAGTTGTGTTGGTGGAATCTCAAGATCACTATTTACCTAAGAGAAAGAATGGACAATATTTCTAGTCTAACAGGTAAAACCTCTCCCAGTGCATTCAGTATTACAGTTGGCATTTTTTCATCATGAACAAAGGATTACAATTATAGTATTGTCTCAAAAGCCACTATAGACAATTACAGGCAACTAATGTAACTAAATATGGTGTTCCTCAATATATTAATAAAACCCATTAATATTCATATAAAACAACAATTTAAACATAGCATCCTCAAGCAAAAGAGAAAATTGACAAGACATTGGCTAATATTTTAGGCACCACATAAATATAGGAGTTTTACTTGAAGACTAAAGTGTCGCTAATGAAACAGTATTTAAAAAAAAGAGTGAGCCATGAACCTGGAAATAATAGAGTAGTTGGCATTAACTCTATAGGGCAGAATAGTATTACACTAGGAATCGGTTCAGTAGGTAACTAAACTAGTGGATGAGGATTATTCCGTGGATCTTTCTTTGCATTTCAAGTGGTGTTTGATAAACGGCATAGAAATTTGATTGTCTCGAATTCAGCCGTAAACCCAGTGGCAAACACAAAATACCACGCCGAAACTGATGAGCAAGAGGACCCCGTAAAGTTGGTTCTCTTGTATCATCAGGATATGGCCGATGTGCTGAAGACACCAGAGACAACGCACTGATCACGAAGACGACGAAGATTGTCCAAATGGTAGGGCAGCACCAGACCCATCGTGAGTCTGGGGGGAGAAGAGCAGATCAGGCGGGGTGGGGCGGAGGTGAGTGGTGTCTGGCAGCAACTCGCAGTTTTAATGGGCAGCTAGGAGGTGCACTCCTGCTCCTTTTGGTTCCAATTTTTTACTTATTGCTTTGGTGGCAATCTCCAGTGGTCCCTTTAAAGACTGATGTTTCTCCAAGAAAACTGACCACAAGATGTACAATGCATGCTGTGGTCGGCCACAATCCAATGTCGGAAAGCGGTCTGAAGTAGGCTTTATCCCTGATCGAACTCGGCCCTCCTGCATCTCATTTTGTATAAAATTACTGCAGGCAGCTCGCTGCATGCAGTAAGAATCCTCAGTCTCCATACCCTTGTTCCCTATTTGCCCACCAGTAGAAACAACATTTCACAGTTTACCCACAGGAAGCTCCCCAGGTTTCACTCCCTCATTTACTGGCTACTCCTCTCTTAGCACCGCTCCCATCACAATGTTGCTGTTGCTCCTGGTTCTAGAGGAAATGCTGGGCCTTACGCACACACTACCCAACCCCACTGCATTCCCCAGAAATCTCTTCCCCATACCCAAGCTCCAATCTCCCATTCCTAGTTCCCAGTTTCCCTCTTCCCTGCCCAAGCCCCAATCCCTCTGACATCCAATTCTGTCTCCCACTCTCCTCTTACCCAAGCTCCTGACTCCATTTCCTAGTCTCCCTCTCTTCCCCCTGCCCAACCCCCATCACCCCAACCCCAGTCTAGTTTCCTTCTCCGCCTGCGCAAGCCCCAATCTTCCCAACCACCATTCCCAACTGTCACTCTCCCCTCACCTGAGTCCCAATCCCCATACCCATCTCCCTCTCAACCCCTGAATTCAATCTCCCAAGCCCCACCCCCAGTCTCCCATTCTCCTCATTCCCCAATCCAGAATCCATAACCCCTTCTCCTAAGCCCATTCCCATTACATAAGAACATAAGAAATAGGAGCAGGAGTAGGCCATTTGGCCCCTCAAGCCTGCTCTGCTATTCAATAAGATCATGGCTGATCTTATCATGGACTCAGCTCCACTTCCCTGCCCACTCCCATAACCCTTTATTCCCTTATTGCTCAAAAATCTGTCTTTCTCCGCCTTAAATATATTCAATGACCCACCCTCCACAGCTCTCTGGGGCAGAGAATTCCACAGATTTAGAACCCTCAGAGAAGTAATTCCTCCTCATCTCAGTTTCAAATGGGCGCCCCTTTATTTTGAGACTATGCCCCCTAGTTTTAATTTCCCCTATGAGTGGAAGTATCCTCTCTGCATCCACCTTGTCGAGCTCCCTCATTATCTTATATGTTTTTCGATAAGTTCACCTCTCATTCTTTTAAACACAAATGAGTATAGGCTCAACCTACTCAACCTATCTTCATAAGTCAACCACCTTCTCCCTCTGTCAAGAGTCCCAATTTCCTGACCACTCACCTGATCTTCCTGTCCTCTGAATTCCAATCTTCTGACAGACCCCCCACAAGACCCAATCTCACGGACTCCACCCCCACTACGAGACCTAAACTCCTGACCACGATTCTCCTGCCCTTCAGTCTCTGTTCATCCTTTCCCACCCCAGCCTTGCCTGGTGGCAAAAACAGGAAGGCAGAATATTATCTGAATGATGACAGATTAGGAAAAGGGGAGGTATAACGAGACCTGGGTGTCATGGTACATCAGTCATTGAAGGTTGGCATGCAGGTACAGCAGGCGATGAAGAAGGCAAATGGCATGTTGGCCTTCATAGTGAGAGGATTTGAGTATAGAAGCTGGGAGTTCTTAGTGCAGTTGTATAGGGCCTTGGTGAGGCCACACCTTGAATATTGTGTACAGTTTTGGACTCCTAATCTGAGGAAGGACATTCTTGCTATTGAGAGAGTGCAGCGAAGGATCACCAGACTGATTCCTGGGATGGCAGGACTGACATATGAAGAAAGACTGGATCGACTAGGCTTACATTCACTGGAATTTAGAAGAATGAGAGGGGATCGCATAAAAACATATAAAATTCTGACGGGATTGGAAAGGTTAGATGCAGGAAGAATGTTCCCGATGTTAGGGAAGTCCAGAACCAGGGGTCACAGTCTAAGGATAAGGATAAGCCATTTAGGACCGAGATGAGGAGAAACTTCTTCATTCAGAGAATTGTGAACCTGTGGAATTCTCTACCACAGGATGTTGTTGAGGTAGTTCGTTAGATATATTCAAAAGGGGGTTAGATGTGGCCCTTTACGGCTAAAGGGATCAAGGTGTATGGAGAGAAAGCAGGAATGGGGTACTGAAGTTGCATGATCAGCCATGATCATATTGAATGGTGGTGCAGGCTCGAAGGGTCGAATGGCCTAACTCCTGCACCTATTTTCTATGTTTCTCCCCACGCTATCTCTCTCCCTTCCACCAATCACCTCTGTTTCCGGTCACGCCCGAGTTTGAGCTGGCACTCTGGATGGGGGAAGTGAAGTCATGGAGCGGTGGTGCTAACTAATGCAGCACAAAGTTTCACTAGTGCAATTCTCCTGGGCTAATAGAAACAGTGGAGATATGTGTGCCCCATTTCAGGAGACTCAATGCAGCACACCACAGGCCAGATGAAACTGCTCCATGGGCCGTACGTTTCATATACCTGATTTAGAGAATACTACTTGTATATACCATTATAAGATTTGCTGGGTGGCATTAAGCTACAATTAAGCAAATGTATGCTAGGGAATGACAAATGGAATTTAATATATGAAGGCCTATTAGAATAGGAAAAGTAAAATGTATATACGACAAAGGGGCTCTCTGCTCATTTCAACCCATAGGGTTATGACGAATGACCCTTAAAGGCACAATACCAAAATAATGCTATTTTAAGTTTGGCTATTCAGACTGGCAAAGCCCAACAAAAGTCAACAGGTGCCCCCCAGTAAAGGAGTGATACTAAAGTTCCAGGGAGAAGTCCACCCAAACTACGTACCAAGGAAAACACACTTTTAAGAAATCAAAACTATAAAATGAGGGGAAATCAAATATTCTATGCAGTGCCATTGACCATTGAAGTATAATAACAGATTGGGATTGTACTACCGTCAAATGCCTCTCTCAAAGAGGCTGCACCACTGAATTTACCGAATGGGATGGCCCACCCAAACTAATTTAAACAAAAACAAACCGAAGTTAATAAAATAAAAAAGGATAAATTTAAAGGAGAATAGCAAAACAAAAGTTTCATAAAGTGTCCATCTGTCCTGGTCAGTTTGAATAGCCTAATTTAAAATAGTGTTCCTTTGTCATGCTTCTGTGACTGGTGGTCTCCACACGTAAATTCTGTTCAATGTCCTCTGATTTTACCATTTTGATTTTATTTTATTTTAGTTACTTTGATTAGTTTATTTTCTTTACTGCCTGAAATTTTATTGGGGTCATCCCTTTAAGGATAGATATTTGTCGTGAATAGCCCAGTGGCACAGTCTCACCTCCCTAGTGAAAATAGGACCCCCTTTGTCATGTATACGCAGTATGTTGGTGTTCTGTAAATGATAGGTTTGGTCACTAAAAATAAACAAGAGGGAAAAAAGTCAAGCCAAAAGTTTAAAAACATCCTTCTCAAGTAAAGAGGCAGTACAATATGTGACACTGCACATCGTGATGGGATATAGATCTACTCATTGCACAAAAGTGGCAAAAGAAGTTTGTAGAACAGTTCAGCAGCCGATTACAAGCCACGGTGCCAAATACTATCCTCCACCCCATCCCCAGCAGTTCCAGTAAAAAGGCCCTAAAACAGGGCCTTCAACAGGAATTTTCAGCTGGCAAAGATGGCACCACCTCCTGCTAGGAAGATGGCAACAAAGCAGTGGAGGATATGCTGTACAAGAGTGTCATATATTCAATTATCATTGTAACCCATGTATAAACTGACCCATGTATACACCTTGAGAACATTGACCACAAGGGGGTGAACTTGTGGGAGACACTCCTAACCTGGACTTTCAGGTATAAAAGGGGAAGCTCCATCCACCTTCATCACTTGAGGTCTTGGTAATAAAGGTAACTGGTCACAGAGTGACCTTCTCTCAAGTATGGGCCCCGTGTGCATTTATACTGTATAGTAAGGACATATCAAAGAGAAAAAAGGAAACCTCTGTGTGCAAAGTGGAATGATATGGGCTGTATTTCCAAGTGGAGGCTCAGGGGTATCCGAGGACCTTCGGCCAATAAGCAAGATCAGTTGTTCAGGGTGAAAGCATGAAAATTGGGTTCTATTTGTAGTAGGCTGGTGCGACTCCGGGATTGAGCAAAACTCACACTGACCAAAAGGCAATAAATGCCTTCCTTAAAGGAGCAACATCATTAACAATTAAAGGGAGAGCCTGGTCCACCCAAACTAGCTTTAAACAAAAATATCTAAAAAAATAAAATCAAAGTACTGAAATCAGGGCTAACCAAAACCAAAATTCCATGCAGTGCACATCAACCATGAAAAGCATCCAGCGATGCCAGTAGACACCACGGGGTTGAAATTCGGTATCGCCCCGTTTGGGTGCAGTAACCGAGGCGAAGTCTGACCTCCTGCACCGGGCGCAGAAGTCCCGTCCCGGCCGCGAAATTGGGGGTAGCACCCCTGGGAGGAAGTGTATTGCAACGTCGGGCACTCCACTTCCTCTCAGAGGCAGGACCAGGGCGGTATGCACGCAGATTTTCCAGCGGCCTGTAGAGCTAGCGCGAGCACAGGCCCTCCTCTTCCATTAAAGGAGCCTCCACTATGCCACCGGGGATGTGGGGTGCTGTGGCTGCAGCCCGGCTCAGATGTGCAGTGCCAGGCTGCACCATCGCGGCATGGACCCCACGAAATACACCACGAAAGGCTAGGAAAAACAATCAACTGATGTTGCACAGGACACAGGGCATTAGCACCCGACCACATTGGTGTCCGGGAGCCCAGAGATGACCGCTCAATGGCCAGACTTACATCACCTGATGCTGTACACCCTGGCTGCCACATGATGCGCCAGGTTGGCACCATCCCACACCAACAACATAAAGCATCCCTACAATGCCCAAGCCATTCCTTTCACTCTCATCTTCTTTCTTAGGCAGTCACTAGGAGTCAAGGATGACTTGCTTCCACACTAAAAATGAGTTCTCAGGTGACTGAAGAGTCCAATGCGGAACCTACAGTCTCTGTCACAGGTAGGGCAGATGATGGTTGGAGGTTACGGTGCCTGGGTTGCCGCGTGCTCCTTCCGCTGATGACGCTTGACTTCAGTTTGCTCTCGGCAAAGCGACTCAAGGTAATCAGCACCTTCCCGGATGCTTTTCCTCCATGTTGGGCGTTCTTGGACCAGGGATTCCCAGGTATCGATGGGAATGTTGCACTTTTTCAGGGTGGCTTTGCAGGTGTCTTTGAAGCGTTTCCTCCGTCCACCTTGGGCTTATTTGCCGTGTCGGAGCCCTGAGTAGAGCACTTGTTTTGGGAGCCTCGTGTCAGGCATGTGGGCGATGTGGCCCGTCCAGCGGAGCTGATCAAGTGTGGTCAATGCTTCGATGCTGGGGATCTTGGATTGCGAGAAATGACGCTGGTGCGCCTATCCTGCCAGTGGATTTGCAGGATCTTGCGGAGGCAACGTCGGTGGTAGTGCTCCAGTGTTTTGAGATGTCTGCTGTACATAGTCCATCTGAGCCATATAGGAGGGCGGGTATCACTACTGCTCTGTAGACCATGAGCTTGGTGCCAGGTTTGAGATGCTGGTCTTCAAACACTCTCTTCGTCAGGCGACCGAAGGCTGCACAGGCACACCTCGTCGTCGATATCTGTCCTTGTTGACAGTAGGCTTCCGAGATATGGAAAATGATTCACGTTGTCCAAGGCCTCGTCGAATGGTTAGTGTAAGGCCCATGCTTTCGTATGCCTCAGTGAAGGTGTTGACGATGGCTTGGAGTTCGGCCTCCGAGTGTGCGCAGGCGCAAACATCATTTATGTACTCTAATTCGATGACGGAGGATGGGGCGGCCTTGGATCTGGCCAGGAGACGGCGGAGGTTGAACAGATTCCCATTTGTCCTTTAATTTAGTTCCACTCCAGTGGGGAGCATGCTGAGGGTGAGATGGAGCATTGCAGCAAGGAAGGTCAAGAAATGCTTTGGTGCGATGCCACAGCCTTGCTTGACCCTGGTCCAAACGTGGATTGGGTCTGTGGTGGATCTGTTCGTCAGGATCATGGCTTGCATGTTATCGTGGAGCAGGCGGAGGATGGTGACAAATTTTTGAGGGCAGCCGAATCTGAGGAGGACGCTCCCATAATCCCTCACAGTTGATAGTGTCGAAGGCTTTTATGGGGTCGAAGTAGGCCATGTACAGGGGTTAGTGCTGTTCCCTGAATTTCTCTTGTATCTGCCGCACGATGAAGATCATGTCCACTGTGTCCCTTAGTGGACGGGATCCGTATTGCGACTCTGGAAGGAGCTCTTCAGCCACAGGGAGAAGGTGATTGAGGAGGATTCTTGCAATGACTTTCCCGGTGGTTGACAGCAGGGAGATTCCTCTGTAGTTACCGCAGTCAAACTTGTCACAATTACATCTCCTGGAGATCTCCTGGCATGATCTCGTCCTTCCAGAAGAGAGAGAGGAGGTCATGAATCTGCGCCAGTAGTGCTTCTCCGTCATGTTTTAGTGCTTCAACGGGGATTCCATCTGCTCCTGATGCCTTGTTGCTCTTCAGTTGTTGGATGGCCTTTTCAACCTTGTGCTGGGCTGGGCTGGGGTTGTGCTAAGATGGTGGCGGGTGGCATGCGGTGGGGTGGAGTTGAGGACACTCACGTCGAAGACAGAGACTTGCTTAAAGAGATCCTCGAAGTGCTCCTTCCAGCGGACACTGACTACCTTTCTGTCCATGATGAGTATCTTTCTGTTCTTGGCCAGCAGTGGGTAGGGCCTTGGATGCTTGGGCCGTAGGTCGTTTTGACTGCGCTGAAGAATCCTTGCATCTTGTGGTTATTGGCTAACTGCTGGATTTCTTGTACTTTCTCCACCCACCATCTGTTCTTTAGGTCATGGGCTTTCTGTTGGACCTTGGACCGTCAGACGTCTGTAGAGCTGCTTTCTTGTCCTCAAGTTGTGTTGCTGTTTCCAGTCTAAGAATGCCTTGCACGTGCAGCATATTAGCTCCTGGATCTCTTGGTCGTTCTCGTCAAACCAGTCTTGGCGTTCCCTGGTCAAGTGACCAAGTGTCTCTTCACAGGTGCTAACTATGGAAGCCTTGAGGACAGAACAGGCACTGTGGACACTCTGCGTCTCTGGGTCACTAGGAGTCGTCAGGTTGGTGGTGAGGAGCTGGCTGAATAGGGTTTTCTTGGTAGGCTCTGAGTGCTCTGGTGTTGATTTTTCTGCAGCATTGTTTCTGTTGCCATCACTGTTTTGGGGCAATGTTGATGGTAATGACAGAGCGAATTAGGCGGTGGTCTGTCCAGCAGTCGTCAGCTCCTGTCATGGCGCGGGTGATGCGCACGTCTTTGCGGTCCCTCGCTCAGACGATGATGTAGTCTAGCAGATGCCAGTGCTTGGAGTGAGGATGTTGCCATGAGGTTTTATATTTGTCCTTCTGACGGAACAGGGTATTGGTTATGACGAGGCCATGCTCTGAGCATTTCATCAGGAGGAGGGTGCCATTGGAGTTGGTATTCCCTACCCCTTCTCTGCCGATCACACCTCCCCAGAGGTCAGTGTCCTTTCCAACTCTGGCGTTGAAGTCATCAAGGATGATCAATTTGTCGCCCGTTGGGACTCAGGACAGGGATTGTTCGAGGCTGGAGTGTGCTGTGACTCCCTCCATAAGCAGGGAGTCATGGGAGAGCCTGGGTGCAGCCATGCACCTCTGTGCAATACTTGTCAGTATTTGCAATACCTCAATGCTGTGGAACACTGACAGCACCAATGTCAAAATAAAGTTAGCCATGGTCCCTTTAAGGAAACCATCTGATGACGTGTCATCTGATGACGTCACCAGACCCACTTCCTCTAATTGGCTGGGAAACGCGCTGGGCGGGATTAACAAGCGCAATCGGGGAAATTCATTTCAAAGGCCAGGATGGAGACAGCAGCAGGGTCGGGACCCGCCATCGACGCCACCTGCCACTGATCGGGGTTTATAAAATCCAGCCCTTACAGTTTAAGATGTAAGCAACATAATCTCTCAGTCTCCTTGAGACTTATGCATCTTTGAATCTACCCAAGGGAGTTTTCCCTTTTTAATGTTTCTTCTTTGTGATATAAAGTAAGAATCTGAAGCCATACAAGCACAGAACAAATCTCTTGGCTAACACCACAGATATCTTGAGAAAATGAATGAAACCAGAGGTGAGAACTGCCAGTAGGACATTGAAACATTTACATGTCCAATCAATATGCATTATTGCCCAAAATCTGAAATATAGTACATCTCTGAACCATAACTTGTTATCAATTATGTTAACATCTGGATATTCTCAACTTACAAAAGTGCCATTGTTCAGACTGAAAACAAATGGGGCAACGTTTCTAATTGCTTTACAGGAAGCACTGTTGGAAGTCTTTGTGTGTGGTCTTCAGGCTCAGGTTTCATGCCTTCCATAGTCAGATAGCCTGCCAATGCTGAAGGGCCATATGTGAATAATGGTGGCTTGGAAGAGACATTGGAGGCAAATGTCATCTGTGGAACTGTACTTTAAGTAAGGGAGTCATTTCACTACCTTCAAGAAGAGGGAAAAGGAAGACAAGAAAAAAAAGTGTGCATCATAAATCACTTACCCCGGATTGCATATACTGTCGCAGCAATAATCTGAACTCTGCATTTTGCTGAGCAAGGCCATACCTCTCAGCATTTAAGTCTGCTCTTTTGACCAAGACTTTGCTGTAAAAAAAGATGTTGAACTCTACTCATTAAATATTAATACACTGTCATTTTTTATATATACACAAAAGCCATCGTGAGCTAATATCAATGAGGATTATCAAGAGAGTTATCAAACAAAATTTGACACTGAGGCATGTAAGGAGATATTAGGGTAGCTGACTAAAAGCTTGGTCAAAGAGATAGGTTTTAAGGAGCATCTTATATGAGGAAAGATAGGTAGAGAGGAGGAGAGGTTTAGGGAGGGAATTCCAGAACTTAGAGCCGAGGCAGCTGAAGGCAAGGCCACCAATGGTTGAGCGATTAAAATCTGAAATTTTCAAGAGGCCAAAATTGGAGGAGCGCAGATATCTCAGAGGGTTGTAGGGCTGGAGGAGATTACAGAGATAGGGAGGGATGAGGCCATGGAGGGATTTTAAAACGAGGATGAGAATTTTAAAATCGAGATGTTACTTAAATCTATAACAAGTTAGTCAACAGTATCAATAAGTTGTTGCTATGTCCAAATGGGAGCAAAAATTGTAACCTCCCAATGTATGTACTCATACCCATAGATCATTAATAATCCTCTACAAATAAAGCTTAATAAAAAGGAATAATAAACATAACCACAGGACTTCAGTACATAACCAAGCACTCAGTGAGTGCTACTTTGTCAGAAGTACCATCTTTTGGATGAGACATTAAACTGAGGCCCCATCTGCCTGTTCAGTGAACGTAAAAGATTCCATTACATTCTTCAAAGAAGAGTAGGGAGTCCTGGTGCCCTAGTCAATTTTCCCAATTCAACCAACACCACCAAAAAAATAACTGGTTATTTATCTCATTTGCCATTTATTGAAAATTTGCTGTGTATGAATCAACTGCTGCATTTGTCTAGGCAACAACAGTGACTACCCTTCAAAAGTACTTAATTAACTGTTAAAAAGGCTTGAAGATGTGTTATGATGCCATATAAAGCAAGTTCTTTCCTAACCTAAGGGGAAAAAAAATCAATAAATTCAGGAAGCACTGTTATAATTTGATTATACTTGTAAACTTTGTCTCCGTATGAAACCATGGACGTTTTATTACAATAAAGGTGCTATAAGTTGTTGTTGCAGTGTTAGCAGTACACCATTGCAAGTGTGAACTCTCATGAATTGTCAATACTGCTCGTTAGGTTTTTGGGTCTTTGCTTGCTTTCATACTCTATTATTTTAGCTCTCCTGTCTTAGATCATACTCGGGTGAGTCTCAGCTTGTCATAGCTCAGAGAGTATTTATTCTTACTTTGAAATTTAAATAAGCGTTTGGTAACGTGCCTAGGAAACGAGCAGCAGTCTGCCTGCCTGCTTTTAGCTGCTGGACTTATCCTAAGCCTCCCGAAGGTCTCATTTCATCTTCAAAAATGTTAAGAGAATCACATCAATTGTTTTTTAAAAGACGGGCAACCAAATAGGTAAAAACCATAATATAGTTATATATTTACAATAGATATCCTGCCATCCGACTCAGGAATAAAATAATAAAAGAATGCAGCTCTAACCCTTTGTGTAAATGGCTTGATGAATCAGTTGTTTGTTTCCTGTCAGTTTTGTATACTTGTAATTTAATCATTGTTTCTTTTCCTTGAATTTCTTACCATTTTGGGAGCCTAATTCATCCAAACTGTTTATCAATTCTATTATGTTTGTACTATACCTATGAATGACTCCACAAGGCAATGTGTTGTACTCAAACTGCAGTGACCTTGGTCCTTTATTCCTAACTCCAGAGTGAGGCACAAGTATAGCGTGCAGCCTTTTATACAGCCCCTGCCACCAGGACAGGAAACCCCGGTCTCCACCAGTTGCACCCTCTAGTGGTGCTAGCATGTATATACAGTGTCGACACAGAGAGTACATCTATAGTCTGCATGCACAACAAATTCAAACTGAATTTTTCTTTCAGAAGTTTCAAACTGACCCCTCCAATTCAAACAGAATCAATATTTTGTGTCATGGGGATTTATTAAGACTTCAGATGTAAGTGTCAGCTGTGGCTCAGTTGGCAGCACCCTCGCCTCTATGAGTCTAAAGGTAGTGGTTTCAAGTTCCATTCCAGAGACTTGAGCACAAAAATTTAGGCTGACATTTCTGGTTCGGTGCTGAGGGAGTTCTGCACTGTCGGAGGTGCCATCTTTTGGATGAGATGTTAAACTGAGGCCCCGTCTGCTCTCTCAGGTGCATGTAAAAGATCCCATGGCACTATCTGATCACCATCAGATTGCTGTTTGTGGGAGATTGCTGTGTGCAAATTGGCTGTTACGTTTCCTACATTACAACAGTGACTACACTTCAAAAAGTACTTCATTGACTGTACAGTGCTTTGGGACATATGGTGGTCGTGCAAGGTGCTATATAAATGCAGGTCTTTCTTTTTTCCTTCCTTTCCTGGATTTTGAATATTCCAACACTCAAATATAAATAGAAACTGTGGCCCCAAGTTTCCACACACGGCGAAAAAGGCGCACCTCAGAGCTGGGCGCCTGTTTTTCGTGGCGAAAGAAAAGTGCGGTATTCTCGAGCTCCTTGGAGCTCAATGTCTGCTTGGCGCGGCGCACAGGGGGCGGAGCCTACCACTCACGCCGATTTTGTAAGTAGGAGGGGGCGGGTACAATTGAAATGAGGCTTCTTGGTGCCGGCAACCCTGCGCGTGCGCGTTGGAGCGTTCGCGCATGCGCAGTCTGAAGTAAACATTGGCACTCGGCCATTTTTAAAAGTACTGCAGAAAAAGTGAAGATTTGTTTCTTGGACCCCTGCAAAGGCTTGTATTTTAATTTTCTTGATATTTCTGTGTGTGAGGGAGTGCTTTTAGCAGCGCTGCTGAACAAATCACCTGCTGAAATCAGTGAGTTCAGCTTTTCACTGCTAAACTTGCAGAACCGGTGCCTGCAAATTAAAGACTGTGTGTTTGGAGAAATAAAAGTGCCAATTCAACTTTGCAATGGATCAACGTCCACCAAGAACAAAGAATTTCTTGCATGAGGAAGCAAACCATTGCATAATATGTGGTGTTGACAATGCAGCACCCATTCTGCAAATTTAAATATAAAGATGTCGATGTGGCTGCCTCTCCCTGTCCAAATGGCCTCAGTCAGTCCCCCTCACAGCTCAAAGGCTGCTGCTGTTCTTTCTTCGGCTCCCGGCCAGCCACTGACGCCGCTGCAATCCCATGGCCGAATGGCCTCAGTCAGTCCCCCTCACAGCTCGAAGGCTGCTGCTGTTCTTTCTTCGGCTCCCGGCCAGCCACTGACGCCGCTGCAATCCCATGGCCGAATGGCCTCACGTCCGCTCCTGATTCTTCGGCTGCCTTCGAGCCACTGTCGCCGCCCCATAAGCGTGGCCGAGCGGCCTAAAGAATTTTAAATCTGCAGCTGCGTGTGTCCTGTGTTCATTCTTCGGCTCCCGGCCAGCCACTGACGCCGCTGAAATCCCATGGCCGAATGGCCTCAAGTCCATCCGGGTGCTGCATCTTCGCGGGGAATGAAGGCCTGCCTCAAGCACCGCAGCTCAGCTCGAAGGCAGCTTGCTGCCTGCCGCTGCCGTCGAGACGAGACACTGACGCCACACCCCTGCCTGTCTCCAACATGAAAGGCCTGCCTGAACCACAGCAGCTGCTGCTGTTTCACACAGGTAGGAAGATGGTTTATTTAATATTTTCTTTGCTTATACATTTTTATTCAAGTTTGATTTATTTGTATAATATTTGTATAAGTATAACTAAGGATTGATTGTACAATTTAATGACTTCCCTTCCCCCCCCACCTCGTTCCCTACGCCTAATTTGTAACCTACGCCTGATTTTCTAAAGTGTAGACAAGGTTTTTTCCAGCGTACAAAAATCTTCACTTACTCCATTCTAAGTTAGTTTGGAGTAAGTTTTCACTGTGGAAACTTTGAAAACAGGCGTAAGTGGCCAGACACGCCCCCTTTTGAAAAAAAAAATTCTGTTCAAAAGTGAAACTGTTCTAACTGACTAGAGCACACTCAATGTGGAGAATACTGATTTCTAAGATACTCCGTTCTACACCAGTTGCTCCTAAAAATCAGGAGCAAATCATGTGGAAATTTGGGGCCTGTAAGTCACATGCAAACTAACCCCCAATCACACAGCATTTGAGTTGATTTCTTTTCAGCATGTAACCAATAAAACTTTCAAAATTGTATCAAACAATCTTGACACAGGAATCTAAACTGCACATGGATTTAAACTGCTTATGTATTGTGACTGGAGTTAAAGAAACAACCACTGAATCAAAATGAGAGAAAAGTGTCTAATTTCTGTTTATACTGCTCTCAAACTATTGCCAAGGCTTTCCCACTTACATAAACAGCAACATGAATGCAAAGCATATTAATTTCTCAAGCTCCCTAGCTTGTTTCCTCCCATCTCCCCAATGTGATATGTACCCAAAATCTAAAATAATTGAGATATATGATGACATATGTATAAGCTGCACTGGTGAAAGAACTGCAGATGTAGAAGTACAGAAAGCCATGTTTTCAGTGGCGAGTTCCCATTATTAAATTATACTATAAAGGGGTGTAGCAATTGTGGGATATGTTTCAAAGTAGATTGTTAAATATCTTTTCAGAAAGAGCAGGTAGCAGAGATGGTATATTAAGCATTTTCAAATAACAAAAATTTCACCGTCAGATTTTCTGTGCAGTACTAACATGAATTAGTGCATTCAATAATGTGACTTAAATTAATCTTTTAATAATGATTGTAGCATTTTGGCATTAAAATAAAATATGCATCAAGATGCATTTAAAAATTAATACTAAGAATTGGGATTGCAGTGATGTAGGGCATTGGTGGTCCAAGGCTTTTCAGTCATACCTGTAAATTCCCAATGTCAAGTGTGCTGTCAGGGGAAAGCACTAAAGCAAAGGGGCGTGCTTTCTCACAGAGAGGTGAACCTGTCTTACTGTGCATCTTTTACTCAGACAGGACTGGCAGCAATTTTTTTTGTGTACCCCTTTGGTTGGAGAGTTGCATGTTGCATAAGGGTGCATTTAAAGGGCCCAAGTTTGCCCCCGGGGTTAGATCGGCGCACCTCCGTATGGTGCGCCGACTTTTTAGAACAGAAACGGCGCCTATTATTTACCTTGGTATTCTCCCCTCCGTCCGGTCAATCCAGGCCCTTGGCATAGCGCAGCAGAACGCGTGGAGGGCGAAGCCAGGTCCCGGCGCTGAAAACAGTGCCGGGACCTCTGCACATGCGCACTAGAGTGTGCGCGCATCTGCAGTAGCTCCTTGCAGCCCGAATCTGTGCAGGCTGCGTGGGAGGGATCCGAAGAATGCCGTCCCCTAGCCCTGGCCGAATGGGCACACTGGGCAGTGAAGATCGGGACTCGGGTTTCCCTCCCGTTCAGCTCCCCCGCCTCTCTCCCTCCCGTTCAGCCTCCCCCCCTCCCTCCCTCCCGTTCAGCCTCCCTCCCTCCATTCCTCCCTCCAGTTCAGCTCCACCCCCCCCTCCGTTCAGCCTCCCTCCCTCACTCCCATTCAGCCTCGGCCTCCCTCCCTCCCGTTCAGCTTCCCCCACCCCCCCACCCCGTTCAGCCTCCCTCCCATTCAGCCTCCCACCCCCCCGTTCTCTCCTCCCTCCCTCTCGTTCAGCCTTCCCCCCAATCCCGTTCTCTCCTCCCTCCCTCCCGTTCAGCCTTCCCCCCCCTCCCGTTCTCTCCTCCCTCCCTCCCTCCCCTCACCCCCTCGCTGCCCCCTCCTCTCTCCCCCCCCACCCTCCTCCTCTCCTCTCTCCCCCCCACCCTCCTCCTCTCCTCTCCCCCCCACCCTCCTCCTCCTCTCCCCTCTCCCCTCCCCCTCCTCTCCCCACCCCCTCCTCCTCTCCTCTCCCTCAACCCCCTCTCCTCTCCCCCCACCCCTCGCTGTCAGAAGCACACTGACAGACAGAGAGAGAGACACTGACAGAGATAGAGAGACACTGACAGAGAGAGAGAGAGAGAGACACTGGGGGGGCATCCCAGCATGCTGTTGGAGGGCTCCCGGTGCTGCAGTAGGTGAGTAGAAATTTAATTTTTTATTTATTGATTGATTTTTTATTATTGTTTTTATTTTTTATTTTTAAATTTTTTTTGATTTATTGATTGATTTATTGATTTATTTATCATTTATTATTGATGATGGCTCTTTATTTGTAAAAGTGAAGTGTTTAATGTTTATAAACTTCCCTCCCCGCAGCCCCCATTCCCCATCTCTCGCTCCTTACGCCTGATTTATAAGTGTAGGCAAGGTTTTTCTGAGCGTACAAAAATCTACACTTACTCCATTCTAAGTTAGTTTGGAGTAAGTTTTCGCTGCCTAAACTTGCAAATCAGGCATAAGTAGCTGGTCACGCCCCCTTTTGAAAAAAAAATCTGTTCTAAAATGAAACTATTCTAACTGACTAGAACTGGAGCAAACTAAATGCCGAGAATTGCAATTTCGAAGATGCTCCATTCTAAACTAGTTGCTCCAAAAAAAGAGGAGCAACTCAAGCCAAAACTTGAGCCCATTGATGGGGCAACCAATTGACAATATTTATTCTATGCATTGTGGTTATGTTACTGGACTAGTGATCCAGAGAGTGGAGTTCAAATCTCATCATGGCAGCTGGCGAATTTAAATTCAATTAAATAAATCTGGAATAAAAAGTTTGTAATGAAACCATGACCGTGAAACTGTGAGATTGTTGTAAAAACCCATCCTGTTCACTAATCTGCCATCCTTACCTGTTTCAGCCTATATGTGACTCTAGACCCACAGCTCTTAACTTCCCTCTGAATAACCTAGCAAGCCACTTAGTTGTATACCACTACCTTCTCAAGGGCAATTAGGGATGGGTAATAATTGCCGGCCTTGCCAGCGATGCCCACATCCAATGAATTTTTAAAATTTAGCATAAAAAACACAAAATTCATTTTTACCAAAGTGTGAGGAAAAGAGATGCATATTTTGAAAATTGAGAGACTCAGTGGCATAAAAAGTAAAAATTGTATGCTGCTGCTCAGTTTCAGGAACCAAATTTTATATTATAATACTGTACTTTAAATTTGACATTTCACTACCATTTAGTGTGCGATTATACTTACAAGTACTTTCCCAGTGCATCTTCTAGATAATTCCAGATCTTCATTTTGTTTTCAGGGATGACCTTTGCCATGGCATCCCAGTAAGCACTATCCTCAGAGCTATCTCTCTCCTTCACAGTGGTCACTTTGGGCTGCATTTTTCCCCTGAAGAAAATAAACTTAATAAAACCTTGTTGGAAAATTAAGCCATATTCATATGTGTTCACATCTTTCACCATTGGTCATGGTCAAACTGCAAGAATTTCTGCAGTTCGCAGAGTTATTTTAAAATCTTTTTTTCCTGCTTATATACCAAGTCTGAAATTTCCCCTAAATAACATTGCACATTAGTTAAAAAAAATAGATATTTAAGAACGACTATAAATGAAGGAAATGGTAATTGTGTTAATTTCCAATGATGTTGGTTGATGACTCCAAATTCAGGGAAGAAATAAGCTTTGGTTATTTTCTACTTGCTGTTTTGAAAGCTGGTGGTCAGGAATATAGGATGCATGTGTGAGATCAGCATTTGGAAGAAAGTAAGGGCTAGACTTTCCACTTCACATCGCCCATCTAAGGCCCATCTATGGCCCAAAACGGACCTCTATCGCCCATTTTGAGCAAAAAGTGGAAACTAGGCACAAAATATTGCCGGAAAAATAGGCCACCAAGTTTCCACTTTGATCGCTGAGATGATCGCCCACACAAGGCCCATCCCAAGTTTCAGCATTTAGCATGCATTTCGCTGGGCCGATGCAAGGCTCAAAAGAGTGCTCAAAAATAGTTGCTTTTTCAGGGCCTTAGACAGGGAAATGGGCTCTACGAACGCCATTTTTAGCCTCTGAGGAAGGGTGGAGAATTGTTCTGAGTTATTTAGAGAGTAAAATTGAAGCCAATTGTACTCAGAAATTTGGGACAGGGAATATAAATAGGTATTATCACCTTATTTATGCTAAATAGATCTCATATATTGGAATTATTTAGTAAATAGCTTTTACATAGTTAAGTTATTTAATGATATTCCGTGGGGAAACAGAATAAACAAACAAATCTGCATGAAGAACCTTATGTTGTAAAACTTATGTAAATAAGAGAGAAGGAACAAAAGTTGTAGAAATTTTTTTTTTTATTAACAAAATTTTTTTTAAGAACAAATGAACAACACCCTCTCTCCAACCCCACGCAACAACCCACCCTTCCCTCAAAATCCCCAAAATGTTAGAAGAAGAAGAAATTGAACATTTTAAAGAACAAGTGGCCATTTAAGTAATGATAACAAGTGACCATTTCAGTGATGATAACAAGTGACCATTTCAGTCATTCTAATAAGTGACCATTTCAGTAACGATAATAAGTGACCATTTCAGTCATGCTAGCAAGTGACCATTTCAGTCATGCCAACAAGTGACCATTTCAGTAACGATAATAAGTGACCATTTCAGTCATGCTAGCAAGTGACCATTTCAGTCATGCTAACAAGTGACCATTTCAGTCATTATAATGAGTGACCATTTCAGTAACGATAATAAGTGACCATTTCAGTCATGCTAACAAGTGACCATTTCAGTAACAATAACAAGTGAACATTTCACAAAGAATGGAAAGTGAACAGTTAAGTAATGATAACAAGTGAACAAGTGAACATTTAACCATTAAATACAATTGGTCAATTTAGTAACAATAATAACAAAAGTATAATAAATTGATAACAGCAAGTGAACATTTTAAAACGAGTGAACTATAGAGAAGCACTCCCCCCTCCCTACCTGCGGCCACATTTCCCTCCAGGTCCAGTCCCACCCCGTGTTTGCACCCCACCCGCCCGTTTTGGTCTAGGCAGACCGACACCAAGACGTCGTGCAGAGTGGGATCTCAAGACTGCCTGTCGTGGTGGAGGTGCCGGAGAGGAAGCGTAAGCCTGAGGCTCTACTTCCGAGTCCGGAAGAACTGTGCCCTCCGTACTCGCTTGCGTGCTCGGGGTGTCGCTGCGAGCAGACACGACACCTTGGGGTGCAGCACCGTGTCCAGCCAGCAACGCATGCCGTAGGACATTGGTTGCGGCTGTCTGCTGCCGAATAGCCTCCAAGGTCTCCCTTGCAGTCTGTGACTGCTCAGAAGACTAGTTGGAGAAGTTATGGCAGAACTCGCTCCAGAATGTTGGAAACTGGCTCCAGTTCGCAGAGAATCCCTCAAACCCCTGGATAAGGTCGCGACCCCGCACAGGGAAATCAAGCTCTCTGTCTGGCCCTCCAAGGCAGGCGATTGCTCGCCACGCTGACCGGACCTCCGTGGGGTTGGCGTTTGCAATATGACGCGCCTTGGCGTCGCCACCTGCACACCGCTTGGTCCCGGTGCTTCTTCCATCTCAACCGAGATGGCCGCAGGTAGCTCCCCACTCACAAAAAAAATCTCTTCCTCCTCCTACTCCTGCTGAAGCACAGCAGCAGGAGTCTGCAGTGGCTCCTCTTCTTCTTCAGCCTCCTGGGATGTTGGAGACGGTTCAGTGGTAGTAGACTCCACTGACTCGACGACCACTTGACCTTTAACTTGATAAACAACGTTTAACAATTCAAATCATTGCATTACAATTTTTCTCGAACTCAAAACATTGCAATGCTTTCCTTACCCCATATGCACAGGTGATTACAAGGTTTAACATGACCGAACTTGACCTCATTCGAACATCTATAGTACATCACCATTATATATCAGATTATATTATAATTGCATAACATTACATTGTAATTGCATAAAATTGCATAACAACAAATTACATTTTAATTGCATAACATTACATGCGTAATTACAATATTTTCAGTATTTACTAATGATTCACACATTGCACAATGCACATTTCTCATTACTCACATGTCTCAAGGGTGGGTTCGGCCACACCACGGGATGTGACCAAACGGCTTTCTGGCCCCACCAAGGCCACTGCGAGCTCCTCGTAAGCACTTAAACTGTGCACCATGGCAGAGCCCCCGCCCGTCCTGCGTTGCTCACGATTATTGATTGAGATCTTCTTCTGTAAATGATACGATAACATTGCACAGCATAAGCAAATGGATCAGGCAATTTAAGACATTGAAGACATTTAAGACTGACAGATTTAAATGTTCTATTACAAATTAGAATTACGTTGCATATTTCACACTACAACATTTAACTTTATGCTGGGTTGCATAAATTTATTCATAATTTAGTTATGTTTAAATGTAACCAAATAACATTGCAGATTCTAGTTACTATTTAGATCATTAAATCATACATAAATATAAATTTCAACTTACTCTCGCAGCTGCCAGTAGGCTGTTCCACCGTTTGCGGCACTGGTCCGGTGTGCGTGTTTCATTAGAGGCCGACGTGACCACATCGGCAATGTCAGACCAAATCCTCCGATATGCACGGGGTGGAGGTTCCCCATGCCCACCCCATGTCAGATCCTCCCACCTGGTGCTGACAGCATTCACGAGGGCCTCATTGGCCTCCTCGCTGAAGGGCTTGGCCCTACGCCTCTCAAATGATCCCTCCATGTAGATTAATATCAGATTATTCAGACCACAAAAGACTTTCTCCTCTCTCTCTCTCTCTCTCTCCCTGACCCTCACAGAGCTTCTGAGCATGTGATGACCCCTGACCTCCCAAAATACGGGAAAGAGCATCAACCTGAAAAAAAAATCAACCTGCACATGCGCAGTAATGCGTTGCTAGGGAAGCTTTTTTTTTCATTCACTTCCATTTTCTTTGGGCGATTGTGAGATCACCGCAAAATCACATCGCCCATTTGACATCGCTGGGCTAAGGCCGAGTGGAAAATCGCGGGGAAAAAAATGGCCTTGTGCCGGCGATCAGCACGGGCGATAGGTCCCGCATCGCTGGAACAAGGCCCATTTTTTTCGCCCTTAGCCAGAAAGTGGAAAATCTAGCCCTAAATGTATATAAAGACAAGGTAAGGAAAAGCTGCAAGAAGAGAGGCAAGCTAACAAAAGACATCACAACAAAGGCTCAAACAGAAACTGTGGCTAGATCATAAAAACATAGAATGAGTTCTTACAGAAAAGATAAATAAAAATGGTTGTAAAAGAGCTAAATAAAATCTGAGGAACAATCATGATTTTAAAACCAATTGGTAGGAGGCTTCTTAGAGCTAAATAAGGATTATTTTTCCCTTACTGGACTCAATTCATGATCTTTCCAGTTTTTCTTAAACTCACATTTTCAGTATTCTCCCCCACGTTACTATTGTGTCAGTGATTTTTTTTTCTTTTAATCTTTCAAATTGTTTTGTTTGCATCTGACTTGGTGAGAACATTCACTCAGAGGGACTGCTATTTTTCCTGCATGGCAAAAAAGTGCTCATGTTGCATAGTGAAATGGTAATAACCTTTGGCTACTCAAACTTAATATGTGCCCAAACTTAGCAGCAAATAACTGAACAAATCGCATAATCAAACATAAAGATACAGCATCTTGTTTCGTGTTGTTTCTTCACAGAATAAACTGTAACAGTGACAGAATCCCACTTCCCAAACACGTGACCTCTACCACTTAGAAGGACAAGGGCAGCAGGCACATGGGAACACAATCATTTCCAAGTCTTACACCATCCTGACTTGGAAATATATCATCATTCCTTCATCATCGCTGGGTCAAAGTCCTGGAACTCCCTAACAGCATTGTGGTTGTACTTTCACCTCTTCAACGGCTCACCACCACCTTCTCAAGGGCAATTAGGGATGGGCAATAAATGCTGGCCTTGCCAGCGATGTCCACATCCCATGAACGAATTTTTTAAAAAGTAAAATTTTTTTAAATGCTCCCCTTAATGGCTTATTTAGAAAAGAATCTAAGGCCAGAATCTTACCAGCCCTGCGAGTGCGAATTTGGAGGTGGGCCCGCTGTCAAAATGGCCGTGATTGACAGCGGGTCAGAAGTCCGCTCTGAAACCGCCTCCTTGGGAATTTTCAAAGTGCCGGCTCTGGCTGCAGTTTGCAGACCCGGCACTAAGCGGTGATCAGCCAAATGAGGTAGTTAAGAAGCTGCTTAAAGCTATTTTAAGCAGCATTTCACCAGGTCTAAAAGATTTTTCCAAGTTTTTTACGAGGTTCATGTTCCTCGGGATCATTTTAGCTAAGTGTGTCGGGTTCTCAATGATTCTGGATTGGTTTGACAAACTGACAGCTGCAGAAGTGGTATAAAAGCTACCATTTCACAGCTGTTCAATTTCCAATCAAAGAAGCTGAAGCTTCAGGATTTGGAATACGCTTTTCAGATTTATGGAGGTTTGAAATGTTTGCAGTGAATTCTATCCTGTGTCACCTCCTTGGAGCAACCTATCTCACCATTGACAGATTGCTTCTGTCATCTCAACTTCAGCTATTATCCATTCCAGCAGCATAGTTGCCCTTGAAAAAATCTCACCGTGGTCCTCAGAATCTCACCACAATCAGACTCAACACCAATATCACCAGGCACACCAGCAACAACAGCAACCTTCTCTTGATGCTGCACAGGACACAGGGCATCAGCACATTGCTGCCCGGGATGCCAATGATGGCCTCACCATGTCCAGATTTACTTCACTTGACACTGTACACCCTGGCTGCCACATGATGCGCCAGGTTGGCACCACCCTACACCAGCACCATAAAGCATCCCTACAATGCCCCAGCCATTCCTTTCACACTCATCACCATTGCAGCGGGTACCGTTATGTTTCACCATTCACTGAAGCTCACTAAGCCACTTCCAAAGGTGCGCACATATCTGTCCAAGAAGGCAAAGTGTTGAAAATAAAGATTTCAATGTTTGACAAAACATTAGCATCAGCAGTGGCGATAACACCCAACTACCTACCATTATGTGTTGTTAGTTGGTATGATTGGACAAGGATGATGGTGAGTGTAAGGGGTGGCGAGTGTGAGGGGTGGCTAGTGAGATGGGGATGTGATACTGTCGATCGAGACAGAGGAATGGGTGGAGGTGCAAGATAGGTTGGTGTAAGGATGTGCAGGGGTAGGGTAAGGAACGCAGAGTAATGGGGATGTGATGAGTGGCACAGCAGGATGAGGCTGAGTATGGCTTTGCAGCAACGTTTCGTGATCACTGACAGCACAATTGTCAAAATGTATGTGGGCATGGTCCCTTTAAGGAAACCAGCTGATGACATAGAAACATAGACATAGAAACATAGAAAATAGGTGCAGGAGTAGGCCATTCGGCCCTTCTAGCCTGCACCGCCATTCAATGAGTTCATGGCCGAACATTCAACTTCAGTACCCCATTCCTGCTTTCTCGCCATACCCCTTGATCCCCCTAGCAGTAAGGACCTCATCTAACTCCTTTTTGAATATATTTAGTGAATTGGCCTCAACAACTTTCTGTGGTAGAGAATTCCACAGGTTCACCACTCTCTGGGTGAAGAAGTTCCTCCGCATCTCGGTCCTAAATGGCTTACCCCTTATCCTTAGACTGTGACCTCTGGTTCTGGACTTCCCCAACATTGGGAACATTCTTCCTGCATCTAACCTGTCTAACCCCGTCAGAATTTTAAATGTTTCTATGAGGTCCCCTCTCATTCTTCTGAACTCCAGTGAATACAAGCCCAGTTGATCCAGTCTTTCTTGATAGGTCAGTCCCGCCATCCCGGGAATCAGTCTGGTGAACCTTCGCTGCACTCCCTCAATAGCAAGAATGTCCTTCCTCAGGTTAGGAGACCAAAACTGTACACAATACTCCAGGTGTGGCCTCACCAAGGCCCTGTACAACTGTAGCAACACCTCCCTGCCCCTGTACTCAAATCCCCTTGCTATGAAGGCCAACATGCCATTTGCTTTCTTAACCGCCTGCTGCACCTGCATGCCAACCTTCAATGACTGATGTACCATGACACCCAGGTCTCTTTGCACCTCCCCTTTTCCTAATCTGTCACCATTCAGATAATAGTCTGTCTCTCTGTTTTTACCACCAAAGTGGATAACCTCACATTTATCCACATTATACTTCATCTGCCATGCATTTGCCCACTCACCTAACCTATCCAAGTCGCTCTGCAGCCTCACAGCATCCTCCTCGCAGCTCACACTGCCACCCAACTTAGTGTCATCCGCAAATTTGGAGATACTACATTTAATCCCCTCATCTAAATCATTAATGTACAGTGTAAACAGCTGGGGCCCCAGCACAGAACCTTGCGGTACCCCACTAGTCACTGCCTGCCATTCTGAAAAGTACCCATTTACTCCTACTCTTTGCTTCCTGTCTGACAACCAGTTCTCAATCCATGTCAGTACACTACCCCCAATCCCATGTGCTCTAACTTTGCACATCAATCTCTTGTGTGGGACCTTGTCGAACGCCTTCTGAAAGTCCAAATATACCACATCAACTGGTTCTCCCTTATCCACTCTACTGGAAACATCCTCAAAAAATTCCAGAAGATTTGTCAAGCATGATTTCCCTTTCACAAATCCATGCTGACTTGGACCTATCATGTCACCTCTTTCCAAATGCACTGCTATGACATCCTTAATAATTGATTCCATCATTTTACCCACTACCGATGTCAGGCTGACCGGTCTATAATTCCCTGTTTTCTCTCTCCCTCCTTTTTTAAAAAGTGGGGTTACATTGGCTACCCTCCACTCCATAGGAACTGATCCAGAGTCAATGGAATGTTGGAAAATGACTGTCAACGCATCCACTATTTCCAAGGCCACCTCCTTAAGTACTCTGGGATGCAGTCCATCAGGCCCTGGGGATTTATCGGCCTTCAATCCCATCAATTTCCCCAACACAATTTCCCGGCTAATAAGGATTTCCCTCAGTTCCTCCTCCTTACTAGACCCCCCGACCCCTTTTATAACCGGAAGGTTGTTCGTGTCCTCCTTCGTGAATACCGAACCAAAGTACTTGTTCAATTGGTCCGCCATTTCTTCGTTCCCCGTTGTGACTTCCCCTGATTCTGACTGCAGGGGACCTACGTTTGTCTTTACTAACCTTTTTCTCTTTACATATCTATAGAAACTTTTGCAATCCGTCTTAATGTTCCCTGCAAGCTTCTTCTCATACTCCATTTTCCCTGCCCTAATCAAACCCTTTGTCCTCCTCTGCTGAGTTCTAAATTTCTCCCAGTCCCCAGGTTCGCTGCTATTTCTGGCCAATTTGTATGCCACTTCCTTGGCTTTAATACTATCCCTGATTTCCCTTGACGTCATCAGATCCACTTCCTTTTAATTGGCCGGTAACCTAGTAGCATGGGCTTAACAAGCCCCATCAGGGAAAGTCGTGGGGGAGGCAGGGATGGAGCCAGGAGGGGGGTCGCAGCCCGCCTCGGACGTCGCCCATCTCTCTCCTCTTGGTAGGAAAAATCAAGCCCTAATAGTGTGCAACTGAGCCATACATGCTATGTAAGTTATATGATCTCAATTTGGGCACAGTTGTGGCACAAGTGGTCGAAGGGTTTGCACTCTTCTTCGCTATATAGTGACCCATGCTGGAAAGTCCATGTGAATGGAGATATTGTGAGAACAGCATTGGTCTTGGCTATTTATCATTGACCCCACTTCGGTGCCAAGGTATTGAAGGTAGCCAGGGTCCAAAAAACTGTACCCCAGCATAGGTTACTGCCTCCAGAAGACAAAGGTAGAAAAAAGAAAGCGGGGAAATGCCTTTATGGACAAAGAAAGGCTTTAAAAAGTATCACACACCTTCGTCGCTGATTGTTTTCAAGGAACAATCTTAGCGTTTTGAGGATATCATTAGGGTGAACAAGTTCTGAACTCTGCTTGGATAGCAAATCTGCACAAGCATTGGCCTGTTCCAGCTGTTTTTCAGTCATGCAGACATCTTCCACTGCTGTTGGTTCCGTACCATCTTTTTGCTCCTCTGCATTAGCTTGCACTTCTTCTCGTACCTCTTCATCAAGTTTCTGCAAAAACTTTTCAGTGTCCTAAAGGCAACCAATACACATACTTACAGAATGGAGAAATCCACTAATACGGATGCTGAAATGTCAATATCTTGTCAAACTAGATCATCAGTTTACGAAAAAAATGCTCAGAAATAGATAAAACATCATTACATTGAAAATAAAAGTGTTCCATTATACACCAAGGTTTTCCATGTGGCGTTTTACTTTCCTTACGTTACACAGCAGAGGAAAGTGATAAATACTAATTTTCTTTAAACTTTACACTTATAGAATCACATGAGCCACAATAACAATAACGATAAATGTCTGGCCCATTGTGCCACAGGTGTCAGGTCTGTTTGCATCAGCATAAGGGAATACAATACCTCAGGCATGTTTTAACTATTTTCATCTTGGAAATCGAATTGTTTAATTACGTCAAATGAGTTTGTTTTGTTTCTGCAAAGATTGGAGTTTTAATGATGTTGATAATTATCAGTAAAATGTAATTTTTATTAACAGATCTAAGATGTAGTGAAGGTGGTGGAATAAAGCTAATTAGGAATTAAATTCCAATCCTGTAAAGTAACTGTAATTCAATCTGATTACAGATTCCTTTCTGAAATGATGTAAAATCTAATTCCAGTTCCTGATTGGAACACCAGCCCATTCCCCATTAGCTTTATTCCACCACCTTCACTACATCTTAGCTCTGTTAATAAAAATTACATTTTGCTGATAATTATCAACATCATTAAAACTCCAATCTTTGCAGAAACAAAACAAACTCATTTGACATAATTAAACAATTCGATTTCCAAGATGAAAATAGAACATAAGAACATAAGAACATAAGAATTAGGAACAGCAGTAGGCCATCTAGCCCCTCGAGCCTGCTCCGCCATTCAACAAGATCATGGCTGATCTGGCCGTGGACTCAGCTCCACTTACCCGCCCGCTCCCCGTAACCCTTAATTCTCTTATTGGTTAAAAATCTATCTATCTGTGATTTGAATACATTCAATGAGCTAGCCTCAACTGCTTCCTTGGGCAGAGAATTCCACAGGTTCACAACCCTCTGGGAGAAGAAATTCCTTATCAACTCGGTTTTAAATTGGCTCCCCCGTATTTTGAGGCTGTGCCCCTAGTTCTCGTCTCCCCGACCAGTGGAAACAACCTCTCTGCCTCTATCTTGTCTATCCCTTTCATTATTTTAAATGTTTCTATAGGATCACCCCTCATCCTTCTGAACTCAAACGAGTAAAGACCCAGTCTACTCAATCTATCATCATAAGGTAACCCCCTCATCTCCGGAATCAGCCGAGTGAATCGTCTCTGTACTCCCTCCAAAGCTAGTATATCCTTCCTTAAGTAAGCTGACCAAAACTGCACGCAGTACTCCAGGTGCGGCCTCACCAATACCCTATACAGTTGTAGCAGGAACTCCCTGCTTTTGTATTCCATCCCTCTCGCAATGAAGGCCAACATTCCATTCGCCTTCTTGATTACCTGCTGCACCTGCAAACTAACTTTTTGGGATTCATGCACAAGGAATCCTCGCCGGCCGTCCGGACACGCCATGGCGTACCATCTTGCCGTCCGGAGGAGGCGGGGGTCCCCGATGGAGGGCCCTCTACGCAGGGGTCCTCCCACTATTCATCGGGGACTTGGCCTGGAGGGTGGTGCACGGAGCAGTGCCGTGCAACAAATTTTTAAGCCGGTTCACGGACTCCCAGGCCGCCTGCAATTTCTGCGGTCTGGAAGAGTCCGTGTTCCATGTTTTTATGGAATGCACAAGGTTGCAGCCCCTGTTTTATTATTTGAAGGGGCTGCTCCTGAAATTCTGGCTGCACTTCAGTCCCACTCTCCTGATCTTTGGGCACCCTGTGCGGAGGGGAGCGGGTAGGTCCGAAGGCCTCCTCGTAGGACTGCTCCTGGGCACGGCCAAGGGTGCCATCAGCCGGTCCAGGCAGCGGGCGGTCGAGGGGGTCGTTCAACCTGACTGCCTGCCTCTCTTCCGCTCTTACATCCGGTCCAGGGTGTCCTTGGAGATGGAGCACGCGGTGTCCACCGGTACGCTCGCGGCCTTCCGCGAGAGGTGGGCACCGGAGGGACTGGAGTGCATCATCAAGCCCGGCAACCAAATTTTAATTTGATTTTACGTTTTTAAGTTTAATTTGTTTTAATTGCCGGTGCTTTTAGTGTCCCCCTTCCCTTTTATAGGGGGCACTGGAAAAATTTGATTTTAGCGCCCCAAAAAAAAAACCAAAAAACAAAAAAAAAAAGGGGCCTTGAAAATGTCTGGAGTGTCACCCAGGTCGGGTGGCACCGTTTAATGTTTTTATGTTTTGCAGGTAAACTCAAAAGAGTTTCATGCACAAGGAATCCTCGCCGGCCGTCCGGACACGCCATGGCGTACCATCTTGCCGTCCGGAGGAGGCGGGGGTCCCCGATGGAGGGCCCTCTACGCAGGGGTCCTCCCACTATTCATCGGGGACTTGGCCTGGAGGGTGGTGCACGGAGCAGTGCCGTGCAACAAATTTTTAAGCCGGTTCACGGACTCCCAGGCCGCCTGCAATTTCTGCGGTCTGGAAGAGTCCGTGTTCCATGTTTTTATGGAATGCACAAGGTTGCAGCCCCTGTTTTATTATTTGAAGGGGCTGCTCCTGAAATTCTGGCTGCACTTCAGTCCCACTCTCCTGATCTTTGGGCACCCTGTGCGGAGGGGAGCGGGTAGGTCCGAAGGCCTCCTCGTAGGACTGCTCCTGGGCACGGCCAAGGGTGCCATCAGCCGGTCCAGGCAGCGGGCGGTCGAGGGGGTCGTTCAACCTGACTGCCTGCCTCTCTTCCGCTCTTACATCCGGTCCAGGGTGTCCTTGGAGATGGAGCAAGCGGTGTCCACCGGTACACTCGCGGCCTTCCGCGAGAGGTGGGCACCGGAGGGACTGGAGTGCATCATCACGCCCGGCAACCAAATTTTAATTTGATTTTACGTTTTAAAGTTTAATTTGTTTTAATTGCCGGTGCTTTTAGTGTCCCCCTCTCCTTTTATAGGGGGCACTGGAAAAAGGAAAAATTTGATTTTAGTGCCCAAAAAAAAAAAAAAAAAAAAAAAAAAAGGGCCTTGTAAATGTCTTGTGTGTGTCATCCAGGTCGGGTGGCACGGATACATGTTTTATGTTTTGCAGGTTAACTCAAAAGAGTTTCATGCACAAGGAATCCTCGCCGGCCGTCCGGACACGCCATGGCGTACCATCTTGCCGTCCGGAGGAGGCGGGGGTCCCCGATGGAGGGCACTCTACGCAGGGGTCCTCCCACTATTCATCGGGGACTTGGCCTGGAGGGTGGTGCACGGAGCAGTGCCGTGCAACAAATTTTTAAGCCGGTTCACGGACTCCCAGGCCGCCTGCAATTTCTGCGGTCTGGAAGAGTCCGTGTTCCATGTTTTTATGGAATGTACAAGGTTGCACCCCCTGTTTTATTATTTGAAGGGGCTGCTCCTGAAATTCTGGCTGCACTTCAGTCCCACTCTCCTGATCTTTGGGCACCCTGTGCGGAGGGGAGCGGGTAGGTCCGAAGGCCTCCTCGTAGGACTGCTCCTGGGCACGGCCAAGGGTGCCATCAGCCGGTCCAGGCAGCGGGCGGTCGAGGGGGTCGTTCAACCTGACTGCCTGCCTCTCTTCCGCTCTTACATCCGGTCCAGGGTGTCCTTGGAGATGGAGCACGCGGTGTCCACCGGTACGCTCGCGGCCTTCCGCGAGAGGTGGGCACCGGAGGGACTGGAGTGCATCATCACGCCCGGCAACCAAATTTTAATTTGATTTTACGTTTTTAAGTTTAATTTGTTTTAATTGCCGGTGCTTTTAGTGTCCCCCTTCCCTTTTATAGGGGGCACTGGGGAAAATTGTGATTTTAGTGCCCAAAAAAAAACAAAAAAAAATGAAAAACACAAAAAAAAAACAAATAAAGGAAAAAAGGGCCTTGTAAATGTCTGGTGTGTCACCCAGGTCGGGTGGCATGGTTTAATGTTTTATGTTTTTGCAGGTGAACTCCAAAAAGAGTTTCATGTACAAGGACCCCCAGGTCCCTCTGCACCGCAGCATGTTGTAACTTCTCCCCATTCAAATAATATTCCCTTTTACTGTTTTTTTTCCCCAAAGTGGATGACCTCACACTTTCCGACATTGTATTCCGTCTACCAAACCTTAGCCCATTCGCTTAACCTATCTAAATCTCTTTGCAGCCTCTGTGTCCTATACACAACCCGCTTTCCCACTAATCTTTGTGTCATCTGCAAATTTTGTTACACTACACTCTGTCTCCTCTTCCAGGTCATCTATGTATATTGTAAACAGTTGTGGTCCCAGCACCGAATAGTTAAAACATGCCTGAGGTATTCCTTTATGCTGATGCAAACTGACCTGACACCTGTGGCACACTGGGCCAGACATTTATCATTATTGTTATTGTGGCTCATGTGATTCTATAAATGTAAAGTTTAAAGAAAATTAGTATTTATCACTTTCCTTTGCTGTGTAACGTAAGGAAAGTAAAAAGTCCAAGGTACGCTTCCGCACAAGCTGCGCCCCTGGGATCCGTGGGACATTACGCTGCCCTCCAGTACGCGGAGTCAGAGAGCAAGTTCACGAAGGACAGTTCAGTAACTTCCAGATTCTATTTCTCCAATGCTCTCCTTGTCAACCTTATATCCTCCACCCTCCATAAACACCAACCCGTTCAAAACTCTGACACCTGTATAATGAGAACATAAGAAATAGGAGCAGGAATAGGCCATAAGGCTGTCCGAGCTTGCTCCGCCATTCAATAAGATCATGACTGATCTGATCATGGACTCATCTCCACTTCCCTACCAGCTCCACCTAACACCTTATCGTTTAAGAAACTGTCTATTTCTGTCTAAATTTATTTAATGTCTCAGCTTCCACAGCTCTCTGAGGCAGCAAATTCCACAGATTCACAACCCTCAGAGAAGAAATTTCTCCTCGTCTCAGTCCTAAATGGGCGGACAAACGTAGGTCCCTTGCAGTCGGATTCAGGTGAATTTATAATGGGGAACAAAGAAATGGCAGACCAATTGAACAAATATTTCGGTTCTGTCTTCACGAAGGACGACACAAATAACCTTCCGAATGTACAAGGGGACAGTGTGTCTGGTGACAAGGAGGAACTGAAGGATATCCTTATTAGGCGGAAAATTGTGCTAGGGAAATTGATGTGATTGAAGGCCGATAAATCCCCGGGGCCTGATAGTCTGCATCCCAGAGTACTTAAGGAAGTGGCCCTAGAAATAGTGGATGCATTGGAGATCATTTTCCAACAGTCTATCGACTCTGGAGCAGTTCCTATGGACTGGAGGATAGCTAATGTAACACCACTTTTTAAAAAAGGAGGGAGAGAGAAAATGGGTAATTATAGACCGGTTAACCTGACATCAATAGTGGGGAAAATGTTGGAATCAATCATTAAGGATGAAATAGCAGCGCATTTGGAAAGCAGTGACAGGATCGTTCCAAGTCAGCATGGATTTATGAAAGAGAAATCATGCTTGACGAATCTTCTGGAATTTTTTGAGGATGTAACTAGCAGAGTCGACAAGGGAGAACCAGTGGACTTTCAAAAGGCTTTTGACAGGGTCCCGCACAAGAGATTGGTTTGCAAAATCAAAGCGCATGGTGTTGGGGGTAATGTACTGATGTGGATAGAGAACTGGTTGGCAGACAGGAAGCAGAGAGTCGTGATAAACGGGTCCTTTTCAGAATGGCAGGCAGTGACTAGTGGTGTGCCGCAGGGCTCAGTGCTGGGACCCCAGCTCTTTACAATATACATTAATGATTTAGATGAAGGAATTGAGTGTAATATCTCCAAGTTTGCAGATGACACTAAACTGGGTGGCGGTGTGAGCTGTGAGGAGGATGCTAAGAGGCTGCAGGGTGGCTTGGACAGGTTAGGTGGGTGGGCAAATGCATGGCAGATGCAGTATAATGTGGATAAATGTGAGGTTATCCATTTTGGGGGCAAAAACACGAAGGCAGAATATTATCTGAATGGCGGCAGATTAGGAAAAGGGGAGGTGCAACGAGACCTGGGTGTATGTTTCATCAGTCATTGAAAGTTGGCATGCAGGTACAGCAGGCGGTGAAGAAGGCAAATGGTATGCTGGCCTTCATAGCTAGGGGATTTGAGTATAGGAGCAGGGAGGTCTTGCTGAAGTTGTACAGGCCTTGGTGAGGCTTCACCTGGAATATTGTGTTCAGTTTTGGTCTCTTAATCTGAGAAAGGACGTTCTTGCTATTGAGGGAGTGCAGCGAAGGTTCAACAGACTGATTCCAGGGATGGCTGGACTGTCATATGAGGAGAGGCTGGATCAACTGGGCCTTTATTCACTGGAGTTTAGAAGGATGAGAGGGGATCTCATAGAAACGTATAAGATTCTGACGGGACTGGACAGATTAGATGCGGGAAGAATGTTCCCGATGTTGGGGAAGTCCAGAACCAGGGGACATAGTCTTAGGATAAGGGGTAGACCATTTAGGACTGAGATGAGGAGAAACTTCTTCACTCAGAAAGTTGTTAACCTGTGGAATTCCCAGCTGCAGAGAGTTGTTGATGCCAGTTCATTGGATATATTCATGAGAGAGTTAGGTATAGCCCTTACGGCTAAGGGGATCAAGGGGTATGTAGAGAAAGCAGGAAAGGGGTACTGAGGGAGTGATCAGCCATGATCTTATTGAATGGCAGTGCAGGCTCAAAGGGCCGAATGGCCTACTCTGCACCTATTTTCTATGTTTCTATGTTTATCCTAAGATCATGCCCTCGAATTCTAGTCTCCCCCATCAGTGGAAACATTCTCTCTGCAGCCACCTTGTGAAGCCCCCTCTTAATCTTATATGTTTCTATAAGATCACCTCTCATTCTTCTGAATTCCAATGAGTAGAGGCCCAACTTACTCCACCTTTCCTCATAAGTCAACCCCCTCATCCCCAGAATCAACCAAGTGAACCTTCTCTGAATTGCCTCCACAGCAAGTATATCCTTTCGTAAATATGGAAACCAAAACTGCATGCAGTATTCCAGGTGTGGCCTCACCAATACCCTGTACAGCTGTAACAAGACTTCCCTACTTTTATACTCCATCCCCTTTGCAATAAAGGCCAAGATTCCATTGGCCTTCCTGATCACTTGCTGTACCTGCATACTAACCTTTTGTGTTTCATGCACAAGTACCCCCAGGTCCCGCTGTACTGCAACACAGTGCAATTTTTCTCCATTTAAATAATAACTTGCTCTTTGATTTTTTTCTGCCAAAGTGCATGACCTCACATTTTCCAACATTATACTCCATCTGCCAAATTCTTGCCCACTCACTTAGCCTGTCGATGTCCTCCTGCAGTCTCTTTATGTCCTCCTCACACATTACCCTTCCTCCCATCTTTGTATCGTCAGCAAACTTGGCTACGTTACACTCAGTCCCCTCTTCCAAGTCGTTAATATTGATTGTAAATAGTTGGAGTCCCAGCACTGATCCCTGCGGCACCCCACTCATTGCTGATAGGCAACCAGAGAATGAACCATTTATCCAAACTCTGTTTTCTGTTTGTCAGCCAATCTTCTATCCATGCTAATATATTACCCCCAACTCCGTGAACTTTTATCTTGTACAGTAACCTTTTGTGTGGCACCTTGTCAAATGCCTTCTGGAAGTCCAAATACACCACATCCATTGGTTCCCCTTTATCCACCCTGTTCGTTACATCCTCAAAGAATTCCAGCAAATGTGTCAAACGTGACTTCCCCTTCATAAATCTATGCTGACTTTGCCTGACCAAATTTTGCTTTTCCAAATGTACTGTTACTGCTTCTTTAATAACGGACTCCAACATTTTCCCAACCACAGATGTTAGGCTAACTGGTCTATAGTTTCCTGCTTTTTGTCTGCCTCCTTTTTTGAATAGGGGCATTACATTTGCAGTTTTCCAATCTGCTGGGACCTCCCCAGAATCCAGGGAATTTTGGTAAATTGTGCATCCACAATCCCTGCCACTACTTCTCTTAAGACCCTAGGATGCAAGCCATCAGGTCCAGGGGATTTATCTGCCTTTAGTCCCATTATCTTACTGATAATGTGCCACACTGTGTTCCACTTGCCCATTCTTATCTTCAAATTCCTTTACTACCATGCCCTAACTTACCTTGGCATCCTCGTTTAGCCGACGTCTCCTCCATATCCTTCAGTCTTTCCACTGTGGTCTCCTGTGCATCATCTTTCCCACCAGCTGACTCAACCCTATTTTCTGGAAATTTTTCTCACAGTCTTCTGCCTCAATACTTTTCTGTCTGCCCTTAAAAGCCTTCTTAAAATCCTTCTTTCCAGCTAAGCTTTTTATCATCTCTGCTAAGTCTCTCATCACTGCCTGAAATTCCTTCCCTTCCCCCACTGTAAAATGCTTTGGAAAGTTCTGCTACATTAAACATTGGAAAGACCAAAGCTATCATCTTCAACCTATCACCAATTCCTGGCTCTTGTCCCAAATTGAAGCCGACTGTTTGCAACCTCGCCATCCTATTTGACCCTGAACTGAGCTTCTGATCCCATATCCTCTCCATTACAAAGATTGCCTACTTCCACCTACATAATATCATCCGTCTCCCCATCGCCACAGCTCAACTGCTACTGAAACTCTCATCCAAGCTTTAGTCATCTCCAAACTTGACTATTCTAATGCTCTCCAGGCCGACCTCCCAAACTCCATAAACTTCAGATCATCCAAAACTCTGCTGCCTGTATCCTAACCCACACCAAGTCTTGGTCAACTATTAACCATGCGCTCATTGACCTACACTGGCCCCAGTTCCCCAACGTCTTAAACTTAAAATTCTCAAACTTTTTGTTCAAACCCCTTTATGGCCTTGTACCTTCATATCACAGTAACCTCCTCCAGCCCTACAGCACTCCGAGAACTCTATGTTCTCCTCCTTTCGAGCCATCATGGGCAGCCACACCTTCAGCTGTCTAGACCCTAAACTCTAAAATGTTTTCTCTGAACCTCTCTGCATCTCCACCTCTCTCTTCTTCTTCAAGATCTTCCTTAAAACCTATCTCTTTGATCAAGCTTTTAGCCACACCTCCTAATATTTTGTTTGGCTCAGTCAATTTCTGCCTGATTATGCTCCTGTGAAGCACCTGGGAGGTTTTTCCTTGGTAATGGAGCTATATAAATGCATCTTCCATCCAATTCAACTTTTATTAGCTAGATTTTACTGCATTTATTTTATGCATAAACAACAGCTAATGCTGTAAAGAGTCAACACTGTATGTGCTTCAGTACACTGTGGATATCATGACCTAGGATTTCCACCTCCCTCCAGGAGCCAGTCCAGCTGGGAAACCCGCCATTATATGGAAAGATATGCAAATAAAAGAAACAGAGACTCTACCATGTGGCCTGCCATTTACACCCTTCAAACACTGGACAAATAGACTGCCTGTGAGCAGAGGGAGCACCGGAGCAAAATACTCTTAGAGCCTCCAGAAACAGTTTTGTTTCAACAAGTAGCTCAAACAAGAGCAAATGTCCACCCCAGATTGGCATGACTCCCCAGCAGAGGCTTGAGAAAAAAAGGAAGAAAAGACTTGCATTTATATCGTACTTCCACGGCCTCAGGACATCCCAAAACATTTTACAACCAATTAAGTATTTGTTTAAGTATAGTCACTGTTGTAATGTAGGGAATACAGCAGTTAATTTGGGCATAGCAAGCTCATTTTAAGAGTGGAAGCAAGTCTTCCTCGATTCCGAAGGACTGCCTATGATGATGAGCAAGCTCCCACAAATAACAATGAATCAAATGACAAGATAATCTGATTTTTGGTGTTTGGTTGAGGGATAAATATTAGCCAGGACATCAGGAGAACTTCCCTACTTTTCTTCGAATAATACTGTGGGATCTTTTAAGTCTACCCGAGAGGCCAGATGTCTTGGTTTAATGTCTCATCCGAAAGAAGGCATCTCTGAAAGTCTCAGTACTGCACTGAAATGTCAGCCTAGATTATGTGCTCAAGTCTCTGGAGTGAAGCTTGAACCCATAACCTTTTGATTCAGAGGCAAGAATGCTACCACTGAACCAAGGCTGCCTACCTCACATATTTAAATGATCCCAGAACTGGAAATACAGGCAGAGTCAGGGGACATCCCTGTTGCAGACATAAGTCCTGACCCACTGGAGCTGGGTAGGACAGAAAGCCTTGGCCAATATACATTCACATTTAAACGAACAAGTGACAAATTTTGTCAGTCCATTTTTCAATTTAAGTTGAAATCACACTTACTTTGAAGAAAAACCACATCAGCTTCCATTATAATATTAATCCAGCCTACATCTATATATATATGATGCATCAATGTATAAAGTCAACACATCTGCAATTGATAGCACCATCCAATGATTTAAAAAGTTCACTTTCGCACATGAATTTAAATTTTCTGCAACAAGACACATCCACATATTAACATACAAACCTCAATTAAATAGGTGTGGTTTATTCTAAAATTCTAAAAAAAATCTCTAGCAACAAAATTCCAATGCATTCCTTTCAAAGAGCAATTATGACTATAAATCCACAGTGCACTTAGACTTTGTTTCTAGAGTCGGTTATCTTACCTTATGTAATTCAAATTGAGATCTCTTACAATTCTTTATGAAGAACTCTGTCAGTTTGATGATATCATCTTCATTCTCGATTCCTAAAGCCTATGTAAGATGAGAAATGGATCAGAATTCCCTTTTTAATCTTCCAATTAGATATGTCCCACAGTAGATGCACCAAATTTCTTTCTCTCAGAAAAAAGTAATTTATGTAGCCTACATTACAATGTTTGTCAGATAGCCCTGAGGAAGAACTATTTAAATTTAAAAAGGACTAAGTCAGTCAGGCTTTCTCTTCCTCCTCTACCCCAGATCAATTTATTTACTTATGATGATACCTGTGAAGATGAAGGCCATAAGTGTGGAAATTAAGTTGGAGGCTTTTTAAGGCACTAATGGCGACGGAACGGTAAATTTTGTGCCGGAAAATGATGTGCGACGGCTGCCAAAAAATTCAGTTGTGTGTCCTGAGAGTGGAGTGGAGCGCTAAGGGAGGCGTTCCACACGTCTCTTTGGGCGCTAGGTCAGGTGAGCAACTGAAAATCCATTGCTAAAGAGCCGACCTTATGGCGCCCTAAGAGAGGCCTCCCTAGAAAAAAAGCGGGACAAAAAACACAAAAAACATTTCTGATAAATGAATCCCCCAAAATACAAGTGAATCGCAAAAATAAATCAGAGAAATATTAATTTAACCTACCTTTACTAATCATTCCTTCCTGTAGCGCCCCGGAACAGCTTTGCACGCCAGCTTTCCAAGGCGCTGTCACCACGGAGCACTACGGGTGCCGCTACAATCTAATATCGAAAGGCTGTCAAAACCGGGGATGTTGCACACTGGCTTGACGCTCCGGGCCGATACTGGTCAGCGCCGCCGGCACCAGCAAACTAAAGCAGCTCCAACTCCTTTAGTGCCCCTGTTCCGACCCTATTCAGGGACGCTAAGCAACTGTATTTCTACCCCATAGCGTTCTATTAACAGATTCATTCCCTTACAAGTGTTAGAAATCAGGGATGCCTAAAAATGTATAAAACTGATACGAATGCTGTGTTTTAATCATTGTTTTGAACTGCAAATGGATTGTCTCTTTGGATCAGAGAAGTGCTTAGAAATGATAATGACTTGGTTTCCTATGGAGGGAAACATAAACATAGAAAATAGGTGCAGGAGTAGGCCATTCGGCCCTTCGAGCCTGCACTGCCATTCAATAAGATCATGGCTGATCATTCACTCAGTACCCCTTTCCTGCTTTCTCTACATACCCCTTGATCCCCTTAGCCGTAAGGGCCATATCTAATTCCCTCTTGAATATATCCAATGAACTGGCATCAACAACTCTTTGCGGCAGGGAATTCCACAGGTTAACAACTCGCTGAGTGAAGAAGTTTCTCCTCATCTCAGTCATAAATGGCCTACCCCTTATCCTAAGACTATGTCCCCTGGTTCTGGACTACCCCAACATTGGGAACATTCTTCCCGCATCTAACCTGTCCAGTCCCGTCAGAATCTTATACGTTTCTATGAGATCCCCTCTCATCCTTCTAAACTCCAGTGAATAAAGGCCCAGTTGATCCAGTCTCTCCTCCTACGTCAGTCCAGCCATCCCTGGAATCAGTCTGGTGAACCTTCGCTGCACTCCCTCAATAGCAAGAACGTCCTTCCTCAGATTGGGAGACCAAAGCTGAACACAATATTCCAGGTGAGGCCTCATCAAGGCCCTGTACAACTGCAGTAAGACCTCCCTGCTCCTATACTCAAATCTCCTAGCTATGAAGCCAACATACCATTTGCCTTCTTCACCGCCTGCTGTATCTGCATGCCAACTTTCAATGACTGATGAACCATGACATCTGGGTCTCGTTGCATCTCCCCTTTTCCTAATCTGCCGTCATTCAGATAATATTCTGCCTTCGAGTTATTGCCGCCAAAATGGATAACCTCACATTTATTCACATTATACAGCATCTGCCATGCATTTACCCACTCACCTAACGTGTCCAAGTCACCCTGCAGCCTCTTAGCGTCCTCCTCACAGCTCACACCGCCACCCAGTTTAGAATGGCCAGCTCTCTAGTTGGTCCCTCGACATATTGGTCCAGAAAACCATCCCGAATACACTCCAGGAAATCCTCCTCCACCGCATTGTTACTAGTTTGGTTAGCCCAATCAATATGTAGATTAAAGTCGCCCATGATAACTGCTGTACCTTTATTGCACACATCTCTTATTTCTTGTTTGATGCTGTCCCCAACCTCACTACTACTGTTTGGTGGTCTGTACACAACTCCCACTAGCGTTTTTGCCCTTTGGTATTCCGCAGCTCCACCCATACCGATTCCACATCATCCAGGCTAATGTCACTCCTTACTTTGCATTAATTTCCTCTTTAACCAGCAATGCCACCCCGCCTCCTTTTCCTCTCTGTCTATCCTTCCTAAATGTTGAATACCCCTGGATGTTGAGTTCCCGGAGTATAGTTCTTTGTACTATATACAATCTCCCTGTTGCTAAGCGATTATCTGTTGTTTTTAAGTTAAGACTTGATTCGTGTTTATGTATTTTATGTATAATGTGAAGGGTAGGATTTGAAGTTACATTAACAAAACTGCTGGCGAAGATAATGAATGGAAGTCAAGAGAGTTAACGTAAACATGTTGCTACGTCGTAAAGGAGAACGAGCAAGTTTCTGGTTTGGCTTCATGGGATCAAAGGAGAGGATAAGGGACGAGAGAGTTGTCCACAGGAAGAAATCCTGGGTTAGTGTAAATAGAGTGACATGTAGACAAAATCGTAAGACATCTTTAGGGCGGGCTTTGTTTCAAGAATCGAGGCGAAGAACTAGACTTGAACCGTATAGACTAGTATTGAATATTAAGTTTTTAGGGAAACCTCAATAGGTCAATAGGTCTTGTCAATATCCAGGATCAGGCCCACCCCAAAAAATTAAATAAAGGTAGCCTCCTCAAGGTTGTTCTCATAGACGGTGTGAGGGGAGGGTGAAACATAAGTCGAGCTGGTCGAACACTTTGAGTGATCCCATGATTTACTGAAGGAAGCTCTAGACAGAGAAATATTCTGCAAGCCAAAGAACTGCTTACGTGCGGCAGCCAGATGAGTATTAACTATCTGTTACGGTTGTATGTTTTTGCTATATAACTAATGTGTTATATTCCATCTTAAACTCTGATGAACAACAATATATCCACCAGATTGGTTTTACAGTCGATTCTGATTATTAAAGTGACCAGAAATTCGCTTAAACTGGGCTATCTCTAACACAAGGTTTATGTGGGCTAGACAGAGATTCAGGGATTTAAGTTGTGCCAGTTTTCAGCCAGGCTGCTTGATGAGACAACAGAAGGAAAATGTATTTTTGCCTTTGCAAAATTTTAAATTATATATTATTGGGGGAACCAATCATTGCTGTATAAATAGTTGTGCCAAGCTTGCAACACATTCCTCCCAGTTTGTATTTCAAATCTAATATTACAAAGATACCATTATGCTGTAAATACTATGTTGAAGGCTTGTGGGAGAAGAAAAAATCATCTGTAAACAAGCTGTTTGAACCTCGGGGGGGTGGGCGTTACACACTACAAGCAGTTTAGAATTCAAACAGGAAATCGAACAGAACTGAGTAAAGTTTGAATTGAAACAAGAAGGGATATTGAGTGACATTCGGGTTGACCAATCAGCGAAATGGTCAAGTTATCTCTGGCCAAACACAACTGGACATCTGGCTGCTACCCAGGCCCAGTTTTTCTCTGCTATAAAACACAGGAGACAAAGAAAATCTTTCTCTTGAGCTTGGTAAAGGACACCAGAAGGAAGATGTTGGAAGACGGTCGATCGAACACGTGAAAGGTATATCCAGATGGACTGATCACCCATTGAATTATATTGAGCCAGTTTGAGCATAGTTATTGCTGAGAAAGATTGTGTATAACCAGTTAACTTAGGGGCATATATATTGGGAAGGAAAATTTATTTTAGCTATGCGTAACTGGCCAACTAGAGGCAAAGATATTGCAAAAGGTTGAATCTGAAATCGGTAAGCTAGAGAATTTGTCGTTCGGTTTGATTTGAAAACATGTACCTGGTAGTGTTGAACTTGGAACTTATAGTCATTTGTAATCTTTTTAATAAAGTCCATTGTATTGGAAAATCGCAGTGTTCTTATAAAGTCTTGATCTTCGAAACCCGTAGGAAAAAAATCTTACAATGTAACTATGAACCCTAGTTTTGTACCACCCTTTCATCTAATAGAGCTTCAACATTTGCAAAAACACTAGTTAATAATCTTTTGGGAATGGATAGATATCAAATAGTGTGGTCCCTTATCTTCAAATATGATAAAAAAAGTATCATGGTCATGGAGAAATCCATGCTTGGTGAAGAATTTCCAGTTCTTATAGGATAGTATTCAGGAAATAGTACAATGTTGGGGATCACATCTCAGTAGGTAGCAGGCAACCAAATTGTATTTACAAACATAGAAAATGTATTAATAGAAATAAAGTGTGTATTTTAAATTTGAATTTCCTTCTAGTTTTTGGTCCTTAATGGTAGTACAGGTTGGACCTCTCTGGTCTGGCACCCTTGGGACCTGATCAGTGCCAGAACAGAGAGTTTTCCGAACCACGGGAGGTCACGTTGAGCCGAGGCTTACCAGTACCTGTAAATAGCGCTTGGGCTCCCAAATGCCACGGCATGCTCCGGCTCAGGCTGCGAAACTCGGGCCTTGCTCTCTCCATGTAGAAATCTTCCAGCCATTAACGCGCTGGTTTGATGCTTTTTATTTTTATACACCCTCCTCTCCCTCGGGCCCAGCTTCGGCGCCTCAGTCAGCCACCTATCCTTCCCTTTCCTTGCCCGGCCACCTCACTGAAGCACGGGAAACCAGGATGCCACGCTCGCAAAGCGGTAGTTGCGCATTGATCAATGAGAGCCAGGAAGCGTGAGAAACCAATACCGAAGCCGAACCACGGATGTTTCCGGACCAGAGAATACCGGACCAGAGAGGTCCAACATTTTATGCTTTTCATTTTTTATGTATTATTTCTATTGATATTGCACTCACCAATATTTGTTTTTTATATCACATATAATTGATTCTGTACAGCATTCACAATAAATATAATGAGAGGAAATACATATGTTTGGGGCACCTCTCATTGAGTAAATATAGAATACGGTCAGAAATGTGTGAACAATGATACTTGGGAATGGAAAGAAAGTTTTTTTCACTGCAGCTAACATATATGCGAATTCTCAGTAATATTACCAATTATAAATTAAAGTTCTTCGATCCTCCCCTTTTGACTACATCTTGTGGCCTTTCCCAAAGTTTAATCTTTGCCATTCTGAACCTTTTCTATGGGAAAATGGCAAACATTCAATTATAATGTGAATACAAAATATTTCACCGACAAATGGATCTTACCGATTTTGGCAATTTTTTGAATTTGTGCATTTCACTGTAAAATAAAATGCTGTATTTATTTAAATAGGGAACAGTAGCTTCGGGGTTATGTTATTAGACTAGTAATCCAGAGGCCCGGACTAATGATTCTGGAGACATGAGTTCAAACCCCACCAAGACAGCTGTGGAATTTAAATTCAGTTAATTAAATAAATCTGGAATAAAAAGCTAGTATCAGCAATGGTGACCATGCAACTACAGGATTGTCATAAAAACCCATTTGGTTCACTAATGCCCTTTAAGGAAGGAATTTTGCTGGTCTGGCACATTTGTGACAGCAATGTGGTTGGCTCTTAACTCCCCTTAAATGGTAAGCCACTCAGTTGTACCAAACTGCTGTGACACACCACACGGACTGCAATGGTCAAGGGCAATTAGGGATTTTGGAATGCCCTTAGCAATGGCTGCCCGAGAGTTGATACACAAGGCAGAGCTTTAGCACTTTCAACTACAAAGCAGTCAAGTAATCAATTAATTAAGATACTTGCTTTACATTGCTGGAATCTCACTGATCAATAGTATCACAACAAATGCAGTAATGCAGTAAGTTGTGTCAGTTTTCAGCCAGGCTGCTTGATGAGACATCAGAAGGAAAATTTATTATTGGCTATTTAAGTATAAAATCATAGAATGATACATTGAGCCAGTGCCAGCTCTTTGAAAGAGCTATACAATTAGTCCCACTCACCTGCTCTTTCCCCATGGCCATGCAAAATTTTCCCCTCCAATTATTTATCCAATTCCCTTTTGAAAGTATTGTTGAATCGGCTTCCACCACCCTTTCAGGCATTGCATTCCAGATCATAACGACTCTTTGCATAAAATAATGTTTCCTCATGTCACCTCCGGTTCTTTTCTGTCCTGCGGTGACTTAAAAAATCAGCGCAGGCAGCCAGAGATGGGGGGGGGGGGGGTGGAAGGGGACCTTGCAAAGCACTAAACAGCTTTACAACAACATTAAAGAATCATAAATACATTTTAAAGCACCAAGCACTAAACAAAGCACAAAAAGTAATAAGCAATTAATTAATAAAAAATAGAAGGAACCCTGCATCTAAAGCACAAAGACCAAAGTAATAAGCAATCAATCAGTAAATAACAAATAAAAAATAGAAGTCCTATCTTAGGGAATGCAGCGGGCCGCTAATGAGGGAGCCCATTCGGCCAGGGCTAGGGACAACATGCTTCGGGCCCTTCCCACACAGCCTGCAGCGCGCACTCACAGATCCGGCCTGCCAGGAATGACTGCACATGCGCCCAGACTCTAGCGCGCATGTGCGGAGGTCCCGGCACTGTTTTCAGTGCCAGGACCTGGCTCCGCCCCTAATCCACTGGGCCACGCTACGCCACTACCGAGGAGAGGCTGGGGAGCAGCCAGAATTGGGAGGAAGATTTTCGGCGCGCTTGGAGGCAGACAAAAGTGGCGCACTTCGGGTGAGGGCGCCAGAAAAAGGGGTTGGGGAAATTTGAGCCCTATGTAAGTAACATTAAAGTACCAATTGCATTTACACTAACAGTTTTATGAAGCACTAGACCATCTTAGTAATGTGAAATACTGAAAAAGGTGTTTATAGAAATCAGATATAAAATCTAAAGGCTATACAGAAATATATTTGTGAAAATCTGTAGCTCTTACTGCAAATATGGCATCCAGTTTTATTAGCGATCGTTCATCTTGCTTGAGGGGAGCAAGAATTTTAAGAAGCTTGCTTTCAATCAGGAAACCCTGTCAAAAGAATAAAAATGTTACTTTATGTTCCAAATATAGCAATACACAGAGGAATTCTACAGAAATTAACATATTATACAAAGAATTAACACAATGCCTTGTAACTGGTATAAATGTGCCTTTCATTTCCTTATTTTCCTACAGAATAGTTCTTATGATTGGGAAATTCAAACTTTATCCTACTCTTTAACAAAGTTCTTTATAACCTTCCACTGACTTGTCGCATGAATTTCAAATTTAACTGAGAAACATTGGGTTAGACTTTCAGCTTTAGGCGAAATCGGCAAACAGGGCTCAAATGGAGGGTACGGTAGCATTATCGTTAAATTACTGGACTAGTAATCCAGAGGCACGAGTTCAAATCCCACCACAGCAGCTGGGGAATTTAAATTCAGTTAATGAAATAAATCTGGAATAAAAAGCTAGTATTAGTAATGGTGACCATGAAACTACTGGCTTGTCATAAAAACCCATCTGGTTTACGAATGTCCTTTAGTGAAGGAAGTCTGCTGTCCTTACCTGGTCTGGCCTGTGCATGACTCCAGACCCACAGCAATGTGGTTGACTCTTAACTGCCCTCTCAAATGGCCTAGCAAGCCACTATGGAAAACAATAATAAGAATAAAACCGTTCAGACCACCGGCATTGACCTCGGCACCAGCTACGGACATGACAAAGAACAAAAGAAGGAGCAGGAGTAGGCCATACGGCCCCTATAGCCAGCCCCACCATTCCTCGACCTCAACTCCACTTTCCTGCCCTATCCCCATATCCTGTAATTCTCCTGGAGTCCAAGGAGCCGAAATTCAGGGTCTCAAAGAGACCTGTTAATGCCTGTTTGCGGAGCCGTTCTTAAAAATCAAATGGCCGTCATTTTGGGGTCAACTGGCCAACCTGACCTAAATTCAGGTCAGAGATTTTTCGGTCTAGACCCGATCCCGCCCGATTCTGATGATTGCCGAAAGTGAGTCATCAGGGGTTGCACCGCCAATTTTATTGAACAAAAATACTTACCTTCCGATATTCAGCTCCATTGTCGATCCCCCGCCTTGTGGTGCCCCCGACAGATTTTTCTGCTGGTGCACCCTCTGCAGAGTGAATGCGGCGGCCCTTAAAGGGAAAGGCCCACTGCCACGGCCGCAATGTAAAAATATTTGCCGGCCAACTTGTCGATCAGCCAGCAAAATACTGACCCCGGGTTCAGCCGGGCTGCCAACGGGCAGCTGTAACATCACCACTACTCCACCGCTGATTGACAGCAGCGGAGTTCCTGTCCGACTGATTTTCAGCCAATCAGCCTGGCTTTAAGTCTATAGCCTGCCCCCATTACGAGTCATTTCCTGTGGGACTTTGAAAAAATTGCAAAGTCTTGAAAATGGCTCTTCCAACCGCATCGGAGCTCCCAGTGGCAAGTACCACTCTAAAAATCATAGGTGCGCCAGAGAATTTTGGCCCCCATAAATCTATCCATCTCAGCCTTGAATATACTCAATGACTGAGCAGCCATAGCACTTTAGGGCAGAGAATACCAAAGATTCACAACCCTCTGAGTGAAGAAATTCCTCGTCATCTCAGCCTAAAAGGCCGACCCCTTATCCTGAGACTGTGGCCTCTAGTTCCAGCCAGGGTAAACAATCGCTCAGCATCTACCCTGTCAATCCCCCTCAGAGTTTTGTAAGTTTCAATGAGATCACCTCTCATTCTTCTCAACCCCAGAGAGTATAGGCCCATTCTCCACAATCACTCCTCATAGGACAAGCCTCTCATCCCAGGGATCAATCTAATGAACCTTTGTTGCACCGCCTCCAAGGCAAGTATATCCTTTCTTAAATAAGGAGACCAAAACTGTGCACAGTGTGGTTTCACCAGAGCCCTGTACAATTGTAGCTTTAGTAAGACTTTCTTACTCTTGTACTCCAACCTGCTAGCAATAAAGGCCAACATGCCATTTGCCATCCTAATTGCTTGCTGTACCTGCATGCTGACTCTCTGTGTTTCATGTCTTAGGACTCCAAAATCTCTCTCAACACCAATATTTAACAGTTTCTCAACATTTAAAAAATGTTTTTCTATTCTTCCTACAAAAGTGAATAGCCTCACATTTCCGCACATTATACTCCAAATGCCACCTTATTGCCCACTTACTTAACCTGTTTACATCCTTTTGCACCAAGAAACTCCTTTACCCAAAGAGTGGTGAGGATGTGGAACTCACTACCACTGGGAGTGGTTGAAGCGAATAGTATAGATGCATTTAAGGGGCGGCTAGACAAGCATATGAGGGAGAAGGGAATAGAGGGTTATGCTGATAGATTTACATGAGGAAAGACAGGAAGCGGCTCGAGAGGAGCATAAACTGCAACATGGGCTGGTTGGGCTGAATGGCCTGTTTCTGTGCCATATATCCTATGTAATGTAATCATATGTAATCTTTGTGTCCTCCTCACACTTTACTTTTCCATCTAGCTTTGTATCATCAGCAAACTTGGATACAGTGCACTCAGTCCCTTCATCTAAGTCATTAATATCGATTGTAAATATCTGAGGCCCAAGCATCCCACATGCGGCACCCCACTAGTTACAGTCTGCCAATCTGGAAATGACCCATTTATCCCTATTCTCTGTTTTCATTCAGTTAACCAATCCTTTATCCATGCTAATACCTTACCCCCAAACCACATGTGCCCTTGTGTTGCTCAACAACCTTTTATGTGGCACCTTATCGAATGCCTTTTAGAAATCCATATATACTAAAACCACTGGTTTCCCTTTCATCCAATCTGCTGTAATAAATTTGTCAAAACCTGACTTCCCTTTCATGAAACTGTTGTGTATCTGTAAAGCATGCACTCCCATGTTCCGCCACCAGGGAGCTCATCCCCTTGGGAGCACTGTATATAAGCCGGCCCCTAAGGCCTGTTCCTCACTCTGGAGTGTCTTATTAAAGACTAAGGTCACTGTTACTTTAACCTCCCTGTGTGCAGTCTCATCTGTGTTAGGAACACAATAACTGGCGACGAGAATACGAATCCAACGCAAAGATGCAGCAAACTGTGGGTATCCTGGAGAAGTTCTCGGAGGGTGAGGACTGGGAAGCCTATGTCGAACGGCTAGACCAGTATTTTGTAGCCAACGAGCTGGACGGAGAAGGAAACGCTGCAAAAAGGAGAGCGGTCCTCCTCACAGTCTGCAGGGCACCGACCAACAGCCTCATGAAGAATTTTCTGGCTCCAGTGAAACCCACAGATAAGTCGTATGAGGAGCTGTGTACACTGGTTCGGGAGCATCTTAACCCGAGGGAGAGCGTGCTGATGGCGAGGTATCGGTTCTACACGTGCCAGCGATCTGAAGGTCAGGAAGTGGCGAGCTACGTCGCCGAGCTAAGGCGTTGTTTGATGGCTACCTGGAGCAAATGCTCAGAGACTTTTTTGTACTGGGCATTGACCGTCCTACAAAAACTTTTGACTGTAGAGACACCGACCCTCAGTAAGGTCATTGCGATAGCACAGGCGTTTATGTCCACCAGTGATAACACCAAACAAATCTCTCAGCACACAAGTGCTAGCAATGTTCATAAATTAACTGGAACTGTGTTTGCGAGCAGAAATGTACAGGGCAGAACCCACAAGTCTACAACTGCCAGCAGGCCTCAGGTGACCCAGATGACTTAGAGTCCCCAACAAAGGATGAATGCAAGGCAATTCACACCTTGTTGGCATTGTGGAGGCTTCCATTCAGCCTATTCATGCCGCTTCAAAGGGTATGTTTGCAAGAGCTGTGGAACAATGGGGCACCTCCAACGAGCTTGCAAATGAGCTGCAAGCTCTGCAAAACCTGCTAACCACCACGTGGCAGAGGAAGATCGGTCCATGGTGGATCAAAGCAATTTCAAGCCTCAGAGAGGAGGCAGATGCTGAAGTACACGGGGTGCACACATTTTCGACGAAGTGTCCACCTATAATGCTAAATGTAAAAGTAAATGGCTTACCCGTAGCCATGGAACTGGACACTGGCGCAAGCCAATCCATCATGAGTAAAAAAATGTTTGAGAGACTGTGGTGCAATAAGGCATTCAGACCAGCCCTGAGCCCCATCCACACGAAACTGAGAATGTACACCAAAGAGCTTATCACTGTCCTGGGCAGCGCCATGGTCAAGGTCATCTACGAGGGCACGGTGTATAAACTGCCACTCTGGATTATCTCGGGCGATGGCCCCACACTGCTTGGAAGGAGCTGGCTGGGCAAAATCTGCTGGAACTGGGATGACATCCAAGCGCTATCACATGTCGATGAGGCCTCATGTACCCAGGTTCTTAACAAATTTCCTTCCCTTTTTGAGCCAGGCATTGGAAACTTTTCCGGGTCGAAGGTGCGGATTCACTTGGTCCCAGAGGCACGACCCATTCACCACAAGGCAAGCGGTACCTCACATGATGAGGGAGAGTGTGGAAATCGAGCTGGACAGGTTGCAACGCGAGGGCATCATCTCCCCAGTGGAATTCAGCAAGTGAGCCAGCCCGATTGTTCCAGTACTCAAAAGTGATGGCACGGTCAGGATTTGCGGCGATTATAAAGTAACTATTAATCGTTTCTCGCTACAGAACCAATACCCGCTACCTAAGGCAGATGACCTATTTGCGACGCTGGCAGGAGGCAAGATGTTCACCAAGCTCGACCTGACTTCAGCCGACATGACGCAGGAGCTGGAGGAGTCTTCGAAGGACCTCACCTGCATCAACATGCACAAGGGACTGTTCATCTACAATAGATGCCCGTTTGGAATTCGGTCGGCTGTCTTCCAGAGAAACATGGAGAGCCTATTCAAGTCGGTACCACACACTGTGATCTTTCAGGACGACATATTGGTCACGGGTCGGGACACCACCGAGCACCTACAAAACCTGGAGGAGGTCCTCCAACAACTGGATCGCGTAGGGCTGTAGCTGAAGAGGTCAAAATGCGTCTTCATGGCAACAGAAGTGGAGTTTTTGGGGAGAAAGATTGCGGTGGACGGCATTCGGCCCACAGACGCCAAGACAGAGGGTATCAGGAATGCGCCCAGGCCACAGAACGTCACGGAGCTGCGGTCGTTCCTGGGACTCCTCAACTATTTTGGTAACTTCCTACCGGGGTTATGCACCCTTTTAGAGCCCCTACATGTGTTATTGTGCCAAGGGGAGAACTGGGTATGGAGAAAAAACTAAATAATTGCTTTTGAGAAATCCAGAAACATTTTATGCTCCAACAAGCTGCTTGTATTGTATAACCCGTGTAAAAGAATTATGCTAGCATGTGACGCGTCGTCGTACGGAGTCGGGTGCGGGGAAGTTGCAACCTGTCGCCTATGGTTCCAGGAGCTTGTCTAAGGCCGAGAGGGCCGACAGCATGATTGAGAAAGAGGCATTAGGGTGTGTGTTCGGGGTAAAGAAAATGCATCAGTACCTGTTTGGCCTCAAATTTGAGCTGGAAACCGATCACAAGCCCCTCACATCCCTGTTCGCTGAAAACAAGGGGATAAATACTAATGCCTCAGCCCGCATACAAAGGTGGGCACTCGCGCTATCAGCGTATAACTATACCATCTTCCACAGGCCAGGCACCGAGAACTGTGCGGATACTCTCAGTCGGCTACCATTGCCCACCACAGGGGTAGAAATGGCGCAGCCTGCAAACTTGTTGATGGTGGTGCAGCCCGCAGACTTGTTGATGGTCATGGAAGCGTTTGAAAATGATAAATCACCTGTCACAGCCTGCCAGATTAGGACTTGGACCAGCCAAGATCCTCTGCTGCCCCTAGTGAAAAACTGTGTACTGCATGGGAGCTGGGCCAGCATCCCCGTTGAAATGCAAGAGCCAATCAAGCCAATCAAGCCATTCCAGCAGCGAAAGGACGAGCTGTCCATTCAGGTAGACTGCCTGTTGTGGGGTAACCACGTAGTGCTACCAAAAAAGGGCAGGGAGACGTTCATCTCGGATCTCCACAGCACACACCCGGGTATAGTAATGATGAAAGCGATAGCCAGATCCCATGTGTGGTGGCCCGGTATCGACTCTGACTTACAGTCCTGTGTACAGCAATGCAGCGTATGTGCTCAGTTGAACAACGCGCCCAGAGAGGCACCACTAAGTTTGTGGTCCTGGCCCTCCAGACCATGGTCAAGGATCCATGTCGACTATGCAGGACCGTTTCTCGGTAAAATGTTCCTGGTGGTGGTGGATGCTTTTTCAAAATGGATTGAATGTGAAATAATGTCGGGAAGCACCGCCACCGCCACCACTGAAAGCCTGAGGGCCATGTTTGCCACCCACGGCCTGCCTGACATACTGGTCAGTGACAACGGGCCATGTTTCACCAGTGCCGAATTTAAAGAATTCATGACCTGCAATGGGATCAAACAACAAAATGTAAACGATGGTTGCGCCACTGTGTCACGGGAAATTGATCTAAATGACCCTGTGAATGTGCTAAACTACGGACATGGTCCCAAGTGGATTGCGGGCACGGTGATAGCTAAAGAAGGGAATAGGGTATTTGTAGTCAAACTAGACAATGGACAAATTTGCAGAAAGCACCTGGACCAAACGAGGCTGCAGTTCACAGACTGCCCTGAACAACCCACAGCAGACATCACCTTTTTCGAGCCCACAACACATACCTAAAGGATCAACGACACCACGCCGGACCAGGAAATCGAACCCATCACGCCCAACAGCCCAGCAAGGCCAGGCTCACCCAGCAGCCCTGCAGGGCCAACAACACGCCAGCCCAGCGAGGGCACAGCCAACACACCAGAACAGACATTTGTACCGACGCGGTCCGCCAGGGAAAGAAAGGCTCCCGACCGCCTCACCTTGTAAATAGTTTTCACTTTGACTTTGGGGGGGAGTGATGTTGTGCATCTGTAAAGCATGCACTCCCATGTTCCACCACCAGGGAGCTCATCCCCTGAAGTCCCAAGGGATCCCAACATCCCTTGGGAGCACTGTATATCAGCCGGCCTCTAAGGCCTGTTCCTCACTCTGGAGTGTCTTATTAAAGACTGAGGTCACTGTTACTTTAACCTCCCTGTGTGCAGCCTCATCTGTGTTAGGAACACAATAAAAACCATGTTGACTGTGCCAAATCGTATTAAGATTTTCTAAGTACCCTGTTACCACTTCCTTAATAATGGATTCCAGTATTTTCCCAATGACTAATCTAACTGGCCTGTAGTTTTCTCTCTCTCTCCTTCCTTGAATAGCGGAGTTATATTTTCTACCTTCCAATCTGCAGGGAACTTTCCTGAATCTAGGAAATTTTGGAAGATCACAACCACTATCTCTGCAGCCACCTCATTTACAATCCTAGGCCATGAGGTCCAGGGCATTTGTTGGCTTTTAGTCCCAATAGTTTCTCAAGCACGTTTTCTCTACTGATATTAATTACTTTTAAGTTCCTCGCTCTCATAAGCCCTTGGTTCCTCCCCAATTTTGGTATACTTTTTGTGTCTTCTACTATGAAAACAGATTCAAAATATTTGCTTAAAGTCTCTGCCATTTCCTTGTTCCCCAATATAACTTTTTCTGTCTAAGGGACTGTAGTAGGGTAAGGAATTATCGACAGATTGTATGTAAAACTCGCTTATATATGATAGGAAAATGAACTTTAGATTTTGAAGGAATACATAGAACAGCTGTGTGTTTATCTTTTAAAGAATGCCACAGGAGGCCAGGGCATGATCAAACCTGCAGATAACACATGCCAAGAAGACAAGAGGATTGCCATACGCTAAGACGAAAGGATAGAGGCCACACAACAGGCAGTCTGATAAGGGTTAACAAATGTTTCTTTGCTTTGACTGAACTAAATGTTTTCTTTGACTGAACTGAATGTTTTCTACTGAACCAAATGCTGTAACAAATTCCTTTATTTGTCTCTGTCTTACATCTGTGTTATTTGTGGCAGTTAAATTGTCATTGGTAGTGTTCTCAATCACTGTCACTTCAAAAGATCTGTTATAGGCCAGCCCACTAGAAATCTGTATAAAGATCGGTGAGACATTTTGGATTTTTGAAGATTTTGTCTTCGGCTGCAAAGAACAAGAACTTCCCCCGCATATGTCGGAATAAAGATTGTTACGAACCTATCTCTGGGTCTATCATCAATCAAGAGCATCAATCCACTATTTCAGTAGGTCCGCTTGGGAGAGAGGGAGATTTCTCCACAACTTACTTTTGCACACCCAGCCCAATCGACCCTGCAAAGTCCTCCTCACTAACATCTGAGGACTTGCCAAAACTGGGAGAGCTGTCCCACAGACTAGTCAAGCAACAGCCTAAGATAGTCATACTCACAGAATCATACCTTTCAGTTAACGTCCCAACTCCTCCATCACCATGCCTGTGTATGTCCTGTCCCACTGACAAGCCAGACCACCAGAGGAGGCGACATAATGGTATACAGTTGGGTGGGAGTGACCCTGGGAGTTCTCAACATTGACTCTGGACCCCATGAAATTTCATGGCTTTAGGTCAAGCATGGGCAAGGAAACCGCCTGCTGATTACCACCTACCTCCCTCAGCTAATGAATCAGTAGTTCTCCATGTTGAACATCACTTGGAAGAAGCACTGAGAGTCGCAAGGGCACAGAATGTACTCTGGGTGGGGGATTTCAATGTCCATCACCAAGAGTAGCTCAGTGGCACGAGTGACCGAGCTGGCCAAGTCCTGAAGGACATAGCTGCCATACTGGGCCTGTGGCAGATGGTGAAAGAATCAACATGAGGGAAAAACTTACTTGACCTCATCCTCATCAATCTACTGTCGCAGATGCATCTGTCCATGACAGGATTGGTAGCAGTAACTACCATACAGTCCTTGTGGGGACAAAATCCTGTCTTCACACTGAGGACGCTCTCCATTGTGTTGTGTGGCACTACCACCATGCTAACTCGGATAGATTCAGAACTGATCTAGCACCTCAAAACATGGCATCCGTGAGGCGCTGTGGGCCATCAGCAGCAGCAGAATTATATTCCACCACAATCTGTAACCTCATGGCCCGGCATCTCACTCACTCTACCATTACCATCAAGCCAGGGAACCAACTCTCCTTCAGTGAGGAGTGTAGAAGAACATGCCAAGAGCAGTACCAGGCATATCTAAAAATGAGATGCCAACCTGGGGATGCTGCAACACATGACTACATGCATGCTAAAAAGCATTAGAAGCATGCTATAGACCGGGCTAAGCAATCCCACGATCAACTGATCAGATCAAAGCTCTGCAGACATCCAGTCGTGAATGGTGGTGGACAATGAAACAAATAATGGAAGGAGGCTCCTTGAACATCCCCATCCTCAATGATGGTGGCGCCCAGCACATGAGTGCAGAAGATAACGTTGAAACGTTTGCAACCATCTTCAGCCAGCAGTGCCAAGTGGATGATCCATCTCGGCTTCCTCCTGAGGTCCCCACCATCACAGAAGCCAGTCTTCAGCCAATTCGATTCACTCCACGTGATATCAAGAAATGCCGAGCGCACTGGATACAGCAAAGGCTATGGGCCCCGACAACATCCCGGTTGTCGTGCAAAAGAATTGTGCTCCAGAAATAGCCACAGCTCTAGCCAAGCTGTTCCAGTACAGCTACAACGCTGGCATCTATCCGACAATGTGGAAAACTGCCCAGGTATGTCATGTCCACAAAATGCAGGACAAATGCAATCCGGCCAATTATCGCCCCATCGGTCTACTTTCAATCATCAGCAGTGATGGAAGGTATCATCGACAGTGCTATCAAGTGCCACTTACTCACCAATAACCCGCTCACAGATGCTCAGTTTGGGTTCTGCCAGGACCACTCGGCTCTAGACCTCATTACAGCCTTGGTCCAAACATGGATAAAAGAGCTGAATTCCAGAGGTGAGGTGAGAGTGACTGCTCTTGACCAAGGGTGGCATCAAGGAGCCTTTGTCAAATTGACGTCAATGGGAATTAGGAAAAAACTCTCCACTGACTGTAGTCATACCTAGCACAAAGGAAGATGGTTGTGGTTGTTGGAGGCCAATCATCACAGCCCCAGGACATCGCTACAGGTATTCCTTAAAGAAGTGGCCTAGGCCCAACCATCTTCAGCTTCTTCATCAATGACCTTCCCTCTATCACAAGGTCAGACATGGAGATGTTCGCTGATCATAGCACAGTGTTCAGTTCTATTCGCAACTCCTTAGATAATGAAGCAGTCCATGCCCGCATGCAGCAAGACCAGGACAACATTCAGGTTTGGGCTGATAAGTGACAAATAACATTCACGCCGCACAAGTGCCAGGCAATGACTATCTCCAACAAGAGAAAGCCTAACCACCACCCACTGACATTCAATTGAACTACCATTGACAAAGCCCCCACCATCAATATTGACCAGAATCTTAACCGGACCAGCTACATAAATTCTGTGGCTACAAGGGCAGGTCAAAGGTTGGGTATTCTGCGGCGAGAGACTCCCCAAACCCTTTCCACCATCTACAAGGCACAGGTCAGGAGTGTGATGGAATACTCTCCACTTGCCTGGATGAGCGCAGCTCCAACAACACTCATGAAGTTCGACACCAATCAGAACAAGGCAAGCCACTTGATTGGTACTTCATCCAACACTTTAAACATTCACTCCCTCCACCACTGGCGCACCATGGCTGAAGTGCGTGTCATCTAAGGCTTAAGAACATAAGAAATAGGAGTAGGAGTAGGCCATTTGGCCCCTGCTCCACCATTTAATAAGGTCATGGCTAATCTGATCATGTATTCAGCTCCACTTCCCTGCCCGCTCCCCATAACCCTTTATTCTCTTATCGCTCAAAAATCTCTCTATCTCCACCTTAAACATATTCAATGACCCAGCTTCCACAGTTCTCTGGGGCAGAGAATTCCATAGATTTACAACCCTCAGAGAAGAAATTCCTCCTTGTTGTGTATGGAGAAAGAGTCAGACTGAGCACTGTGAACTCAAAATAAAGTGTAACCTTAGTCTTTTATTGCAGGTCTCCAGAGTGCCTCTCCAACCTGTGAAGCCTCCTTAAATACCTGTTCTCCCAAGGGATTATGGGATCCCTTGGAATTCCAGGGGATGAGCCCTCTGGTGGCTGTACAGAGTAAATACAAGTTTACATATATAACAACACTCCCCCCTCAAAGTCAATAGTGTAACTATTTACAATGTGAGTCGATCTAGGGCCCTTCTAGCCCTGGTTGATCGTCTTGGTGTGAAAGCTGGTGTTGTTGAATCATTTGTTGGGCCCTCGCTGGGCTGCTGTGCAGCTGGCCTTGCTGGGCTGCCTGGTGTGTTGGGCCCTGCTGGGCTGCTGTGGATGATGGGTTCTGCTTCGTGGTCAACCGTGGTGCCGGTTGCCACTGGTGTGTATGTTGGGGTTTCAAAAAAGGTAGGGTCCAAAGTGGGTTGCTCAGGATAGTCTGTGAATCTGAGTTTGATTTGGTCCAAGTGTTTCCAGTGAATGAGTCCATTTGAAAGTTTGACCCAAAACACCCTGCTCCCCTCTTTGACCACAACAGTGCCGGGAAGCCACTTGGGACCTTGTCCATAATTTAATACAAATACAGGATAATTGATTTCAATCTCGCAGACACATTTGCGCTATCATGGTATGCACTTTGTTAAAGCCGCCTGTTCTCGACCTGTTCATGTAGATCAGGGTGAACTAACGAGAGCCTTGTCTTAGGTGCTCTTTTCATGAGCAGTTCAGCAGGTGGGATCCCAGTGAGTGAGTGGGATCTCGTGCGGCAGCTAAGCAGGACTCGGGATAGGTGAGTCTGTAGTGAGCCTTCAGTTACCCTCTTCGAGCCTTGCTTGATAGTTTGCACTGCTCTCTCTACTTGACCATTGGACGCTGGTTTAAACGGGGCAGATGTGGCATGTTTGATCCCGTTTACGGGTCATGAATTCTTTAAACTCAGCACTGGTAAAACATGGCCCATTGTCGCTCACCAGGACATCGGGTAGGCTGTGTGTGGCAAACATGGCTCGCAGGCTTTCAGTAGTGGCAGCGGACGTGCTAGCCGACATTATCTCGCATTCAATCCACCTGGATTACGCGCCTACAACCACAAGGAACATTTTACCCAAGAACGGGCCTGCATAGTCGACATGTACCCTAGACCACGGTTTGGAGGGCCAAGACCATAAACTTAGCACACCTCCCTGGGTGCATTGCTTAACTGTGAGCATGTATTACATCTGTGAACGCTGGACTCTAAATTCGCATCGATACTGGGCCACCACATGTGGGATCTGGCTATCGCTTTCATCATTACGATGCCTGGGTGGGTATTGTGGAGGTCATTGAAGAAAGTGTCTCTGCCCTTCTTGGGGACCACTAGTCGATGCCCCCACAGAAGGCAGTCTGCCTGTATACTCATTTCATCTTTGCGCCGCTGGAACGGCTTTATCTCTTCCTGCATTTCCACTGGGACACTGGACCAGCTCCCGTGAAGCACACATCTTTTGACTAGAGATAATGAGGGGTCCTGACTTGTCCAGGTTTTGATATGCCAAGCAGTGACGGGTGATTGCTTACTCTCAAATGCTTCCATAACCATGGCTAGATCTGCGGGCTGCGCCATTTCCACCCCCGAGGTGGGCAATGGCAGCCTGCCGAGAGCATCGATGCAGTTTTCTGTGCCTGGCTTGTGGCAGATGGCGTAGTTGTTTGCGGATAACGTGAGCGCCCATCTCTGGATGCGGGCCAATGCGTTGGTACTTATCCCTTTACTCTTGGGAAACAAGGATATAAGTGGCTTATGGTCAGGTTCCAATTCGAATTTTAGCCCATACAGGTATTGATGCATTTTCTTTACCCCATAGACACACGCTAACGCTTCTTTCTCAATCATGCTGTAGGCTCTCTCAGCCTTAGACAGACTCCTGGATGCATAAGCAACCGTTGTTGCAATCATTAGTTGTTGCAATAGACACCCACGCCATAGGACGACGCATCACATGCTAGCAACAAACGCTTACATGGATCATACAACACATGCAATTTGTTTGAGCGTAACAATTTTCTCACTTTTACAAAGGCATTTTCTTGGCTTTTGCCCCAAACCCATTCGTCCCCTTTTCGTAGTAAGACATGCACTGGTTCTAACAGTGTGCTGAGACCCGGTAGGAAGTTATCAAAGTAGTTTGAGTCCCAGAAATGACCGCAGCTCCGTCGCGTTCTGTGGCCTCGGTGCGTTCTCGATTGCCTCCGTCTTTGCGTTGGTGGGCCTGATGCTGTCCGCCGCAATCCTCCTTCCCAGGAACTCCACTTTAGGTGCCAGGAAAACGCACTTCGAGCGTTTTAACCTGAGCCCCACGCGGTTGAGTCGACTAAGAACCTCCTCCAGGTTCTGCAGATGCTCGACTGTGTTCCGACCTATGACCAAGATGTCATCCTGGAAGACCACGGTGTGCGGGACCAACTTTAGTAAACTTTCCATGTTTCTCTGGAATATCACCGCCGCCGATCGGATTCCAAACGGGCATCTGTTATAAACAAAAAGACCTTTGTGTGTGTTGATGCAGGTGAGGGCCTTCGATGATTCCTCCAGTTCCTGCTTCATGTAGGCTAAAGTCAGATCCACCTTCGTGAATGTCTTTCCTCCCGCCAGCATCGCAAAGAGGTCATCGGCCTTTGGTAGTGGGTATTGGTCCTGCAGGGAGAAACGATTGATAGTTACTTTGTAATCGGCACAGATTCTGACGGTGCCGTCTCCCTTGAGGACTGGGACGATAGGACTGACCCACTCGTTAAACTCGATCGGGGAAATGATGCCCGCTCTTTGCAGCCGATCTAGCTCGATCTCTGCCCTTTCGCTCATCATGTACGGTACTGTTCTCACCTTGTGATGGATGGGTTGTGCCCCTGGAATTAGGTGGATCTGCACTTTTGCTCCTTGGAATTTCTCGATGCCTGGTTCGAACAGCGAAGGAAATTTGCTTAAGACCTGGGCACACGAAGTGTCGTCAGCGGGCGATAGCACTCGGACGTCGTCCCGGTTCCAGCAAATCTTTCCCAGCCAGCTCCTGCCGAGCAGCGTGGGACCATTGCCCAGTACCACCCAGAGTGGTAGCTTGTGCACCGCTCCATTGTAAGAGACCTTTACAGTAGCACTGCCGATTACAGGAATCAGTTCTTTCGTGTAAGTTCTCAGTTTCGTGCGAACTGGAGTTAAGACTGGCCTTGAGGCCTTGTTGCACCACAATCTTTCAAAAGTCTTTTTGCCCATGATGGACTGGCTCGCGCCCGTGTCCAGCTCCATTGACACCAGGAGTCCATTTAGTTCAACATTCAGCATTATCGGGGGACAATTCATGGTGAATGTGTGCACCCCATCTACCTCTGCCTCCTCGATCGGAGCCTCTGGTTCATCATGATCCTTCGTGGATCTGTCCTCCTCTGCAACATGGTGGTTTGCAGGTTTAACAGGCTTTGCAGCTCGCCCGCGCACTCGTTGGAGGTGTCCCATTGTTCCACAGCCCTTGCAAACGTACTCTTTGAATCTGCATGAATGGAAACGATGATCACCCCCGCAGCGCCAACAAGGTGTTAATGGTCTTGCATTCATCACCCTTGATGGTGGACTCTGACACATCTGCGGACGTGTGACCTGCCCTGTACGTTATGATTCGAAAACATCATCACTTTATTCACAGTACTTGTAGCAGCACTTGTGTGCTGAGAGATTTGCTTCGTATTGTCACTGGTGGCAATGACTGCCTGAGCTATCGCTATGGCCTTACTCAAGGTTGGGGTCTCTACAGTCAAAAGTTCTCGAAGTATGGTTTTGTGGCCAATGCCAAGTATGAAAAATCTCTGAGCATGTGCTCCAAATGTCCTTCAAATTCGCAATGTCCTGCAAGGCGCCTTAGCTCGGCGACATAACTCGCCACTTCCTGGCCTTCAGACCTTTTGTAGGTGTCGAACCGGTACCTCGCCATCAGAATGCTTTCCTTCGGGTTCAAATGCTCTCAGACCAGTGTGCACAAATCGTCACATGATTTCTCTGTGGGTTTTGCTGGAGTGAGCAGATTCTTCATGAGAACATACGTTGGTGCCCCACAGACTGTGAGGAGGATTGCCCTTCGTTTGGCAACGCTCTCTTCCCCATCTAGCTCATTGGCCAAGAAGTATTGGTCGAGTCGCTCCACAAAAGTTTCCCAATCCTCTCCCTCCGAAAATTTCTCCAGGATGCCCCTGTTCTCTGCATCTTTGGGCTCGCTATCTGTATCTCATCGCCAGTTGTAGTGTATGGAGAAAGAGTCAGACTGAACACTGAGAGTTGAAAGTGAAGTGTGACCTTAGTCTTTTATTGCAGGTCTCCAGAGTGCTTCTCCAACCTGTAAAGCCTCCTTAAATACCTGTGCTCCCAAGGGCTTATGGGATCCTTTGGGACTCCAGGGAATGAGCCCTCTGGTGGCTGAACATAGTAAATATAAGTTTACATATATAACAAGACCCAAGCCGGGCCCTTCACATTAACACCTGCCCCACCCTCCTCCCCTCCCCGCCCCCCAAGAAGTGCACATTCACCGAGATGTGGATGAGAGATGGGTGCAGCCTTTCTTTGCTGCTGTTGTTGTTGTTGCTGTTACTGTTGTAAGTTTTGTCAAATTGAAAGTTTTTTGTAAATTTTATAACTTTACAAGCTTATAAGTGATCTTAAAGTTTTTAAGTGATCTTAAAGAGTCATATTAAGGTTTGATACAAGAATTATTTTATTACACTAAAGTGAAGTACATTGCAAACTTTTCAATAAAATATATTTTACATTAAAACATTAACACAACACAACATTTAGGAACTGAAAAAAATAAACATTTCCATGCGGAATAGTTGTCGCTGAGCCCTCAGGCATCAGTAAAGTGATTACGGATAAGCTGCTGGCACAAGGCTCGAGCAATCGTTAAAGGAGCACAATGGACTGCCCATCTCCGACGTCGTGCTCCATCCTCAGGCACTTGCATGGTTTCCTCATCCTCGTCATCATCCTCCTCCACCACCTCCTCCTGCTCGTCACCTGCATCTTCCACATCATTATCATCAGCCTCTCTCACCGCAGGTGGGTCGTCGTCTTCCACTATCAGCTGTTGCTGCCTCATGATGGCTAAGTTATGCAGTATGCAGCATGCAGCACACAACAGTGGACAGACCGACAATCTCAGGGGAATATTCCCCTGTAGCCTCCGGGATGGTCCAGGCATCGGAAACGCTGTTTCAAGATGCCAATGGTCCTCTCTATGATGTTGCGTGTCGTAATGTGCGACATGTTGTATTGATAGTCAGCTCCGTCTGGGTTACACGTAGGGGCGTCATGAGCCAGGTGGCGAGGCTGTACCCTTTGTCTTCCAGTAGCCAACTCTGCCCTTCTGGCTGCTGCTCAAACATGTCAGATATAATGCTGTCGCGTAGGATGAATGCATCATGGGTGCTGTCAGGGTATCTTGCATCGACTGACATGATGCAATGCATGTTGTCACACACGAGCTGCACATTAATGGAGTGGAAGCCTTTTCTATTCCTGAACTACTCGGCATCCTCCACAGGTGCTCGCAAGGCGATGTGGGTACAATCAATGCAGCCCTGTACCTTTGGGAAGCCAGCAATCCTTGAGAACCCCACAGCCCTGTCATGGATTGCTTGGGTGGTCACTGGGAACTTGATGAAGTAATTCCTCCACGCATACAGTGCAGCCGTGACCTGGTGAATGGAGACATGTATTCCATGTTGAGAGATTGCGCACACTTCTCCAGTTGTAGCTTGAAATGATTCCGAGGCATAGAAGGAAAGTGCAGCTGTAACCTTCACTTCAACAGACAAGGCAGTCCACCTGCTGCTTCTCAGCTGTAAATCTGGTCTCAGCAACTCACAGATTTCACGGACAACTTCTCTACAGAAACGCAGCCTTCTGACACAATCTGCCTCACTCAGTTCCAGATACGAACGCCTGAATCGAAATTGCCGAGATGGGTAAGGCCTCCTGCCCAGCAGCCTACGGGCTCTGATGTTCCTGATGTGATGAGCTCTAATCAATTCTCTCCTACGTAGCACAATGATGCCGAACCGTTGCAAAATTCGTGGCATTGATATTGCTGCATCCATACTTAAAGTAAAAGTTAAACTTTCAAAGGTCAAAGAAGGTGAAAAATGGCTGCAAAGCAGGCAGCACAGCAGAGTTTTGCACTTTTCCCTCCCCCCAAGGTGTGTTTATGCACCACACCCAAAGATCTTTTGTTCTCTCCCATCCCCCCTTCAGTCATGTGACTTCTCTCTCTCCCTCCTTGTCCACCACGCCCCCCTCCCAACCTGTTGCAGCCTGGTTCATTCCTGCAGCCTGCGTGTTCTGCCGAGCCGAGCCCTCCTTTAAGTTGATTCCTGCAGCCTCTGTGTTCTGTGAGCTCAGCCTGCTGTGTGTTATGCGAGCCTGTGTGTGGCCAGGTTCCTGTGCTCTCTCTCCCGCCCGGGCGTCCCACCCATCCGCACCTATCCCCGGCCGAGTGGCCTCTCGCCAGCCGGCTGGCTGGCTGTCCATTCATCCCTGCAGCCTGTGTGTTTTGCCGAGCTCAGCCCCCCTTTAAGTTGATTCCTGCAGCCTCTGTGTTCTGCGAGCTCAGCCTGCTGTGTGTTGTGTGTGGCCAGTTCCCTGTGCTCACCCACCCGCACCTATCCCCAGCCGAGTGGCCTCTCACACCGGCCGGCCCGCTGACTTCCCGGGCCGAGTTATGAAGGTCGGACTTTATTTATTAATCATGTTTTTTATGCTTCTTGAATGTTGTTGTTCAGTGCTTTGCAAGGTCCTCCGCTTCCCTTTCCACCCCCCCCCCCCCCATCTCTGGCTACCTACGCTGATTTTTTAACTCTCCGCAAGGGTTTTCTGTGCGGCCACAAGTGACCACATACGCTGGCTTAAGTTAATTTGGAACAACTATTAGCTGTCCAAAATGGGCGTAGGTGGCTGGTAATGCCCCCTTTTGGAAAAAAAACTAAACTAAAAAAAATCCTTACTAACTCACTTACACTGGCGCAAATTAAATGTGCAGAATGGGGATTTTTAAGATACTCCAGAAAAATCAAGTTGCTCAAAATAAACAGCAACTCCTGGGCAAATTTGGGCCCATTAGTACAGGTTTATCATAAAAAAAGCATTTTTAATAATAAGAGTCTAGACTACCATCTGTGAGTAACCAAATTGTAAATAATTGAAAATGACTTTTAAAACTATACAGAACCACTTACTAGTTTCATTGGTGTACAGTAATCAGTTAAATAAAATATTTTATATATTTAAAGCTTTTAAAAGGTGCCTATTAGTGTCCTAGCTTAATTTTAAATGCCTCCTCGAAGGCCCGCAAATAGGCCCAATTAGCGGAAACTCGCCAGAGGGGGAGAAATTCACTATCGCCCGTTTTGGGTGCTAATTTTTTAAAGTTTGAAAAATTAGCAGCAGGCACTAACGATTTCAAACTTTTAAAAAATTCGCCATTTGCGCTCCAAGAAGGAAGTGTAGCACTAAATCAAGTGCTCCACTTCCTTCTTGGAATGCTAACGGCAGCAGGCAGGACGGAGACATCAGCCGCGCTGCATACTGGGCCGTGCAGTCCTGTCATGTTCAAAAGGCCTTTCACTGTCTTAAAGGGAAGGGGCAATGCTGCAGGCTCTGCAATATACTAACGGACCTACCTGGATCACCAAGGAAGCAGTGCACCCACACGATCAGCTTGGCACTCAAGCAGAGTGTCGGGCTGAACGATCGCGGGCAGGAACCCGTGGGGAAAAAACAGCAATAACAAAGGTAAGGTTTTTTTTTTAAACTTACCTCGGCCACTGGTAACAAGGCGGGTCGATGAGCATAGTGCATTTGATGTAATCTACATGGATTTTAGAAAGCATTTCACAAGTTCCCACATAGCAGACTAGTCAGAAAAGTAAAAGCCCATGGGATCTAAGGGAAAGTGGCAAGTTGGATCCAAAATTGGCTCAGTAGCAGGAAACAAAGGTTGACGGGTGTTTTTGTGACTGGAAGGCTATTTCCAGTGGGGTTCCGCAAGGTTCAGTACTAGGTCCCTTGTTTCTTGTGGTATATAACAACAATACCAACAACTTGTATTTATTTTGCACCTTTAACATAGTAAAATGTCCCAAGGCCCTTCACAGAACTGTTATAAGACAAAGAAAAATTGACACAAAATATATTAATGATTTCGACATCAATGTAGGGGGCATGATTAAGAAGTTTGCAGATGATACAAAAATTGGCCGTGTGGTTGATAGTGAGGAAGATATCAATGGACTGGTCAGGTGGGCAGATAAGTGGCAAATGGAATTCAATTTGGAGAAGTATGAGGTAATGCATTTGGGGAGGGCCAACAAGGGAACTCACTATAAATGGTAGGATACTGAGAAGTGTAGAGGAAGAGAGAGTCTATGTGCATGTCCACAGATCCCTGAAGGTAGCAGGACAGGGAAATAAGGTTTAGAAGGCAAAACGGGATACTCTATTAGCTGAGGCACAGAATATAAAAACAGGGAAGTTATGCTTGAACTGTATAAAACACTAGTTAGGCCACAGTTACGAGTACTGTATACAGTCTGGTCACCACATTACAGGAAAGATGACGATTGCACTAAAGAGGTTATAGAGAAGATTTACGAAGATATTGCCAGGGCTGGAGAATTTTAGCTATGAGGAAAGATTGATAGGCTGGAGTAGTTCTCCTTGGAACAGAGGAGGCTGAGGAGAGACTTAATTGAGGTGTATAAAATTATGAGGGGTCTAGACAGAGTGGATCGGAAGAAACTATTTCCCTTGCAGAGAGATCAATAAACAGGGTGCATAGATTTAAAGTAATTGGTAGAAGGATTAGAGGGGGGTTGAGGAGAACTTTTTCACCCAGAGGGTGGTGGAGGTCTGGACCTCACTGCCTGAAAGGGTGGTTGAGGCAGAAACCCTTATTGCATTTAAAAAGTATTCGGATATGCATTTGAAATGCTCGTAACCTTCAGGGCTACGGACTAAGAGCTGGAAAGTGGGATTAGGCTGGATAGCTCTTTTGCAGCCGGCACAGACACAATGGGCTGAATGGCTTCCTTCCGTGCCTTAAATTTCTACGATACTAAACTCCATTTCAATTGTATACAATGGAAATAGCTGTGGAAACAGTGCAATGCATTCAAGAGCTTCATTGATGACCTAATACAGGACACTGGGGACACATTATTATACTGTGCTGAGTAATGCCAAGGACATTTTAAAGGCTGAAAAAGAGTTTCGATAGAACAATTATATCTTATAGAATGAAATGCATTCAAGGAGCAACAAAAACACTCACAGACTCATCACACAAGACTTCCAGCAAAGTTTTGACTGTCGACAATGAGATATCTCCAGGTTTTCCACCACATAATTCCATTGCCTTGTCCTCGCTAGCTGAATAACAAATGTTTTGGAAAAGAGCATTCCACATCGATGATTTCACTCCTGTTTGTGCTCCTTTCTCCAAATCCAATTCCCTTTTGTCTGCCAAAACAAGTTTGAACTTTGTTAATGTCCACATTTTTCGCATTTCAGAAACTACTCATTTGGTGCAATGGTGAAGCACATTGGGGCACCAAGATACAAAACCTTAGAATGGGATGAGATGCATCTTTGATAACCCTATTCTACTGATTTTGTGATGTCATGCATACTATTGCAGGGTTGTGCTGGACCGAGACCTCAAGGAGAAAAAAGGATAGAAAACCAGACTGTGACTCTTCACCAGACAGAGCAATAATGAAGGAGAAAACTGGGAGTAGGCTAGCCACTCCGCTCTCTGAGTTGCTAGATGTACATGGGAAAGGAAAAAGGGAAAAAAGTCAGAAAACATAAATTCAACATAAAAAATCTCAGCCATTGCTGACTAGGCCCAATTATGATTCTTCACTGAGATGGGCAGAAAACGAGCTATGATTTCTTCACAGCGTCTTATACCTAAACACCTTAAGGCAGCCACTAAGGTGCTTGCCTAGGGCAAGAATGAGAAGCCAGAGGATTTTTATTTAACACTGTCATCAGTTTTCACATAGTGGAACACCTCAAAAAGCGACTCAACTAACAAAACTCATAATATGATGTATACAATATATAATACACCCAATTAAGTTTTGACCTGATTATTATACCTGAAAGTTAATTTTGCCTAATTTTGGCGTTATTTGGCCATTATTTTTGGCGCGCGCCGTTTTTTCTGGAGTAATTATTTAATTCAAAGTTTCTGCCTGGAATCTGTCCCAGTGTAACTGCTTTAGTTACGATTTTTCGAAGTTAGGTTTTTTTGACGTCCTCTCATGTCTGCGCCAGTTTGCAGCATTTTTTGCAGTTTGCCCAAAATGTCTTTATCCTAGGCCGGCGTATCTGGCCACTCCCGCAAAACCTTCTGGTGAGTTAACAGAAAGCAGCGCACATTAAAAAATTGGTTCTGAAAGACGCCATTGTTTTTCAGCAAAGTTTTTGGAGGGAGTCTCCAACACTTGAAATATCCATAATAAAGTTCAACTTTTTTTTACCCTTCAACGGAGTACATGGAAGTTTTCATTTTTCTTTACTCACATGCCACCACCAAACATCTTCATGTAGGACTGGAGGGTCGTAGGGTCGTAGCGTCGGCTGTCAGAATCGGCACCGCGCCCGGACACAGGCTCGGGGCTCGGCTGGAAAACAAGCCCGGGGGGGAAAGAGGTGCCGATCGGAAGGCTTCTGCACTGAGCCCGGGGAGGGAGGTGTCGATCGGAAGGCTTCTGCACTGAGCCCGGGGAGGGAGGTGGCGATTGGAAGGATTCTGCACTGAGCCCGGGGAGGGAGGTGTCGATCGGAATGATTCTGCACTGAGCCCGGGGAGGGAGGTGTCGATCGGAAGGCTTCTGCACTGAACCCGGGGAGGGAGGTGTCGATCGGAAGGCTTCTGCACTGAACCCGGAGAGGGAGGTGTCGATCGGAAGGCTTCTGCACTGAGCCCGGGGAGGGAGGTGTCGATCGGAAGGCTTCTGCACTGAACCCGGGGAGGGAGGTGTCGATCGGAAGGCTTCTGCACTGAACCCGGAGAGGGAGGTGTCGATCGGAAGGCTTCTGCACTGAACCCGGGGAGGGAGGTGTCGATCGGAAGGCTTCTGCACTGAACCCGGGGAGGGAGGTGTCGATCGGAAGGCTTCTGCACTGAGCCCGGGGAGGGAGGTGGCGATTGGAAGGATTCTGCACTGAGCCCAGGGAGGGAGGTGGCGATTGGAAGGATTCTGCACTGAACCCGGGGAGGGAGGTGTCGATCGGAAGGCTTCTGCACTGAGCCCGGGGAGGGAGGTGTCGATTGGAAGGCTGTTGCACTAGGCACAAGACTGCAATGAGTGTGGGGGGGGGAGAAGGGGAGAAGTCAGAAGTCACAAGACTGCAATGAGTTGGAGGGGTGTGGAGAGAAGTCACAAGACCTGGGTGTGGTCCATCCATCCAGACCTTGGGGAGAGAGAACAAAGAACCTGTCCTGCCTGCCTTCCTGCCGTTTAGAGCTTCTTGCAAAGGTAAAATTTAACTATGGGGACAATATTGACAACGCCATACTTTGTTCGAGCCTTCTGCATCATGGTGCTACGTAGCAGACAATTGATTCAATGTCATCGCATGAGGAACCTCAGAGCCCGTAGGGTACTGGGCAGGAGGCCTTACTCACGTCGGGTATATTGAGATAGGCATTCGTACCTGCACCTGAGTGATGCAGACTGTGTCAGAAGGTTGCGTTTCCACAAAGAAGTTGTAACTGAGATCTGTGAGTTGGTGAAAGCAGACCTGCAACCTAGAAGCATCAGGAGGACTGCTTTATCAGTTGAAGTGAAGGTTACAGCTGCACTTTCATTCTATGCCTCCAGATTGTTTCAAGCTACAACTGGGGATGTGCGCGCCAACTCTCAACATGCAACACATGTCTGCATTCGGCAGGTGACTGCTGCAATACGTGCACGGAGGAATGACTACATAAAGTTTCCCATGACCATCCAAGCAATGCATGACAGGGCTGTCGGTTTCCCGAAGGTACAGGGCTGCATTGATTGTATCCACATTGCCTTGCAAGCACCTTTGGAGGATTCCGAGATGTATAGGAACAGAAAAGGCTTCCACTCCATTAATGTACAGCTCATGTGTGATGACATACATTGCATCATGTCAGTCGATGCAAGATACCCTGGGAGCACGCATGATGCGTTCATCCTATGCGAGAACGTTATATCTGCTATATTTCAGTAGTAGCCAGAAGGGCAGAGCTGGCTACTGGGGGACAAAGGGTACGGCCTCGCCACCTATGACGCCCCTACGTGTAACCCAGACTGAAGCTGACCGGGAATTCAACATGTCGCACACTGCAACGTGCAGCATCATAGAGAGGACCATTGACATCTTGAAACAGCGTTTCCGATGCCTGGACCATTCTGGAGGCTACTTGCTATACTCCCCTGAGATTGTCGGTCAGTTCATTGTTGTGTGCTGCATAACTTAACCATCATGAGGCAGCAGCAGCTGGTAGGAGAAGACCCACCTGCAGTGAAAGTGGCTGATGATAATGATGAGGAAGATGCAGATGACGAGCAGGACAAGGACGAGGACAAGGAAGCCATGCAACTACCTGAACCCGAAACACGACGGCGGAGGAAGGCGGGCCATCGTGCCCCTTTAACAATTGCTTGAGCCTTGCACCAGCAGCTCATTCATGAACGCTTTGCTGCCTGAAGGCTCAACGACAACTATTCCACATGGACCATGTTTACTGTTTGGACTTGTACCGTAATGTTGTGCTGTGTTAATGAAACAAATGATGGAAATGATTCTTCTTTACTTCAAAAGTTGTGTTAATAATGGAACAAATAATGAAAATTATTCCGATTTAGTGTAAAATATATTTTTTTCAAAAGTTTAACAGTTCTTTGTACTTAACTTAACTTTAAAGTTTAACACAAGAATAATTTTATTAAAGTTTTCAGTTACGATCACTTGCCCACTCTAGGATTACTTACAAACTCTAAGATCACTGACAAACTTTGAGATCACTTACTAACTTTTAAACTTGTAAATTTACATAACTTACAAAAATCTTTTAATTTGAGAACAACAGTTACAACAGTAACAGTAATAATAACAACAGCAGCAGCAAAGAAAGAGTGCACATCTCTCCTCCACCTTATTCTAAGACCGCCTGCCATGCTTGTTCTTGGTGACCCCACCACCCCTGCCCGCAGGCGGTGGCGCAGTGTTTCTGGGATTGGTACCAAGTTTAGAGAGGCTGGTGTGGGGATTGGAGTGGGAGTGCCAGTTGATTCTGTCAATGGGCGCAGTGTCTGGGTGTGTTCCCTTATTGCAGCAGCTAACTCCAACATGCCGTCCCCCGTGCGCCCTGACAGTGTCTCAACGACCTGCAACATTCCCTCCATCATGTTCAGTAATAATGTTCGCACCATCTCTGACATTCCCTCCCTGATCACTGACATGATTTCAGCTGACTGAGATATTCCCTCATTCATGCTCCTGGATATCATTCCCTTTTTATAGTGTGATTGCTGTTACTTCTCCCGACAGTCCCGCCACCTCATCACCCACCACACTGATGGTGTCCAGGAGTGATCGTGTAAGGTCAATGCTCTGCCCACTCATTGCCATCATCTGAACCACATCTGTTAGATCCTGCATCTCAGGAGAGCGCAGTCCAGCTCTCCTTCCCCTCTTCCCCACGTGTGTGACTAGCATCCCACCACTGGGACCCGCAGCCTCGGAAGGTGGGGCCCTGCGTGTCCTCGCTGCATCACACCAATGGAACCCACACCCTCGGACATTAGGAAAACATGGAATGTCCCACCAACACTCAAACCACTAGTCACGGAAGAAGCTGGCACCTCAATGGGCAGCACCTGCACCTCCACCAAAGTCAGTAAAACAGTGGGAGCTTCATCCATCTCCATCCCCTCCCCCTCTCCCCTTGCTCTTGGTCTGGAAGGTGGGATTGAAAGATATTCTCCTCTTCAGGCTCGTACTCGTCTGAATCTTCTTCTGCATCATCAGGGTCGGCCTCAAGTTGTGCAAAATATAACAGAACACAGACAAATGGTTAGCAGCAGATAAGAAGACAGGGTGGGTGGCATGAGTAGGCTCACACAACGCAGACAGCAGGCTGATTTGAAGGACCACAATGAATGATAGCACATTGCATCAATCGAAGCGTAGCTGACAGAGACATCCCCATGAACCGAAGCATGGCTAGCCCATGCAATACTTAACTTTTAGCAAAGCCAGTCTGTGGAATTTGCAGGACTTACCCTCTCTCTCGATTGTGGGCCAGTTGTGTGAGAAGGAATGCTGTGTGAGAGCATTCTCCAGGCAGGACCCATCAAAGCAGCGACTCTCTCTTCCAATGGTGTCAGTGGGTGCAGATTTGGCGGGCCTCCTCCTGTTCGAGTTCTTTCCCTTTTGTTGTGTGCCACCTTCCTCTGCAAAGATGAAAATGCAACTTTTTTAGAGAGGGTGTCTTTCTGCTGGGTGGGACATATACGGCTGGTCGCATTTACAATTGCAATTGCATTGAATAAATGAAAATATTACTTACACTAACTACTTGACCAAGGTCCTTCTTTTTACACTGGCCTCCAGATCGCCAATGGTCACCATTACACAGTAATCTTCTGTAACTTGGTTCCAGTGTTTCTTCGTTTCTTTGGCTGGAACTTTTATGTGACCTCTACTGGTGTCCAGCTCCTGCCATCTGTTCTCAATCACAGTAACCAGTGCCTCCACTTCATCCTGTAAGAAATTCTTGGTCCTCACATCGCATTGTATCTTGTATTGCTGCAGATCCGATTTTTCCAATGCTCTCACACAGCATTCCTTCTCACACAACTGGCTCTTTAAAAATGCCCGATTGCCAACCCGGAGCTGTACCTTCTGCACATGCGCTTCCATTGAAATAACGTCAAAAATGTCACTTTTTTTGTCGCGCATGCGCAGAAGGTGTGGCATCGCTTTTTCGACGCATACAGCAAGCTCCACCCCTCGAGGCAACTGGACACGCTGCGTGGCGCCAAATTTGAATTATACATCGGGGAAACTTTAGCAAAATATTTTTGGTGCATTTCTGGCCTAGAAAATCGAACGTAACTCTGGCAATACGCCAGAAAACAGGCTTGGACAAAATTGAGCCCTATGTCCCCTAGTTTTAGTTTCGCATATGAGTGGAAATATCCTCTCTGCATCCACCTTGTCGAGCCCCCTCATTATCTTACTCTTACTGGTAAAAGCAGGCGTAAGAATTTCACAGGCATTCGCTGGGCAGATAGCCCAAATAGCAAATAGCCCAACTCTCTGCCCGTGGAGTCCCTTTTCCCAGGGATACGTGCAATCTATCGAGATAATTCTTGTCAGATCACAAGTTCTGGGTTTCAGCGCATGCCTAAACCCGAAACGTGCACAGCACCTACGGGCGTGTGCACACCTCGTACGCACCTGTAGGGGCCACAAATTACGGCCCATTATCTTGGCTATCTATAATTGACTTATAATTGATATATATTTATATCTGATGAAAGGTCATCGACCTAAAACGTTAACAGTTTCTCTCTCCAGAGATGCTGCCTGACCTGCTGAGTATTTCCAGCATTTTCTGTTTTTATTTTAAAATTGACCAGTTATCATTTAAGGGTTGTTACTAGTCCCATGCCTACCAATTTGTTTTTCTCACCACTTAAACACATTAAAAAATTCCTACCTCCTAGAATAACTTCTTCTGCCAGCTGAACAGCTGATTTTTTCTTCTTGGCACAGGATACAATTGGTCCAACATTCTTCATAAAACACAGATCCGGCATTGTCCAACTCAAGCCCATCTGTTGCTCATGAATTATTCGGTCAGCATCGAGGGCCTTCCTGACTAGATCCTTTGCCTCTCCCTCGTTCATTAACCAAATACCTTCAAATTTCTTTGCATCGATTGCAGAAAAATGTCTGATAAAAGAAAATATAAAGTACTGATTTTCACAACATTCTAATCAAATATTTATCAAGCTTTTTTTTAGTACAATGTGTTAAAACAACACTAATTGCTTTTATTAGTAGCTTAGGAGACTTCCAAAAAAACTCTTTCCAATTTCTAGTTTTACTTGGGGGACCTGTTAATTTTATATTCATGTAATTCTGTGCTAATATCAAAAATTATAGGACCTGCTTGTATTGACATATCCATGCTTCTTAGCACTTTATCGACACGGATCATTTCTCTGCTCTCAATCTTCTTTTCTCCAAAAAAAGCAATTCAGTTCTGTAAGCCATTCATATCCGAGAAGCCAAAGTCACAGAATCATCCAGTCACTCTTCTCTCAACCCTCTCTAATATATTAATGACCTTTTAAAACCTGGATGCCTAAAACTGCACACGTTACTTCAAAAATGGTCTCAGTTTATGGTTATAACTTCTTTGAACTTATTATCAAAAGCATCAAGATACACTCCCCTCACATAAGTAGTCTTGCTAATAACAAATTCACAATAACTGGATGCATTCAGAACAATGGCGAATAATTAAAGCCAAGATCTGCATGTTAAGAAGAGGCCAGATCTTCATATGGTGTGTTCATCATGTGATAATTCCTCCTCCTCCCTATCCTATTCCATCATTTACAGCTTTAAAATTAAAAGGAACATATTGGGCTAGTAATTCTGGATTGAGGAGTCCTCATTGCTGAGATCAGTTCAGCAGATGTGAATATTGTACATCCAGGGTTCATGATTGGTGCAGTAGCAGAATTTACCACTGGTAAACGTGGTGGTAAATATTTTAAGAAGCATGGATTGCTCCATTATCACATCTGGCAAACCTTTATCTAGCTATAACTGTTTCCTCCATGATGGATGATTATAATACAGATATGCAGGATAAAAGAGTTGTCCCCGGTGAAGTCGCTGGAGGTAATACCAAAGGGAACAGAAAAAAGATTACTTTCTTCTGAATCACTTGATAATGCTAGTACATAACAATCAAAGCATATTTATTAAATGGAACGCTAATCTTCCTAAATTACCAAGAAATGTCAATAACCCATGGTATATAATATAATGTATACTGCATGTGATGTGAATAGCACTTCAATTTCAGTTTTAGTCTCGGCTTAGTCTCAACCAATGGAACAATACCAGAACAACTTGAATTTACATAACATCTTTAACATAGAAAATTGACTCAAGGTGCTTCACAGAAGCATAAAGAAACAGACACTGAGACAAAGTAGGAGAGATTAGAGGGTTAATCAATAATTTTGGTCAAACAGGTGGGTTTTAAGAGGGTCTTAAGAGTGGGAGGTGCTAAGGCAGAGGGGTTTAGGCAGGAAATTCCAGAGAGTGGGACCAAGGTGATTGAAGACACAGCTGCCAATGGTGATGTGAAGGAAGAGAGCAAAGAAAGAAGGACTTGCATTTACAAGCACAAGAGGCCACAGTCAGAGGAATGAAGAGCCCAGAAGGGCATGTAGAGCTGTAGGAGGTTAGAGAGAGAGGAAGGGGTGAGGCTATGAAAAGATTGAAACACAAAAATGAAAATATTAAATTTGAGATATTTCTTAGACTAGTGCCAATGTAGGTCAACACGGACGGGTGTGACATGCAAGCAAGACATGGTACGGGATAGGCTACAGCAGCATATTCGCTGAATTTTAGTTTATGGAGGGTGTGGAGGGGGTGGTGGGGATGAGGGTGGGAAGTCTTGACAATAGAGCATTGACGTAATTGACTTTGCCGATAATAATGGCAGAAATGATGGTGTCAGGGACAGATGGGCTAAGTTAGGATGGAGGTAGGTGATATTATGAAGGTTACGTTGGCAGTCTTTGTGATAGAGAGAACATGTGATTGGAAGTTCACCTCAGAGTTGAACAGAGTTGTCTGATTTAGCCTAGACAGTAGCCAGAGAAGGGGAAATAGAGTCAGTGGCATGGCTACAACATTTGTGCCAGACACCAAAGACAATGGTTTTGGTCTTTCCCAACGGAGGAAGTTACGGCTCTTCCAAGATTGGATGACAGACAAACAGTCAGCACAAAAGCAGTGGAAGGTTTAGAGAAATGGTGGAGAAGTATAGCTGGGTATTATCAATACCCAGCTGAAACTTTATCTATGGAGAATGTTTTCAAGGTGCAGGATATAAGTGAGGAAGTACAGTGGGCCCAGGATGGATCTTTGAGGGACTCCAAAGGCTACAATGCAGGGGTGGAAAGAGAAGCCACTGCTAGAGATTCTCTAGGTACAAATGGATAGGTAAGAGTGGAGTCAAGCAAGGACAGTTCCACAAAGCTGGTCAGTGAAGGAGATGCAGTCGGGGGAAGATCGTGTGATCTACTGTGTTGCAGAGGGGTCGAGGAGGGATAATGCACCATAGTCACAATAGTGAACATTTTCACAATTTTGGTTAGGCTGTTTTGGTGCCGTGGGACGGTTGGAAACCAGATGCAAATAGGTAGTTGTAGGAGAGGAATGCATAGATCTAGAAGGAAAGAGAGGTTGGAGATGGAACAATAGTTTCACTCCAGACACTTGAGCACAATATCAAGGCTGGCACTCCAGTGCAGTGTCAGAGGTGCCGTCTTTCAGATGAGACATTAAACCGAAGTCCCGTTTGCCCTTTCAAATGGACGTAAAAGATCCCATGGCATTATTCGAAGAAGAGCAGGGGAGTTATCCCATGTGTCCTGGTCAATATTTATCCTTCAACCAACACCATTAAACAGATTGGCTGTAAAGAGCTTTGGGGCGTCTTGAGATCGTGAAAGGCGCTATCCTTAGTGAGTATAGTGGGTGGGTATTTAGAGGAGGGGATAATGGCAACAATTTTGAAAGGGAGTGCCTGAGGAGAGGGAACTACTTACAATATCGGCTAAAATTGAGGCAGGAAGGGACATTGGGTGATCAAGGGTTCAGTGGGAATGGGGTTGGGGAGCAAAAGCTGGATGCTATGGATGAACTAAGCTTGGAGAGGGTTAAGAGGGAAATCGGGGAGAAACTAGAGAGAGACAATGGTTCAGGGCTCAGGTGGGGATGGGACTTTGTGGGCAAAAGGAACAGGGAAAGCAACAGAGGCAGTTGAACAGATGGTCTCCTTTGTGAGAGATGAAAAATTCTATTATGTCCTACATTTGTTGTTCCAGGTAAGGGGAGAAGAGTAGTGGACCATTTTGCCAACAGAGCCGAGGCCTGGTCAAGCTTGACGTGGTCAAGCTAGACCTGACATTGGATGGCTGAACCAGTTGTGCGCCAGGTATACGCACCCCTTGGGCTTGAGGAAGCAAAGAGAGGGGCCACCCCAGTGAGAGGATGGGAAAAAGTGAAGGTTTTGCTGGGTCAAGGTCATCAAAGGTGGAGGCGAGAGAATGGATGAACAAATCAACAACTGCAAAGGTACTGTGGTGAATGGAAGGCCAGACAGTGTGAAATTTGAGAGCATGTTTGTAAAATACTTGGTGATCAGTTTTTTCCAGAGACAGATGCAGTAGGAAGTGAGATTGAAGGAGGTTAAGGGAATATGGCTAGTTAAGGATATGAGGAAGTACTCAGAGATAGCCTTGTTGATGATAAGTACAATAGATATGATTTCAATTAGGATTTTGGAAACCTTATTTTCTTCTGTAGGTCCTTATATAGTTCTACAGTTCTCTTGTATTGGTCGGTTAGCATCTTATTCTCTTCTCGATACATTTTCTCTTGTTTAGCCTTTCTTATCATCACCTTATTCAGAGCATCATGTAGCCTGTGAAGCAATTCACATGACACATTTTAATCAGAGGAGTCATCTTAAAATTATGCTTTTGCACACGTGTTGGATCGTCTACAGCTTGTCAGTAACTGTTTCTACCATGGGGGCCTTGCCATTCCCAATTATTTGCAGCCAATGTTTATCATTTAACTGATTTTTAGTGTCACCTTGGCTCAGTGGCAACGCTCTAGTTTCATGGGATCTGGGATATTAGCAATTTTTTCAGTCATAGTAATACAATTTTCAATTAAAACAGTACTTGGCATGCACTGTCCTTATCCCACTGAAAGACTAAGCAGCTGACATCAGTTGTTTCTACTGATAGAAAATGTCAGTTTCCTCAAGATTGTAGTGAAATACGTTGACATTTTTCCTAAAAGATCTTTCCCAACATTTAGGACCTTTTACATTGTGTATTTTAGAAAAAAGAATGCAACATCTTGTATTCAGAGATGATCCTTTTTCTCTATGGCACCAAGTTTCTGAATTAAGGTGACAATTGTGCATATTGTTTACTGCAAATTAACCTAGAATAGTAATTTGTTTTTAATTTGTTTTCCTATAAATTTTTCTATTCTCTTCTCCACTGAAGGCATTGGGGCCATAATTCACCCCCGCTGGAAACAGGGCACACTTACCGTGTTTCAGCTGTTTTCACCGCCACAATGGATGCGGTGGCATCTTGTGCAAAATTCAGCTTTTTGTCCTTTTTTTTTCCAGCAGGGTGGAAGTCGGTCATAATGAGGGCGGAAGTGGAGGCGAGGGCGGAGTGTCTGTCAAACTGGGAGCGGAAGTGAGGGCAGGCGCAGTGTCCACCGCTGTCAGTCATCAGCGTAGCGCTGCTGACGTCATCAGCTGGCACGTCACCACGTCTCTCCTTCACTTAAAGGGCAGAGCTGCTGCGGGCGCTGCGATTACTTTGGTTAGGTCCACTGGGCCACCAGGGAGGATTTCGGCCGGGCCAGCAGCCTGGCACCCAAGAGTGGGTGCCAGGCTGCCTGGCCAAACCCGGGGGCATAATTGTTGGGCCAACCTGGCAGTAGGCCGACAAAAAGAAATAAGATGGCGGCCGCAGCAGTGCGCCCTCCCCTTTAATGATGGCAGCACCGCCATTTTGCGGACACTGCAAACACAGTGCACCGACAGAAAAAGCTGTCGGGGGCACCGAGCAGCGGGCCGAAGATTTTTTCAGGTAAAATTTGCTTCGGGGCGGGAGATTGACGGTGTGCACTTTGATGGTGCACTTAGGAGGGTTCGGCAGCAACAGGGCAGAAGTGGGGATCACCGGAAAAACCACTGAGGTGAATTTCGCAAGCAGCGGCCATTCGATAAAAAAAAAAATCAGCGGCCATTTGACATTGCCACATAGTCGCCGCCACTTTCCGGCAGTAACAGGCCTTTCGAGAGGCTAAATTTTGGCCCATTGACTCATGCTGGTGTATGATTCAACGGTCACTTGCAACCCTCTGGTATTTTTCCTAAATGTACAAGCCTAGACAATGAGTGGCAATTAATTGTGGGGGCATCACAGCTAAGCCCAATCCTATGGACCAATACCGATTTTAGTATTCCTACCACTGTTTTGGTTGAGATCAGCAAATACCGCCCAGACCACCGATAAAACCTAGGGCCTTCGTGGTCTGTACCATATAGGGCAGCGCACTCACCAACTATCATTTTTTAGTAGCAATTTTAAATGATGATAATCACTATGATGGTGTAATCATAGAAACACTGTGGGTACAGTAGCATAGCAGTTATGTTACTGGACTAGTAATCCAGAGGCCTGGACTAATGATCCGGACACGTGAGTTCAAATCCCACCACGCAGCTGGGGAATTTAAATTCAGTTAATTAAATAAAAATCTGAAATTTAAAAAAGTTAATATCAGTAATGGTGACCATGAAATTACCGGATTGTCGTTAAAACCCATCTGGTTTACTAATGTCCTTTTGGGAAGGAAATCTGCTGTCTTTAACCAGTCTGGTATGTGACCCCAGACCCACAACAATGTGGTTGACTCTTAACTGCCCTCTGAAATGATGGCTCACCACCACCTTCTCAAGGGCAATAAATGCTGGCCTTGCTGGAGACACCCACATCCTATGAACGAATAAAAAAAAAAAGTACACACTCAAAATGTAAGAAATTGAAAATATCAACTGGCTCTATGTGCCTGTTGCGTCCTGGAAGTATCACTTAACTGCAGTCCTTTATTTCAGGTCATTGTGGTGGGAGTGGGGGTGGAAGAGAACGGAAGAGGAACTGTTTTCTTAAGTTACTTATATAAATGAAGATGGCTACAATCAATTTTATTGCAACAAGACAACAGAAAGTTTGCACAATTCTAATGAAGACATTATCTAATTGATTGAATTTTTTCGAATCACTTTTTTCCACTTGGTGGGAGAGTTCAAAACTAGGGGCCATGAACATAGGATAGTCATTAAGAAATCCAATAAGGAATTCAGAAGAAATATTTTTACTCACGAGTGGTGAGAATGTGGAATTTACTACCACATGGAGTGGTTGAGTGAATAGCATAGATCATTTGAGGGGAAGCTAGATAAGTGCATAAGGGAGAAAGACGTAGGACATATTGATAGGGTGAGATGAAGTAAGGTTGGAGGAGGCTCATGTGGAACATAAACACCGCCATAGACCTGTTGGGTCAAATGGCCTGTTTCTATGCTGTAAAATTCTATGTAATTTTATGTAACCTTGCAATCCTCCTCTTTTGTTGCGATTTTGTGACCGTGTTCTCCTCATCACGTTTCTTCAACACCTGGAAGTTGTATTCAAGTTTTTCTTGATTTAGTTGGTATGTAGCTTTCATCTGCTCCAGCTGCTGCTCTAGAGTCTGAATAAATAATAAAGGTCTTAAATGATGCCACTTTGTGTGTGATCCCCATCAGAGATGAAGTATGGCACAAGTCATTTGTAAAGGCTTAACGTATTACAGATGCTGTCTGATGTTATGTTTCCATACATTCGGCTGGATTTTCGGTTTTCTCCGTTTTTGGGCAAGAGATACGTGAAAATTACTGCCCAATTAAAGTTACCGATTAATTGCCTAACTTTCGGCACTTGGGATCTGCAACAGGGGTGCAGTGCAAAGGGAGGCTTTGCACTATTATTCGAGGCGCAAAAACAGGATCCTTGGCAACTTTAGTGCGGGGCCTGGAGCACTCCGAGAGAGGCCTTGGGAGGGGGCAAAAAAAAAATTCAAAAAACTTTCAAAAAACATTGCCAAGACCCTTACCTGACAAACTGCTGCAAAAATATATATTTTTAAACTTTTAACTTACCTTTTTTTCCGTTTTTCCAAATTAGCACTGCTGGCAGGGCTGGACCGCCGTGTTTTTCCTGGCGGTCTTCTGGGCACGACGTACAGGTCGGGTGAGTGCCGAAACTTGGACAGTAACGTAATCGAGTCGTTACACCCCGGCGCAGCTCTCCCCAGCGGTGCTTCCAAGCGGCGCCGCAAAAAACGAGCCGAGGATCGCAACCGGGCGAAGAACAGCTGAGCGCCCGGTTTTTCGCCGCGAATGGTCAAAACGCAGCAAAAACCTGGTCGCAAACCACCTGAAAATCCAGCCCAATATAGCTAATGGTAAAGTAAGTCCTGGTAAATAGAAAACAAACATAGCTCAGTTGGTAGATGTATCACATGTTGTCATATTAACCAGGAAGGTTCTAGCTTCAATCCCTGTTATATGCTATTCAGCCTGAATACCAGCGAGATACTGCAATTGGCATCTGCATACCCAGATCAGTATTAGGTATACAGTTTCTGAGCACCAGCCAGTTCTGAGCTTCTAACATAAATGCATGGACATTTGCTGAGGGCATGATTGGGTTCATTTGCGATTACCTCCGGGTCAAACAGCTATCAGCATCAAATTTCCAATTTCATAACATCAAACACATGTCTGTGCTTGTTAAGGGCTCTGCAAAGGGATCATAAAGGCTTGGCAATATTTCTGCCTCTCTTGGATCATGGTGAGAGCGAGAATTCTGTAATCTATATTATTTCTTTATTTGTTGACTTATTAGCATGTTATTTCTGTTGCTGTATTTATACGAATAAAAATTGTTTTCTGCAATAATAATATTGTTTTCTTTTGGGAAGCTGACAGTCTTTGGAAGTTAGAACAGGGTCCCTGAAGTGTGGTAACATTTACAGGGGATCCCCAATACATCTGCAGGTGGGTTTCCCCACACAGAATGTTGAAGAGAGCAAAACAAAGATTGAGACTCTCACATAGGGAAAAGGCAAACCTGAAATAAAGATGAACAAACTATTTTTTTTTAATTCTGACATTTTTTTTAAATTAAAATGTATAAATTTGACACTTGACAAAATTAAAATGAGTTTTCCAGGCCCATGTTTGTTTAGCAGTCAATACACTGTTAAAACCCCAGTTACACCTAATCCCTTTGGGTCTAACTTTTAGTGGGGAATTTAACTGCAGAAGAGCCAAAGTTTTCATCAGTTTCCCTGATTTAATAGATTTCACTAATTGCCATCAGCTCAGCGCAGCCTGTGGAGGAGCAGTGAATGACAGATCGCAGCTTCAGGATTTCCACATTAGGCTGCATTTGCACTAAATCATAGAAACATAGAAACGTGGAAACATAGTAAATAGGTGCAGGAGTAGGCCATTCGGCCCTTCAAGCCTGCACCACCATTCAATAAGATCATGGCTGATCATTCCCTCAGAACCCCTTTCCTGCTTTCTCTTCATACCCCTTGATCTCTTTAGCCGTAAGGGCCATATCTAACTCCCTCTTGAATATATCCAATGAACTGGCATCAACGACTCTCTGCGGTAGGGAATTCCACAGGTTAACAACTCTCTGAGTGAAGAAGTTTCTCCTCATCTCAATCCTAAATGGCCTACCCCTTATCCTAAGACTGTGTCCCCTGGTTCTGGACTTCTCCAACAAAGGGAACATTCTTCCTGCATCTAACCTGTCCAGTCTCATCAGAATCTTATATGTTTCTATGAGATCCCCTCTCATCCTTCTAAACTCCAGTGAATAAAGGCCCAGTTGCTCCAGTCTCTCCTCATATGTCAGTCCAACCATCCCAGGAATCAGTCTGGTAAACCTTCGCTGCACTCCCTCAATAGCAAGAACGTCCTTCCTCAGATTAGGAGACCAAAACTCAACACAATATTCCAGGTGAAGCCTCACCAAGGCCCTGTACAACTGCAGTAAGACCTCCCTGCTCCTATACTCAAATCCTCTAGCTATGAAGGCCAACATACCATTTGCCGCCTTCACCGCCTGCTGTACCTGCATGCCAACTTTCAATGACTGATGAACCATGACACCCAGGTCTCGTTGCATCTCCCCTTTTCCTAATCTGCCACCATTCAGATAATATTCTGCCTTCGTGTTTTTACCCCCAAAGTGGATAACCTCACATTTATCCACATTATACTGCATCTGCCATGCATTTGACCACTCACCTGACCTGTCCAAGTCACCCTGCAGCCTCTTAGCATCCTTCTCACAGCTCACACCGCCACCCAGTTTAGTGTCATCTGCAAACTTGGAGATATTACACTCAATTCCTTCATCTAAATCATTGATGTATATTGTAAATAGCTGGGGTCCCAGCACTGAGCCCTACGGCACACTACTAGTCACTGTCTGCCATTCTGAAAAGGACCCATTTATCCCGACTCTCTGCTTCCTGTCTGCCAACCAGTTCTCTATCCACATCAGTACATTACCCCCAATACCATGTGTTTTGATTTTGCACATCAATCTCTTGTGTGGGACCTTGTCAAAAGCCTTTTGAAAGTCCAAATACACTACATCCACTGATTCTCCCTTGTCCACTCTGCTAGTTACATCCTCAAAAAGTTCCAGAAGATTTGTCAAGCAAGATTTCCCTTTCATAAATCCATGCTGACTTGGACCGATCCTGTCACTGCTTTCCAGATGCGTTGCTATTTCATCCTTAATAATTGATTCCAACATTTTCCCCACTACTGATGTCAGGCTAACTGGTCTATAACTACCCATTTTCTCTCTCCCTCCCTTTTTTAAAAGTGGTGTTACATTAGCTACCCTCCAGTCCATAGGAATTGATCCAGAGTCGATAGACTGTTGGAAAATAATCACCAATGCATCCACTATTTCTAGGGCCACTTCCTTCAGTACTCTGGGATGCAGACTATCAGGCCCCAGGGATTTATCGGCCTTCAATCCCATCAATTTCCCCAACACAATTTCCCGCCTAATAAGGATATCTTTCTGTTCCTCCTTCTCACCAGCCCCTCGGTCCCCTAGTACTTCCAGAAGATTATTTGTGTCTTCCTTCGTGAGGACAGAACCAAAGTATTTGTTCAATTGGTCCGTCATTTCTTTGTTCCCCATTATAAAGTCACCTGTATCCGACTGCAAGGGACCTACGTTTGTCTTTACTAATCTTTTTCTCTTCACATATCTATAAAAGCTTTTGCAGTCAGTTTTTATGTTCCCGGCAAGCTTCCTCTCGTACTCTATTTTCCACCTCTTAATTAAACCCTTTGTCCTCCTCTGCTGAATTCTAAATTTCCCCCAGTCCTCAGGTTTGCTGCTTTTTCTGGCCAATTTATATGCCTCTTCCTTGGATTTAACACTCTCCCTAATTTCCCTTGTTAGCCACGGTTGAGCCATCTTCCCCATTTTATTTTTACACCAGACAGGGATGTACAATTGTTGAAGTTCGTCCATGTGATCTTTAAATGTTTGCCATTGCCTATCCACCGTCAACCCTTTAAGTATCATTTGCCAGTCAATTCATACCATCGAAGTTACCTTTGCTCACGTTCAGGACCCTAGTTTCTGAATTAACTGTCTCACTCTCCATCTTAATAAAGAATTCTACCATATTGTGGTCACTCTTCCCCAAGGGGCCTTGCACAACAAGATTGCTAATTAGTCCTTTCTCATTACACATCACCCAGTCTAGGATGGCCAGCTCTCCAGTTGGTTCCTCGATATATTGGTCTAGAAAACTATCCTTAATACACTCCAGGAAATCTTCCTCCACCGCATTGCTACCAGTTTGGTTAGCCCAATCAATATATAGATTAAAGTCACCCATGATAACTGCTGTATCTTTATTGCGCGCATCCCTTATTTCTTGTCCCCAAGCTCACTACTGTTTGGTGGTCTGTACACAACTCCCACTAGCGTTTTCTGCCCTTTGGTATTCCGCAGCTCCACCCATGCCGATTTCACATCATCAAAGCTAATGTCCTTCCTTACTATTGCATTAATTTCCTTTTTAACCAGCAATGCCACCCTGCCTCCTTTTCTTTTCCGTCTATCCTTCCTAAATGTGCGATCAGTTTTAAAAGCGCAATGATGGTGAACGCTGCCAGTACGCCGTCATCGGGACCACAAATGCTGGGTCAATGAAGCCCATTGTTCTAGCAGGAGTAGAGGAGGAACAAAGGAAGAAATTCCAAGAGGAAATAATATATAGGACACACATGATGGTGAGTGGTGCTGCAACAGTTGTAAAGTCACTGCGTGAGATCAAACCACATAGCTCACAGGTGCAAAGAATGGTCAGGTTATATATTGGATCTCAAATTCTGCTGTCCCTTATGCATTTTATTAACACTGGAATATTGGGCTCAATTTTGCGCTCGCCCGTTTTCTAGTGTATTGCCAAAGTTACGCCCGTTCTTCTGGGCCAGAAATGCGCTGGAAATAACTTGCCAAAGTTTCCCTGATCTATAATTCGAATTTGGCACCGCACAGAGTGTCCAGTCGCTTCAGGGGGTGGAGCCGGCTGTCTGCTTTGAAAAATGATGCCACACCTTCTGCGCATGTACGGGGAAAAAAAGTATGTTTCTGACGTCTTTGAAATGGACACGCATGCGCAGTACAGCTCCAAGTTGGCAATCGGCCATTTTTAAAGAGCCAATTGTGTGTGTGAGGAGGAGTGCTGTGTGAGAGCATTGGAAAAATCTGAGCTGCAGCAGTACAAGATGCAACGCAGTGCAAGGATCAAAAATTCTTACAGGAAACAATGGAGGCACTAGTTACTGTGATTAAGACCAGATGGCAGAAGCTGGACACCAGCAAAAATCACAAAAAAGTTCCACCCAAAGAAATGAAGAACCAAGTTACAGAAGGTTACTGTGCAATGGTGACCACCACGAGATCTGGAGGCCAGTGTAAAAAGGACCTTGGTCAAGTAGTTAGTGTAAGTAATATTTTCATTTATTCAATGCAATTGCAATTGTAAATGTGACCAGCTGTATATGTCCCACCCAGCAGAAAGACACCCTCTCTAAAAAGTTATGTTTTCATATTTGCAGAGGAAAGTAGCACACAACAAACGAGAAAGAACCCGAACAGGAGGAGGCCCGGCAAATCTGCACCCACTGACACCCTTGGAAGACAGGGTCACTGCTTTGATGGGTCCTGCCTGAAAAAAGCAACCACCACTGCACAAGCTGGGCCCACATTCGAGGGAGAGAGTAAGTCCTGCAAATTCCACAGTCTGGCTTTGCTAAATGTTAAGTACTGCGCGGGCTAGCTATGCTTCGGTTCCTGGGGATGTCTCAGTCAGCTACGCTTCGGTTGATGCAATGTGCTATCTTTCATCATGGTCCTTCAAATCAGCCTGCTGCCTAGCCTGCGCTGTGTGAGCCTACTCATGCCTCCCACCCTGCCCCCTCCTCTGCTGCTAACCATTTGTCTGTGTTCTGTTACATTTTGCAGAAGTTGAGACCAACCCTGACGATGCAGAAGAAAATTCAGAGGAGGACCAGTCTGAACACGATAACATCTTTGAATCCAATCCTCCAGACCAAGAACATGGGGGTGAGGGGCAGGGGGAGGGGATGGAGTTGGATGAAGCCCCCACTGTTTTATTGACTTTGGAGGTGATGCCGCTCATTGCGGTGACAGCCCCTTCCACGACTAGTGGTTTGAATGCTGGTGGGACATTCCGTGGTTTCCCACCTTCCAAGGTTGCGGGTCCCAGTGGTGGGGTGCAGCGAGGCACACCCAGGGCCCCACCTTTTTAAAGTCCCTACACACAAAATCAACCATACTACCCTCCCCGTTACTTCATCAAAGAACTAGTTAGTCAAAAACAATTTGCCTTTACAAATCCATGTTGGCTTTCAATTATTAACCCATATTTTTCCAAGTGCCAATTAATTTTGTCCCAGATTAATGTCGCTAAAAGCTTCCCTACCACCGATATTAGGCTGACTGGCCTGGCCTATAGTTGCCGTGTTTATCCCTCTCCCCTTTTTTGAACAGGGGTGTAACATTTGCAGATTAATATTCAGAATGGTTACTTCCTCTAAGTATTCTCAAGGCATGATCATCCTCCCTCAGTAACAATAACCTAAGTAGAATTAAATGAGATGGAAATCCTTGATGGGCTAAAAGCGCTCAAAACAAATAAATCCTCAGGAATTGGTGGTATCTATTTCAGAGAACTGAGAGAGAAAGAGGACTAGATTTGTAAGGCACTGGCAGGTATTATGAGATGGTCACTGAACAATTGAGAGATATCAGTAGATTGGAAATAAGCTAAAGTGGGGACCATTTTCAAAATGATGTAATTATTTGGAATGCACTTTTTTTTGACAGGCAGGCGTCTATCCAGCCCCGCCTTCCCTCCTTCCCGTACTGCACTTTTTTGTCCGACAGGCAACAAGCCCCACCCCGTCAAGCTCCGCCTTCCTCTCGATCCGAATAATTTCATGAACGTGGTGGCGAGAAGCAGGACCTGAGGCTCTGACTCTCTTCTCGCACACGTCCCCTCCCACCCCCAGGCCGGGATGGGCCCGATAGCGGCGGTCCTGGGCCCGATGGAGGTGGTGGGGGGCGGGGGTATGATGGCGGCGGGTGAGGGCGATGGCGGCGGGGAGGTGGAGGTGGAGGGGGCCCGATGGCGGCTGGGGGAGTGGTCCCGATGGCGGAGGTCTTAGGCCAGAGAGTGGCGGGGGAGGGGGGCGCCCAATGGCGGCCGGCCCGGGCCTCGTGGCGGCGGGGGCCGAGAATAGCAAGAGAGAGGCTGGGGGGGAGGAGAGAGAGAGAGGCTGGGTAGGAGAGAGAGAGAGAGAGAGAGAGAGAGAGAGAGAGAGAGAGAGAGAGAGAGAGAGAGAGAGAGAGAGAGGCGCTTGCGGGGGAGGGAGGGAAAGAGAGAAACACGCAGGGGGGGCGGGGGGGAGAGAGGGGGGTGGTGGGGAAGAGAGACACGGTGGGGGGGGGGGAAAAAGAGAGACACGGTGGAGGGGGGGGAAAGAGAGACATGGTGGAGGGGGGGAAAGAGAGACACAGTGGGGGGGAGAGAAAGAGAGATACGGTGGGGGGAGAGAAAGAGAGACACGGTGGGGGGGGGGGGAAGAGAGACATGGTGGGGGGGGAAAGAGATACACGGTGGGGGGAGAGAGAGACACGGTGGGGGGGGGGAAAAAGAGATACACGGTGGGGGGAGAGAAAGAGAGACACGGTGGGGGGGGGGGAAAGAGAGACACGGTGGGGGGGGAGAGAAAGAGAGATACGGTGGGGGGAGAGAAAGAGAGACATGGTGGGGGGGGGGAAAGAGATACACGGTGGGGGGAGAGAGAGACACGGTGGGGGGAGAGAGAGACACGGTGGGGGGAGAGAGAGACACGGTGGGGGGAGAGAGAGACACGGTGGGGGGAGAGAGAGACACGGTGGGGGGAGAGAGAGACACGGTGGGGGGAGAGAGAGACACGGTGGGGGGAGAGAGAGACACGGTGGGGGGAGAGAGAGACACGGTGGGGGGAGAGAGAGACACGGTGGGGGGAGAGAGAGACACGGTGGGGGGAGAGAGAGACACGGTGGGGGGAGAGAGAGACACGGTGGGGGGAGAGAGAGACACGGTGGGGGGAGAGAGAGACACGGTGGGGGGGGGGGGGGAAGAGAGACACGGTGGGGGGAGAGAAAGAGAGACATGGTGGGGGGGGAGGAAAAGACGGATCACATTCTTCCAAACCCTTTTGGAGTGGATGATATCCAGAAGTCATGGCACTGGCATTATTCACTTCATACCCGATAAACCTGTTAACATTCCGTACACAATGCCTGCCCCATCTATGGTGGGGGGAGGGGTCCAGGGGGGAGGATGCACTTGCGCTGGGATAAGGCACTTTGGCTGGGGGAAGGATGCACTTGGACTGGGGTAAGGCACTTCGGCTGGCGAGGAATGTACTTGGACTGGGGTAAGGCACTTCGGCTGGGGAAGGGATGTACTTGGGCTGGGTAAGGCACTTTGGCTGGCCCTTGCTGTCTTCTGGCGAGGTCTGTCCTCTGTCACTTCAGGAAGTCAAAGTGGATCAAGTTACAATTTGCAAAATCAGTGAGACCTTGAGATGGGCGGTTCCAGTTACACATTCCTGTGAAACTTCAGGGTGTGGCTTATCCTCCAAGGGGACCAATAATAGACAAAGGGTGGAGAATGTTGGCCATTTTTGCAGTACAAATAAGTGCTCCTTTTCAAAAACAGCAACAAAATAGATGAAGGCAACTACAGACTCATTAGTCTTACTTGAATGCTGTGTGAAGAACACAAGAAATAGGAGCAGAAGTAGAACATTCGGATTTGTTTTGATCAGGAATAAAACTTGAGAATGATCTATACAACAACAGTCAAGATGGATTCAGAATGGGAAGTCCCTCCCTAACCAATCCCCTTAACTTTTTTGAGGAAGTCATATCCCATGTGGACAATGGAAAGCCCTATGACAAGTGTATTTTGACTTTCAAAAATCATTTGTCAAAATTCTGCACGAAAGGCTAGAAATTTAGCTTAGCACAGTGAGGATTCAGGGTAAACGTCAGAAATGGCTAAGAAATTAGCTGTCAGGGTGGGGAGGTTAGGAGAAATCAATTTTAGATCAAAATGATTTGATTTTCATGTTTTGTAAGCACATTTTCATGGGTGGCTGCATTCATGCAACAATTTCATTTGTGGCTTATAAATAATATATATATTATACACAGACAGACATTTATTTTGGCTCCAAGTGTCAGCTCATCACTAAGCTAGATGGCTTCAAGTCTTATTCCAGGACTTGAAAACATAATCTAGGTTGACACTTCAGTGAAGTACTGAGGGAGTGCTCACTGGCGGAGGTAACATCTTTTGGATGACGCATCCAACCGAGGTCCTTTGCCATTATTTGAAAAGCAGAGAGTTTTCCCAGTGCTCTGGCCAACAATTATCCCTTAAACAGCATCACCAGAGAAATGAATTGGTAATTTCTCTCACTGCTTGTGGGACCTTGCTACGTGCAATTTGGCTGTCTCATTTGCCCACGAAACAGTGACTACACTTCAAAAGTAATTAATTGACTGAAGTGCTTTAGAATGTCCTGAGGCTGTGAAAGATGCAAAGTGCAAGTTCTTTCTTTATCTTCTCTCTAACCCTGCATGTTTTTCTCTCTCTATTCCTTGTGTGTATCTGAACATCTCTTTTTCTTTCTCTCTCCATCTGTGTATTGTTGGTTCTGTGTTTGTCGTCAGGGCTGAAACTCCTTCACATCTCGGTTTGCCATTTCTCCTCCCTCTATGTGTGTCTATGCTTCTCTCCATCTCTGTCCTCATGTCAGAGTGTCTGTCTCTGCTCGTGTCTGAACAACTCCCTTCTTCTCAGTGTGTCTGAATTATTTTTAAGAGTCTCAACACTCTCTCTCCTTGTATGTTTGATCATTTATCTTTCTCTTCCTGTGTATCTGAACTTCTCTCTATCATTTAGTTATGAGGAAAGACTTGAAGTACTGGGACTATTTCTGCTGGAGCATAAAATACCAACAGGAAATGTAATAACTCCGTAGCTACTTCTTTGACTTTTCTCATTCTCTTCCTATTGTCTCATACTAATATCATTTGGGTCATTTAGCAATCTCTTGATTTTCACTTAACCCTGTAGAGGTCATTCTGCTTAATTTCTTGTGCCTGTGTCTGTGCATTTTCTTTCCCTTCCTCATGTTCTAATCATTTTTGAATGCTGTTCATAAGAACATAAGAAATAGGAGCAGGAGAAGGTCATATGGCGCCTCGAGCGTATTCTGTCATTTAATACGATCATGGCTAATGTGGAAGAAAGAATCTATGAACACCTGGCTTAATTTAGAGGGAAGGGTTAAATTCTGTTTTTTGCTATGCTTAAAGAAATAATAAGACTAGAAAAATAGCCACGCTTTTTAGCCTTGAAACTTAGAGATGCAATTAAATAACCATCTGGTATTAAAAGGAAGTCTCCTTTTGATTCTGTTTATCAGACTGTGAACAGAGAGAAATTATGCAAGGACAGATAGAGTATGTACCTCCCGAGACGACCTTTGTACTCGCGGGACTAATGAATAAGATTCTTTTTCTATTTCTGTATTCAATTTCTGTATAAAGATAAGTGCAATTTGCTTGTACGACAGAGTTTTGCCTTGGTACGGTCCAAGCAGGCTCTCCGAGATGTATCTCGCTTTTTAAAAATAAATTCTCTCGAAGTGCACTTCTGAAAGTCTCCACCTGAGTTAATTTAAGCTAAATATTTCCTCGACAGATTCTGGCGTAGTCGGCAGGATCTCTAAAAAAAAACGAGATCCAAAAGAACAAAATTTAACTTTTAAAGAGAAAAGAGGAATTTTAAGGACCTTCCTAGCTGAAAGGAGGAAGGTGCCTAGGCCGTCCTAGCTGAAAGGGGGACGGGCCGCCGAGATCCCCTAGAGGGTGAGGCATAAGGTAGCTACCGCTAAGAAGCTAAAATAACAAAAAGGCAAAAGGAGACCCCGAGCTGAGCGGAAAAGAGAACACCGGTGAGCGCTTTGTAAATTACTGTATATTTTGTAGGATTGTCCTAACTCTCATTTCAGAAAAGATCGCGAGACGTTGCACCCGGAAGAATGGGAAACGGCTCTAGTCGAGCAGGGCGCTCGCGCCCAGCTCCTAGAAAAGGAAAGAAGGACGACCTCTCAACTGAAAGAATGAAAGTACATCCTAAGACTGAGAAAAGAATCAGTAAGGTAGTAAAGCAACGAGAGAAGGTAGGAGATCCCATTGTGCCGCCCGGCTCGCCGGCGGACACTGTAATTAAAGAAACAGGAGACGACAGATACGCGGTAACGTTTAGTAGCAATTTGTACGGTTGGTCTGATGGGGATTGGCCATATGGAGGAAGTTTTAAATTGTCCTTAATTGAGGAATGGAGACAGACCACCAAAAATGGGACAGGGGACCCCAGTTGGGATAAAGATTATATGGAGAATTGTTTTAAAAAATGGACAGAGGTGGCAAAGAGGCACCAGCCCCTAAAAATAAAAAGAGGAGGAGGGTGAGGAGAAGCCCCCTCCCTCTTACAGCCCCCCGAGTGCCCCGGTTTTGACCGCTTCCCCTGTCAGCTTATACCCCCGTCTTCCAACCACCAAGCCGGATGATTGGCAGGAGATTATAGAAATAGTGGCCGCTCAGCTGGATCAGGCCTCTAGGCGACGAGAAAATCCACAAAACCCACTAGAAAATGAAAATGGAGACGGGGGGGCGGGGGGAGGAGTCGTGGATGATAGCACAACCCCTGCCCCAGGAATGAATACCAGGAATACCATAAGACAGGCCGATTCCTCCACTACCCCCACGACACAAGCCCCCCGTGTAATGATCAGAACAACGGCTGTCCTAAAGCCCTGGACACCGGGAGAAGCTCGGGATATGATATCAGCTGCCCCTAATCCTGTTAAGAAGCCAGTAGCCTTTCACAATTGGCTTGAGCAAACCTGTACCATTTATAACCCCCTCCCCGGAGATGTGAAATTATTACTGCAGGCAGCATATGGGTCCTCTTGGCAAGGGGTAAAAGATATGTTCCCTATACCCGCCGGCGAAAACAGAGATTGGCGGGAAAATAGAAGGAAATGAGTCCCGGGAACATTGGTTGCAGCACCGGGGCAAGGATGCCATATTAAAGGGAGCTAAAAAGCATGGAGATATAGGGGAAGTCACCCACTGCTTGCAGAAAGCAGAAGAATGGATTTTGCAGGCAGATGGAAAAATAGTTGGGACGAGCATGCAGGAATACCAATGGATCAAAATGAACCTTTGGCAGTGCAAACCTTGTTAAATTGTATGTTGCCACAACAAGCAAGAACATACAAAATAAGGGTTTTGGACTGGCAAGGAAAAAGTTGGAAAGAGACAGTTACAGTACTGGCTAACATGGATAGAGAGGGACTATTTACCTATAAGGAAAATATGGCTAAAACAGCAGGTCAGTAAATCAGCAAAAGGGACGAGGACAGGCACAGAATAATCAGCATAGGGATGCCCCGGAAGCTTAGTGGTACAGGTGGCAGCCCTCCTCTTATCGGCAGACATAGAAGAAAACCCTCTGGCAGTAGTAAAAGTAGGAGACACTTATGTGAAGTTCCTGATGGATACTGGTGCTACTATGTCTTCTGTACCATCCTCTGTGGGATTACCTGTAAGCAACACCACCGTCTTAAGTATGGGTGTGGCCGGTATCCCCATGAAAGAATTTTTATCTGAACCTACCAAATTGATAATTGAAGGACAATCAGTTAATGATGAGACTTTGAAAGTCTCTAAAACAACACCGCTCCCTTTATTGGGAAGACAGACTTTGTGCAAACTAGGAGCCACAATTTATTGCATAAAGGAAGGAATGTACATGGAGCTCCCTCCAAATAATATTCATCAGTTCTTTAATGGGATTAAAGAAGAGAAAAGGGAGGATAACAAAGAAAAGGCTGCCCTCTATTGTTGGCAATTGATTGGCAACTACTATTCCCCCTTGATACATGAAGTTATACAAAACTTAAAAGCTAAATTTGACTCTAATACTGAAGAATTGATGTATATAATTTTGACAAGCTTTGAGGCAGTTCAGCTTCACTGTACAGCCTGGTACACTCGTCAAAAAGCTGAAACTTACCAGTGTTTGGTACAATCCTTTTTAAATAGAGAAGAAATAGTAGAAGCTACGCCCCGCATTTATTTTGGACCAGAAGGATTGGGGGTAGCCATCGATTTGACACCCTTACAGCAACAGCGGTTTAGAGAAGCGAACTCGACACCTCATCTGACCTTGGCTGTAAAACCGCCAGCGAAACCTAAAGATATGGGTCCGATGATTGTAGGAATAGAAAGAGAAAAACAGCAACACGGCTATCAACCTTGGGCAGTAATAAAATTGCAAAATGTTCAGATAGACTTTATCACCCACAACAGGGGGATTCTCCAGTGGAAAGGTAAAAATCATGCCTCCACTTTTGAAAAACAGCAACCCCCGGAACAACCAAGCCCTAAGCTGCCAATGGCATTGAATCAAGTATCTTCTGAACTTTGGGCAAAGCATAAGAATCATGTTGGGCAAGTACATTCTGCAGTACCCCATCGGGTACAATTGATAAAGAACGCCGTGTTACCAAGCATTAGGCAGTACAGACTGCCTCCAGAGGCAGAAAATGGGATAGAGCCAGTTATTTCTGCACTGTTGGAACAAGGAGTTTTAGAAAAGACACAGAGCCCGTGTAACACTCCGATACTGCCCATACCAAAGGTTAATAGGCTGAATGAATGGAGATTTGTGCAAGATCTGAGAGCTATTAATAAGATAGTAGTCCTATCACCCCTGTGGTACCGGACACCAACATTATACTATCTGCTATACCACCAACAGCAACTGTCTTTACTGTAATAGACATGTGTTCAGCTTTTTACTCTATCCCGTTAAATCAAGAAAGTCAGTATCTGTTTGCTTTCACCCACAAGAAGCAGCAGTACACATGGACCAGGTTGCCCCAAGGATACACCGAAAGCCCCGCAGTATTTGCAACAGCAGTACTAACCCAAGAACATGGTGGGGGAAATAGACCAGTTGCTTATTATTCGGTTTTGCTGCCTCCAGTAGTAAGGGGAATGCCAGCGTGTCTACGTGCTGTAGCTGCTACTGCGGTCATGGTGGAGAAGTCGGTACCTATTGTTTTGGATCATCCATGTACTGTCATTACAGCCCATGCTGTGTTATTACTTTTGAATTCAGCTGCCACACAACACTTTACAGCATCTCGAAGAACAGGTTATGAAGTATTATTGCTGTCACACCTTAACTATACCTTTCGACGTGCACCGGTAGTGAACCCAGCCATCTTTCTTCCTTCTAAAGAAGTAGAGGATCCAGACCAGCATGATGGTCTGTTAACGGTGGAAGTAGCCACCTTACCAAGACCAGATTTGCTCACAGAACCCATGGACAATCCTGATCTTATTCTCTATACGGATGGATCATCACATAGGCCGTCGGATGATTTGTTTTTGGCAGGCTATGCTATTGTAAATCCCTACGAAACTGTTGAAGCATTCGCCCTGCCTCCTGGAACCTCGGCTCAGGCTGCTGAATTGTTTGCCCTCACTAGAGCTTGTATAATAGCTAAAGATCATACTGCTAATATCTATACTGATTCTAGATATGCATTCGGTGTGGTCCATGATTTTGGACAACTGTGGAAAAACAGGCTTTATCACCTCTGGTGGAAAGCATATTAAGCACTCTCAACTGGTGCTTAATCTATTAGACGCCATTCAGTTGCCAAGTAAGGTAGCCGTTATCAAATGTGCAGCTCACACAACCGGTGAGGATGAAGTATCAGTAGGAAATAGGAGGGCTGACGAAGCAGCCTGGCACAGGCAGACTGCCTTCAAGCAGTCTCAGTTTCCCCTCCACAGGTACTTGACATCCAACAACTTAAAACAGCCCAACAACAAGTTACCATGCAGGAAGGAAGAACTTGGGAAAACCCGGGTTGTTTTTTAAAAAACGACATTTGGTATCACCCTGATGGGCGAACTGTTTGCCCTAGATCGCTATTTTTGCCCCTGTCATGCCTAGCACACGGTCAGGCTCACATGGGCAAAGGAGGGATGATACATGCTATTAATGCACAGTGGTATGTACCAGGAATAACAGTAGTAATTGAGAAAGTTGCCAGAACATGCCAAATTTGTCAACAAAATAACAGAGGTAAAACACCTGCTGGATATGATCATCTACCCCAACCAAGTATGCCCTTTGAAAATGCCCAAACAGTAGTAAAAATTCTATTTAAAGAAATAGTACCAAGATATGGGATACCTATGGGAATCAACAGTGACAGGGGAACCCACTTCACCGGAAAAATAGTGCAAAACCTTGAAGAAGCGTTAGGGTTCCAGTGGAAGTTACATATACCATATCAGCCACAGTCCTCGGGAATGGTCGAAAGAGTAAATGGGATAATAAAATCTACCCTTACCAAGGTATGTCAGGAGACTGGACTGAAGTGGCCAGAAGCCTTACCATTAGTATTGTATACAATGAGAAACCAGAAAAACCGAAACACTGATTTGACACCACATGAAGCCTTATTGGGAAGACCAATGCCTACTGACGTAAAACCACCACTGTCAGATGAAAAAAATCACTAAAGTATGCTCAGGCCATGTATGAAATAGCAAGAAGTCTGCATGAACAAATAAAGCAGACACAGGTGCCCCCGTCGGAAGGAAATATGCACCCTTTCAGACCTGGAGATCAAGTGTTAGTAAAAACATTAAATAAAGAATCCTTTTCTCCTAGGTGGAAAGGACCGTATCAGATAATTCTCACAACACGAACCGCTTTGAAGTTGGAAAAGCACCCGAACTGGGTGCATGCAACCCGCTGTAAATATTATTTCCCCGACGAATTACAGCCGAAGGAAAAGGCATTGAACCAGGACGTACTACGGTCGCCCGATTAAGAAAACAGCTATCTTCTCGCTGAAGAACTGTACCTGCTCTTGTATTAAATATTTGGACTTGAAAATATTGCCCAAAATTCACGGACGGATGTCAGAGCTCATTTGTGTGCCAGTTTGGGCCTTTATTATTTGGGTCACTGTTACTATCGTGTGGACGCGTTGTTATTGTAACGACTTATTTCAAGAGTGGTATAGAAACAAACAAGAAAGGGAAGATGGGAAGGGACTCTTGGAAAAATTATAAATGGACGTTAGGTATACTGATCATTTTAGCGACAGGGAACTCCCGGCAGGAGGAAGAAGTCCTAAAAGAAGGAAGAGTATGGAAGGGAAAGTTGTAAGGTAGGGAATTTTACGGCACGATGTGAGGCATGTGGAATGAAGGAAGAAAGAGGGGAATTCCAGTTTATATTGGGGAAAGGGTATCGGTTGTTCATAGAATACCAGGCTGATGTGTGGATGTAGTGTACCCTGAGCACAGGGAAAAACAAGAGATGGGGGTATATAGGAAGGCCGGACAGGAGAAAAGGTAGTTATTCTTTTACAAGTATGGTAGAAGGGCAGCGGATGTTGTGCATGAATAACACCCCGGTGAATGGAGGAGACCCATTTGTGGTAAAATGGTCAGTAAAAGAATCCGACCACCCAGAAGACCGGGACCCGGGACATCTAAAAAGGATACTGACCACTTGCATCCCAGTGGTAAGATCCCCAGGTGTATTAAATCTAACAATACGAATTAAATATCCCCCAAAGAAAGAAGATGGTTGCCCCCCAACCAGTGTTAAGGTATCTTTTGAAAAAGAAAGACCCCAAAGAAAGAAACGGGATGTATTAGAGACTGTGTTAGGTGGAGTGGGAGCAGGAATAGGAGCATTGAACTCCATGGATATTGAGACCCTACAAAATAAAATCCAGGCCGTCAGGGGACTGGTAGGGGAAGATATAAAGATCAGAAATGCCTGGGATGAAGGATTACAGCAGTACTGAAGCTTGCTATACACCCCCTAGTAATCGTAGGTGTGGTTATGCTTGTATTATTAATAATCCTTTGCGGAATGTGGATAAAATTAAAAAATGTAATTAGTCAAGTAATAGGCCTGCTCTCCGAAATAGAAAGAAAAGGTATATACATGAAAGGAAGGTTAAGTCGCTTAGAGGTAAAGGTTGATGAAGACGAATATCTCCAAATGCGACCCTATCCTGAAGGGTATACACTCCCTTTTGCTCAAGAAGAGAATACAGGAAATTGTGTTGATCTAAAAAATAAAAAGATCAACAAGGAGGGAATTGTGGAAGAAAGAATCTATGAACACCTGGCTTAATTTAGAGGGAAGGGTTAAATTCTGTTTTTTGCTATGCTTAAAGAAATAATAAGACTAGAAAAATAGCCACGCTTTTTAGCCTTGAAACTTAGAGATGCAATTAAATGACCATCTGGTATTAAAAGGGAGTCTCCTTTTGATTCTGCTTATCAGACTGTGAACAGAGAAATTATGCAAGGACAGATAGAGTGTGTACCTCCCGAGACGACCTTTGTACTCGCGGGACTAATGAATAAGATTCTTTTTCTATTTCTGTATTCAATTTCTGTATAAAGATAAGTGCAATTTGCTTGTACGACAGAGTTTTGCCTTGGTACGGTCCAAGCAGGCTCTCCGAGATGTATCTCGCTTTTAAAAAATAAATTCTCTCGAAGTGCACTTCTGAAAGTCTCTGCCTGAGTTAATTTAAGCTAAATATTTCCTCGACAGCTGATCTAATCATGGACTCAGGTCCACTTCCCTGCCCGCTCTCCATAACCCCTTATTCCCTTATTGTTTAAGAAACTGTCTATTTCTGTCTTAAATTTCTTCAATGTCCCAGCTTCCACAGCTCTCTGAGGCAGTGAATTCCACAGATCCACAACCCTCTGAGAGAAGAAATTTCTTCTTATCTCAGTTTTAAATGGGCGGCCCCTTATTCTAAGATTATGCCCTCTAGTACTAGTCTCCCCTATCAGTGGAAACATCCTCTGAAACATCCAACTTGTCAAGCCCCCTCATAATCTTATACGTTTCAAAATGATCACCTCTCACTCTTCTGAATTCCAATGAGTAGAGGCCCAAACAACTCAACCTTTCCTCATAAGTCAACTCCCTCATCTCTGGAATCAACCTTGTGAAGCTTCTCTGAACTGCCTCCAAAGCAAGTATATCCTTTCGTAAATATGGAAACCAAAACTGCATGTCTGGAATAGCTTCCAGTTGTGATGAAGGGTCAAGAAGTGAAACGTTAACTTGCCTGGTTTCTCCACAGATACTGCCTGACCTACTGAGTGTCTCCAGCAGTTTCTATTTTTGTTTCAGATTTCCAGTGTCTACAGTATTTTGTGTTTGTTCACAATAATTCCTGTGCTGTTTTGATCTAAAAGGTCAACCAGACAAGTCAGGATAGCGGTGATATGAGGATTAATATCTACACACATTCTAACGTTTTATAGGAGTACCTTTGGGAATCAGGAAGAAATTTTGCAGAACCATCCTCCAAAGGGTTTAATTAGTATAGAGTAAACACATCAGTAGACTCTATATGGTTTGTGGAAGGAGCAGCTTTGATGAGCCTTTTCCCATTCCATGCCTTCTTAAGTCCTTAATCGCCTTAGTCATAAAATGACAACAGCAGAATGGGATTGCATTTTGTGAATAGAATGAGACACTTCGTTAAGCATACCTCTACATCAGTCTCCAACTTAATTTTGATCATACTGTATTCCTCTGCATCTTGAACTCGCAATTGCTGAAGTTGTTCTTCATACTGCTGCACTTTCTCCATTCGATCTACCAGATACTCAATCTGGAAAAAATAAATCATTTTATTATAACACTGTGTTTTCTGTGAACTATTAGTTGTGAAAATAAGCATACTCTCTGCCTATTGTCTTTATATTTAGAGGGCTGGCAAGTGGAATCAGAGGTTCCTCCCACAATTTCCATAGCACTATTTTGAAGAAGAGCAGGGGAGTTCATTAATCCTGGTGTCGCAGCCAATATTTATCCCTTAATCAACATCACAAATATTGATTATCCGGTCATTATCACATTGCTTTGTATTGGAGCTTGCTGCAAATTGGCTACCGTGTTTCCAAGTTTACAACAGTGACTACACTTCAAAAGTACTTCATTGGCTGTAAAGCACTTTGGGACATCCGGTGGTCATGAAAGGCACAATATAAATGCAAGTCTTTCTTTCTTTAACTGTAGTGTTCTTTAGCACAGACAAGAAAGGTGGTCCTCAAGATGAGAATCAACTATCACTGAATTGCTGCACCTTAAGTGCACAATTGCAAATGATGAAGAACCAGGTGGGCAGCATAACCTTAGTATGTGTGTGTGTGTAGTGTGTGTGGTCCATTCTGGTGTGGTGTGAAATTTATATTCTGATGAAATGGGCACTGTGGAACTATGATAACAACAACAACAACTTTTATTTATATAAGCGCCTTTAACGTAGCAAAACATCCCAAGGCGCTTCACAGTAGTGATATAAGACAAAACAGATAAATTTGACACTGAGTCACATGAGAAGAAATTACAGCAGATGACCAAAAGCTTGGTTAAAGAGGAATGTTTTAAGGAGCGTCTTAAAGGAGGAAAGAGAAATAGAGAGGCGGAGAGGTTTAGGGAGGGAGTTCCAGAGCTTAGGGCCCAAGCAGCTGAAGGCACAGCCACTGATGGTTGATCAGTTATAATCAGGGATACTCAGGACTGCAGAATTTGAGGAGTGCAGACATCTCGTAGGGATGTAAGGCTGAAAGAGATTACAGAGATAGTGAGGGGCGAGGCACTAAAACACGGCTGAGAAGCAGTACTGGCGTGAATACACGGACTCATCTCTCTTATTTGGAAGAAGCATGCCAGAGGATCTCAGAGATGCCGTAATCGTGACCATCATCAAGAAAGGGGACAAGTCTGATTGCGGTAATTACAGAGGAGTTTCCCTGCTGTCTACCACAGGGAAAATCATCGCAAGAATCCTCCTCGGTCGCCTTCTCCCTGTGGCTGAAGAGCTTCTCCCTGAGTCGCAATGCGGATTCCACCCACTAAGAGGCACAATGGACATGATCTTCGCCACGCGTCAAATTCAAGAGAAATGCAGGGAACAACCAGCCTCTCTACGTGACCGTCTTTGACCTCACAAAGGCCTTTGACACTGTCAAACGTGAGGGATTATGGAGCGTCCTCCTCAAGTTCGGCTGCCCTCAAAGGTTTGTCACCATCGCCCGACTGCTTCACGAGGACATGCAAGCTTTGATTCTGACCAACAGATCCACCACAGACCCAATCCACGTACGGACCGGGGTCAAGCAAGGCTGTCATATCACACCAACTCTCTTCTCGATTTTCCTTGCTGCAATGCTCCATCTCACCCTCAGTAAGCTCCCCACTGGAGTGCAGCTAATCTACAGAACAAATGGGAAACTATTCAACCTCCGTCGCCTCCAGTCCAGATCCAAGGATGTCCCATCATCTGTCATTGAATTACAGTACGCAGACAACGCTTGCATTTAAGCACACTCTGAAGCCGAACTTCAAACTATCGTCAACACCTTCACAGAAGCGTACGAGAGCATGGGCCTTACACTAAAAATCGTAAGACAAAGGTCCACTACCAACCTGCCCCCGTCACACAGTACTGTCCCCCGATTATTAAAATCCACGAGACCCTGGACAATATGGACCAGTTTCCATACCTCAGGAGCCTACTGTCAACAAGGGCAGACGTCGATGACGAAATCCAACACCGCGTTCAGTGTGCCAGTGCAGCCTTCGGTCGCCTGAGGAAGAGTGTTTAAAGACCAGGACCTCAAACATGGCACCAAGCTCATGGTCTACAGAGCAGTAGTGATAACCGCCCTCCTATATGCTTTAGAGATATAGACTATGTACAGCAGGCACCTCAAAGCACTGGAGAAGTACCACCAGCGCTGCTTCCACAAGATCCTGCAAATCCATTGGCAGGATAGGCGCACCAATGTCAGTGTTCTCACTCAGGCTAACATCCCCAGCATCGAAACATCGACCATGCTCGATCAGTTCCGCTGGACGGGCCACATCGCCCGCATGCCCGATTCGAGACTTCCAAAACAAGCACTCTAATCAGAGCTCCGACACGGCAAGCGAGCTCCAGGTGGGCAGAGGAAACGCTTCAAGGACACCCTCAAAGCCTCCTTGAAAAAGTGCAACATCCCCACCGACACCTGGGAATCCCTGGCCCAAGACCGCACAAAGTGGGGGAGAAGCATCCGGGAAGCAGCTAATGTAACGCCTCTGTTTAAAAAAGGGGGCAGACAAAAGGCAGGTAACTATAGGCCGGTTAGTTTAACATCTGTAGTGGGGAAAATGCTTGAAGCTATCATTAAGGAAGAAATAGCGGGACATCTAGATAGGAATAGTGCAATCAAGCAGATGCAACATGGATTCATGAAGGGGAAATTATGTTTAACTAATTTACTGGAATTCTTTGAGGATATAACGAGCATGGTGGATAGAGGTGTACCGATGGATGTGGTGTATTTAGATTTCCAAAAGGCATTCAATAAGGTGCCACACAAAAGGTTACTGCAGAAGATAAAGGTACGCAGAGTCAGAGGAAATGTATTAGCATGGATAGAGAATTGGCTGGCTAACAGAAAGCAGAGTCGGGATAAATGGGTCCTTTTCGGGTTGGAAATCATTGGTTAGTGGTGTGCCACAGGGATCGGTGCTGGGACCACAACGGTTTACAATATACATAGATGACCTGGAAGAGGGGACGGAATGTAGTGTAACAAAATTTGCAGATGATACAAAGATTAGTGGGAAAGCGGGTTGTGTAGAGGACACAGAGAGGCTGCAAAGAGATATAGATAGGTTAAGCGAATGGGCTAAGGTTTGGCAGATGGAATACAATGTCGGAAAATGTGAGGTCATCCATCTTGGGAAAAAAAAACAGTAAAAGGGAATATTATTTGAATGGGGAGAAATTACAACATGCTGCGGTGCAGAGGGACCTGGGGTTCCTTGCGCATGAATCCCAAAAAGTTAGTTTGCAAGTGCAACAAGTAATCAGGAAGGCGAATGCAATGTTGGCCTTCATTACGAGAGGGATAGAGTACAAAAGCAGGGAGGTCCTGCTGCAACTGTATAGGGTATTGGTGAGGCCGCACCTGGAGTACTGCGTGCAGTTTTGGTCACCTTACTTAAGGAAGGATATACTAGCTTTGGAGGAGGTACAGAGACGATTCACTAGGCTGATTCCGGAGATGAGGGGGTTACCTTATGATGATAGATTGAGTAGACTGGGTCTTTACTCGTTGGAGTTCAGAAGGATGAGAGATGATCTTATAGAAACATTTAAAATAATGAAAGGGATAGACAAGATAGAGGCAGAGAGGTTGTTTCCACTGGTCGGGGAGACTAGAACTAGGGGGCACAGCCTCAAAATACGGGGGAGCCAATTTAAAACCGAGTTGAGAAGGAATTTCTTCTCCCAGAGGGTTGTGAATCTGTGGAATTCTCTGCCCAAGGAAGCAGTCGAGGCTAGCTCATTGAATGTATTCAAATCACAGATAGATAGATTTTTAACCAATAAGGAATTAAGGGTTACGGGGAGAGGGCAGGTAAGTGGAGCTGAGTCCACGGCCAGATCAGCCATGATCTTGTTGAATGGCGGAGCAGGCTCGAGGGGCTAGATGGCCTACTCCTGTTCCTAATTTTTATGTTCTTATGTATGTAAGGGCCGACGCCTCGAGTCTCTTCTCCGGGAGCAAGCGGAGACCAAGCGCAAACAGCGAAAGGAGTGCTCGACAACCCAAGCACGCCACCCACCCGCCCCCTTAACCAACATCCCTTCAAGCACTGTCTGCTGCACCTGTGACAGAGACTGTAGGTCCTGCATCGGACTCTTCAGTCATCTAAGAACTCATTTTTAGTGTGGAAGCAAGTCATCGTCGACTCCGAGGGACTGCCTGAGAGAGAGAGGGCAGGGGGGGAGCCTCAGAGGAAATTTGGCCCGGTGGGCTAGGGGAAGGAAGGGTACTCGCAGAGGCAGCCGATCGGATGGTCGCAATCTTTGAGACAAAGAAGTCCAGAACTTAAAGAAGGGTAACTTTGAAGGTATGAGGTGTGAATTGACTAGGATAGATTGGCGAATGATACTTAAGGGGTTGACTGTGGATGGGCAATGGCAGACGTTTAGAGACCGCATGGATGAACTACAACAATTGTACATTCCTGTCTGGCGTAAAAATAAAAAAGGGAAGGTGGCTCAACCGTGGATATCAAGGGAAATCAGGGATAGTATTAAAGCCAAGGAAGTGGTATACAAATTGGCCAGAAATAGCAGCGAACCCGGGGACTGGGAGAAATTTAGAACTCAGCAGAGGAGGACAAAGGGTTTGATTAGGGCAGGGAAAATGGAGTACGAGAAGAAGCTTGCAGGGAACATTAAGGCAGATTGCAAAAGTTTCTATAGGTATGTAAAGAGAAAAAGGTTAGTAAAGACAAACGTAGGTCCCCTGCAGTCAGAATTAGGGGAAGTCATAACGGGGAACAAAGAAATGGCAGACCAATTGAACAAGTACTTTGGTTCGGTATTCACTAAGGAGGACACCAACAACCTTCCGGATATAAAAGGGGTCAGAGGGTCTAGTAAGGAGGAACTGAGGGAAATCTTTATTAGTCGGGAAATTGTGTTGGGGAAATTGATGGGGTTGAAGGCCGATAAATCCCCAGGGCCTGATGGACTGCATCCCAGAGTACTTAAGGAGGTGGCCTTGGAAATAGCGGATGCATTGACAGTCATTTTCCAACATTCCATTGACTCTGGATCAGTTCCTATCGAGTGGAGGGTAGCCAATGTAACCCCACTTTTTAAAAAAGGAGGGAGAGAGAAAACAGGGAATTATAGACCGGTCAGCCTGACCTCAGTAGTGGGTAAAATGATGGAATCAATTATTAAGGATGTCATAGCAGTGCATTTGGAAAATGGTGACATGATAGGTCCAAGTCAGCATGGATTTGTGAAAGGGAAATCATGCTTGACAAATCTTCTGGAATTTTTTGAGGATGTTTCCAGTAAAGTGGACAAGGGAGAACCAGTTGATGTGGTATATTTGGACTTTCAGAAGGCTTTCGACAAGGTCCCACACAAGAGATTAATGTGCAAAGTTAAAGCACATGGGATTGGGGGTAGTGTGCTGACGTGGATTGAGAACTGGTTGTCAGACAGGAAGCAAAGAGTAGGAGTAAATGGGTACTTTTCAGAATGGCAGGCAGTGACTAGTGGGGTACCGCAAGGTTCTGTGCTGGGGCCCCAGCTGTTTACATTGTACATTAAATGATTTAGACGAGGGGATTAAATGTAGTATCTCCAAATTTGCGGATGACACTAAGTTGGGTGGCAGTGTGAGCTGCGAGGAGGATGCAATGAGGCTGCAGAGTGACTTGGATAGGTTAGGTGAGTGGGCAAATGCATGGCAGATGAAGTATAATGTGGATAAATGTGAGGTTATCCACTTTGGTGGTAAAAACAGAGAGACAGACTATTATCTGAATGGTGACAGATTAGGAAAAGGGGAGGTGCAACGAGACCTGGGTGTAATGGTACATCAGTCATTGAAGGTTGGCATGCAGGTACAGCAGGCGGTTAAGAAAGCAAATGGCATGTTGGCCTTCATAGCGAGGGGATTTGATACAGGGGCAGGGAGGTGTTGCTACAGTTATACAGGGCCTTGTTGAGGCCACACCTGGAGTATTGTGTACAGTTTTGGTCTCCTAACTTGAGGAAGGACATTCTTGCTATTGAGGGAGTGCAGCGAAGATTCACCAGACTGATTCCCGGGATGGTTGGACTGACCTATCAAGAAAGACTGGATCAACTGGGCTTGTATTCACTGGAGTTCAGAAGAATGAGAGGGGACCTCAGAGAAACGTTTAAAATTCTGACGGGTTTAGACAGGTTAGATGCAGGAAGAATGCTCCCAATGTTGGGGAAGTCCAGAACCAGGGGTCACAGTCTAAGGATAAGGGGTAAGCCATTTAGGACCGAGATGAGGAGAAACGTCTTCACCCAGAGAGTGGTGAACCTGTGGAATTCTCTACCACAGAAAGTAGTTGAGGCCAATTCACTAAATATATTCAAAAGGGAGTTAGATGAAGTCCTTACTACCCGGGGGATCAAGGGGTATGGCGAGAAAGCAGGAAGGGGGTACTGAAGTTGCATGTTCAGCCATGAACTCAGTGAATGGCGGTGCAGGCTAGAAGGGCTGAATGGCCTACTCCTGCACCTATTTTCTATGTTTCTATGTTTCTATGACCTCCTCACACTTGTTGTTGGAGGCGAGTGTGGTGGAGACAGGGGAGCGGGGTTTAAGAAGACGGTTAACAGTAGAGAATAGTAGCCGGGGGTTATCTTTGCATTCCATAATAGTGAGCAGTTTTTTCAGAAAAGATCTGATAATGCTTTATGTGTCGAGCCAGATCTGGTGGTGAATGGCTAAATGGATGTCCGCCACATCCGTTCAAGTCTGCGCCCCTTGGACTTGAGGAAGAAAAAACAGCAGTATTTAAATATCAACCTTAAATGACCCCAATTCTACAACAAAATATTCAGGAATTTCAAAACTTAAAAAAAAAACATCAGTCATTAGGTTTGACTGTTAATAATCCGGAGACTGGAACTTTCAAAATCCTGCCATAAAAAGGTGTTATGTTGGCCTATGGTAAGCAGTTTGTCAATATGAATAGATATGAATCAGTCAAGTAAGCAGACATTTTTAAAATACCAAACTTTTGAGGATCAGTGTGGAACAGTGCAGAGCAGTGGGGTGTGGATTTGTGCCTGTGATTTTTCACTAAGTGAGTCATGCTGCAATAGGGAGGTACCAAGCAGTGGCTATGGTCTTCCACACAGGGAATAAAGGAGGAAAAAAAAATCAAAGTTGCAGTCAACCTGGAATCCATTGCTACACTTCCAATTAGCTCATCCTAGATCAGAATAGTAGAGACCTATGGCAGATCATCTGACATCCTCTCAGCCCTTACTCTGCAAACACCTTATCAGAGTTCCTGACAGAAAAAAAATGTATGGTCAACCTAAAGAAATACTTGTCTTAGCTTGGCTCATTTGGTGGCATACTCACCTCAACAACAGCACCCACCACCACCAACAATGTTCTTTTTGTATATGCAGACTATGGATGTACTCTCTGTGTAGTCACTGTGTGGTTGCATAAGATGGAGAATTTTTTTACCTGATGTACTGTCAATAAGGTTTACACTCTGTATATACATGCTGGCACCACTAGAGGGTGCAACTGGTGGAGACCGGGGGTTTCCTGCCCAGTATAAAAGGCTGCACACCATGCTTGTGCCTCACTCTGGAGTTTGGAATAAAGAACCAAGGTCACTACAGTTTGAGTACAACACATTGCCTCGTGAAGTCATTCATAAGTACATTACAGACATAATAACTGGTGACGAGAATACGGACTTTCACGCGATTATGGCTACCTTTGGCACACTAAAAGACTTTGCAGAAGGTGATGATTGGGATGCTTTCAAGGAAAGGCTCGAGCTATATTTCGTGGCAAATGACCTGGCAGGGGAGACGGACGCATCGGCGGAGAAGCACAAGGCTATACTGCTGACCAGTTGTGGGCCCGAGATCTACCGCCTCGTCAGGGACTTGCTAGCATCCACGAAGGCCAAGGATAAGACATACGATGAGCTGACTGAACTAATTCGCGACCAACTAAAACCAAAAGAAAGCATCCTCACGGCCAGGCACAGATTCGACACTGACCGCAGACCTGAGGGTCTGGAGATTACAAAATATGTTGCCGACCTCAGGAGACTTATGGCACCGTGTGATTTTGGCACGCACCTCAACGAAGCATTGCGAGACATCTTCATTATAGGAATTGGCCACGAGGGCCTCCTTCACAAGCTATTATCTGCCGACACCACAATCAACCTGCAGAAGGCCATCAGCATCAGTCAGGCGTTCATAACCTCAACCTGCAGCACTAAGCAAATTATTCATCCTCTGGACTCAAACCCGGCAAGTACTGTACACAGAATGGTGCCTTTCACAGGCAAGACTGTAGAACGTGACTCTGCCCAGGGCAGAGAGCACAGACATCAGGTTCCAGAACTCAGAGTCCGCCGAGAGGTGCTAATCAAGTAGCACCATGCTGGCATTGCGGAGGAAACCATAGGGCTCACCAGTGTCAGTTTGCTGAGTACGTATGCAAAGCCTGTAACACGAAGGGCCACCTCCAGCGTATGTGTAAAAGAAATACGACTCACTGTCTAGCAAAGGAGTCGGTAGATGACTTTGAATCCAGCGGGGTGTATGATGATTTGGCCAGAGAGGCAGTTCAGCCCCAAGAAGAAGTGTACGGAGTGTATACCTGCACCACCGATTGTCCTCCAGTGAAGATAGAAGTCGAGATAAATGGCATTCCAGTCTTCATGGAAGTGGACACAGGAGCGAGCCAGTCAGTGATGAGCCAGGATGCCTTTGAGAGTCTACGGAACAAAAAACGACCCGAGCTGGTTCCAGTAGAGGAAAAGTTGCACACCTACACCAAGGAGCTGATCCCAGTCCTTGGTAGTGCGGATATAAGTGTAATCCATAATGGCGTGGTGCACAAGTTACCTCTGTGGATTGTTGCAGGTGATGGTCCAACGCTACTCGGAAGAAGGTGGATGGGGAAGATCCAGTGGAAATGGAAAGACCTCTTCACTCCAGCAATTGATGTCCCCCCGCTCAGAGGCAGAGCAAAACCTCACCTTCGCTTGGGCAAGGCACCAGAAAACGGACCAGCGCAGCACCTGAGGCACAGATCGTCCATCACAACTGCGTGGTCAAGGATCTGACTGAAACGACTTAAAAGTTCCTTCCCGGCTCCAGTGGCAGGACTCCTGGGGAGGAAGATCGAATTCACAGGCACTCTTACAGCTTTTGTGGCAGAATCACGGGAGAAGGATCAAGGCAGTCGACCTCGAGGTCAGAGGCAAGATGGCATCCCTGCTGCAGCGAGGTACAGCATGGCTGAAAAACAAGATGGCCGAGGCCAGACCACGAGGTGTAACATTGAGGGACCAACACGTGGTGTCTAACAAAGGATTTGACTGGAGTAAAGCCAGCAGGGTTCTCTTACAGGAGAGCTGCAACCAACTGAACTTAAAGAGACATTGGATGGATGGCAATCAATGTAACGAACCGATTAAGATTGTTGTTGCGAATTGTCATTACTATTCCTAATGTAAAGAACAAAATGTTGTTGCGAGATGTCGGGAATAGAGTGCCCCCAAAAGTAGCAGTCGAGCGACCTCAGGAGAGTGAAGGCACTGATCCTGATACCCTGCCCCAGGTCTATCCCACGCTGTAGGCACCCGATGGCACGATTCGCCACGGACCTGGAAACGAAAACAGCCCCCACCACCCGGGTGGAGATGCGCAGCCCCCAGACCCAGTCGCTACCTCGGCCATGTCCGGGAGTGAAAGATCAGAACCAACGAGTTCCCCAAATGGGACCTGGAACAGCCAGGTTCCCAACACCGTTAGAGAGCAGGCAGAAGATTCTGCAGCCCTCAAAGGAGGACAGGGAGACCACACACATCTGCAGCTCTGCCACCACTAGGCAACGGCAAAGGCCCTAAGTCCTGGCTAGGTGAGCGAACCAAGACCACCCTGCTAACAGGGGGTGCAGCGCCGCCATGAAATGACGAGGACCCCGTTCGGTTGCTCTGGAACCAGCGTCCTCGCATACGTGTACTGCTACCTCAGTACTGACCATGACTGAACCATGAATGCAATCTACCCAATCCTGGCGCACGACCGTAAAATGTAACGAATGTAAGTCACTGAACCAAGGTGTCACGATACAAATTGTAAAAAATTTTCTTCTTCCTTTCTTTGTACCTGCACTGTGTCTGATCCTGTATGTTAATGTAACGGGCCAGCTGCGTGACCTCACTGTGGAGGGGTGGGGGGGGTAAAATGAATGTATGTAACCATGGACTCACACATGGATCACACCCAGAACTCTCTGGAACCTCCACTGCATCATTGAACCATCCAATCTGATAACCACTACCCAATGTTGTGGCAAAAGGACTTGGGGGTTAACAGGGAGAGAGCCAAGCCAAAGCACAGCCAAGGTGCAAGGGCTATTGGCACTTACGTCTGGAGAGATAAGCCAGAGCACATAGTGCAAAGGTAATTGGCACAAAGGACTTGGCGGAGAGTGATGTTGTATATGCTGACTATGGATGTACTCTATGTGTAGTCACTGTGTGATTGCATAAGATGAAGACTTGTTTACCTGATGTACTGTCAATAAGGTTTACACTGTGTACATACATGCTGGCACCACTAGAGGGTGCAACTGGTGGAGACCGGGGGTTTCCTGCCCTGGCGGCAGGGCCCAGTATAAAAGGCTGCACACCATGCTTGTACCTCACTCTGGAGTTAGGAATAAAGGACCAAGGTCACTACAGTTTGAGTACAACACATTGACTCGTGGAGTCATTCATAACTACATTACAGACATAATAGTTCTTCTGTTTACAAAATTGATGTTGCACTGTTCAGCAATACGAAAGTAAAATGTAGATATCAGATACAAATCAAAATGAATTCAGTTACATTTGGTGAAATCTCAATTATCTTCCATTTTATTGAAATTAGTTTGTTTTGATCAATTGCTACTTGTCTTAGCATAATCTTTACTTCACATTGAAGCAATAGATAGCAAAATCTCTGTGCGCAGCTTTCTTCGGGGCCAGCAGCGAGCACCTTTGCTTCACCGCTGACTGCAAATTACAGGTCATAGTCTATACTGTGTTTGGATACAGAGCACTGTTTAAGTATACTTTTCTTCAAGAAGTTAAGATATACTTGATAACTTTCTTTCTTCAGCACACTTTAAAACATGCAACCGTTCTGGAAGTTATATTTATTTACCTCTTTGTCTCTTCGTATTTGCATTTGTTTATCCCATTTCAAAAGGTTAGTTTTCATTAGGTCATGACGCTCCAGCTGAAAGGCTTTCTGTTAAATACAGAAAAAATAGAAATGGATAAATAACCAACAGTATCAAATTAGTTTTAAATGTGAATTTAAATTCATATCATCCCTCACCATGGTATATTAAATCATTCAATGAACAATGGAATCTTTATTCAATGAATTATCAGAAATGGCTAAAGAGACAAAATTTGTTTGCAGTGGGGAGGACAAAAGACTACAGAAGGAACATCATGGCAGTTTTTCTTTTAAATCATGAACCGAAAAAGAAGTGCAAAACCTGCTAGTGCTGAATGAAGAAGATATGGCACAGCAACAGCGGAGCCAAACATCAAAACTGGCATGAAACTGGGAGACAATAAGGTTGATTTTCCTGGCCCTTGCACCAAGGAACTAAACTGTTATGTACCTGGACTTGTATATACTCTGTACAGCCACCAGAGGGCTCATTCCCCGGAGCACAGGTATTTAAGAGTGCTTCACAGGTTGGAGAGGCACTCTGGAGATCTGCAATAAAAGACTAAGGTCACACTTTACTTTGAGCTCACAGTGTTCAGTCTGACTCTTTCTCTATACACACTACATGAACGTATCCAAGGATCAGGAAAATAATGTGGAGGCTCAAGTAGCTAAGTGTGCATCCCTTTAATGCCGCCCTGAGATTTCCAGAGCTTTCCTGCAAAGGCAGATCCAGACCTGCAACTGCAGAAGGCACAGGCCAGACAATACCATTTAATTAAGGCGGGTGTGGGAGTTCCTAGCCCCCTGCTTCATCACCTTGCTGCCCGAGCAAAGGGGCAACCCAAAAAAGTTGATGCTGTGTCTGCCCTGGAATCCCTGCCAACTAGAGGGTCCACAGTGATGCTGGGGCCGGTTGAAGATTGGATGGCCTGAGTAATTATTCCTCTAACCCCCACAGCCTGCTCCCAAAGGGTTTAAGCTCTAATCAGGACTTGCCAATTTTCATGGGAGCCAGAAAGTCCCAATCATCTAGGCCAGAGGGGCAGCTGCATACTTAAAAAGCATGATTTTTATGCCCCTACTGCCAGTACTAAGCTCTGCCAGGGGGGCGCAGCCCTGTGCTGGGGCTGCCCTGTAGCCATTTAAATGGCCCAGGACAAGAAATAGGGGTAAGCCTGCGGCTAGAAAGGTGCCACATGCGCTTTAGGTGTGCTGCTTCTGTTTAGCATCCTGGCAGATGATGTCCAGGAAAATCGGCTCTAACATGTAACCGGACTTTTGTCAGTTACAGCGCTCATCCTAGTTTGCTGCCCTGTTAAAAAAAAATCCACTCAAATATTTCAGAAGATTTCTTGCAGAAATCAGCTTCCAGGTTTTTATGGCCAATTAAGACCATGATAACTAGCTAGCAATGGAAGCATGTTGTTTCTCAGTGGTCGATATGCATACTCGATCTCATTTGGTCACGTGCCAAATCGGTTACGTCTGAAAAACTGCCAAGGTGCTGAAGTAGCATTAACACTCAGAATTAATACTCGCAGCAGAGGTATGGCCACATATAAAGAGTTGGCAATGGGAGGGGAGAGAGCAGATCATATGGTGCAAACAACAGACACAACTGGTTCTGGTATTTATTTAGCTATACAATAAAACCGTTTTAAGCAGTTTTATTGTATAGCTAGTTGACTTAGTGAGATCATCGACTTGGACAGACTTCACTCCAAGCATTCATATCACCGGAGATAAGCACATGGATTCAAGTTTGTTTTAATTTACAAGTGATTTTAAATGAGAGGACAGGCATACTTAAAGCATGTGGGAAATTGGGGCAAAGCACCCGCACATCAACTTCATGCTGCCTGATAGTTATAATAATTGTAGCTCACAGCCCAGCGCTGAACGTGCTGCTGACTTGCTATGCGCTCAGCAGGGGCCCGAAGTTTGCAATGTTTGAACAAGGCTAGCTTTACTTAAAGTTAGCCTGCGCCTCTTAAAGGCAGTCTGCACTTCTTAAAGGTGAGCTGCCCTCTGCTGATCCAAAACGGTAAAAATGCTTCAGCATTAACTGAAATGGCTCAACAGGCCAGGGAAAGGGTGCCCAGGGTCTCGTACACAGCACTCGAACTTTCTGCAGGGGATAAACACTGGAAGAGAGGTCCTCTATGCACAGGGGTTCAGGAGGCCCTCCAGAAAGAAGGACACGGGACAAGATCATCAAGTGGTCTGCACTGTCACCCCCACGACCTGTCTCCAATGCCCAAAGAAGTTTCATGACCTCAGACAAGTGGTCAAGGTCAGTGAATGCATCTTCAAAAGCCGTCTCCTACCAACTGCACCACTGGCCTCACACACTGCTCATCAATCACCTACCAACAATATCTACCAAACATCAGGCACACCGCACATTCCTAATTTCATCTCACCCTCTTGGAAGAGACGGTGCTGGCCATTCTTGGCAAGGGCATGGCTGAGCCGTTGGCCTGCAGTGGGGCTGAAAGGATACAAGATGCCGGTGTTCTCATATGTTATTCTCCTTCGCACATCCCACATGTCTATTGATTTATAAGCTGCAAATGGTGTAAGCACGCACCTCTTGCTTTATCCCTCTCCCCTCACCGCAACCCTGCCATTGGGCCTTCCTCATTTCAGACACCCAAAAATCCAGCCTGCCCAGCCAGTGGGGAGGAGGGGGGCAAAAGGGGAGGAAGAGGGGTGGAAGAGAAAGAGAAAGAAGGCACTGGCGTAGCACTGCATAAGAGCACTGGGACAGGCAAAGGCACACGCAAGACAAATGTTGTCGGCAGTGGTGGTGGTCCTCCTCCTCCTCCACTCTCTGCTCTTGCTCTGCGAGCAGCTTGTTTGCTTTGCTGCCTCTGCTCCATTTCCATGTCTTGCTGCAGCCTAAGCGGGACTGCAACTAGAGCCCCCAAGACTGGGAGCAAGTGGTGTTCTCAGGGGTCTTCCTTTAATAGCCAAAGCCTTGTAAACATCCAGCAGCACTCCCTGCACACTTTAGCAACTTTTTAAATGTATTATACCAAGCCACTACTCCAATAAAATGTAAAGAAGTCAGCACTAAAGCAAAAATCTAAACTTACCTGAAAGTTGCATGTGTCCCTTTAAGAAGTGCTGGTAGCAGCTCTGTCATACAGCTGAACACACATTCTGCTGTGCGCTTTGGAGAGGACGTTAAAAGGAGCGGCAACGTCCATAATAGTGGGACATGCATCAATTAAACGGTGCATGTTGATTGACATCACAACCTGACTAATTTCCATATCTGGAGCAAGCGCAGGCAATGGCACACTGCCGATCTACCCAAAACGACAGCCACCACGTTCCTTGTCGGAAGTAAGCGGAAACGAGACAGCCGCCATTTTTTCAACCAAGCCGGCCTAATTAGCCGGGGCTAATGGGTTGAATTTCACGACCAAAGTATTTTATCATTCCCAACAAATGATTGTTTTAAATCTAACATAGAGACATTGGACTCCACTTCCCCAGTTATCTGCGCCTTTTTTTTGGTGTGCGCCGTTTTTTTTGCCGTAAATTAAAATATCCAAGTTTCCCCAAAGTTTCTGCACCAGCGTAACTCAGTTAGCTACATTTTTTTAGATTAGTATTTTTTTGCATCATAGGGACGTAACCTGACGTCTGTGCCAACTTTTCACATTTAAGCAAGTTTGGCCAACTTACATTTTTCCTAGGACAGCATATATGATCACTCCCAAAAAACCTTCTCGGCACTTAAGAAAAACAGGCGCACATTAAAAAATCAGCACAGAAAAATGCCCTTGTTTTTAGGCTAAGTTTTGGAGGGAGTCAAGAAGGCAAAGAATATGCATTATGAAGCTTAATTTTTTCAAAGTCAAAAGGGAGAAAATGGAAGTTTCATGCAATTCTTTAATTTTCGACTTTTTTCAAAGAACCACACTACCACTGAACGTCTCCTCACCGGACTCGAGGGTTGGCCAGCAGAATCGAGCCCTCGCCACGGCTCGAGGTTCGGCTTCAAAAGAAGCCCAGGCGGGGCGGGGGGAGAGTGGGGTGGAAGTCGAACTGAAGGGATGAGAACTCTTAGGTTATACAGCAGCTTCAAAGGAAGCCCGTAAGAGGGGGGGGGGGGGGGGCGGGTGGACGCCAAGCCCCTGTGTCCAGGTGAGAGAACAATTCTTCCAGCCAATCCTCCAGCCCGATGAGGAGACGTTCGGTCGGTGGTGGGGTGGTACTTTTTTTTTAAAAATCAAGAATTAAAGTATTGCATTAGACTTCATTTCTTTATTGAATGCCTAGCTTCCCGTTCTAAGCAGGTGTTCATACTTGTACCTCAGTGATGCAGACCGTGTGAGAAGGCCGTGTTTCAGCAAAAAAGTTGTAACCGAGATCTGAGAGTTAATAAAAGCAAACCTGCACCCTAGAAGCGTCAGGAGGACTGCTTTGTCAGTTGAAGTAAAGGTTACAGCTGCACTTTCATGTTATGCATCTGGATCATTCCAGGCCACAACTGGGGATGTGTGTGCCATTTCCCAACATACAACACATATCTGCATTCGGCAGGTGACTGCTGCATGACATGCCCGGAGGAATGACTACACAAAGTTCCCCATGACCCCCCAGGCAATGCTTGACAGGGCTGTGGGCTTCTGCAAGATTGCTGCCTTCCCAAAGGTACAGGGCTGCATTGATTGTACCCACATAGCCTCGCGAGCACCTTTTGGAGGATTCCGAGATGTACAGGAACAGAAAAGGCTTCCACTCCGTGAATGTGCAGCTCGTCTGTGACGACTTGCATCGCATCATGTCAGTTGATGCGAGATACTCTAGGAGCACCCATGATGCGTTCATCCTACGCGAGAGCGTTATATCTGCCATGTTTCAGTAGCAGCCAGAAGAGCAGAGCTGGCTGCTGGGAGGCAAAGGGTACAGCCTCGCCACCTGGCTCATGACGCCCCTACGCGTAACCCAGACAAAAGCTGACCGGGAATACAACATGTCACACATTGCGACGCGCAGCATAATAGAGAGGACCATTGGCATCTCGAAGCAGCGTTTCCGATGCCTGGACCATTCTGGAGGCTACTTGCAATACTCCCCTGAGATTGTCGGTCAGCTCACAGTTGTGTGCTGCATGCTGCACCACTTAGCCATCATGAGGCAGCAACAGCTGGAAGACCCACCTGAGGTGAGAGTGGCTGATGATGAGCAGGAAGATGCAGAAGAAGAGGAGGAGGAGGAGGAGGAGGAGGAGGACGAGGAAGCCGAGGAAGCCATGCAACTACCTGAACCCAGAGCACGACGGCAGAGGAGGGCAGACCGTCGTGCCCCTTTAACAATTGCTCGAGCCTTGCGCCAGCAGCTCATCCGAGAACGCTTTGCTGCCTGAAGGCTCAGCGGCAACTATTCCAAATGGTCCATGTTTACTGTTTGGACCTGTTCTGTAATGTTGTGTTGTGTTAGTGGAACAAATAATGAAAATGATTCTTCTTTCGTTCAAAAAGTTATGTTAATAATGGAACAAATAATGGAAATGATTCAGTTATAATTTAAAATATATTTTATTCAAAAGTTCAACACTTGTTTGTACTTAACAACTTTAATAAAAATATTCCTGTATCCAACATTAAAGTTTTCAGTTAAGATCACTTACAAACTTTAAGACCACTAACAAACTTTAAGATCACTTACAAACTTTTAAATTTACATCACTTACAAAAAACTTTTAATTTAAAAACAGTAACAACAATAACAATAACAGCAGCAGCAAACAAAGGCTGCACCCATCTCTCCTTCACCTTATTCTAAGATCGCCCGCTGCACTTCATCTTGGTGACTCCACTTGGTGACTTGGTGGGCAGGCAGTAATGTGGAAGGCCCAGCTTCGGCCTCTTCAGAGGCTGGTCTGGGGATTGGAGTGGGAGCGGCAGTTGATTCCGTCAATGGCCACGGGGTCTGGGTGTGTTCCCTTATTGCAGCAGCTACCTCCGACATTCCCTCCCTCATGTGCCCCGACAGTGTATCAGCTACCTGTGACATTCCCTCCCTCATGTGCCCTTCCAGTTTTCCCATTTCTCGTGAGAGTGTTGTTACTTCTCCCGACAGTCCGGATACCTCATCACCCACCCCACTGATGGTGTCCAGGAATGATCGCGTAAGGTCAAAGCTCTCCGCACTCAATGCCATCATCTGAACAACATCTGTTACATCCTGCATCTCAGGAGAGCGCTGTTGAGCTTTCCTTCCCCTCCTCATCCTGGGTGTGGCTCACTGCATCCCTCTGGGACCCGCAGCCTCGGATGGTGGGGCCCTAGGTGTGCCTTGCTGCACCCCACGGGAACCCGCAGCCTCAGATTGTCCAAAACCATGGAATGTCCCAACACTCGCGCCAGTCAGGAAAGGGGCTGGCACCTCAATGGGCGGCACCTGCACCTCCTCCAGAGTGTTCATCCTCCCCCTCCCCCCCCATGCTCTTGGTCTGGAAGGTTGGATTGGAAGATGTTCTCCTCTTCAGGCTCGCCCGCATCTGAATCTTCTTGTGCATCGGCTTCAGCCTCCTCAGGGTTGGCCTCAAGTTCTGCAAAATATAACAGAACAGACAAATGGGTGGCATGAGTAGGCTCACACAGCACAGGCAGCAGGCTTATTTGAAGGACCACGATGAATGATAGCACATTGCATCAACCAAAACGTAGCTGATGGAGACATCCCCAGGAACCGAAGCATGACTAGCCCACGCAGTACTTGACTTTTAGCAAAGCCAGAATGTGGAATTTGTAGGACTTACCCTCTCCCTCGAGTGTGGGCCCAGCTTGTGCAGTGTGTAGGGGAGGACGAAAAACCCCTCATTTTACCCAGAAGGAAAAGGGCTGTGGGATTAGTCTGTGGTGTGAACTGAAACCAATGGAAGGAAAACTTTGGGACACAAATGAATGGAGACCTTCCCCCCCCCCTCCCCCCACAGTGTTTGGACTCATAGGAAAGGGAATTTAATTTGGAACTATCTACCAGAAAGTTTGAAATCCTACAGTGCACATGGAAGAAACTACGAACTTTAATCGAATTTGGGATTTTTAAAAGCTGTATGTTGGGTCTGCAAGAAAAGGGGTGGGGTCAATATCTAAAGGGCCAGTTTGGACATTGGAACTAATCAAATTGTCTGGGAACTGTATACCCTCGAAACTCGGCCCTTGAAAACATTAGCATTTAAACAATGTCACATACATATCCAACACCTTTTTCATCAGACATAGAAATATCTGGCTCAGGCCAGACTAGCACAATGGCTACAGGAGGCCAATGCAATCAACACCCAATCAAACCTTGAGTAGGTTAAGATCAGTGGAAAAAAAAACCCAATCTAAAACTGCTGCATTTTTCAAAATCAAAAAGTCCACCAATGAGAAGAATCGACTTCAGCAGGAGAGGCGGACTGGATAATCTGGCTATAAAAAAAGGGGTTTCTGACGTAGTGAAAAGGAGTGATGATTTTCCCTGCCCTCGTCATCCAACAACCACAACCAGCAAGCCTCTCGACACTGAAGGAAAACCAGCGTCCGAAGACACCGAAGATAGAAGAAACAAACCACCAGACTGCGGAAGGCACAGTAGTGAGTATAACCTCTGGTCCCCAGAACTCCCAACTCAGTTAGGCCAGGAAAGGTGGGAGGTTGGGCATTGTACTGCTAAACTGGTGTAAAGATTTTCGTTGGGTCCGTTTTAGTGGGATTTAGGAGGATTGTTTTGTTGGTGTATTGCTGTTTGTTGAGTTACATCTTGTCAAATAAATTGGAAGCCTAAAGTTCCTCTTGGAATCACCTTGTCTCAGTTCTATTGTATTACATCTCCTGATCGTGAGTCTTATGTCAGAACCGTGTAAGGGAAGCTAGGAGCGCCTCGAAAACGCTCAACTGTGTGTCACAGGCTAGGGAAGAAGGGGTTAGGAGTGTTTGACACTCACAGGTGTCTCACAGGCTAGGCATAAGCTGTGGGGACGCACGAGTCTCAAAACCCCCTTCATAAGCTGTGGACACAGTCTCTCCAGGGGTGCTCTTGCAGCACTCAGGGTACCGCACAGGCCAGGCATAAGCTGTGAGGGCAGAAGCCCAGAGAGAGACACCCAAGGCACAACAACCCTGTGAAAACCCCTTACAGAACATGGCGACCACGAAGGGACATAAGCAAACAGGAGATGTTAATATAACAGATGAGGTGATAAGAGAGGAAACTAAAATGGAGGAGAGAATTTCCTCATACATTTTTGGCAAGGTGAACCTCACCAAACCTTGGGTGCAAGCCCTCACTCGGGCAGAGCGCCCAGTGGATGCTGCTGCTCAGTGGACAGCAGGGAAGGACCACAACCACAGGGTGGAAAAGGCCATCTGGCTTATCTGCTTCACCCGCCAAGTCCGAAAGCTCTGCCAGCCGGTGAAGGACTTGGAATAGAGTCTTCAGAAATCAGAGGAGCTCTCTGCTATCCGGGCTGTGGTTGAGGACAACCTGCTGGCCGAATTAGCTGGGGAGCAGCAAAGGAACCGGCAGTTGGAGGAGACCTTCCGAAATAGCCGGGACTATCTTCAGTGTCAGGTCACTGAGGCCAAGGGTAGTGAGGGGCCCCTCCGGGAACAGAACTCTCGGTACACCCAGAAAATTTGGGAACTGGAGAATAAATTAAAAGACGTACAGGCAGCCTATAAAGTGGCCAGTAGCAGTGAGTTTGCAGATCACGATCCCTGCCAGGAGAGGATTAAAACTCTCACCCACGCTCTATCCCAGGCAAAGGGGACGGTCGCCCTGATAGGACCCGGAGGGTCCACAGGGGACAAAGGAGAATATTGGGGGGTAGAGGAGAATCCAAAGGCAAGAGGCGCCCGACCACCTCCTGAGGCACCTGTGGTTTGTCCGGTGGGGTACCAGGAGGGGCGGGGCACGCAGGTAGTAGCATACCCAGGGCTGGGGGCAGGACCAATGTGTCCCGTTTGGCAGCAGGGATGTGAGGCTCCATCCGAGGGTCAGTTAAGGGCTGGATCAGGCGACCAGGCACTGTCTGCTGCACTGGATATGGTGGGACAGCCGGAGGTAGAGGGACCAGCGCAGAAAGATCCTGAACCAGGACGGTTATGCCCGGTCAGGCAGCGCAAGTATGGTCCTCCACAGGGAGGTGGCCAAGGTCGGGGAGCGCTGGAGAGCGACTTTATTATTCCCCATGGAGTTCAATCACTCAGGGCCATGGTGGCCCATTTGGCCAAACTCACTCGCAGCGGGGACCCGTCTATCCACTTCATGGAGGTGATGCAGGCAGGGGAAATTAATGAGTGTGACGAGGAAGAGACAGCCAAGCTGCTGCTCTTCTCTCTGGACAGCAAATTGTACCAGGCCCTACCGGCAGAATGCCGGAGGGGACAGCGTACATTTACTGAGGTCCAGAGGGCCGTCCTTGAGGCTGTGGGCTTTGATGACGGCAGTCCTTTCGAATGGGTCGAAAGGACAAGGCAGCTCGCAGGGGAAACCCCGCAGGCGTTTGCGGACAGGCTGTGGGTGGTATACCACGCAGCCTGTGGGGAGCTCCTCGACTGGGCGAATCTTTCCGCGGTACAGACTGGCCGCTGGCTGAGGATGCTGGTGGCAAACTGCTTGCCCCAGCTCAAGGCCAGGGCAAAACTGTGGTTCGATTCCCGGGACCCCAACCTCACCAAAGAAGCAGTGGTCAGGCAACTGGCACTGGTCCAATGGAATGGAGGAGAGAAGGAGGAGAAAACCTCCAAAGGTCGGGTAAATGAAGTAAAACCCAACCCGATTCCCAAAAGGGAATGGCACCAGGAGGGTGGCCGCTCGTCTGATAAGGAGGGAGTGTGCTACGGGTGCGGGAAAGCTGGGCATTTTAAAAGGATTGCAGGAGCCCAGTAAAGAGATATGGGGGGAGAAGTTCTTTAGGAGCCGCCCAGAGTGGGGGAAGTGGAGCGAGCTCCTCACCATCCCTTGACGAGATAGTAGCTGCAGTGAGGACAGCACTGGAGGGTACTGGGAAGGTAGCCACGGCAACAGGCAGGGAAGCACCAGCAACCCTGCCAGTACAGAGGCCGTGACTAGCCCAGACCCAGCCTGCATACCTGTGCCCACTAGAATACGACCCCTGGGGACGACCCTGAGTCAAGATGGAGGTTGAGGGTGTATTGGGTACCTACCTTTTGGACACTGGTGCTTCCAGCACGATAGTCCATTCGGAGGACCCCGCAACCTCACCTCTATCAAACGGGGTGCCGTATCAACTAGTTGGGTTCACAGGTAATGAGAAGGCTGGGTTTTTCTCAGTCCCGCTCGCAGTTCATTTAGGAGCACTCCAAACACAATGGAAGTGCGTCCTGATGAACTGGGAGCTGGTGGGAAAAGGGATCTTGGGGGCTGATTTCATCATTGCTCGCCAGATCCTAATAGACATGAGGAATCACTGTCTATGGGGCACAGTGAGCACGGGTGCAGAGGGAGAAGTCATGGTTATTGATAAGAAACAGGGAAAAGGGACTCTGTGTACAATGAAGCCAAAAGGGGGTTGCGACCTGGAGGTTCTGGTCGGTAACACCCCGGCCGAGTACCGGGCCTATGTGCAAGCAAATCTTGCAGCATTTGCCACCCATAAACACGACTGTGGGAGAGTCACAGGAGTGGAGGTTAGAATAGATGGGGATCCCATGTCCCGCCCGCAAAAGCAGTATGGCTTTCCCCGAGAGGCAGAAGCAGTCTTGGAGACAGCTTTAAGCTCGCTTGTCGAGCAGGGTGTTTTGAGACCCATAGCCACCCATGTCAATTCCCCGCTTTGGCCGGTTAGGAAACCAGATAATTCTTAGAGGGCGACGGTGGATTATAGGGTGCTCAATAAAAACATCCCAGCTTGTGCCCCCACAGTAGCGGCGGTTGCGGATCTGATAGGGGAAATCCCTGCATCCGCAACCACGTTCACAGTGTTGGACATATCCAACGGGTTCTGGTCTATCCCTGTATGGAGGGAAGACCAATACAAGTTTGCCTTCACCTTCCGGGAACAGCAGTATACATGGAGCTGCCTCCCACAGGGCTTGCATAATAGTCCCAGCATCTTTCACCAATGCATGGCAAACTGCTTAAAAGGCTTCAGCCAGCCACACCAGCTGGTCCAGTATGTGGACGAGCTGTTGTTGTTCACAGACAGCAGTGAGGAACACGGTCCACTTCTGGCCGAACTGCTGATCTTACTGAAGGAAGGGGGTTTTAAAGTTAACCCCAAGAAAGCCCAGATAGGTCTAGGAGAGGTAAAATTCCTGGGCCTGACGATAAGGGCAGGAGAAAGGGCCATTGATGAGGCTAGAAGGCAGTGCAGGAACTCCCTGTCCCTAGGGATGTGTCGGGGGTAAGGTCTTTCCTGGGAATCACCGGCTACTGTAGGGACTTCATCGAGGACTATGCAGCCACTGCCGCCCCTCTGCTCAGACTCCTACATAAGGGGGTCGAGTGGGAATGGGACAAGGGCTGTGAGGCAGCATTTGTCCGTCTTAAGAGAGACCTGCAGGTAGCACCAGCCCTAGGGGCAATTGATGGGAGGGAGGAATTCTTCCTGGAGGTGGCAGCCAGTGGGGACAGCTTAAGTGCAGTGTTGCTCCAGGGGGCGAAACGGTCAGCTGAGACCAGTGGTGTACTCCTCCAGGGTCCTCACGGATGTAGAAAAGGGATACTCCAATTGTGAGAGGCACTTGTTTGCCACCCACTGGGCAGTAAAGAGAGCTCAGATCTTTACCGGAATATCTCCCATTACATTCCTCACCCATCATACCCCGACGCAGATGCTGTTGGACGGGAGGATTAAGGACGGGACAGTGAGCAGTGCTAGAATCACTCGCTGGACCCTCCTCCTCTCCCAAATGACTTTAAAGGTCAAGGGCTTCTGCGAGCCCAGGCTCGCAGCAAATTTAATCTATCCAGGGCAGCCGCATAGATGCTCTGTGGAGGGAGTATGGGACATTAACTTTGGATTTCGGGCAGGGATACACCCCACAGGCCGCGAGATCTACTTTGATGGCTCCAGTTCAGTGTCCGCGGGTACAAGACTCACGGGCTGCGGAGTTTGGGATCCCAAGGCAGGGATTGCCTTGGCTCTTAAACTCCCATGCACCCTGAGCGCCCAGCAGGCAGAACTCTCGGCGGTGATGTATGTGGTCACACACCCAGAGGAATTCCCTACCCCATACACGATTTGCTCGGACAGCATGTTCACTTGCAATTCGTGTACAGAGTATCTGGCAATTTGGTCACGCCGGGGGTACACCTCTGCGGATGGGAAGCCCCTTGTGACCAAACCCCTGCTAGAAAAGATCGTGGCTGCAATGGGAGAAACCGGGGATGTATATATCCATAAGGTAAAGGCCCACTCCAAAACTGAGCCACGGGGGGGAAGTTAACCAGCAGGCAGACCTGCTGGCAAGGGAAGGTGCTCGCACAGGTCACCCATGGGACCCATACGAGGCAGGCAGGATAGCAGCAGCAAGAAGCAATCCAGGGACACAAGGGAGCGTAGGGGTGGCTGTGGCCCCGGACCTTAAAGTAGTCCAGATGCAGGATCCGATCCTGAAGGCTGCCTTGGCTGCTATCAAAATGGGGGGAAAGGCGGGGGGCCCATACAGTTCTGTAGAAATTGCTGTGCGGGAAGGCATGTTGTTTAAAGGGGACAAATGGGTCGTGCAGCCACAACACCGGAGGGAATTCCTTCAGCTGGCCCATGAGGGTCCAGGTGCGGGACACCCTGGGCCGGAATCTACCTGGCAATGGGTAGAAAAGGCAGGGTGGTGGCCAGACCTCCGGGAAGACGTCCGCAACTTCTGTGCGGGCTGTCTGGTTTGCGCTGCAAACAACCCAGACCCTCAGAAAAGGAAGGCGTCTATGGGACACGTCAGGCGGGTAGAGGGACCATGCCAGTTGATCCAGATCGACTACATCGGACCCCTACCGGCCGCCCAGGGAGGTTATAAATACTGCCTCGTCTTGGTGGATGTGTTTTCCAAGTGGGTGGAAGCCTTCCCTTGCCGAACAGCTACCGCGGTGGGGACTGCAAAAATCCTGGTGAGGGAGGTGTTCTCTCGGTGGGGTCTACCTCAAATCCTGGAGTCCGACCGGGGAAGCAACTTCACCGGCCAGGTGATGCAGGCCACCCTAAAGGTGCTGGGGATAAGAGCCAAATGGCATGTCGCCTACAACCCTCAGTCCTCAGGCCCCGTAGAACGCCTGAACCAGACCCTAAAGGAAAGGCTGCGCAAGGAGACGGGAGGCTCACTGAACAAGTGGGTGGAGGTCTTACCGTTGGTCCTCATGGGAATCCGGGCCAGTCAGTCAAAGAGCACAGGGTACTCACCCCATGAGCTGATGACGGGCCGGATCATGAGAACCCCAGTGCATGTGTTGGCGCCGGTTCTCACCGAAGGGCAGCTCCGAGAGGTGAACCGGGACCGGTTTGTCAGGAACCTGTTTGAACACCTCAAACAGATTCACTGGCAGGCTGCTAGTAACATGGGCAGACAGCATCAGAATAACCGATTGCTGCTAGAACCCAGCAAACACCACGAATGGGAGATAGGGGACCAGGTCATGGTGAGGAACTATGCTCGGGTCGGGGTTTTTGAAGCATTATATATGGGATCATACAGCATAGTCGACAAGGCTAGCCCTATGGTCTATGCGATTCGACTGCCTCGCCGGGTGAAGTGGTATCACATTAATCAGTGTAAATTGTTTGACCCCAAAAGAGGTAAAAAAACAGAGGGTTCGAGCAAGGGAAGGGAATCAGGCACTGGGGGAAGAACAGGCCCCGGTGGATTTGGAGGCTCCAGAGGAGGCATCGGGCCCCGAAGCTCTACAGCCGGGGTTGGTTCACTGCTTCTGTAAGGCTATCCCACCACTGGGTAGAGGTTCCCAGCCCACTAACAGAAGTAGGGAGAAAGGCTCTACCATTAGCAAGGTTCAAGGGGAAGCTGAACCTCCCATGGTGGATCAGCTGGGGCTAGCCCAAGAGGTGGAGGAGATAGCATTGCAGCCCATAACGTGGGATTCTGCACTGGTGGATGTAAGGAGGAGTAACAGAGTACCACAGCCCAGGGCGCCATGGTCCCCTGTTTACTTAGCCCCCCGCCCCAGACCGAGAAGGCGAAAGATAACAGGGAGGGTGCTCTGTTGCGCTAGCAAGAGTCTCCCACCGATTATCCGGGGCTCGGGAGGGCCTTGGAGGGCAGCACAAGACTCATTTAGGGGGACCATACGAGCCCCTCAGCGGAGGGCATCCTGGTCCCCAGGGTACGGTCAGCCGACGCCTGTACAGTGACAGGATATAGCCTGGCCACCCGGGGACGGGTGGCGGTGTGTATATTTTCCCTTCCTGTTTTGTTACTTTGTGTTGTGAGTATATGTGTTTAGGTAAGGCAGTGACGGTTGGGTACAGCATTTTTGTGTTTGGAACATGTTAAGTGGGCCGAGCCTGGAGAGGTCTCTCAAGGCAAGGCCATGTTCTTCTTGCCTTTCAGATGTCAACACCTCCCTACTGGACATTAGTGATGCTGGTATCGCTAAGGATCTGCACCGGGCACCGAGGGGACACCGAGGACTCCCTAGTTTTCGGATGCTCCAGGGGCAGAGCGCCGACAGTGACCACAGGAGAAGGGACTCCGGCGGCGGATGGCCGGGTCACCTACTCCCACGAGGGGAAATGGCCTGGGTGGTTGGGATCGAACTCCACCAAGTACTCCAACCATAAGGACTTTACCTACGGAGAGGCCTCCACCCCCTGCCCGGAGATCACTGTGGCCACTTCCAGAGTGAGAGTGACAGAAGGCAGGAAGGTATGCCTAACTTGCCAAGGGGACATACCTCTGGGACGGTGGTGGTGGCTCAGAAAGCTCAAGAGGGACATGGGAGACCGACACTCGGACTGGGAACGTCTGGATAATGATACCTACCGAACCATCATGGGGTCATCTGGCGGGGTAACGGTGTGCTGGGAGAAATGGTGGGCGTATTTGTGTATGTGGGGATCCACTCACGTGTTCAGAGGGGGTCTCCATTGCTTTTTATAGGTGGTGGCAGGATGTCGGGGATGGGGTGGTATGGGATCGCAGCAGGGAGGCGTGTGTGATCCCCAATCCCCGGGTACCGGTAAATGCCACCGAACTTGTAGTTCGGGAAAGAAAACCCCCACCCACGGCCAAGCCCACCGTCCCTCACGAGTGCCCGACAACAACCAGGGGGCCGGGGAATGGTTTAGTGTTGGTCCCTACCGAGAAACTATTTTATCAGGGGGTACACTACGCAGTGGCATCAGTGGTGCTAAATCTGACAGAAGTCCGCCTACCTACGTGGTGTCCCTGGGAAACCGAGCTGTTATCCCAGGCTCTGCTGCGGGAGATGTTCCGGAAGTTCTATGAACTGGACTTCGGGGATGTCAAAGTGACAGACTAGTATAAACAGTGGGATAGGGCCGAACCGGGCAGGCAGAGGCGTGGCACTTTAAATGACATTCTTACGGGGTTTAACACCGGGGCGTCCACCATAAACAGTTTGGATAACATGCAGCTGGCCCTCCAGATAAATGGGTTAAAGAATCAGTTGCGCAAAGTCCTGGGGGACGAGAATACCGTAGTGGGATCCGCGCTCCATGAAGAGGTGGCAATGACAGTTCACTTAATGGAGATTATCTCTCAATTGGAGGCGCAGGCCAGGGCTGTAAACGCCTTGATTCGGGAGGATAGAAACGCCTCCGATCAAGCCGCCCAAAATGAGGTGTGCGTGCTCTATGGGGCCTGGTTGCTGGGAGAGGGACGGAGTAACCTCGAGGATCTGAGACAGGGACAGGTCCCCTCCTGGATCAGCAACCAGCACTTAGCAGCACTGCACCCTTATGATAATGTTTTGAGTCCTTGCCAACTTCGTGCAGCGTCGGAAGCCTACCCGGTGACGGTGGACTGTGGAAAGTCAAATCATACCATCATGGGTGTGGTGGTCAGGATGCCCGTGATGGGGGCGTCCCCACGACCAGCACCCCTGTACCGAGTGGAGAATGTGGGAGTCATTCGTGGAGGGGTGCATGTTCGATTCCAAGAGGTCCCACCTTATGTCACAATGTGGGAGCACACTGTGACAGGTACAGACCTCTCGGGTTGTCGGAGCAGGGGAGCACAGGTAATCCTGTGCCCCCAGCACTTGAACGCTTTTGCAAGGCCACAATGCGGGTTCAGCGCTGCTGGGGCAGAGCCTATCAATTGCACAATGGAGGTAATGGCCCCTAACCACATGCCTCCACAGGTAGCATATGTAGGCGGTGGGACATATTGTGTCACCACAAGTGCCCAACGGTATGAACACGGACCGGGAAGGTGGTGTCCAATACTGTACAGCAGCTTTTGCTTTAAACCCAGGGCAGAGGTTCAAGTGGCACACACCAGAATCACACCCATCCCTGAACCTTCCACGATTCACCTCACGGTACAAAACAACCTCAGCCATCTACAACAGTATGTCGCCCAGTTTGGCTATCCCATTGCCCCACTACCTGAGAAACTTACAGCCCTCCTCCAGGCAGTGGATTTGTCTCAAAAACATTTTTACACCATGGAGCAGAAAACTGAAATTCTAGCAGGGGAGATTGCCCAGATTAAACCCCCAGCATGGTGGGATTTGGGAATACGGGCAGACATACCTGCATGGATCCAGGTGGGATCGCATGCCTTAGTAATCGGCCAACTCCTGATTGTAGCTTATCTGCTAGTTACAAGCTGTAAGCTCAGGAGAAAAAGAAAAAGAACGCAGTTCCTCAGGCTACTACACAGCCAGGAGAGCCGTTGCTAAACACTCAAGGTGTGTAAACAAAGCTTGACCGCGACACTTAGGCGGTTTTGTTATTTCCAGGGATGACTGCGTTTTTCATACATGGCTCCTGGGGAGTTTGCAGGGCAGGTTTCTTTGTTTTACGTTTGAGACTGAAATGAGATTCAATGTACAATTATTGCTGTAACCTTAAGTACATATATGTATGTTGCTGTCGTGTATTGTAACCTGTTGGATTCTGTGTTTTGCACCGCGTTAAAAGGAATTACGATATATATCAACGGGATCAGTTTAGAGTTAAACTGGGGAAAGTTGGGCAATTTGGGAGACCTAGGGTTTTCTCACCACCCTGAACTTTGACACACTCAAGTGGTGTCTGACTGTGTCAGATGGGGGATTATGTAGGGGAGCACGAAAAAACCCTCATTTTACCCAGAAGGAAAAGGGCTGTGGGATCAGTCTGTGCTGTGAATTGAAACCAATGGAAGGAAAACTTTGGGACACAATGAATGGAGACCCCCCCCCCAGTGTTTGGACTCATAGGAAAGGGAATTTAATTTGGAACTATCTACCAGAAAGTTTGAAATCCTACAGTGCACATAGAAGAAACTACGAACTTTAATCGAATTTGGGATTTTTAAAAGTTGTATGTTGGGTCTGCAAGAAAAGGGGTGGGGTCAATATCTAAAGGGCCAGTTTGGACATTGGAACTAATCAAATTGTCTGGGAACTGTATACCCTCGAAACTCGCCCCTTGAAAACATTAGCATTTAAACAATGTCACATACATATTCCAACACCTTTTTCATCAGACATAGAAATATCTGGCTCAGGCCAGACTAGCACAATGGCTACAGGAGGCCAATGCAATCAACACTCAATCAAACCTTGAGTAGGTTAAGATCAGTGGAAAAAAAAAAACCCCAATCTAAAACTGCTGCATTTTTCAAAATCAAAAAGTCCACCAATGAGAAGAATCGACTTCAGCAGGAGAAGCGGACTGGATAATCTGGCTATAAAAAAAGGGGTTTCTGACGTAGTGAAAAGGAGTGATGATTTTCCCTGCCCTCGTCATCCAACAACCACAACCAGCAAGCCTCTCGACACTGAAGGAAAACCAGCGTCCGAAGACACCGAAGATAGAAGAAACAAACCACCAGACTGCGGAAGGCACAGTAGTGAGTATAACCTCTGGTCCCCAGAACTCCCAACTCAGTTAGGCCAGGAAAGGTGGGAGGTTGGGCATTGTACTGCTAAACTGGTGTAAAGATTTTCGTTGGGTCCGTTTTAGTGGGATTTAGGGAGATTGTTTTGTTGGTGTTTTGCTGTTTGTTGAGTTACACCTTGTCAAATAAATTGGAAGCCTAAAGTTCCTCTTGGAATCACCTTGTCTCAGTTCTATTGTATTACATCTCCTGATCGTGAGTCTTATGTCAGAACCGTGTAAGGGAAGCTAGGAGCGCCTCAAAAACGCTCAACTGTGTGTCACAGGCTAGAGAAGAAGGGGTTAGGAGTGTTTGACACTCACAGGTGCCTCACAGGCTAGGCATAAGCTGTGGGGACGCACGAGTCTCAAAACCCCCTTCATAAGCTGTGGACACAGTCTCTCCAGGGGTGCTCTTGCAGCACTCAGGGTACCGCACAGGCCAGGCATAAGCTGTGAGGGCAGAAGCCCAGAGAGAGACACCCAAGGCACAACAACCCTGTGAAAACCCCTTACAGTGGTGGTTGCTTTTTTCAGGTAGGACCCATCAAAGCAGTGACCCTGTCTTCCAAGGATGTCAGTGGGTGCAGATTTGCCCGGCCTCCTCCTGTTCGAGTTCTCTCCCTTTTGTTGTGTGCCACCTTCCTCTGCAAAGATGAAAGTATAGCTTTTTAGAGAGGGTGTCTTTCTGCTGAATGGGACATATTGATGGTCACATTTATAATTGCAATTCCAGTAAACAAATGAAAATATTACTTACACTAACTACTTGACCAAGGTCCTGCCACTTCTTTTTGCACTGGTCTCCAGACCTCGGGGTGGTCACCATTGCACAGTAATCTTCTGCAAGTTGGTTCCATCGTTTCTTTATTTCTTTTGGTGAAACTTTTATGTGACCGCTGCTGGTGTCCAGCTTGTGCCATCTGGCCTCAATCACAGTAACTAGTGCCTCCACTTCATCCTGTGAGAAATTCTTGGTTCTTGAGCCACGTTGCATATTACACCTAATCGGACCCACCACTTCTCTTACTACCCTTTTACTATTATAAGAACATAAGAAATAGGAGCAGGAGAAGGCCATTTGGCCCCTTGAGCCTGCTCCGCATTTAATAAGATCGTGGCTGATCTGACCTTGGGCTCAACTCCACTTCCCATCCCGCTCCCCATAACCCCTCACTCCCTTATCGCTCATAAATCTGTCTATCTCCACCTTAAATATATTCAATGACCCAGCATCCACAGTTCTCTGGGGCAGAGAATTCCACAGATTTACAACCCTTTGAGAGAAGAAATTCCTCCTCATCTCAGTTATTCTGAGACGACGCCCCTCTAGATTCCCCCACGTGGAAATATCCTCTCTGCATCCACCTTGTTGAGGCCCCTCATTATCTTATAGGTTTCAATAAGATCACCTCTCATTCTTCTAAACCCCCAATCAGTATAGGCCCAATCTGCTCATCCGTTCTTCATAAATCAACCCTTTCATCTCAGGAATCAGCCTCGTGAACCTTCTCTGATCTGCCTCCAATGCAAATATATCCCTCCTTAAATAAGGAGACCAAAACTGCACACAGTACTCGAGGTGTGGTCTCACCAATACCCTGTACAGTTGTAGCAGGACTTCCCTGCTTTTATACTCCGTCCCCCTTGCAATAAAGCCCAACATTCCATTTGCCTTCATGATTACTTGCTGTACCTACACACTAACTTTTTGTGTTTCATGCACAAGAACCCCCAGGTCCCTCTGTACTGCAGCATTTTGTAATCTCTCTCCATTTAAAAAATAATTTGCTTTTTCATTTTTCCTGCCAAAATGAATAACCTCACACTTTCTCACATTATGTTCCATCTGCCAAATGTTTGCCCATTCACTTAGCCTGTCTATATCTCTTTGCAGATTCTATGGGCTAGAAATTCGGTTCTCGGCAATAATTGTACTTTTTTACCCAAATTATTGTTATGGCAAAGCTATCGCTATAAGGCCGTAAATTCAAGCTTTAATTTGCGCAGCGGTAAAAATTGGCATTGCACGAGGACTCATGGTGCAAACCGCAAATTTTCTGCAAATTTACTCTGAGGTCGATACCGCCACGAGTTGGGCCTTGGGTGGGGGGGGGGGGGGTGGGGGTAAACACCAAAAAGTAAATTGCAAAAAACAAAAAAAAATTTAAAATCACAAAACATTCACAAGACACTTAATTAACAAATTGTTACAAAAGAATTTAAAAATAAAAACATTTAGCCGACCTTTTTTCAGGTCTTCATACTTACCGCTGATTCAAGGGCTGCAACGCAGCTTTTTCCTTGGCATTTTTTTCGTCCTAATTGCGGGTGTGCTCAGAGCCAAACTTTGGCGAAAGCGATATTTCGAGTCTTGCATGGCGGTGCCCCTCTGGCCAGCGGTATTTGAAAAGTGCCACCGCAAGACTTCTCCAAATTTCCCAACGCACCGTTTTTTTGCCAAAAACGGTGAAATATCGCCAAAAAACTGGGCGCAAGGTTGACAAATTTTTAGCCCTTTGTGTCCTCCTCACAACTTGCTTTCCCACCCATCTTCGTATCATCAGCAAACTTGGCTATATTACACTCAATCTATTTATATCCCAGTATCATACTCTCATTTCTAAAACATGCCCCATGATTCGAAACAAAGGAAACTTAAACTAAGTGCCACTATTTCACTTAAGGCACTTTTATGTTAGGTAAATTGTGTTAACTGCGGCTTTCTATCCTCCACAGTCAACAGCAGTCTGCAACATAAAATGGGGAACTTCGGAATCTCAGTGGTAAAGGACACTCACACTTTTGTTAGTCTCTACAGTTGACATCAAGGCTATGCTTGAACAAAACCGTGAAGCTGTAGTCCTTCCTTTATTTCCAATGGGAAGTACGGGTCTCCAACTTCCATCAGGGCTTGAATAGAGGTTGCGAATCTACGCTCGAGCATTGTTTTCCCAGCAACCATCTATCTACACAACATAAAAGTGCCTTAAGAATTGCTAATTTATGGAACAGACTTAGGTACAAAAGGAAATACAGGTTTACTTGAAATACTCAGAAAATAACGAACAAGGTCCTTGACTAAGGTGAGTAGAGTGCAGTAGAAAGAGCAGAGGGCACCAAAGTAGAACTGATTTATGTCAGTGTGGTTTCAAGGAAATTAGCATCCCTTCAGTACCGCACCGAAATGCCTGTTCTTCATTGAGTGACTTTTGGCGAATTAACCAAGCACAATCCTAAGCTCAACCAATGTCCAAATGTACACTTTTTCACTAGGAGTTCACTTGGTCAGAATTTGGAGTGAGAATTCTGACGCATTTTTAAATTCTCCTTAAACCAATGATGCTGAGGCAAATTGTGGTGTTTCCACTGTTATTCCAGTTAAGATAACTGAAAAAACATTCTCCACCAGATGTTTACAGAATCAAGTATTACCACTCAGCTTTATCTGCCATAGTAGGGTTAGATGTCTTAAGTCAATGATCTATGGAGCACCTCGTTATTTAATACTGCTTGGGATTAGGGTGAGAGAAAAACAGTCTTTCTCACCACTATAAACTCACCTTGACAGTTGCAATGAAATGGCTTTGGCAGTAATGGAGTACAGCTCAGATCATCCTGTTCTCCCAGCTGAACCAGGTCATATGGAAGATGCTAAGTATGGAAGAACTCCACAAGAGTGAGTACTGTGAGCTAAAACTGATGTGACCTTAGTCACTTTAATACAGCCTAAACAGCCTGGCAGACAACCTTTTATATTCCCTTGCACGAGGTGTGCAGGTGACTCTTGGGCCTCCAACAGTTGCGCCCTCTGGTGGCAAGTCTTACACAGTTACAATGTTTACATACATAACATCACTCCCCCCACCCCCCTCCCCCAAAGTCTTTGATACAAATTATTTACTATTTGAGACGATCCGGGGCCCTACGATCCCTGGTTGATTGTCTGAGTTCAAACTCTAGCATGGGTGAGTCGGTCGGACCATTGCTGCACTGCGGCGCGGCTGGTCTGACAGGACTGTTGGGAATGGTGGGTTCATCTTCTTGATTGACAGCGAGGTCGACTGCTGGTCGGGTGTGTGTTGGTGGGTCGATGATGGTGATGTCCTCTTCAGGTTGTTCCTGGTTGTCGGTGAACCGCAGTTTGGTCTGATCCAAATGCTTTCTGCACATTTGTCCATTCAATAGTTTGACTATAAACACTCTATTCCCCTCCTTGGCCAAGACAGTGCTAGCGACCCATTTAGGACCATGACCGTAATTAAGGACAAACAAGGCGTTAATATCAATGTCACGCGATACAGCCGCGCGATCGTGGTACATGTTTTGCCGGTGACGCCGGGTTTCCACATGATCATTTAGATCCGGGTGGACTAGGGAGAGCCTGGGTTTTGAGTGCTCTCTTCATTAACAATTCTGCAGGGGGAGGTTGCGTCCGGTAGCTGAACAGAATCCGAGATAAGCAGGTCTGCAAGGAGCCTGCCATCACGCGTTTCAAGCTCTGCTTGATAGTTTGGACTGCCCGTTCTGCTTGACTGTTGGATGCGCGCTTAAACGGGGCAGACCTGACATGCTTGATGGCATTGCGAGTCATAAACTCGTTGAATTCCGAGCTGCTGCAACACGGTCCATTGTCACTGACAAGAATGTCGGGCAAGCAATGGGTGGTGAACATAGCCCGGAGGCTTTCAATGGTGGCAGAGGATATGCTGGATGACATGATTACGCATTCACTCCATTTAGAGTAAGCATTCACTACAACTAAAAACATCTTTCCGAGAAAGGGGCCACCAAAATCTATGTGGATCCTGGACCACGGTTTGGAGGGCCATGACCACAGACTCAATGGAATCTCCCTTGGTGCATTGCTCAATTGTGAGCACGTATTGCACTGGTGTATGCATAACTCTAAGTCCGAGTCAATGCCGGGCCACCAAACATGCGACCTGGCTATAGCCTTCATCATAACTATGCCTGGGTGGATATTGTGTAGGTCGTGTATAAACTTTTCCCTGCCTTTTATTGGCAAAACCACGCGATTACCCCATAAGAGACAATCCGACTGGATGGACATTTCATCTTTGGGTCGGTGAAACGGCTTAATTTCATCTTGCATTTCCCAGGAACGGCCGACCAGCTCCCATTGAGGACGCAACTTTTTAGAAGTGATAGCACAGGATCCTGGCTGGTCCAGGCCCTGATCGAGCGAGCAGTGACGGGTGACCCCTTGCTTTCAAAAGCATCCATGGCCAGAAGCAAGTCTGTGGGCTGTGCCATTTCCACCCCGGTAGTGGACAATGGTAGCCAACTGAGGGCATCAGCACAGTTCTCCGTACCTGGTCTGTGGCGCATAACATAATAATAGGCGGACAATGTTAGTGCCTATCTTTGGATGCGGGACGAAGCATTGATGTTTATACCTTTGCTTTCTGAAAACAGCGAAATGAGCGGTTTATGGTCGGTTTCAAGCTCAAACCGAAGTCCAAGTAGGTATTGGTGCATTTTCTTAACCCCGTAAAAACATGCTAGTACCTCTTTCTCGACCATACTGTAGGCTCTTTCAGCCTTAGACAGACTTCTAGACACGTATGTAACCAGTTGAAGTTTGCCCGATACATTGGTTTGCTGTAACACACAGCCGACCCCTTACGAAGATGCATCACAAGCTAGCACTAATCATTTGCACGGGTCATACAGTACAAGTAACTTATTTGAACAAAGTAGGTTTCTGGCCTTCTCAAAGGCCGTCTCTTGAGATTTATCCCAAACCCACGTAGCAACATGTGTAATGGTTCCAGCAAAGTGCTTAAGCCAGATAGAAAGTTACCAAATTAGTTGAGGAGTCCCAGGAACGAACACAGCTCCGTCACATTCTGTGATCTGGGTGTATTCTTGATGGACTCTATCTTTGAGTCCGTGGGTCTGGTGCTGTCTGCCGCAATCTTTCTCCCCAAAAATTCGACCTCTGGCACCAGGAAAACATACTTGGAGCATTTCAGCCTGAGTCCCACTCTGTCTAGTCTTCCAGGTTGTGCAGGTGTCCAGTGGTGTCACGACTGGTGATCAGGATGTTGTCTTGAAACATAACGGTGCGCGGAACCGAGTTCAGCAGACTCTCCATGTTCCTCTGGAAGATGGCAGCAGCTGAGCGAATCCCAAAAGGGCACCTATGGTTATATAAACAGTCCTTTGTGCGTGTTGATGCACATCAATCTTTTCGAAGATTCAGCCAGTTCCTGTGTCATGTAGGCGGAGGTTAGGTCCAACTTGGTGAACGACTCCCCCCCCCCCCCCCCCCCCCCCCGCTAACGTTGCGAACAGGTCATCCGCCTTGGGTAGCGGGTACTGGTCTTGTAACGAGACTCGGTTGATCGTTACCTTGTAGTCTCCGCAAATTCTGACCGTACCATCGCTTTTCAACACCGGAACAATCGGACTGGCCCACTCGTTGAACTCGACTGGTGATATGATTCCCTCTCATTGAAGTCTGTCCAGTTCGATCTTGACTTTCTCCCTCATCATATATGGAACCGTTCAAGCCTTGTGATAAATGGGCCTTGCATCGGGGACTAGATGGATCTGCACCTTGGCACCTGTGAAGTTGCCGATGCCTGGTTTAAATAGCGATGGAAACTTGCTCAGCACTTGGGCGCACGAGGCATCATCCATTGAAGATAGTGCTTTGATGTCGTCCCAGTTCCATCGAATCTTTCCCAGCCAGCTTCTGCTGAATAGCGTTGGGCCATCGCCTGGTACAATCCAGTGATAAATCATGCACAGCTCCATCGTACGATACCTTAACTGCCGCACTGCCAATGACTGGTATGAGTTCTTTGGTGTAGGTGTGCAGCTTTGTCTGAATCGGGCTCAGTTTGGGCCTTTGTGCCTTGTTGCCCCACAGTTTCTCAAAAGCCTTCTGGCTCATAATTGACTGACTTGCCCCCGTGTCCAACTCCATTGATACCGGAATACCATTCAATTTGACTTTCAGCATGATAGGAGGGCTCTTGGTGGTGAAGATGTGTACCCCATACACTTTTTCCTCGGGTTGAGTTGCCTCTCTTGTTCTGCGTGATCCGCGCTGGATCGATCATCCTCTGCCGACTCTGCCACGTGGTGAGTCACAGCACTCTTGCACATTCGCTGGAGGTGCCCCATTGTTTCACAGCCTTTGCACACGTAGTGTTTGAATTGGCATTGATGGGCTCGATGATTACCCCCGCAGCGCCAACATGGTGCTAATGGATTTGCATTCACACCCGATGGCGGACTCAGTCATCCTAGGTCTTGCAACTGCAGACACATAGGCCCTGCCATATGCTGGCGACATTATTTTATGCACAGTACTTGCCGGTGAGCTTCGATGCTGGGAAGATATCTGTCTGGTATTATCGCTCGTGGACATGAATGCCTCAGCTATCGTGACGGCCTTGCTCAGGTCTAGGGATTCGGCAGACAGCAGCTTGTGAAGAATGACCTCGTGGCCGATGCCAAGCACAAAAAAGTCCCGCAGCATTTCCCCCAAAAATCCAGCAAATTCTCAAGTTCCCGCAAGGCGTCTCAGGTCGGGGACATAACTCGCCACGTCCTGGCCCTCGGAGCGGTGGTGCGTGTTGAAGCGATACCTGGCCATTAAAATGCTCTCCTCTGGCTTGAGGTGGTTCCGAACCAGCGTACACAACTCTGTATATGTCTTCTCCGTTGGTTTCTTCGGTGCTAGCAGATTCTTGATGAGGCTGTATATTGTGGACCCACACACGGTGAGGAGAATCGCCCTGCACTTGATCGCTTTATGGTCCCCATCCAGCTCATTAGCCACGACGTACTGGTCGAGACGCTCAACAAAGGCTTCCTAATCATCATCCTCTACAAATCTCTCTAAAATACCAACGGCCGCCATGACCGCGTGAAAATTCATAATCTGTTACTCGTCGCCAATTGTTAAGTATGGAAGAACTCCACAAGACTGATTACTGTGAACTAAAACTGATGTTACCTTAGTCTCTTTAATACAATTCCAGTACCTAAACAGCCTGGCAGAAAACCTTTTCTACTCCCTTGCACGAGGGGTGCAGGTGACCCTTGGGCCTCCAACAGTTGCACCCTCTGGTGGCAAGTCTTAAATAGTTACAATGTTTACATACATAACAGAAGAGAAGAGAATAAAAACTGGCCAAAATTCTCACCTCTATCTGTCTAAGTTCCATTCTAGAGGATTTAGTTAAGGTCTTTACTTGTTCTTCCATCCGTTCCAACAACAGGTCAATGTCTTCAGCTGATTTCTGCAAGTCTTTCACATACTGGTCATCATTCAACTTTAGCTCCTGCAAATACAATTCAAATACAGTGAGAAAAATGTACAGAGTTTGTGGGTTCCTTAACTGAGCTTGCCATTTTTTTCTAACCTTGCCTTCAAATATAATGTTAACAGCTGCATAATTGTACCTTGCTTTTAAGGTATACATCTCAAAGAAAAATAAAGCAATAAAAACAGAACATGCTGGAAATACTTAGCAGGTCAGGTAGCATCTGTGGAGAGAGAAACATAGTTAACAGCCCGGAATTTGCAGTCAGTGGCGAAGCAAAGGCATTCACCGCTGGCCCCGAAGTAAGTTTCGCACAAAGATCTTGCGATCTCTGTGTCGAGAATTTAAGGTTTTATGATGCGTAGTTGAAATCAATGGAAGTTAATGGCAATTCCCAGCGAAGAGCTGCTGTGACATCAACAAGCTGTCGAAGCAGCCAATCAAAATGCAGAATTCTCATGGACCGCGAACCAAGAAGTGGGTTAGTTCCTAAAATGATAACTTTCAAAAAATGTTAGAGAGAGCAAAACAAAGAGTGGGGCACTCACATGGGGAAAAGGCAAACCTGAAATAAAGGTGAACAAAGATTTTTTTTAATTACATTTTTTTTAAGTTTCTTAAAAATTTAAATTTTTATTAAAATAGATAAATTTGACACTGCACAAAATTAAAATTAGTTTTTCAGGACCATAACCTTTAGCAGTCAATACGCTGTTAAAACCCCAGTTGCACCTAATCCAAAAAGGTCTAACTTTTAATGGGGTAGTTAACAGCATAAATACCGCAGAAGAGCTGAAGATTGTGTCAGTTTCCATAATTTGAGAGAATTCACTGATTGCCGGCTGTGTGTATGTGGTGGGGGTGGGGGGGGGGGGGGGCACAGTGCAGCCTGTGGAGGAGCAGTGACTGAAACTGCAACTTCAGGATTACCGCATTCGGCTGTGAATGCACTAAATCCTGAAGATGTGGTCAATTTCAAAGGCCAGTTCACCGTCATCAGGACTGTAAATTCCAGGCCAACGCTTCAGGTTGATGACCTTTCATCAAAATGTAAAGTGATGTTGTACAAACTACTTGACAGGAGTATCATTATGGAATGCCGACAAAAAGTATCAGCAGTGGCTCAGTGGATAGCACTCTCACCTCTGAATCAGAAGGTTGTGGGTCCTGGAGAGGGACTTGAGCACAAAAAAAATCTAGGTTGATACTTCAGTGTAGTGCTACTGGAGCACTGCACTGTCAGAGGTGCTGCTTTTTGGATGAGACTATGGGCCCAAGTTTCCACACGCGCCTAGAACGGCGCAGTCCCGACCTGGACGCCCGTTTTTCGCGCCACAAAGTGCGCCTAAAAAAATCCTCCGTATTCTCCACCTCCCTGCAGCGCAGCACGAGCTGTAGGGGGGCGGAGCCAGGTCAGTAGCTCCAGGCGCCCGAACTGTGTGGGAGGGGCCCGAAGCACGTAGCCCCTAGCCCTGGCCGAATGGCCTCACTGGGGCTGTGTGAATAAGGCTCCTCCCACGGCCAGCTCCTGCTTCCCCCCCCCGACCAGACCCGACACCCGCTCCCCGCGCCCCCCCCTCCACCCTGCCTCCGGACCAGGCCCGACACCCGCTCCCCCACCCCACCTGCCTCCGGACCAGACCCGACACCCGCTCCCCGCCTCCCCCTGCCTCCGGACCAGACCCGACACCCGCTACCACCCCCCCCCCCCGCCCCGACTGGACCCGACCCGACCCGCGCTCCTGTTCCCGCTCCCCGCCGACCCGACTGGACCCGACCCGACCCGCGCTCCTGTTCCCGTTCCGCCCCGACCCCCCCCCCCTCCCCCGCCCGACTGGACCCGACCCGACCTGCGCTCCTGTTCCCGCTCCCCGCCCCCCCGACTGGACCCGACCCGACCCCCCCCTCCCCCACTGGACCCGACCCAACTCCCGCTCCCGGACTGGATCCAACCTGACCTCCCTCCCTCCCTCCCTCCCTCCCTCTCCCTCTCTCTCTCTCTCTTCCCACCCCCCCTCTCTCTCTCTCTCCCCCCCTCTCTCTCCCTCTCTCTCCCCCCCTCTCTCTCTCTCTCTCTCTCTCCCCCGACCCGACCCAACCCAACGCCACCTACCTGTAAATCTCGGGCCAGCCCGTTCAGCCTTCGGTCCCGAAAGGCCTGCCTGAAGCACTTTCATACAGGTAGGAAGATGGTTTATTGAATCTTTTCTTTGCTTATAACTGTTTATTCAGGTTGGATTTATTTGTATAATATTTGTATAAGTATAAATAAGGATTTATTATAGAATTTAATGACTTCCCTTCCCCCCCACCCCCCCCTCCCCCCCACCTCGTTCTAGACGCCTAATTTGTAACCTGCGCCTGATTTTTTAATGTGTAGAACAGGTTTTTTCAGTTCTACAAAAATCTTCACTTGCTCCATTCTACTTTAGTTTGGAGTACATTTTCACTGTGGAAACTTTCAAATCAGGCGTCAGTGGCCGGACACGCCCCCTTTTGAAGAAAAAATTCTGTTCCAAAGTAGAACTGTTCTACCTGACTAGAACTGCAGAAAAAAAAATGTGGAGAATTGCGATTTCTAAGATAGTCCGTTCTCCACCAGTTGCTCCTAAAAATCAGGCGCAAATCATGTGGAAACTTGGGCCCATTATACCAAGGCCCTATCTGTTCTCTCAAGAGGACGTAAAAGATCCCATGGCACTACTTCGAAGAAGAGCAGGGGACTTATCCCCGGTGTCCTGGCCAAACCCCAACCCCACCCCCCAAACCCCCCACCCCACCCTGAACCCAACAACCCCTCCCAGCCCACCCCAACCCCCAACAACCCCCCAACCCCCCCCCAGCCCCACGCCAACCCCCCCACCCGAACAACCCCCCGCAACCCAACCCCCACCACCTCCCACCACCCCCACAACCCCCCAACCCCAACCCCCCAAAACCCCACCACCCCTCCCCAAACCCAACCCCCCCACCCCACACCAAACCCTGTTGGAGCGGATTTTTGGACATATACTGGACTAGTATTCGGGACCAAACATTTGTTTTATTTTCCCCTTTAAATGTATTTTGTAAGGGACAATACTGATGCATTATGCTCGATATAAAAAAAACAGTTAGACTTTAAGGTATGCTGGCCTTGTGTTAATGCAGATAGGAAAGTGAGATAATGAACACTGGAGAGTTAAGTGCTGGATATGTTTGTTTATACCGGTGTCAAAAGACCTGCACTTGTTCATACTGCCCTGTCACAATGCAGGATGGTTAATATCAAAAGCTTAGCCTTCGATAGTAACAGCTTTGTAGTGCTAAAGCACGTGTTGTAAAGTGACGTAATTTGTAAGATAAAAGAACTTCACTGCAGATACCAATTTGAGAAGATGGTTCAAAGACAGGGGTCTTTAACACTTCTCCCAAAGCTTTGTCTCCGATTTAATAAACCTCTCTTTATATATATTACACAGTCTCGGAAATATTTTTCCACAACAACCCCAACCTCACCCCAACCCCCTCCCACCCCACCCCCACCCCAACCCCACATCCCCACACCACCCCCCCAACCCTACAACCCCCCCAACCCCACCACCGCACACCGCCCCCCAAACCCCACCCCCCCACACCGCCCCCCTAACCCCACCCCCCCCACACCACCCCCCCAACCCCACACCACCCCCCCAACCCCACACCACCCCCCCAACCACACCACCGCACACCACCCCCCCAACCCCATCCCACACCACCCCACAACCCGACCCCCACCACACCACCCCCCAACACCGCCCCCCCAACCCCACCACCGCACACCAACCCCCAACCCCACCACCGCACACCACCCCCCCAACCCCACCACCGCACACCACCCCCCCAACCCCACACCACCCCCCCAACCCCACCACCGCACACCACCCCCCCCAACCCCACACCACCCCCCCAACCCCACACCACCCCACCACCACCCCCCCAACCCCACCCCACCACCGCACACCAGCCCCCCCAACCCCACACCACCCCCCCAACCCCACCACCGCACACCACCCCCCCAACCCCACCACCGCACACCACTCCCCCAGCCCCACCACCGCACACCACCCCCCCCAACCCCACACCATCCCCCAACCCCACACCACCCCCCCAACCCCACACCACCCCCCCAACCCCACACCACCACCGCACACCACCCCCCCAACCCCACACCACCCCCCCAACCCCACCACCACACACCACCCCCCCAACCCCACCGCCGCACACAACCCCACCACCGCACACCACCCCCCCACCGCACACCACCCCCCCAACCCCACACCACACCCCCAACCCCACCGCCGCACCCCCAACCCCCCCAACCCCACCACCGCACCCCCAACCCCCCCAACCCCACCAGCGCACACCACCCCCCCAACCCCACCACCGCACACCATACCCCCAACCCCACCACCGCACCCCCAACCCCACCACCGCACCCACAACCCCACCCAACCCCACCACTGCACCCCCAACCCCCCCCCAACCCCACCACCGCACCCCCAACCCCCCCCAACCCCACCACCGCACACCACCCCCCCAACCCCAACCCTCCCCCAACCAATCCATCCACCCCCCACCCCAACCCACCCAACCCCCCCCTCAAACCCCAACCCCATCTCCCCCCCCCCCCCCACATCGGAGGGGATGCTGGGCCCAACGCAGACAACCCAGACAAACCTGTGGCTTTCCCTTTTGGGGCAGCAGGGTCCCGGTCCCAGGATTGGAGATGGAGTCATAGTGCGGACAAAATGGTGGGCTGGAATTCTACCCTTGTATTCTTCAGAGAAACTAAAGTGTCACTTGAGATGATTTTAAAACACACGTATATACATAATTACAAAAAAGAATCTCCCGTAACATTTCTCACAGGAAGTCAAATACACATTCCTTTACCTATGGAGTCAGTAAGGGAATAAAATATGGTCACTAGAGTGGAGACAGACAGATGGTCACGAAAGTGGATACTGAAGCTAGTGAATTGATCTGATAAATGGTCTAGATTGTAGGGCTCAACAGTATTAGGAAGTTCTGAGGAATCAGGAGTTCCTCTGTCTTACTGTAGGGTTTGTAACATTGACCAATTATGTAAAACTCGCTTATGTATGTAAAGCACGCTTATACACTCGCTTACATAAGAAATTGGAACAGGAGTAGGCCATATGCCCCCTCAAGCCTGCTCCGCCATTCAATAAGGTCATGGTTGATCTGATCATGGGCTCAGCTCCACTTCCCTGCCTGCTCCCCATAACCCCTTATCATTTAAGAAACTGTCTATTTCTGTCTTAAATTTATTCAATGTCCCAGCTTCCACAGCTCTCTAAGGCAGCGAATTCCACAGATTTACACCCCTCAGAGAAGAAATTTCTCCTCATCTCTGTTTTAAATGGGCGGCCCCTTATTCTAAGATCATGCCCTCTAGTTCTAGTCTCCCCCATCAGTGGCAACATCCTCTCTGCATCCACCTTGTCAAGCCCCCTCATGAACCATTATGTTTTGATAAGATCACCTCTCATTCTTCTGAATTCCAATGAGTAGAGGCCCAACCTACTCAACCATTCCTCATAAGCCAACCCCCTCATCTCCAGAATCAACCTTGTGAACCTTCTCTGAACTGCCTCCAAACAAGTATATCTTTACATAAATGTGGAAACCAAAACTGCACGCAGTATTCCAGATGTGGCCTCACCAATTCACTGTATAACTGTAGCAAGACTTCCCTGCTTTTATACTCCATTCTCTTTGCAGTAAAGGCCAAGATTCCATTGGCCTTCCTGATCACTTGCTGCAGCTGCATACTATCCTTTTGTGTTTCATGCACAAGTACCCCTATTGCAGCCCTTTGCAATCTTTCTCCATTTAAATAATAACTTGCTCTTTGATTTTTTTTTCTACCAAAGTGAATGACCTCACAGTTTCCAACATTATACTCCATCTGCCAAATTTTTGGCCTTTTGCAGATTTTTTGTGTCCTCCTCACACATTGTTTTTCCTCCTATCTTTGTATTGTCAGCAAACTTGGCTACATTACACTCGGTTCTTTCTTCCAAGTCGTGAATATAGATTGTAAATAGTTGGGGTCCCAGCACTGGTCCCTGTGGCACCCCACTAGTTACTGGTTGCCAACCAGAGAATGAACCATTTATCCTGACTCTGTTTTCTGTTAGTTAGCCAATCCTCTATCCATGCTAATATATTGCCCCCAACCCCGTGAACTTTTATCTCATAAGCCAACCCCCTCATCTCCAGAATCAACCTTGTGAACCTTCTCTGAACTACCTCCAAAGCAAGTATATCGTTTCGTAAATACGGAAACCAAAATTGAATGCAGTATTCCAGGTATGGCCTGTAGGGGAGGACGAAAACCCCCTCATTTTACCCAGAAGGAAAAGGGCTGTGGGATCAGTCTGTGCTGTGAATTGAAACCGATGGAAGGAAAACTTTGGGACACAAATGGAGACCCCCCCCCCAGTGTTTGGACTCATAGGAAAGGGAATTTAATTTGGAACTATCTACCAGAAAGTTTGAAATCCTAAAGTGCACATGGAAGAAACTATGAACTTTAATCGAATTTGGGATTTTTTTAAAGGTCTGCAAGAAAAGGGGTGGCGTCAATATCAAAAGGGCCAGTTTGGACATTGGAACTAATCAAATTGTCTGGGAACTGTATACCCTCGAAACTTGCCCCTTGAAAACATTAAGCATTTAAACAATGCCACATACATATTCCAACACCTTTTTCATCAGGCATAGAAATATCTGGCTCAGGCCAGACTAGCACAATGGCTACAGGAGGCCAATGCAATCAACACCCACTCAAACCTTGAGTAGGTTAAGATCAGTGGGGAAAAAAACCTAAAAACCTCAAACTGTTGCATTTTTCAAAATCAAAAGTCCACCAATGAGAAGAATCGACTTCAGCAGGAGAGGCGGACTGGATAATCTGGCTATAAAAAAAGGGTTTCTGACGTAGTGAAGAAGAGAGGAGTGATGATTTTCCCTGCCCTGGTGATTCAACAACCACAACCACAGGCCTCTCGACACGGAAGGAAAACCAGTGTCCGAAGACACCGAAGATAGAAGAAACAAACCACCAGACTGCAGAAGGCACAGTAGTGAGTATAACCTCTGGTCCCCAGAACTCCCAACTCAGTTAGGCCAGGAAAGGTGGGAGGTTGGACATTGTACTGCTAAACTGGTGTAAAGATTTTCGTTGTGTCCGTTTAGTGGGATTTAGGGGGATTGTTTTGTTGGTGTATTGCTGTTTGTTGAGTTACACCTTGCCAAATAAATTGGAAGCCTAAAGTTCCTCTTGGAATCACCTTGTCTCAGTTCTATTGTATTACATCTCCTGATCGTGAGTCTTATGTCAGAACCGTGTAAGGGAAGCTAGGAGCGCCTCGAAAACGCTCAACTGTGTGTCACAGGCTAGGGAAGAAGGGGTTAGGAGTGTTTGACACTCACAGGTGCCTCACAGGCTAGGCATAAGCTGTGGGGACGCACGAGTCTCAAAACCCCCTTCATAAGCTGTGGACACAGTCTCTCCAGGGGTGCTCTTGCAGCACTCAGGGTACCTCACAGGCCAGGCATAAGCTGTGAGGGCAGAAGCCCAGAGAGAGACACCCAAGGCACAACAACAACCCTGTGAAAACCCCTTACAGGCCTCACCAATACCCTGTACCACTGTAGCAAGACTTCCCTGCTTTTATACTCCATTCCCTTTGCAGTAAAGGCCAAGATTCCATTGGGCTTCCTGATCACTTGCTGTACCTGCATACTAACCTTTTGTGTTTCATGCACAAGTACCCCCAGGTCCTGCTGTACTGCAGCACTTTGCAATCTTTCTCCATTTAAATAATAACTTGCTCTTTGATTTTTTTTTCTGCCAAAGTGCATGATCTCACACTTTCCAACATTATACTCCATCTGCCAAATTTTTGCCCACTCACTTAGCCTGTCTATGTCCTTTTGCAGATTTTTTGTGTCCTCCTCACACATTGCTTTTCCTCCCATCTTTGTATCATCAGCAAACTTGGCTACGTTCCTCCGAGTCGTTAATATAGATTGTAAATAGTTGGGGTCCCAGCACTGATTCCTGCGGCACCCCACTGGTTACTGATTGCCAACCCGAGAATGAACAATTTATCCCTACTCTCTGTTTTCTGTTAGTTAGCCAATCCTCTATCCATGCTAATATATTAGCCCCAACCCCGTGAACTTTTATCTTGTGCAGTAACCTTTTATTTGGCACCTTGTCAAATGCCTTCATACCTTTGTAGTCTCTTATTTCAGCTGGTTTGAGATCCAACATTCTCATCCTCCAACTGAATTTGAAATTCAGCCATGTTATTGTCACTCATTCCTAGAGGATCCTTTACTAGGAGATCATTTATTAATCCTGTCTCATTACACTGTATCAGATTTAAGATAGCCTGCTCCCTGGTTGGTTCCGCAACGTACCGTTCAAGGAAACTATCCTGGATACACTCGATGAACTCTTCCTCAAGGCTACCCTGGCCAATTTGCTTTGTCCAATCAATATAAAGGTTAAAATCGCCCATGATTATTGCCGTTCCTTTTTTACAAGCCTCCATTATTTCTTGATTTATACACCATCCAACAGTGTAGCTACTGTTAGGGGGCCTATAGACTATGCCCACCAGCGACTTTTTCCCCTTATTATTTCTTATCTCCACCTAAACTGATTCAACATCTTGATCTTCTGAGCCAATGTCATTTCTCACTAATGCACTGCTGCTGTTGTTGTTACTGTTGTAACTGTTCTCAAGTTCAAGGTTTTTTGTAAATGATGTAAATTTACAAGTTTAAAAGTTTGTAAGTGATCTTAACTGAAAACTTTAAAGTTTTATACAAGAATATTTTTATTAAATTTAAGTTAAAAACAAACAAATGTTTAAAGTTTTGAATAAAATATATTTTATATTATAACTGAATCATTTCCATTATTTGTTCCATTAGTAACACAACTTTTTGAACTAAAGAATAATCATTTCCATCATTTGTTCCATTAACACAGCACAACATTATGGAACAGGTCCAAACAGTAAACGTGGTCCATTTGGAATAGTTGCCGCTGAGCCTTCAGGCAGCAAAGCGTTCATGGATGAGCTGCTGGCGCAAGGCTCGAGCAATCATTAAAGATGCACGCCGGCCTGGCCTCCTCCGCCGTCACGCTCCGGGTTTGGGTAGTTGCATGGCTTCCTGGTCCTCCTCCTCCTCCTCTTCGTCATTTGCATCTTTCTCCTCATCATCAGCCACTCTCACCTCAGGTGGGTCTACTACTACCAGCTGCTACTGCCTCATGATGGCTAAGTTGTGCAGCATGCAGCAGACAACAGTGAACTGACCGACAATCTCAGAGGAATATTGCAAGTAGCCTCCAGAATGGTCCAGGCATCGGAAATGCTGCTTCACCATGCCACTGGCCCTCTCTATTATGCTGCACATCGCAATGTGCGACATGTTGTATTCGGTCTGGGGCGCCATGAGCCAGATGGCGAGGCCGTAACCTTTGTCCCCCAGCAGCCAACTCTGCCCTTCTGACTGTTGCTGAAACATGGCAGATATAGCGCTCTCGTGTAGGATGAATGCATCATGGGTGCTCCCAGGGTATCTCGCATCAACTGTCATGATGCGAAGCATGTTGTCACAGATGAGCTGCACATTCACAGGGTGGAAGCCTTTTCTGTTCCTGTACATCTCGGAATCCTCCAAAAGGTGCTCGCAAGGCGATGTGGGTACAATCAATGCAGCCCTGTACCTTTGGGAAGCCAGCAACCCTGGAGAAGCCCACAGCCCTGTCATGCATTGCCTGGGTGGTCATGGGGAACTTTATACAGTCATTCCTCCGGGCATGTAGTGCAGCAGTCACCTGCCGAATGCAGATATGTGTTGCATGTTGGGAAATGGCGCACACATCTCCAGTTGTGGCATGGAATGATCCAGATACATAAAATGAAAGTGTAGCTGTAACCTTTACTTCAACTGACAAAGCAGTCCTCCTGACGCTTCTAGGGTACAGGTCTGCTTTTATTAACTCACAGATATCGGTTACAACTTATTTGCGGAAACGCAGCCTTCTCACACCGTCTGCATCACTCAGGTGCAGGTATGAATGCCTGTCTCGCTATACCCGATGTGGGTAAGGCCTCCTGCCCATCATCCTACGGACTCTGAGGTTCCTCAGGTGATGATGTCTAATCAATCTTCCCCTCCACAGCACCACCATGCAGAAGCCTTGCACGAGGTACGGCATTGTCAATATTATTGCCCCCATAATTTAATTGTAGCTTTGCAAGAAGCTCAAAACAACAAGAGAAAGCACTTGCACCTTCTTTCCTCTCTCTCTCTCTCTCCCCCTCTAAGGTCGAAGTCCTTGTGTGGTCTGCACATGTGCAAATAGGCTTGCTTAGAATGGGAAACTAGGCATTCAATTAAAAAAAACAGTCGAATGCAATTCTTTAATTTTAGATTTTTTTCAAAGTACCACCCCACCACTGAACCTCTCCTCACCAAGCTCCAGGGTCGGCCAGCAGAATCACTCCCTCGCCCGGACACGGGCTCGGCGCCCACACTCCCCACCCTCCCCTCCTGCCCTGGGCTTTTTTTGAAGCTGCTGCATAGCCTAAGTGTTCTCATCCCTTATCCCTTCAGTTCGGCTTCCACCCCACCCCACCCCCCCGGGCTTCTTTTGAAGCCGAGCCCCGAGCCAGTGTCCAGGCGAGGAAACGATTTGGCCGGCCGACACACTGACCCTTGAGCCCGGTGAGGAGACGGTGGTGGCGTGGTCCTTTGAAAAAACTCAAAAATTAAAGAATTGCATTAGACTTCCATTTTCTCCCTTTTGACTTTGAAAAAATTAAGCTTCATGATGCATAGTCTTTGCCTTCTTGACTCCTTCCAAAAATTCGCCTAAAAATAATGACGCCTTTCTGCACTGGTTTTTTTAATGTGCGCTGGTTTTTCTGAAGTGCCCAGAAGGTTTTTTGGGAGTAGTCACATACGCCAACCTAGGAAAAATGTAAGTTGCCCAAACTTGCTTAAATGTGAAAACTGACATCAGGTTATGCCCCCATGACTCAAAATCCGAACCTAAAAAAATCGTAACTAACTGAGTTTCGCTGGCGCTGAAACTTTGGGGAAACTTGGAGATTTTAAGTTACTCCAAAAAATACAATGCATGCCAAAAATAATGGTGCAGATAACTGGGGAAAATTGAGCCCTACACCTCTTGCAATAATGAGCTGGTTAGTTGAATGTCAGGAAATGAGTTATTAGGAGTTTACTGCATATGGGATTTGCAAACCCAAGCTTATCTACAGTATCACTTTAAAAAAAAATCATAATACAAATATAAAACTTTTTTTAAAAGCTCATAATACAAGGCTATCATTTGAAAATTTATGTTTTTAGTTTTGGTTCAGTATGTTGAGCGTTGCTGGGAAATGGAAAACTTTTCTTCTTTGTCATGTGCCAGCAGTAATCAATCACAGAAGAGGTACAGCATGGGTCACACGCTGAGTAAAGTTGTCTCTACTCTGTCCCAACATATATCTTCACCTCAACCTCAGAATTGAATCCCCAGTTATACCAGTGTGGTATTTTTATTTTCCATACCAGGCATCCTTGAGAGCTTTCATTCTAGACTGCCAATTGAAATTCAAATTATATGCAATTTCTTGATGTGGAATTATGTTCACCAGGAGATGAACTGAGTTTGTATTCAAATTTAAGTTTTTTCCTTACACTCTTGGTGGGTTCACAGCAAAATGATAATTTCCATAAACACCTCTCCCATTGTATGAAATATTCAACTTTACGCATGTCGTGTACACGACAGCTGGCTGCAGGAATAACTGTGATTATTTTTCTACTATGCTAAACACTGGGACCCATGTGAGATTCCACCATGTGCTCCTGCCCAGTCCAAAAGTACAAAACACCACAATACCTGACAGTAATATTCAGGCTAAAACTAAGAGACAAATTTATTATAAGAATAAGAAGAAGAAGAAACAAAAGAACTCAGCAATTAATCACACACATTTTAAACTGCCCCACGCAAATTAAACACTCAATATTTTACTGTCCTTTTCAAAAAGTTTGCGTCTTTGCTAAATAAAATGTGGATAGTTATGGTCCATGAAGCCACTCCACTGCCATGTGATTGATATAGACAGGGAAGACACAGAACTGGTGAATAGGGAAAACCAGCAATTTAGTTATTCAAACAAGTTGTGATACCTTAGTTTTTACTGATTCGGTAAAGAAACATTATCAAATCAACTTTATGATACAAATAGATCTCAGACTTATTATTCTTGCTAAGTTGATTACTTTGTTACTTGATTTGCTTATCAAGAGCAACGCTAGAGTGTTCAATAGGTGTCTGAAAGTTTAGCATTAATTTAACATTTGAAAGACAGAGAAAATTTCTGGTACAATTATTTTGTGAGTGCATGCAAGTGCACCACACTTCAGAACAGATGTAAAGGCCTTTGAAAAGGTACAGAGGAGATTTACCAGGTGGTTACCAGCAACATTCCCTTAATTTTTTTTTGAGGGGGCCCTCTACGGGGCTGCATGGCCCATTCAAACTTCCGCACATGCGTGTTCTTTTTACATTGGGAAGCTGGCTCACCGACTGCGCAGGACCTCGAGGCAGCTGTGCAGCCTGAAGGGAACGTTGGATATCAGGGTTAAAAGACTTATGAGGAGAGGTTGGATAAGTTAGGACTGTTCTCCTTAGAACAGAAAAGGTTGAGAGGTGATCTCAAGATGATGAGAGATTTCGATAGGGTAGATAGAGGAAAAATTATTCCCGAGTGGGTAAATAATCAGAAGTCATAGATTTAAAATCATTGGCAAAAAATCAAGAGGGGAGATGATGAGAATTTTTTTCACTCAGACAGTTGTCAGAATATGGAAAACACTAGGTGGTGGAATCAGATTTATTAATTAAATAATTTTGAGAGAGATTTGGGCAGGTACTGGAGGATGAGGAACTTACAGGGAGGGTTATGGACATAAAGCGGAGATATGGGTCTAAGCACCACTGCTCTTTCAAAGAGCACAATGGGCAGAATGGCCTCCTGTGCTGGAAGTTTCTATTATGATTCTATTTACTGGAGTACAGGACTTTGGCTAACCACCTCCATTGAAACTAGTAACTATCTCTAGAATAATTTGTGTTGTGTTACTTCCCCCCCTCCCACACAAACACAAAGGACGCTTAAGAATGTAGCAAATGAAAATCCATTTTAAATTCACATTATATTGGCCTATTGAAAATTTCATATATAATACTAAAATTTTAAAGTTTGAAACAAGAGCGAGTTCTGCTTCCATCATATTCCAAACTCATTTCACCATGGACCCTTACAGTTGGAAGATATACTTTCATTGCATCAGTCTGGATTAAGTTCAAGACTCATTTCCCAGAGGCAAAACAACAGTGTTCTAACCCACTGTGCCACCCATCAGAGTTCAGAATTAAGGAACAGTAGTCACAAAGTAGAATCTGGCTTGAAGCAGCATTATAACTACTGGGCTCCCAAATTGCAACAACAAAAAAGCATATTTTAAAAGTTAAACTATTCAACATCACAATTTCACCCAACTTCCTAATATGTAACAAATTACCTTCTGCAGAATGTTAATCAGCTTGTTTTTCCCTTCAATTAACTCAGCACAGAGCTGTTGCTGTTTGATTAGAATGTCACGCAGATCCTGTGGAATCTTACGGGCCTTAGCTGACAACCATTTCTTTGTGATGGCCTCAAATTTTTCCTCACTCATTGTTGCTTCATTCTCCAGCCTCGCATTCCTTCAAACACCAAATAAATCTTTTAAATCCAGCATTTTGTAAACTGAAAACAGTTTCAACCAATGTAAATGTAAAGATATTTTTCACCCCACTATTACAACAACAGCGTGTATTTATCTAGCACCTTTAATGTAGCAAAAGGTCCCAAGGCGCGTTACAGGGTGTCAAATCCGAGCCACATAAGGAGAAGTTAGGGCAGATGATCAAAAGCTTGGTCAAAGAGGTGAATTTTAAGGTGTCTTAAAGGAAGAAAGAGAGGTAGAGAGGCAGTGAAGTTTAGGGACGTAATTCCAGAGCTTAGGGCGTCGGCAGCTGAAGGCATGATCACCGATGGTTGAGCGATTAAAATCAGAGATACTCAAGAGGCCAGAATTAGAGCAGCGCAGATATCTTTGGGGGGAGTGGGGGGGGGGGGCGGGGGTGGAGTTGTGGGGCTGGAGAATATTAAAGAGATAGAGCAGGGCAAGGCCATGGAGGGATTTGAAAACAAGGATGAGAATTTTTAAATCGAGGCGATGCTTAACCGGAAGCCAATGTAGGTTATTCAGCAAGCACAGGGGTCATGGGTGAACAGGACTTGGTGCAAGTTAGGACATGGGGAGACGAGTTTTGGATGACCTCAAGTTTATATAGGGTAGAATGTGGGAGGCCGTTGGAATAGTCAAGTCTAGGCAATGTCATTGTCATTGGCAATGTCAACAGAAATTTTGGAGGTTTCAATACTGTTTTATCTGGTATAATATGATTTTTTCATACATAACTAAGACAATTACATTACGAGTACAAGCAGTCTTCGCAAGTTAATTCATGATTTTATGGACAGCAATCTGACACTCAAACCACTACCAGACCACAACATGTTACAGAAGAATGCTTCTGCGTAATGTCACTTAAAAAATATTTTGCATCCTCTTTTCAAAAAAAATTTAGGATACAAGGCTGTGCAGATGCCCACTAGCAGTTACCTTGCAGAAGCGGTCAGCGGGAATCATGAACATATTGGTCCATGATACAGCCAGGATAAGTGGAACCAGCTTCAACTTTTCCCGCCAGGTTATGGCTTAAAGAACATATTGAGAACGTTTCAGGTAGTTCTGAGAAGTACAAAAAATTCAAATCCCAGGTAGATGGTACTTTGTCATGTAGATTAATTTTCTAGGTTTCTTCCAAGAATCAGGATCACTACCGCTCATAAATTTATTGCTAAGGTCAGGTGATAGGCTACAATATCTGTAACTTGAGCCCTCAGTGAACTGGGTTATGAATCCAGACCAAGTAAAGAATGCAAATACATAATAAGTTTTTTTTTAAAAGGAGAAAGAAAAATATATATTTTATTTTCTTAAATTAAAGAATCAATTTAACATCAACTGCTTTTCCTACACATCAATTCCACATACTACAGCAAATGAAAATATTGTAGATTGTAATCTTCTGAAACTTTTTAAAATTCTGTACTTATTGCAAACCTTAATGCTCAGCATGAAGTTGGAGCAAAATCCCTCAACATTTTTACAACATTCAACATATATAGCAGACCATGTTAATTGACAAGTGTGTCTCTCGTGAGCTGTTCCACCAGAAAAGATTTATGCAGGGGACACAACATCAAGTACGATAAATGGGCATTTGTCTTCTTATCCTTATAACTGATCAGGATTCCCAGAAAAGTGCATTTGGTTCAAGTCTGTTTCTCATCTTTAACAATTATGTCAGTAAAAGTGATGATTTTGTCTTTGCTATGTGGCCTGAAGCCTCTATAGAGTAATAAACTCTTCACTTAAAAAGATAAACAGCAATAGAATCACAACTGATATATACAGAGCGAACTGCATAGTGGGTTAAATGGTCTCTTATCTTCAGCATTAAAAAAAACAAGTCAATAATTGCGGTGAAAAGAAAACGGTGATTTGCCCATTCAATCCAATTCAATGAAGATTAAACACCCTCTTTGCTAAAAAAAAAGCATTCAGTTCTTTGGCTTGACAATCACATATAATTTATAATACAAAGCAAGTGACCAATAGAACTGTAAAAGCTGAGAGAAGAGCAAGAACCTTCAAAAAAGTTCTTATTGTTACTGCCAGAAAATTCAACAACAGCCAATGAACTGCAAGAGTAACAGATTCAGTTGCTAACCCATCATGTTAATCAATCTCAAACAGCCAGGGCAGTAATTACAGGTTTGTCTCAGCATCCCAGGGCTAGGAGAAAGAAAAAAATAGCTAGCCAGAGTTCCTATCCCTCAATCCTATCAAGGAACTAGTGCTGCAACTGAATGGGTGTGGGGGAGAAGTGAGGGCATGTGCAGGTTCTGCTACGATAGTCACCATTGTGAAAAAGCCTGCTAACATTCACTGTCCAAGCTCAGATGAAGAATGCTCACTTAAGGCAAGGTAATGGAGAGTCACTTTTTCTTGTAAAAGTATTTCCCAACTGCCTCTAAAAGGTAAAAGGGGGACATTTTTTTTTCCCACCAACAATTCCAAAACATCAATGTAGTACTGGTACAAATGGCAAAGTAAAGACAGTATAATTGACTCACCTTTGCTTTTGCGCTTCTCTTTCTGTGTTTCTCCTCTGCATCTCCTTTGAGTCTTCAGCAATTTGTATATTTGTGACCAATGATGTCCCATCTCTTTTCAGCTTAATCAGCCTCTTTAAAAATTAAAACAAATGGTCAATCCCTTATAATTCCAAATTAAAGTACCTCACATTGCCTCCCACAATTGACATGAGAACAACTTTCATTTATAAAGGGCCGTTAAAGTAGCAAATATCCCAAGAAGATTTCAAAGGAGCATTGAGAGAGGTGACAAAGTATGACTGAAAAGCTTTTTTTAAAGGGTGGATGAGAGGGAAGTAGCAACATTGAGGGGTACAGGGAAGAAGCTCCACAGAGTAGAGCTAAAACAGATTAAGGTGGAAATTACTGAGGCCCTAGAATTTATATTACAGAGCTCTACAGAATGAGGATGTGTGCGAGGGCAATGTAATACCCATTTTTAAAACGGGAGACAGAGCTAATCCTAGTAATTACAGGCTAGTTAATTTAATATCAGTAAAATGTTAGTGCACCTAATTACAAATGAAATTACAATGTTCTAGATAAAGAAAGAATTATTAGAAGTAACTTGGATGGATTTCAAAAAGGATGACCATGCTTGACAAACCTCTTAAATTCTTTGAGGAGATAAGAGATGTGGTAGTTAGGGGAAATACGGTGGATGCCGTGTATATAGACTCTAGGAAAGCCTTTGATAAAGTACTGCACAGGAGATTACTAGAGAAGATTCAGGATCTGAGATTAGGAGGATAGCAACCTGGATTAAAATTTGAATAGAAGGGAGAAAACAGATGAGTGGTTAAGACCAGTTTTTCCAGAGTGATTGGAATTGATTATTGGTGTCCCACAGGATTCAGTTCTGGAGCATTTCTGATGGGAGTAAAGGCTGATAAATCCCCAGGACCTGATAGTCTGCATCCCAGAGTACTTAAGGAAGTGGCCCTAGAAATAGTGGATCAATTGGTGGTCATTTTCCAACATTCTATAGACTCTGGATCAGTTCCTATGGACTGGAGGTAGCTGATGTAACCCCACCTTTTAAAAAAGGAGAGAGAAAACAGGGAATTATAGACCGGTCAGCCTGACATCGGTGGTGGGGAAAATGTTGGAATCAATTATTAAAGATGTAATAGCAGCGCATTTGGAAAACAGTGACTGGATCAGTCCAAGTCAGCATGGATTTATGAAAGGGAAATCATGCTTGACAAATCTTCTAGAATTTTTTGAGGATGTAACTACTAGAATGGACAAGTGGGAACCAGTGAATGTGGTGTATTTTGACTTTCAAAAGGCTTTTGACAAGGTCCCACACAAGAGATTAGTGTGCAAAATTAAAGCACATGGTATTGGGGGTAATGTACTGACGTGAATAGAGAACTGGTTGGCAGACAGGAAGCAAAGAGTAGGAATAAACGGGTCCTTTTCAGAATGGCAGGCAGTGACTTGTGAGGTACCACAAGGTTCAGTGCTGGGACCCCAGCTATTTACAATATACATTAATGATTTAGACGAAGGAATTGAATGTAATATCTTCAAGTTTGCAGATGACACTAAGCTGGGTGGCAGTGTGAGCTGTGAGGAGGATGCTAAGAGGCTGCAAGGTGACTTGGACAGGTTAGGAGAGTGGGCAAATACATGGCAGATGCGGTATAATGTAGATAAATGTGAGGTTACTCCACTTTGATGATAAAAACAGGAATGCAGATTATTATCTGAATGGTGACAGATTAGTAAAAGGGGAGGTGCAACGAGATTTGGGTGTCATGGTATATCAGTCATTGACAGTTGGCATACAGGTACAGCAGGCAGTGAAGAAGGCAAATGGCATGTTGGCCTTCATAGCGAGAGGATTTGAGTATAGGAGCAGGGAGGTTTTACTACAGTTGTACAGGGCCTTGATGAGGCCACACCTTGAATATTGTGTACAGTTTTGATCTCCTAATTTGAGGAAGGACATTCTTGCTATTGAGGGAATGCAGTGAAGGTTCACCAGACTGATTCCCAGGATGACAGGACTGACATAAAAAAGACTAGATCGACTATGCTTATATTCAATGGAATTTAGAAGAATGAGAAGGGATCTCATAGAAACATATACAATTCTGATGGGATTGGACAGGTTAGATGCAGAAAGAATGTTCCTGATGCTGGGGAAGTCCAGAACCAGGGGTCACAGTCTAAGGATAAGGTGTAAGCCATTTAGGATCGAGCTGAGGGGAAACTTCTTCACTCAGAGAGTTGTGAGCATGTGGAATTCTCTACCACAGAAAATTGTTGAGGCCAGTTCATTAGATATATTCAAAAGGGAGTTAGATGTGGCCCTTACGGCCATGGAGAGAAAGCAGGAATGGGGTACTGAAGTGCATGATCAGCCATGATCATATTGAATGGTGGTGCAGGGTCGAAGGGCCGAATGGCCTACTCCTGTACCTATTTTCTATGTTACTGCATATATCAGTGATTTCAATTTATGCTGAGAAAGAGTGGCCTCAAAATCTGTAAATGGTACCAAAATAGGAGGTTTTGGAAGACTAAAAGCTGCTATGGGATATTAATGAGATGGGGGAATGGGGGAGAAAGTGGCAGATGGATTTCAAAGTTAGTTAGGAATAAAGTGAATTTGGCAAAAATAAAAGCAGTAATTATACTCTGAATGGAAGTAGGCTCAATGATGTGGAAGAGCAAAGGGATGTCATGGTACAGATTTCACAACATCATTGATAAGGCCATAAAAAAAGTAAGTTTTATCACGTGAGGTATCAAATTTTAAACGTTGAGATGTAATGATGAAACTCTATAAGACTTTAATAGGACCACAGTTGGAATAGTATGTGCAGTTTTGGGCTCCATAGTATTGGAATATTGAAAGAGTGTTGATGCAATAGAGTGCAAATTCACTTGGATGCTGTCTGGAATGAGGAAATATAAATATGAAGAAATACTTAATAAATTGAGGCTTTTTTCATCGGAACAATACAGATATGATACGATGGAAGAATTATGAACGGATGGGACAGCGTAGTTAGAATCAGACCGTTTCAATAGTTGGAGGATCTAGAATGATAGAGGCATAGATACAACATTAAATATAAAAAATTTAGAACAGACAGAAAGAGAAACTTATTTATACAAAGTTTTAAGGATGTGGAATTTACTTCCAGGGTCAGTAGTTGAAGCAAAACCTATGATAACATTCAAGATAATACTGGATTAGTGGATGAATGAGAAAGAAAAGAAGGGATATGGGAACAAGGTGGAAAATGGGATTAGGACTATTTATTTACGTGGAGGGTAAATGCCAACATTGACTGATTGTCCTCTTTCAGTGTTGTTACCTCTATTTATGTTATGTATTTCTATGTTGGACGGCTGAAGCCTCTGCCACTGATGGTGGAGTGGTGGAAGAGGGGGGCGCAGGAGGCCGGAGTCAGAATCCTAGGATGTAGTGCAGCAGGATGTTGTAGTAGTAGGGTGGGACAATGAAATTATGCATTTTTAAAGAAAGACAGGATTTTGAATGAAATGTATTGGGGACAGAGAGCATAGGAATGATGGCTAAGCTGTTATTAATGTGAGATATGGACTTATGGCCAAGATTGTATGGTCGGCAATGGTGGGGCGAAGGGAGTGAAAGGTGTAAGAGGACAGAGTTGGATAAACGGAGAGTTCTTGGAGGATTATAGGGCTGGAGGAGGTTACAGAGATAGGGAAGAGTAAAGCCATGGAGGGATTTGAACATGAAGATGAGAATTTTAAATTGTAGGTGTTGGTGGACTGAGAGCCAATGTAGATCAAAAAGCAGAGAGATGTTGGGTAAGCTATACTTGGTGTGGGTTAGGATACAGGTAGCAACTTTTTAAATGAGTTCATGGTTATGGAGGGTGAAGCATAAGATTTCAGCTAGGAGAGCTTTGGAATAGTCAATTCTGGAGGTAACAAGAGCATGGATGAGGGTTTCAGCAGTAGATAGTCTGAGGCAGGGGCAAAGACAGGCAATGTTACAGAGGTGGAAGTAGGCGATCTTTGTGATGGAGAGAATATGAGGGTATGGGGTTGGATATTCAGCAAATAGGAGGCTGATGAAACAAAGTCCAGTTCAGCCGAAACCGTGGGTGCAATGTTACACAATTAATTTAAAGATGCTTGTTTTTTTTAATTCATTCCGGAATGTGGGCGCCATTGGCAAGGCCAGCATTTATTGCCCGTCCCTAAATGCCCTGGAGAAGGTGGTCGTGAGCTGCCTTTTTGAACCACTGTAGTCCTTGTGGTGAAGGTACTCCCACAGTGCTGTTAGGGAGGGAGTTCCAGTGACGATGAAGGATCTGCGATATATTTCCAAGTCTGGATGGTGTGTAACTTGGGAGGGGAACTTGCAGGTGATGGTGCTCCCATGCGCCTGCTGCCCTTGTCCTTCTAAGTGTTGAGGTCACAGGTTTGGGAAGTGCTGCTGAAGAGTTACTGCAGCACATCTTATAGATGGTACACACTGCAGCCACAGTGTACCGGTGGTGCATGTTGAAGATGGTGGATGAGGTGCCAATCAAGCGGGCTGCTTTGCCCTGGATAGTGTCGAGCTTCTTGAGCTTATTGGAGCTGCACTCATCCAGGCAAGTGGAGAGTATTCCATCACACTCCTGACTTGTGCCTTATAGATGGTGGAAACGCTTTGGGGAGTCAGGAGGTCAGACACTCGCCGCAGAATACCCAGCCTCTGACCTGCTCTTGCAGCCACAGTATTTTTGTGGCTGGTCCAGTTAAGTTTCTGGTCAATGGTGACCCCGCCAGGATGTTGATGGTGGGGAATTCGGTGATGGTAATGCCGTTGAATATCATGGGGAGTTGGTTAGACTCTCGCTTGTTGGAGATGGTCATTGCCTGGCGCAAATGTTACTTGCTACTTATCAGCACAAGCCTAAATGTCATCCAGGTCTTGCTGCATGGACTGCTTCATTTTCTGAGGAGTTGCAAATGGAATTGAACACTGTGCAATCATCAGCTAACATCCCCACTTATGATGCAGCGAAGGTCATTGATGAAGCAGCTGAAGATGGTTGGGCCTAGGACACTGACCTGAGGAACTCCTGCAGAGATGTCCTGGAGCTGAGATGATTGACCTCCAAAAACCACAACCATCTTCCTTTGTATTAGGCATGACTCCAGCCAGTGAAGAGTTTTCTCCCACATTCCCATTGACTTCAATTTTGCTAGGGCTCCTAATAAGTAGGGCTCCTAATCAGAGCCACTCAGTCACAGAGTAGCTCACTAATGATTAGATTTTCCAACATTATTTTACAGACTGGTCATAACTTAGAAGCGCGATTGTGATTATTCACATTTGCAAAAGAATGGCTAAAACTTAGAAATTAAAAAAATGTGAATGTTACAACACTGAAATAAAATCAAAAAATGCTATAAATACACAACAGATCCATCAAAAGCATAGGTTAATATTTTGGGTTGTGAAGCTGCAGCACAAATGTGATTCTGTCCTTTTAGATATTGTTTTTATTCCTATAACTCATCACTGGTGGAATACCTCCAGAGCATCAAAGGAACAAGGATTGTAAAAGTTAAATAAAGCACATTGCTCAAGTAAATAGTCTTTAATACCCAAGAAAAATCCAAGGAATGCCAACTGCACAATTTAACAACATTGTTGCTTTAGTCTTCGGTTACAGAGATAGGGAGGGGGCGAGACTACGCAGAGATTTGAAAACATGGATGAGATTTTTTTAATTGATGCCTTGTCGGACCGGGAGCCAATGTAGGTCTGCAAGCAAAGGGATGATGCGAGTTAGGATACAGGCAGAGATTACGGGCAGTTTTGGATGAGCTTAAGCTTATGGAGGGTGGAAGATGGGAGGTCAGTCAGGAAAGCACTGGAACAGTCAAGTCTAGCGGTAACAAAGGCATGATGAGGGTGTAAGTAGCAGATGAGCTGAGGCAGGGGCAGAGTCCGGCGAGAACAGTAAAAATTCTTACTGCTGACATCCGTTTCCCCAACATTAAGCATGTTTAGAATGGACTGAGCAAAGAACTACTGTCCACTCTGCTAGCTAAAAGACAAATGGAAACAAGCAGAATGAATTAGAGAGCATTGCATCAGCAGAGACTTGGTATTACAGATTTAATGTCAATGGGGGGTGAAATTACAACCTATCATGTCACAAAACACATTTTCTTTCGCTTTTCCGATACCAGAAAGGTCACTCACAGCAGAATCAATGTGCTGTGATTGAGAAATGAACTCTGTGCAGCATTAAGCTAAAGATAAGAGAAGATTGGAGGGTGAACGTGGACAGGTCTGTGTTAACATTAAATGACTGACCTGATGTGAGTCCGCAACCTGTTTGCAGCCTTTACTCAGGTCCTCTATGCCCTCTTCATCAACACCATCAATTGCAATCTTGGCTTCCCTGGAAAATGATTTGATACCTCCTTCATTTATTATGTAATTTTTTTAAATTTGGCAGATAAAACATTATTGGCGAGATTGCTGTATCATCTGGGTGTAGCAAATGTCAGTAAATCGGGTATGTCACAACACACACCTGTTCAATTTTCTTTCCATTAAATGCAAGAAAATCGGGTTATTTCCTTTATGGGTGTGTGTTTCAACCCGCACGATTTTCTGATAGGTGCATTGAATTGATTGGGTGAAGCAAATAAGAGCAGACCTAGGAAAATTTCCACTAATATTGCAATATATAGGTAATCTACGAATCAACTATCTCTTCTCTTCTTAGGCGGTCTCAACTATACAATCTCAATAGCTAAATTGTCAGCTTGGAACCCAAAGCTCTCTCAAGTGAACGTAAAAGATCCTACAGCACTATTTCACACCATCAACCAGCAACAACTAACTGACTTCTGATAAGCAAAGCAAATTTTGATGTAATGAAATTCCTTTATGACTAAAGGGTTCCAACTATACTAATTAACACATTAAATGAGTGATGAAACCAGGTGGGGACACTCAATGGAATTAACCTCCAGAAAAACAGAAATGTGATTGAAAGTGGTATTATAATACTGATCCTGAACGTTGCAGAGATAGCATCATGTTCTCAATGAAAGTGACTCAACAAATAAAACCATTGCATCACCATTAAAACAGAATGCTATTTCTAAAGCTATTGTACAACAATCAAATTACATAAACCATAATCAACTGGGCATTTTACATATCATTCCAATTTAGCGGTGGCTCAGAGGGTAGCACTCTCGCCTCTGAATCAGAAGGTTGTGGGTTCAAGTCCCAATCCAGAGACTGGAGAACAAAAATCTAGTCTGACATTGCAGAGCAGTACTGAGGGAGTGCTGCATTGTCAGAGGTGTTGCTTTTTGGGTGAGACGTGAAACTGAGGCCCCATCTGTTCTTTCAGGTGTAAAAAGAAAGACAGACTTAGATTTATATGTTGCCTTTCACGACCACCGGATGTCTCAAAGCGCTTTACAGCCAATGAAGTACTTTTGAAGTGTAGTCACTGTTGTAATGTGGGAAACACAGCAGCCAATTTGCGCACAAGCAAGCTCCCACAAACAGCAATGTGATAATGACCAAATAATTTTTTTTGTTATGTTGATTGAGGGATAATATTGGTCAGGACATTGGGGATAACTCCCCTGCTCTTCTTCGAAATAGTGGTGTAGGATCTTTTACATCCACTTGAGAGCAGATGGGGCCTCAGTTTAACATCCCATCCTACGATACTATTTCAAAGAAAAGCAGGAGACTTATCCCCAGTGTCCTGGCCAATATTTATCCCTCAATCAACATCACAAAAACAAATTATCTGGTCATTATCATAAAGCTGTTTGTGGAAGCTTGCTGTGCACAAATTGGCTGCTGCGTTTCCTACATTACAAGTGATGACACTTCAAAAAGTTCTTAATTGGCTGTAAAGCGCTTTGGGATGTCTGGATATCGTGAAAGGCGCTATATAAATGCAAGTCTTTTTTTATTGGATGTTTGGTTCTGAATAATTAAATTAAATTTATGCTAATTCTATTGCTGCAGCCAATTTGCTGTATGTTGTTACAGAATGGATTCCAGTAATAAAAATAAATTAAACTAGCAGCACTTTTTTCTTGCAAATCTGAAAACTGAAACTACTTTTGATTTATTAAATCTCAGTTGATTATTGTATAAATCGAATATCTGTACTGCAATTTCCAAACTGCAAATCTATACATTTGACCAGAGGTGGAATGAGGATTTATTTTTATTACATGCTATAGGTGTCGCATATATATATTACATGTCATTATTAGGCTTAAGGTTATTGCATGTGAACTGTGATAGTAAGGTCAGACACAGCTGGACAGTCTCACTGGTAAAGAGATTTCCAACTTCTCCAATGGATAACATTAAATGCTAAAAGCAGTGCATTTGTCGTTGTTGTTGTTGTTGCGTATGACAGGAAAACCTTATAATAGGATATCTAGTTTGGCTATCTATTTGATGGCCTCGTGAGAGTTTCCTCCCAATACTTAATTACTAATCCCTGCATGCATTTTAGAGATTCCTGCATTAAAATTGCCTGATCTGGAATTTATTTGCATTTTTGAATTTAGAATTTGTGGAGATTGTTGTGCAAAATTAACTCTCCAGGTCTACCATTTCCTGATCCTCTATAATGAGCCATCATTTGCTGCAAGAGTGAATCTAAGCGTCTGCCATTAGTTTGCACGTTCATGTTTTTTTAATTTTTGCATGACAAGTTGCTGAAAGTGCAAGCTGATAATGTCGCAACGAGAGAAACAGAAGATTTGGTATCGTGAACAGGACAAGCACCTATCTCCTCAACCAATCAGATTGAAGGATTGTGAAATTAACAACGCAAGGACTGACAAGGAAATGTGAATTATAGTGGGGGAACTCAACACCAAATCAGGAACAGAAAGAGAAATAGAGAGCGAGGGAAAGAAAGATTGGATTGAGGGAGAGAAAGAGAGAGAAAGGAAAAGTTTAAAAAATCTACATTTTTAAAAGCTACAACAATTAAAACCTGAAGGCATGATACTTCACACTTGTAATACTTCATCTTCCAGAGAGGTTGTTCTGCAGTAATCAACACTTATCACGTCGTTAAAAGGATACTTAGACAAGACTTTACTTTCTGTGGCATGTAACTTTACCCTATTCAATGCATTTCAACAGTGAGCTAGACAGCAAAGCAGCACATCTTGGACAGCAACTTTTGGTTTCCGCGTTTAACCGCGCATCTGCTCTCGTCTGAAGTTGTTGTAACATTTGCTTATAAATAATGGCAAGTACCATTAGCCTCACCGTTATTTTGACAGCAAATTGTCGCTCAATATTTCTACCCAACTTCCCCCTAATTTTTTTTTAAAATGTAAATATCTCAGTATGCATCACAGGACACTCTAAAATCTTCAGGTTAAACATTACTTTCAACTAGATCACCCATACTAATTCAACTATACAACCCAAAGCAAGTTTGTTTTTATTATATACGTTATTCTACATGTACAATATAGTACAACAAAAACATGAATATTTAAAGGCTGATATACAATCGCTGGATTTTTCTAATGTTTATAATGCACTAAAGTGAGGTCATGAAAGTCACACTGAATTAGGCTTACATCACTGCCATTATCTATTATTAACTAGAATGTAAGGAATGGTGTTAAATTACCTTTATTTCCTGTGAATCAAGCAATGCCGATGTGCTTAAATTGTCATACCATTTTGGGAGTGTTTCCTTGAGCCCATTTGTAGCACCCATGCCATCACGAGCTAACATTAACCAGTTCAGCCACATTCATTTAAACACCACGGATCCATCATCCCATAATCTTTCCTTACTCCAAAAGTACAAATAATTGTCCCTCCAACTTATTTGCTATATGCCCTTCAATAGCCCGGTGAAAATCTCACTTTAGTGGATTATAAACATTAGAAAAATGCAGAAATTGAATGTCCAGAACTTAAAGAAGGGCAACTTTGAAGGTATGAGGCGTGAATTGGCTAGGATAGATTGGCGAATGATACTGAAGGGGTTGACTGTGGATGGGCAATGGCAGACATGGATGAACTACAACAATTGTACATTCCTGTCTGTCGTAAAAATAAAAAAGGGAAGGTGGCTCAACCGTGGCTATCAAGGGAAATCAGGGATAGCATTAAAGCCAAGGAAGTGGCATACAAATTGGCCAGAAATAGCAGCGAACCCGGGGACTGGGAGAAATTTAGAACTCAGCAGAGGAGGACAAAGGGTTTGATTAGGGCAGGGAAAATGGAGTACGAGAAGAAGCTTGCAGGGAACATTAAGACGGATTGCAAAAGTTTCTATAGATATGTAAAGAGAAAAAGGTTAGTAAAGACAAACGTAGGTCCCCTGCAGTCAGAATCAGGGGAAGTCATAACGGGGAACAAAGAAATGGCGGACCAATTGAACAAGTACTTTGGTTCGGTATTCACTGAGGAGGACACAAACAACCTTCCGGATATAAAAGGGGTCGGAGGGTCTAGTAAGGAGGAGGAACTGAGGGAAATCCTTATTAGTCGGGAAATTGTGTTGGGGAAATTGATGGGATTGAAGGCCAATAAATCCCCAGGGCCTGATGGACTGCATCCCAGAGTACTTAAGGAGGTGGCCTTGGAAATAGTGGATGCATTGACAGTCATTTTCCAACATTCCATTGACTCTGGATCAGTTCCTATGGAGTGGAGGGTAGCCAATGTAACCCCACTTTTTAAAAAAGGAGGGAGAGAAAACAGGGAATTACAGACCGGTCAGCCTGACATCGGTAGTGGGTAAAATGATGGAATCAATTATTAAGGATGTCATAGCAGTGCATTTGGAAATAGGTAATATGATAGGTCCAAGTCAGCATGGATTTGTGAAAGGGAAATCATGCTTGACAAATCTTCTGGAATTTTTTGAGGATGTTTCCAGTAGAGTGGACAAGGGAGAACCAGTTGATGTGGTATATTTGGACTTTCAGAAGGCTTTCGACAAGGTCCCACACAAGAGATTAATGTGCAAAGTTAAAGCACGTGGGATTGGGGGTAGTGTGCTGACATGGATTGAGAACTGGTTGTCAGACAGGAAGCAAAGAGTAGGAGTAAATGGGGACTTTTCAGAATGGCAGGCAGTGACTAGTGGGGTACCGCAAGGTTCCGTGCTGGGGACCCAGCTGTTTACACTGTACATTAATGATTTAGACGAGGGGATTAAATGTAGTATCTCCAAATTTGCGGATGACAGTAAGTTGGGTGGCAGTGTGAGCTGCAAGGAGGATTCTATGAGGCTGCAGAGCGACTTGGATAGGTTAGGTGAGTGGGCAAATGCATGGCAGATGAAGTATAATGTGGATAAATGTGAGGTTATCCACTTTGGTGGTAAAAACAGAGAGACAGACTATTATCTGAATGGTGACAGATTAGGAAAAGGGGAGGTGCAAAGAGACCTGGGTGTCATGGTACATTAGTCATTGAAGGTTGGCATGCAGGTACAGCAGGCGGTTAAGAAAGCAAATGGCATGTTGGCCTTCATAGCGAGGGGATTTGAGTACAAGGGCAGGGAGGTGTTGCTACAATTGTACAGGGCATTGGTGAGGCCACACCTGGAGTATTGTGTACAGTTTTGGTCTCCTAACCTGAGGAAGGACATTCTTGCTATTGAGGGAGTGCAGCGAAGGTTCACCAGACTGATTCCCGGGATGGCGGGACTGACCTATCAAGAAAGACTGGATCAACTGGGCTTATATTCACTGGAGTTCAGAAGAATGAGAGGGGACCTCATAGAAACATTTAAAATTCTGACGGGGTTAGACAGGTTAGATGCAGGAAGAATGTTCCCAATGTTGGGGAAGTCCAGAACCAGGGGACACAGTCTAAGGATAAGGGGGAAGCCATTTAGGACCGAGATGAGGAGGAATTTCTTCACCCAGAGAGTGGTGAACCTGTGGAATTCTCTACCACAGAAAGTTGTTGAGGCCAATTCACTAAATATATTCAAAAAGGAGTTAGATGAAGTCCTTACTACTAGGGAAATCAAGGGGTATGGTGAGAAAGCAGGAATGGGGTACTGAAGTTGCATATTCAGCCATGAACACATTGAATGGCGGTAAGGCTAGAAGGGCCGAATGGCCTACTCCTGCACCTATTTTCTATGTTTCTATGTCAGCCTTTAAACATTCATCTTTGCGCGGTACTATATTGTACGGGTAGAATAAACGTCTTACTCCTGAGAGAGACAGGGATTTTTAAAGGCATGTTTGAAGAAAGGTGGGTCAGAAAGGCAAGAGGCGGGCAGGTTAATGGGCGGAGGAGACCGTGGGATGATTATCGCGGGCGGGCTCTGGACATGTGCATCAATCCCAGCGATGGCCGGGGGGGCAGTTGCCCTGGTGGAACCAGCAAGCGCTGCTCCATCAGTGGACCAGAGGGCGGGACACGCTCCGCCGCTCTCACCGTTTCTTCTCCTCCAGCCTCTGGGCCAACCGGAGCCTGCGGGCGGCGATCCGCTCCTCGGGGTCTTCCGAATTCAAACTGTAGCTGGGCGGCTCCTCGGCCGTCGAAGACATGGTGCTGGCGTCCAGGCCGGGCCGGTCTCCTTCAGTCAGCGGGCCTGGGACTGGGACTGGGCCTTCCTAGCTCGGATTCGGTTGCTTCCGTCGCTAGGTGACCGAGGTCACTGGGAGCCCGTGGTTGCTAAGAGACTGCGCGGACGCCTATGTGTGACGCCCCTCTCCTTGCCGCGAGCCACTTTCATTGTCACAGGAGCTTCCAAGAGCGAGCATTACAGGGAACCGAACCTGAACCTATTTTCTCCTAAATCCCTCGGCTTATCCAATTGATAAAGCAACCGTGAGGCTACGTCAGAGTCAAACACCAAACTTTGTTTAACATCCACGCCTCTGAGTCAGAAGGTTGTAGGTTCAAGTCCCACTCCAGAGACCAGAACACAAAAATCTAGGCTGACACTCCAGTGCAGGACTGAGGGAGTGCTGCACTCAGATGAGACGTTAAACCGAGTCTCTCTCAGGTGAATGTAAAAGATCCCATGACACTATTTCCAAAAGTAGGGGAGTTATCCCTGATGTCCTAGACAATCCCCAATTACAAAAGTTGGTGCAGTGCTAGACTGTATATGCTGACTCAACCGACACAAGACTTAAACTGTCTATACAAAAGCAAAATACAGTTTCTGTAAATCTGAAATAAAAACAGAAAATGCTGGAAATACTCAGGTCAGGCAGCATCTGTGGCTGATGCCAGGATCAAGGATGTCTCGGAGCAGCTGCAGGACATTTTGGAGGGGGAGGGTGCACAGCCACTTGTCATGGTGCATATAGATACCAACGATATAGGTAAAAAAACAGGATGATGTCCTACAAACTGAAGTTAAGGAGCTAGGAGTTAAATTAAAAAGTAGAACCTCGAAGGTAGTAATCTCAGGATTGCTAACAGTACCACATGCTAATCAGAGCAGAAATCACAGGATAGCTCAGATGAATACATGGCTTGAAGAGCGGTGCAGAAGGGAGGGATTCAAATTCCTGGGACATTGGAACCGGTTGTGGGGGAGGTGGGACCAGTACAAACCAGACGGTCTGGACCTGGGCAGGACCAGAACCAATGTCCGAGGGGAAATGTTTCCTAGTGCTGCTGGGGAGGGGTTAAAATAATATGGCAGGGGGATGGGAACCTATGTAGGGAGATAGAGGGAAGTAGAACAGTGGCAGAAGCAAAAGATAGAAAGAAGAAAAGTAAAAGTGGAGGGCAGAGAAACCCAAGGCAATAATCAAAAAAGGGCCACATTACAACAAAATTCTAAAGGGGCAAAGTGTGTTAAAAAGACAAGCCTGAAGGATCTGTGATTCAATGCAAGGAGTATTCGTAATAAGGTGGACGAATTAACTGCACAGGCAGCAATTAATGAATATGATATAATTGGCATCATGGAGACATGGCGCCAGGGTGACCAAGGCTAGGAACTCAACATCCAGGGGTATTCAACATTCAGGAAGCATAGGCAGAAAGGAAAAGGAGGTGGGGTAGTGTTGCTGGTTAAAGAGGAAATTAACGCAATAGTAAGGAAGGACATTAGCTTGGATGATGTGGAATCTGTATGGGTGGAGCTGCGGGATACCAAAGGGCAGAAAACGCTAGTGGGAGTTGTGTACAGACCACCAAACAGTAGTAGTGAGGTTGGGGACAGCATCAAATGAGAAATTAGAAATGCGTGCAACAAGGGTACAGCAGTTATCATGGGCGACTTTAATCTACATATACATTGGGCTAACCAAACTGGTAGCAATACAGTGGAGGAGGATTTCCTGGAGTGTATTAGAGATGGTTTTCTAGACCAATATGTCGAAGAACCAATTAGTGGGCTGGCCATCCTAGACTGGGTGATGTGTAATGAGAAAGGATTAATTAGCAATCTTGTTGTGCGAGGCCCCTTGGGGAAAAGTGACCATAATATGGTAGAATTCTTTATTAAGATGGAAAGTGACACAGTTAATTCAGAGACTAGGGTCCTGAACTTAAGGAAAGGTAACTTTGATGGTATGAGACGTGATTTGGCTAGAGTACATTGGCAAACTTAAAGGGTTGACGGTGGATAGCCAATGCCAAACATTTAAAGATCACATGGATGAACTTCAACAATTGTACATCCCTGTCTGGAGTAAAAGTAAAACGGGGAAGGTAGCTCAACCGTGGTTAACAAGGGAAATTAAGGATAGTGTTAAATCCAAGGAAGAGGCATATAAATTGGCCAGAAAAAACAGCAAACCTGAGGACTGGGAGAAATTTAGAATTCAGCAGAGGAGGACAAAGGGTTTAATTAGGAGGGGGAAAATAGAGTATAAGAGAAAGCTTGCTGGGAACATAAAAACTGACTGCAAAAGCTTCTATAGATATGTGAAGAGAAAAAGATTAGTGAAGACAAACGTAGGTTTCTTGCAGTCAGATTCAGGTGAATTTATAATGCGGAACAAAGAAATGGCAGACCAGTTGAACAAATACTTTGGTTCTGTCTTCACGAAGGAAGACACAAATAACCTTCCAGAAATACTAGGGGACCGAGGGTCTAGTGAGGAACTGAAGGAAATCCTTATTAGGCGTGAAATTGTATTAGGGAAATTGATGGGATTGAAGGCCGATAAATCCACGAGGCCGGATAGTCTGCATCCCAGAGTACTTAAGGAAGTGGCCCTAGAAATAGTGGATGCATTGATGATCATTTTCCAACAGTCTATCAACTCTGGATCAGTTCCTATGGACTGGAAGGTAGTTAATGTAACACAACTTTTTAAAAAAGGAGGGAGAGAGAAAATGGTTAATTATAGACCGATTAGCCTGACATCAGTAATTGAGAAAATGTTGGAATCAATTATTAAAGATGAAATAGCAGCGCATTTGGAAAGCAGTGACAGGATCCAAGTCAGCATGGATTTATGAAAGGGAAATCATGCTTGACAAATCTTCTAGAATTTTTTGAAAATGTAACTAGTAGAGTGGAGAAGGGAGAACCAGTGGATGTGGTGTATTTGGACTTTCAAAAGGCTTTTGACAAGGTCCCACACAAGAGATTGGTATGCAAAATTAAAGCACATGGTATTGGGGGTAATGTACTGATGTGGATAGAGAACTGGTTGGCAGACAGGTAGCAGAGAGTCGGGATAAACAGGTCCTTTTCAGAATGGCAGGCAGTGACTAGTGGGGTGCCGCAGGGCTCAGTGCTGGGACCCCAGCTCTTTACAATATACATTAATGATTTAGATGAAGGAATTGAGTGTAATATCTCCAAGTTTGCAGATGACACTAAGCTGGGTGGCGGTGTGAGCTGTGAGGAGGACGCTAAGAGGCTGCAGGGTGACTTGGACAGATTAGGTGAGTGGGCAAATGCACTGCAGATACAGTATAATGTGGATAAATGTGAGGTTATCCACTTTGGTGGCAAAAACGTGAAGGCAGAATATTATCTGAATGGCGGCAGATTAGGAATAGGGGAGGTGCAACGAGACCTGGGTGTCATGGTACATCAGTCATTGAAAGTTGGCATGCGGGTACAGCAGGCGGTGAAGAAGGCAAATGGTATGTTGGCCTTCATAGCTCGGGGATTTGAGTATAGGAGCAGGGAGGTCTTACTGCAGTTGTACAGGGCCTTGGTGAAGCCTCACCTGGAATATTGTGTTCAGTTTTGGTCTCCTAATCTGAGGAAGAGCGTTCTTGCTATTGAGGGAGCGGAACGAAGGTTCACCAGACTGATTCCCGGGATGACAGGACTGACATATGAGGAGAGACTGGATCGACTGGGCCTTTATTCACTGGAGTTTAGAAGGATGAGAGGGGATCTCATAGAAACATATAAAATTCTGACGGGACTGGACAGGTTAGATGCTGGAAGAATGTTCCCGATGTTGTGGAAGTCCAGAACCAGGGGACACAGTTTAAGGATAAGGGGTAAACCATTTAGGACTGAGATGAGGAGAAACTTCTTAACTCAGAGTTGCTAACCTGTGGAATTCCCTACCACAGAGAGTTGTTGATGCCATTTCATTGGATATATTCAAGAGGGAGTTGGATATGGCCCTTACGGCTAAAGGGATCAAGGGGTATGGAGAGAAAGCAGGAAAGGGGTACTGAGGTGAACGATTAGCCATGATCTTATTGAATGGTGGTGCAGGCTCGAAGGGCCGAATGGCCTACTCCTGCACCTATTTTCTATGTTTCTATGTAATATAAAATGACGTACTTCTTTTGAATGTTTCTGTTGAGCAACATTGTAAAGAGATTTGGATCATTTTTGATTCAGCAGCTAGTAGAAGGGATTATGGTTTTAGTATCAAAATAATTAAAGATAGTAAGAGCTGGATGATTCCTTTTTCTTATTCCAAGTTATAATGGTTAAACATTTTGATGTTTGATCCAAAGCCACTATATTACCTGTTGTAGATCTACAAGTATGTAACGGAACCAACCAGAGGGCAAGCTATCTTGGATCTGGTCCTGTGTAATGAGACAGGATTAATAAACAATCTCCTTGTAAAGGATCCCTTTGGAATGAGTGATCAGAGCATGGTTGAATTTCAAATTCAGATGTTGGTGAGAAAGTTGGATCTCAAACCAGCGTACTAAGCTTAAATAAAGGATAATATGAAGGTATGAGGGCAGAGTTGGCTAAAGTGGACTGGGAAAATAAAGTGTAGTATGGTTGATGAACCGTGGTGTACATTTAAGTAGATATTTCACAACTCTCAAGAAAAATATATTTCAGGGAGGAGGAAAGGGTGTGAAAGAAAAGATAGGTATCCATGGCTAACTAAAGAAATAAAGGACGGTATCCAATTAAAAACAAGGGCATACAAAGTGGCCAAAACTAGTGGGAGGACAGAAGATTAGGAAGCTTTTAAAAGCCAGCAAAGAATGACTGAAAAAATGATTAAAAAAGGGAAGATAGACTATGAAAGTAAAATAGCACAAAATATAAAAACAGATAGCAAGAGTTTCTATAGGTATATAAAAAGGAAAAGAGTGGCTATAGCAAATGTTGGTCCCTTAGAGGACGAGACCAGGGAATTAATAATGGAGAACATGGAGATGGCAGAAACTCTGAACAAATATTTTGTATCAGTCTTTACGGTAGAGGATACCTACAATATCCCAACAGTGGATAGTCAAGGGGCAATAGGGGTGGGTGGGGGGGAAAGGAACTTAACACAATCACAATCACTAAGGAGGTGGTACTCAGTAAAATAATGGGACTAAAGACAAATAAATTCCCTGGGCCTGATGGCTTGCATCCTAGGATCTTAAGAGTAGTGGTGGCAGGGATCGTGGATGCATTGGTTGTAATTTACCAAAATTCCCTGGATTCTGGGGAGGTCCCAGCAGATTGGAAAACTGCAAATGTAATGCCCCTATTTAAAAAAGGAGGCAGACAAAAAGCAGGAAACTATAGACCAGTTAGCCTAACATCTGTGGTTGGGAAAATGTTGGAGTCCATTATTAAAGAAGCAGTAGCAGGACATTTGGAAAAGCATAATTCGGTCAGGCAGAGTCAGCATGGATTTATGAAGGGGAAGTCACGTTTGACAAATTTTCTGGATTTATTTGAGGATGTAACAAACAGGGTGGATAAAGGGGAAAAAGTGGATGTGGCGTATTTAGACTTCCAGAAGGCATTTGACAAGGTGCCACATAAAAGGTTACTGAACAAGATAAAAGTTCACGGGGCCGGGGGTAATATATTAGCATGGATAGAGGATTGGCTAACTAACAGAAAACAGAGAATAAATGAGTCATTCTCGGGTTGGCAAACAGTAACTAATAGGGTACCACGGGGATCAGTGCTGGAACCCAACTATTTACAATCTATATTAACGAGTTGGAAGAAAGAACCGAGTGTAATGTAGCCAAGTTTGCTGACGACACAAAGATGGGAGGAAAAGCAATGTGTGAGGGGGACACAAAAAATCTGCAAAAGGTCATAGACAGGCTAAGTGAGTGGGCAAAAATTTGGCAGTGAAGTATAATGTTGTAAAGTGTGAGGTCATGCAGTTTGGCAGAAAAAGCAAGTTATTATTTAAATGGAGAAAAATTGCAAAGTGCTGCAGTACAGCGGGACCTGGGGGTACTTGTGCATGAAACACAAAGGTTAGTATGCAGGTACAGCAAGTGATCAGGAAGGCCAATGGAATATTGGCCTTTATTGCAAAGGGGATAGAGTACAAAAGCAGGGAAGTCTTGGTACAGTTATACAGGGTATTAGTGAGGCCACACCTGGAATACTTGGTACAGTTTTGGTTTCCGTATTTACGAAAGGATATACTTGCTTTGGCGGCAGTTCAGAGAAGGTTTACTAGGTTGATTCCGGAGATGAGGGGGTTGACTTATGAGGAAAGGTTGAGGAAGTTGGGCCTCTACTGATTGGAATTCAGAAGAATGAGAGGTGATCTTATCGAAACGTAAAAGATTATGAGGGATCTTGACAAGTTGGATGCAGAGAGGATGTTTCCACTGATAGGGGAGACTAGAACTAGGGGGAATAATCTTCGAATAAGGGGTCGCCCATTTAAAACTGAGACGAGGAGGAATTTCTTCTCTGAGGGTTGTAAATCTGTGGAATTCGCTGCCTCAGGAAGCTGGGACATTGAATAAATTTAAGACAGCGATGGACAGTTTCTTAAATGATAAGGGATTAATGGGTTATGGGGAGCAGGGCAGGGAAGTGGACCCGAGTCCATGATCATATTAAATGGCGGAGGAAGCTCGAGGGACCGTATGGCCTACTCCTTCCCCCAATTTCCTATGTTTTTAAATCCTAGAAGACCAAAGGGAAACAAAAATTCTACTTCAGATTTTGTTCTGTGTATTTTTGTTTCAATGACTCTGTGGGGCATCAGCTAAAACCTTGGCGTTCTGATAGAAGATATGACGAAAAAGACATACTTTAATGCAAATGGAATATAAATACAAATGCACAGCAGGTCACTCAACATCTGTAAAGGGAAATGATGTGTAAGGACTTTACAGTAATAACCTAATACCAGAAATCCACATGAGACACATTCTCTGGACAAGGTCACTCTGTGACCTGCACCTTTATTCACAGGACCAAGAAGTAATGACCCTGCGTGGGACCTACCTTTATATACCTGGATGACCAGGTGAGGAGTGTCTCCCACAAGTTCACCCCGTGGTCAAGGTGTGCATTTCTCAAGTATATACAGTATTGCAGTGTTGTTACATGAAGGTTACATACGTGACATCACCTCCCCCCCCCACCCCCAACGTCTTATTGGGATCACAGGTTTAGTCTTTCGGGTGGTCTGCGCTCCCTCGTGGAGCACCGCAATTGGGGCTCCGGCTGTTGAGCCTTGGCCTGCGTGTCTGTCCCCTGTGGTGATTCCGGCCTGTCCAGGCTGACTGCAGGGACTGTGCATGCTGCTGATTGTTCTTGTTGCTTGTTCACTGGCGGTGGTGTGAATACCATCTCATGATCTGCCTCAGGTTCCTTTTCACAAGGAGCTCCACAGGCGGGACCCCCTTGAGCGAGTGCGGTCGGGATCTATAGGCCAGCAGGAGGCACGATAGGCGGCATTGAAGGGAGGGACCTTGAATCCTGAGCATGCCTTGTTTTATGATTTGGACCGCACGTTCCGCCTGGCCATTGGAGGCCAGCTTGAACAGTGCTGTCCTGACATGGTTGATGCCATTACCCGATATGAACTCCCGGAATTCATAGCTTGTGAAACATGGGCCATTATCGCTAACAAGGATGTCCGGCAAACCGTGGGTCGCAGAGATCGCACGTAGACTCTCCACAGTGGTGGATGTCGTGCACTAATTCAAAATGATGCACTCGATCCATTTTGAGTACGCATCAACAACAATGAGAAACATTTTCCCCATGAACGGGAGCACGTAATCTACGTGAATGCGTGACCATGGCCTGGTGGGCTGAGTGGGGCCTCCCTGGGGGCATTTCCCAGCTGAGCACACGTCATGCACCTGCGAACCAGTGTTCCAGTTCTGAATCAATTCCCGGCCACCAAACGTATGACCGGGCAATGGCCTTTATCAGCACGATGCCTGGGTGCTCGTTGTGGGGTTCTCTGATGAAAGCTTCCCTGTCCCTCTGGGGCATGACTACCCAGCTGCCCCATAGTAGTAGGCAGTCGGCTTGGCTGGAGAGCTCATCCATCCGCCTGTGAAGCGGTCTGACCTCCTCAGGGCATGCTCCGTGTGCGGGCGCCCAATCCCCAGTCAGGACACATTTCTTAATCAATGATAGGAGGGGATCTCTGTTGGTCCAGGCTGTCAAAGGCATCAACGGCCATTACCATCTCAGCGCTTTGCCCTGCTGCCCCCTCAGTGTTGGCCAGTGGAAGCCTGCTGAACGCGTCAGCGCAATTTTCAGTGCCGGGCTGGTGCCGGATGGTGTAGTCATAGGCAGCCAGTGTGAGCGCCCATCGCTGTATGCGAGCTGACGCATTGGCATTGACAGCCTTGCTGTCTGACAACAGGGATGTTAACGGCTTGTGGTCCGTTTCTAATTCGAACCTCCTGCCAAAAAGGTACTGGTGCATCTTTTTCACCCCATAGACACATGCGAGTGCTTCCTTCTCACCCATCCCATATCCACGTTCTGCTTGAGAGCGCGACCTGGTGACATATGCCACAGGTTGGAGTTTCCCCTCAGCATTGCACTGCTGCAACACGCACCCAACCCCATAGGACGATGCATCACATGTAGAACCAATTTCTTACAGGGGTCGTACAGGGTCAACAACTTATTTGAACAGAGTAGGTTACGCGCCCAATTGAAAGCCCGTTCTTGACAGTCCCCCCCAAAACCAATCGCAACCCTTACACAGGAGCACGTGTAGCAGCTCCAACAATGTGCTTAAGTTCGGCAGAAAGTTCCCAAAATAGTTCAAGAGTTCCAGAAATGAATGCAACTCTGATGTGTTGCCGGGCCTGGGCGCTCGTCGAATCGCCTCTGTTTTGGATTCGGTCGGCCGAATCCCGTCTGCAGCAACCCTCCTGCCCAGAAACTCAACTTCGGGAGCCAAAAACACACACTTAGGCTTCTTGAGTCGCAGGCTTACCCGGTCCAGTCGGCGTAGCACCTCTTCCAGGTTGTGGAGGTATTCCTCGATGTCCCGACCCGTGACGAGGATGTCGTCCTGGAATACAATTGTTCCAGGAATGGATCTGAGCAGGCTTTCCATGTTACTTTGAAAGATCGCGGCGCTGATCAAATGCCAAACAGGCACCTGTTGTAAACAAACAGTCCCTTGTGCGTGGTGATTGTGGTCAGTAGTTTGGATTCGTCGGCCAGTTCTTGGGTCATGTAGGCTAAAGTGAAGTCCAACTTGGTGAACAGCTTGCCACCTGCCAGCGTGGCAAAAAGATCCTCCGCTCTCGGGAGCGGGTATTGGTCTTGTAGTGACACCCGGTTGATAGTGGCCTCGTAGTCGCCACAGATCCTGACCGAGGCATCCGCTTTTAAGACGGGAACAATGGGGCTCACCCAGTCGCTGAATTCAACGGGCGAGATGATGTCCTCTCTCAGCTTTCAATTTTCTCCCGCATCACATACGGCACAGCTCTGGCTTTGTTGTGCATTGGTCTGGCAGCCGGGGTGATGCAAATCACTACTTTGGTACCTTTGAATGTCCCGACACCAGGTTGGAATAGCGACTCAAATTGCTGTAGGACCTGTGAGCATGAACTTCGCTCCACAGAAGACACTGCATGCACATCCCCCCCCATTTCCAGTTCATCTCAGCTAACTAGCTCCTCCCCAACAGTGCGGGACCATTACCCGGGACAATCCAGAGCGGCAGCCAGTTCATTGACCCATTGTGTGACACAGCCAACATTGCACTGCCTAGCACTGGAATGATTTCTTTGGTGTATGTCCGTAATTGAGTCACAATGCGATCTAGTTTGGGTCTGCTGGCTTTGAGTGGCCATAGCTTTTTGAATTGTTGAATGCTCATGAATGACTGGCTGGCCCCCGTGTCCAGCTCCATGCGTACCGAGATGCCGTTTAGTCAGACCTTCATCATCATAGGTGGCATTTTGTTATATGAGCTGTGAATGTTTGCCACTTGAACCCGCTGAACTTCAGTATCCATTGATTTGCCCCACGCGTCATCCTGTCTCGCAGACCCCTCTTCTGGTCCATCTGCCTCGTAAATTAGCCTGGTCACAGGTTCCCTGCACATTCTGGCTAAATGGCCAGTGAGGTTACAATTTCTGCAGGCGAACTGTTGAAACTGGCAAGTCCTAGCAGCATGTCTGCCCCCACACCTCCAGCATGAATTGAGATTCCCATTGTTGTGAACGAAAGAGCTGTTACCAGGCATTCCTCGCTGATTGTCCCTTTGATTGCTCTACAGCACTATGTTAGTGGGTGTCAATAGCCCCACCCCAGAATGCATTGTCCACTGGGATGGTGTAAATGTCCGTTCAGCCTGCTATTGTCTGTGTTGAAAACCTATTGCTGCCTGGGGTGTGTCAAACCGCCTTTGCCTGCCTGCTGCTGGGTTCTGAGTCGCGTTTATGATGTTGACCCCGATCCATCATCACGTTGGAGTCAGGGTTGCGCGCGTATATTATCTTGGGTTTCCTCCTCCCCCGCCATAAAAGTCTGAGCCAGCAACGCCGCCACTTCCAAGGTCAAGTCCTTGGTCTCCATTAACTTTCTGAAAATCACCGCATGACCGATGCCCTCAATAAATAAATCCCTTAGAATCTCCCCCCTGCAGGTGTCTGTGAACTTAGAAAGGCTGGCCAAGCGTCGGAGGTCCGCAATGAAGTCCGCTATGCTGTCCTTCCCGACGTCGGTGGGTATAAAATCTGTGTCGAGCCATGTGTATGCTGCTCGCTGGTTTGAGGTGCTCACTGATTAGCTTGCTGAGCTCTTCAAAGGTTTTGTCCGCTGGCTTCTCGGGTGCTAGCAGGTCTTTCATGAGCGCGTAAGTCTTAGATCCACAGCTCGTCAGTAGATGAGCCCTTCGCTTGTCGGCTGCTGCATCTCCCAGCCAGTCCTTCGTGACAAAGCTCTACTGAAGCCTCTCAATGAAATCATCCCAAGTCCTCCCCAACACAGGACCGTTCCTCTGTGCTACCGGTGGCCATTCTCGTGGGTCATTGATTCCCGTTTCTCGTTGCCACTGTAAAGTCCTTACACAATACCACACGAGGCACATTCTATGGACAAGGTCACTCTGTGACCTACACCTTTATTCATAGGACCAAGAAGTGATGACCCTACGTGGGACCTCCCTTTATATACCTGGATGACCAGGTGAGGAGAGTCTCCCACAAGTTCACCCCCTGTGGTCAGGGTGTGCCTTTCTCAAGTATATACAATATTGCAGTGTTGTTACATGAAGGTTACATACATGACAATTACATTTTGGGCATGTACGTTTCATCAGAACACAGCTGTGATCAATTCTGAAACTGCTGCAGATTTGACATCACTTGTTGTTGGAACTGACATTTCTAATATACCCCAGAAACTAATACCATCATAAGCATCAAACTTCAGTGAATCCAATTGTGATCAGCACCTGCTCTGTCCTGTATCATGTTAACATTTGTACATTACATGCTTTCATCCAAATTGTAGCTAGTCATGCCCTTGAAGTTTTTAAAAAAAAGTAGAAACCATGGCTGTTTTTGTTAAATGGATAAATTAAAACTTGAAAGCCTGCAGGCAGAACATATTTACAATTCTACAAAAGCAAAATGCTGCAGATACTGGAATCTGGAATAAAAACAGAAAATGCTGGAAATCTCAGCAGGCCAAGCAGCATCAGTGGAGAGAAAACGGAGTTAACGTTTCGGGTCTATGACCCTGTGTCAGAACTGGAGTGTATTCGGAAAGAACAGATTCTTAAGCACTGAAATGGGGAGGGGAAGAAAGAACTAAAGGGAAGGTCTGTGATAGGTTGGAAGACAGGAGCGATTCCCTCCACAGATGCTGCCTGACCTGCTGAGATTTCCAGCATTTTCTGTTTTTATATTTACAATTCTAACTGGAAACATAATAGTTAATAGCACAGAAAGAGTTCTGATATCATCTGATGGTTTATTGTTTCATGAAGGATGATCGATGAGCTTTATCTTCAGATTGATGCAGTAAACTCAAGACAGCCTGGGCACCTTTTATTTCCACGCCACCCAGATGATATAAATATTTATATTCATGTGCTATTAAAGAGTTTCCCTATTGTGATAGGTTTTCTTTGATTTTGCAATGTCAGAAGAATCCAAAATCAGGTACAATTATTGAAGCTTTCCATAATATTTTGTTTACATAGCCAAACAAGTTGCATCATGGCAGCAAAATTGAACTCCATGAAGTTGAAGCACCCATACTGCATGAATCACAATCAGTTGGAAAAATGCAGAACAAAACCAAAGAATTGTGATGTACACTTACTTTGGTTCCAGAAAACTGTTTTGAATATTGACAAGTGTTAACTTCTCTGTAGCCACTTTACTGCATTTATTTTGCTTGTGTATAACTTTATATCTTGCAATAATTACATTTCTAGTTTAGCATGAAAGGCATGGGTTTTTTTCCCACCTATTAGAGCAATAAGACATCTAAGGTGGGCAACCTATGCATCTTTAGTGCATAACTAAAGAAAAAATTGTATCCTGTGGCACGTTTACCAATTCACTCTGCACGAGGTTTGAGTTTCACACCACAGAAGGCATAGGCTTGCTTGTCCATGGACACTACATCTTATTGCTATAAGCATTAGTGTTAGAAGGCGGCTGAATTGTAATAGTGCCAACTTAACCATTGATGCACTATTAAGTATCTGACTAGACTAGACCATCACCCAATTATTCTCGCGTGACGATGCTGTCTCTGTCGTTCCATGTGAGATGTGGTACTGAGGAAGGTAGAGCAATTTTAGCACCATGGTGCAAAATCTCTGCCTTTAACTAGCATGGCCAAGTTGCAAACATAGGGGAAAAACAGCTGTGATGCTCTGCTTCTCGCTCATCTATGATCTAGTGCATTAAAAAATCCAAGCTCAACTTAGAAATAATTACAATTCATGAAAATGTGATGGCAAACTTTGTTATTGTTTGGGAATGCAGTAGATGTACATCATTTTGTCAGGGTTTAATCGTAAATTTTCAGGATATTTTCTCCATGAAGTCAATTTCCCTTCAACATCCTTTACAGCTGCTAAGGAACATGGCTACCTAAAATGTAATATTTTGCATTAAGGACAGTAAAAGGTTGCATTTTTCAATAAAGTGTGATAGGAAATTTACATAACTTCAGCAATGTTCAAGAAACGATCACATTACATAATGCTCTATGAAACACATGACAACAAATTAAATTTGCTATTGTTTTCCAGCTTTATTAAACTTTCAGTTCGCCTTTACAATAAATAAATACCATAATAGCATTTTACAAATTAAATTAAAGCTACCACAGACCTTATTCAACAGTAGACATACATTCTGTTCTGATGGTCACAGTGTAGAGGGAATCTACAACAAAGATGTATTTTATTTCTGCTGAACCATTGGCTGCAGCACATCTGTGTGCAATGTGAAGTTCCCAGCAAAGTTCAGTTAAAAATGAGAGGCACAGGTTAGCAATGTGGAAGTAATGCAACTAACTGAATGCATAGTTTTGAAAAGGTGGCATATAGAAAATATTTAGGGAGAAAGTTCTTGTCCTATTTCCAGATATATGCCATGAAAGTTCAATGACCTCAGATACATTTTCAAGCAGACCGAGCTCTGCAACATTTACTTTCTGGGAGCACGATACGTACTGCTGTATGCAACAGTACTGTGAATTCCTTATTTATTACAATGTAGATCATTACTTTATGTGCAGCAAACAAGGACCCAAAATGTTTTTTTTTAATACTTTTGAGAACATACCAAGGACACTTATCAAGAAATTATTGTACCCTACAAGAGACCTGCAAAGTAAATGGGCCTTGTATCCTATTTTGCTCCATTTAGAGCTTTGAATTATCATAAGTACATCAGACTTTGAAAATGAATGCATGAATAGTGGAATATAAAACGCTGACAATATGAACCAAAATACTGCCCGACATTTCTTGACTATGCTGGACAGTAAATTAATTTTGTTCTATAGAATGTATACCACCAAGGTGTCTTCATGCAATACAACAGTCTGAATCAGCATGTACTTCGTTTTCAATATCACATTTGTAAAGGTTTTACAGCATCTGCATATGTAGTTTACAAATAAGTGTGCAGCTTACACTGTATGCTTTCTGGTTAAATACACATACTCTTGCACAGAAATAAAGTAATGATCTGCAGGAGATGGAATGTTCTATTGGTAGAGATTATATTAGTACCAGTTAGGGTATTAATACCAGTTAGCCTTATATCAGTCATCCCATGTCTTTTTGCTACTACTAATAAAAGCTAAAGAGGTAGAATGGGTATTTCAAGCAACAAAGGCAGCAAAGGTTTAATTAATAACTTCGTCTTTAAAACTACTCTATAAAGTCATAGATTGTAGATGGAGTCAGGAACAAAGGCAGATCAGACATTCAATCCTCATAAAGCAATTGCAAATTATGTTCTCAGTTTTAGTGTGATGTATTTTCATATACAAGAATCCCACAATCAGCACTTAACAGTGTAATCAAATGAACTGCACACATTCAAAACACTAAGTCTTAATTGCATATATTATTTAATTCCACAGCTGCATCTCAATTTGACAAAAAACATTCTTCAAAAGGAACACCAGCTACTTAAGGTAATGCACTGCAAATTACCATCAAGACCATAACCACATCATTTTGAAGTACAATCTGGGCTCTTTCAAAATTCTCCCCCAAGGTTGATAGTTGTACCGTTAGCAGAGAACTGGGCATACTTTTATAGAAGATAACTATGACAAGCCAATCAAAAGGCAATTTAGAGATTAAATATGCAAAAAGATGAACTGAACTCATTGAAAAATATGATTTAAGGCTATAAAAGCACATTTTGTATTGTAAAAAAAAACGAATGGTTCTCAAAAATAAACTGCTCCTGGTTTTAGAAAGCAGACATCCCCCATTCTTGAAGGCAGGTCTTTTTCCAGGAGCCCTTAATTAGCAAATGTAGCAGTTATACACCAAGAGTCCCTTTGCCACATTAGCTTGGAAAATATATTTCAGTAAGATGTTGCTGGCACTATTCTATTTGCAAATACTGCTTTTCCTCTCCCATTACAGTTGCATAATCAATAAAACTTCTGCAGATGCTAAAACGCGGACCCAGGCACAGCAAATAATACCAGTGTTTAACAGGGGAAAATATTACACTTAATCTATAAATACTTAGGATTTGTTTCACTGAATTTCACAACTTTAAGACATCTCTGAAAAATGTTTCCGTACACATCCCATCTTTCCAAATATGTTGATTGTTTTAGAGTGAGCGTTCAAGTAACAGATACGGTGCAATGCCAATTTTAACTATTGTTAAACAAATCTTAATTGTGAAGGCTATCTGCAGTAATCAGCTTTCCTTGAAATATATAAGAACATAAGAAATAGGAACAGGAGTCGGCCATATGGCCCCTCGAGCCTGCTCCGCCATTCAATAAGATCATGGCTGATCTGATCATGGACTCAGCTCCACTTCCCCACCTGCTCCCCATAACCCCTTATCCCCCTATCTTTTAAGAAACTGTCTTATTTCTGTCTTAAATGTATTCAATGTCCCAGCTTCCACAGCTCTCTGAGGCAGCTAATTCCACAGATTTATTCAAATAATGTATGCAAGTAATTAAATCAGCTAATCATAAATTGAAAATCAGAGAAGTGCCAAAGAAAATATAAAGTAATAATTTCATGACAATGCAGAGCATGGATATACCAATAAGGAATGCAAAATCCAGGCAGAAGAAACTTCTGAATGAAATTCCTCCCAATGTTTAGCAAATTTATCAAAATAAATGTTATCAAGTGTTAAATTAAAACATTTGAAACCTAAAGCATAAAAATGATTTGTAAAACATTGCCATACAAACATGAAATTGTTAATTCATGTTGATGTAACCCAATTGAAAGGCTTTGAGTGGTGTATGAAAGTCAACGGTCTTTAAAGTACTTAAGCTTGACAAAAATCCCAATTTGAACTGATTCTGACAAAATATGAATAACACTGTTCACAAAGGCCACTGAAAAGCTGCGTTAAAACCAATTTAACTATCAGCTGACAAGTTTATTTCACTGTTACTGTGTGCCTCACCAATAAAATCATGGTCAAATTTCAAGTTTGCCGTCTAGTATACAGCTATACACTGTTACTTAATGCTGCAACTTACAAATGTTTCACTTTACAAAAATATTTTTTAGAATCTTTCAATTTAACAGAAGGGGTTGTCACAATGTAAGATTTCCTCAAGTGTTTCAATTATGCTCAGTTTTGTAGAATCCCTTGTCAAACAAGCCCTGTCCAAAAAATAATCCTGCTTCTGCAAACCATAATATTGTAGCATTTTGGTTTTTCTAAGGAAAATTCCTAACGAGTATCTCTAATTTTTCTGAAATATTACTCCTTTCTTCAGGAGAGCAGCTAAATCTTATCCCACATTGTATCACTAACATAATTTATGATTAAAGGGAAAAATTCACCAGGCAATTGATTGCAAATATACATTTTTTTTTTAATTGCCATCCAAGTTTTACATCTTAGCATATGCAAAATTGACTTTTCTTCTCATACTCCCTTGTTTCCCAGTAAACCATTGTAAACTTGTGAAAATACATGGGAGGGAGAAGAGACAGAACATGAGCAACCTCTTAACATTCACAGCCTCAGAAAAACATCAGGGCAGTAAAATATTACTGCTGAACACATATCTAATAGAGATAAAACTATACATAAATATTCAGATTAAGTTACCTGTATGCATAAGAGGTTAAGCATTAACAATAATTGCATACCTTCACTGAATGATTAACTGTGACCAGGCTTCTCGGAATTATACAGTGTGTAAATAATTAAACCAGTTAAACAATCATTCACAGATTAAAAGTAGTCAGTATTAAGTGAGCAGCAAAATGGTTTTTTAACTATATTAATAAAATCTGCTTTCAAAAGATAGAAAACAGATTTTGATATAGTTGAATCCTAAAATTATTGATTTGCCAAAAACATTTCAAGACCATTGTGCAAATTGAATTGAATAACAGTGAACTGGAACGTCATGCTTGAAAAGCACTTCAGAATCCAGTACACATCTGGCAAGGTTCAATATTATAGAAAGCCTAAAACATGGTGTGGAAATAATTTTGTTATCTGTCTGATTGTACAGGACCTCCAGTACTTTGGGTATATGGAAACAGCCACAACGCACCTTTGGACCCAAAACCACAAAAGGCCACAATAGTTACTGCATCCACTTCATAATTACATATAAAGAGGTTTACATACCTCAGTGCTAAGTAACAGTTGAGCTAATTGTGCTAAGAGTGATGTAAACAAAGCCAAAATTTGACCATCAGCCCTTTATACACAATATTTGAAGTTTTCCAGAAAATTTAGACTGCCACTACTTAAACAAAAACTTAAGACACGGTTATTAGGGTGTTCTGTTCTTTCTGCTATATTGTGCATGGTTTAAAACAAAACAAAAAGGCCAAGAAGAATACTGTAGTCCTGTAAGAAATATCAAGTCCGAGGTGAAAATTGCACCCAATGTATTATCGCTTTTAGAAAAAAGCAAAAAGTTTAGTATGTAGTGCATGGGAAAATGTTCAATACTATCCTCATCATCTATAAATAAATAAAAAATCAATTACACAAGTCACCCATGAGTGCAACAATGTTCACTATTTTTCTCCACACAGCATCTGGTTAATATAACTTTTATTTAAAGCTTATAATTTAGGGGGGAAATTGTGCTTTTGTAGGTTACCTCTGTGAATAGAATATAAAAATATAGCAAAATCCTGTGATATCGAGAGGCACACAAGCTCTGGACATCTCACCCCTTACTCAATGTCAGAAAATTTGAGTGCAGAGTGCCAGAGAAGAACCCATTTGCACCATCAGAACATGCACATTCACCTGTAATTTTTTATTTTCCAAATCAGAAATTTGTGTTGGTGTGCCTGTAATATCGTGGACACATTGTAATTTAAAATAGCCTTCTTAGCCACGAAATTACTTCAAAAGGACAGCAGTTCTATTTTTCATTAACAGGAAGAATGGAAATTGTATCCTGCATATTATTGTACAAAATATGGCTGGTTGGGAATGATTCATGGAACGTGCACCTATAACAATCCCAATACCATTTCAAGACGGTACACACACCAATGCTTCTCACCAAATCCATCATTATCAATGTTCCACTGGACTCAATCACCATGGTTTAGCACTTTTGGCAATGAAGATGCAAGATGGAAAGTAAAAGGATTTGTACACAGCTACATGACAGTGACATCATTGTAACAAACAAATATGGATGTCTAAGAAATGTTGCGGCAATTATGTAAACAGCTGTTGGTAACAGCTACTTTCTGTCTGGATTACTCAGTAGATGTCTGAAGTCACAAATAATCAGAGCCTATTGGACTTGACTCAGAATGTGTATGTCTCTAGTAATATACAAGCTGCTTGCATTAGTTTCTAATAGTTACCTCTTGAAATTAGATACTTAAAGTTTCCTACAAGGTCTTGCATGCCAGTTCCTTACATCTGCAGTATACAGACAAGTGATGGAGTCCAACCACTGATAATCACCCAGGCCCTTGAATTCAGTCTCGTTTGAACCAATGCACTAACTAGAAGGATCTAACAATCTGAGTTCAAAAAGGGATAAGCAAAATACATGCACTGAAAATTGAAGCTGAAAACTAATGAATGATATTTGAATATTGAGAGTTGCACCCTTTGATAAATATAGAATAGCTTATTCTATTGTCAAATCACTTCACAGATTCCATAGAACACTGACTATGTACAAGTGGGCTTTGAAACTTGTGTTTTGGCTGAAACTTGGATGGTCGAATTGAACACTTTGATTTACTTATGATCTGAAGTTCAGCTTCAAACTGATTGAATTGCACCAAAGCTGAACTTTAGGTACTCATCCCCAAGAATATTGACAACATATGTACAAAATCAGAATTAAGCATGTACAAACAACAGTTGATATAGTAAATGATAAATGGAAGAAACATGATTACTCGTATAAATTCCACAAAAGTTGGATACAGAACAAAAAGGCAATATACATCAAGTGGGATTCTTTTCACTTTATTCAAATTTCCCCACTTCAGTACTATTAGGTAGTTAAAATAGTCAAACAAAGGATTTGAAGTTTTGCAATATGTTAGTACAAGAGTCTAATCAGTGTTTTATGTTCGGAGACAAACTATTGATACAATTGTGGTGTCCAGCTGCAACACACAACTTCTAATTGTAAATGAAATTGGTACACTATGCAGTCTTGAGTATCTCGTGGAAGATGTAATTATAAATAAATTAACATTTTTTTAAATTTTTATGGTAAACTAATTTGGATCAGTTGAATTCCTTAAACTGAAACTGGAGCCAGTTCAAAATCATTAACACAAATTAACAAAATATTAGAACTGGAACTATTCCACTGGCCCAAACTATGCTTTGAATAGAAATTACACTGATGTAATATGAAAAAGCTTGCTTTATTATGGCAAGCTTCACCAGTAAGAGATACAATATCTCTATGGAAAAGAGACCATTGACTAAATTGTACTAAACATATAGAAAGGATCCATCAAATTAGAACAACAAAAGTATGAATTCTTACACCATGAAGCAGGACTGTCTGAACATTCCCCTCACTGTAGTATAATTGTGAAAATCCACACAATATATTCATTGTCTTTCCTAAACAGACTTTAGGTACAAAACCTCTGGTTGTGCACATAAACTAAACACAATTACTGCTCGTCATGCTTGTTCCTTCCAAGTATACCTTGCTCTAAGACTTTTAGTATACTCTTCATTCAAGCAATCCTCCATGAAAGAAAACCAGAATTTATAGTAGAAAATCGGCATGCATTCACCACCACAAAACTGAATATTTGAAACAAAAGAAAAAAAGTGAAAACAGCAATTTAACAGGTTTTGATTTGTTTCTGATAATCCACAATGTTTATAAACTTTACATTTTCATTCAATTTCCTTTGTAAATTTTATAATTTACTCATTCAAAAAAAAGTCTTCTTTAAATACATGCTTTAAATATAGGCTGTGGCAAATTCCAACATACTAGGCTCTCATACTATTCCCTCTTTTTGAAGACCTGCAAGTTCCAATATCAGCAACTTTGCTCAATTGGGCTATAAAGGCAAGTGAATGTTCAGTCTCTCTAGTATTATAAGTAAGGTGGAATTGTCTTTCAAAACATGTGTTTAAGAAAAGATGTGAACAGAACTTCCAATGAGTAAATTACAAAAGCATAATCGCATTGCCCAAGGACTAGGTTGTGAATCTGTAAAATGAAAGTCTGTTGAAATATTTACTAGCCTGTTTTCTTGGATACAAGCTACCATCTACTTTATTGAAGACTCCAATAGTATAACAAAACTTTAAAGAAGGGAGCATTACACCAAAAGAAAATCCAGTGCCAGCCAGTTGCACACAATCTGTGCTTGTGCACAGTTAATGTCTATTTAAATACTTAATTGAGTTATTAAACCTTTATTATCGGTAGATCTCTCAAAACAAAAGCTTAATGCTTATAAAGGGACTATCTCAATCTTCTGTTTTCTACTGATGGTGGCGGTGGTGGGCACAGTTTGTTGTGATGGCTGAAGCATTCACAGGCTGCTGGGATGGTCATTCTTTACAATACTTCAGAAGCCTGCAAGCCAATTTTCTGTTCCTCCTCTAGTCATTCTGTATTTGGTTTCTTCAGGGAGAAGGCGTAAATGTTAAAATGTTTGCTCAGCTGATTCACCTGTTTTAAGATAAAATAAAATTACTGTACTCCCAAGTTAAAAAGGAGGGATTTTTCATATCCCTGGAAAATAACAGTGATCTAATTCCTTTATCTATTTTCAATTCCAGGTGTGTTGGGTTATTTGTGGTACTTTTATTTCATTGTGAACTGTTCTGAAACTACTGAGAGCTCTTTACCCATTCACCCTGATAGAATATAAATTACTCAAAGCTCCAGAAATGAAATACTGTGCTAACACACCCATCCAGCATCTATTCTAAAATTAAAATAGAAATGTTGCAAATACACAGTTCAATCATTATTGGTAAAGAAGATTTGAGTGTTTCCCCTTCAACAGAATTGCCTTTTAAAGCTACTGTGTCATACAGTTAACAGCAATGATTTAACTACAAAAACTGGTAAAATTACTCAAAATCTACTCACCACACATACTCCGTAGTGAATATGTGCGAAGGTTATTACTGTAGTCAAAACAATGAGAAGATAATACTCTTTGTCTGGTACGATACCAGAGACCACAAAGATCACACCTGCAACCAATGGCAGGAGAAGGCAGCTGAGGGGCTGACAGCGAGTGTTACTCATCTGGCAAACTATAAGTTTACACTGCAAAGTAGAGGAAAACAAGCAGTTAGTCATGTTTATACAAATAAAGGACAAGAGGGTTTCTTTCCTAAAAAAAAATATTTTCAAACAATTTGAGAACAGGCAGAGAATGCTCCCAATGTACTAGCCAAGATCTATACCTTATCCATTAAAAAAAATACTCATTTCATTTGCTGCTTGTGGGTCTTTGCACTTTTTAAGAATGTGTGCACAAATTGCTGTATTTACAGACACAATCATGATTGCACTTTAACAATGTTTTGGCATATTAAGGCACTGTAAAAATGCAACTTTATTACTGGGAATAGTTTATAGAAATGAGATGTTGAATAGTGTGTTTATTTTTTGGACATACAACAAAGACAGTAATTTAGATGTATGCAATCTCTATTACATGATAAATAGTCAACGCTAATAAAAACCCTGCTTTAGTTATTAAGCAAGATTGCAAATTTCCAACATTTGAGTGAAAAAGCACACGAGCTAAACTATTAAAAATGAAGAAAAAACAATACAATTACTTCAATAAAGGATACCATGTGAATCCCTGTACTGCCACATTTAAACAAGCAGCCCTAAACAGATTACATATGTTTGTTATTGGGTCCTGGTTTATTTCAAAATCTCATGTTGACTGACAGCAGCAGTAGTAAACAGTCACATGAATCAGCTCAAATTGAAAGTGATCTTGTGAAAAGTCATATTGTTCTAATGACATTAAGTACTGCTAACTGCATTTGAAACAGATGATAGTACATTATAACAACATAAGAAATAGGAACAGGAGTAGGTCATACAGCCCCTCGAGCCTGCTCCGCCATTCAATAAGATCATGGTTGATCTGATCATGGACTCAGCTCCACTTCCCTGCCTGCTCCCCATAATCCCTCATCGGTTAAGAAACTGTCTATCTCTGTCTTAAATTAATTCAATGTCCCAGCTTCCACAGCTCTCTGAGGCAGCGAATTCCACAGATTTACAACCCTCACAGAAGAAATTCCTCCTCATCTCAGTTTTAAATGGGCGACCCCTTATTCTAAGATCATGCCCTCTAGTTCTAGGCTCCCCCATCAGTGGAAACATCCTCTCTGCATCCACCTTGTCAAGCCCCCTCATAATCTTATACGTTTTGATAAGATCAACTCTCATTCTTCTGAATTCCAATGAGTAGAGACCCAACCGACTCAACCTTTCCTCAAGTCAACCCCCTCATCTCCGGAATCAACATAGTGAACCTTCTCTGAACTACCTCCAAAGCAAGTATATCCTTTCGTAAATATGGAAACCAAAACTGCACACAGTATTCCAGGTGTGGCCTCACCAATACCCTGTATAGCTGTAGCAAGACTTCCCTGCTTTTATACTCCATCCCCTTTGCAATAAAGGCCAAGATTCCATTGGCCTTCCTGATCACTTGCTGTACCTGCATACTAACCTTTTGTGTCTCATGCATAAGTAGCCCCAGGTCCCGCTGTACTGCAGCACTTTGCAATCTTTCTCTATTTAAATAATAACTTGCTCTTTGATTTTTTTTTCTGCCAAAGTGCATGACCTCACACTTTCCAACATTATACTCCATCTGCCAAATTTTTGCCCACTCACTTAGCCGATATGTCCTTTTGCAGATTTTTTGTGTCCCCCTCACACGTTGCTTTTCCTCCCATCTTTGTATCATCAGCAAACTTGTCTCTTCTTCCAAGTCGTTAATATAGATTGTAAATAGTTGGGGTCCCAGCACTGATCCCTGCAGCACCCCACTAGTTACTGATTGCCAACCAGAGAATGAACCATTTATCCCGACTCTGTTAGTTAGCCAATCTTCTATCCATGCTAATATATTACCCCCAACCCCATGAACTTTTATCTTGTGCAGTAACCTTTTATGTGGCACCTTGTCAAATGCCTTCTGGAAGTTGAATTCACCACATCCACTGGTTCCCCTTTATCCACCCTGTTTGTTACATCTTCAAAGAACTGCAGCAAAATTTCCAAACATGACTTCCCCTTCATAAATCCATGCTGACTCTGCCTGACCAAATTTTGCTTTTCCAAATGTCCTGCTACTGCTTCTTTAATAATGGACTCCAACATTTTCCCAACCACAGATGTTAGGCTAACTGGTCTATAGTGACTTCTTTCATGATTTGGTAAAAAGGGTTAATTACTCAGTAACTTGTATGTATTCTAATTGAAGGCTGGTAGAGTAAAGGCCAATACAATTCAAACTGGTAGAACAGTTTGTCAAGCCAAATTTGGACTTCCTTTACTCCTTGGCATAAATTGGGTCATAAATCCCAGACAGTTCCAGACAAACTCAGGTGAAGGGGTTAAGGATTCGTCTGGTGCCAGTGATAAATATTCTTGTCAGGGTATATATCCCACTGTTTTTACAACCCATATAGGTCATTTAGCCCCTCAAGCCTGTTCCGCCATTCAATGAAATCACGGCTGATCTGTGACCTAACTCCATATACCCACCTTTGCCCCATATCCCAATAGCAGCTTTGGTTCACAAAAAGCTATCAATCTCACATTTAAAATGAACAATTGCCCGAGCATCAATTGCTGTTTTTGGAAGAGAATTGCCAAACTTCTACCACCCTTTGCATGTAGAAGTGTTTCCAAGCTTCACTACTGAAATGCCTGGCTCTAACTTTTATACTTAACCCTTAACCGTCTAAATTTCAGGGAATACTGTAGTTTGAGCAATCTCTCCTCGTAATTTAACCCTTGGAGTCCAGGTATCATTCTGGTAAATCTACGCTGCACTCCCTCCAAGGCCAATATATCCTTCCTAAGGTGTGGTGTCCAGAACTGCTCACAGTACTCCAGGTGTGGTCTATACATGACTCTCCTTTTACATACCATTTAAAGGTTATTATGAATCTAGTTGTCTCTAAATGAACACTAGAGAGCAAATCTTGTCTTTTGCCATCAAAGACCTTATTGTTGGAAGATTTCCTGTAAACCATTGCCATTTGTACTACAGAAACTAACACAGGTGACTTTCCCATTCATTCAAAGAGAATCCAACATTTGAAAAGTACAAGCATCCAAGCCAACCCATATTTGCGATTGTTGGCAATTTTTCCGACGAGTAAACAGATATAAAACTGAGTAAACGAGTGTTGAACAGGTGAATGAAGTATCCAAAGTACCAAGCAGGCTACATCTAACAAATGCTGATGGGCCAAGAGTGTAAGATAATGGTGAACAAATATCTTCCCGGTAACACAAATAGACCAGTCCAAAGAAAAGCACACCTATTGTTTATAGAACAACATTCTGAAGGTCCATCAAGGTTAGCTATACCACTTGAATTCTATGAATATGCCTTGTTTCAATAAATCTTGCAAGTGAGTTCTCAGCCTCTCAAAAATATATCTGTTAACCAATGCAAGAAACAGTAATCAACATTGTACTTCAATGCCAAATTCGAGCACCCATCACATAAGGGCTACTTATGTTATCCTCAATTGGAAACTGATTGAGCCACCAAGAAAGTTCAGAGAACTTTTCATTGAGCACTGCAAATATGATTGCCATCAATTCTACAACTTTCAGACAATGCTTTGAATTATCTTTACTGTCGAATAAGAGAGATACCATAGCCTGAAACATGAAAAGTCATCACAGGCAGTCCCTCGAAATCGAGGAAGACTTGCTGCCATTCCAAAAGTGAGTTCTCAGGTGACTGAACAGTCCAATACGGGTATTACAGTCTCTGTCACAGGTGGGACAGACAGTTGTTGGAGGAAAGGGTGGGTGGGGAGTCTGGTTTGCCGCATGCTCCTTGCGCTCGTTTTCTGCATGTTCTCGGCGACAAGACTCGAGGTGCTCAGCGCCGTCCCGGATGCTCCTCCTCCACTTAGGGCGGTCTTTGGCCAGGAACTCCCAAATGTCAGTGGGGATGATGCACCCGATGAAGGAGGCTTTGAGGGTGTCCTTGAAATATTTCCTCTGCCCACCTGGGACTCGCCCGCCGTGTAGGAGTTCTGACTAGAGCGCTTGCTTTGGGAGTTTCATGTCGGGCATGCGAACAATGTGGCCCGCCTAACGGAAGTGGTCGAGTATGGTCAGTGCTTCGATGCTAGGGATGTTGGCCTGATCGAGAACACTGACATTGGTGCATCTGCCCTAAGGGGATTTTTCAGGATCTTGCGGAGGCATCACTGATGGTATTTCTCCAGCGATTTGAGATGTCTACTGTATATGGTCCACGTCTCTGAGCCATACAGGGGGACAGGTATCACTGCAGTCCTGTAGGCCATAAGCTTGGTGCCAGGTTTGAGGGCCTGATCTTTGAACACTCTCTTTTCTTCGGGCAGCCGAAGGCTGCACTGGAGGTGATGTTGAACCTCGTCGTCGATGTCTGCCCTTGCTGATAATAGGCTCCCGAGGTATGGAAAGTCATCCATGTTGTCCAGGGCCGCGCTGTGGATCTTGATGACTGGGGGGCAGTGCTTTATGGCGGGGTCTGGTTGGTGGAGGACCTGTGTCTTACGGATGTTTAGTGTAAGGCCCATGCTTTCGTATGCCTCGGTGAAGATGTTGACAATGACTTGTTCAGCCTCTGAATGTGCGCAGACGCAAGCGTCGTCCACGTACTGTAGTTCGACGACAAAGGATGGGACGGTCTTGGATCTGGCCTGGAGGCGGCGAAGGTTGAACAGGTTCCCACTGGTTCTATAGTTTAGTTCCACTCCAGCAGGGAGCTTGTTGTGAGGTGGAGCATTGCAGCAAGGAAGATCGAGAAGAGAGTTGGCGCGATGACACAGCCCTGCTTGACCAACTGGCAGGAAATTATTCCCAGAGATGCATGGAATTGGCAGTTAAGATCACAAAATCCTGCTTTGGATCCAATTGTGATTTGTTGATGAGAAACATTTTTTTTAAACTGATTAACCAATCAACTAAATATGAATAGATAAAGAAAGAAAGACTTGGATTTATCTCATCTCTCATAGGCAGTCCCTCGAATGAGGATGAGGTCCCTTGAACGAGGATGACTTGCTTCCACAAGAGTTCACAGATGTTTTAATGAAGGACCCGATGTTCCAGTCCTGAACTCCAATTGAGGGGGTGGAAGATATCTGTGCGCGAATTAAAAAAAAAAAAAAACATGTGGTGACTGTTGCACATCAGCCACCACACGGGCTCGACAGAGCTACGCCTTGATCCAGAGGCAAGGGTTGAACCAGGACAACTGAAGACCTGCTCTGCTGCACGGACCTTGTGCACACACATATCGCAGTGTGGGCAGGCCCGTGCTGTCTCTGGGCCCTCGGCTCTTCTGAGTCCCATACCCTCATTCGCCGCACCTTCGCCCATGATGATCCAGGGCCTGGCGCTCCAGCTCTATTTATAGCCCCGACCTGCAGTGGTGTTCTCACACAGGTCGGGGTGACCCATGATGATCCAGGGCCTGGCACTCCAGCTCTATTTATAGCCCCGACCTGCGGTGGTGTTCTCACACAGGTCAGGGCAGCCCACGATCTAACTGCCTATGGCTATACAATCTCATTAAGAGCTTAGAAACACCATGCTCTTTCATATTTGATCTAGAAAAGGACAAGTTTTGCTATAACAGGAATCGTGAAGCAATCTTTTCTTGGGTTTATATCGTGCCTTTCACAACCACTGGACGTCTCAAAGCGCTTTACAGCCAATGAAGTACTTTTGGAGTGCAGTCACTGTTGTAATGTGGTAAATGCGGCAGCCAATTTGCGCACAAACAACCTCTTACAAACAGCAATGTGATAATGACCAGATAATCTGTTTTTTTGTTATGTTCATTGAGGGATAAATATTAGCCGGGACAACTCCCCTGTTCTTCTTCGAAATAGTGCCATGGGATCGTTTATATCCACTTGAGAGAGCAGATGGGACCTCGGTTTAACATCTCATCTGACAGTGTAGTGCTCCCTCAGCACTGCACTGGAGTGTCAGCCTAGATTTTTGTGCTCAAGTTCCTGGAGTAGGACTTGAACCCACAACCTTCTGACTCAGAGGCGAACGTGCTACCCACTGAGCCACAGTTGACACAGCTAGATGTGCAAGTGCTGTATCTATAGATGGATGCCGCCATAGATAACCATTTCATAAATACTTCATCAGCAGAAATAAAGCTGAAATAGAAATGTTATGTTTGTCTTCAATGTACCATTAGGGAAATACATGACTACAGTACATTTATGTTTCCACAGATTTATTTCCTCTGCAAAAATGTCCAATGATGATGTAACAGAATATACAGTGCCACAGAATGGTCTACATTGATTAACTGCTACCCAGCAGTGCCACTGTTGTGAGGCGTGAAAGAAAGTAGTGCTCTGCAAATTAAAAGACTGGCCATCTTGGTTGCTGTCATGTATCTATTAACAACCAGTGTAAGAGCAACATTTATAGACCCCAGAGCAGGCTGTCTATCTGCCCCTTATTCATGGATAACGAGAAATCCTACAAATAATTTGTATGAGCGGATCTTACCGTAATATTAGAAAATGCTGTGCCCACCAAAAAGTAAAATATTCTTGGATGTTTCTCCATAACATCGTATGGCGATGTACAGACCCAGAGGGTGCAAAGACTGAAAAGTAATACTGGTGAGATGAATGGCAGCATGGCTTCATAAAAGGAATGCTGCTTCAGGGTGTTGGATCTATATGCCCTAAGAATTAAGGACAACACAGTTAATCAAAATAGTGAAAAATATTATCTAAATTGGCTAGGAAATGCACAGAATATGTGTAATGCTATATTTATAATAGAATGCTTTACCATTCAGTACAGTGCACGTATAACACTTCAAAAATCCAAACTTTCAGCTCAATACTGAGCTCTAAAATGATAATGCCCTGCACAGTTTTGCATTACTTTTACAGTTGCACATTATTTTACAAAACTCGAGATTCCACGGCATTTTTTTCCTGAAGGGTGCTCAATAACTTGGGCTGAGGATTGCAGATATATAAAAACATCCAAGAACAATATATATTATCATAGTCAATCTCAAAAGCTTTTGGAATCATAGACCTTTACTAGGTAAACACGTCGGAGATTATGTCCTCAAATTCATTTCAAGGAATATCTGAAAATGAGGCTGACAACTATAATTAGTTTGAGATTAAGGTACTTAACAGCAAATTCAAAATATTAGCTTTTAAAATACTTACATTTTTAAAATAAAAATTTCAAATCTTAACATTAACACTTGATAAATGTCACAAATACGGAAAAAAAATTCAAAATGATCCAAATCAAATACTTACTTGAAAACATTATACAAACTCACAGGAAACGTGATAGTAAAGGCACAGCCTAGAAGGTAGATAAAATAATTTTCAATTTATAAGCAACACTAAGTGTTCATTAGACTATTTGGCCTGTATTTTCAATCCAGCATAAATTTACAATGGCATTGAAAAAATCTCCACATCCAAATATTAATAAAACGATGCTTAGATACTTCTTCAGCTCAGTCATAAATGCAACACATTTTCCCACATTACTTTATAGAAGTTTTAAAATAAATGAAATTAATTTGGGCCCATTATCCTCTTTGCCCTGTAAAATTTAAATTTATATGATATTTAAAAACCACGTATTACAATAATATGATGTCAGAAATGTCTATTACTGTAACAGTTATATCACATACCCGCCCTTCCTATATAGAAACATAGAAAATAGGTGCAGGAGTAGGCCATTCGGCCCTTCTAGCCTGCACCGCCATTCAATGAGTTCATGGCTGAACATGCAACTTCAGTACCCTATTCCTGCTTTCTCGCCATACCTCTTGATTCCCCTAGTCGTAAGGACTTCATCTAACTCCTTTTTGAATATATTTAGTGAATTGGCCTCAACAACTTTCTGTGGTAGAGAATTCCACAGGTTCACCACTCTCTGGGTGAAGAAGTTTCTCCTCATCTCGGTCCTAAATGGCTAACCCCTTATCCTTAGACTGTGACCCCTGGTTCTGGACTTCCCCAACATTGGGAACATTCTTCCTGCATCTAACCTGTCTGAACCAATCAGAATTTTAAACGTTTCTATGAGGTCCCCTCTCATTCCTCTGAACTCCAGTGAATACAAGCCCAGTTGATCCAATCTTTCTTGATAGGTCAGTCCCGCCATCCCGGGAATCAGTCTGGTGAACCTTCGCTGCACTCCCTCAACAGCAAGAATGTCCTTCCTCAAGTTAGGAGACCAAAACTGTACACAATACTCCAGGTGTGGCCTCACCAAGGCCCTGTACAACTGTAGCAACACCTCCCTGCCCCTGTACTCAAATCCCCTCGCTATGAAGGCCAACATGCCATTTGCTTTCTTAACCGCCTGCTGTACCTGCATGCCAACCTTCAATGACTGATGTACCATGACACCCAGGTCTCGTTGCACCTCCCCTTTTCCTAATGTCACCATTCAGATAATAGTCTGTCTCTCTGTTTTTACCACCAAAGTGGATAACCTCACATTTATCCACATTATACTTCATCTGCCATGCATTTGCCCACTCACCTAACCTATCCAAGTCGCTCTGCAGCCTCATAGCATCCTCCTCGCAGCTCACACTGCCACCCATCTGCAAATTTGGAGATACTACATTTAATCCCCTCGTCTAAATCATTAATGTACAGTGTAAACAGCTGGGGCCCCAGCACAGAATCTTGCGGTACCCCACTAGTCACTGCCTGCCATTCTGAAAAGTACCCATTTACTCTTACTCTTTGCTTCCTGTCTGACAACCAGTTCTCAATCCATGTCAGCACCCCCAATCCCATGTGCTTTAACTTTGCACATTAATCTCTTGTGTGGGACCTTGTCGAAAGCCTTCTGAAAGTCCAAATATACCACATCAACTGGTTCTCCTTTGTCCACTCTACTGGAAACAGCCTCAAAAAATTCCAGAAGATTTGTCAAGCATGATTTCCCTTTCACAAATCCATGCTGACTTGGACCTATCATGTCACCTTTTTCCAAATGCGCTGCTATGACATCCTTAATAATTGATTCCATCATTTTACCCACTACTGAGGTCAGGATGACCGGTCTATAATTCCCTGTTTTCTCTCTCCCTCCTTTTTTAAAAAGTGGGGTTACATTGGCTATCCTCCACTCCATAGGAACTGATCCAGAGTCAATGGAATGTTGGAAAATGACTGTCAATGCATCCGCTATTTCCAAGGCCACCTCCTTAAGTACTCTGGGATGCAGTCCATCAGGCCCTGAGGATTTATCGGCCTTTAATCCCATCAATTTCCCAACACAATTTCCCGACTAATAAGGATTTCCCTCAGTTCCTCCTCCTTACTAGAACCTCTGACCCCTTTTATATCCGGAAGGTTGTTTGTGTCCTCCTTAGTGAATACCGAACCAAAGTACTTGTTCAATTGGTCTGCCATTTCTTTGTTCCCAGTTATGACTTCCCCTGATTCTGACTGGGGAACCTACGTTTGTCTTTACTAACCTTTTTCTCTTTACATATCTATAGAAACTTTTGCAATCCGTCTTAATGTTCCCTGCAAGCTTCTTCTCGTACTCCATTTTCCCTGCCCTAATCAAACCCTTTGTCCTCCTCTGCTGAGTTCTAAATTTCTCCCAGTCCCCGGGTTCGCTGCTATTTCTGGCCAATTTGTATGCCACTTCCTTGGCTTTAATACTATCCCTTGATAGTCACGGTTGAGCCACCAGGGAAATCATGCTCGACGAATCTTCTGGAATTTTTTGCGGATGTAACTAGTAGAGTGGACAAGGGAGAACCAGTGGATGTGGTGTATTTGGATTTTCAAAAGGCTTTATTAAAGCACATGGTATTGGGGGTAATGTACTGACGTGGATAGAGAACTGGTTGGCAGACAGGAAACAGAGAGTCGGGATAAACAGGCCCTTTTCAGAATGGGAGGCAGTGACTAGTGGAGTGCCGCAGGGCTCAGTGCTGGGACCCCAGCTCTTGATAATATACATTAACGATTTAGATGAAGGAATTGAGTGTAATATCTCCCAGTTTGCAGATGACACTAAACTGGGTGGCGGTGTGAGCTGTGAGGAGGACGCTAACAGGCTGTAGGGTGACTTGGACAGGTTAAGTGAGTGGGCAAATGCATGGCAGATGCAGTATAATGTGGATAAATGTGAGGTTATCCAATTTGGGGGCAAAAACACGAAGGCAGTATATTATCTGAATGGCGGCAGATTAGGAAGAGGGGAGGTGCAACGAGACCTGGGTGTCATGGTTCATCAGTCACTGAAAGTGGGCATGCAGGTACAGCAGGCGGTGAAGAAGGCAAATGGTATGTTGGCCTTCATAGCTAGGGGATTTCAGTCTCGGAGCAGGGAGGTCTCACTGCAGTTGTACAGGGCCTTAGTGAGGCCTCACTTGGAATATTGTGTTCAGTTTTGGTCTCCTAATCTGAGGAAGGACGTTCTTGCTATTGAGGGAGTGCAGCGAAGGTTCACCAGACTGGTTCCAGGGATGGCTGGACTGTCATATAAGGAGAGACTGGATCAATTGGGCCTTTATTCACTGAAGTTTAAAAGGATGAGAGGAGATCTCATAGAAACGTATAAGATTCTGTCTGACGGGACTGGACAGGTTAGATGCGGGAAGAATGTTCCTGATGTTGGGGAAGTCCAGAACCAGGGGACATAGTCTTAGGATAAGGGGTAGGCCATTTAGGACTGAGATGTGGAAAAACTTCTTCACTCAGAGAGTTGTTAACCTGTGGAATTCCCTGCCGCAGAGAGTTGTTGATGCCAGTTCATTGGATATATTCAAGAGGGTGTTAGCTATGGCCCTTACGGCTAAGGGGATCAAGGGGTATGGAGAGAAAGCAGGAAACGGGTACTGAGGGAATGATCAGCCATGATCTTATTGAATGGCAGTGCAGGCTCGAAGGGCTGAATGGCCTACTCCTGCAGCTATTTTCTATGTTTCTATGTTTCCCTTTTTAATTTTTACGCCAGACAGGAATGTACAATTGTTGTAGTTCATCCATGCGGTCTCTAAATGTCTGCCATTGCCCATCCACAGTCAACCCCTTAAGTATCATTCACCAATCTATCCTAGCCAATTCACGCCTCATACCTTCAAAGTTACCCTTCTTTAAGTTTTGGACCATGGTCTCTGAATTAACTGTTTCATTCTCCATCCTAATGCAGAATTCCACCATATTATGGTCACTCTGTCCCAAGGGGCCTCGCACAACGAGATTGCTAATTAATCCTCTCTCATTACACAACACCCAGTCTAAGATGGCCTCCCCCCTAGTTGGTTCCTCGACATATTGGTCTAGAAAACCATCCCTTATGCACTCCAGGAAATCCTCCTCCACCGTATTGCTTCCAGTTTGGTTAGCCCAATCTATGTGCATATTAAAGTCACCCATTATAACTGCTGCACCTTTATATGGCTCAGAGACATGGACTATGTGCAGCAGGCACCTCAAAACACTGGAGATGTATCACCAACGCTACCTCGGCAAGATCCTGCAAATCCATTGGCAGGTTGGTGCACCAATGTCAAGTGTCCTCGCTCAGGCCACTATCCCCAACATTGAAGCATTGACCACGCTCGATCAGTTCCGCTGGACGAGCCAAATCGTCTGCATGCCTGACATGACAAAACAAGTGCTCTACTCAGAGCTCCGACACAGCAAGCGAGCCCCAGGTGGGCTGAGGAAATGCTTCAAAGACACCCTCAAAACCTCCTTGAAAAAATGTAACATCCCCACAATACCTGGGAATCCCTGGCCCAAGACTGCTTAAAGTGGAGGAAAAGCAGCCGGGAAGGTGCTGAACACCTCGTGCCTGTTCGCCGAGAGCAAGCTGAAGCCAAGTGTTGACAGCGGAAGGAGCGCGTGGCAACCCAGGCAATCCTGCACACCTGTTCCTTCAACCACCATTTGCCCCACCTGGGATAGAGACTGTTGGTCCCAAATTGGAGAACTCATTTCTAGCGTGGAAGCGAGTCACCCTCTACTCCGAGGGACTGCCTATGATGATGATGATGTACATAATCTATGTCTTTGAACCATATAGGAGGGCGGGTATCACTACTGCTCTGTAGATCATGAGCTTGGTGCCAGGTTTGAGGTCTTGGTCTTCAAACACTGTCTTCCTCAGGTGACCGAAGGCTGCACTGGCACACTGAAGGCGGTGTTGGACTTCGTCATCTGCCCTTGTTGATAGTAGGCTTCCGAGGTATGGAAAATAGTCCATGTTGTCCAATGCCTCGTCGTGAATTTTGATAATGGGGGCGGGGGCAGGTTGGTAGAAGACCTTTGTCTTACAGATGTTTAGTCTAATGCCTTTGCTCTCATACGCTTCGATGATGGTATTGATGATGGCTTGCAGTTCGGCCTCCGAATGTGCGCAGAAGCAAGTGTCGTCTGCGTACTGTAATTCAATGACACAGGATGGGACGACCTTGGATTTGGCCTGGAGGTGGTGGAGGTTAAATAGTTCCCATTTGTTCTGTAGATTAGCTCCACTCCAGCAGGGAGCTGAGGGTGAGATGGAGCATTGCAGCAAGGAAGATCAAGAAGAGCGTTGGTGCGATGACACAGCATTGCTTGACCCCAGTCCGAACGTGAATTGGGTCTGGATCACGGCCTGAATGTCTTCGCGAAGCAGGCAAAGGATGGTGACAAACTTTTGAGGACAGCTGAATTTGAGGACGACGCTCCATAATCCCTCACGGTTGACAGTGTCGAAGGCCTTTGTGAAGTCAAAGGCGGCCATGTACAGGGTTTGGTGCTGTTCTCTGCATTTCTCTTGGATTTGCCACATGGTGAAGATCATGTCCATTGTGCCCCTTAGTGGGCGGAATCCGCATTGCAACACAGATCATAGTACCCAAACAATGGGCCATTGGTCAGTTCTGGCAATCTAGCCCAGAAAGTTCAGACATCTTAGTTTTATTCATGGTTATATTTCTTGTTGTCTGCTTTATCCTGTTTGAATTTTTTGCATCTCCTTTGCGGATAAGCTCCAAATCAGAACACCAAGATGTGTCAATACAGTAGCTTCACATATAAGGAAACTAATGGGAATATTGATTTAAACATTAATTTTCAGGTCTTCTGCACGCCGTTTTTCGCCCCAGAGCGGCGGCAATAGCAGCGGAGGGGTCTTCTGGGCAGGCAGTCAGCCTCCAACACCCAGGGTGCAGGAACCCTCAGGTCCGGTTTAGCGACGGCACAGAGCAGCACTGCCCAGAAGAACTGCATGTGCAACGCCCCTGGTTGTGACACCGGCACAAGTTTTAACTTCAGCCCGACCGTGTGCCCCGCAGTAAACGCCTGGGAAATCAGGCGGTCCAACGATACACTGACTGCAGAGGTGTAAGTAATGGACTCCTAAGGCAAGTGTGATTGTTTTTTCTTTTAATTTTTTTGCAATTTATGTTGTGGTGGCGTGGGCAATGTTTTGGGAATGTCTGTGGGTTTTTTTAAAAGTTTTTTTTCTTTCCCCAGGTGTCTCTCGGAACGCTGCCGGCCCAACTCTTTGGCTCAGAAATTTCTCATGCTAGCGCCCCAGAGAGGTGTACAATGCCTCCCTTAGTGCTGCGCCCTGTCTCAGGGCCCAGCTGCCCAATTTTACTTAGAGGCGTAAACTGTTCCCAGGCACAAACTTTATCACCCCGCCACCATTACCATCCCAAAATCCTCAGCCGAAAATCCAGCCTCTGATGTGGTCTATCTGGCTCCATAGTATGGCTCAAAGTTAAGCAGCTTGGTCAATGCCGATATAGAGATTTTTAAGTTTTTAAAATTTCTGCCTGCTTGTATTTCCCCCCATTCGCTGTCATCTATATTTACTATCCCAACTTTTATTTTATCGATGTAGTATATTTTAACATATATTTTACGCTGTTTTGAAATTTAAATTCCAGTAATAAACTTGTTCTATTTTTGCCTTTTCTACCTCATCTTGCTGCTAATGTTCAACTTGGGACCTGTATAAGTAAAATTGTCTGAAAACTTGTCCCAAAGATTAAGTGAAAATTTGACCTGATTGCTCAACAACACAACTAGGCCGGTAATTATTACCCATCCCGAATTGCCCTAGAGAAGGTGGTGGTGAGCTGCCTTCTTGACCAGCTGCAGTCCATGTAGTGAAGGTACTTTGTTGTAGTGGTAGTACAACTGAGTGGCTTGCTAGGCCATTTCAGAGGGCAGTTAAGAGTCAACCACATTGCTGGAGTCTGGAGTCACATATAGCACTGAAGGACATTTGTGAACCAGTTGGGTTTTTTCTAGCAATCCGTAGTTTCCATTTTTAACGAACTGAATTTAAATTCCCCCAGCTGCATGGTGGGATTTGAACTCATCACCGGATTATTAGTCCAGTAACATAACCACTATGCTACCGTACCCCAGACTTGGATATGATGTTTGTGCTAATACATGTAATGTGAAAGCTGACAACAGGTTTTAATAACACTACATCATACATGACCTACAAGCTAAACAGAAAATTGGGATATTCAAATCAGTGTTGTAGAGGTCTTGAAGGAAACATGAATTTGTAACCCTCCACCCAAAAAATACAATTCTTCTTATCCTATCAGCTTTGTTTATGTATGGCATACATGTGCTCATAACTTCTCAAGCACAAGTTGCCAGTAAAAAAAAGGATATAGTAAAAAGAGTCACTGATTCAGAATCTAATTTTATGCTTTTTTAAAATCCACTCCTTTTACAGGTCTATGCACCATTCCCAAGTCAGAAGGACGAGATGACAATACACTCCCATTGTCCTCTACATCAGAGTGAAGGAATGCAAGTGACTGTCCTTTGACAGCAAGACTAAGATCAAAAGCTCACCCTGTGGGGAACTGCAGATGTGAACCTACATCCTATGTGAAGGACAGAGGCACAACCTCAGTCTATTTTTACCACGTTTTATGAATTTTCAATACTGTTTTCATGTCCGATAACTCTCACCATATTTAACTGAAGGTACATACCCAGAATCATGGTACTGAAGAGATCTCTATACTGGAAATTAAGGAAGATGGGTCCATACCAAGCTTCAACGCCGACTATAGCAGTTATGATGTATACAATTGAAATGGTCTGGAATAAAATTAAAAGGAGTAAGTTTTCCTTCTGCTTCTGTTTTAGAGGCCTGTCATACTGCAATGTTGTGTATTTGTGAGGGGCTGTCTGCAACAGATGTATAATATCTAAATCACTTAATTAGTTGAGCGTTTTTAACCATCTCTATAGAGAAGAAATGATTTGATCTTTAATACGGTTGTGAGAAGGTGGCAAGTCTAAGCCAATTAATTCGTTGTATAAAAATGTTAACCATATGGAATCTCCCATTCAACAAGATAATGGTAACAATTACTATTAACTGGCACATTAAAGTTACATCTTGAGCATATAAAATGTATATCTTCTTATACACTTCCTACATTGCAGCCATTACAAGCAGACAGGATTTATTTTAGTTTAGTGTATCTTTGTACATTTTTTAAAAAATTAACATTTTATTACATCCAGCTGCACAAGTGGTGCTGTAACTTGCACTAAACTGTTTTATCAGCCAAATGTAACTATCAGTCACATACATAAATGAGGTAGCAACTTTAGAAGTTTAATAAGAACCAGTAATTCATAATATTTACAGTAAAGTTTAAGCTTGGAATTGTTTGTTGAAAAAAGTTGGTATATGGTTACATATCCTAGGAGTGCTGCATGTTAGCCTCCGTTGAAATGTAATTTTTTTAAAAAAAGCAAAGCCTGACATTTATGGAAACAGCACCCGAGTCTTACTGAACTATTTCAGAAGCAACAAGGTTGAATCTAGATACAGTGCCCTTCAAGCTCAAAACCTTAAAATGGGCAGCCACCTGTCTTGAGCAAAGGGTCAAACTCAATAAATACTGTTTTCGAAACTGAAGGAAGTAAGTCGAGATAAGCGAGCATCAAAAGATGAAATGATTTTCAATGAAAACATAGAGTAGGGGTTAAAGGTAGCTCCTCAGACTGCCAAATAGTGTTCCACAGGGATCGGTGCTGGGACCATCGTTGTTAATAATTTACATTAATAATTTGGGCTTGGAACTCGGAAGTATAATTTCAAAATTTGCAGACACCATCAAATTGGGAGGTGTAGTTAATAAAGGAAGAATGTAACAATACAGTAAGACATTAATAAGTTTGCAGAATATGTATGGAATTAGCAAATGAATTTCAAATAGACGTGTGAGGTGGTACATTTAGTAGGAAGAATAAAGAGACCACATACTCCTTGGAAAATAAGTGTCTGGATGGGGTTATGGAGGAAAGAGGGGTACAGAAACACAAATCACAAAGTAGTGACACAGGTTAATAAAGGCAAAAAAAAGAGAAACCAAGCACTGAAGTTCATTTCAAGAGTGATAGAACTGAAAAGCAGAAAAGTCATTAAACTATATCAAACCTTAGTACTGTGCACAGTTCTGGTCTCCATATTATGAAAAGGATATAGAGGCATTGGAGAAGGTGCAAAAAATATTCACAAGAATGATACCAGAACTAAGAGGATATAGTTATAAAAGAAAGGTTGAACAGGCTGGGGCTCTTTTCCCAAGAAAAGAAGATAAGATCTGATAGAGATCTTTATGATATAGAAAATATTTCCACTTGTGTGGGAGTCCAAAACTAGAGGTCATAAATATAAGATAGTCACTAATAAATCCAATAGAGAATTCAGGAGAAACCTCTTTACCCAAAGTGTGGTAAGAATATGGAACGTGTTACCACAAAGAGTAATTGAGGCAAATAGCATTGATGCATTTAAAGGGAAGTTAGATAAGCACGAGAGACAAAGGAACAGAAGGATATGCTGATAGAGTTAGATGAAGTAGGGTGGGAGAAGGCTCATGTAGAGCATAAACGCCAGCATAGACGAGTTGGGCCAAATGGCCTGTTTCTGTGCTGTACACACTTGATGATACATCCATCTTTATGTAACCATATGCCAACTTTTTTCAACAAACAATTCCAAGCTTAAACTTTACTGTAAATATTATGAATTACTGGTTCTTATTAAACTTCTAAAGTTGTTACCTAATTTATGTATGTGGCTAATAGTTACATTTGGCTGATAAAACAGTTTAGTGCAAGTTACAGCATCACTTGTGCAGTTGGATGTAATTTTCCTTTCACTCAAAGTTTGCTGTAGTTTTTACAAAGCGTCAAAATCAATGGACAATTAAACACATGTACACAGCAGAGATGACTGCTGTGTTTTGTCTTACACGATAGCCACTGCACACCAAAAGCATGCACTGCGTGAAGCACTGAGACATTTCACCATGACAAGGTGCTATATAAATGAATATATTTTTATTTTTAAAGTCACTTACCACTTGACTAAGGTCATATCCCCAAGGAAGGAAAAGAATTCCTGTATTGTACTTCTCCCAGTGGGAAAGTATGAAGGAAAACAGCACCACCCACAGAATGAAGAAAAGTGTAAGAACGCTGACACCTGCCTCCCCACGTCCAAAGATGGAATAGACAGTGACTACAAAAAATATACACGCCCAGCTGTCCAAACCATGGTCAAAGAGTTCTCCAAGTGGGGTACTGGAGTTGGTCCGCCGAGCTTGCTTCCCATCAACCCCATCTGCAGGAAATTGATAACAGAGATTATGCTCAATGTTAGAGTCACTATTGTATTTCCCAAAAGATACAATCACGATTTTATAACCATATATTTATATTGCTCCTATCCAGGTATAAAGCCATTGTTGCAGATGTCTTGCTCATTTTTCCTCACTGGAATATACAATTATCTAGTTAGGAAAAGAAAGTCAAGTCATATGGACTGTACATCCCTGGACATTAAATAAAGTTCATACTGCGTTATTCTTAGGAACATAGGAACAGGAGTAGGCCATTCAGCCTCTTGAGCCTGTTCCACCATCCAATTCGATCATGGTTGATCTGTACCATCTCCATCAACCAGTCTTCATTCCGTAACCCTTAAAACCCTTACATAACAAAATATCTATCAATCTCAGTTTTGAAATTTTCTGTTGACCAAGCCTCAACAGCTTTTTAGCAGAGTTTCAGATTTCCACTACCCTTTGTGTGAAGAAGTGCTTTCTGACACCTCTGATCAGCATAGCTCTAATTATAGGGTTATACCCCCTTGTTCTGGGCTCACCCACCATAGAAAATAGTTTCTCTATCTACTATATTAACTCTTTTGATCATCTTAAACACTTCAATTAGATTCACCTCTTAATCTTCGATATTCAAGGGTATACAAGCCTATTCAGGATCTTTCATTTTTTCTCCCCCATCCTCTTCTCTCTCCCACTCTACAACTAATTTTCAGGATGTGGAATCGTTGACAAGGCCAGCATTTGTTGCCCTTGAGCAGGTGATGGTGGATCTTCTTCTTGAACTACTTTTGCAGCAGCTTCACAGAACGGAGTCAACTTCAGAGTTAAGAATGGAAATACATATAGGCCAGACTGGGCAAGGACAGCATGGGGGCCAGGAAGGGAAGTTGGATAGTTAGCAGTTTAATGGGAATAAGATCAAGAGAGGAGGAGGTCTCATGGACAAGATGAGCTTGGAGATGGCATGAGGGTAGATAGGAGGGAAACTAGGAAAAGTTGCAAGTTCTGGATTGGGGCAGAAGAACCTTGGGAGAAGTTTGGCTTGGTGGGCATGGGGAAGGGAGGGATACAGTAGAGGCAGCTGAATGGATGGTCTCAATCTTAGTGACATAAAAGTCCATGAGCACCTTGCACTTCTTATTGGAGGTGAGGGTAGAGGGGCAGAGGAGAGGAGTTTAAGGAGATGGTTGGTAGTGGAGAAAAGAAGCCGGGGGTTATCTTCACATTCCAGGATGATCACAATCACAACTAAAATGTAATTCCAAGCTTACGTTCTATGTATCTCTATAAACCATCATGCTATTCGATAAGTGAGCAATCTTAAGAGAATGTAGTATCACCTAGCGTATATGCGGTGAAGTTTAGAAGACCAGCGGCAATCCATACCCAACTTGGAACATGCTCATAACCTGCACCTGGAACAGAAAGGAGGAAAAAAGAATGTGGTCACTCTCCAATAGCACACCAAGGCTTTCTCAGCATTTCCTCAATGAAATGTGTCACAGAACAAAGATTTTTTTTTAAAGTTATGGGAAAGCAACCTATCTGTATTTTGCATGCCACAGTAGAATTCATATCCTTCCACTTCCTCTCAAATTTAATAAGGAGAGAAGGCATTTCACGTGATTTTAGTCCCTACTATTGCACTCATTACAAAAACTGAAATAACTGACAGCTTACATCGATGGGCAATAAAGCAACTATGGATTCCAAGTAGTGCTGAAAAAAGTGCAAAACTGAAGGCACCAACTTTTAAGCACCTGATCAGTTTTTTAATGCATGGGCTAAACAGTGTGTAACTATTTACAGTATTTAATTTCTATTACAAGTTGATAAAAATACACTTCAAAATGACAAGTGGAAACAATAAAAGATTTATGCAAGCACTTAATTTGGGGGAACCAGAAGCTATAGCATTTAGCTAACATTAGCAAAGTAATAAATATGTGATAATGTTGAAAACTTGATATGAAGTCATTAACAAGCCTTTGCTGTTGAAAGGATTTCAGCAATTTTCTTCTTGCCCCATAATTTTCTAAACATACAAAAGCTTGAACCATGAGCAACAAATGAGCAATCACAGCCAAGGGACTTTGTCACAGCCAAACCAAAAGGAAACAAAATAACCACTCCTAAAAACTCACGTCATCCTTAACGGATCATGGATTGATATGTTCTTTTGAAGAGGTGACAAAGTTGGTGGATGATAGTAGCCCAGTAGATATTGTGTATTTCTAATTTCCTGGATGCCTTTGATAAAGTGCTGCACAGAAGGTTGTTAATGTATTTGGCCTGTGGGACTGATGAACAGATTCTATGCTGGATAGTAAACTGATTCCCACAGGCAGAGACTGGCATCAACAGAAGCAGCTCTATATGGAGTTTAGTCACCAATGCAGGGATCTGTATTGGGACTGTTACTCTTCACATTCTTTATTAGTGAATTTGATGAAGGCATAGAGGGAATAATCAAATTTGCTGATGACACAATATATGCAAGAGCTTGGAATGCAGCTGAAGTAAATTAGGTACATATGATACATTGGGGTAATGGGTCAGTGTGTGTCAGATGTCCTTCAATATGGAGAAATGTAGTGTAATGCATCTGGGTCTGGGTAATTTCAGGCACATGTATACCCTTGTGGGGTTACCAACTTATTAATGAGGACCAGGAGAGGGACAGAGAGGCCATAATTGACAAAAAGTTGCAGGTACACAACCAAAGCCTTCGGGAAAGCCATTAGAATCTTTGGGTATAGAGCTGTGACAGTTCAATATAAAACCAGAAATACAATCTGCAACTTATACAAGGCCCAATTTTTCCTAAATGAGTAAGTATTTCCCCTATTTTTACTTGCTTCTCCCAGAGATTGTATGACCTGGGAGGGTGAGCTTCAGTGTACATAGGCGGCACCATGTCTGGCTGGGTAAGCTCAATGGGCCGCTTGGTCTTTTCCTGCTCTTTTTCGTAGTCATCACAATTTTGCTCGCTTTTTACATCTTCACGGAAGGAATATTGGATTGAGTTATATTTAGATTATATATATATGTTACATTCTAAAACAAATTTGCACAGGATTGCAAAGAGGCACCTCAGGCTGCCAGCATTGTAGGATGTGCACTGAGACCAGACAGGCCAGTTTGTGCTCTGCTGCAGCTCACAGTCTAATACAACTGATTCCAAGAAGATCAAATGTCTGATTCTAAGCCCATTAGCTAGGATGTCCACCTTTCATTTTGAGAACAGCAGATAGTCTTTTTAAAACTACACCCCATGGGGTGGGAGGCAAGGGAGGTAGCAGTTCTTTTTTGGAGGCGCATTGGTGAATCGTTGAAAAGGAAGAAAGTCAATTTCACAGCCTGCCCCGGTGAAGACGACAAAGGGGGGGGGGGGGGGGGGGAGGGGAGCTGGCGAGGCCGGGGGGCACGCGGTGAGGCAGGGGTGGTGGGAGGGGGGGCCGAGGCTAGGGCCGGCGAGGCAGGGGGGTGGGCCGAGGCTGGGGCCCGAGGCGAGGGTCTACGAGACAGGGCCGAAAGCTGGAGCCCAAGGCGGGGGGTATACGAGGCGGAGGGTGGGATATACGAGGCGGAGGGTGGGAGGGGGGGCAGAGGCAAGGGGGGCTGAGGCGGGGGGGGGGCTGAGGCGGGGGGGGGGGGAGGGGGGGGGAGGAGGGGCAAGGGAGAGTCTCCAGGCCTCAAACCTATACCTCGCAGTCCCTTGTTTAAATCCTGACTGCCCATGTGTCTTTTCTCAGCAAAGGGAAGGGTTGAGATGCTGACTTGCTCCCAGTTGGTAACTTGGAAGGAGGGCTATCAATAACCTCTAATCCTGCCTTGGGGTATAGGTCTAAGGAAAACATCTGCAATCAAAATAAACAGAGACTAATGTGTCTGGGAGAAGACAATTGGTCCTCAATGATCAGCTGCGACATTCTACAAATTGGCAGTCTGGCTTTAATACACATCTTCAATGCTTGTGGTCAGTGGTCAACCTATGCAAATTCACTTTGCTTTAAAACACAACACAAACCCCTTTCCATTCGGGGGGAAAATAAATTAAAAATCCTGAATCGCATAAGCCTTATCTTTATAAGGGCGAGGCATGGAAGGCTTTGCAGTACACTGACTGGCTCATCTGCCCTCAGCCATTCATTAGGCAAGGCTGCCCCTTCTACATGGTGGAACGCAAGAGCAGCACCCAGCTGCTGTCCTGAGCCAAAGCTGCATGACGGTCTAGCCGGAGGGAGCTGCACAGGCAATTCAGGGCCCTCCAAATTGCTTGGGGATACTCCACAACATAATGCATGGCATTGTATTTAATGCAAGGAGTTTGAAGCACCACGCACAGGGAATTCTATGTCTCTTGGGCAGGTGTTGGTCAGAGCATAAACCAGGAAATAGTGGGGGCTTGCAAAAAGGGAACAGCAAAAATCATGGGTGATTTTAACCTCCATAATGATTGGACAAATCAAATTGGTCAGGGTAGCCTTGAGGAGGAGTTCATAGAGTGCATAAGGGACGGGTTCCTTGAGCAGTATGTAACGGAACCAACCAGGGGGCAGGCTATCTTAGATCTGGTCCTGTGTAATGAGACAGGATTAATAAACAATCTCCTAGTAAAGGATCCCCTCAGAATGAGTGATCATAGCATGATTGAATTTCAAATTCAGATGGAGGGTATGGCCTACTCCTGTTCCTATTTCTTATGTTCTTATCTTGTGTCCATGCAGCATAGTTACAGTTGCAAATGTGCGCTTCAATTAACTGTGCATGCTCAATTACTGCAGTTAAAGTCAGCTTTCTTACTTTAGCCACAGACCATCCCCGATATCCCTTAGGAGAAGGAAGGGAAGCTCCATTCAAGACAGCAGCAACAAAAGCAAATTGCTGCTTGTACAGGAGTCTGTAGTTACAATTAAAATAGCAGGCGCAATGCAAACTCCAGCACAAAGAGAAACTACCTACTGCCCAAGAAAGATGTGCGTCTCTGGTGGCAATTATACTACAGGCGTACCTCTGATGGCACTTGTGTTGTCAGAGGCAACGCTATGAAGTAAATGGGGCGGCATCTGTGCATTGGAACTTCAGACTGTTACCTAGAAGCAGTTCCCACTATATTTTCTAAACACACACAGAAACCAAGCTCTTACCTGAAGCATAAAAATCATAGTCAAAATAGGCCAACATAAAAAAATTAAGTACAAGTAGCATGAAACCAGAGAACGTCAACAGATTTGGTGCCAACCATGTGGGTAAAATCTATAAAAGCAAAAAGAAAGGTTGATAAGTAGGGAGATCAGAAATTCTCCACTGTAGGTTAACTAGTCTTTATGCTCAATTTAAAAATTAAATACTGAATACGTCAAACCAGTCAGCTGTCCACTACTATTTATTTTAAATTTTAAAGCAACATATTCTTAGTGGATTCTTTTATAACAATGACTGAAGACTGCAGACTGTCATGGCATCATTCTCACCATCTGGGTCTTCTGCAAACATTTCAACAACACTGGTACCCGATTCCAGTTCCGAATATGGCCCTTTCCCTCCATCCCATGCATCATAGAGCTGATGGCATTTTGAACAATGCAACAAGATACTCTAAAATAAGACTATAGCATAGTCGGGAGATTGTTATCTCTGACATGGATGTCAGAAATCCCATGACTTCTCTTGAGAAAGTAATATTTTATAAGGAAATCTAATACAGATTCCCTCATTGTTAAAAAATATTTCTGCCAAATTTAGTTCAAATACCTCGTCCTGTGCTGAAAATAAAGATAGCACACAAGAACGCAGTAACAACTTGTATTTATATAACACTGTTAACATAGTAAAACATCCCAAGGCGCTTCATAGGAGTATTGCAATACCTCCCAAAATGAGACCAAAAAAACCTGAAAGTTTGTATTAATTTGCTCTTACCTTAACTACAGAGTTCCAAAATGGGTGCATAACATATACAGACAACGGATTGGTGTCTACTGCACTGTACTGCAAAGGAAATAAAGAGAAAACTGATGCATATGCTGTTTTAAATCAGAAACTTTGCATTTGCAAATTATTAAAATTTCTAAATGACAAAAAAGGCAACTATAGCATTATCTGAGCAAAATATGACTCCTTCATAACTAAACTGTGTTGCTGGATTACATAAGAACGTTCCTCTATTGCATATTTAACTGAATATTGGTGCATTAGCTGGGAGTGAAGGGACACACGAGCTACTGTGACCACCACAAATAGTGCTCAAGTGCTCGGCCAATGGGGTGGGGGGAGCAGGGGGGGGGGAGAGAGAAAGAGGTTAAATGTCACATTAGCTTTTCCTTCATCGATGGCAAAGTGATTAATGCAGTACCCAGACAAGCCTGCTGCAATTCACCCCATCTGCAGCAAGTGGATTCAAGGACAGGCAACACCTTGAGCCTTTGGTCATGTAGTTAGAAGGACCAATTTATAATCATTGCCAGCTCCAGTTAGTGCACCAACATTTGAAACAAGTAAAAATGGTCACTACATTTAGTTGTGAAAAGTGCTGTTATGAGATTTCCAACAAATACACTTAAAACTAAGACCAGAAAATGCTGGAAAAACTCAGCAGATCAGGCACCATCTGTGGAGTGGGAGAAAACAGAGTTAACGATTCAGGTTGATGACCTTTCATCACCTGCTGAGTGTTCGCAGCATTTTCTGGTTTTACTTCAGATTTCCAGTATCCACAGTATTTTGCTTTTGTTTAAGTATACTTATACATCTTTCATCAGAAGAACAAGAAATAGCAGTAGGCAGCCATTTGAGCCTGCTCCACCATTCAATAAGATCATGGCTGATCTTCTACCTCAATTCCACTTTCCTGCACTATCCCCACATCCTGAGGTTCACTTAGTATTCAAAAATCTATCAATCTCTGCCTGGAATATACTCAACGACTAAGCATCCACAGCTCTCTGGGGCACAGAATTCCAAAGATTCCCAACCCTCTGAAGAAATTTCTCCTCACTTCAGTCCTCAATGACCAACCTCTTATCCTAAGACTGCGACCCCTAGTTCTGGACTCACCAGCCAGGGGAAACATCCGTCCAGCATCCAACAGTCAAACATTTTAATAATTTTGTATGTCTCAATGAGATCACCTCTCATTCTTCTAAACTCTAGGGGCCCAAAATTGGTCAATGCATAAGGTCCGCCAATTTCTCGGCGGTGCATTGTTTCAAACCGCCGGCATATCGCCGAGACCAAAGAGGACAAAATTGGTCAAAAATTTTTTGCCGGTATGCCAGCGGTTTGCAGTGGGCAGTATGTAATCTAGTAGTTGATCCAGATCGACTTTCTCTTCAATGGACAGTGTGGCACTGAACTGCGCATGAGCAAATTTTTCCCCCCCTTTTTAAAAAAAAACAGAAGCGTTTTACCTACGATTTCGGGGGTCAGGGATCACCCACGCATGCGCAGCGACTTGAAGAGGAGGGACAGGAGAGAGAAGGAGCAGCAAGCTAGTTGATGGGCAGTTACTTTAAAAACACATTGCAGAGTTAAAAAATATTCATAACAGCTAATAATTCTACAATTTGAAGATATATTTTACAAAGCAAAAATCATAACAAATATTATGAAAATGTTAAAAAAAAAATCAAAGCGCAGAAGCATTGAAAAGGACGGGAGGTTGAGGGTGCCCGGTATCGACGAGATAGAGTTACCTGCCCTTCAGGAGCATATAACAGAAAGGTACTCCGAGCTAACGAAGGGTGGTCGTGGAAAGCCCCCCCCTTCCCAAAGGAATACAACAGGATATGGGACGAGATCGGGGAGGCTGTGTCCTCCAAAAGTACCATGGGACACACCGGGGAAAGGTGCCGCAAGAGGTGGAACGGTCTGGTGAGGGTCGCAAGAGTAAGTAATTATTTTATTTATGCACCCCCCATGTGCCGTGTACCATGTAAATGTAGGTTCCGTGTCACACAGATGATGTCATTTATCTTAAGCTTACGGCGATGTATTCGTGCTTTCAGGCAATGACATGAGGATCAACGCAGTGTTTTATTTGTGCGCGCGCGAGAGAGAGAGCGTGCAAGAGCGTGCGCGTGTGTGAGAAAGATTTTTACTTTGATTTACTTTACTTTCTGCAGAAGATATCTGCAATAGCAGCTGATCAGCAGCATATGGGGGGGGGGGGGGGGGGGGGGGGGGGAAGGACCCAGGAGCCTCTGACTGATATCGAGATCCGTGCCCTGTCCCTGGTTGGGGATAGCAACCATGCAGTGGAGCTGACCTACTCACACAAGATGGTAAGTTGAATAAAATGCAGTCTGTGTTGCAGTCCTCTCATGTTATGTAATGTAACTGTAACATTGGCCTGATGTAATGTAAGTTTATTGCACTGTAATGTTGGCCTCATGTGATGTACTGCAATGTTGGGGGCATGTAACACAATGCAGATATGTGTATTGTCTGTCTGCGATATGTAATGCAGTACTGCAGCAGTGGTAGACATTTAAGTAAGTCACTGTACTATGTAGTCATGTAATTCTGACTCTTCTGCTGCTGCCAAGCTTTTTTAAATGTTGTTTTGTATTTCCAGACTCGGATGATTCAGACCACACCGATAGAGACCCACTGCCTCCACCTCTGGCGTCACCCAGCCCTCTCCCGACTTCACTGGCAGAGATGAGGAAGACGAAGAGGAACAGGAAGAGGAAGAGTCGCTGATCCTGCAGGCAGTGAAGGTGGAGCTGGGGGTGGAGACGGAGGAGGATACACCAGCTCCATGCGGGACAGCTGGAACATCCTCCACCACCGAGTCTGTATTCAGGGGATTCCCCCATAGCTCCTCTTCTTCTGCAGGACCAAGCCGTGCACAGCAAGGCACCCCCAGTGTTGCAGCGCCTTTGCCGCAGCGACGGAGGTTGGTGGAGCAAAGGTCGGTTGCTGTAGATGTCTACCAGGACATGGTGCATCTGTCACAGGCCAGCGTCGACATAGGTTGAGAGCTGCTCAAGACCGCGACTACGATAGCCGCAAACACGCGGCTCTATCAGAGCGACAGTCGGAGGATATGTCGCGTATGATCACTGCCGACGCCATCGAAGCCATGCAGCAATCAACGGGATCGGGACATGGCGCGGACCCCACCCCCGTGCCATAGAAGTCAAGTCGACAGCACCTGAGGGTGGGGAGATGACGTCATCTTCCAGCCCTGAAGCCACGTCTTCCACATCGCGAGCTTCTCCTGAGGCCTCATTCATTGTGCCTGCAATGTCTGTGACCCCCAACAACAGCAACAGCACGCGAGGTGCGGTGCTGCACGCCGGCTTGGTACCACCACTGGGAGGTCCGGGCTCAGGGGCACTGGGAAAGGGAAGGGCGGGAGTAAGAAAGGGGGGGGGGGAAATAGTCTCAAGGGTGATGGTCGAGGACGGGAGCGAGGTTGTGGATGAGGCCAGTAAAGGGTCTTTTTGTTGTACTTGTTCATTGAATAATTGAAGTTTGATTTGTAAAAATTTATTAAAGTAAAAGTTTTGTTAAAGTTGTTATTCAACTTGTTTTATAGTTAAGTTTTACAAAGTTTTAAAATGGTTGTATATTTGAGATTTTTATATAAACGTTTGAATTTAATTTAAGCACTTGTACAGTGTCAAACTTTTGGGGTAACAGTCATCAGGCTAAGGCCTGCTCTTCCTCATCAGTCTGCGCCCTCCTCCCTTACCCTGAAACTCTACTCAATAAACCTTCTCACATCTGGTTCCTCCATTAGACAGGTTGTCAGCAATACAAGCTGAGATAGTACAGGCCCCATTCTTCTTAAATCTCCACAATATTTTTCGATAAAAAAATATAACTAAAATGCCTTCTATCTTAGTAACAATAAAAATACCTTTTCCACTCTAAATTGCACCGTAAAATCACTGTTCACCTCAGAAATAGAGGTGCTGCTTTAGCTGACAGTTCCCGATTTCCAAAATGGTGGATCCATGCACTCCGCCCATTTAAGATCGCGTAAAACCACCTTTTCTAGGACGGTGTATGCAGTTCTGGTGGTATGTCGGCAGTATGTGATAAAAATCGAACTTTTTAGGCGATATGCGGGCAGTCCTGCATGGCAGACTGTGTGCATGTTGCTCGGTGGTATGTCAATGCTGAATATTCTGAGTAGTATATAGGTGTTTTTTGACCAAAATTATTTTGGGCGGTACATCGACCAATTTCGGGCCCTAGGGAATATAGGTCTAGTACACTCAATCTCTCCTCATAGAACAAGCTCCTCATCCCAGGAATCAGTCCAGTGAATCTTCATTACACTCCCTCCAAGGCAAGTGCATCCTTTCTTTTGTAAGGAGACCAAAACTGTACACAGTACTCCAGCTGCGGTCTCCCCAAGGCCCTATATAATTGTAGCAAGACTTCTTTATTCTTATACTCCAATCCTTTGTAATAAAGGCCAACATATCATTTGCTGTCCTAATTGCTTACTGTGCCTGCATGTTAACTTTGTGATTCGTGTACAAGGACACCCGGAACTAGAAGATGGTGGCGATGAACAGCTTGTAAACAAATGCAGAGCCAGAGAAAAGGGGGTGGTGGGGTAAGAATAGAATAAAAGCAAATACAACATTAATACTCAAGTTGTGCTCAATTTCAAAACCACATTATTGATGGAAGTTATTGGCCCGAAATTTGCGGTTAGCAGCTAAGCGACACCACTCGCCACTGATGCTGAAGAAAGCTGCCCACAAAGATCTAGTGATCTCTGTGGCATTGATTTCAGCTCTCCCAGCCTTTGTTTGAATCTGGGGCCAAATCAATCGAATTGCCAGCTTCCAGCAACAGTGATGTCATCAAGCAACCCGAGTAGTCAATCACATTGAAGAATTCTCAGACAGCAAACCCAGAATTAAAATGCACAGATTCCAATTTACTTGTTAGAAATTTTACAGAGCGAAATAAAGATTGGGACATACACATAGGATGAAGGTAGAAGCTGAAAAAGCAAAAAATTAAATATATATTTTAAAAACCATGTAATTCTTGATCATATTAATGGAAAAACTTGGACATTCCACAAATATAAAATTAGTTTCTCAGGGTTAGAACAGTTGTTCAATTCGCTATTAAAAACCCAGCTACACCTCTTTCAACAAATCTTAACTTTTTCGGGGGTGGTTTAACAATATTCCAGCATAATAGGGGAAGTTTTCATTCTTCAATGTGATTTGAATTGATTTCCCGCTCTGGGGAGTTTGACAGTGCAACCTATAACGAAGCAAGAAATGACTGACAACAGCTTCTGGATTTCCGCGTTTATCTGCGCATGTGCTAAATCCTGAAGCTCCTGTCAGTTTAAGAGGGGTAATGATGGCAAATGTGACAGTTTTGCCGTCATTACCACTGCAAAATTTGGGCCATTATTCTTCACTTTGTTTAGTCCTATACAAGAGTTTCCTTATCTGTCAGTTTCCAGTTCTGACAAAGGGTTAAAAATATTAATCTCTCTTTATGCTGCTGCGCATTCCTAGAATTTTCTATTTTTTTCCAAAATTCCAATTTTTTTAATATGTTTGCAATAGCAGAAGATAATAGGTAACCTAATGATTATCAGTTTATATGGCAGTTCCTATTAGCAGTTGTAAAAAAATAAATTTGGAAAGACACCCCTGAAGGATTATTTCTTAGAATAGACCTAAATAATTTGAAATGGGGGGCGGGGGGGGGGTGCGAAGAGGGATTCCTCACGTTAAACAAGAATGCCTGAATGATTCCAACAGCATTTCATGTTACCTCAAAAATAACAAGTATGGATATTGATCTTAGTTATAGGCAACTGTGCTGTAACTCAAAAGGTTCAATCTCCAATGATTTTAGCCAAAACTCAGTAAATTCTCTTTGTAAGAAATCTTCAACATATTTCAAACCAGCATAAATACCACTTCTTCATTTTTTAAATCAAACATTTAGGTTACAATAATCAGTGTAATTTTATTGTGTACAGTCTTTTTCACTACTATGTTGGTAGTTTGCATAACGAGCCACTGGCTCCACCAATATGCATAATGAGAATCTTGGATGTGGTGGAAATAACAGAAAGGAGTTGAGATCATGTCAAAAGCCACAAAAGGAAAGCTCAAGTAATAGACATTATCAAACCAACCTAAAATAGTGTCAATCTCAAAAAGAACAAATGGCAATTTGGCACACACAGTTTGTTAGATGCAGGACCCCAGTGCTCATCGATTCAGGAACTAAAAGGCTCAAGTTTCGGCCTGAGGTTCCTCCTATTTTTTGAGCAACTAGTTTAGAATGGAGTATCTTAGAAATTGCAATTCTCGACATTTAGTTTGCTCCAGTTCTAGTGAGTTCAAATAGTTTCATTTTAGAACAGATTTGTATTTCAAAAGCGGCCGTGTCCAGCCACTTACGCCTGTTTTACAAGTTTAGGCAGCGAAAACTTACTCCAAACTAACTTAGATTTTTGTATGCTCAGAAAAACCTTGCCAACTTATAAATCAGGCGGAGGGAACAACAGCTAGGCGGGGGGCGAGGGGAGGGGGGGGAAGAAGGGGAAAGTTTACAAACATTAAACACTTCACTCTTACAAATAAAGAGCCATCATCAATAATAAGTGATAAATAAATCAATAAACCAACCAATAAATCAAACAAAAAAAATTATTAAAATTTTTTTTTTTAAATCAAATCAATCAATAAAAAATTATGTTTCTACTCACCTACTGCGGCACCGGGAGCCCTCCAACAGCATGCTGGGATGGGGCCCCCCTAGTCTGTGTCTCCCTGTGTCCGTCAGTGTCTCTCTCTCTCTCTTGGTCCGTCAGTGTCTCTCGCTCTCTCGGTCCGTCAGTGTCTCTCTCTCTCTCGGTCCGTCAGTGTCTCTCTCTCTCTCTCTCTCTCTCTCTCTCGGTCCGTCAGTGTCTCTCTCTCTCTCTCTCTCTCTCTCTCTCTCTCTCTGTCAGTGTCTCTCTCTCTCTCTCTCTCTCTCTCGGTCCGTCAGTGTCTCTCTCTCGCTCTCTCTCTCGGTCCGTCAGTGTCTCTCTCTCTCTCTCTCTCTCTCTCTCTCTCTCTCTCTCTCCCTCTCTCCCTCGGTCCGTCAGTGTCTCTCTCTCTCTCTCTCGGTCCGTCAGTGTCTCTCTCTCTCTCTCTCGGTCCGTCAGTGTCTCTCTCTCTCTCTCTCGTCCGTCAGTGTCTCTCTCTCTCTCTCGGTCCGTCAGTGTCTCTCTCTCTCTCTCTCGGTCCGTCAGTGTCTCTCTCTCTCTCTCTCGGTCCGTCAGTGTCTCTCTCTCTCTCTCTCTCTCTCTCTCTCTGTCAGTGTCTCTCTCTCTCTCTCCCTCTCTCTCGGTCCGTCAGTGTCTCTCTCTCTCTCTCTCGGTCCGTCAGTGTCTCTCTCTCTCGGTCCGTCAGTGTCTCTCTCTCTCTCTGTCTGTCTCTCGGTCCGTCAGTGTCTCTCTCTCTCTCTCTCTCTCCCTCTCGGTCCGTCAGTGTCTCTCTCTCTCTCTCGGTCCGTCAGTGTCTCTCTCTCTCTCTCGGTCCGTCAGTGTCTCTCTCTCTCTCGGTCCGTCAGTGTCTCTCTCTCTCTCTCGGTCCGTCAGTGTCTCTCTCTCTCTCGGTCCGTCAGTGTCTCTCTCTCTCTCGGTCCGTCAGTGTCTCTCTCTCTCTCGGTCCGTCAGTGTCTCTCTCTCTCTCGGTCCGTCAGTGTCTCTCTCTCTCTCGTCCGTCAGTGTCTCTCTCTCTCTCTCGGTCCGTCAGTGTCTCTCTCTCTCTCGGTCCGTCAGTGTCCTCTCTCTCTCTCGGTCCGTCAGTGTCTCTCTCTCTCTCGGTCCGTCAGTGTCTCTCTCTCTCTCGGTCCGTCAGTGTCTCTCTCTCTCTCGGTCCGTCAGTGTCTCTCTCTCTCTCGGTCCGTCAGTGTCTCTCTCTCTCTCGGTCCGTCAGTGTCTCTCTCTCTCTCGGTCCGTCAGTGTCTCTCTCTCTCTCGGTCCGTCAGTGTCTCTCTCTCTCTCGGTCCGTCAGTGTCTCTCTCTCTCTCGGTCCGTCAGTGTCTCTCTCTCTCTATGTCCGTCAGTGTCTCTCTCTCTCTCGGTCCGTCAGTGTCTCTCTCTCTCTCTCGGTCCGTCAGTGTCTTTGTGTTTCTCAGAGAGGAGGGAGGGGGTGAGTGGAGAGAGTAAGGGGGGAGGGGGGGGGGGGGAAAGAGAGAGAGAGAGAGAGAGAGAGAGAGAGAGAGAGAGAGAGAGAGAGAGAGAGAGAGAGAGGGGGAGGGGAAGAGAGAGAGAGAGAGAGAGAGGGGGGGGGGAAAGAGAGAGAGAGAGAGAGAGAGCGAGAGAGAGAGAGGGGGGGGGAAAGAGAGAGAGAGAGAGAGAGAGAGAGAGAGAGAGGGGGGGGAAAAGAGAGAGAGAGATGTAAAATTAAGCCTAGACTTTTAGGCTTGGCAGGAATGTCACTTTTCTGTTTTTCTGTGATTTCCTCACTGAGACTTGCACTGTATTATTTGTTTCTTTAAATGCAATGTTACGGCAAATGTATAAGTCACATTAAAAGTTCAAACGCTTGCATGATTCCTTGTTCTTAAACATGTGCCGAATGCGCATTAATGATAGTTAGATAGCTTGTAATTTTAATTTTTATGCTTAAAAAATAAATATATGGAGCGAGTTTGGCACTTTCCTCAGGCCCTGAATTTTATGTTGATTTCTACTTGTTTATGCCCAATTTTGTGTTCTGGCGTACGTTAATGATATTGGCAGAAAATTTGGGTGTAAATAGAAATTGGCAAAATAGGTGCACGAATGAGCGTAATTTCCAATGTAACTTCCCGACTCCAACCCACAGGAAATTCCACACCCTGGTCTGCATACAGCCACAAGCCCTGGCACTGTTGGCATCGCAAACAGAGGCACCAAGCGCAGCGAGTGAGAGCTAAATAAAATGACCCCGATCAGTAAAATCTAAATGTAGGTTAAAACGGAATTGTTTAGGCGAGAAGTTGGCATGCACCTTTGGAGGTGGCTGGTATATAAAAGTGCAGTGTTTATGTAACACTGTACTGACATCACAAAATGACAACTAGGTTGTGTTGGGAGTGACAATAAAGCTGTCTGGCACTCATTAACTAAGCCCTATAAATATGAGCTCACTGTTAGTGGAGCATCAAGGAAGGAGAAACAGGGCAGTGAGTTTGTAGGAGGCAGGTCAGGAAATTTTTGAGATGGGTTCAAATGGACACAAGAACATAAAAACATAAGAAATGGGAGGAGTAGGCCGTACAGCTCCTCGAGTCTGCGCCGCCATTCAATAAGATCACGGCAGATGTTTGACGTCAACGCCACATTCCCGCCCGATTGCCAAATAATTTGATTCCTTTATAGTCTAAAAATCTATCAAGCTCAGCCTTGAATGTACTCAACAAGTGAGCATCCATAGCTCTCTGGGGCAGAAATGCCTAAGATTCACCACTCTGAAATTTCTCCACATCTCAGTTCTAAATGGCCTAATTATCCTGAGACTATGGCCCCTAGTTCTAGACTCTCCAGCTAGGGAACCAATCTCTCAGCATCCACCCTGTCAATCCTCGTCAGAATCTTCTATGTTTCAATGAGATCACCTCACATTCTTCTAAACTCCAGAGAATATAGGCCCAAATCTACTCAATCTCTCCTCATAGGACAACCCTCTCATCCCAGGAATCAATCCAGTGAACCTTTGTTACACCATCACCAACGCAAGTACAGGTACAACGCCCCGAATCCGGAATTCCGTAAACAGGAATTGTCCGAAAATCGGACATTTTTGAGGTGGCCATGATGGTGACATCGGGCAGCGAGGGACAAGGAAACCAGTAAAAAACGAAGTGCCAGGGGTCCATGGGCGGAAGAGTGGTGGGAATCGGCAGGTGGCGGGAATCGGCAGGTGGCGAGGAGCAGAGGACAACGAGGAGCGGAGGTGTCCGAAATCCGGCAAAACCTAAAATCTGGCATGGACTCAGTCCTGAGAATTCCAGATTTCAGATGTTGTACACGTATATCCTTCCTTAAGACCAAAACTGTGCACAGTGCTCCCAGGTGTGACCTCATCTACAATTGCAATAAAGGTCAATATACCATTTGCCTACCTAGCTGCTTGCTGGATTGAAAAATGTTGGTCTTTTTGGGCTTATTTGTAAGAGCCATTGGTCTACCATCAGCCTGAAAATCTGGCAATGACAGGCATAACATACCAACTGAAGATGTCGTTTTTGTTTTTACTCTCAGGAAAGAGGCTTCTATCTGATCAGATGTCCCTCTTGACTAATTATACTGAATGCAATATAAAATGTCTCAGACTTGGTGACCCTAACCCCCCTCGAAAACCTCTGCTTGAACTTGAGTATTCGATGGAGCTCAGTTGTTTGCAAGAGTTTAGTGTGAGGTTGGCTGCACCTTGTTTTCCCAATTGCTGTCCATAGCTGTTAGCTGGCCTGTTGTGTTTCTCCAACTTTTTCTATTCTTGTTTGTTACAAAATAAAGCAAGTGGGTTATTTTATCATTTAACTTCCATCCTCTCATTGTCCACCAACTGAACCTCCATTACTGAACATTAATGCTGAGTGACATTATGTCAAGTTCACTGTGTTATTAGGAATTACTGAAAGTGCATAAAATGTTTCGGATTTTCACTGGCCGCCTACTAACATGCTGCAAAAGACAGGCCATTGTTTAAATATGACCGAAGACCTCACAGTTCACTTCAATTGATGTAACTGAAGAGAGCACTCTTTCACTTGTTGTACAAAGGATTTTAACTTCAGCTTAACTTGGCAAGATCAATCACCCACTCCCTTCCAGCCGGTCTCTGGTCCCCAAACCCGTTGCTCTACTTCCTCTCCAAGCCTCCTACTGCATCAGAACAAAAGGCCCAGTTCATTTCTCACTGCCCAGATTTACCCAAACCCACCCCACCTTCCCAAATCAAAGTCTGACCTCCAGCTGTTGTCCAACACGCAGGCCCCCAATTTCTTAGCAACTCATGTTGCAGTACCTCCAAAATGCCCTAGTGTCAGCTTGGCTCATAGGCAGCACTCTCATCTTTGAGTCAGAAGGTGGATTGAAACCTCACTCCAGGACTTGAGCACATAATCAAGGCTAGCACTTCAGTGCAGAGCCAAGAGAATGTTGCACTGTTAGAGTTTCCAACTTTTCGATGAGACTTTAAACTAATCCCATAACATTTATTTCTCATAACCAACACAACAAAAAACAGATAAACTGGTCATTTAACTCACTGCCATTTATAGAACTTTAGTATGTGCAAATTAACTGCTGCTTTTGCCTAAATAACTTCAGACTCTTGCGCATCCCTCTCTACCTTCAGGTCACCATTGGCCACCATGCCTTCAACCGCCTAGGCCTCACTGTCGCCAAAGTTCTTCAGCGATCTCCCCTCAGCCTTGATGACCAATGACGAAATGTTGGGAAGAAATGCGACACGTAATGGATTCCTTATAGAGGACCCCACAGTACAACCTGAAGAATCAAACCTTCCTCACAAATAGTGGACAGCCATCAACCGCTTCATTACATGGTCGATGCTGCCACTTTCTCCATAGATGGAAGATTAAAGCATCCCCATCATGTGACTGTCAAGCTCCTAATCAGACCCTGGAGCACATTAAGCACTGCCCTCAGAAGAAATTTACAGGCAGCCTGGAAGATATCCACGCTGTTACACCAGAAGCTCTGGCCTGGATATCCAACTTTGATACTGATATTTGATTTGCTTTGCTACTACTATTCGAAAGAACCACCTGAATTCAGGTCAGACTAAAGGGAAATATCTCGTGGCTGTAAATATTGTACAAGTTCGTGCATCCCTAAACCAGTTCCATCATCATCATCATAGGCAATCCCTCGGAATCGAGGAAGACTTGCTTCTACTTTTAAAATGAGTTCTTAGGTGGCTGAATAGTCCAATAAGAGAACCACAGTCTCTGCCACAGGTGGGACAGATAGTCGTTGAGGGAAGGGGTGGGTGGGACTGGTTTGCTGCATGCTCTTTCCGCTCCCTGCGCTTGATTTCTGCATGCTCTCGGCGATGAGACTCGAGGTGCTCAGCGCCCTCCCGGATACACTTCCTCCACTTAGGGCGGTATTGGGCCAGAGACTCCCTGGTGTCTGTGGGGATGTTGCACTTTATCAGGGAGGCTTTGAGGGTGTCCTTGTAACGTTTCCTCTGTCCACCTTTGGCTCATTTGCCGTGAAGGAGTTCGGAGTAGAGTGCTTGCTTTGGGAGTCTCATGTCTGGCATGCGAACAATGTGGCCTGCCCAGCGGAGCTGATCAACTGTGGTCAGTGCTTCAATGCTGGGGATGTTGGCCTGGTCGAGGACGCTAATGTTGGTGCGTCTGTCCTCCCAGAAGATCTGTAGGATCTTGCGGAGACATCGTTGGTGGTATTTCTCCAGCGACTTGAGGTGTCTACTGTACATGGTCCATGTCTCTGAGCCATACAGGAGGGCAGGTATTACTACAACCCTGTAGACCATGAGCTTGCTGGCAGTTTTGAGGGCCTGATCTTCAAACACACTTTTCCTCAGGTGGCCAAAGGTTGCACTGGAGGCAGTGTTATCTCTCATTGTCAATGTCTGTTCTTGTTGATAAGAGGCTCCCGAGGTATGGGAAACGGTGCACATTGTCCAGGGCCGCGCCGTGGATCTTGATGACTGGGGGGCAGTGCTGTTCGGCGGGGACAGGCTGGTGGAGGACCTTTGCCTTACGGATGTTTAGCGTAGGGCCCATGCTTTTGTACGCGTAAATACGTTGACTATGTCCTGGAGTTCAGCTTCTGTATGTGCGCAGACGCAGTCCTGGAGTTCAGCTTCTGTATGTGCGCAGACGCAGTTCCAATATGATGCTAGACATCGCTATTGCTATAATTTAGTACGAGGTATGCAAGCATGAGGAGTGGTGTGCGAAATTTACGCCAGTGCATAAAATGATCCTCCTAAACTGGAGTTGAAGCTCACTTATACCTCCTTTATAATAAAGGCTTAGTATTAAGTAGCTTGATGATTCTGTGAGGGGCTGAAAGGCCTACTCCTGCACCTATTTTCTATGTTTCTATGTGATTCAGCTCCCATTTGCCATGATAAAAAACGTAATTGCAAAATAAAAAGCAGCATAATTTAATTTTGACTTTGATTTCCAGTAAAACAACACAATGTACCATCGGAGCTCAAAAAATATGTCAGTCTCAACCAACTGTCCCCAACTAGTATGATAATTGGAGAGGTTTTTTTTGAGGAATGACCAGCACTGTGAACAATGTACCTAACCATTTAAAATATAGTTCCTGGAATTGTTCAGCTGGTAACAAATATGTAGTAAGCCATACAGATAGGTCCTAGTCTGTGCTGAATGAGCAGTAGAGGTACAACTGGATTATCTGACCCTGAATGATGAGAGAAAAATCACTCATGTTTAAATCCCTTTTTGGCCTCACCCAATCCCAACCCTGTAACTTCCACCAGTATACCCCAACCAACTGAAATTTCCTCTAACTCTGGCCTCTTCTGCAAATCACTTCTTTCACTACACCATGATCACTGTGCCTTCAGCCACCTAATCCTCACCCCGCTCTGGAATTCCGTCACTCAACTCCTCTGTATCTCTGCTTTTATGACCCTCCTTAAAACTCACCTCTGTTCAGGCTTATGGTCTCAATATCGCATTCTTTGGCTAGCACCCGTTTTTGATGACACCTCGAAAGCACTCTGGGATGTTTCTCTATGTTGAAGGTGTAAGCCGTGGCTCAGTGGTAGCACTCTCACCTATGTCAGTAGGTTGTGGATTCAAGTCTCACTCCAGAGACTTGAGCACTTAATCTAGGCTGACATTCCAGTTCAATACTGAGAGAGTGCTGCACTGTCAAGAGGTAACGTCTTTTGGATGAGACATTAAAAAGAGCAAGGGATTTCTCCCCGGTGTCCTGACCAATATTTACCCCTGAACCAACATCACTAAAGCTGAATATCTGGTCACCATCACATTGTTGTTTCTGAGAGCTTGCTTTGCACAAACTGGCTTCCGTGTTTTCTAAATTACAACAGTGACTACAATTCAAAAGTACTTCATTGGTAGTAAAACACTTTGCGGTGTCCTGAGGTTGTGAAAGGCGCTATACAAATGCAAGTCTTTCTTTCCTTATGTAAAAAATAGAGGATGGAAGGGACTAGGGAATATGCAATGTCTTTTCACCTTTGGTAGCTAGATAATTTTGTATTCCATTTAGCAAGAGGTGTCTACATTGTAGCCATTGTGTCACATTCAGCCCAGCATTCCCTAGCCCTGACAATAAATCATTTAAAGTCCAGGTAACTCAGTCCTATTTGCACTTACATATATTTCTTATTTGCTATTTTCCCTATTTAAAGTTCATGGACTTGGAGGTTTGGAAAGGGAGAAAGTTACCTGGACCTTTTGCTCCAGGAGGTAGCCACACCCTCTAGGTTAAATACTTCAGAATTGTCACGTGGTCAGGGACAGAAGGGTGTGACTGCGAGTGAAGCAGGTAAGGGGATCCAGGAGGTAGCATTGCAGGAACCTCAGTCCCTGCACTAATCCAATAGATTTGAGGTTTTTGCAATCCATGCGGATAAGCGTGCAGACTGCGGGGTGGACGAGCAGACTGACCAAGGCACCATGGTGCAGAAAGCCATTCAAGTGGGAGGGGGTAAAGAGGTAGGTGGTTGTAGTAGGGGACAGTATAGTTCGGGGGATAGATAAGGTTCTCTGCAGCCAAGAGTGTGCATCCCGAAGGCTGTGTTGCCTACCCGGTGCCAGGGTAAAGGACATCTCCTCCAGGCTGGAGAAGAACTTGGAGTGGGAGGGGGAGAATCCAGTTGTCGTGGTACACGTAGGTACCAATGACATAGGTAGGACTAAGAAAGAGGTTCTGCTGAGAGAGTTTGAACAGCTAGGGACTAAATTGAAAAGCAGAACCACAAAAGTAATAATCTCTGCATTATTACCTGAGCCATGAGCAAATTGGCTCAGGGTCAATAGAATCAGGGAGATGAATGCGTGGCTCAGAGGTTGGTGTGGGAGGAGTGGGTTTCAATTCGTGGGGCACTGGCACCAATACTCGGGAAAGAGAGAGCTGTTCCATGGGGACGGACTACACCTGAACTATGCTGAGACCAGAGTTCTAGCGAACCGAATAATTAGGGAAGTAGACAGGGCTTTAAACTAAATAAGGGCCGTGGGGTGGGGGGGGAATGGAGATGGTCGCAGTGGAGAGATATCTAGAATGCTAAAAAGAAAAGAGAAAAGGAAGCAATGCAGGAAAGTGATTGTGGGAAGGATAACCAGATTATGTCAGGAAGGGACAGAGCATACAAACAAGAGTGCACTAACAAATAGGGTCCAGGTAAGAAAAAATAGCAATAAGATAAATACGGCTATAGTACAAAATAATGTTAAGATGTCTAATAATGTTAAAAAGACAAATCTAAAAGCATTGTATCTGAATGCACGAAGCATCTGTAATAAGGTAGATGAATTAACAGCGCAAATAGATGTAAACGGATACGATATAGTTGCAATTATGGAGACATGGTTGCAGCGTGACCAAAGTTGGGAAGTGAATATCCAAGGATATTCGATATTTAGGAAGAAGGACAGGCAAAATGGAAAAGAGGGTGATGTAGCGTTGTTAGTAAAGGATGCAATCAGAGCAATAGTGAGAAAGGATATTGACTCAGAAAATCAAGATGTAGAATCAGTCTGGGTGAAGCTAAGGAGCACCAAGGGGCCGAAAACATTGGTGGGAGTTGTCTATAGGCCTCCAAACAGTAGTGGTATTTTAGGGGATGGCATCAAACAGGAAATTAGAGATGCATGTAACAAGGGTACTACAGTAATCGTAGGTGACTTTAATCTACATACAGACTGGCCAAACCAAATTAGTTATAATGGGCCCAAGTTTCCACAAGAAAAAAAACGGGCACCCCTCCGAGCTGGGCGCCCGTTTTTCGCGCCTAAAACGGCGCCTAAAAAAATCCTCGGTATTCTCCACCTACCTGTAGGTCCTCTGGCCCTCGGCGCAGCCGGCACGAGCTGTGGGGGGGCGGAGCCAGGTCCCTGCGCTGAAAACAGTGCCGGGACCTCTGCACATGCGCGCTACAGTGGGCACGCAAGTGCAGTAGCTCCAGGCGCCGAACTGTGTGGGAGGGGCCCGAAGCACGCAGCCCCTAGCCCTGGCCGAATGGTCTCACTGGGGCTGCGTGAATAAGGCTCCTCCCACGGCCAGCTCCTGCTTCCCCCCGCCCCCGACCAGACCCGACACCCGCTCCCCCCTGCCTCCGGACCAGACCCGACACCCGCTCCCCCCATGCCTCCGGACCAGACCCGACACCCGCTCCCGCCCCCCCCACCGCAGACCAGACTCGCTCTCTCCCCCCCCCCCCCCCCCACTGGACCCAACCCGACCCGCGCTCCCGCCCCCCCCCCCCCCCACTGGACCCGACTCCCGCTCCCGAACTGGATCCTGAATCCGATCTGACCTCCCCCTCCCTCTCCCTCGCGCTCAGCGACACGAACGGCTTTCTCCCCCCCCCCCCGCTCAGCGGCACGAACGGCTGCAGAATTCTCCCTGGCTGAAGCACTTTCACACAGGTAGGAAGATGGTTTATTTAATCTTTTCTTGGCTTATAAATGTTTATTCAGGTTGGATTTATTTGTATAATATTTGTAGAAGTATAAATAAGGATTTATTGTACAATTTAATGAGTTCCCTTCCCCCCCCCCCTCCTCCCCCACCTCGTTCTGGACGCCTAATTTGTAACCTGCGCCTGATTTTTTTAATGTGTAGAACAGGTTTTTCAGTTCTACAAAAATCTTCACTGGCTCCATTCTACTTTAGTTTGGAGTACGTTTTCACTGTGGAAACTTTGGAATCAGGCGTCAGTGGCCGGACACGCCCCCTTTTGAAGAAAAAATTCTGTTCCAAAGTAGAACTGTTCTGCCTGACTCGAACTGCAGAAAAAAAAATGTGGAGAATTGCGATTTCTAAGATAGTCCGTTCTCCACCAGTTCAGTTGCTCCTAAAAATCAGGCGCAAATCATGTGGAAACTTGGGCCCAATACAGTGGAAGATGAATTCCTGGAGTGTGTACGAGATGTTTTTTTAGACCAGTACGTTGAGGAGCCTACTAGGGAACAGGCTATCCTAGATTGGGAATTGTGTAATGAGAAGGGATTAATTAACAATCTTGTTGTGCGGGGTCCTTTCGGGAAGAGCGACCACAACATGATTGAATTCTTTATTAAGATGGAAAGTGAAGTAGTCCAATCCGAAACTAGGGTCCTAAATCTAAACAGAGGAAACTACGAAGGTATGAGGAATGAATTGGCTATGATAGATTGGGAAAAGTTATTAAAAGACATGACGGTGGATAGGCAATGGCTAACATTTAAGGAACGAATGCATGAATTGCAAGTTATACATTCCTTTCTGGCTTAAAAACACAAAAGGAATAGTGGCCCAACCATGGCTAACAAAATAAATTAAGGATAGTATTAGATTCAAAGAGGAGTTATACAAAGTTGCCAGAAAAAGTAGGAAGGCTGAGGATTGGGAGCAGTTTAGAATTCAGCAAAAAAGGACTAAGAGATTGATTAAGAGGGGAAAAGGAGTGTATGAGAGTAAACTTGCAAGGAACATAAAAACCAACTGCAAAAGTTTCGACAAGTACGTAAAAAGAAAAAGATTAGTGAAGACAAATGTAGGTCCTTTACAGACAGAAATGGGAGAATTTATAATGGGGAACAAGGAAATGGCAGAACAATTAAATAAATACTTCGGTTCTGTCTTCACGGAAGAGGACACAAATAAGCCCAGAAATGCTCGGGAACCAAGGGTCTAGTGAGCAAGAGGAATTAAAGGAAATGATTATTAGTAACAAAATAGTGCTAGAGAAACTAATGGGACTGAAGGTCGATAAATCCCATGGGCCTGATGATCTGCATCCCAGAGTATTAAAAGAGGTAGCCATGGAAATAGCCATGGATGCATTGGTTGTCATCTTCCAAAATTCTATAGATTATGGAACAGTTCCTGCAGATTGGAGGGTGGCAAATGTTACCACACTATTTAAAAAAGGAGGGAGAGAAAAAACAGTGAACTACAGACCAGTTAGCCTGACATCAGTAGTAGGGAAAATGCTAGAGTCTATTATAAAGGATGTGATAACGGCACACTTAGATAATAGCAACGGGATTAGACAATGTCAACATGGATTTATGAAAGGAAAATCATGTTCGACAAACCTACTGGAGTTTTTTGAGGATGTAACTGATAGAATAGATAAGGGAGAACCAGTGGATGTAGTGTGTTTGGATTTTCAGAGGGCCTTTGATAAAGTCCCACATAAGAGGTTAGTGTGCAAAATTAAAGCACATAGGATTGGAGGTAATGTATTGGCATGGACTGAAAATTGGTTAACTGACAGGAAACAGAGTAGGAATAAACTGGTCTTTTTCGGGGTGCCGGGCATTGACTAGTGGGGTACCTGGGCCCCTATATATATATAAATAAATATAAATGATTTGGATGAGGGAACCAAATGCAATATTTCCAAGTTTGCTGACGACACAAAACTAGGTGGGATTGTGAGTTGTGAGGAGGATGCAAAGACACTGCAAGGCGATTTAGATAGGTTGAATGGGCAAACACATGGCAAATGCAGTATAACATGGATAAATGTGAAGTTATCCACTTTGGCAGGAAAAACAGAGACAAAGTATTATTTAAATGGTGATAGCTTGGGAAAAGTCCATGTACAAAGGGACCTGGGTATCCATCCATATACACCAGTCACTGAAGGCAAACATGCAGGTGCAGCAAGCAGTTAGGAAGGAAAATGGTATGATGGCCTTCATTGCAAGAGGATTTGAGTACAGGGGCAAGAATGTCTTACTACAGTTATACAAGGCCTTGGTGAGACCACACCTGGGGTATTATGTACAGTTTTGGTCTCCTTACCTAAGGATATACTTGCCATAGAGGGAGTGCAGCGAAGGTTCAGCAGACTGATTCCTGGGATGGCAGGACTGTCGTATGAGGAGAGATTGGGTCGACTGGGCCTGTATTCAAGAATGAGAGGGGATCGCATTGAAATGTATAAAATTCTGATGGGTTGGGATAGACTGGATGCGGGGAGGATGTTTCCCCTGGCTGGGAAGTCTAGAACAAGGGGTCACAGTCTCAGGATACAGGGTAGGAAATTGAGGACCGAGATGAGGAGAAATGTTTTCACTCAAGAGGTTGGTGAACCTGTGGAATTTTCTACCACAGCAGGCTGTGGAGGCCAAATCACTGAATATATTTAAGAAGGAAATAGATAGATTTCTAGACACAAAAGGCATCAAGGGATATGGGGAAAAAACAGGAATATGGTGTTGAGACAGAGGATCAGCCATGATCATATTGAATAGCAGTGCAGACTCGAAGGGCCGAATGGCCTACTACTGCTCCTAGTTTCTATGGGGTCAGGTTTCGGCCTGAGTTGTTCCTACTTTTTTGGAGCAACTGGTTTAGAATGGAGTATCTTTGAAATTGCAATTTTCGGCATTTAGTTTGCTCCAGTTCTAGTCAGTCAGAACAGTTTCATTTTGGAACAGATTTTTTTTTCAAAAGGGGGTGTGTCCGCCTGTTTTGAACGTTTAGGCAGCGAAAACTTACTCCAAACTAACTTAGAATGGAGCAAGTGTAGATTTTTGTACGCTCAGAAAAACCTTGCCTACACTTTACAAATCAGGCATAGGTTACAGATCAGGCGTAGGGAATGGGGCGGGGGGGGGGGGGGAAAAGGGAAGTAATTAAATTCTACAAGCATTCAACAGTCTTACTTATACAAATAAAGGGCCATCCTGACTAAAAAATTATAAACAAAGCAAAGACAAAATATTGAATATTCCTACCTGCGTGAAGCAGCAGCTGCCTTCGAGCTGCGGAGCTTCAGGCAGGCCTTCCATGTTGGAGACAGGGGCGGCGTCAGTGACTCGATGGCAGCCCAACAACAACGACAGCAAGCAGCCTTCGAGCTGCGGTGCCTCAGGCAAGCCTTCCTTCCATGTAGGAGACAGGGGCAGCGTCAGTGGCTGACGGCGGCCGAAGACACAGCAAGCAGCCTTCGAGCTGCGAGGGAGACTGAGGCCATTTGGCCAGGGACAGGGAGAGGCAGCCAGATAGCCAGTTTTCTTTAAGTCCCTTTAAAAATGGCCGAGTGCCAATGTTTCTGGGCTACTGCGCGTGTGCACGCAGGACTGCCGGCACGACGTTGCCTCATTTAATTTAGCCCCGTCCCCCTCCACTTGCAGAATCGGCGCGACTCTGTGGCTCCGTCCCCCGCTGCTGTGTGCGAGCCGCGCCGAGTTCCCAGGGACCAGCAAGGAGCCGGAGAATTAAGAGGTATTTTTCTGTCGCACTTTTAGGCGTGAAAAACGGGCGTCCAGGTCGGGGCTGCGCCGTTCTAGGCACAGCCCAAAACTCGACCCCTATGTTTCAGCACTATTACATCATTGGTGAATAAATCCTAAATCAGAACACCAAGATTGGTTAGCAGCCCCAGCTTGAGATATATACAAATTAATGAAACACAAATTTAAATATTATACATGACTTCAAGTATCCATAGTACGCACTATACAGCCCCCAAAGAAAAGAAGCCTCGACAAATGGCTATAGCTGACCATGTCTAGAGTGGATGGTGAAATCCAAAAGAGGAAAATATTCCATTCCCAGTACAGACATTTTTTGCCTCAACGAGAACAGAAATTTCAAACCAAAAGCAACATGCACAGTAAACATTAATTGTTCTGTACTCTGAGACAATAGGTACAAAAAGTTCCTAACCAAAATATGTATCGATTCCAATGTATTATACAGCTGTATTTAACATAGGCGAATAGTGCATAAGATTGCTTTGCTTTCCTTGAAGAGACTGCTTATTGAGAAAAAAAGGTTAACTTGCTGAAAACAAATTCAGCTTCCATCAATGAAATACAGTGAATTGTTCCCAAGTAGGCTACAAACCTCCAAAACCCAATCTCAACTTGTAGGAATCTCTTTGGTGGCAAAGTTGTGTCGTCGCAATGCACTGGCACTAAACATTTAATTTGGTTTGAAACTGTTAATTTATCCCCAGGAGTGACAAACAATTTGGGGGTTCTTTTTTGGCAATATAATTTTATTTTTCCTTGGTCCAGAAAAAATTTCCTTTGGGGTCTGAACTGTAGCAGATTACATTTACACTGCAGCCTGAAATCTGCAGTTCTGATCTGAAAGCAGCAGGTAATGGGGACAGAAAGTCAGGTCTGGAGATAATTCAATTTACCAGCCGCCATTTGCACACCATCTTCAACTGGTTTGCAATGATATTAAGGACAGTGTCTGAGAGAACCCCAAGATGCCAGTGCCTGAACAATCAAGCATACGCACAAGAAAAAAATTAGCTCATATTTTAAGCAACATAATTTTTCAACTGAAATCTAGCTATAAGTGATCCATTATCAAGGCGATGACAACCAGGACAGTATACATTTGTTGAAAAATACATCACTATATCTAACAAGAACTGAACACTTTGGGTTTAAGTTTCCACTACTGTCATCATCATAGGCAGTCCCTCGGAATCGAGGAAGACTTGCTTCCACTCTTAGCATGAGTTCTTAGGTGGCTGTACAGTCCAATATGAGAACCACAGACTCTGTCACAGGTGGGACAGATAGACGTTGAGAGAAGGGGTGGGTGAGACTGGTTTGCCGCACGCTCTTTCCACTGCCTGCGCTTGATTTCTGCATGCTCTCGGCGACGAGACTCAAGGAGCTCAGTGCCCGCTCAGATGCACTTCCTCCATTTAGGGTGGTCTTGGGCCAGGGACTCCCACGTGTCAATGGGGATGTTGCACTTTATCAGGGAGGCTTTGAGAGTATCCTTGTAACATTTCCACTGTCCACCTTTGGCTCGTTTGCCGTGAAGGAGTTCAGAGTAGAGCGCTTGCTTTGGGAGTTTCGTGTCTGACATGCGAACGATGTGGCCTGCCCAGCGGAGCTGATCAAGTGTGGTCAGTGCTTCAATGTTGGGGATGTTGGCCTGGACGAGACACTAACGTTGGTGCGTCTGTCCTCCCAGGGGGTTTGTAGGATCTTGCAGAGCCATCGTTGGTGGTATTTCTCCAGCAACTTGAGGTGTCTGTTGTACATGGTCCATGTTTCTGGGCCATACAGGAGGGCTGGTATTACTACAGCCCTGTAGACCATGAGCTTGGTGACAGTTTTAAGGGCCTGGTCTTCAAAAACTCTTTCTCAGGCAGCCGAAGGCTGCACTGGCGCACTGGAGGCGGTGTTGGATCTCGTCGTCAATGCCCGCTCTTGTTGATAGGAGGCTCCCGAGATAAAGGAAGTGGTCCATGTTGTCCAGGGCCGCGCCATGGATCTTGATGACTGGGAGGCAGTGCTGTGCAGCGAGGACAGGCGGGTGGAGGACCTTTGTCTTAGTGATGTTTAGCCTAAGGCCCATGCTTTTGTACGCCTCAGTAAATACGTCGACTATGTCCTGGAGTTCAGCCTGTGAGTGTGCGCAAACGCAGACGTAGTTATATTAGCGCAATCCAGGCAGAGTCGGCCAAATCAGCACAAAAGATCGGGGCCGTTTAAACGCACGAGTTACACCCAAAGCCACTTACGCTCATGCTTTCCACGATCTTTTATACTGGTTCAAGATTCAATTCACCTGAATCTGTCCCAGCCCACAAAACTGACTATACCTCCAGGTCGAAACTGAGATTCTGCTGGTTCAGGAAGGCTCTTCAAAACATACTCTGGTTTTGTTAGCAAGTGCATCAAAAATTTTAAAAAGTTAATTAGTTCATAAAATTCCACAATATCTGGCCGGTTATTGGAAAGTGTTATAGAGGAACCTTCTGAACAAGAATGGCAAAATATCATGCTAGTTTTCAGAAGTCTAGGCGAAATGAGCTCATTTTCTTAAGCAGACAGGCACGTTTTAAAGTTTTCTCTCATATCAAAAAATATTTAATTTACTAAGAAACTGACTAGTGCAGGACAATGAAAGTAGTAAATGGCTCAGTATAGTTTAAAAATATATATTTTTCAATAATTTTAACAGATTACTGACAGGTGGAGGACTGGACACTTACCAAAAATGCTTAATTTTGGTGATAATCACTTTTTGAGCTGTATTAATAAAACTGAACCAGGTTACTTCTCAAGGAATACATTTTAATAGAAAGATACAGTGACTTTCTATTACTCTGGTTCATGGAAACTTGAAGCACAACCTAACCAGCGCAATTTCAAGCACACTGGGCGCAGTTTCCGAACTGCGCACAAAGCAGAAACTCTACCCCTTGATGTTTAAATATATATATAGATATAAAAAGATAAATGCAGTCATTTGGGACTTTTTGTGATCATCGATCCTTTTAAAAGGCATCAAAGTAACCAATTATATGTTTGGTTCACTCTTAAACTCGCTGCATGAGGACTGATTTTCATTTGAGTGTGGCAAATCAATTTATGAATGGGTTCAATTAGTGAAATAGAATCAACAGAAATTACAGAACAATTACAACAGTTGGGAGAACTGGCTAACATGCAGTAAATCTTCTTTCACTTATGTTTGATACATGGACTGGCCAGAAAACACTCATAGGTGAGGATGAAACATTTTTCAGTGTAAGAGCAGATACTTTAATGAACTGGCTTAGAGCACAAAATTGAAACGTTAAAACCTAATTTAGCTGAAAGTTGAGGATCAGACATATTCTGCAGCAATCATGGCAACTACGTCTTCCAGGGATAAATAAATATATTCAATGTTTTTCTACTGGCTTGGCATATGATGAGCCTTATTTTAATCTATGACAAAAGTACAGTAACCTGTAACAATTTTTGTAAATCAGACTAGTTAATTACCAGACTACCTGGGTGAATGTTAATCTACATTTACAATTATAGTTCTGACAAGTGCCAACACACCGTTATTCTTTATGCTTCTCGTAAAGCCAAATGGCAAAGTCAAAGAGAAGGCAAAAACCTGGCAATAACCTCCATTCTAGTCTGGAGGGTCTGAATTCCCAGGATTTTCACTTTAGAGGATAAATTTAAGCACTTTGTGAAATAGCTTGGACGTTTGAAATTTCACTTAGAGAAAATATCAGTTGAATTTTTTTCAGAAACCATCTTGAGCAATTTATGGGAGCGCGGTTGTCAGATTATGTAATTACAGGGCGATATTCTCTAACTACATAATAGCAGCTATAGGGCTGGATTTCAGGTCATTTGCAACCAGGTTTTGACCCTCCATGACGAAAAATGGGATGGTCAGATGTTCAGCGTCGGGGCGCGATCCTCAAGTCAGTTCTTGCGTTGCCGCTTAGAAGCACCGCCAGGGAGAGCTACGCCGGGGGTGCAATGGCTCGCATTGCGACACCGACAGAGGTTTCGTCAATCACCCGGCCCGTACGCCGCGAAACGTGCCCTGCGATGACCGCCAGTGAAAACACAGCGGTGCAGCCCTGCCGGTGGCAGTCAATTGGATAAACTGAAAAAAAGGTAAGTTAAAGTTTTAATTCTTTTATATTTTTGCAGCGATGTGTGGTAAGGGTGTTGGCAATGTTTTTTGAAAGTTTTTGTGAATTTTTTTTTCTTTCTCCCAAGGCCTCTCTCGGAGCGCTCCCGGCCCCGTACTAAAGTTGACGAGGATCCCGTTTTTGCACAACAAAACTAGTACAACGCCTCCCTTGCGCTAGGCCCAAATGATGAAAGTTGCTCCACAAGGGCAGTAAATTTCACGCCCCGCCTCAGGTTTTGCCGCGAAAAGCCGAAAATCCAGCCCAAATTGTGTGTCAAAGCGCAATACCGTCAACACCAAAATAGCATAGTACAGTAACTCTGGCAATAATAAAAATTAAAACCTGTTTAGACATCTTCTAGACATGAAATGACTGACATTTTAGTGATTTTAATCTAACACCACAACAGATCAGGGTATATTTACATTCATGTCCATAGTTGCAGTGCCCACCTGATTGACAATGTCTCAGCACATTTAAAGCAAACTACAAATCTTGAGATTGGCTCCTGTAACAACAGTTCTGCCATTATAAACAGTGAGATGGACAATAAACTGTGACCAAATACTTAGGTGCCCTTCTCTTTGGCAGTTAGGAATAATTTTGTTGATGTATTATAAGCAGTCTTGTTAATATTTGGAATCTCACTTGATGAAACTGAAGGAGGGAAAGGTGCACTGAAGATTGTAATAGTACAAAACAAACATCACAGTATTGACAGTTTCAGTTAAAATGAGTGGGTGTTCTGTCCCAGATCACTTTTCTTTCTCAAGAAATTTGAGGAGCTGCAGAGACAACCATTTTGATGGTCATTAATATTTCAGATGAGACATTTTGTATGAACCTTTTTAAAGAATTAATCCGAAGCATTACCCTTTCTTTCATTTTCAAATGCTGACGAACCCGCCACATTTTCTATTATGCTTTATGTTCCCAATGTGTGCTGCTACATATCAAAGAACATAAGAATTAGGAACAGGAGAAGGCCATCTAGCCCCTCGAGCCTGCTCCGCCATTCAACAAGATCATGGCTGATCTGGCCGTGGACTCAGCTCCACTTACCCGCCCGCTCCCCATAACCCTTAATTCCCTTATTGGTTAAAAATCTATCTATCTGTGATTTGAATACATTCAATGAGCGAGCCTCAACTGCTTCCTTGGGCAGAGAATTCCACAGATTCACAACCCTCTGGGATAAGAAATTTGTTCTCAACTCAGTTTTAAATAGAGGCTGTGCCCCCTAGTTCTAGTTTCCCCGACCAGTGGAAACAACCTCTCTGCCTCTATCTTGTCTATCCCTTTCATTATTTTAAATGTTTCTATAAGATCACCCCTCATCCTTCTGAACTCCCAACGAGTAGAGACCCAGTCTACTCAATCTATCATTATAAGGTAACCCCCTCATCTCTGCAATCAGCCTAGTGAATCGTCTCTATACCGCCTCCAAAGCTAGTATATCCTTCCTTAAGTAAGGTGACCAAAACTGCACGCAGTACTCCAGGTGCGGCCCCACCAATACCCTGTACAGTTGCAGCAGGACCTCCCTGCTTTTGTACTCCATCCCTCTCGCAATGAAGGCCAACATTCCATTCACCTTCCTGATTACCTGCTGCACCTGCAAACTAACTTTTTGGAATTCATGCACAAGGTCCCTCTGCACTGCAGCATGTTGTAATTTCTCCCCATTCAAATAATATTCCCTTTTACTGTTTCTTTTTCCAAGGTGGATGACCTCACATTTTCCAACATTGTATTCCATCTGCCAAACATTAGCCCATTCGCTTAACCTACCTATATCTCTTTGCAGCCTCTCTGTGTCCTCTACACAACCCGCTTTCCCACTAATCTTTGTGTCATCTGCAAATTTTGTTACACTACACTCTGCCCCCTCTTCCGGGTCATCTCTGTATATTGTAAACAGTTGTGGTCCCAGCACCGATCCCTGTGACACACCACTAACCACCGATTTCCAAACCGAAAAGGACCCATTTACCCGGACTCTCTGCTTTCTGTTAGTTAGCCAATTCTCTATACATGCTAATACATTTCCTCTGACTCCGCGTACCTTTATCTTCTGCAATAACCTTGTGTGGCACCTTATCGAATGCCTTTTGGAAATCTAAATACACCACATCCATCGGTACACCTCTACCCACCATGCTCGTTATATCCTCAAAGAATTCCAGTAAATTAGTTAAACATGATTTCCCCTTCATGAATCCATGTTGCGTCTGCTTGATTGCACTATTCCTATCTAGATGTCCCGCTATTTCTTCCTTAATTATAGCTTCAAGCATTTTCCCCACTACAGATGTTAAACTAACCGGCCTATAGTTACCTGCCTTTTGTCTGCCCCCTTTTTTAAACAGCGGCGTTACATTAGCTGCTTTCCAATCCGATGGTACCTCCCCAGAATCCAGAGAATTTTGGTAGATTATAACAAATGCATCTGCTATAATTTACGCCATCTCTTTTAATACCCTGGGATGCATTTCATCAGGACCAGGGGACTTGTCTACCTTGAGTCCCATTAGCCTGTCCAGCACTACCTCCCTAGTGATAGTGATTGTCTCAAGGTCCTCCCTTCCCACATTCCCGTGACCAGCAATTTTTGGCGTGGTTTTTGTGTCTTCCACTGTGAAGACCGAAGCAAAATAATTGTTTAAGGTCTCAGCCAACATTTACTTTAGTCACTCTCTTCCGTTTTATATATCGGTAAAAGCTTTTACTATCTGTTTTTATGTTTTGCGCAAGTTTACTTTCATAATCTATCTTTCCTTTCTTTATTGCTTTCTTAGTCATTCTTTGCTGTCGTTTAAAATTTTCCCAATCTTCTAGTTTCCCACTAACCTTGGCCACCTTATACGCATTGGTTTTTAATTTGATACTCTCCTTTATTTCCTTGGTCACCCACGGCTGATTATCCCTTCTCTTACCGCCCTTCTTTTTCACCGGAATATATTTTTGTTGAGCTCCATGAGAGAGCTCCTTAAAAGTCCTCCACTGTTCTTCAATTGTGCAACCGTTTAGTCTGTGTTTCCAGTCTACTTTAGCCAACTCTGCCCTCATCCCACTGTAGTCCCCTTTGTTTAAGCATAGTATGCTCGTTTGAGACACTACTTCCTCACCCTCAATCTGTATTACAAATTCAACCATACTGTGATCACTCATTCCGAGAGGATCTTTTACTAGGAGATTGTTTATTATTCCTGTCTCATTACACAGGACCAGATCTAAGATCGCTTGCTCCCTTGTAGGTTCTGTAACATACTGTTCTAAGAAACAATCCCGTATGCATTCTATGAATTCCTCCCCAAGGCTACCCCGTGTGATTTGATTTGACCAATCGATATGTAGGTTAAAATCCCCCATGATTACTGATGTTCCTTTTTCACATGTCTCCATTATTCCCTTGATTATTGTCTGCCCCATCGTGAAGTTATTATTTGGGGGCCTATAAACTATGCCCACCAGTGACTTTTTCCCCTTACTATCTCTAATCTCCACCCACAATGATTCAACATTTTGTTCATTAGAGCCAATATCGTCTCTCACAACTGACCTGATATCATCCTTTATTAACAGAGCTATCCCACCTCCTTTCCCTTCTTGTCTATCTTTCCGAATTGTCAGATACCCCTGTATGTTTAATTCCCAGTCTTGGCCACCCTGCAACCACGTTTCTGTAATGGCCACTAAATCATACCCATATGTAATGATTTGTGCCGTCAACTCACTTACTTTATTTCGAATGCTGCGTGCGGTTAGTTAGAGTGTTTTAATACTAGTTTTTAAAACCATGATTTTTAGTTTTGACCCCTCCTGCAGCCCCTTTATATTCATACATATTGTCCCTTCCTATCACGTTGTGGTTTACACTTACCCCAGTGCTACTCTGCTCTGTTGCCTCCTGCCTTTTGCATTCTTTCTTGGAGTTCTGTTCATTTGAGCTCTCACCCACTCTAATTAGCTTAGAGCCCTCTCCTGGGATCCCATCCTCCTGCCAAGCTAGTTTAAAGCCCTTCCAACCGCACTATCAAAACCACCCACGAGAACATTGGTCCCGTCTCTGTTGAGGTGCAACCTGTCCGACTTGTACAGGTCCCTCCTACCCCAGAAGCGGTCCCAATTGTTCAGGAAACTAAAGCCCTCCCTCCTACACCAATGCCCCAGCCACCATAATCCTGCCGCCTTAAAAAAAAGTTTAAAACGAGGACACCGAAACTTCACTATCGTTTTATTTTTGTTTTGCATGCAAGCTCACCCCGCCCTAATTTATATGCAATTGCATTCAAATAATACGATAGGCAGTCCCTCGGAATCGAGGAAGACTTGCTTCCACTCTTAAAATTAGCTCTTAGGTGGCTGAACAGTCCAATACGAGAACCATAGTCCCCGTCACAGGTGGGACAGTTGTTGAGGGAAAGGGTGGGTGGGACAGATTTGCCGCACGCTCTTTCCACTGCCTGCGCTTGATTTCTGCGTGCGCTCGGCGATGAGACTCAAGGTGCTCGGCGCCCTCCCTGATGCACTTCCTCCACTTAGGGTGGTCTTTGGCCAGGAATTCCCAGGTGTCAGTGGGGATGTTGCACTTTATCTGGGAGGCTTTGAGGGTGTCCCTGTAATGTTTCCTCTGCCCACCTTTGGCTCGTTTTCTGTGAAGGCGTTCGGAGTAGAGCGCTTGCTTTGGGAGGCTCCTGTCTGGCAGGCGAACAATGTGGCCTGCCCAGCAGAGTTGATCAAGTGCTTCAATGCTGGGGATGCTGGCCTGGTCGAGGACGCTCATGTTGGTGCGCCTGTCCTCCCAGGGGATTTGTAGGATCTTGCGGAGACATCGTTGGTGGAATTACTCCAGCGACTTGAGGTGTCTACTGTACATGGTCCATGTCTCTGAGCCATACAGGAGGGGGGGGGTATTATTACAGCCCTGTAGACCATGAGCTTGGTGACATATTTGAGTGGTCTTCAAACACTCTTTTCCTCAGGTGGCCGAAGGCTGCACTGGAGGCGGTGTTGAATCTCGCCGTCAATGTCTGCTCTTGTTGATAAGAGGCTCCCGAGGTATGGTCCACGTTGTCCAGGGCCATGCCGTGGATCTTGATGACTGGGGGCAGTGCTGTGCGGCGAGGACAGGCTATTGGAGGACCTTTGCCTTACGGATGTTTAGCGTAAGGCCCATGCTTTCGTACGCCTCAGTAAATACAGTGACTATGACTTGGAGTTCAGCGTCTATGTGCGCAAACGCAGGCGTCGTCTGCGTACTGTAGCGCGACGATGGAGGTTGGGGTGGTCTTGGAAATTGGCTCAGAGACGACAAAGATTGAACAGGTTCCCACTGGTTCTGTAGTTTAGTTCCACTCCAGCGGGGAGCTTGTTGACTGTGAGGTGGAACATGGCAGCGAGGAAGATTGAGAAGAGTGTTGGGGCGATGACGCAGCCCTGTTTGACCCGGTCCGGACGTAGATTGGGTCTGTAATGGATCCGTTGGTAAGGATCACAGCCTGCATGTCGTCGTGGAACTACATATAACATTATTGTAGTTGCCCAAAATCACTTACAATGTATGAAAACTCAAACATTAAACTACTTTACGTTTTACTGTGAATCACAAAGGATGAAACTCCCCTATGGGTCACTCACATAATAAATGCAGTATTTGCTGCGTACTTTTTTAATCAACTCAACGCCTTGTAAAGCATAGCACCAATTCCAAGTACAAACTGCCCACATTACACTTTGAAGGAACCTCTTTATGCTACTTTAGCTGAATGAACCACCTCTTCCCAAACAAAGTGAAAGCCCTACATTGTTCAAATGTATTGCAAACTGCCATAATTAATCCAGCAGCCGCACTGTGCTACATATCTACTTTCACAGTCAACAATAAATAGGCTTGAAAAGTAATTTATCATCAGAATTTAACTGCTTTTAGAAATACCATACCCATTACGAAGACCAATTTCACTGGGTCCACAGTATCATGTTTTTTCATTTGGAAGTATGCATAAAGATGTCTGTGTTGTTATCCTAGGAAAGATCCGAGGAAACATCAGCAATTCCTTTACTCTTTTCTAATCCATTGTGGCAAATTGAGTGTTATGGTCACATTTCTATTGATAAATCTGGAGGTTGGGTAAGAAGGTGGCAAATGGAATATAATGTGGGGAAGTGTGAAATTATCTTCTTTGGAAGAAAAAATGGAAAAGTAGAATATTTTTTCAAAGATGAGAGACTAGAAAATGTTTTGTATTCAGAGGGACCTGGGTGTCCTTGTATATAAATCACAGAAAGTTAACATGCAGGTACAAGCAATTAGGAAGGCAAATGTTATGTTAGCCTTTATTGCAAGGCGGTTGAAGTACAAGACGAAGGAAGGCTTGCTGCAATGATATAGGGCTTAGGTGAGAGCAGACCTGGAGTACTGTGTACAGTTTTGGTCTCGTTACCCAAGGAAGGATGCCTTAAAGGGGGTGCAACAAAGGTTCACTAGATGAGTGGTTCTCAAACTGGGTTCCATAGAGACTTTCCAGGGGGTCCACGAGAAAAGCTCCAATTGGTAATGGAGTGCTGGGTGCTGCTGAATGGTTACCATTGGGGGGGTTGGGCAGCAGAGGCAGCTGTGAAGAGAGAGAAGGGGGTAGAGAGAGAGGAATGAGAGAGAGATGGGGGTAGAGAGGAATGAGAGATAGAGATGGGGGTAGAGAGGAATGAGAGATAGAGATGGGGGTAGAGAGGAATGAGAGAGATATGCGGGTAGAGAGAGGAATGAGAGATAGAGATGGGGGTAGAGAGGAACGAGAGATGCGGGTAGAGAGGAATGGAAGAAAAATACTTGCATTTATATAGCGCCTTTCACGACCAACGGACACCTCAAGGCACTTTGCAGCCAATGAGAGAGAGAGAGAGAGAGAGAGAGAGAGAGAGAGAGAGAGAGAGAGAGAGAGAGAGAGAGAGAGAGAGAGAGGGAAGTTTTCACATCAGCCGTCACATCAATTCTCACCATATCGTACAGCCCGGGCAAAATTTCATGCAAGTCCCTTTACTAGGACAATGATTACTACTAATCCATATGAAAAGGGGTCCTTCAATCGAAAAAATTGGTACATCTCACGCCCCCCTCCCCCCCACATGCACAATGGGTATAAATAATAGTTAGATGGTTTGAAACTTCAATTTTCATACACAACAAAGGAATATATAGTGTGAGTTCCACACTTTCCTCGGACCCCGACTGTTTACACCGATTTTACTTTCTGCCGTATGCTAATGAGATTGGCAGGAAATTTTGATGTCAATAGACTGGCAAAATGGGAGTCATTTCAGCATAACTTCCCAATTACGCTATTTGAGGAAATGTCTGGCGTAGTCTCCTTTGCTTTTCAAGTGAGATTCAGTAATAGGAAAAAAAGGACAGCCCCTTTACTCCACCTCTGGATTGGCTCAGTATCCGCCCGTAAACATTCTCTTGGCCACCTAACTATGGAAGGAAAGCCAGTCCTGGATGAATACATAGGAGGGACTATCTATACCCATGGCACTTTACTTTTAAAAACTTGACAGACTCAAGTTTAACATATTGGAATGTACTGGGCTTAATTCAGGTGGCCTTGAATGGTATAACCAGGTCTCAAACGATCAGACATTAAAAGCAGTGACATTGAAGGACAGTCCAGCTCTCTTACTCTGTTAGGCTGAGCATGCTTTTTAATATGAGTGTAGACCATTAATTAACAGTATTCGACACTTATCTGCAACTGTGAAACTCAAAAGAGCACAAGGGACTCCATTCTTGGCAATCCATTTCAATCACGTGCAATAATTGAACTCAACGCTATAAATGTGCAGGTCAATTTCACCTCTCATAACTAGCTGAGCACAATGTTTTCAGAAACCTCAGAAATAAATTTGGATTTTCTGATCCTTTAGAGGTTTATTCAACATTCCCTTGTGTAAAATCCAAAGTCTTCAAAATAGTTCTAACATCTAATCTGGGTTAAGCCATTTTTATATTGGACTTTTAAAATTCTACAGGCTAAAAATTTGCCAACCATGCACCCGGTTTTCACAAATGGTGAACCGGGAAATTGGAAGAAGTCTTGCGCCAGCGGTTTTTAAGTACCGCTAGGGAGCAGACCACCGGCGTGCAAGACTCGAAATAGCGCTTTCGCCAAAAATTTGGCTCACAACGCACCCTTAGTTAGGATGAAAAAAATCGCCTGGGAAAAAACTGGGTTGCAGCCCTTGGAACAGCAGTAGGTATGAAGACCTGCGATTCAATAGTTAAGTGTCTTGTGAATGTTTATGCAATTTTTAATTTTATTTTTTGCAATTTTTTGGTGGGTGTTTTCCACCCTCCCACGCAGCGGAATCAGCCTCAGGGAAAAGTTGCAGAAAATTTGCGGTTTGTGCCACGAATCCTCGAGCAGGAGTAGGCCATTTGGCCCCTTAAGCCTGCTTCGCCATTTAATATCATGGTTGATCTGATCTTGGGCTCAGCTCCACTTCCCTTATCGTTCAAAAATCTGTCTATATCCACCTTAAATATATTCAATGACCCAGCCTCCACAGCTCTCTCAGGCAGAGAATTCCATAGATTTACAACCCTCAGAAGAAATCATTCCTCATCTCTGTTCTAAAAGGGTGATCCCTTATTCTTAACCTATGCCCCCTAGTTCTAGATTCCCCCACAAGTGGAAACATCCTTTCTGCATCTACCTTGTCGTGCCCCCGCAGTATCTTATATGTTTCAACCTCAATCAACATCACTAAAACAGAATATCTGCTCATTATCACATTGCTGTTTGTGGGAACTTGCTGTGCACAAATTGGCTACAGTGTTTCCTACATTACAACAGCATCTACGGGCCCAAGTTTCAGCCTCAGTTGCTCCTGATTTTTTGGAGCAACTGGTGTAGAACGGAGTATCTTAGAAATTCAAATTCTCGGCATTTAGTTTGCTCCAGTTTTAGTCAGTTAGAACAGCTTCACTTTGGAACAGAGTTTTTTTTTCAAAAGGGAGCGTGTCTGGCCACTTACGCCTGTTTTCAAAGTTTCAGCAGTGAAAACTTACTCCAAACAAACTTAGAATGGAGTAAGTGAAGATTGTTGTACGTTCGAAAAAACCTTGTCTACACTTTAGAAAATCAGGCGTAGGTTACAAATTAGGCGTAGGGAATGGAGGGGGGGGTTTAAAGGGAAGTTTACAAATATTAAACACTTCAGTTTTACAAATAAAGAGCCATCATCAATAATAAATGATAAATACATCAATAAATCAATCAAAAAAAATGAATAAAAAATAAATGTTTTTTTAAAAAAAATCAATAAAAACATTTTCTACTTACTGACTGCAGCACCGGAGTCCTCCAACAGCGTGCTGGGACGGTCCCCCCAGTGTGTCTCTGTCAGTGTCTCTATGTGTGTGTGTGTGTGTGTGTGTGTGTGTGTGTCTCTCACTCTCTGTCTGGCAGTGTTTCTGGCAGAAGGGTGGAGGGGGAGCAGGAGAAGGGTGGAGGGGGAGAAGGAGAAGGGTGGAGGGGGAGAAGGAGAAGGGTGGAGGGGGAGAGAAGGGGAGAAGGAGAGAAGGGGAGAAGGGGAGAAGGGGAGAAGGGGAGAAGGGGAGAAGGGGAGAAGGGGAGAAGGGGAGAAGGGGAGAAGGGGAGAAGGGGAGAAGGAGAAGGGGAGAAGGAGAAGGGGAGAAGGAGAAGGGGAGAAGGAGAAGAGAGGAGAAGGGGAGAAGGAGAAGGGGAGAAGGAGAAGGGGAGAAGGAGAAGGGGAGAAGGAGAAGGGGAGAAGGAGAAGGGGAGAAGGAGAAGGGGAGAAGGAGAAGGGGAGAAGGAGAGAAGGAGAAGGGGAGAAGGAGAGAAGGAGAAGGGGAGAAGGGGAGAAGGAGAAGGGGAGAAGGGGCGGGGGGGGAGAAGGGGCGGGGGGGGAGAAGGGGCGGGGGGGAGAAGGGGCGGGGGGGAGAAGGGGCGGGGGAGAAGGGGCGGGGGGAGGGGGAGAAGGGGCGGGGGGAGGGGGAGAAGGGGGGGGGGAGGGGGGAGAAGGGGCGGGGGGAGGGGGAGAAGGGGCGGGGGGGAGGGGGAGAAGGGGCGGGGGGGAGGGGGAGAAGGGGCGGGGGGGAGGGGGAGAAGGGGCGGGGGGGAGGGGGAGAAGGGGCGGGGGGGAGGGGGAGAAGGTGCGGGGGGGAGGGGGGAGAAGGTGCGGGGGGGAGGGGGAAAAGGGGCGGGGGGAGGGGGAGAAGGGGCGGGGGGAGGGGGAGAAGGGGCGGGGGGGAGGGGGAGAGAAGGGGCGGGGGGAGGGGGAGAAGGGGCGGGGGGTGAGGGGGAGAAGGGGCGGGGGGAGGGGGAGAAGGGGCGGGGGGAGGGGGAGAAGGGCGGGGGGAGGGGAGAAGGGGCGGGGGGGAGGGGGAGAAGGGGCGGGGGGAGGGGGAGAAGGGGCGGGGGGGAGGGTGAGAAGGGGCGGGGGGGAGGGTGAGAAGGGGCGGGGGGGAGGGGGAGAAGGGGCGGGGGGGAGGGGGAGAAGGGGGAGGGGGAGAAGGGGGCGGGGGGGAGAAGGGGCGGGGGGGAGGGGGAGAAGGGAGGTGGGGGGGAGGGGAAGAGTGGAGAGGGGGAGAAGGAGAGAGGATGTAGGGAGGGAGAGGGAGAGAGGATTGTAGGGAGGGAGAGGGAGAGAG